>NW_026606101.1:22062500-23262500 GCF_029834395.1 Sorex fumeus
TATTTTAAATAGAGCCGTAAAGGAGCTGGAGAGATAGTACAGTGGGCAAGGCTAGAGCCTTGCATGTAATAGACCTAGGTTTGATCCCCCAAACACCGTCAGGGGTAAGTCCTGAGTGCAGAGCCAAGAGTAACCTCTAAACATTCCCAGGTGTTGCCCAAAAACAAAGAAAAAGAAAAAATAGAGACAGAATGGAATATTTCTTTTAACTAAAGCAATAGCACAGTGGGTAGGGCGTTTGCCTTGCACGAAGCCAACCTGGCTGACCTGAGTTCGAGTCCTCTGCCCCTCTTGGAGAGCCTGGCCAGCTACTGAGAGTATCTTGCCCGTATGGCAAAGCCTGGAAAGCTCCCGTGACACATTCGATGTGCCAAACACAGTAACAACAAGTCTCACAATGGAGACGTTTGCCTGCTTGAGCAAATCGATGATAAATGAGAGGACAGTGCTACAGTAGGAATCAAAGCACCCAGAGGCCAGAACAATAGCGGGTGGGGCATTTGCCTTGCACGTGGCCAACAACACAAATTCAATCCCCAGCATTCCATATGTTCCCCCGAGTACCATCAGGAGTAATTCCTGAGTATAGAGCCAGGAATAACACCCAAGCATTGCTGGGTGTGACCACAAAACCAAATAACAACAACAATCAATCACTAGAGTACCCAGGTAATAGAGACATAAACAACTTCAGTTCCTTCAATGGCTAAGTTAAAGTTGTATACATGTCCCCTAGACACCAGTATCTGTATCTTTGCTGTGCCTGACCCCTGAGCAACACGGAGGCAGTTTAGTGGGGTGGGACTGAAGATGAAAGAAGCTGCCAGAACACCACTTTCGTCATCAAAGACTTGTCTCACTGCAACATGTTAATTCATTCCCATAGAGAAATGAAGCACAGAACTCACCATGGTCCAAACCAACCAAAACCAAGGAGAGAATAGGGAAGAAGGGAGGTGGGATCTAGTGAAAACATCTCTTGCTGT
This sequence comes from Sorex fumeus, assembly GCF_029834395.1. Lineage (NCBI taxonomy): Eukaryota > Metazoa > Chordata > Mammalia > Eulipotyphla > Soricidae > Sorex > Sorex fumeus. Next base: position 22,063,487 of record NW_026606101.1, read on the forward strand.
AAATATTGGTGAAATCTCAAAGCAAAAATATGCAAGCAATTGCCTAGCAGTTTAACTGCTATGGTGTTGTGAGATAGCTCAAGGTTAGAGCCTGTCTAGTGGCCTCCCTGAAACCCATCCAAATTTGGCAGTTGGGGGGACTGGAGAGACAGTACAACAGGGCACCTGCCTTGCATGTAGTCTACCTGGATTCAATCCCTGGCCAGCCAGGAGTGATTCTTGAGCACAGGGCCAGGAGTAAGCCCTGGCTTACTCATCCACCTACAAAAGAAGCAAACTTTTGGGACTGTTCTTTTGTCCTCTTTGAATCATTTGTTATCTGTGCATTTATTAACTAGCTGGGAAAAGTTAGAAGGTAACAGTTCTCTGGGCTGCAGGAGAAGAAAGAACAAGATGGTGTAAGGGGGTCAGTTGGCCGCTGGGGAGTCTTAGGGGCTCGGCTCCCTGCTTCCTGCTCAGGGTTAGAGCATGAGGGTGGATGAGAAGTTCCTCAGCTCTCAGCTCTGCTTGGGATCTGAAAGTGGGTCACTCCCATGCCACCACACATTAGGCACCACAGCCCTGAGGCATAGAGGTTCCCAGGGCATCTTCGGAAGTGAGGGGACCTGGGGTGAAAGTTTCTAGGGACAGCCACGGGTGTGAGAGATAGCTCACATTTCCCGATCCTAGAGAAGGGTAGAAATCAGAGTGGAGACAGTGGGGACGCTGTGGGGTTGGAGGGACCTTCATAGTCGGGACAAGAGAATTCAGGAAAAGGTGGCAGTCTGGGCCATGCTGAGGACCTGGGAACTCAGTGATCTTGGCGGAACCCGGCAGGAGAATGCTGGACCCAGAAGCAGCACGATACTCTTGTGGTATCCAAGACCATGTTCCTATCAGTCTCTCTACCAAAATGCTCCAGGATTTTGCCCGGTGTCACCAGCAGCAGGACTGCAGTGAAGGGCCAGAGAGGGTTCAAAATGGGTGGAGCTGTGGGCGCCCTGAGTCTCAGTTTCCCACTCCTAGCAGGGGGGGTCTTGGCAACCCCCCGTACCACCGGGCCCAAGCACCAAACTATCAGCTTCATGCCCCAACCATCTCTGGAGTGGTCCCAGGACCCCTGTACCCCATTGTTGCAGGGAGTGACCCCTCTGAGAAAGAAACTGAGATGAAACCCTAAGTTTACGAGAAGTAAATCAACATGCTTTCTGCTACAAGTCAAATGCAGATTCACAGTTGAAATTAAGGGTCTGAGTGATGGTACGGTGGGTAGGGCACTGGCCTTGCATTCAGCTGACTCAGGTCCAATCCCTGGCATCCCATAAGCTCCCTTGAGTCCGACAGCAGGGGTTCCTGAGCACAGAGCCAGGAGTAAACTCTGAGAACCACCGTTTCCACCACCCCCCCAAAATAAAAGGTTGAGATTAAGAATCACTAAAAAATCAAACTAACAACACACACACACATACACACACCTTTGATGAGAAGTCTTTTGGCCTAAAGATTCAAATGAGATGACCAGGAAATAGTCCAGTGATTATAGTGCATGACCTAGGGTGCCTTCCCACACCATTTGGTCCCTGAGCATCTCCAGTGCATTCCTGAGGTCCCCCAAGAACCACCAGATGAGGCCCTGGAAGCCCCCAGCACCACTGGGGTGGCCTGAATGTCCCCAGCATTGCAGAGCCCTGAGCAGTACTATAGCTTCGGGCCCTCAGGCCAAACCTGTGAGTGACCTCATTGGCTATGACCCCACTGGGAGTCCGAGCTCTCCTGAGCACCACTTGGAAGGATCCAAAAAATAAAGATTCAAATGACAGGCAGGTGGGGGAGACAAAACTGGAGCACAGGCCCCGGTTTCATGCCCGGCACTGTCATAAGTCCCAAAGGCAATGCCAGGAACAACCCATGAGCACAGAGCCAGGAGTAGCCCCAGAGCCCTCCAGATGTGCCCCCCAAGCAAGCAAACTGAAGGAAAGGCAGAGAGCAGCTGTGTATCTTGTTCTGTGCCACCGGGGGGTGGCCCATGTGCCACCACCACCAAAGAGTGACCCCAAAATGCAGCCTGTGGGGGCTGGAGTGATAGATAGCACAGTGGGTAGGGCGTTTGCCTTGCACACGCCAGACCCAGGTTCGATTCCCAGCATCCCATATGGTCTCCTGAGCATCGCCAGGAGTAGTTCCTGAGAGCAGAGTCAGGAGCAACCTAACCCCTGTGCATCGCCAGGTGTGACCCAAAAAGCAAAAAAATCCAAAAACAAAACAAAACAAAAAAAACAAAATGCAGCCTGTGTCAACACCCATGTGTGTGTGCTGAGGGTAGAGCCCAATGCATTCCAGGCTGGGGGCTGCAAGCACTAGGCAGACAAGACTAGCTGCCTGGGGGTCTGGGGCCGGGAGACTCCGAGAGGAGGTGATACCCGGGCTCCCTGCTCCCTGCTCCTCTCCCAAGCAGAGCCGCGGGAGTTCAGAGTCCTGACTACCCTGTGCGGCCCATGTGGTCGAGCCAAGGGCAGGAGGGAAAAGGCTTTTGTGTTCCGCTACTGCAGCCAAGAAGCAACGCTCTTTTCATATTGTACCACTTGTATGTAAATTTCATGACTTCATCTTTTCTAAGAGCTACATAGTACTCCATTGTGTAGATGTACCAAAGTTTCTTTAACCAGTCATCTGTTCTTGGGCATTCAGGTTTCTTCCAGTTTCTGGCTATTGTAAAGAGTGCTGCAATGAACAAACAAGTGCAGATGTCACTTCGACTATACATTTTTGCCTCTCTGGGATATATTCCCAGGAGTGGTATTGCTGGGTCAAATGGGAGCTCAATTTCTAATTTTTTGAGAATCGTCCATACTGTTTTCCAGAAGGGCTGAACCAGTGGACATTCCCACCAACAGTGAAGGAGTGTCCCTTTCTCACCACATCCACGCCAGCATCGGTTGCTTTTGTTCTTTTGAATGTGGGCCAGTCTCTGAGGTGTGAGATGGTATCTCATTGTGGTTTTGATCTGCATCTCCCTGATGATTAATGATGTAGAGCATTTTCTCATGTGCTTTTTTGCCATTCGGATTTCTTCTTTGAGAAAGTTTCTGTTCATTTCATTGCCCCATTTTTGGATGGGGTTGGATGAGAGGGATAGACATAGAAAGATTGCATTCATCTGGGGGATATAAAGTAACAAAGTATGAGATTAATACCCAAGAATAGCTGAGATCAGCACCAGGAGGATTACTCCATAACTTAGAGGCCAGCCGGGTATCCTAGAGGAAAGGGCAGCTCAGATAGAGAAGGGAGCACCAAATAAAGGATGTTTGGAGGATCCTCCCAGGAGGGGAGATGCATGTCGAAAGTAGACTATGGACTGAACATGTTTGCCACTCAATGCCTCTTTTGCAGACCACAACACCCAAAAGGAGAGAGAGAACACAGGGGATTTCCCTGCCACAGAGACAGGGGGGATGGGGGGATGGGGGTGGGAGGGATATTATCCATGGTGGTGGAAAATGGGCACTGGTGGAGGGATGGGTATCTGATCATTGTATAATTGAAACCAAAGCACAAAAAATTGTAAATCTACAACTTTAAAAAAAATAAAATAAAATAAAGGGAAAAAAAAAAAAAAGAAGCAACGCTCGCCCGCGTCCAGGGCCCTGCTCCCCGCGGCGTTTCGGGAACACGCGTTCCCCTCCGCGGGCACCTGTCCAAACTGCAGGCCCCAACGCGGAGCCGCCGTGGCTGCTGCCCCGCTGCACGCAGCCGCCGGCCGAGGGGAGCCAGCTGGGGGCGGCTTCTTGGAGAACAGACGTGCTTCCTGGGCCAAGAGAGGCAGCCAGGAGCCGAGGAGGGGCGGGCGACTGGCCGGCCGCGGCGGCGGGGTGGGTCCGCGGGATGCCGGCCGCGGTTGGAGCATCCCGCTCCGCCCAGGGCCCGCGCGCCCAGGCAGCGCGTAGAGCCCCGACCTTGCAGGCCTCCTGGCCTGGCCACTCCAAGTTCCTCCATGCCGAGAGGAACAGCCTGTCTGTCCCTAGCTAAGCACTGGACACCCTTCCAGAGCCCCCCCCCCCGCAGTGCCCCTGATGGGGAACAGGCCTGGCCCCCGCGTCTCCAACGACCTTAACCTCCTCCTCCCCAGAGCCCGGCAGTCAGGGAGGCAGGGGGAGAGGGTCAGGAAGCCGCTAAGTGACTCCGCAGAGCGCAGAGCGAGTGGCTCTGAGTGCAGCCAACTGGCTCTGGATCTGAGGGAACAGGGAAAAGAGCATCGAAGGGGCGGGCAGGAGGGGCAGGGAGGTGGATGTCTGTCTGATGAGGTGGCAGAGGCCGGGTGGAGCCTCCTTGGTTTGTAGACTACTATGAGGGGCTTGGGGTTCATTCTGGTTGCAATGGGGTATCCTTAAAAATGACTCTGTTTGGGGCTGGAGCAATAGCACAGCAGGTAGGGCATTTGCCTTGCACCCGGCCGACCCAGGTTCGATTCCCAGTATCTCATATGGTCCCCTGAGCACTGCCAAGAGTGATTCCTGAGTGCATGAGCCAGGAGTAACCCTTGTGCACCGCCAGGTGTGACCCAAAAAGCAAAAGAAAAAAAAAAGGACTCTGTTGGGGCCTGAGTGATAATATAGCAGGTAGAATGTTTGCCTTGCACTTGGCTGAGCCAGGTTCGATCCCCAGCATCCCATATGGTTCCGGAGCATGGCCAGAAGTGATCCCTGAACACAGAGCCAGGAGTGACCCCAGAGTGACCATACCGGGTGTGACTCAAAAACAAAATAGAGAGAGAGAGAGAGAGAGAGAGAGAGAGAGAGAGAGAGAGAGAGAGAGAGAAAGTGCCTGCCATAGAGGCAGTCTGGAGGCTGGAGGCAGGAGTGGGGGTGATGGGAGGGAACCTGGGGACACTGGTGCTGGGAAATGTACACTGGTGGAGGGGTGGGTGTTGGAACACTGAAACCTAATCATGAACAGCTTTGTAAGGGTCTATCTCACAGTGATTCAACTTAAAAAAAGATTAAGAAAAAAAAAAAGGTTCTGTTGCTGCCACCAAATCTGACCTCTTGGCAGGAGCAGGCAGTGAGGAACATCTGGAAAGATGCTGAGTTGAGGAAAAAAAAAATCCCCACCCAAGAAGCACAAAACAGGACAAAGCCACACCCTCTAGTCTCTGGGCCCCTGACAAATGGTGAAAGTCATCAGAACTGAAGATTTTGTCTGTGGAACTGAGTTTACTTGGTTGGGGGGGGGGGGGCGGGGAGGAATGGGCTCCCGGGGTGGGTGTGGTGTTGGAATGATGTATGCTTGGAAAGTGTGATTAACGGTATTCTAAATCCCAGTATCTCAATAAAAATGGCTAAAAATATAATAATAATCTCAGTGTCCCTGGTTAACACCCAAGACAGCCAGGGTTGGTTGAAGTGAAAGGCTGGTCCCAGGCCAGAGAGACCTTACAGGGTCTTGAGGTACCCGCCTTGTTCACAGTCAACCCTGCTTTGATCCTTAGCCCCAAACCTGGTAGCAACAACCTCTGAGCACAGAGTCAGGAGTAGTTCCTGAGAACTGCTGGGTGAGACTTCCCCTCAGGGGGGAGGAGAGGGGGACAGCTAGCGGTAGGGACAGCTGTGGGAAGCATCTGTCTTGCCCAGTGTGTGGGTGACCATGGGAGCAGCTGGAGGCCAGCTTCAGAGCCGCACATGTGCGCGGGGGATCGGGGTGAGAAGGAGCTGTCCCCCACCCATCCCAGGCCGAGAGGCCGCCGGCAGATGAGGGGTAGAGGGGGTGGGGGACAGGCCGCAGCTGTGGTGGTTCAGGATCCTGTGCCAGTCCCCCCAGTCACAGCTGCTGTTGCACGTGTGCATACCCCTCCCCCCCACACACACACACAAGGCTCCCCCGGGGACTGCCCTTGGGAACAGAGAAGGCAGTGAGGGCAAATGCAGACCAGCTCACTCGCTGACCTCCTGTGCTCCCACGGCCACTGTGCGTGTGAAAGTCCTCTCTCTCTCTCTCTCCCTCTCTCTCTCTCTCTCTCTCTCTCTCTCTGTGTCTCTCTGACTCTGTCTCTCCCCTCTCTGTCTCTCTCTGCCTCTCTCTCTCTTTCATTTTTCTTTTTTTTTTTTTTTTGCTTTATTGGGCCACACTTGGCAGTGCTCAGGGCTTACTCTTGGCTCTGTTTTCTAACTTGCTTGCTCTTTCTTTCTTTCTTTCTTTCTTTCTTTCTTTCTTTCTTTCTTTCTTTCTTTCTCTTTCCTTTCTTTCTTTCTTTTTTGCTTCTTTCCTTCTATTTTCTTTTTCTTTCCTTTTTCCTTTCTTCTTTTCTTCTTTTTTATTTCTTTTCTTTTTTTTTCTTTTTCTTTTTGCTTTGTTTTATTGTTTTTTTGGGGGGCCACACTTGGCAGTGCTCAGGGCTTACTCTTGGCTCTGCTTTCTTACTTGCTTGCTTTTTCTTTTTCTTTCTTTTTTTCTTTCTTTCCTTCTTTGTTTCTCTTTCTCTCTCTTTCCTTCTTCCTTCCTTTTTTCTTTCTTTCCTTCTATTTTTCTTTCTTTCCTTCTTCCTTTCTTCTTTTTTTCTTTCTTTTTTCTTTTTTGTTTTTTTTCTGCTTTGTTTTATTGATTTTTGGGGCCACACTTGGCAGTGCTCAGGGCTTACTCCTGACTCTGCTTGCTTGCTTGTTTGCTTCCATCTTCCCTCCCTCCTTCCCTCCCTCCCTCCCTCCCTCCCTCCCTTCCTTCCTTCCTTCCTTCCTTCCTTCCTTCCTTCCTTCCTCCCTCTCTCTCTTTCTTTTCCTTCCTTCCTCTTCCTTCCTTCTTTCTTTCTTTCTTTCTTTCTTTCTTTCTTTCTTTCTTTCTTTCTTTCTTTCTCTCTTCTCTCTCTTTATCCCCAGCAGTGCTCGGGGCTTACTCTTGCCTCTGCACTCAGAGATCACTCCTGTCAGTGCTCAGAGGACCATACGGGGCTCCAGGGGTTGGAACCTAGGTCACGCAAGGCAAGCCCCTACCCACTATTCTATCTTGCCAGAGCTTGCAGCTTTGTGTCTCTCGTTTTGCTGGCGCCTGCGCAGAGCCCAGCAAGAAGGCTGTGTTGACAGGTTGTACTGTGGAAGGTCTACACAGGATTTCTTTGCTCCCTGCTGCCATTGCATCTCTTCTACTTCATGAGGGTCTCTGACTTGTTTACCATTTTGAAAGTTACACACTTAAATCCTTCAGTGACTTTATCTTCTAAAGGGTTTCACTAGAAGGGACGGAACGATAGCTCCAAGGGCCAGAGGGTATGCCTGGCCTGGCATGCAGAACCTGGGTTGGTTGGATTCCTGGCACCACGAGTGCCCCCAGCACCACGGGCATGGCCCTGCTGGCCCCCAGTGTTGCTGGACCCAAGAACCCTGGACTGAATATGGTTCAGAGTCACCTTGGAGGCCCCCCAATACACCTGGGGTGGCCCAGATGTCCCTGGCACTGCAGGTCCTGAGCAGCATCAAATCCTCACGCCCTTAGTATTTAATAACCACGGACTTATCCAAGACCTCTCAAGGTAACCCTAAAGAGACTCCCACCCCCAAGTAGAAAGAATACCACCACTGGTGAAGGAAAGTGTACACTGATGAAGGAATGGGTGTTGGAACATTATATGACTGAAATCCAATCATGAACAAGTTTGTAACTATAACTCATGTTGATTCAATTAAATAATAATAATAATAACTTTAAAAAGAATACCACCAAAGTCTTTTAAGCTGGAAAACATTATTATTTATTTATTATTTTAAATATTTTTAAATAATTATATTTAAAATATTTTGATTTATTATTTAAAATATTTTTGCTGAGAAGTCTGCAATAGAGCTTAGTGGTAGAGCTTATTCTTTGCATGATGAGACCCTGGGTTAATCCCTGGCATCTCCTCCTCCCCCCACCATCCCTTGAACCCCCCCCCACACACACACACAATACTGTCAGTCATTAATGCTTAGAGAAAAAAATAGCAACATGTAAACCATTGAAATTTGTTATGGGAGTTAAGGATCAAAATGTGGTCACTGGAATAACAGTTGTATCTGTCAGATTCTGCACAATATCAGTGCATAACAAACAGCCCTCACACTTAGGGCTAAAAACACGTACCATTAGTGGAGGTAGCAGAGAGAGCACTGCTTCGTGGTGCAAGACTGAGGTTCTCCTCTACACCCTCTTATCTTTCAGAGACTGACGGACTAGGTGAATATGCCCTTTGCTTAACGTGATACCTTCCAGTTCCATCTACATTGCAAGGAACAGCAAAAACGTCATCTTCTCCTATAGCTGAGAAGTATTCCATTATATATCTATTCCTTAGCTTCTTTATCCATTCATCCCCTCTTCCATATTCTGACCATGTACTCAGCACTGCCAGATATTTTCAGAATTAATGTTTTTGTGCTTGGGGGTAGATGACAAGAAGTGTCATGACTGGGTCTAGTGTTTTTTGTTTTTTTTAACTCTTGGGGTCGTACCTAGAGGTGCTTAGGGGTTACTCCTGGCTCTGCACTCAGGAATTATACCTGGCAATGCTCAGGGGACCATATGTGATGCTGGGGATCAAACCCAGGTCAGCACATGCAAGGCAAATGCCTTACACACTGTACTATTGCTCGAGCCCCTCTAGTGTTACTTTTTTGAGAAGTCTTCATAATGTTTCCCACAGAGGCTGAACCAGATGATGGTCCCACTAGGGGTAAAGGAGGTTCCTACGGCCCTCTAGGCTCTGTTGGTTTGCTTTTGTTTTTGGTTGGTTTGCTTTTGTTTTTGGTCACACCCAGTAATGCTCAAGAGGAACTTCTGTCTCTGTCCTCAGGAACTACTCCTGGCGATGCTCAGGGGACCATATGCTCAGGGGATCGAACTCGGCTTGACCACATGTGAAGCAAGCAAGCACCCTCCCTGCTCCACTATGTCTCTAAGTCTCCGGCCCATGTTCTTGACTCTGAGAGCCATTTATGATTCCTATTGATCCCTATCGATCCCCACTGGTACCAGCAGTCTAGCTGGGGACTTGTCAGTGGCTCTAGAATCTGTTCAGCCCTGAGTCCCTGCAGGCTCCTGGCCCCACCCCCTCCCTCCCCCTACTCAGCGCAGAATTCCAAGCTGTGACAGAGTCTTCTGGGCTTCCTTGGTCTGTCTGTCTGTCTGTCTGTCTGCTCTCCAGGGGTTCCCGCTGCTCTTGCATGTCTGCCACTGTCAGCTGGTCTTCCCTGGCATCAAGGCCGCTGCACCTCCCTCTCGTGTTTCCTTTCGGTTGCTCAGAGCCTAGCCTCCTGAGAGGTGTGGGAGATGTCTCAGATACTAAAGAGCTATGCGTGGGGGGCCTTGCCCTCGCTCACTGCCCTGGCACCAGGAGGAAGCTTTGTCCTGGCCAGTGAAAAGGGAATAGGCAGCATCAAACAATGACAAACCTTGTTGTTGGATAAGGAAATTTAGATCACCAGGCAGTGTGAGGAGGAAGTGGGATGGAGGAAGAAGTGAGATAAGGACAGTGTTGAAAGATCTTGGGTGTCTTGGTGATGGAGGCGCAGTGACACTGTGTATAAGAACAACAAACATTGTTACTGTTGTAATCATGTTACTTCCTTACAATTTTTTTTCAATTTAAAAACATGTAAAGGTCTAGAGAGATAGTACAGGGGTTAAGGCACTTGCCCTGCATACAGCTGACCCCTCTTTAATCCCTGGCACCACACATGGTCTCCTAGCACTGCCAGGCATGATCTTGGAGCACAGAGCCAGGATTAAGCCCTGAGCACTGCAGGGTGTGGCCCAAAAACAAATAAGCAAACAAAAAATAGAACTTGTGAACATATTTCGAAATCACATGCTCTGACATTTGTGTGCAGTGATTTATTTGGGAGGTGATAACATAAATTATTTGGAGTGAGACAGTTGGCAGTTGGACCTGGGTGGATAATGGATTATGGGCAGGGGGAGGGGGCTGGTGGAGGAGAGGGTGTGGAGAAAACAATGAAAGCTATGATAATGAAGTGGCTGTCCACTGGGAGACAGGACCCCAATCCTGCTAGTGCTCAGAGAGGCTACATAGCACCTGCCTGAGAATCGTTCCGTTCAAGGGTGATTTGATTTCCCACCAGAACTCATCCTGCACTGGTTGAGGCATCCCTGCATCACCCACTTCTGAGCCATCTGCCTTCAGCTGAGCAAAGTGCCTGGATGCCTGAATCTTTTTTTTTTTCTTTTTGGGTCACACCCAGAGATGCTCAGGGGTTACTCCTGGCTTTGCAGTCAGGAATTACTCCTGGTGGTGCTTGGGGGACCATATGGGATGCCAGGGATTGAACCCGGATCTGCCACTTACAAGGCAAATGCCCTACTCACTGTACTATTGCTCTGGCCCATGATGCCTGAATCTTTTTTTTTTATTAGTGAAACACCATGAGGTACAGTTATAGACTTTTAAATTTTTGTGCTTGGGTTTCAGTTATACAATGATCAAGTACCCATCCCTCCACCAGTGCCCATCCTACACCACCATGGGTCCCAGCATCCCTCCCACCCCTCCATCCCCCCCATCCCACCCTGCCTCTGTGGCAGGGCATTCCCTTTTGTTCTCTCTCTCTTCTTTTGGGTACTGTGTTTTGCAAGAGAGGCATTGAGTGGATGCCTGAATCTTAAGCAGAGAAAAAGCAAGAGAGATACTGGAGGTCTGCCGTAAGCATGATGGAAACTGTCTTTCTCTGCTCCTGGGAGCCAGTGGATGGCGTATGAGATGCCCACCTAGCCACTGCAGCCAGCAAGACAGTCTGTGCTGACTATCCCATGCCTGAGGCTCCACTTTATTTACTGAGGGTGACTGTGCCTCACTCAGTAATAAATGTATTGTTCCTGACTCTATGCTCAGCAGTGATCTCTGATGGTGTTTGGAGGGAAGGAGAAAGCAGTACTTTCAGGAGGCTCTTTCAGGGTCAGGGGAATGAGATCCATCATTGTTACTAGGTTTCGGCATATTGAATATGCCACAGGGAGCTTGCCAGACTCTGCTGTGCAGGCAGGATACTCTCGGTAACCTGCCAGGTTCTCTGAGAGCGGGAACTAGACAATAAGACACTTCTGGGAGTCTCTAGATAGTCTCTAAATCTTGGCCGTTGATGGGATAACACGGCACTGGGGGCAGTTGGTGGGTGTAACTGTCTAGCTACTGGAAGATGGGGGATCTGGGTGGAGGAGGCCCAGTTCTGATCCAGCAGGCTTGGAGATCTCAGCCTCGGGTCCCGCACACCTGGGTTCCTCTGCTGGTTCCTTCATGCATGAGGCTCATTCGAGTGTGAGGAGTGTGGTCTTGAGCATGGCGGGGGTCTTCAGCTGCCGGGGCTCTGCTCGGGGCAGGGAGGGAAACTCAACCTGCCCCCCTCCAAAGGGCCCCAGTGAGAACAGCCAGGCATGAGGGCAGGAGACTCTGCATTGTTCTTTATATTATATACATTATATATATTGTTCTCTATGTCATATATATTATATCTATTGTTCTCTATGTATTATTGTTCTATATTAGTAAAAGTAACTTAAAAAATAAATGAATGGCGTGGTAGGGGGCCTTAGTAAAGGAATTAAGGGGCTTGCTTTGCAGGCAGCTGATCTCAGTTTATCAATTTGCTCGAGTGGGCACAGTAACGTCTCCATTGTGAGACTTGTTGTTACCGTGTTTGGCATATCGAATATGTCATGGGGAGCTTGCCAGGATTTGCCGTGCAGGTAAGATACTCTTGGTAGCTTGCCCCTCTCTGAGAGGGGCGGCGGAATCGAACCCAGGTCAGCCAGGCCGGCCTTGTGCAAGGCAAATACCCTACCGCTGTGCTATCACAATAGGTGTGTATGGTTTTGGTGTACATATTAACCACCTCACCACCATAAAAGTAACAAAACCTTCCACCAAGCAAATTCCTATCAAAATTCTGAGGACATCTTCAAGGACTTAGAAATTGAGTGGAATCATAAAGACATGTCTTTATGTTACTTCTAGTCCCTCTCTTCATCGCCCCCCCACCCCACCTACTCCATGCTTGGTAACCTCAGTTTTGTAATCCAAGGACATAAGTTTGTCATTCAGTGCTATTTCTTGTTCTGTTTCTCTCTGTACCATAGGTGAGTTAGGTCATTCAGAGTTTATCCTCTCTCTGACTTACGTAGCCTAACATGATACGCTCTAGTTCTGTCTGAGTTGTAGTCAACTGTAAGGTTCCATCTTTTTGTTTTGTTTGTTTTTGTTTTTTGTTTTTTGGGTCACACCTGGCAATGCACAGGGATTACTCCTGGCTCTGCACCCAGGAATTACTCCTGGCGGTGTTTGTGGGACCATATGGGATGCTGGGAATCAAACCCGGGTTGGCTGCATGCAAGGCAAATGCCCTACCCGTTGTGCTATCGCTCCAGCCCCAGATTCCATTTTTTCTTACAGCTGCGTGGTGTGTTTGTGCCACAGTGGAATGTATGCTGTTGTTGGACATTAGGGTTATTTCCGTATCCTGGCTTTATGTGCTAAATGCTATAATGAGCATGTGAGTTTCATCTTTTCAGATTAATGGGGTTTTGTCCAATTGGGGAGCAGATGCTAAGAATAGGAATTTCTGTGTCATATGGGAACTCTGTTTTTACTCCATTAAGAAAATGTCTTAGTATTTTCCATAGAGGATGAACCCGATGACATTCCTACCAGCAGGGAATGAGGCGTCCTTTCTCACCATGCCCCACAAACACTGGTTGGTTCCAATCATTTTTACATAGCCATTCTCACTAGTATGAGATGATATATATCATTGTTTTGATTTGTGTTTCCCCGAAAATAAGTGTTGATGAACCCTTTTTCATATTTACTGGTCATCCATATATGTCTTCCTTGGGAAATTGTCTGTTCATTTCTTCTCCCCATTTTTTGATTTTTTTTATTGTTGTGCTTTTTGTATATTATCCTTAAATGTGATGCATTCTGTGAAAATACTTTCACTCATTCAGTAGAGTGTCTTTTTATTTTATCCAAAGTTCCTCTTGCCATGAAAACACTTTGAAATTTGAATTAGTCTCATTCGTTTATTTTTGTTTCTGTTATTCTTGCCTGTGGGCTGGAGTGATAGCACAGAGGTAGAGCGTTTGCCTTATACACAGCCAGCCCGGTCGAGCCGGGTTCAATTCCTCCGCCCCTCTCGGAGAGCGCGGCAAGCTACAGAGAGTATATTCAATATGCCAAAAACAGTAACAACAAGTCTCAAAATGGAGACGTTACTAGGCCCGCTCAAGCAAATCGATGAACAACGGGAGGACAGTGTTTTTGTTTATTCTTGCCGTGGAAAGAAATCATTGAAGACTCCTTGGAGATCTACATCCTGGCTAGTGTTGCCTGTGCTTTCCTGAATGCATCATATGGATTCTGGTCTAATCATGAGGTCTTTAAACCTCTCTGAACAAAATTTTCTGTATTGGGGTATGAGAAAGGGATCCAGTTTCATTTGTTTCCATGTGGCTATCCAGTTTCCTCAACACCATTTGCTGAAGGTGTTCTCCTTACATTTCATGCACCCAGCTTCTTTGCCATTCATTAACTATCTATCTATAAATATAGATATAAACTATCTATAAACTATAAACTATCTATCTATAAATCTTCAGTTTATCTCTGGGCTCTCAATTCAATCCCACTACTCTGAGAGTCTGTCTTTACTCCAGTACCACATTGTTTTGATTACCATAACTTTATGGTACAAGTTAAAATCAGGAAATGCAGTTCCTTCCATATTCTTTTTTCTCAGCATAGTTTTGGGTATTCAGGAAGGTGGTGATTCCATTCAATTTCTAAATCTTTGAAGTTGTCCTCAGAATTTTGATAGGAATTGCATTGAATCTGTAGAATGCTTTGGATAGGATGCTCATTTTGATAATGTTCATTCTTCCAAACCATGAGCATAGACTATTTTTTAAAATTTCCTGGTATCCTCTTCAATTTCTCTCAATGTATTTTTAATGGGCTGGAGCGATAGCACAGCAGGGTAGGGTGTTTGCCTTGCACGCAGCCGACTTGGCCGACCTGAGTTCAATTCCACCACCCCTCTCAAAGAGCCCGACAAGCTACTGAGAGTATCTCGCCCGCAAGGCAAAACCTGGCAAGATACCCGTGACATATTTGATATGCCAAACACAGTAACAACAAGTCTCACAATGGAGACGTTACTGGTGCCCGCTCGAGCAAATCATTGAGCAACGGGAGGACAGTGCTACAGTGCTACAGATTTTTAACATCTGTTAAAATGTTAATATGTTAATCCTCGGTATTTGATGTTTCTGAAAATTATAAATGAATTATTTTTTATTCCTTGCTCTTCTATTTTGATATACACATATAGAAATGCAACAGATTTTTGCAAGTTGCTTTCATAGCCTGTAACTTTGTTATACTGGTTTATTGCTTGTTCTTTTGTTTGTTTGAAGTGGGGCCTTTTGGGGTTTTCAATGTTTATTAATATGTCATCTGCAAATACAATAGTTTAACTTTTTCCCAATTTGGATGCCTTGGATGTCTTTTTCATGCATAACTGCTGTGCTGAGGACTACCTGAATATTTATCTATAATAGTGAAGAAAGTGAACAACTTTGTTTGTTGTCAGACTTTTGCTACTGAGTATGATGGCTCAGGCTCTGCAGTGTTGGGGTATCCAGGCCTCCATGGTGGTGGTAGTCAGGCTTCCAGGGTCACACCTGGCAATGCCGGGGGGACCTAGTGGTTCCAGGAACTGAGTCCAGGTGGGGAGCGTATTCGGCCTGTGCCTTGCCTAGGGCGCTTCCCCCCAGTCCCACAAAGGCTCCTTGTTCATGACTGTCTTCTCTCTGGCCCATGCCTCATGCCCCAACCAAACTCCTTGCGATGTGGCTCCTTTTCTGTTTCACGTGTCCTTGACTTGTCTGTGTTGGCTGTTGCACCCCATCATGAGCAGAGAATCCATAAGAGCACCTTGGACAGAGCACACCAGCATACCAGGAGCTTCCTTGGCGTGTGGCTCACCTGAATTGGAGCCCCAACACCATACTTGGGACCCAGAGCCCTGGCAGGAGTGATCCCTGAGCCCAGAACCAGGAGAAAGCCCTGAGCATCACTGGGAGTGACCAACACCTCACCCAAAGTTTAATAATAAAAACAGGGAATATTGGGGGTATGGTGCCGCTAGCAGGTCAATTTCTACCTGTCAGGTGAGTGCATCAGCAGCCTGATGGCACCTTTAGACTTTCAGATACCCCAAAATTGCTGCTGTGCCTTTGGACAGACCCCAAAAACTTGGGGCAAAGTTTACCAAGAAAGCAAACGGCCAAAAGTTAGGTATGTGGGAGACACACCCACAAACCACCTCCGGCTCAGCTATATAATTGGAGGCATGGCCTCTCTGGTTCCTGACTGAACTGCTTAATGGCCATGATCCCAGAGACTCAAAAACAAATCTTGAAACCCAGCAGCTTTTGGCAGAAATGTGTCCAGACCCCGCAGTAGGTTACTGTCACTGGGTCGCCCCAGGGGGGAAAGGGTGCTGTCCCTCCGCCTGCTCCCCCTTGGTGGCCGCCATCTTCCAGAGGCCATTGGACAGTCAGGTTTGGACCCGCAGTGATGAGACACATGGGGCCTCACAGGAGGGGGTGGAGCCGGCCCTTTCCTCCCCATCCCAACAAGACTCAAAGTCTCCGCCCATGAATGGCCTCTCTGGTTCCTGATCAAGCTCCTTAACGGCCATGATCTCAGAGACTCAGGAACAAATTTCAGAACCCAGCAGGTTTTGGCAGAAATTCCTCCAGATTTAATTGTTAAAGTTTCAGAATTTCAAAACTGTGCAGCGACTACTGCAGCCACGTGACATCATATGTTATTCATAACCTGCAATAGAAAACAAATTCTTTACTGATGCCTTTTTGGCAGATCTGAGTGTTGGGGTAAGGTCCTGGATAATAATGGTGGGTCTGGTGTCAAAATATTGAATGTAATCAAAGTAGAGAGGGAGTAATGTGAAAATCATCTGCCCTACAGGTGGGAGGAGGGTGTGGGATGGGGGTATACTGGGGTTTTTGGTGGTGGGGAATGGGCACTGGTGAAGGGACTGGTGTTTTGTTGTATGACCAAGACTTGAACCTGAAAGCTTTGTAACTGCTCTCACAGCGATTCAATAAATAAAATTATAAAAAATGAAAAAAATAAGGTGGAGTTCATGCCCAATTCAATCAGCCTAATCAGTGACTGAATAAATAGCAGTACTCCTCATGGTCACGGTCCTCCCGTTGTTCATTGATTTTCTCGAGCGGGCCCAGTAATGTCTCCATCGTGAGACTTGTTACTGTGTTTGACATATCGAATACATCACGGGTAGCTTGCCAGGCTTTGCCGTGTGGGCGAGATACTCTCGGTAGCTTGCCGGGCTCTCCGAGAGGGGCGGAGGAATCGAACTCGGGTTGGCCATGTTGGCTGCATGCAAGGCAAATGCCCTACCCACTGTGCTATTGCTCCAGCCCAGCAGTACTCCTACATAAAATAAATAAATAAAAATAAAAACAGGGAATAAAATTTTTTTCTGAAGCAAAAATAACATGGAACTCAATTACAAATATTGACATATGCAAAATGGAAAATATAGTTAAGTTCCCCTCTGCCTCCCAGGGTGTACATCTAAGTATACAGAGCACATGCTCTGATCTAATATCAGTTTAATGGCTGCTTTATTTATGCACTTTTTCACCTTATTGAAGTGTATTAGAGTGAATTGAAACCCTGAGCATTTTACCATTTAATCACAATAATCAAAGTGTGATTTTAAAGATTTTAAAATTTAAATAATCAGTGTAATCCCATCAACAGCCAAGACTCAGAGACTATAAAAACCAGCTCCCGGAAGAGAACAGTGCAGTCTCCTGCCCCCACGCCTGACTGTCCTTGCTCGCCGGGACCCCTTGGAGGGGAGCGGGTTGAGCTTTCCTCCCCGCCCTGACCAGGGCTCCGGCAGCCAAAGACCTCCAGGACCAGCCACCACCATGCTGAGACTACTCTCCGCACACATGAAGGTACTGGCAGAGGGACAAAGTCACACGGGTTCTGGGGCCGAGATCTCCAAGCCTACTCGTATTTGGGCCGAGCATCCTCCACCCAGATCCTCCAAATTCCAGTAGGCGGGGGTCACACCCACCAACTGGCCCCCTGGCGCCGTGTAATCCCATCAACGGCCAAGACTCAGAGACTATAAAAACCAGCTCCCGGAACCGCGCGGCTGCAAATGCAGCCGCACGACATCCTGTTATGACATCTTATTATCTCATTCCTACTTTGGACAAACTGGCAGGCTACCGAATGTAGCCTGCCCACATGGCAGAGTCTGGCAAACTCCCCGTGGCGTACCCAATATGCCAAATACCAGTAACAATGATGGGTCTCATTCTCCTAAAGAGCCTTGAATATAATCCCAGGGCTAGGATGAAGGAGACGTTACTGGGGCCTGCTCGAGGCAATCGACGAATAACAGGATGATTTGTGATTTGTGATTGAAGTAATCAGGCCAGATCTATAGTACAGAGATGGACATTTGCCTTACATGCAGCTGACCTGGGTTCAATAGTGGGCACCTCATAATGGCCCCTGGATCCCTGCCAGATGTAATTCCTGAGTGTAGAGTCAGGAGTACACCCTGAGCATTGCAGGGTGTGGCTCAAAAACCAAAATAGAGAGCACAAAACATCCTTTATATGCAGAATGTCCAGATTCCATCCCTGGCATAGTATGGTCTGTCCAGCAATGCTCAGGGCCACCCCCTGGCACAGAGCCTGGAGCAGATCCCCAGATGAACACCAGTGGGTGTAATCCAAAGTCAAGCAAAAAGTCAGCAGAAGAATTTTTTGTCTTTTTTTGCTATTTGGGTCATACCCAGCAATGCACAGGGGTTACTCCTGGCTCTGCACTCAGGAATTACTCCTGGCGGTGCTCAGGGGACCATGTGGGATGCTGGGACTCGAACCCGGGTCGGCCGCTTGCAAGGCAAATGCCCTACCCACTATGCTATAGCTCCAGCCCCTCAGCAGATGAATTTGAGACAACGATGATCCATGTTGAGATTTGAAAGAACTAGACATTTATGCAGAAAAATGACCAAAGCTGGCACCAGGCTTTTAATCACAACACAGGAAGCCAACAGAGACTAAAGATCATATTCTGTTGAAGGGGAAAAACAAAACCCAAGAAATCCAAAAACTCACTAAGGAAGCAGGAGAATACTGAATCAGAGTACAAGAGAGATGCCCGTGGCTGTGAGAGATTCTTGAATGTACTGTACTTTCGGGGAAATTTCTGGAAAGAAATCTGTCTCTCAACAGATGACTTAGAACAGAGATTCCACGTTGAAAGGTGAAAGAAAGAGAAAAGAGTGGTGAGCAAGGTCGAATGTGTGTGGTTACACAGAACAAAACCACGGTCCGTACAATAGGGCCTGTAATACAGTGAACATTAATAGATGAGTTATGATAGATGCCAGGCTGGAATGAAGACACAGAACTCTTTTATTTCTTGGTTTTGGGTCTCACTCAGCAGTGTTCACAGTTTACTCTTGGCTCTGCACTCAAGGTTCATTCCTGGCAGGATTCGGAGGGACCCGGGTGCCAGGGATGGATCCCAGTTCAGCCAAGTGGAAGGCAAGAGGTCTGCCCACTCTACTATCTGGCCCCAAGACTGCTAAACTCTTGACAAAACTTAGGAGTTCAAGGATTTTAGGTGCGGGTTTGGCAGCAAAAGTAAGAGATTTCTCAATGTCTCATCTGGGAATAGAGACACACTAAAAGGATGATGTTTGCTCAGTAAGCGGAAAGGGAGGAAGTAGTGAGATGACCCATTGTTATCTTGGATTCCAAATTCAACTAATAATTATTTGGTTACAACATCTGGGAAGAGTTTGATGACATTCCCTACCCCACTGAGCAGAGAAGGGAAGGGAGAAGAAGGAAAGAAGGATGTGAATAGTATTTCATTCCTTTAACAGCAGCAACCAAAAACGTTTTTCCTTTTTTTTTGTATCGAATCACCATGAGATACAGTTACAAAGCTGTCATGTTTGAATTTCAGTCATACAATGATCAAACACCCATCCCTCCACCAGTGCACATTCTCCACCACCAATGTCCCCAGTATTCCTCTCCATCACATCCCAGCCCTCCCCTGCCTCTATCGCAGATAATTTCCCACATACTCTCTTTCTACTTTTGGGCATTGTGGTTTGCAATATAGATACTGAGAGGCTATCACATTTGATCCTTTATCTACTTTCAGCACGCATCTCCCATCCTGAAAGATCCCTCCAACCATCATTGACTTCGTGATCCCTTCTCTATTCCAGCTGCCTTCGCCCCCAGCTCATGAGGCTGGCTTCCAACTATGGAGCAATCTTCCTGGCCCTGGTGTCTACTGCCCTTGGATGCCAGTCTCATATTATGAACAACCAAAAATTTAAGGTCAACAACATACAACAAAAGTGGAGTCTGTGGTAAGTAAACTGAACCAGGAATAACATCAGCCAGTTAAAATAAGAAGGTCTAATAGAATGGATTATTACACGAAAAGAGAAAATTTGGAGCAAAGATATCCAGGTTCAATCCCAGGCACCCTGTGGTCCTTCCAGCAATTCTGGGGGACACACCCTAGCACAGAGCCTGGAGCAGGATCTCAAATGAACACCAGCAGGGGTTACCAAAATCAAACCCAGATTGTTGAAACTACACAGTTAAAATATCGTGATAGAAGAATAACTGGCAATAAGGAGATGGAAGAGGAATACCAATGAAATTTAAAAAGTGAGGGGATGGAGCGATAGCACAGTGGGTAGGGTGTTTGCCTTGCATGTGGACAACCCGGGTTCGATTCCCAGCATCCCATATGGTTCCCCCGAGCACCGCCAGGAGTAATTCCTGAGTGCAGAGCCAGGAGTAACCCCTGAGCATTGCCAGGTATGACCCAAAAAGAAAAAAATAAAATAAAAATAAAAAGTGATACCAAGTAGATGCAAGTATTGGAACATCCTTAACTGGGACATCATAAGCCCCAAACTCTTATTAACAGGACTGTACAACATAGTGCCTAAAAACAAAACAAATATTCCTCCTGTGGCTGGAGAAATAATATACTGTGTGTAGGGCATTTGCCTTGCACATGGTTGACCCGGGATTGATCCCTGGAGCCCAAAGTTCCCCCCAGCCCCACCAGGAGTGATCCCTGAGCAGAGAGCCAGAAGCAATCCCTGACCACCACGAGATGTGGCCCCAAAATCAAAACAAGTAAATAAAAATGGACTGATACTGTATTTCTATCACATGGTTACAACAAACAACTTTACGCATCACTTTTTATTAAAAAAAAATACATTCTCAGCAGTGAGAGAAATGGCTGGGCCAGGATACCCCATAAATGGATATATGCTCGCGTTAGCCCACTCATACTGTCACTGAGATATATTTGGCTGCCACTGTAATTTTACTGTCACGTTCAATCTGAGGAAGTGCATATTTTGCATTAGTATTAGAGAAGCGTGGGGCTTTCCTACTTCATCAACTGTGACATTTCCGGGTATTTATAACACTACTCTTTTCTTTGAAAAAAAAAAGTGTAGTGTGTGTAGTTTGTATTTTAAATGGTTAGAAAACACAGGAGAGAACAAACGGGAACCATCACCCCACTTCCCAAGTGTAGGATAATTGATTTGTCCTTTCTCCCTTGCCACAAGGAGCTTAGGTTTATCAGGTTACCCCCATCACAGTGCTCCTAAGTCACTCCCATTCCTTCGTTTATCTGTAACCACTTCTCTATGCTCCCTTCCCCAACCAGTTAATCAGCTTTTTCCCCTAATCAGAATCTGTTAATTTTTAAGGTCAGATCCTTCTAGGACACTGAACTTGTATTGTAAGTTAATATTGCCTTTCTCCTCTCCTTATGTCTTTTGAATAGTTTACTTTAAAGCAATGTCCTTTATGTATAGATACAGGAAGACAGTTAATATTAAGTTTTTGTAACTTAGGATTTAATTGGCTTTGAATATTATTCACTCCCGGGGTTCAACTTAAGCCTCAGTTGCCCTTAGTTCCTAGCACCCCAAAAGCAGGGTCTCGATGAGGGACTGAATGGACCCAGGGCAAGCTGTGAGCTACCCTGGCATTGAAATGGGCCAGGCCAAAGTGCCACGATACTCAACTATAAGTTGAGAGCTTGGTCATGGACGAATGCTGTCATGATCCAAAAAGTTAACGATGAGACTAGAACCTGCTAGGGATAGGAAAGACTAATCTGGCCTGAGTACTGTAGTTTGAGATCAAGATGGCCCTAGAAGAGCAATTCTATAAGCTTAATATATTTCTTTTGCTCGAGCGGGCCCAGTAACATCTCCATTGGAGACTTTGTTGTTACTGTGTCTGGCATATCGAATACTCTCAGTAGCTTGCCGGGCTGGAGCGATAGCACAGCGGGTAGGGCGTTCGCCTTACAAGCGGCCAACATGGCCGACCCGAGTTCGATTCCTCCGCCCCTCTCGGAGAGCCTGGCAGCTACCGAGAGTATTCGATATGCCAGACACAGTAACAACAAAGTCTCCAATGGAGATGTTACTGGGCCCGCTCGAGCAAATCGACGATCAACGGGAGGGCCTTTACCTTTACCTTTTAATATATTTCTTACTGTGTCCATACAAAATGATTAATATTATGAATGCTAATATGTTTGTTGGACAAGGAGAGGAGAAACACACCCATGGGATGCCGTTCTAGGGTGGGTTGACCTGCTAAATGAGAATCTGTCCTAGAAGCGACTTTCCCTGAGGGAAAGAACTCTACCCCTATTGATTGTGACCACGCCTATGTGTAATTGTTACCCCAACACCTCATGCATTGGGTTTTAACTAGACTGTAAGAGTGGCCTGGGGAGAGGTAGAGGAGAGGCAGGAGTGAATGGAGAGAGGATTGGAATAAACTGCAACTAAGACCAACCAGCCTGGTCCTTGTTCCTTCCTTCACCTGCCCATCGCCATAGACCTCCCTCGGGTTGGAGAAGTGGCGTGAGACTACCGAACGCAGGCGGCGGGAGAGATAGACTGTTGCTGTCTTTTTGTGTTTACACACCCAGGACCAGGTGCAGAGATTTTGGTCAATCTGCATGGCTTTCTCCTGAGCAAACACATCCAGATAGGAAGGTATCTGCAGTAAACGAGAAAGGCCGAGAAGTCCAGTTCAGTTGAAGGCAAAATGAAGAAAGGCCAGGAGAGGCCAACTTAAAAGGTTAGAGGAATTTTAATGTTAACTCACGAACTTTGAGGATGTGAGGAAGTTAATTAGCCAAAATTTCTTGCTGAGCCAACACAAGTCTTTTTTTTTTTTATCTCCATAGAAGCTGTCAAGACAAAAATCACCAAACTTGCAAAAGATTCAACAGTAAAGGGGAGGTTCTCTCCTGAGGAATTGAGAAACACTTTCCAACGAAACAAGCTTATAAAAACGGGGAGAACATTCCAGCAAAACCCCCTCAGTGTATTTTCAGCGGGATCCCAGAGGATATTTACTTCTGTGAAAAGATCTCCTCAGAAACACATGCTTATTTTCTTTGGTGGCTACAGGGCTATTTCTGGTGGTGTTGGGTGGGGGGTGGGTGGGGCTGGAAAGGGAGTCTGGGTGGTATTTGGGGGAAACTGAAGAGCAGAGGGTGTTGGGATTTAGTGTTGGGATTTGGCCCAAGGCCTCTAATAAGTGGGGCAAATGCTTCAGCCCTTGAGTCACACCTCTCGCCTTGGAAGATGTTTCTACACATATTTGCAATGAAATATTTGATTTCATTATATTTCTGTGAACTACAGTCACCAAAGTGAAAACACAGTAGCCTTAAGAAATTCCTCAACCTGGGGATGGGGGGAGGGCACAAAGCGATAGTACAGCAGGTAGGGCATCTGTCTTGCACGCAGCTGACCAGGGTTCAATCCCCGGCATCCCATATGGTCCCCCAAGTTCATTAGGAATGATCCCTGAACACAGAACCAGCAGGAAGCTCTGAGCACAGCTGGGTGTGACCCAAAACGAGGAGAGAAGAGAGGAGAGGGGAGGGGAGAAAAAAGGGGAGGGGAGAGGATGGAAGGGAGGGGAAGACTACTTGATCTGGGATGGAAGGATGCACAGACACTAATAAAGGAGGGGCAGAAGAGTCTCTCCAGTTGGGAAGGAACTGCAGGAGCAAGAGATGGTACAACGCACAGCCAGAAGGAAGGGTGCAATCATGCAGCTTGGATGGAACCGGTATCATGTACCGCGAAGACAGATGAAGAACAGAGGGAGAGAGTCCTAGTTATCTGCGATATATAGGGAAGTGAGAAAGGGGAACGGAAAGTCTCACAGGTGGGCAGAGCAAAGGCGTGACGGTGAACGAGGCAGGAGTCTTCACTGTGGCTGACGGGCCTCTCAGGCTTAGCACACTCTGCTCCAACCTGCTTATTTGAGAGTAGCCAAAGGAAATAGTTTTAAAACTGCACCAGGTGACAGGGGAGCAGAAGACAAAAGCCTGTTAGTGACTCGGATCATTGTTCAGAGATACGGAACTTAAAGGACAAGGAAGAGCAGGGGAGAAACTTGGAGGGGCAGCCCGGGCGCCATGAGGCTGCCCGGAACAGAGGCAACGCCATGTGGATTGATTGAAGACCACAGAAGCCACGAAGAGCACGAAGAGCACATGAAGAGCACAGGCACGTTTGGTTTCTTCTTGAACTGATTTATACACTTACCAAGGACACTTGGTACATCCAAACACGCAGATTTAAAAACTTACCTTTCTGAACTTCTAGCTGAACTGTGCACTGTGAGAGATCGTGGTCCTATATTTAGAAATTGACGCTTGCTTTAAAGCCTTGGACAAGAAAGGCTTTCAGTGTGTTGGGCAAGACTGTCTGGCCGGAAGCCGAGGAAGCACACCTTCCGGTCAGGAATGAGCCCAGGGCCTCCCGGGGGAGGCAGGCACACTGCCAGAGTTCTCCGCTATTCCTGCCCTTTGGTTACTTCTAGCCTTTGTTTCAATTTTGTGTGCTGTGGGGCTGGAGAAATAGTACAGCAGATAGGATACTTGCCTTGACCTAGGTTCGATGGTTCCATTGGCGACAATACGTATGGCCTCCTCAACACTGCCAGGATTCCTGAATGCAGAGCCAGGAGGAAGCCCTGAGCATCCCCAGGGGTGGCTCAAAATAATAATGCACTGTAGCACTGTCCTCCTGTTGTTCATCAATTTGCTTGAGCAGGCTCCAGTAACGTCTCCATTGTAAGACTTGTTGTTACTGTTTTTGGCATATCGAATACGCCGTGGGGAGCTTGCCAGGCTCTGTTATGCGGGCGGGATAATAATAATAATAATAATAATAATAATAATAATAATAATTTTTGCCTGCTGTATCCAAAGGGAAGTTCCTCTTGTCCTATCATTGGTCTTGTCTGATTACTGAGCAGTCCCATTAGGTGCAAGTGTTTTGGAGACTCCTCTCGGGCCCCTCAGCAGGAAAGGTTCTTCTGCAAGGCAAGTTGTGAGGACCTGGGTTCCTTCCCCAGCACCACACCAAAGAAAAAGAAAAGGACCACAATGGCTTCCATCTTTTTTTTTTCCTTGCTTTTTTGGGTCACACCCGGCGATGCACAGGGGCTACTCCTGGCTCTGCGCTCAGGAATAACCCCTGGCGGTACTCAGGGGACCATATGGGATGCTGGGAATCGAACCCGGGTCGGCTGCATGCAAGGCAAACGCCACACCCGCTGTGCGATTGCTCCAGCCCCACAATGGCTTCATCTTTGTCAACTGAACCTGCCGTAACTACGTGAGCCTCCCTATCCCTACGTTGTTTTGTTTGTTTGTTTTTATGTCTGAGGATATATTTTGTGGGGCTGGAGAACTTGGACAGGGGTTAAGGTGCTTGCCTTGCATGTGGTTAGCCCTGAGTAATCCCCAGCATTGTACTGCTGGGAGTTAGTCCCTCAGCACTCCGGAGTGTGGCCTGAATTCACCCCATCACAAATGTTTGGTTTTGTCAGGAAGCACACTAGACAACCAGGCTGTATTGCTCTTTGGACGTGTGTGTGTGTGTGTGTTACACCCAGTTGGGCTCAGAGTTTACTCCTGGCTCCGCAGTCAAGGATCACTCCTGGCAGGTTTGGTTGGGGGCCATATGGGGTGCCAGGGCTCAATCCCGGGATGGCCGTGATCAAGGCAAGTGCCCTGCCCGCTGTACTAGGCCGCCCTTTCATTTTTCACTTTGCCAGCGCACTTGTCCTGCATCCGTCCCTTGTCAGCAGCCCTTATGAACCACCATCTGCTGCAAAAG
Source organism: Sorex fumeus (assembly GCF_029834395.1). Taxonomy (NCBI): domain Eukaryota; kingdom Metazoa; phylum Chordata; class Mammalia; order Eulipotyphla; family Soricidae; genus Sorex; species Sorex fumeus. Next base: position 22,088,818 of record NW_026606101.1, read on the forward strand.
TCTGGTTTGCTTTTCGATTTCCCCAACCTACTAAAGGCCAGGGTTTTTGTAAAATGTATTTAAACCTGAATTAACAAAATCCGGGAAATGAAGAGGTGGAGAATGTGACCCAAATGTTTTAATATTCAACACACATAAAATGGATTAGAAACTTAAATTCAGAAAGCTTCTGGAGAGGGGTTTCTAGACATTGTCTGCCCTGTAGCTTTTGGCAATCAATGCCACTTGTTTTTAATTGTGGGACTCTGGGTTCAACGCTCAGGGGTTGCTACTAGGATGACACCAGGGAGTGCTGGGGTTAAGGGGTGTGGGTGAGGGGTTTATGGGATTTGGAGATTTTACTCAGGACCTCTCCAGCCAGACACAGTAACAACAAAGTCTCCAATGGAGAGGTTACTGGGCCCGCTCGAGCAAATCGAGGATCAACGGGAGGGCCTTTACATTACATTACATTACTCAGGACCTCACACAGCCAAGACGTGCTCAGCCACCAAACTACATGCCCAGCCAGCCCTCCAGCAGGATCTCTGCAAACCTGGATTCTCCTCTGGGCCTGGTCTAACGATCGCTAAGTGGGCCGGTCCAGCTCCCACTGCACTTGGCCTCGCACTTCCCCCTCACCACAGACCCATGGCCACAACCACAGCGTGTCATCAGAACGTATCTTGGATTCTTCCTCTTTCCTCTGGTGCTTGCTACCAAGCACTGCAGTATAGATTATCTCCCCAAAATCACATGAAAACCGAATCCCCCATCTGTAAGGGCTGTTAAGTAGTAGCCAGGTCATGTGATCAGTCCTGAAGTGGGGGTGTTGGGGGTGAGCATATAGTCTAGGGGGTTGGGCACTTGCCTTGTGTGCAGCCAACCTGGGTTCAATCCCTGGGACCATGGCTCGGAGTGACCCCTAAACAGGTGCCAGGTGCGGCCTGGTCCCCCACTCTCCCCAGTGAACTATACATAAGGCACCTCTGGACCACTCTTGTCTTCATCCACCATCCAGTCAGTGAGGATGCTGGTGTGAGAATTGTGACTGGGCCCCCAGAGGGCTCAAGACTCCTGATGCCACTGACTTCAGACTTGAGTTCCACCCGAGCCCAGCATGAGGGCACCCCCTGACCAGACACCTCGAGGCCTCATTTCCTGCTTTCTCCTCCAGGAGCCGTCGGAGTCCCCAGGCGTGGAAGCAGGTGACCGCCCTGCTTTGGGGCAGCATGATGAACCGCTTCCAGGACCTAAAAAAACAATCAAAGGAGGCACAGAAACCACAATGCTGCGTCCACGAAGAGCTTTTATTTGTACGGAACAGTTTTAAAAATACAGAATAAAATAGCTTTATCTCTACTATTATTCACAACATCTGGTCCAAATATTACATATTTTTTTAAAATACTTAAAACGTTGAATGAAGCCATGTTAGAAAAACAATATGAAAATCCTTTTTTTGTTGTTTTTGTTTTTAAAAACTCCATAAAAGAATTACACATCTCAGGAGAAAAACAAAACAAAACAAAACAAAACCCACCCCCAGATTACCCTTGATATGCGAAATAAACAAAATTCCAGAAGGGTCTATAGCCAAAGTCAGTCACGAAAACAAGGGGAAAAAAAAAGCAGCGGCATCCCCCACTGTTCAGAACAGTTAGAAATTTGTGAATGTTTCCAACGAGGACGGTTACCCACAGAAAAGGAGGTATTAACTTCAGCCGTCAGTAAGCTGGCAACTCAGGAAGGGTGTCCAACAGGCCTGGAAACACACGAGAGGATTCGAGAAGGGGCTGGATGTTGCTCGTGCCCACCACCACCAGGAAGCATGATCAGGAACCACCCCAAGAGCAGGTGCGGTGTGCGGGGAAGGCCGGGAAGGGGTCCCGGCAGCAACCCGTGCACTCACCCTGCCTGGGCCGTGTCTGAGGTGGGCGGGGGTCATCCTCCTGTGTGACCAGACCGTCAGTGGCCAGAGCCCAGAAGGCATGGCCAGTGGGAGCCGGGCCTCATCTCTCGAGCTGAGGGTGGTTCCCTAACAAGTGGCCCCTGCCAAAGACTGGCTGCATCCTGGGGGACCGGTGGGAACAGGCTGGGCCTGATAGCCATGTGGGGCCTGGTGTGCGCAGCCCCTGGACACCCCGGGCAGGTTCAGGAATGAGGCTTCTGCCGCAGATCCTTAGTTCTCTTTTCATCTGGACTGCTCACATGTGTGCCCCCCCACCCCGCCCCCATTCCCAAAGATAAGGGCTGCCAACTTCCGGTCTAAGCTACGAATACCGATGTTTCAGCAGGAACAGCTGAGCTTGCGGGCCCGAAAGGCAGGCACGGGTAAAGAAAGTATACACACGTACTAGAGATTCATCAATGGAGAAATTCTATCATTGCATGACATTGTCATGAAAATTATTATCATTCCCTCCCTGGAAAAAATGCGACTATTATCCCGGGCAGAAATGTTCTTTGACTATATGGAAATACTGCAATATTCATGCATGAACCAGGTTGTCGACATGAGAGTCAGTATTCTACAGTAGAAAGCAAATCCTGGGTATGAATTTGTTACGGTGAAAATGGGGAGACCAGCAGGGGGCTACGGATGCTTCCTTCCAGCTGGCCCGGGGGAGCCACATTCTCTGGCTGAGACATAAAAAAAGTTGACATCTGAAACCCTCTGAGAAAAAGGGTCTGTGTCCAGAAACCAAATTCCCTAGTTGAGAACGAAAACAGTTTGGCCAAGATTGGAGCCATTTCTCCTTGGCCTGTTTACCCCCTGCTGGACAAATGCAGTACACCCCATGGGGGTGGGGGTCCTCCCTCATCTCCCCACTGCCCACACTGTGAAACGGGCAGCCATGCCCCGATAAGTACCTTCTCCTCTCCACATCATGGTTCCCCAAGAAAAGGTGAAACGGTTCAAACTCAAAAGTGAAAACCCTGCCCATATCTAACTGGATGTTTGAAGCTGTTCTGATGGCCCCCTGCACATGGGGGCAGGCTGCCTCCTGGGCCTCCCCTGCAGGGGAGGTGGTTCAGTGCCCATGCTCAAAGCTGCCTTGGGAGTGGATTTGCAAACAGGAGCAGCTCTTCCTCAATGCAAAGCGCTGGCGTGTGCTGCTCGTGTGCAAGACTTATCAGCACTTCCCCACCAGCACCCGAAGACCTGGGCAAAGACGAACTTCACAGGCTGTGTGCCCCCAGTGCCGGGTTCTGCCCTTCCCTGGAGAGAGAATCCAGAGCATTCCCACTGCAGGGGTGGTCTAAAGCATCCTTCCACAGGGGTCTCCTTGCAGAAGCAGCCCCCCCGGCCCCTCCCTAAAATGTTTCAGGTAGGGTTGGGGAGGGCAGGGGATGCTGGATCTTGGCCACCAGTCCCAGCAGAGAGAACTGACCCCGGCTGCCCTGGGGAAGCTCGGCCACACCAGCCTCGGGCTACTATACAACTTCCTCCTCGTTTGTAAAACCGAGAAACCGAAGGCGCTGAGCAAAGTATGAATAGGAGGGACCGAGCGCAACTTCAACTTCCAAGGGGGCCAGGGGGCCTCAAGGGAGGGCCCAGGTTAAAGGGACTAAAGTCTTAACCAGTGTGTTCCTAAAGTAACAATGCTTTGAATACATTAAAAAAAAAAAAAGGCAGGGAAAAAGAGACCTACGAGATTAACGCATGTCAGAATTGAAGTCTTGACCCCATCTGCAGAGTCTGAGATCTTGGGCCAACAGTGCAGTGCTCTCACGCGTTCTTGTCAGAATAAACCGTGACATGTACTTTGCCGGGAGTCCAGGAAGCTGTAGTGACACAAGCACGCTGCCCCCATGCGGGGCAGGAACATGGCCAGCGGGTGGCCCCGCATGCACAAGACGCCAGGAATGCCCGCTGCCGCCAAGAACAGGAGCCCCACGCGGGGTGACGCCAGCAGCTCGACCGGGCAGAGTGGCCTCCCGTCGTCGCCGGCATCCCAGACCAAGTTCAGCAGAGGTCACTTCCTGCCCCACCCTTCCCTCACCCCCAATAATTTAGTGTTGTGCATTAGAACTCAGAGGGGGCCTTGCCCGCTGCGTCTCCCCACCTCCTTCCAGCATTTAAAGGAGAAAAGCAGCATCTCCCCCTCTGCATCAAACAAAAACAAACAAACAAAAAAACCACACACACATTAAAAAAAAAAAAAAAAAAAAAAAAACCAAGATCCAGTGGACACACAACAATCCAGAGTATCCGGAGGCAGCGAATGCCAGAGTCGGCCGGCACGGGCCATCGACCAGGGTCCTGGGGCTGCTCCAGATGGGTCCCCCAACTCCCAGTCTTCGTCTTCGCTGAACAAATTCACATAGAGCACTACGCCCATGGGGTGTCTGGGCTCTGGTAAAAGTAGTCAGTTTTGATAAATAGATTTAAGCGTTACAGTATTTACACTTTTCATGGTTATCAAGCAACAGCAACAACAACAAAAAAACAAAGAACAGCCACAAATAATGGTTACTGGCCTTCAAAAGCCACAACAAGCTTCCCTGATGGTGTCCACCGCGGCTACAGAGACTGGTTCTTTTCTTGATGCAGGGGAAGCGGGGAGGGTAGCAGGACAAGTGAAGGGGACACAAGGTAACCGGCAGGGGGAGGGGGAGGAGGGATGGGGGAGGGGGGAGAGGGTTTACACGGGAAAACACTGATCTCAAAAATCGGCTCTAGTCAATCACTTTCAACAGGAATACAACCTTTGGCGCGAACAACACACGCGGCGATCACTGACAGCCACTGAGCGCCGAGCCCACACTCGCCGGGGGACCTGCTGGTGCCTCCGTGTGGTGGCCCAGCCCCGTCACACCCACCAGGAGTGAGAGATGCCAGAGAGCGGCTTGGCAAGGAGTGAAGAATGAGGCCCGTTGGAGCCCGAGTGGCACACAGAAAGAGCAGTTGGGAACTGGCCGCAGAGCCCCGAGATGCTGTTGGCTTCCCCTGGCCCCCAGACAGACTTCCCCGGGGACAGATCTGGGCAGGGCGGAACCAGGGCACAGGTTCCCCCAGGAAGCCCACGGCTCCCCCTGCAGGGGAAGTGGGGGACAGACAGATTGGCCACTGTCAGTCGGGACTGCATGAGGACGACGCAGGTGCTCCTGAACCAGAGGGCGTCTCTCGGGTGCCGACTAAGATTTTTGGGGGTTTGTTTGTTTTGTTTTGCTGGGGGGGGGGGGGGGCGCAAAACGCTGCGGTGCTCAGAGCATAGTCCTCGCTCTGCTCTCAGGGACCACTCCTGGCGGGAACAGGGCACCAGATGCAGTGCCGGGGATTGAACCCAGGTTGGTCACATGCAACGCAAGCGCCCTACCCACCGTACTATCGCTCCGGCCCCGGACTTAAGTTTAAAAAATATATATTATATATATATATAATCTTAAAAAGGCAACAGGGACAGAAAGCCCTGAACCCAGCAGGCAGCTTGTAGGAACGCTGGCGGGCAGAGAGGGGGATGCAGAAGAGAAGGAACGGCTGTGGATGCCAGACACCCACCCCCACAGGAGGACAGGAACTTCACGGTCAGCGATCACGGCCAGCAACGGACGCTCTCAGAGGCGAGGGGTCGAGGGCTTAAATAAGGAGAGGGCGCGAGACACGCTATCGGACACTGTTCACCACCCACAACAGAAAAGCTACGTGGAAGGGCTGAGCTCTGGGGCGCAGGATGGAAATGCAGATATACAAATAGATACGCGACTGCTTAGGACTCAGCGAGGAACTACAGAGGGACGCCCCACCACGGCCGAGACACGGGCGAGCCGTGGCTATACAGGGGCCTGCGAGTCCCCGTCTGAACTCCGGCCGGTGGTGCTCTTCCGGAGGCCTTTCCACGCGTAGCCCACGAAGGTGGGGCTGATGGGCAGGTAGCTGAAGCATCTGTATTTCTTAACAATGTTCATGCCGAAGGGCAGATCGTAGGATTCCATGCCTTCCAGGGACTTGTTCCCCTTGCTTACGCCCTTCTTCCATTTCCTGATGCCTCTCTCCTCGGGAGTACCTGCAGAGTGCACACACATGCAGCAACAGAGTGATCAAAACCTGCCATGTGGGGCTGGAGTGACAGCACAGCAGGTAGGGCGTTTGCCTTGCATGCGGCCCGAACCGGGTTCAATTCCCGGCATCCCATAAGGTCCCCTGAGCACAGTCAGGAGTAATTCCTGAGTGCATGAACCCTGTGCATCGCTGGGTGTGACCAAAAAAAAAAAAAAAAAAAAAAAAAAAGAGCCCGCCATGAGCCCATCTGCTCTCCCATCTAGCAAGCACCCCCTACCCCGACCCCGGAAGACAGCAGAGAGCTGCAGGAAAGGGTGGAGAGGCCCGAGGTAGAGAGCCAAGACTCGCCTCCCCATCTCCAGACAACTCCATACAACGCAAATAAAAACGGGGTCAGGACTTTCAGTATGCCCTATAAGGCCTTCACCACGCCACCCTAACCCAGACAGACTGAGTGTTCCATACTGTGCTATTTATCGTGTGTGCAGATGAGAATGCATGTGTGTACATGTGTGCACACGTGTATGTGTGTGTACATGTGCGTGCGTATGTGTGTGTTGGGGGGGTTGTCAATTGGGCGTTTATCATGCAGTCCCCACTCATCACACTCCCCGAGGAGGGAAGGGCCCCGGGCGGCGGCACCTGTGGGCTCTGGAGCATACTCGTGGAAACCACAGGCAAGGCTGCACAGGGCGGGTCCAGAAGCCCAACCAGCCCTTGACTGGTCCCCTTGCTCTTAAAGGCACAGCAGTCAGCCTGCCCCACTTGGTCCCCTGGCCACCCACCTATCACCCACAGTCACATATTCCTATATAGTAAACATCCTTTATCAGTATTTGGTTTTGCTACTCTCTTACCAGGCCCAATTTACACATTAAACTTTCCTTATCTGTTTGAAGGCCATAGCTGGTGGTACTCAGGGGCTACTCCTGGCAGTGCCCGGGACTCTGGGGATGAAACCACAGGCTCCTGCCTGCAACGCATGGGCAGTAGCCCTCGGAGCGCCACATTAAACCTGTCATGGGTATGTAGACATAGCCAAATTACGGTATACACGGGGTTAGGTATGATCCAGTTTCAAGTACCCATTTGGGACCTTGGGATGTATCCTCTGAAATGAGGAGAAATCACTGTAATTCAGCAATAAAGCATATAAAGCTTGCTTTGGGTTCGATTCCTGGCACCACATATGGTCTCCTGAGCTCTGCCAAGAATGAGCACAGAGTCAGGAATAAACCCTAAGCACCTCCGGGTGTGATCCAAAAACTCAAAGGAACAAATAAAATCTATGAAGCTTGCTGGGGAAAGAAAAAAAAAAGATTCATGAAAGTGAAAGAAATGTTGTCTTTACTGAAGTAAAGACAGTTTTAGTTTTACCCAGGGATAGTGTGATCCTCATGAAAAAAGGAGGGCTAGATACGTAAGGAGTCTGACTGACACGAGTCTGACTGACACGTGCCACATACCTGGGATGGTGTTATCCAAAACAAAAGCCACACAGCCCCCAACGAACATCGCAGTTGTGAGAAGAACATTCAACACCTGATCAATTCCCGTTATCCCTAAAAACAAACAAAAGGAGGGGGTCAGTGGGAGGTCGCGGACACCTGCCAGCCAAGTTCATGAGCAGAAATACCTGCAGTGACACTTCAGACTACTGTGATGGGGTAGGAGAGACAGAACTGCAGGTAGGATGCCAACCTGGGTTCGAGTCCAAGCACCACTCCAAGCACTGCCAGGCATGATCCCTGAGCACAGAGCAAGGAGTAGGTACCTGAGTACCGATGGGTGTGCGCCCCACCCCCCCAGATCCTAAACTATTGCAAACACTTTCAACATTAACCACAAGCTATTTCCTGAAGGAGGATTCCTAATGAGGTAGATATGGACAAGAAATATGCAACTGAGTGGATTTTGGCACACAATGAGCTGTAAAGCAACTAGGGATAGCTTTGCAAACTAGAAACAATAACTATACATAAATGAGTAACTGTTGTAGAGCTGAAAGAAATCAGCTGAGGGGCTGGAGCAGTAGCACAGTGGGTAGGGCGTTTGCCTTGCACACAGTTGACCTGGGTTTGATTCCCAGCATCCCATATGGTCCCCTGAGCACCGCCAGGAGTAATTCCTGAATGCAGAGCCAGGAGTAACCCCTGTGCATCGCCAGGTGTGACCCACCCAAAAAAGCCAAAAAAAAAAAAAAAAAAAAAAAAAAAAAAGAAATCAGCTGAGCAATAAGAAAGCAGTCATGGCATTTGCAATTACACACACACAAATCAGAATCCTGGGTTAATAATTAAAAAAAATAAAAATAAACAATGCTGGTGAACATGGAAATAGATGCCCTCAATAGTGAGTGGGAAGGAACCTGACTTCCCCACTGGAGAGTCTGGTGGTTCTTCCAAAAGGCCAACTGGATTATCATATTACCCAGTAATTTTACTCCAAAGAAGTGAAAATTGGGTTCTCAAAACAGGTGATCCTCAAAGGAACAAATAAAATCTAGCGACAGATTCAGCATTTGTGAGTTTAAATTTACTCACGAGCACCGAAATGACGCTCATGGTGCTTTGGCAGACATGACCGAGAAATATCAGACTCATCTGAAACACAGGCCCCCAGGGGAAGGGCGGGCAAGGGGCAGACACCGGCCTGCTGGTTGGGTGCACACTGCGAGCCAGTGTCCCTTCAGGGGGTGCTTCAGCACATTTTCTGCCTTTGCATTTTTGGGCTCTGCTGGTGATCTTGCTCTATAACACACCGACACTGCTGTGTCCCACTTGCGGCCCACAACGGGACACGGTTCAATGAACACACACTGCGGGCACTGAGGTGATGTGGTTCTAACAGCCTCCATTTGCTGCTCAAATGCCGTAGCAGCTGCGGCCGGCCAGACCTACAGACCACCACAGAACAGCAGCTGAAAAATACTGTTGTGCTGCTGCTGAGAGCAAGAGAATTTTGAGGTGCTGCTGGGGAAAATCACACCCGGAAGAGGAGCTGCGTGCAGGCCCCGGGGCTGTGCTAACGGGCTGCTGTTCCCAGGAGCAGGGGCCAGGATCCACTGCTTCAGTCTCTCAGCGATTCCACAGATGGGGATTGTCATGAAAGGGGAACCAACTGCACTCAGCACTGATGTTCTAACAGTATCTATAACAGTCACAGGGGGAAGCCCCCAATGACCATCACTGGAAAGTGGAGAAACAATGGTATAAACGTTCAAAGTAATCGACTAGGCCATAAAAATGAAGGGAACAGGGGCTGGAGTGACAGCAGAGCAGGTAGGGTGTTTGCCTTGCACATGGCTGACCCGGGTTTGATTCCCAGCATCTCATATGGTCCCCCGAGCACCACCAGGAGTAATTCCTGAGTGCATGACCCAGGAGTAACCCCTGTGCATCACTGGGTGTGACCTAAAAAGAAAAATTAATTAAAAAAAAAAGGAAGGGAATAATAAGGCAGGTACAGACAGGGGTGGGACGATAGTGCAGAAGCTAGGGCATTTGCCCTGCTCACAGCTGACCCAGGTTCGATCTGTCCTCAGAGCCCACCAGGAATGATCCCTGAGGGCAGAGCCAGGACTAAGCCTCCAAAAACAGAAAATGTGCATAAATCTTTGAACAACATGGTAAGTAAAAGCTACACATACACACACGCGTGCATGCGCAAATCACATCTTGTGTGGTTACACTTATATCAGACGCCAAAATGGATGTAGGAACCAAAGTACACTAATGGCTGTCAAAGGCTGAAGAAGGAGGATGTGATGGAGATTAACTGCTTAACAGGCAGGGTATCGGAGATGATGAGATGTTTTGGAAGCCAGGTAGAAGTGACATGTATGAAACATTAAAAATGTATTAAAATGCCACTGTATAGTTCAATTTATTTATCTATTCCTATAGTTCTATCTATAACTTTTGGGGGGTGGGGGTGGGCAGAGGCTGGGAATCAAACCCAGAGCATCACATAATTGCTCTCATCCATTTCGCTTTAAAAACATTTATTGTTAAACAAACTGCACAGCGGTAGGGCGTTTGCCTTGTGCAGCCAGCCCAGCCGAGCCGGGTTCGAGTCCTCCACCCCTCTCGGAAAGCCTGGCAAGCTACCGAGAGTACAATATGCCAAACACAGTAACAAGTTTGAAAACGGAGACGTTACTGGGCCCGCTTGAGCAAATCGATGAACAACGGACGGACAGTGTTTTTGTTTGACAAACTTTACTTGAAAAAATATGCATGATATGTGTGTGTGAGAAATGGCCCTAATTCTACATGAAATATCAGCAACAAAAGCAATTTCTTAAGATGGCGTCCCTTTGTTTTTCTTTTTTTTGTTTCCTTTGTTTCTCATGGCAGCGAGGTCACTGTCACTGTCTTCTTCCCGTCGTTCATCGATTTGCTCGAGCGGGCCCAGTAACGTCTCCATCATGAGACTTGTTACTGTGTTTGGCATATCAAATAAATCCCGGGGAGCATGCCAGGCTTTGCTGTGCAGGCGGGATACTCTTGGTAACTTGCCGGGCTCTCCCAGAGAGGTGGAGGAAATCGAACCCGGCTTGGCAGGGCAAGGCAGACACCCTACCACTGTGCTATCGCTCCAGCCCTATGGCAGTGAGGTAACTAAAATAAAAAGATGTTAAAAGGGTTAATCATGAATGTGAAGTGGCGATACGCCCAGCGGAAAAACATGTCTCTGAAGCTGTTTGGGAAAAAGTATACACTTTAGTACAGAATTACGCTTTTTGAGGCATTCTCCAGAAGGAGAGGGTTGGATAAAACGACTAAGGAGACCTCAGCCAGCCTGTTCTGGGCACAAGCTCACTCACACTGAGTGCAAAGGGCTTTCAGGTAAACTGAGGCAACACAAAATCCCAATGCTCCCCCAAGAGTTCCGGAAGCCGCCAAGTCCCCTCTCATCGCCCAGATGCGTGTGAGCCGACAGCCGAGGTTCCACTCCCCCTGGAGGCTGAGTCTCCCTACCTGTGACAAGGGGGTTCTGCCGCAGGTAACTTGGAAGAACGAGCCCAAAGAAGATGGAGAAGCCAAGCACGAAGAGGTTCCGGGAAGAATTTAAATCGATGAACTGCAGGTTCGAGAGCCCGACGGCAGTGATCATGCCTGGAGAGAAAAATGCCACAAAGAGCTCCCCCACGGCCTGGTGGAGAGGCAGACCCCTCCTCTGGTCCCCTGTCCATGAGAACAGTCAGCAGGGGTCACAACACAAGTCCTGGTTGTCTCGGATCCAAATACCCTTTATATTACATTAAGACATCAACAACAACAAAAAAAAAACGAGACCCACCAAATACCTAAGGGTGTTATTGTAAACCTGTTCAGCCTCATGCAGACATCAGAGTGGGAATCCAACCTAAGAATCCGATCCCTGGGGTCGGAGCGATAGCACAGTGGGTAGGGTGTTTGCCTTGCATGCGGCCAACCCGGGTTCGATTTCCAGCATCTCATGTGGTCCCCCGAGCACCATCAGGAGTAATTTCTGAGTGCATCGCCACGTGTGACCCAAAAAGCAAAAGCAAAAGCAAAAAAAAATGTGATCCCTGCTTGGTGTCAAGACCAAACGAAGTCCTGTTTGGTGCTTAACAAGAGCTCACTTGAAGGAGGAAGGCCTGAGTCACATTAATCCGAAACATCAAGTCAATGACTCTTGACTTTAAATTCTACCTTTCACAAGACATTCAACTGGAGAGGGGCGGTAGCTTTTATGTTTGTTTGTATTGCAGCGGTATCTTTTGCAATCCGACCAGCAATGTGTTGTGACACCCAGTCTGACAGGAGGGGGTTTCCCTGGCAAAGGGAAGGAAGGAAACCAGCTTCCGGGAAGACCGTGGTCAAGGAATCAGAACTTTACCGAAGAGGGTGCAGAAGAGGGCGCCGAGCACGGGGTCCGGGAGAGAGGCGAAGAGGGCGCTGAACTTGCCAATCATGCCCAGGCCCAGCATGAGGGCTGCCCCGTACTGGATTACGCGCCGGCTGCCGACCTGCAGGACACCAGGGGAGGGGGCAAGACAGGCACAAAAGTCACCCCGAGGTCCTCCAGGAGCACCAACTCCTACCCAGGCGCCACCTGCCCAGCCCAGCCACAACCATGTGACAAAGCACAGATGATTGAGTCGGTGTTCTGTTCTGGGGTCACATCCGACGGTTCTCAGGGCCAACTCCTGACTCTGGGCTCAATACTGAACCTTTTGGTGCTCAGCGGACCAAGGGGGGTACTGGAGAACCGAACCCGGGTCGGCTGCATGCACTGCACATTATTCACTGTTGCTCCCGGCCCAGGCTGGTGATTTTCCACCACTGACCCTTAAGACCAATGCCCATCTGTGAGTATAGAAAGGTTGGAAATGGGGTTGGGGCGATAGTACAGCGGGTAGGATGCTTGCCTTGCAAGCGGCCGACTGGGTTTGATCCCCGGCATCCCATGGGTCCCCCAAGCATCTCCAGGAGTAACCTGAGCACCGCTGGGTGTGACTCAAAAGGCACTGTAGCACTGTCCGCCCATTGTTCATCGGTGTGCTTGAGCAGGCCCAGTAATATCTCTACATGAGACTTGTTGTTACTGTGCTTGGCACATCAAATATGACACAGGTAGCTTGCCAGGCGTGTTGACTCAAAAGGCAAAAATAGTAAATACAATGACTTATCTAGACTACTCCTGGCGGGAAAGGATGACCCCGCAGTGCTTAGGGGGTTAAGTGTCGCTCCCAAGCAGTGCTCAGGAGACCATGCAATGCTGGGAATCCAATTAGGGCTCTGAGCCCCGATTACTCCAGTCCTACATTACTCTTGGATTCTTAGTTAAGAGGAATTCTCACAGCGCACACCTATTAATGCACAATTATTACACAGAAAACCAGAATACCTAAGTTCCCGTCACCTTCCCCCCACCCCCCAGCCACCCTCTTCCCAGGTCAGCCCTGCTGCCTGGCTACTGCTCTGGACACTGGGTGGGTTTGGGTCCATCTGCCTGGAACCCCCTTTCCCTAACCCCCTTCCAGAGAGTCCTCAGAACAATACCCAGAGAAGATACCCAGGATCTTCTCTGCCCTGGAGCCAGGACCTCGTGGATCCCAAGGCCTGTTTCTCCTGTGGCCTCCGCAAAGTTATTTCCACCTGGCCATCTTTATCAGTGATACTTTATCCTTGCCTTCTAGAAGCTCCCATTCACCCCAGAGTCCCCAACTAGCAGAAAAAGAAGCTAACCCTGGACTCAGCAAGTCTACATACACGTGGCTCCAATGAGGCACAGCTTCTCCCAGGAAAGTACCTTCAGGACACGCTAGAGGGCGCTGCACAGATAAAGCCTGCACAGGTGAAGACGGGATGTGTTTTGTATTTGGGGGACACACCCAGCAATGCTCAGAGATTGCTCGGGGGACCATCTGGGATGCTGGGGATAGAACCAGGGTCAGCCCAGGTCATGCAAGGCAAACACCTACTCACTGTACCATGGCCCTGCCCCCCACAGACAGGCTTTGAATGTCACCCTGGGGGCTTTCCCTAAGGCAGTGAGGAGGGGATGGCTACCTAAAGCATGTCTGATTGGGGGTGGGGGGGTAAACTCTAAATAATAGTGGTGAATCTTTTATTGAAACAATGAATCTAATCAAAGCAGATAGAGTGTTAACTAGAATTCATCTGCCCCACAGGGACTGGGAGGGGTGGGGGGTAGGGTTTTATTGGGGTTCTTCATGGTAAAAAATAAGTTTTGGTAAAGGGAAATGTGCTTGATATTTGCATGACTGAGACCTAAACCTGAAAGCTTTGTAACCTTTCCCATGGTGATTCAATAAATAAATAAATAAATTTTAAAAAATAAATAAATGAAATAAAGCGTGTTAAGGTGAAGCTGAAAAGTTCAGCCCCTCCCTGGCTGTGGATCACACATCACGGGCATAATTGGCTGGGGGCTGAGGACATTTCCAATCTGAGGGCAGCCAGCCTCCTGGATGGTATCAGGACCCAGAGGGCCTAACACCAGCAGGTAAAGTATCAGAGTGGACTCTCTCTTGACTGAATCAAGGAAGGTGGTCAGGAACCACCAGTCACCGGCGCCCTGAGAGCTAAGAGTACACACCGTGGGGATTCGGGCAAACATCCCTGGTGCATCAAAGTCAAAGACTCATAATTCACGGCTTATCTGTATTTTTTTTTTTTTTTGCTTTTTAGGTCACACCTGGCAATGCACAGGGGTTACTCCTGGCTCTGCACTCAGGAATTACCCCTGGCAGTGCTCAGGGGACCATATGGGATGCTGGGAATTGAACCCAGGTTGGCCGAGTGCAAGGCAAATGTCCTACCCGCTGACTATCTCTCCAGTCCCCTGTAGTACTTTAAGAAAGATAATCTTTGAGTGCTTAAATGAGTGGGAAGAAGTCTTTATCTGACCTTTACATTTGATTGATAGTCTACCTGTCCAGAAATATCACTTAAAAATAATTTTCCTTCAAACATTTGAACACATTGTTTTATAGATTTCATTTCTCCATTGTCCTCTAGGTTTCAATATTTCTTTTTTTTTTTTCTTTTTGGGTCACACCTGGCGATGCACAAGGGTTACTCCTGGCTCTGCACTCAGGAATTATCCCTGGCGGTGCTCAGGGGACCATATGGGATGCTGGGAATTGAACCCAGGTTGGCCGAGTGCAAGGCAAATGTCCTACCCACTGTGCTATTGCTCCAGCCCCCTTATCTGTCTTTTTTAAGGACTTAAAATGGGACTGGCACTGGGAGGATGGAGCTAGGGGTGGGGTGCTAGACAGACAAGAGTCACAGGCTGAAGACCAAGTCACTGCACTGCTGTGATGCGCCAAGGTGTATGGGAGGCTCCGTGGGAGGGAAAAACCCCCAAGGGTTTGTTCCTTAACTATGGTCGAGGGATGAATAGAGAGTTCAGCAGAAGTACGCCCCGCCCCGGTAGAGAACCAGTTCTACAAAGCTCAACAGGGTCAGCCAGCCCTTAGTGGTGCACTGGGGAGCATCTCGCCTGAGGCTTGAAAAAAAATCATTTATATGTATGGAAGGTTTATCTACCTTAGATGCTGTTTTTTTTTAAAAAAAAAAAGAAAAAGAAAAACAAAAAAACACAAGGACCAGAAAGATAATACCGTGGATAGAGGCACTTGTCTTGCACACAGCAATCCCAGGTTCAACCTCCAATATCCCATATGGTCCTCTAAGCTCACCAGGAATGATCCCCAAGAGCAGTGCTCGTAACTCCTGAGCACTGTTGGGTGTGGGCCAGTAACCAAAAACAAAAACCCCAACAAAGAAACAACCCCTGAAAAAGTAGCCACTAAGCCAGTGAGAATTAATGAGTGCCAAGTGCTTGCTTCTGTCCCAAACACCAGAGACCGAGTCCGAGCTTTAACAGGGAAGGGAAACTCCTGCTTCTGCCTGGACTCGGCCCCGCCTCCCTCTGACACCCCTCTGGAACCATGTCCCTGTACTTAGGGCCACTGACCCCCGGCCTCCAGCAAGAGTGCAGGTGCCCTTTCTCGGGATTCCGCCAGACACTCTGGTCGAGGGGAGGCAGTTTCCTCTCTTCCAAGAAACACACTCAGGGCTGACCAGCCTCGCAACAGCCAAGCCTTGGTCCCAATGCCGTGCAACTGCTCCATACAGACCCAGGTAACTAACCATACTGGACTGATGGGGTGGGGCAGGGATGCTGGGGCCGGGCAGGAATCTGCCAAGGACCCCACCACCTGCTACACTTCTGCCCCTCTCCAGACCCCAGGAACGTCAGAATGCTTTAGTCTTTCCGGTTTAGAGGTCGTACCTGTAGTGCTTGGAGGCCACTCCTGGCTCTGTACCAAGGGGTCACTCCCACTGTTCAAGGCACTCAAGTGCCGCTGGACTACCTCCCCCGGCCCCAGACACTGGAGAGCGTCAGCATCCTTGGCTGGCCCAATGGTCTAGGGACAGACTCTGGCAGAGTCCCAGCACCAATCTCTCTGCCAGGCCTCACCCCTACTGCCCACAGGACTTTCTACAGAGCCAAGGCCCAAGCGTGTAAGACTAACTTTGCTTTAATGTGTCGAAAAGGGACCCCAGTGGCTACTGGCTCTCCGTGGGCCTCTGGGGACAGCCACTGCCTCTCAGACCCAAGTTCTCCTTGAAGAATCACTGGCCAGAGAAGAAGCAGAGTTCAGCCTAGTACTCGGGCGTCCTTCTCCTGGGCTCTCTTCGAGGAGGGTCTGCCCCTGCCCAGGCACTGCTGCCTGTGGGCTCCACGCAGCACCCTGGAGTCAGGCCAGTGAGAACAGACCCGGGCCGGCAGGGCCCACTACTGGGGATTCCTGCCTGCCAGGAAGTGGGCCCAACGGGACTCAGAGGGAAAAACCAATTAGCTCCCTGAAAAGACCGTTGGCAGGCAGCTCTTTCAGAATAAGCCGGCATTTCCCATGGTAATAAAGAGAATTACTCCCCAAACCACATTGGTCAGGTTGCAGAAAAGGAGGAGCAAGATTCGCTCCCTGCAGTAACCCTGAGACCCCAGGCTACCTTTGCAGGCGTGCAGAGAAAGGAAGCTTCGGGGCCGAACATCACCCCCCAAACCTCAGGTCTCACTTCTGTGTACTGGGCTGGCTCCCTTCTGGGAACTTAGTTAGAATTCCCCAAACTGAAGCATCTGGTTTCTCTTTCATCTGGTTATACCAACTCACAGGGAGCTGGGGGTGGTGGTAAAAAAAAAAAAAAAAAAAAGGAGGGTGGGGTTCTGATCTTATGTCAGGGGCTCAGCCGAAGCCTGGAAGAAACTCAGGCTCACCCCAAGCTACTCGGGCCCAGGGGCTCAGCAGAGGGAGATGGACACCTCACCGGGGCCCACCCCAAGAGGAAGCACTTTGAGGCCACCTCCAGCTCCACGCCTCGGGCTGCGTGTGAGCGAGGCAACGGGCGTCTGATGCTGAGTTGCTCTTGATAAACCCCCAGCCCGAGAGCAGGCCACTGCGGGGAGCTGGGCAGTGGGGCGCGGGGGTGGGTGGGGGGTGGGAAGGAAGGACAAATGAGGGGAATGCTCACGGAAACGGGTCTAACCCGAAAGAGAAGGGGGTTCTCACCTGGAACGGGGGGGCGCGCTCGAGTGTGTGTACGTTGGGAGTGGGAGGGGCCTTGCACATTTCCCGAGTGTGTGTGTGTGGGGGGGGGGGGGGCGCGCTCGAGTGTGTGTACGTTGGGAGTGGGGGGGGCCTCGCACATTTCGTGTGTGTGTGTGTGTGTGTGTGTGTTTGGGGGGGTGGGGGGAACCTCGCTCATTTCTCTACTGAAACACCAGGCCCAGCACCACTTCCTAACTGCTCTCACTTGCCCCTGGGGTCTCACGAAAGGCAGAAGCGATTCTTATAAACCACAAAATCGGGGCCTTCTTCCAGGGCACCCCCTTCCTTCTAGTCTCCAACAACATACCAGCCTGCCTGTTTAGCAGGGCACTGAAGTGGCACCCCCAAATCTGATGCCCGTAGTCCAGGTCTGCGGGTGTCTGACACCCTCTTTTCCCTGCCCAGGGTATCTCCTCCAGGAGGCCGAGTCCGACCCCCCTCACTTCCGCAGGCAGCCCGGCCCCAGCCCTCCACGCTAGGCTGTGCTGTTGGTCCACGTGAGGATGGCGCTACTTGTCTGTTACTTACTGGTGTGCCAGATGCCTGAACAGCAGCCAGGCAGGGGCTTGATATTAAAAAAAAAAAAAAAAAAAAAAGCTGGAGCTGGAGTACAGCGGGTAGTGCATTTGCCTTGCACATGGCCGACCCAGGTTCGATTCCCAGCATCCCATATGGTCCCCTGAGCACCGCCAGGAGTAATTCCTGAGTGCAGATCCAGGAGTAATCCCTGTGCATCACAGGATGTGACCCAAAAAGGAAAAAAAAAAAAGCTTTATACTCCAAGTCCTGCCAGGGTGTGTTCCCGACTCCTTCCCCACCAAAAAAACTACAGAGCCTGCAAAAACCGATGATGCACAAAAGTGCCTGCCCACCCAGGTCACCAGGGAGGAAACAGGTGACCCCGCTACAGACGTCAATGAGAATGGACACAGAGCTAGGGAGAGAAGACAGTCTCCCAAGCAAAGCCTGCCTTGGTGAATTCACGGAGGGGTCAGACAGGGGCCAGAGAGGTAGTAGTACAGTGGGGAGGGCGTTTGCCTGGCACAATGCCGACCCGGGGTTTCATCCCTAACACCCTATATGGTCCCTTGAGCACTGTCAGGAGTAATTTCTAAGTGTAGAGCCAAGAGTGTATCGAGGGTGCAGACAAGAAGCCGAAAGAAAAAATAAATAACAAAGAAGTATTTCATACCTTAGTGATTCCCAAAACGCCGATGTTGGGGCTGGAGGAAGTGGAGCCATTCCCGGTACCAAACACGCCATCGAGGACGCAGGAGAGGCCCTCCACAAAAATCCCCCTGAAAAGGTATGGAAAAGAGGTCAGACACACTTGACAACTAACCTGCCACAGCCATCCTCCTGCCTTGTCCCGTGGCCTCTAGGACACGCCACTCTCCCCCACTCGGCAGCTGGCACCTGCCTGCCTGGGTGAGGTGAAGGCCAGTCCCTGGGGGCTTCAGGGAAGAGGAAAACCAAGCCCAAACAGGGGCGGCACCAGGTCTCGTCTCAAGCCGCCCCCCCGTGAGCCTGCTGAGATCCCCGACGTGCTTCTCCAAGGTGATCCAAACCCAATTAACAGTCCGCGGGGCCAGACCCAGCAAAAGCCCACGGCTGCTGGGGATAACGAGGAAGGCTGAGGGCGGCTGGAGCGGGGCACGGGCAGGGCGGGTACCTGTTGATGGCGTGGACGGGAGGCGGTGGGGCACAGGAGAGCCGGGCACACGCGTAGTAGTCCCCGATGGACTCGATGATGCTGGCCACCACCGCACTCAGCATGCCGATGACGCCGGCCGCAGACACGGTGGGCAGTCCCCACTGAACTACGGGAGGGGACACGCGTGAGACCCCCGACTCCGTGGGGCAGGGCTGTTCAAACTCCTCCCACTCGCACTGGGGGCGTGAGCTAGCACGGCTGGCAGCTACAGCTTCCTGTCATGGCTGCCCAAGCCCTGGACGGCTGCCCTCACCTCTTTCCCCGTTCCAACATGCCAATCAGTGATGAGACCCACACAGGGCCACAATTTATCACCAAAGATACGATGTCTTAGGATCCACAGAGACAGGGCAGCAGGCAAGGAAACTGCCTTGCACATAGCTGATCGGGGTTCTAAGACCTGAATCCCAGGATTGGCTGCCAACACCACCAGTGTTTCAGGTGCTGCGGACCGTGCCTTTGACCCCATCTTGCACCCGGGTCTTGATCTACCTTTATGCCCTGTCACCAGACGCTGGGAAAACTGGCTCTGTTAGACAAGGCTGACGAGGGCACAGCCCAGCCGAGCTTCGACTTCAGTTCGACTAATGACTCTGAATGCCAGGCACAGTGTCTCCACGCTGACACAGAGCAGGGAATGGCCCTCGGGCTCCCGCCCTGATTTCTACGAAGGGAGACTGGAAAGCGGAACACCAGCATCCAAGTGGCCCCTCGACCAGGGGCCGCTCCCTCAACTCTTCCCATGCAACTTGGCGCCCAACACTGGGGTTAGAACCTCAGATCCAGCCCCCATTGACTCAGACCAGTTTGACAACGGTAATCATCAACACACATACCCCACCCCCCACACACACACATACACCCAATGAATGATTCCACCGATCCATGAGAAGACTATAGAAATTCTAAATCTGATTATGTTTGGGCAGCTTCTCCCACTCATCTAGTCAACTCTAGCGCTGGTTGTGTGGGTACCGTGCAGTCTACACTCGCCTTTCTGAGCAGATGCTTCCAAGTCTTGGCCACCTGACCTTACACCTTGGCAAGAAAAGTCTTGACCAGAATTTCATGCTAGTGGAACAGTAACAACAACAACAATAACATGAAAACACCCAAAAATGAACAGATTTGCTCAAGAAAGGGAGCAGATTAACCTGTGTGCTAACAAGGCCCCCCTCTGCAGAAAGGGCCTTCGTCCCCCATCGAACCCTCTAGGGACAACAAGAAGACTTCTAGGGAGCTTTCTGGAACAAAGAAGGTGCCCCATTCTGCATGCAGAACCTTTCTGGCCCTGCCCCTGCGGACTCCCAGCTCTTGGGGCCCTCAGGATACTTACACGGGTAGGGGACCTTGAACCACGGGGCCACCAGGAGCACGCCATGCCTGGAGTCCGTGCGCGCGTAGTAGCCGTACTTGGTGCTGTCGGGCGGGAACACGTCGGTCACCGTGAAGATGAAGCAGAGCAGCCAGGACACAAGGATGGCCAGGATGATCTGGAGGGGTCAGAAGGGAGCGGCCATGTCAGGTCAGGCAGAGACAGGGGGAAGCGTGGGCAGCATGAGCTCCACTGCCCCCCTTCACCGCCCCTCAATCTGCAGACACCAGCATCAGGCCCTCATGGCGGGGGTCACCGCTACAGAGACCCGATTCATGGTCACGAGCCCACCTGAGCCACGTTCTTCCACCTTCTACCTTCTCCCACTTGTGGATCAGCACCCATCTTGCCCACCCGTCCAAGGCCCAAGCAGCTACAAGTGAGGCATCAGACCAGGGATCTTCAGCGCTTCTTCGGAAAGGGAAGTCTGATTCCTGTACCCGGTTTATGGGGCCAAGACCCATTTTCGTGAGGGGCGGGTCTGACTGCTGTGAAGCGTGGTCTGGTTCCTGTGCCTGCTTTCGCTCATCGCCACCATCCGGGGAAGACTGACGCCCGGTCTCTTTCAGCGAGTCTGTCTGCTCTTATCACTGGCCACGTGTAACTCTGCCTGCTCCCGTCCCGAGCAGCAATTGGGGACCATTTCCAGCCAAAAGATGAGCCCTGTGTAACAACTGTGGCCTAGGTGCTGGCGCAATAGTACAGCGGGGAGGGCGTTTGCCTTATATGCACCTGAACCTGGCTTTGATCCCGGGCATCCCGTAAGGGCCCCCAGCACTGCCAGAAAGTGATTCTTGAGTGCAGAGCCAGGAGTAACCCCTGAGCATCACCGGTTGTGACCCCACAACAAAACCAACAAAAAGCATCTTAAACCTTGGATCAAGTGCTCAGTCTCTGGCAGGGCCAGCCCCGATGCTCAGTAATTCTACTCCTTCTTGTTCCTCCAAGTGTCTTTGCCTCGTCCCTCTGCTGGGGTATTCCACAGTACCGGCTAACAGGACCAGCACTGGAAGACCACTGGCAATGTCACCTCCCCCGAGTCTGGCTGAAAGAGTGGAGTGGTCCCAGCACCTGCAGAGCCATGCTGAGGGCCTGAGCATCTGGAACTTCGCACACTTTCAGACTTCAAGTCTGTGACCATGGCTACTCGGGGTCCCCATGCAGACACTGCCCTCCTGGCGCAGGAGGAAACCTGAGCAGAACGCCACCTGCCACTTAAGGCAACACTGTCCGGGTCGGAAATACAATTTGGCAATGGTCCACTCCTCCCCATCTCCACACCCCCTCCCGGGTCCTGGCTGTCACGCCCACGAACTGAACACCTCCAGGTACCACTTAAGCGCATTAACGGCCATGATCCAGAGACTTATAACTGAAATCTCGGAAGACAGCAGCTCGCCAAAGAGATGTCTCTGGACCTCAATTATTTCAAGTTTTGTACATCCTATACTATTCATAAAAAGCAGTACAAAATGAATTATTTAGCATCTGCCTGTGGGTAGGCTTTAGTGGTGGTGAGAAAATTCAAAATAATGGCAGAGGGAAGGTAAAATGTGATATCGAATGTAATCGATTACTGTGGACAACTTTACGAAAATAAAATTGAAAAAATAAAAATTAAACAAAAAATACAACGTGGCTACTCACTGGGAACATTTTGAAGAGCTGCAGCTTGTAGGCGGTCCATCCTTTCTTGGATTTGTAAATTGGGAGTGGAAACTTGACGTTTCTGGCATACTGAGAAAACAGTAATACTAGGAAAATCGTCCTGGGGAGAGAGTAAATAAAGTGGGGTCAAGGCTGGACACGGTCACTTTTTGTTTTGGGGCCCATGCAGTGGTGCTCAGAGACTCCTCCTGGCTCTGTACTCAGGAACCACTCCTGGCAGTGCTCGAGGAACCACATGAGATGCCAGGATTGGAACCCAGGTTAGCCGCATGCAAGACAAGTGCCTGACCTGCTATACAATCGCTCCAGCCCTCTGCATATGGCTGATTTAAAAATAGCACAGCGGTAGGGTGTTTGCCTTGCACGCAGCCAACATGGTCGACCCGAGTTCGATTCCTCCGCCCCTCTCGGAGAGCCCGGCAAGCTACCGAGAGTATTTGATATGCCAGACACAGTAACAACAAAGTCTCCAATGGAGACGTTACTGGGCCCGCTCGAGCAAATCGATGAACAACGGGAGGGCAAAAAAAAAAAAAAAAAAATAACACCAATCTTCAATGGTGACACTGGTCCCAACTCAGGCACCTAGAAAGCCACGAGCACTCTTTAACTTTATTTACTCTTTAACTGTCATCTCTCAGAAAGGCCTGAGCCGTGGCCATGTCCTCGGAGAAATGTTTACGCTTCCTGCACTCCGACATGAGGCCGCAGCATGAACCGTTTGGTTAGATGACCCAGGACACAACAAGAAGCCAAGCCCCAGGAGGTGCTCTGGGAGGACCACACCATCCAAGGGAGGAGCCTGAGGCAGACACGGGGCCACAGCAGGGGAGGAATAATGAAGACACAGCAGCCACCCGCAGCCCCGCGGTCAGGAAGGGCCCTGACAGTGCTCGCAACACGGGCCTCACATGGCAAATCTGACCGTTTCCTTCCTTCCTTTCTCTTACAGTGAGTCGAAATGACTTTTAAAAAATTTTTATTTCATTTTAGGTGCCGTGATTTACAATACTGTTCGTGATAGGGTTCCTTGCACACAATGTCCCACCTGACGCCTCCCTCCCCCCAGCTCTCAGGCTGGGCTGCCTTCGGTTTGCCTTTGTTTCCCGACTGTTTCCCACGCGTGTGAGAGATTGTCCAGTACTGTCCCTCTCCTCCTCCTGGCTGACGCTGCCCGACTTGATCCCTCCACAGAGCCACAGCACCCAGCAGTTTGCTTCTCGGCATCCGCCCCAAGGGGGCAAAACTCGAAGAGAGGACAGTGGGCAGGGTGCTGGCCTTGCATGTGGCCAACCTGAATTCGAGCCACAACATCCCATGTGGTCCCTGGAGTCCTGCTTGGAGTGATCCCTGAACGTACAGGCCTGATAACCATCGGAGGTGGCCACCAAATGAAACATACAAAGACATCTGTATTCCTACATTCACTGTGGCCCTAGTCATCATCAGCAAAGTCTGTTAACGGCGAACAGCTCTGCAAGAGCCTGGCCTGGGCGGCCACGGCCAGGGAGGTGGCGCGGAGGCATGGCTGGCCTGGCACGTGAACAAAAGGCAAAGCTTCCAGAGGTCAGACGGGCACTTCAGCAGACTCTGCTACGAGCAATAGCTGGATGTCGGGTCGGGTCAAGCCCGGCCAGGAAGGGCTCGCCCCACTCCATAGCTGGCCCCTGGCATGACTGGCTCTACCCCTGGGCAACATCGAGGTTTGGAATTGGAGGTTCAGGAATCAGAGCTGGTTTGTGGGCCCCTCCCATCTTGTCACCCCCCCCCCCCAGTCCAGGAGTGGCATTGGCCAGGGCCTCACCCCTCCCTACAGCAGGACCCTACATGTCTGTCCCCTCATAAAACAACTGGGGCTAATAATGACATGTCCTCATCACCCGAGGGCGAGCTGGCAGGGATGCGGGTTGAGGCTCTCAGAACTACACCCACTCACCGCCTGCCGGCCCAGGGCCAGGGGCTGAAGGAGGGGGGCATCAACTTCACCATCTCAATGCCGTCCTGCTAAGGTGGGCGCCACCCTGTGTGTGTCCGCCAACCCCTCCTTCTATTCTGGGGTTCTCTGTTCTACCTCAAGGGCCAGTCCCAGTTCTTTGAGCAGGCGCTGAGCCCCAGCGTTCCCAATCCCCTCTGAGGCAGTGGTGACGTCAAACCAAAGACGTGACCCATCAATGAGGGATACTAAGCCTGAACTGCGTGCGCGCGCACGCAGTTTGGTTTCTGGCAACACCTGGTGGTGCTCAGTGCTAACTCCTGGCTCTGTACTCAGGGAATCACTCCTGGCAGGCTCAGGGATGACACAGAGGTGCTGGGGATCAAGTCCGGGTCAAGTGTAAGCAAAGGTGGCCTACCCACTGTGCTATCTTTCCTGCCGCCCACTCCTGCCCTCCATGTGCTTCGAACCTGAATTAAAATGTAGGTTTATTTTCAAGTATTAGAAATTAAAAAAAAAAAAAAAACCAGAATACGGTACTGTAAACCAGTACAAAAGTTAAAAAAAAAAACCACGTGCCTCTGTTAGAGGCAGACAGGTGGGTGGGAGGCAAAGTGGGCGGGGAGGGGGGAGAGTGCACCGCGGACACTGTGGAGGGGAGCCGTCGCTGGTGAAAGGACTGGTGTTGGAACCCAATTATGAATAGCTTTGTGATTTCACAGTGATTGTTTAATAGTAATAATAAAAGAGACTTTAAAAAGCCTTAAGTCACCTTATCATCCCTTTTGTTAACTCCTCACTTCTATTTCCAAAGCTCCTTTTTGCCAGGTTTTGCATCTGCCTTTGGCAGTGGTTCTGGAGCTTCCTCGAGCTGGGTGCCGCAGCGCCCAGGATCAAAGCCAGCCCCTCCTACCTGGAGAGATGAGCTCCACCCTCTGAGCCTTCTCTCGGGCCCCAGAGCTCTTTCAGAAGGGGACGGAGACATTACAGAGCAGGTTCCAGGCAGGTGACCCAGACCTCCAGCTCTTTCAAAGGAAGTGGGAGGAACTGAGCAGATGAACACTGTTTTCCCTTTACTCGTATTCTCGAATACACCTGTGGGGCAGGCAGCCTCCGTCAAGATATGGAGGAGTGGAGGCCAGGCTGGGGGGCTTGTGTCTGGCCAAGCTGAGGGGAGACAAAGCTCTGTGCCCAGGATCCTGAGACCAAGGGGGTTAACTCTTCCTGAACATCCGTGCAGGTACACACATACGCACACACACACGCACTCTCTGCCTCTCCCTCCCTCCTTGCTGAATGATCTTCCTACTGCTTTACAATGAGTGTGCAGGCAACAGATGCCAAAATGAAGGGGGGAAAAGGCAGAGGAGGAGAAAGCAAAGGGCAGGAAGGCGGGAAGAGCACATCTTGAAGCGTGTGCTGGTCACCCACCCTTGGGCAACAGGACTGCATGGCTCTGAGTCTGCCAATGGCCCCCACAAGGCTCCAGTCCTGGCTGGGACGTGCTGCTGGGCCGGGCACTGGGGATGGGCTGTGGGTGCTGGGAGCACAAACAGTCCAGCATCTGGTCCCAGCTGGAGTTGCCCTGCCCATCCTGCTTCCCAGCCAGTCATGCGCTCAGAAGCAGCGCAGCATGAGCTTGGGGGGGGGGGGGAACGACTGCCAGTCACCCCCCCTTCCTTGGGACGGACTCCCCACGGCCTGCCCCCGCAAGTTCCTTGGGAAAGACAATGGCACCTACAACACCAACACAAACTCACACAGGGAGGAAGGCACTGCCACAAACACACACTACCACTCATGACAGCAGTCTTTTTTGGTTTGTTTTGGGGGCTGGAGCGATAGCACAGCAGTAGGGCGTTCTCCTTACACGCGGCCAACATGGCCGACGTCAGTTCGATTCCTCCGCCCCTCTCGGAGAGCCCTGCAAGCTACCGAGAGTATCCGATATGCCAGACACAGTAACAACAAAGTCTCCAATGGAGACGTTACTGGGCCCGCTCGAGCAAATCGACGATCAACGGGAGGGCCTTTATCTTATCTTTATCTTTGGGGCATACTGGGTGATGCTCAGGGGCTACTCCTGGTGGTGCTTGGGGGACCATGCGGGATGCCAGGGATCGAACCCAGATTGGCAGCATGTAAAGCAAGTGCCCAACCTGCTGTACACAGTCTCAATATGCTTTTAAATCTCTGACACTTGCATCAATGTAGATAATGGTGTCATTTAATATCTGATCTTTACTCCGGGATCTGCAATTCAGGACTATTCGCAACAGCAAGTCTATATAACAGCTCGGGCGCCTCATCAGTCTTGCAAGAGTCAGGAAACTACTTCTTCATCTTCAAATTTTTCTGTCTGATGACCAGGAAACTTGACGTGACTGAAATGTCAGTGAGTGAGATCCTTTCTTCTTTCCTTTGTATGTTTTGATGGGCCACACCCAGCAATTATCAGGGGTTACATCTGGCACAGTGCTCAGGGATTTACTCCTGGAATGCTCAGGGGACTATAACCCAGGACAGTTGCGTGCAAGACAATCGCCCTACCCTCTGTACGATGGCTCCGGCCCAAAATGAAAAGATCCTTAACTGGTGGTGATGACAAGTACAAGGAGAGCCATTAACTAAGTGAAATTACCGGAAGAAAAATAAACCAAAGGATCGGAGAGAAAGTACAGCAGGGAAGGCACTTGTACAGGTTGACCTGGCTTTGCGCCCCTCCCCCATCCCATTGTAACCCAGAAGGTCCCCTGAGCCCTGCCAGGAGTGAGCCCCAAGAGCAGAGCCAGAGTAAGCGCAGAGCACCACTGGGTGTGGCCCCAAAACCAAAAGAAAAAATCTTCAGGAAAATTTCCACTGAGGACACACCTGTTTGGTGTTGGATTTGGGGTGATGGGAGCAGCACCCCAATGCCCCCAGCACCACTGCCCTACTGGAGTGGCTTAGATCCGCCTTAGATTAAGCCTGGCGCTCTAAGAGAATGAACATGCTACAGCAGAGGAGGTTCACCCAAGCCCGTCACAAACAAGAGCACCTGTGTTGCCTCTTGTGGACACGTATCTGCTCCCACCACAGCCTCCCCGAAGGACCTCCCGCCGGGACTCTTTCCTTGGATCAGTAAAACTGTGAATTAGGGATATTAGCCTCATCTGTGCAACATGCTGGAAATATTTTCCTGTATTCATTCATAATTCAATCTCAACTGGTCTTTGAGGTGAGTTAAAGTGGAACTAGAATAAAATGCGTCCATCTTCTTTTCAATTAAGATCTTCCCCCATGTTATGAATATTTAGGTTATCTTCTACCCATATTATGCCTTTAAGTTCCATATTAAGATCTTTGGTTCGCAGAAAAATAATTTTATAGACATCTAATTCCCCCAAATACTGTTTCCTTCCATTTTTCCTATACAATTTATCCCCTCACGCTGGAGAGATAGTACAGTAAGTAGGGGTCTGCCTTGCACCCAGCCGTGTTTGCTGCCTAGAACCCCATATGGTCCTGGAAATCCTGCCAGGAATCCCTGAGCACAGAACCAGGAGTAAGCCCTAAGAATTATACTTGGGTTGGCCCCAAACCAACCAAACAAAAACAAAAACCTGACAACAATCCTGCCCTTCCCCACTGATTGCAAATGTGTTTTCACACGTTTCCCCCCTAGGTTCCATCTCCATTCCTCCTATTCCAGCTCTACCAATGTTAGCTGTTGTCGCAAGATCACCGTCCAAGGAACACTGACCCCCAGGCGATCACACAGAGGACCAAGCCTACAGACACACAGTCTGGTCTTAATACAGACCCACTATCGTTCAGATTAAGCATTAGGGACAGTGAGATGTTAACAAAATACAGCAATACTAACAATCTGTGATTAAAGTTACTGTGAAGGGCTGAAGCAACAGTAGAGCGGGCTGGCCATTTGCGTTGCATGCAGTTGACCCGGGTTTGATCCCCAGCATCCCATATGGTCCCCCTGAGCAATTCCAGGAGTGATTCCTGAGTGCAGAGCCAGGAGGAACCCCTGAGCACTGCTGGTTGTGGTCCAAAAAGCAAAGCATAAATAAGGAAACATTAAAAAAAAATTTAAAAATTTAAAAAGTTACTGTGACTGTGACCTGTCTCTCTTAAAATATTTTCTTGTCCTTCTCACTTCTGATGCACAGAAGGCAAATTCATGGGCCAGAGAGCAGGGAAGGGGTTATTTTGTTACTAAACTCTGAGCTATGTTTTAATTCTTATAAAAGCAAGCCACCAACTCCCATCTCCTATCCTTTCTGATATTAATTCTTATTTTACAGGGGAGACAGAAGGGCAGGCTGGTGATAAGGAATGTGGGAAAGGCAAGAACCAAGGCATTCAGTCATGTCACTTACAGGCAGGAGGAAGTGGTCTGGGGCACAAAGGAGGTCAGAAGTTTAGTGCTGGGGCTGGAGCGATAGCACAGCAGGTAAGGCATCTGCCTTGCATGCGGTTGACCTGAGTTTGATCCCCAGCATCCCATATGTTCCCTGAGCAATACCAGGAGTAATTTCCTGAGTGCAGAGCCCGGAGTAACCCCGAGCACTGCCGGGTATGACTCAAAAACAGAAACAAAGTTTAGTGTTTTTCTCCTGCAGATGAGAACTCTACAGCTAGGAGTGTGCAGTGGGTCAGGGTTAGAGTTCAGGGCTGTGGCAACGTGGGTCTTTGTGGAAGTCAAGAGTGACACTTATTCACCTCTTCCACATGTGATCCCACTTTACTCGAGGAAGTTTGCTGTGACCCAGGATATACAAATCAAGCATTTACTGATTTTTAAAAAATCATTTAAAAAATGCGTCTTAAAATGACTCCTCGCATTTAACATGATCCCACACAGGGCCAAAGGTGTACGAAATCATGGGTGTTGGTGTATGTGTGTGTCGTTCTTCACGCATAAAGTCAAGACTCACATTCTGAGGAGCCCCAAGGTTTAAAGATCCAGATGATGAGGAAGAGCCTATTTTAGTTATCTGTGCTTATCTCGAAAAGCACCTTATTTCTTTTGAGTCAGGGACCACATCCGGCAGTGCTCAGGGATCCCACCTGGGGTATTCAGGAGACCAGATGCCACACTAAGGATTGAACCCAAGTCAGCTGCAGGCAAACAGGCACCCTAGCTGTGCCACACTCCCCTACCCTCTCACCGATTTACTGCGGCTTGCACACACCCGTCAGCAAATATTTCCCTTTGATGTAATTATCAGCTTCACCAATTTGTCTACATGCTATTTTCCTTTAGGTTTAGTGCTTTTGACTCTTTCAATTCTTTGTATCTTTGTTACTTCATTCCCCTACTTTTATGAAGATTTTTTTTTTTTTTGCTTTTTGGGTCACACGCTGCAATGCACAGGGGTTATTCCTGGCTCATGCACTCAGGAATTACTCCTGGCGGTGCTCAGGGGACCATATGGGATGCTGCGAATTGAACCTGGGTCGACCACGTGCAATGCAAACGCCCTACCCACTGTGCTATTGCTCCAGCCACAAAGATGGGTTTTTTTAAACCTCATTTTTCTCATCTCTGAAGATATATCCTTTAAGTACTTGGTTTATCTTTTACATTATGCATTTTCTCTAGAGCTGCTCTGTTATTATGATCAAGTGCTGCTATCACCAAATTTTCTAAATTATCAGGACATGTGAAGTTTCTAATTCCCCTCTATGGGCTATTTATATAATAGTAATTTATTTTTTTTAAGTTTTTAAGCTATTTGAAAGTTTTGTTCATCCACTCATTTAAAATTTTACAGTATGCTTTTTAAAATAGTGTCTCTATCCTAAAAACTACTTTATTTCACTAAATAAATTTAAAAAAAAAATATATGACACATATGCCCCTATCCTGGAGTGGAGAATAATGAACAACCTTTGACGAAATGAAGAAATTAAGAATAATGCTGGACATTTCCATATGCATTAATATTTTGTAATGATGGATCACTGTTACTGTCCTCCCGTTGTTCATCAATTTGCTCAAGCGGGCCCAGTAACAATGTGAGACTTGTTGTTACTGTGTTTGGCATATTGAATACATCACGGGTAGCTTGCCAGGCTTTGCCATGAGGGCGAGATTCTCTTGGTAGCTTGCCGGGCTCTCTGACACAATTATTTAAAAAATGGTTATGGATCTAATGAGAATACTTGAGTTCTGAAAAGTCCCTGGTCACTTATCTACCGTGTGACCCAAGGCAACTAACTACACTTCCTTAGCATTAAATGGCGATTATACTACACAAACATACACACACACACACACACACACACACACACACAAACACAGTCTCCTGCTATTAAATGGAGATCATAACACACACACAGAGTCTCCTGCTATTAAATGGAGATTATACCACACACACACACATACACACAGTCTCCTACCAGTATTTGAGTTTCATGTAAAGGGACTTCAGTGCTAGGTAAAGGGAAGATGCACAGCCTCAGAGTTCAGCCTGTTTGGGAATGACTGCAGAATATCTGACAGAACAAGTGAAACCAAGTGCAGGCCCTCTTGTGCTACTGAATCTGTTTTAGAAAATGCTCCTCGTCTGTGAAGTCCCCAGGTCTCGGGACTATTTCCCCATGAATGGAATTCATGCCTACATATGCTCTCTAGATGCCAAGAACCCGTGGGCTCAATCCAACTCCAACTTGCACTGGTGCAGTCAATGCGAATTAAGGGGTGACACTGTTAAAAGCCATAAATGAACCACAGGTTAGAGGGGGCCACAGTGACCAGCACGAGGAGCCCACCACTTATATAGTTCTGGAAACTGGATCTCCTTTGATGCCAAGACACGCCAGCAGTACTTCCATCTCCTGTTGGCCAGCAAGTACTTCTGAGTTTCAGGTAGAGGAATTTCAGCTCATGCATGACACACCTGGCCTGATTACAAGCCAAGAGTCATTCTCCGTCACTGCATCCCCTTTTCTCAAAGTTTAAAACCTTAGAACCTTCCCTTCCAACTTCCCTTCATCACTTGTAGCTCAGCACACTTAGTCTACACGGTACACACCACTGGGATTACATGTTAAACCTGTTTGTAACTACCTGGCATAAAGCAAATCAAGTCTGAAGCATCGGACTACTCTTAGTTTAAAAAAATTTAAAGGAGGGAGAGGTCAGAGAGACAGCACAGGGGCCCAGCAGCAGCTGAGCCAGGATCAAGCCCCAGAACCCATTATGGTGGTCTCAGCACCACTAGGAGTCATCCCTGAGCAGTGCCAGGAGTAAACCCTGAGAACCTTTGGGTGCGACCAACTGTCCACCCCCAACACACACACACACACACACACACACACACACACACACACACACACACCCTAAGGTCTGTGTGAATGCTGAGACAGCACGACAGCAGGGGGAAGAAGGGGCTTTCTGGAACACTCACAGCATGGCGATGCCCCAGTGCTTGCCGGCTCGTTCGCCTGCTGCCTGGAAACCAGAGAGGCCGATGAGGGCTACTGTGGGCGTGATGGTCAGGGGCCCGATGTACTTCAGCAGAGCGCCAGGCAGGCCTAGGAGGCCGATGACCACTTCTATCAACGAGGACATGATGATGGCCCCCTGGATCTGCAACAGGAGAGGGTGCAGACAGGGAGTAGGCAGCTGAGGGACCAACCAAACGCCCCGAACACCACCTGGAACCAGAGCCGACAACTCTGCAAGGCACCCAGAGACAACAATGTACCACACAGAGCTGGGAGATGCCCAGGGACCCCACCGGAAACCTGGCGCAAGTCTGAATCAGGCCGCCCGGGCAGAGATGTGCTGTGGACACAGCCAGCTTGTGGTTTCCACTGGCAAGGAGCGTCATTTTCACGTTGTAACAAAAACCAGTCATTTAAGACCAGCCCAAGAGAGCTGCTGCACTTCACTTAAAAAAAAAACCAAACAAACACTAATCAATCACTGGCTTCCAGTATAGAATCTCAGAGAACAAAGACGAGTCTTTGTGGTAAGGTGAGTCCCAGAAGGGGACAGTATGCCGGGAGCAGAGAGACCGCTCACCAGGCTTTGGAACACCAGCGTCCACTGCGGGAGGCCTGGGTTCCCTCCCCAGGAAAGGCGATGCCCCAAAGCTCTGCCAGGCATGGTGCAGAAAACAAACAAAATTTGTTTTGAAACAAAGTTTTACTGATTAAAAAAAAAAAATGTGACGGACAGGGAGGTGTCTGAATTTACAGAAAGGGCTTGTCTGCACTAATCCTGAACAAATCCTGAACGAATCGATGAATGGTTAACAGGCTTAGGAAGAGGTGAACGAAGCGTCATCGTCCTTCCTGTCTGGGGACTTGCACTCGGTGTTCTCTTCAGGACAGGCGTCTCCACCGCGCCCCGCAGCCTCGGGCAACCACAGTGGGTCCATCAGCCTCCAAGGGTTCCGGGAGAGCCTTGGCCCTCGGCTGCTCAGGCTGGCGTGGGAGCATGTGTGCGTGTGTGAGTGTGTGTGCATGTGTGTGCGTGCACACGTGCGTAGGACAATCTATGTGTAGGCCAATACACAGAGCGGCTCTGCATGCTTTACTCCTTGGGATGGCACCGCTATCTTGTGTGCCCAGTGAAGTGTGTGTGTCCGGGGCTGGAAAGGAGACTCTTTAGCCCACGTAACTGCAAAGACACTCTCAGGCACAACCAGTGCAAAAGCTGAGAAGCAATACGAAGAAGGGGCTCGGGGAGGAAGCCCCGGTATGCTGCGTGCCCCCGACCCCGTACCCCAGAGAATACCACCAAGGCGGCATGAGCAGACAGTGCTCCCCCTTTACCTCGCGGATCCGGGGGTACCAGATATGTTCTGTGTGCAAGAGTTCCGCTGTCCCGTTGACCACTGAAACATCTTGAAAACAAAAACAAAGACAAAAGAAAAAATTTATTTTCCCTGGAATGATGCCCCGTGTTTCAACCAGAGAGATTCCGTGTACTCTTCCCAACTGCCTCCCTGTTGTGTAGGTGGGGAGATGCCCAGCCCTGCATCTGAGTTACAAAAGCACCGACTGACCGGACAGAAAGGGTGGACTCTCCCCTGCCCCGTGCTAGACTGACAGCATCTTTTCATCCACCGAGAGCTGCCAGCCTGGTGAAGAAGCCGGCCTGCTCCCGGCCATGCCGGCCTCCCTGACACCCCTGACTGGGGGGACAGAGCAAGTCAAACAGCAGGTCCATGCCAGCACCTCCATCAAATCAGCCGCGAAGGAACTCCCAGGAGCATGGAAAGCGAAAAGGGCTGGAAAACTTTGCTCCTGGAACCTCAAAATGAACAGTGTTCTCCCGAGTTCGACAGAGCAGAGCTTGAATTTTCCCCATCACCTCTCTGATTCTTTCCTGGCCTTACTTACTGGGATCACTTAAGGATATTTGCAATCCCCTCATGGTGGGGAGGAGGGGAAAGGGTGAGGATCATTTACAGAAACCAAAGCAGTCAGATGCATTTTTTTAATTAAAAAAAAAAAAGGCAGAGACGAATGGTTCCAAGAAGGGATGCTCACACAGCACAGAGAATTAGGGGTGGCTCATAAAATCCACTGAGAGAAAAAAGTGGAGAGAAAAAGAAAAAGAAAAAAAAAGCACAGATATTCTCTGTTCCACTCTATTATCCATCTATTTCATTAGCATAAAGAAAATGAGGTCATTTCTGGTTCTCAAAGGCTCTGGGGTAAGGAACAAACAAGTGGGAAGAGAGGGAGGAGGGAGGAAGGAGGCGGCAGCGGGGGATGGAGGAAGGGGGGGGAAGAGAGAGAGAGAGAGAGAGAGAGAGAGAGAACATGGCCCCCACAACGGAGTGCTCCACGCTGTCTGCTGGGGTCCTGTGCTCCCTTGCTTGGCCCCACAAAGGCCTCACCGCCAGCGCCACAGACGGGCAGAGAGCCACAGTCCAGGTCTCCCTTCCACAGCCTGCGATCAAGGTCCCCAATGACATAGGCGGAAATAACTGCAATTACCTGTGGTGTTACATTTCCATTTATCTAAAGACAGGATGGCTCGAGCAGGGGCCAGAAATGCAAAAGCACTGGCCTGAAACAGGGGTAACCTAAAAGAAACGAGACCAAAACCATGATCACGGCGTTGGGAACTCCCGAGGCAGTTCGCTTGTGACGGCGTAACCGTCTTTCCGCAGACACACACGGCGCACAGGCCCAGGGCCACGCAGCCCAGACCTCGGGGCTAGTCCTTCTCCCCTCGGCTGCTCTCCGCACCCTATCCCCACCCCACCCTGCGTTTGGGGTGGGAGGTGGTGGGCATCTCCTGCTACGCTTCTGAGCTCCCTGCGTGGGCGCTCACTGACCGCCAGCCTGCCCCGCGCAATCCCTCCTCCCCTGCAGACTCAGTCATTCTCCCACAGACATCTCCCTGTAGTTCCGTTGTAGGTCACGGCCTCCCCCAAATCGCAGAGCGGAGGCAGCATTAGAATCATGCTAGTAACCCAGATCTGTCACGAGAGAGGATGAGTTACAAAACAGGAGACATAACATTCCGTTAAACCCTACCAAGTACAGGTATTCTAACCCTCCCACCCCCCCACCCCCCCCACCCCCGCCCGGTGCCAGGGAGCAAACCCAGGATCTTACACAGACAAGGCAAGGGTGTCACCTATGAGCTACACACTCCCAGCCCTCTGGCCTTACTCTTTTTGTGAGGGGGGCGGGGGGGGGGGGGGGGTTAAGTGACCACAGGACTGTATGTGGTGCTGGTGACCCAACCAGGGTTGACTGCATGCAAGACAGGGATCATAACCCCTGCGTACTCTCCCCATCTAAAGCTGACCACCCCACTGGAGAGGCCAAGCGCCTCAGGAATGAACATGAGCAGAGAGGACTTGCTGGTTCCTGTGAAAAGGGGCCAAAAAAGACAACCCCTCCAGCCCCCGCCCCCCCCCCAAGCCTGCCCAAACTGCCTGGAAGAGGCTGCAGAGGCCCATCCACCTGGCCCCCACACCATGGCCACGGGCAATGTGAGTACTGGAGAAGCAGCGGACACCAGCAGCTGGACTGATGTGCTCTGGGTGGAACCTGCACCAGAAACACTCACTGGACAGGCGAACACAAGGGTAAGGATGTGCTGAAACACTGGCTATTCTAGTCTGAGTGGGGCTAAAAAAATGGAGATTTTTCACCCAGACAGTTCTGCGTCTTCAACAACACCCTGGGGGCTGGAGTGACAACACAGTGGGTAGGGTGTTTGCCTTGCATGCAGCAGAACTGGATTCAATCCCCAGCATCCCTGAGCACCGCCAGGAGTAATTCCTGAGTGCACAGCCAGGAGTAACCCCTGAGCATCACCAGGTGTGACCCAAAAAGAAGAAGAAAAAGAAAACCCAAAAAACCCACCATTCTGAAATGAGACGATTTGTGGAGAAGAACTTCATGGTAGACTCCATTTTCTTATTGTTAACGGTACATACATCAGCTAAGCTGTTGCAAAGTAGCCTGCAGACCCTGGGAGCCAGCTTTTCACCCTCTTGGACCCTCCAATTCCCTCTTACCACACCCAAGAAAGGCAACCCTGATCTAATAATGTAAGCCAATCTTTGGGCTGCATTTACTCTTCGCCACGGCTGGGAGTAGAGCTCACTGCTAGCGCCCACCCCCAGCACAGACAAACGGGGGTTCTGGGTTCCATCTCTGGCTTTCATTCAGTTGGTTAAATAAATGCACAGAGTTAAAATTTTAAAGAAGCAGGATGCGGGACCCGTGTCTCAGGGCAAAGCACGTGCCCTGGGTCCGATTCCTGGCACTCAGTGCCGCCTTCCTCCTCAAACCATTTTAACTGAATTTCAAAATTGACTTCTCTGCGATTTAGAGTGGTTGCAGTTTACCTGTCTCTCCCTGTACCTGTCTGAGCTGAATTAATACACTGGGTTTGGGTGTTCTCTTCACAGCCATGACAAGTGGGACAGGAAGGAGCAAGCTTGAGGGCTGGGCACTTCTCCCCCAGTATCGTGTGGGGGTACAGACTGTCCCTGTGCTCCTGGCGCCCCAGAGAGGGCCCATGGCAGGTGGCTGCTTGGGTAGGGTGAGGAGTACCCAGACCATCCACTGGCAAAGCACCTTTCCCATTCGCTGCTGGTATAAACGGTATAAAGCCTCTGCGGCGCGGCTCTCGGGCTGTGTGACTATTAAATTACCCTTTTCCAATTTTATCACTCCATCTGTATTATTAGCGTTCTGCTGTTAAGAACAGCTTTCCTTTTTCGCCAACGGTCTCCGTTTCTCTTCCGTTTTCTGAACATCGCCAGTAGGCTCCCCGTCCCTCCTGACTCACGGGTTCCTTTTTTGACTCCATTTTATAATTCATGACTCTCCTCTTTAATAATTAAGTTGTCCCAGACATGCCCAAAGCAGCCTGCTCGGGCAGGTCCCCCGCTTCTTCTGACTCCAACTCTCCCCGCCCACCCCCACAGCCTGGCCTTCCTGGCACAAGATGTTCTGGGCTCAACTTGTACTTCTCCCAGCCCCTCTTACAGGCACCCTGACTCACGCCAGGAAAATGCGTCTGGAGAAAGCCAGGTGTGAGCGCCTCCACAGGCTCTCCATCAAACGCGGGGTCTTCAGGACACCTCCCGGCCAATCCAGTGTGTTTTCCTTCCCTGTCTGTGTGGCTCCTCAATTTGGACGGCACCGAGGACCCAGATTTCCAACAGCCACACTCACCTGTGCCGGCCTAGAGGACTATGGCCATCTGGTCTACCTCATCTCATCACGGTACCTAGCACAGACCCAGGATCACACCAAGACTGCAGACAGTGCTGCAGGACTTCTGCGCCAACGACCTCAAGGACCACGTGGGCTCCAGTTCCAACCACTCCCATGAAGGAGGAGATGGTTTTTTGGGTTTTCCGGTACATGTGAAAAACTATGCTCGCGATATGGACTCTTTGCATACACCATCATTATGCGTTAAAAAAGGAAAGAAAGAAAAATCATGCTGGGAGGGCCAGAGTAATAGTAGAGCCAGAAGGGCACTTACCATGTCTGCAGCCCACCAAGTTCGGTCCCCAGCACCCCATATGGCCCCCCAAACCCGCCGGGAGTCATCTTTGAATGCAGAGCCAGGAGTAAACCCTGAGCACCACCACATGTGGCCCAAAGCAGCAACCAAACAGATGTCTGTTCTCCCAGCTCTTGCCAGCACAGTGCCGGCGACAGATGCCGTGTCAGGCTGAAGGGCGAGCCCAGGCGCTCGGGAGCTGTGGCTTGCGTTTCTCTATCACCAGATGGCTGAAGGAGCCTCTCGTTCAGTGAAGGATGGCTGTGTGACGCTGGTGTCAGATCCTGCTCTCTGCCCTTTCCTCTATATGATTTTCTCTGGTATTTATCTTTTTAAGGGTTCTTTCCTTTCTACATTAGTGGTATGGGGCATGTGATACACTACAAACACCAGCTTCCAGACTATCTGCTTGTAGTATAGTTCACAATATTAACATCAAATTTATGTCTCGACACTTAATAATATCCAACTTATTCTCCTTCTGTGATTTTCTGGAGTCCCTGATCACGTGTAAGTTCCCAAGGAACTCACTGCTGTTCTATACTTAGCTTTTAGGACTCCTAGGTCAGATCCCTAATGCATTTCGAGCAGATTCAGAGTAAGCTTTGCCTAAGGCACACATAACCTTTATCTTCGAGTTCCTGGTACTCTTCCTAGCAGAGAGGCGGGAGGGCGTGGTGGGGGGGGTGGCCCATAGCCGGCAGCTCAGGGCAGTGCTGCCTCCTCTCCCAAGCCATGAACCCCCAAGGCAGCTGCAGGCAGCTGTGATCCCCTCATCCAACATAGCAGTCTCCCCCAAGATGGGTCTGCAAGCCTCAAACACTTAAGACGGGAATGTTCGCTTCAATGCCCGAATGCAGGGGCTGAAATTCTAACCCCGGCTGCCATGGTTTTCGGAGGTGGATCTTTGGAAGGTGCAGCGGGTAGAGCACTTGCCTTGCAAGTGGCTGACCTGGTTTAATGCCCGCATCCCGTAAGATCCCGAGCACCAGGGGGTGTGCACACCCCCAGCCTTCACTCAGGTCTTCCTGCGGAAACCTGCCATGCCCCCCCCCCAATACCGCTTGTGTTGTCCTTAGAGGACAGTGCGGGCACGTGAAGTTTGAGAGGGGGCCAAGCCTACTCCCGGCTCTGTGCTTACTCCTGGGAGACCGGGCACTCATCTCAGAGGTGGAAGGGGAGGTAGGGGTCTCTGGCATGGGAAGCCGGCACTCAACCCTGGAGCCTGCCCTCCCACAGCCCACCAAACCCACAGCTTCTACAGGGGCACACCTGGTGGGGGAAAGAGGATGATGAGTGACTAGGGGAACGTGCCAGCAGAGAAAGCAACCAACAATCTGAGAACTGTGGGTGAACACATTGGGCGGAGGGGTGGGGGGGGAGCGCGAGAGTGCGAGGGGCTACGGAGAGAGCAGCCCACCCGAGACCCCCTGCAGACACTTCCCAAGAGGCCTGAGAGAGGTCTCAAGGAACCCCAAGCTGGTGGTGCGAGGCTGGCAGGGTGGCCAGGGGGTACCCACAACCACCCACGCTGCCCCTCAGGGACACGCTGCTCCATCTCCGCCTGCCCGTCCACCAGGAGTCCTGGACCCGCACCCCCACGCTGCCTCCACCTCAACAGAACGAGGCGCCAGGCATGGGTGAACGGAGGTGCCCAGTGCCACCTCCTCTCCTTAGATGCTCACTCCACTGTCTGACAACTGTCACCCTGGCACGGGGCAACAAGGTGGGGTCCCCAAGACCCAGGGCTGGGCGTAGCTGGCTGGAGGAGTGGGGTGGGGCTGCGTCCTCCGAGCTTAGGCCACTAGAGGCTTAAATTCTTCAACTTCGGGGAGGGTGCGTGCCTTGCACACGGATGACCCAGGTTTGATCCCTGGCATCCCATATGGTCCCCTAAGCCCCATCAGAAGTGATTCCTGAGTGCAGAGCCAGGAGTCAGTCCTGAGCACTGCTGGGTATGGCCCCAGGATAAACAAAAATAAAATAAAACTTATGTGCAGAATTATCCCCCCCACACACACACACACAATCTGGGGGAAAGTGTAAACCTTCTGTTTAACAGGACAGCAAGAAGCTGCTAACAGCTTTGCAAATCACCTGGGTAAGACCCTGAACCATCCCTCCCACCCATCCAATCAACCATGCCTCGCACCTGTTTTCCACTGGACATCAAACCAAAGGACAGAACAATAAATCACAACCTGCCAGGGGAACCATCCAACCCCCGCTGTACTCACTAAAGGTGGGATGGGAGGAGGACTTGTATTAGGAGACCAGAGACCCCACGCCCCTCACAAAATACACCGTGCGAACCTGACTGGACCCAAGTCCGGGGAATGGCTATAAAGGTCACTTAGACACACTCGGGAAATGAAACCCACAGAGGCCTCAGATGAGATGCTAGGACGGTGACTGCTCATCTCCTCGGGTTAGGGAGGGAACCAGAATGAGGCTACAACTTCCAAGAGGGTTTATGTGACCCCCACAAAGGCACAGACAGAAGGGGAACGGGGTTGTGGGGGGCTCCTGCCCAAACAGCTTGTGTATGCTCTGCCCTTCTCACCACGGCCACCAAGCCCAAGTTGAGAGGGACAGAGCCAAGCACCGGGACACACAGATCCCCAAGTGCTGGGAAGGGGGGTGGCTTGCCTCAGCGCTGACAGTCCCAAGGGCTGGAATTAGCCATCATAAAGCGTCTCTCCTGCACCCGAGAGAGTGGGGCAAGTCCCCCACCCCTGCCCCCGACAGGCCCCCAGAGCAGAGGGCAAGAGCAGGGCTGCTCAGGGGAAGTAGCAAAGGGGCAGGGTCCACAGGGCTGGCCCAGACCCCCAAACCTGTGGTCACAGCAGGCAGGCAGGGAGGGACGCAGGGGGCTCTAGGGAGCC
Organism: Sorex fumeus; assembly: GCF_029834395.1. Taxonomy (NCBI): domain Eukaryota; kingdom Metazoa; phylum Chordata; class Mammalia; order Eulipotyphla; family Soricidae; genus Sorex; species Sorex fumeus. The sequence goes on from NW_026606101.1 coordinate 22,128,504, forward strand.
TAGGATGGCTGCCCAGACTCAGTCTCTGTGGCTAACGGCACTGGCAGCCCCATGGCACACCAGCAAGGTGGATGTGGGCAATGACACGGCCCTGCCCACTCAAGCCTGCCCCACGGGCTCGGGATTCCCTAGGAACCAGCCCCGGGCCCAGGGGCTGCTGAGCAGACCTCACTCACCAAGCGGGAGTGTAACCTCGCTCCAGAGGTCCAAGCAGACAGCAAAGAACAGGGAAGCCAGGTGCTTAAAGGGGAAGCGGGCCGACACAAGCCTGGGGGGCACCCAGATCAAAGGCCAGGAGTATGGGTGGGGCACAGCCTGAGGGAGAGGGGCAGGCCAACACACCCCAAGGCATACAGACGCAAAAGGGGGAACTCGAGGCCGGGAGACTCTCCTGGCAACAGAGAGCATGAGAGCCAATGGAAGCCTGCGGGGTGCAGGGGCCCGGACCGCGGAAACGAGCCCACTCCCGCCCCTCGCCGAACCTCCTGCACCCCGGAACCCTTCTGGCCCCAACTGTTCTCGGGTGACTGCTGTGGTACCCAGAGTCGGTCTCACTCTTGAGGAAGCTCTTGCTAAGGCCCAGCAGAGGACAGCGTGGCTTGGGAGACCATCGCCAAGCTTAGGAAAGTCTGAAGGATGCCACAAGTCTTCTGACTGGGCACAAAGCTCAGGCAGGAAGGCAGGACGCGACAGTCAGACCCCAAGCCTGGCCCTCATCGGGAGGCCTCATCACCTGGATCAGCACCATACACAGTCCCTCAGCACCTCAGCGCTGAGAGCAGGGTCACCCCGATACCCCCTGCCTGCCACCTTAGGGAAGACGAGTCCTGAGACAGAAACATGCATGCACCACACACATGTACAAGCACATGCACGCCTGACACATGAGACCCTGGGATCCATCCTTGGGGTACATGTACACACACACACACACACACACACACACACACACACACACAGACGTACTCAGGCCCCTCCCCAAGCATAACATAGCAACTGGCCACGCCACAATAAGAACAGGGCCACACCATGCCAAGGATGGGGGGACCACTCCCCTGAGGCCCCCCCACCCTTTCACAGAAGGTCCAGGCACCCCCCAGCACGCTGTGGCTCTGCCCTGCATGCAAATGTGCCCGTGGATGTGCCAGCTCCACGCACACAGAGGGACGAAGAGCCCCAGGCATGCTTCCTGTGCTGTTCAGGTCAGTCACGCCATGCGGGAGAGGGGCTTACCACACAGAGCCCACCTGCCCTGAGGCGCCCCAGAGCCCTACAGGAAAAAGGGAGGCTGCCCTGCCTCCACTTCCCTTTGCTGTCACTGCTCTGCAGGTGAAGGGTCAGGCCCGGCCACGTGCCTGTGCAGACACTCCCCCGTGCCCAGCACTTCTCAGCCACGGCTCTACCCCCGTGGAAGGTCAGAGCAGACCACTTTGACCTCCTGCCTCCCACGGGGCAGCCCCCGGGCAGGATGCAGGAGCAGTAAGCCCACTGGGGCTTCTTCCCCAGGACAGACGTTATGCTGACAGAAGGTGGAAGGAAGGCAGGAGGGGCGGGGCGAGGCAAGCCCGCAGGAGGCCGCAGGAAAGCATGCACTGCCTCCACTCCCGGGTGAGCAGGGGTGAGTGAAAGGGGGACCCTGGAGGCAGTGGCGGTGGGTGGGGGAGCCTGCCAAGGACCAAGCGGGATCAGAGCCACGTTGACAAGCCGGTGCCCAAGATTGGGTGTGGGGGCGGGAGCGGAGAGGGAGGGGGGCTCCGGGGACTCGGGGCCCGGAGTGTGCACAGGGCAGGCTGGCGGCCGCTGAGCACAGCACTGGCAGGGGCAGTCGGTGAGCCAGGGAATCAGTGGAGAGCCCAGTGGGTGGGAACTGACCCCCCCACGCCCCCCGCCATTGCTAACAGAGCAAAGCCAAGAGGCTCAGAGGCGGGACCGGAGCCCAGCCCAGGTCTGCAGGAAGAGCGACCTGACCTGGCCACCTAACATGCCACAGGGGGTCCATTTCCTGACAGACAGACCCGATCCCCACCCCCACCCCCACCCCCACCCCCACCCCCACCCCCACAACCCCTGGGGCACGGACGCCACACTTGTCTCTCGTGGCCCGCCTGCCTGCGCCCCACCTCCCAGGCCGCCCACCCCCTGCTCACCTGCACCCGAAGGTGGTCTGCAGCAGAGTGGTGATGCCCACGCAGAAGAAGATGGTCCCGATGAGCTGGCTGGTGGCCCACTGGTCGTAGCCCACACACATGGCATCGGCTAGCAGGAAGGGCACAGCGATGGTGCCGCTGAAGCAGGTCAGGTAGTGCTGCGGGCGACACATAGGAGCCGAGGGTCAGCGCGCCGCCACCCCGGCCCCCCGCTGGTGCAAGGGGCCCCCGCCTGCTGTGGATGACAGCCACCCCTTCTGCCGTTGACACTCCCTTTCACACACATTTTGCCTGCTGGTATCACCCGCTCACTTGGTGACCAGAGTGTGATGCACGGGGATGTGGGACCCACACAGGGGTGTCCCCGCTCAGGACAAGCACCGATCTTTTTCTTATTCTCTTTCGTTTGGTTTTGGGTTTTCGAGTCACACCCGGACTGACTCCTGGCTCGGTGCTCCAGGGACCACTCCTGGCGGGATTCTGGGGGGACCGTATACGAGATCCCCGAGTCTGGGCCAGCTCCCGGCTGTACTCTCTTTTCCAACCCCACATCTTCCTTCTCTCACTGACTTCTCAGCCTGCTACTACTGTCTGCTCCTTCCTTTCACTACCATCAATCCCCACCGACCATTCTGGAGAGTCACAGATGGTGAAACGGTCAGTGAGTGAGTGATGAGTGAGTGAGTGAGTGAGTGAGTGTGTGTGTGTGTGTGTGTGTGTGTGTGTTTTCCCCAGAAGTCAAATTGAATTTTTCAAAATTCTGACGTCAGAAGCACCTGGTGGTTGTTCCCAGCGCCCCCCTTCCCCACCTCACCCCCAAGGCAGCCACCTTACCTGTAGCCCCAGAAAAATGCACAGGTACCAGGGGGGGACATCTTCTATGGTGTAGATCATGTCCGAGCGCTGGGGGTCCAGGCTGCCGGTGCTGTCCAGGGTCTCGGCCAGGGAGCTCTGCAGGCGGGATGGAGAAGAGGAGGCACGAGTCAGCTTGAGGCACGGTCGGCTCCTGCCCGGGAACCCGCCACCCAGTGCCCTTAACATGGCAGATGCGACGCTCACTGCGCCTGCTCCAGGAAAGGGGGTCTGGGAGGTCTAGTGTTAGCATCTGGGGGCCAGGGAATCCTGGAAGAGCACCTGGCCTTGCTGGGCACTTCATATTCATACCCTGGGGAGCACACCTCTGGCACAAGAGAGGGGTCCCCAAGGTGAACTCACCGAGTGACTGCCCTTGGAAGGGGTCGGGGGTGCAAACTGAAGACAGGCTAAAAAATGGAAACTGCCTCCACCAGAGCCCCGGTCTGCACCGCTGAGCTCGTCTCTGCATGGAGAGCCCCCTCTCTCCGGGCCGAGGAATCACGCTTGGCTCTCCCGCCAAAACAGCAGAGAGATTATCCCAGCTACTTGGACAGAACCAAACACTTTAGGACTAATACTTCAAGGACACGCTTTTCTGTCCCTACCCACACCCCACAACATGGCGACTAGTTGGTTTCCTCTGGGGCCATCCCAGGAGTTGTCAGGGCTCGAACCCGGGGCTGTGTCCACTCTGTCCCCTCCCTGACACTCTTCACGTTGGGACCTCATCTGACATCCACTGGGGAGTTGCACCTGGAGGAGTGCCCAGCTCCTGACTGCACTGGGGGGAGGGGGGTGCGCCACGCGCTCAGGAGCGACAATACAGCAGGGAGGGTGCTTGCCTTGCATGCAGTCAACCTGGGTTCGATCCCCCACATCCCTAGGGTCCCCCAAGCCCCCCGGGAGTAATTCCAGAATGAACAGCCAGAAACTACCCCTATGCATCGCCAGGTGTGGCTGCAAAAACACACAATACACCTAACTATGCTAGGAGATCATTGTGGGTGCTGGAGACAGGGCCCAGGGCATGGGCTTACCCTGCTGAACTATTTATCTGGGCAAGTTACAAAAATAAATTAAAAAGTGCTATGTGTGGAGTGCCCTCTTCAGCCACAATCTTCCAAACCGCTAGACATTTCAGATTACAGTCTAGACACTTCCAGCTTCAGCAGCCCCTCTGAACGCATCTGGTGTTTGGGCCAAATGAAAGAATATTTAAGGTGACTCTGGGCTCTTCCAAGGAGCCAGAAAACTGCTCGAGGATCTAAAAATCTGGCGAATGTCCACTTTAAAAAAATATATATATTGAGTTTTAGAACCTAGCTAGGTACCTAACAGGAAACAAAATTTAAAGATATTCTACAATACAGATAAACAAAGACAGACCCTAAATCATTTTTAGCCCAGATCAAGCTTCCTTCTAGAACAGGGGAAGACGCTGGTTCCACGTGTTTGTCACTCAATTTTCCTTGGGCAAGAGAACTAGGGATTGTGGGGACAAATGCCTTCAAACAAAGGAGGTGAAGCAATTCAGGCTCACCTTCTAAAGCCTAAAGGTAAATAAACGTCTGATGTAAGAGACATTTGAGCTAATCCAAACGGAGACTGCATGTGACCTTTGGAGAACTTTTCCTTCCGCTCAAAGGACGGCTATTTGTAGATTTTTGTTATCACCGAGATGGGCTGTGTATCTTTTTAAATTTCACTGGTTAAAGAAAGTACATGTGTGTGGGAAATTGGATGTATGGGGATATGCAACAGAGGCTTAACTCAACTGATCTGGGATGTTCAAACCCTTTTTTTTTTCTTTAAATCTCGAAAGGATTGGCATTGGCCTGGCACCTTGGAGATAACTGGAGCTCCTGTGTTTGTCTACCTGAGGCCCTGGGATGCCCTAACAAGGGGGGGCTGGGGAGAGCGGGGGTCTGGAGAGCAGGGGCAGTCACTGTGGCCAGCCACAGCCACCTAAAGGGCTGCCGAGAGCAACCGGGCCCCAAAGCCCAGATGTCAACACTCCAAGGGGTCCCGGTGTTTTTGGGGAAATGGCTTCATTTTATCCATACATAGCCACTGGGAACAAGTAACTGAACTGTTTTAGTGGACTGTGTTTTCCTCCCATTTAGGTGGAGGGCAGGGAGCAGGGTAGGCCACACCAGTGGTACTCCTAGCTCTGTGCTCAGGAGCCCCTGTAGCAACAAGGACCGAACAGGGGTTGGCTGTGTGCAAAGCAAGCAAGCGCCTTGCCGCTGGACTATCTCTGACACCAGAGAAAACGCAGCGCTTCCCGTCCTTCCTTTTGGCCACTGCTGATCTCATCTGCTCTTTCTCTGAAAGCCACACCACAGGAGAGGTAGAACCACTTTTCTGGATTCTGGGAACTGCTGAACCAGATCTGGAAACCTCCGATCCAGGTCATGGGAATCCTTCCACCCAGCTGACCTTGGGGCTAACACGAAACAACGATGAGAATTGGTCTCGTTAAATACCAATGTGATACTGGCCTCAAAGGCCTGAATGCCCAGAGGAATAGTGACATATCTGAAAACAGAGCCCACGGAGGAGAGCCCAGTGCTCTGTTCCTCTACCGACTTTGAAACAGCCACTTTGAACCATTAAAACACAAGAAAGGCGCTGGAGCGATAGCACAGCGGGTAAAGCGTTTGCCTTGCATCCAACGAACCCAGGTTCCATTCCCAGCATCCCATATGGTCCCCTGAGCACCGCCAGGAGTAATTCCTGAGTGAAGAGCCAGGAGTAACCCCTGTGCATTGCCGGGTGTGACTCAAAAGGCAAAAGGGAAAAAAAAACACACACACACACAAGAAAGGGGTTGGAGCAATAGCACAGTGGGTAGGGCATTTGCCTTGCACACGGTTGACCCAGGTTCGATTCCCAGCATCTCATATGGTCCCCCGAGCACCGCCAGGAGTAACTCCTGAGTGTAGAGCCAGGAGTAACCCCTGAGCATCGCCAGGTGTGACCCCCCCCCCCACCAAAACAAAACAAAACAGAACACAAGAAAGATGTTGCATCTGCACCTTTCCGTACCCGCTCAACTAGAACAAAGAAATGTGTGCGTGTGCACACAGCACCCAGGAATGTGGCTCAGGGGTGGAGACTCTGCCTTGCATGTAAGATAAAGCGGCAACTCCCCCTGCGCCCCGCCTCCCCGCCATCTCCAGGCCCTTCTGAACTCTAGCTCCAGCTCAGCCACTGCACCCTGCAGCCCTGCACCTCGAATCAAGTGCCAACAGAAAAGCCTTCAATAGGGACAGGAGAGAGTGCAGCAGATATGACATTTGCCTTGCAAGCAGCTAACCAGGGTCCAATCCCTGGCATCCCATATAGTCCCCTGCGCACCGCCAGGAATAATTACTGACTGCAGAGCCCTAAGCATTGCCAGTTGTGGCCCAAAACAAGGGAAAAAGTTTAAGAAAGTGGAGGGAGGGTGGGGAGAGAGAGAGAGAGAGAGAGAGAGAGAGAGAGACAGAGACAGAGACAGAGACCTTCAAGAGCAAGGTTTCTTTTGAGAGATGAACACATTCATGGTTGCATAACATTATTTAAAAGGACCTTTCCAAGCTCTGAAGTAATTTAAAAGGGAAAAAAATGCCGACTTGCCCTTCAAAGATTAAGCTCAGAATTCAGTTTCCTGTTGGAGGCTTGAAGATCACAGAATAATCTTTCATAGACTTTCCAGTGAATCTAGGCTAGAGCAGGGATCTGCGTTTCTGAAAGACCACGGACCCCGTCAATGGTTCGGTTTCCTGTCTGGGCACTGCTGGGTGGGCGGGTGGATGAAGGAAGGCTGGCTCCACTAGAGGGTGCTGGTAACGACGATTAGGGTTTATGGACCACACTTGAGTTACAAAGAAGTAGATGATAATTTTTCAGTCACCCAAGAAATAAAAAGGCCTGACTCAAATTAAGTGTGGAATTAAGACAAAAGTTAAGGATTGGGGGGGGGGGGGGGGGGGGGGGGGGAGGGAGGGAAGAGAGAGTGAGCACACCCACGCCAGAATAGCAATGTAGCACTATTCTCCCATTGCTCATCGATTTGCTATAGTGGGCCCCAGTAACATCTCCAATGTGAGACTTATTACTGTTTTTTGGCACACTGAATACGCCACGGGGAGCTTGCCAGGCTCTGCGTGCAGGCGGGATACTCTTGGTAGCTTGCCGGGCTCTCTGAGAGGGATGGAGGAATCGAACCCAGGTCAGCCATGTGCAAGGCAAACGACCTACCTGCTGTGCTATTGCTTTGCACTTTGCAATAAAGTATCCAAATGTCACAAGATCAAAAGACAGAATCACAAAAATGATCAAAATGTCAGAAAACAAGAGAAAGATCTCCTTTCATCAAAAGAGCTAAACAGGGCCAGAGCAATGGTACAGTGAGCAGGGCGGAGTGTTTGCTTGCACGAGGTCGACCCAGGTTCAACCCCAGCATCTCCTCTGGTCCTCTGAGCACTGCCAGGAGTAATTCCTGAGCCCAGAGCCAGGAGTAACCCCTTAGCATTGCTGGGTATATGTAGCCCCAAAACAAAACAAACCCCGCAAAAAATAAATAAATAAATAAATAAATGCATTTAACACACTTGGCTATAACAGCTATCTGGCTTGAAACCATAAAAGAACCTGGGAATTTTACGCTGAGCAGGGCAAGATGTGTGGAACCCTCAGAAACTGGTTTGCTTCTCACCGTTCTAACTAAAAGCCTCGTGCTAGATTTCCCTCCTGTTTTTATCCGCAGAACCCATCCCCCCCCAGCCCCCGGAAGCCTGTGCTGCTACGGCCCATTGAAGAAATGAGGTGGAAAGTCCGAGATGAAGGACTTGCCGGCGAGGGGAAGAGAGGTGGCCTGTGCTCCAGAGACTTCCACAGACGCGGGAGACACTTACGTCACTCCCAGAAACAGCAGATGCTCTGGAACTGTGACTGACGCTAACAGGGCCACTACATCCACTTCACAGACCTTCATAAACAATCGTTGCAAGGAATCCTTGAGACAACACAAAGGATGACATTTCTGTGGGAGCTTCTTGGCCTTTGACTTGCTGAAGTCAGAGTTGCTCTGGACAGCCTCGCTTATGGCACTGAACCCCTGGGGCCAGCCCTAATCTGAGCATCCCGATGATGCTGAGGTGAGATTGTGTAACTGGGCACAGCATCCTTTTGGTTCTTTCAGGAGTTAAGTCCCCTGCAGCAAATTCCAGAATGAGTTTGTTGTCTGCTAATGACACATTAACCCTTGGTTACCATAGAATGTTCCAAGCACTACCAGACACGAGAACAGTTGGTGTTTTTACAGAGTGGGTCTATTACAATGAACAGCTAATAATAATTAGGGAAACAGACCCAAGTGGAGAACACAGAGTCCCCTCTCTCCTCAGACACCATGGTATCTCCCAGCCTGGAGCCCCCAAAAGGCCCTTTGGACGTCATTAAACTGAAAGACCCCTAAGGGTGGGATCTGGGCGGTGACATTCTTTGCTAATGGCCTCATCATTTCATTTTCCTTCGTATCTTAAGAATACAGAGAACAGACTCTTTCAACAAGAACTACAGGTGAGGCTCGCAACCGTGATGGGTTGCTCAGCTTTCAGTGGTGACACTGGACAGTCCCATGACAGAGTCCCCAGTTCAGGAGGAACTGAAGGAACTGTACTGTCATGACGATCATGGCTGAGGTCAAGGTTGGACTGTGACGTGGTATGATACGGTGCGACCATTATCTCAGGCCATTTCCTCTTCCTCTGTCTGGACTTGAAACTTCCCAAGGAAGATTTTGTAAAAATTAAACACTGCAACCTATTCCTTTCAGTATCAATAGTGCAAACCACAGGGCGGGGGGGGGGGGGGAGGGGGCAGGGAGGGAGGGAAGGAGGGAAGAAAAGTGACTGCCATAGAGGCAGCAGGGAGTGGGGGGTGATGGGAGGGAACCTGGGGACACTGGTGCTGGGAAATGTGCACAGGTGGAGGGATGGGTGTTGGAACACTGCAGGACTGAAATCCAATCGTGAACAGCTTTGTAATGATCTATCTCAGTGATTCAAAAAAGTAAAAAAAAAATAAATAAACACTGCATATAAAAAATAAAAAATTTAAAAACTGAGCAGTGGCACTCAATCCACAACATCTCTTCTGCCCAGATTCATGGCTGCATAAATACAAGAAAGATGGCCAGTGGCACAGGAAGACAGCCTCACTCTTTAACAATCGGAAGATAACGTATCAGGGATGGAACAATGACAAATTTCTTCCAAATATGCAAACACCTGTTACACATTTATACTTGACCTTTTCTTCTCCCACAGACCACTCTCATCCATAAAAGATGCAGCTTGTGACAATCTACAGAAACAGGAAAGGAAATTCACCCAATACCCATCTGATAAGGGGTTGATATCAAGGATATACAAGGCACTGATTGAACTCTACAAGAAAACATCAAATCCCATCAGAAAATGGGGCAATGAAATGAGTAGAAACTTTGTCAGAGAATAAATCCGAATGGCTAAAAGGCATATGAAAAAATGTTCTTCATCACTAATCAGCAGGGAGATGCAGATCAAAACAATGAGATATCATCTCACACCACAGCGACCAGCCCACATCCAAAAGAACAGAAACCAGTGTTGGCGCGGATGTGGGGAGAAAGGGACTCTCCTTCACTGCTGGTGGGAATGCCAACTGGTTCACACCTTTTGGAAAACAGTATGGACTTTTCTCAAAAAATTAGAAATCGATATCTCATTTGCCCCAGCAATACCACTTCTGGGAATATATACAGGAGATGCAAAAAAGTATAATAGAAATAATATCTGCACTTGGGGGCCGACATGGCCAACCTGAGTTTGATTCCTCCGCCCCTCTGAGAGCCCGACAAGCTACTGAGAGTACCTTGCCCGCACGGCAAAGCCTGGCAAGCTACCCATGACATATTTGATATGCCAAACACAGTAACAAGTCTCACAATGTTACTGGGCCCACTTGAGCAAATCGATGAATCTGGAATAAACCCAAGTGCCTGAGAACAGATGACTGGTTAAAGAAACTTTAGTATATCTACACAATGAAATACTATTACTACGCAGCTGTTAGAAAAGATAAAGTCATGAAATTTGCATATAAGTGGATCAACATGGAGAGTATCATGTTAAGTGAAAGAGTCAGAAAGAGAGGGATAGACATAAAAGGACTGCACTTATTTGTGGAATGAAAAGTAACAGAATGGGAAACTAACACCCAAGGATAGTAGAAATAAGGAAGCCAGCAGCACATGCTGGGGGAAAAGGAAACTCAGATAGAGAAGGATCCACCAAGTAAAGGATGCTGGGAGGGCCCGCTCGGGATGAGAGATGCGTGCTGAAAGTAGACTATAGACCGAACATGATGGCCACTCAATACCTTATTGAAAACCACAACACCCTACAGGAAAGAGAGAGCAAAAGGGAATGCCATGCCACGGAGGTGAGGCATAATGGGGGGATGGGGTGGAGGGGTGGGAGAGTTACTGGGTTCACTGGTGGTAGAGAATGGGCACTGGTGGAGGGATGGGTACTCAATCATTGTATGACTAAAACGTAAACGCAAACGTTTGTAAGTCTGTAACTGTACCTCACAATGAATTTAAAAATAAATAAATAAAAGATGCAGCTTGTGGCTATGACAAGCACCCCCTCCCCCCACCAAAAAAAAACCATGATTTACGTTCCTTACATTTATTTCAAAAACCATGGTTTCCTGGATAATAATAAACAAATAAAAGGCCCTCCCGTTGTTCGTCGATTTGCTCGAGCGGGCCCAGTAACGTCTCCATTGGAGACTGTTGTTACTGTGTCTGGCGTATCGAATACGTCACGGGGAGCTTGCCAGGCTCTGCCGTGCGGGCGAGATACTCTCGGTAGCTTGCCGGGCTCTCCGAGAGGGGCGGAGGAATCGAACTCGGGTTGGTCATGTTGGCTGCGTGCAAGGCAAACGCCCTACCGCTGTGCTATAAAAGGAGAAAACTGAAAATTATGATAGCTGCATCCTAGAAATTTGGGGGGGGGGGTCTCCCTATTACCAGCGGGCTGGCTTTAGGCCAGCAAGTGTGAACTTGGAAGCACCTTCCCAGGCCCCAGTGCCCACCCAGGCCTTTGGCCCTGCCCTGCCCCATGCTGTGTCTCAGCTGGAGACGGAGCCTCTGGACAAGAGTCTCAACATCCCCACTGATCCTGAACTCCCCAGAACCTCCAACAATCCTGCTTGTTCCAATGGCAGTATGGGCCAAGACAGCTGTCTCCCAGACTTAAAACTGATTTTTTTTAAACTATTATTTTTAGGAAGGCTGGAAAGCAACAAGACACAATATCTTGATGACTCCAGCATTTCCAGAGGGTCTCTCTCTCCCGCCCTTCCATTTCTGAGATTGCATTGGACTAGGAGAGGCTCCCACAACCCGATTAGTTGGAGACGGCACAGACAGAAGAATTTTCCTTTCTGGTGGGCTGGGGCATTTAGTACAGTGCGAAGGGTGCTTATCTCACCCGGGGTCAACCAGGGTTCAATCCTGGGCACCTCATTTGGTTGCCTGAGCCCTGGCAGGCGTGATCTCTGGCACAAAGCCACAAGTAAGCCCATACACTGCTGTGTGTGACCCCAAAACAACAGCAAACAATTCTTCTCTTTTGGGACCAGAGAGGCAGGAGAGAGGGCCGCGTGTTTGTGCCTTGCATGTGTGGCCGGGCCAGGTTTGATCCCAGGTACACCCCATATGGTTCCCCCAAGGGTAGCCCCAAACTATCCCCCTCCCCAAGAAATCAGTCTTTCTGAATCCTCTGGAGGCACACTCACTGCTCCGTCCACCCCCACTGCCATGCTACAGCTGCTGCCCGCTGCCTTCTCTCATAACCTCACGCAGACAATGTTCCAGGCACAGTGCAAATAACTTTATACTACTGCTCCATTTAATCTGCACAGTAACTTAAGGCAGGTCCTAACTTCTTCTTTTTAAATTCATGTAGCACAGATGAGAGCTCACGCCCAGAGAGAAACTCGCTCCCTGTGGTACCACGCGAGGTCTGTGCCCACACTGAATCCAGGTTCTCTTTGTGTCCATCGGGGCTTTTTAAATTCTCTACGTGTGCCTTTCCTAGCCATGGTCCCCACAATCATTAGAAATCAATCCCTTGGCAATTCAATCAGCCTAATCAGTGGCTGAATAAATAGCAGTATTCCTACATAAAATAAATAAATCACTTGGGTCAGGGAGATTGTACAGCGGGCAGAACATTTAATTGTGAACACTTAACACAGTCAACCCAGGTCCAATCCCCAGCACCCCACATGGTCCCCCAAACCTTCCAGGAATGATTCCTGAGCACAAAGCCAGGAGTATGTCCTGAGCACAGTCAGGTGTGGCCCCAAAACAAAATCAATCGCTTCAGTTCCTCGTCACCTTCTCTTTTCCTTCCTATTGATAGTCACCCCCCACCACCCCACCACACACACACACACACACACACACACACCTCCCGCACAAAGGAAGGGGAGGGGAGAGGCAGAAGGCGTACCTTTTCGGCGATGCCATTTTCTGTCGTATATATGGCCATGAGCTCGGTGTCCTCATTGTCCTGTTCGCCACTGGACGTGGCCCCTCCATTGATCACCACCTGAAGAGAAGATACTCAGCTTAGAGGCGGTTTCGACATCCCCTGCACTCCCTGAAGCATGACTACCCACCCTACCCCTCCAAATTTATCTTGTTTCCCAAAAAGAGATCAAAATTTAAAAATTTGAAAAAAAAAAAAACTTTTTCCGTGTCTCCTTGCTAAGTTCGCAGTTTTTGTGAATGAAACCTATGAGAGCCTGTGGCCTTCCCCAACTAGGCATGTGTCCCAGTGGAGATATGTCCTGCCCTGGAGGATGCACAGGGAACAGCAGGGGGCCAGAGGGCCACTGTGCACTGCCCGGGGAAGGCCCCTAACCCCAGCTTGCTGCTCACATTTCTCACAGGTCTGCCGGTATGTGCGTCTCCTTACACCACAGGGGGAAGAGGGATGCAACAACAGACGGACGGAACGACACACACACGACAGGGACAGGCTGTCTGTGTCAACAAGATCTAGTGCCAGGTCTTCAAAGCGTGGCCCAGAGCTCATCCCTGGGTAACTCGAAGTCCAGAGAACCCTGCAGGCCACGCACCCCTCAGCCCTTCCTGTCCCGGGTCCCCCAGCACAAAGAACCCAGGTCCACCTGCCTGCAGTCAGAACCTCAGCAGTCCATCTCGAATCAAACGGGGCCACGGTAGGAAACTGAGGTGAAAGACACTCTCCAAAAATACTGTCAGTGGGACTGGACCGATAGCACAGTGGGTAGGGCATTTGCCTTGCATGCGGCCGACCCGGGTTCGAGTCCCAGCATATCCGATATGGTCCCCCAAGCACTGCCAGGAGTGATTCCTGAGTGCAGAGCTAGGAGTAACCCCTGTGGAACACCCTGTCAGAAGGAGAAACAACTGAACCTTTTTTGTTGTTTGTCTGACTCATGGTGGGGGAGCTGCCCAGCAGGCCCGAAGCCTGAGTGCGGACCAGGCACGACCTGCACGTGGCACTGCGGTGACCCCAGTGGTTCTGGCCGCTGGGGAAGCCCCTCTCCCAGCCCGCGCAACGCCCCCGCCCCACCCCGATGATGAGGGAAACAAGAGAAAAGGGGTGAGGGACACAGCTCAGAGATTCTGCCCTCCACCAAAGGAAATTTGAAGAACAGGGCAGGGGGTTGGGGGTTGTGGAGAGATAGTTCAGTGGGTAGGGCACTTTGCCTTGTATGCAGCCGACCCAGCATCCCGTATGATCACCCAAGAACCCAGGAAGTGAGAGGTGTGAGGAAGAATAGCACTGCACCGTAGCACTGTCCTCCCATTGTTCACTGAGTTGCTCAAGCGGGTCCAGTAACGTCTCCATCATGAGACTTCTTGTTACTGTGTTTGGCATATCGAATACGTCACAGGGAGCTTGCCAGGCTTTGCCATGCAGGCGAAATATTCTTGGTAGCTTGCCGGGTCTTCCCGAGAGGGACGGAGGAATCGAACCCGGGTCAGCCGGATCGGCAGCATGCAAGGCAAACGCTCTAGCTGCTGGGCTATCACTCCAGCCCCAGAGGAAGACTAGTAATCAAAAAAGGTTTACATTATGGGGCAAGAGCAACAGGACAGCAGGCAGGGCATTTGCCTTCCATGTGGTCAACCTGGGTTTGATCCCTGGTATCCCACATGGACCCCAAGCACCACGAGGAGTAATTCCTGAGCATCACCGGTAGGACCCAAAGAGCAAAAACAAGTTTTTTATGTTTACATTAAAGAAAAAAAAAATTAAGTGAGAGTGTGAAAGAAAATTAAGTGCTCCACTAACAATGGACCAGTGTGAGCAATTTCTAAGGAACGCCTGCAAAAATCCACAGGCACGATCCAAAGGAAAACAGGCAAAGAACAGAATACGAAAACTAAAGAATCCTATGAAACACTTTGAAAAGCTGTTCAACCACATGTAAAATGACGAATTCTTTTTTTTTTTGAGAGGGGGAGGGCTTTTAGGGTTACACCCAGTGATGCACAGGGGTTACTCCTGGCTTGCACTCGGAATTACCCCTGGTGGTGCTCAGGGGACCATATGGGATGCTGGGAATCGAACCCAGGTTGGCCTCGCGCAAGGCAAACACCCTACCTGCTGCGCTATCACTCTGGTCCCATGACAAATTCTTAAAACCAAAAATACAAGGCTTTATTTAGTCCACAGGGATGAGGAGAAATTATGAAAGAGAAACCTGATAGTGGCCAACTCTGAGGGGTCTCTGTCCTTGTAAGATGGCCTCTGGGGAGGATGGCTGAGCACCAAGATCTGAACAGACTTTTTTCCTACATCCATACAATATACTCATAGAAACTTAGCCTCCAGAAATATCTATTAATTAGTATGTCCATTCAAATCTTATAATTAGAGTATCACTTACACTGCAGAATAATTGGAAACAACCTAAAAGTTGATCAAAAAGGACAGATGTGTTCAATTATGGCCACACCTACGGGAGAGTAATGTTGTCATACAATAAAGGATTTTTTTCCCCCTTTACAAAAGCATGAAAGGGTTAAATAGTACAGCGGCAGGGCATCTGCCTTGAGAGCAGCCAACCAAAAGCTCCATCCCCGGAACCCCAGATGGGTTCCTTGAGCCCACCAGAGTGATCCCTGAGTACAGAGCCAGAAATAAGCCCTGAGCACTGCTGAGTGTAGTCCCAAAACAAAATTTAAATAAGGGGAAGCACAGACTAGTAAGAACAGTCAAAGTCCAATTATCCCAATTGTGTGTGAAATTCAAGTTAATTTTGATTATGCCCTGTTGGCATAATCAGCAAAGGTACCCAGAAAGGTCGGTCACAAGCCCATAGGCAGGGTGACAGACGGGGAGGAGAGCCCCAGTGGGCACCCTTTCCTGCTCTCCCTTGGCTCTGGACCATGGCCTGTACTCATGCTGCTTCTTTAAATATGATAAAAGAGGGGTGGGAGGGGATGGTACAGTGGTAGGGTGCATAGCTGGTGGCCAGGTTCCAACCCTGGTATCCCATATGCCACCCCAACCCCACCAGAAATAATTTCCAAGTGCAGAGCCAGGAATGATCCCTGAAGCACAGAGGCAGGAGTAAGCCCTGAGCACCACTGGGTGTGACCCACCCACCCACCCACCAGACAAGATGCAAACGACATAATGGAAAATGCCACCACCAAGTTATTACCAGGGGATTGTTTTCACTTCCAGAAATGGTAAGGCCATTTTCCTTTCTTTTTTCTCTTCAGAGATTTTGGTAAGTTTATGTAATGAGGACATTCTATTTTTACGATGGGGAAGAAGTGAAGAGATTTGAGATCCTGCGGCACAGTTCCCAGGGAGGGGGTCCAGAGATTTCCATCTACTTGGTTTTGTAGTTGAGGAAAGCAGGCCAGCAAAAACTTAAATCTCATTCGGGGTCACAGAGATTAGACCTTAAATTTGAAGTCGGTTTCAAAGAACGACAGCGCTCCCACATTAGACACTACATTAATTTCTGTAAAGCAAATGTTTCTTGGAACAATTCAAATAAAGACTTGCTTTTGGAGCTATACCCTTTGGCACCAGACAACTGGGTTTGTAGCATTTGGCTTGCCGTTATTGAAACTAGCTGCCAAGTTCGGGACACAGCGGGCAGGGAGTTGGCCTTTGCATGCAGCACCTGACCCAGGTTCGATCCCTGGCACCACCTATGGTCCCCCGAGCCCCACTGAGAGTGATCCCAGAGCCAGGAGTAAGGCCTTGAGCACAGCTGGCAGTGGCCCCAAAATACAAACAAACAAAAATACTAGCTGCCAGCAGATTACATGTTCCCAAGCAAGACCTTTCTCTTTCTCTGTTTTTAATTTAAGTGTCCCAGCTCGTTTCTCGGGGAGCCGTGTACTGCTGGGGTTGAGCCTGGGCCTCCCGCGTGCCAAGCGTGTGCTCCGGCCCCTGAGCCGTGCCTCAGGCCTTCCCACACAGTGGACAGACTCAGGATGAACTCGCCCAGGGCAGCATTCAGGCTAAACTCCAGAAGCCGGGAGCACTGGAGTACACACATCTCGAAAGCTACAGTGAGCTGGGGGTTTCCACGGGGCTTCCCTTGTGGTCCCCCGAGCACTGCCAGGAGCGATTCCTGAGTGCAGAGCCAAGCCGGTCAGGGTTGTGGGCCTGAAGCACTTGCCCTGCTCCGGTGAGGCCCGGGTTCAATTCCCATCACTGGGAGTTCCCCAGAACAACGCAAGGAGTGAGGTGTGACCCACAACCCAAACACCAATGAACCAGGAAAAGAGCTGCAAGGGCCGGGGTCCCAGAATGACCTGCACAAGGCTCCCGGTCTGGGCCCTGGCTCTGGTGGTGACCTGAGTAAGCACTTCATGTAGCCCTGGTGGCCTAAGATAGACAGATGACAGATACATGTTCCCAAGCAAGACAGACAGGTAGAGAGATGATCGGGCAGATAGAACGGTTTTGTTCTAGACAGACAGATGGTAGAATGGTTTCATTTTGTTCTGTGACTCTGAAGTCAGTAACTGTATTCATTACCTCAGATTGGCTGGCAACTACAGAACTCTGACTCCACAGGGGACCATTACAGTAGCGTGCATCTGTGCCTCTCCAGTCTGAGAGCTGGGGGCTGCAGAAAGGTGGCCGGGGGAGTGGGTGGAGGCTGGGGGCTGGGGGAGCAGCATGCGTGTATGTGGACACACTCTCCAGAGGCAAACACTGGACAATGAAGGACAGTGACTGGAGAGCCAGGGTGATAGCACAGCGTGTAGGGCACTTGCCGCACACGCGGCTGACCTGGGTTCAATCCCCGGTATCACAGAGTCCCCCCAGGACACCAGGAATGATCCCTCAGTGCAGAGCCAGGAGTAGCCCCTCAGCCCAACCAGCTGTGGGCACCCCCCCAAAAAACATTAAAAAGAGGGGCAGGGCCCTGTGCCAATGTTCAGAAAAATCATCCAGTTCAGAGATTGCAAGGATAGAAACTTGAGGGATCCCCCCGGGGGGAGGAGGGTGCTGCTCAGACAGGCACCACTGGCTGCAGTTCCCTCAGCTGGATCTGGGACGAGACTCCCGAGTACAATGGGCATCACCCCAACCCTGGGCTGCACGGGGAGGCCCGAGGGCAGGGCTGGTGTACAGAGGCAGGAGGCGGCGGCGCCCGCAGCAAGGGCATCAGAGGCAAAGGGTAGCGGCACTGCTGAGGCCAGGAGCCAGGGGGCGCTACTGGCAAGCCTGACTGGTAACCAGGCCTACCCTCCTGGCTGGGAGCCTCTTTCCACCCATCAGGCCATTCCCAGGCCCTGGAGCCTGCCGCAACCTCCCCCCACCCCCTCAGCATCACGGTCCACAGCTGAGTCACTGGGCCGCCCATCCCCAGGAGAGGGCCAGCCACACACTTGGTCCCCAGCCTGAGCTCCAGCAGCCCAGCAGAGCCCTGGGAGGGGGCGGCTCTGGGGCTGTGGGGGAATAAACAGGCTTTGGTGGAAGGGAGAGGGAGACACATCCCAGTGGGGCAGGGGTCCGTGGGAGGCAGGAGGAGACCACCAGGGCAGCTGTGAGCCCCGTTCTGTGCAGGCTCTAACTAAACACGACCCAGAGCCAAACACCAGTGTGTTCTACCAGTAATTTTCCTCTGGGTTATTAAATTAGCTATGTGGATGGTTTGTTTTGGTTTTTAATAACAAAACTGAAGTGAAAAGGGACCCTTAAAAAATGTGACTGATACTATCAAAGCTTCAGATTTTTGAACCATTAAATATTATTTCAACTGGGAAATAAAACATGTCTTGGACAGTCTCCTAAACTTAATAAGGACGGGTTTTCTTGGGTTACTCATAGTATCACAGATAACGGGAATCTGGACATCTTTCAGCTCAGGAAATTGATCATATTTTTATGTATAAAAAGAATATTTAAAACCTTTGGGAACACGATGTCCGTTCTCTCCTCAAAACTATTTAAAACCAAACTAAATTTTTTTCCACTAAACTAGTATCGCACAATCACCCAATCCGTTCTAAAAGCAGGTTTTCTCGTCCTAAATGCATCTAAGTGATTACTGTTCGTCTCCAAAGGACAAGTCTACTTTACCCCAGAGTGGAGGGGAAGAGTGTCTACTGCTCAGTAAGACGTACTTGCTCAGGGTTTTATTTCTGCTAAGCTCAAATAAGAATTCTCGAGTATGCACTTCCTCAACAGAGACACGGAATTTTTGTATGGGAATGGGAGTGAAGGGAGCAATAGCGGACAGACTGGATCGCTCAGCAGTACCCACTGAAAAGGACGCAGACAGAGCATGCGTCACCGAAAAAGAGAAGGTACGGTGTTGGGGACACCGACAGGTAGGCCCTGGGCAACGCTGGGCCTCTGAAGAGCGGCTTTAAAACCCACCACTGGCACATGTCTTAGCGCTAAGTGAACCATTTTATTCTGGAACAATCATTGTCACAGTAGTAATAAAGCTCCCCAAATTAATGGGTTGCTCGTCTCTTCACAGAAAGGTCATGCTATTCTTACCCCCCCCCACCACCACCACCACGCACACACAACTATTTCCTTCTATATCCATAGCTACTCTGCAATTAAAATGTGTTCCAAGAAAGGTCTTGGGAGAGACAGTACGGCAGGTAGGGTGCTTGCCTTGCATGCAGCAGACCCTGGATTTGATCCCTAGAATCGAAAATCCCCAAGCACCCCCAGGAATGATCCCTGAGAACAGAGCCAGGAGGATTAGCCGAGTCCCACTGGATATGGCCCCAAAGTCCAACCCTCCAGGGGAGGAAAAAAAAATGGAAAGAGAAATCTTAATGTATTTTCCAGACTCTAAACTTAGTTTTAATGAACATCAAAGTTTGCCATTATCTTCAATTACAATGAAATTCTGAAGGTTATCTACCATGAAAGCTAATATAATTCATAATAAACATTCAGAGCTTGTCAGCTTAAGATACAACTCCCCAAAAGATGTTTTCCTGCAACTTCCACTTCCTTCCAACAACATATGTGCCCCAAAGCCAGGGATGAAACGTGGACGCGTTAAAGCACATACCACGAAGGGCCAGGAGGCAAGACAGCAATTACTGTCATGAAATCTCCCCTGACTTCCTTCTCAAGGACTTTTATCAAAACCCAACAGGAAATTAACTTTTCCTCCAACAGGATTATAAACTTTGATTATGATAAAGAAATCAACATGAAATAGGCCTCCTCTAATCCTTAATGTTAAGGGCTTGCCTATGTTGCTTAGAATTCCTATTAGGGGAGGGGAGAGAGAGACAGAGACACAGACAGAGACACAGAGAGAGAGAGATTGTGTGTATGTCTGTGGTGTGAATACACTGCTGAGGAAAATGAAATCTTGGCTAGTGGTGAGGAAGAGTGTGGAGCTAAGGATGTGGCGCCAACTTAGTCTATCACTCAACTAGATGCCCAGCCCCCAGCAGAAAAAGAAATCTTCAGTGTCTAGAAATACAAAAGACACACAGGTGGGAATAACAGGGTTGGAAAAAGAACAAAGCTGGAGGCAGAGAGACCATCTGGGGGCTGTCATGGGGCTCCAGGGGGGGGTGGGGGGTGGGAGGCAGAGCCGCGGCTGGGGGTGGGCGGCAGGAAGCTTGGGCAATGGCTTCTGTTGTATTTCTGCCACATCTGGCATCACTTGGAGCACAAGGCAAGCGTTAGGAAGAGCAGAATCCCTCCGATGTCCTCTGATGCCCCCTCGAGCACCAGAATTCTAGGGGACTGGCCTCATGCAGATTGTGATTATTTGCACCAAACTCTGCATGCCCTGAGCATTAAATGAGCATTCTGGACTCGGAAAACCGCTCTCCTGTCATTTAAGACCAGGGCTGGGCCACAGAGCAAGCTCAATGGGCTGAGTGTGTGTGTGCTTTGCAGGCAGGAAGCCTGGGTGAGTTTCATTCCCATGGTCCCCTGAGCATTGCCGGGAGTGACCCCAAACAAAGAACAACCAAGACCATTCATAATTTTTAAGACGATTCATATTAAAAGCTGCAATATCAAAAATTATTTAAAACCAAGAAATATCCTCTTTCTTTTTTTTTGCAATGCTCAAGGGTTACTCCTGGCTCTGCATAAAGATCTTTATTGCAAAAACATTGACCAGCATATTCACTTTTTTTTTTTTTTTGCTTTTTTGGGTCACACCTGGCGATGCACAGGGGTTACTCCTGGCTCTGCACTCAGGAGACCATATGGGATGCTGGGAATCGAACCTGGGTCGGCCGCGTGCAAGGCAAATGCCCTACCCGCTGTGCTATAGCTCCAGCCCCAGTATATTCATTTTCTAAATGAGAAATTTTTCTCCTTGGGGGCTAGAGAGGCACCCTGCTCTGGGGGGCTTTCTTCGACCCTCCCAGGCCTCCTGGCCGTTTGCTGGAACTTGTGACACTGCTCAGGGACTCTTGTTCCTCCCAACGGAGGAATGACTTCTAGGGGGCTTGGCTCCTCCCGCCCCCTCCCCCACAGGAAACTGGGAACCCAGGGACCTTCATTTAAGTTTTTTTTTTAACTTTAACTCCGTTTCTTTAACTCACTGCTACTCTCCAGAGACCAGGAAACATTCAACACCTGGCGTTTTTTTTTTTTTTAGGGTTCTTTTTTATTTAGAGGGGGTGGGGCAGAAACCCAGTGATGCTTGGGGGCTATTCCTAGCTCTGAACTCAGGAATCACTCCTGGCAGTGCTCGGGGGACCATATGGGAGGCTGAGGATCAAACCCAGGTCAGCTGCAAGCAAGGCAAACACCCTACACCCGCTGTAATATCGCTCCAGTCTCAGCATCTGGGATTTCAAGTTTGATTTTGGGTTTTGTTTTGGGGACACACCCAGTGGTGCCAGAGATTGAACCCAGTTCAGGTCTACCTCAGCAAGCCAAGTGCCTTCGCCACTGCACTGTCACTGGGCATGTGTAGGGCTGAGTTTCCAGATGGCCACAGGCCACAGTGGTGCCTGTCTGACCTCTCCCTGCGGCCCACACTATCCCCGTCTCTATTCAGTCTGACCCACAGGACTGGTCACTGGCCGCCCTAGGATGCTAAGTGCCTTCCTTACCCCTCAGCCCCGTCAGGGAGCCCGATGCGTGTCCCCACCCGGCCCCCTGAGCAGCTGCCACACGTGAGGCACCCATGTCATGAGGCCTCCCCGACCTCCCCCCTCCTCCCGGCACCCACGGCAGCAAGAATCCTCAACCCCCACAAATCTGGCTACTATGGGCTGTATTCCAGGGCCGCCCCTGGCTCCTTCCGTCAAGCCTGTGGCCACAGCCACACAACTGTCAGTCAGACTCTTGGGTCATCCCACCTGATACGGCAGGTCACTCTCTTGCCTGACTGGGCCATCGGCGGCGATCGGGAATCTAGGGTGCCTGCCACATGGGGGGGGGGGGGGGGGGTTGGCGGGAGGTGTCTTATAAGACTCTGAAGACAAGACAGAAAGGGGGGGAAGGGTTGCTCAAGACTGCAGTGCCCACTGCATGAGCACTGCTGGGTATTCCTCCCACCCTGAGCAGCTCCTCCGTGTAGACCCAGTCGCATCTCCACATTCAGGTGATGGCACCCAGGAGGAGACCCCAGACGTTCTCCTTAGAGGTGGTCAGAAAAGCAGGAGAAAAAAAAAGAGAGGAACTCAAGAAACCTTAACACTGCCCGGCACCGAACCTAGGTGCTGGATGCATAGGACTCAGTCAGAGCAGCGCCCCGGCTACAGCTCGCTCCGGCTGAGAGCCCCTGGTCTCCCCTCGGGGAGCCGTCCACCCCAGAGGGACGCCAGGGATGGGCATGACCTCCTGCTGAGCCTGCAGCCGCAGTTCCCGGAGGGATGGTAGTTCTTCCAGACTTTTTTTTTCCCTTTCTTTTTTTGCTTTGTTTTTCTGGTTCTAACTTCTTGCCACATGGCATTCATGCCTGCTCCACAGAGCAGCGGCCTTAAGGGCACACGCATCTCACAGACAGTCCTGCAACAGGGGCAGTTCCCCCGCTCTGTTCCTCCTGTTTAGGATGATTGTGACCAGAAGCTCAGACTTCCTCTCACTCCGAGCGCTTGGCTGGTCCCTTGTTTGCCTGTATCATAATCACCACAGCTGCTGCTATTCGGTATTGTTTATTATACTTCGCATTCTGCCTCTTGTGTACACATTTGTTATTTGTCTTTAAAGGACTGCCATGAGCCCTAATTCTGTTCTTTTCAGATATATCTCTCGGAGAGCCCGGCAAGCTACTGAGAGTATCCTGCCCGCATGGCAGAGCCTGGCAAACTCCCCGTGGAGTATTCAATATGCCAAAAACAGTAACAAGTCTCACAATGGAGACATTACTCATGCCCGCTCGAGCAAATCGATGAACAATGGGGAGGACAGTGCTACTATATGTCTTTGGGGGGGGGGGGGGGAATTGGGGACCACACCCAATGTTGCTCAGGGGCTACTCCCAGCTCTGTGTTTGGGGGCTGCTCCTTGCAGTGCTCAATGGGACCATGTGGTGTAGAAAATCAAACCCAGGCCTATGAATGAATGCAAAGCCTGCTCTCAGTTTACTGAGTTCTCACTAGCTCTCTAAATTTTAACAAAACGGATTGAGGACAGCACAGTGGGGAAGGCCTCTGTTCAATCCCTGGCATTCTGTACGGTCCCCTAAACACCACCAGGAATGACTCCCAAGCACAGCCAGGAGTAACTCCTGAGCATCACCAGGTGTGGCATTAAAACAAAAAAAAAAAAAAGAAGAAGAAGAAACTGACTCGTTTCCATGTCCCCCCCACCCCGTCAAAGAGCAGTATCTACAATATTTTTGAATAAACAGCAGTAACACACACAAAGCCCAAAAAGATTCTCTAATGAGATTAAAGATTCCCCATACCCCCCCCCCCAAGACCTGACTCTAAGAGACCAAGCCATAGCTGGTTCTGGCGAGCAGCCAAATGTGATTCCTAATATCCAAGCACACCTGCCTCAGAACCCCTCGACTGCCAATAGCTGGAGACCCAGGTTTTTGCACTAGTATCTAGCACCTGACCGGCAATTAACAGTGGGCAGCTAGGGTTTTGCTATGGCAGCACAAATGGATGGCACGCAAACTCATTTCCAGGGGACTGTCGCTCACTGCTAGTGGTAATGTTGAGTGGTCCAATCTTTTGGGAAAACAATATTAGACACTTTTCAAAAAACTGGTAATGGAGCTTCCATAGGACCCACTTCCATGATTGCACTTCTTGACATCTCCACCCAAGGGCCCAAAAATTGTTATTCAGAAAAAAACATTTGCACTCCTATGTTCAGTGCAACACTGCTCACAATATCCAGAATCTGGAAACAGCCCATGTGTCCAGGAACAGACGACTGCACAAAGACGCTACAGTCACAGTCACAGTCACAGTCACACACACACACACACTCACACACATACACACGGATATTATAAGAAAATGTAAAATGCAATTTGCTGCTACATGAATGGATCTGGAGACAATCACGCTGTGTGAAGTTAGTCAAGGCAGAGGAACTGGAGCCGGAGTGTTAGTACAGTGAGTACAGCGGGTAGGGTATTTGCCTGGATTCAATCTCCAGCATCCCATATGATCCCCTGAGCAGGATCAGGAGTAATTCCTGAGTGCAGAGCCATGAATAACCCCTGTGCATCACCAGATGTGACCCCAAAAAGCAGAAAAAAAAAAGAAAAACTCAGTAGGGAATAACAAATGCCCAAAGGCCACAGAAGCTAAGCACTGGTCTTTAGCAGGAAGCTGAGCACAGAGTGAGGGGTAGGGGCCAGGGCAATGGTGGAGGGAAGCCAACACTCAGTTGGGGGAGAGGGGGGGTCCGGTGCTCGGATGTCTCGTGCATGGAACCCTATCACTGACACTTCTATAATCCACAGCGCCTAAAGTAAAAACAAAACAACCACCTGGATGGTCAAACACTGTAGCCTCACAGCTCTCAAGCACAGATGGACAGCGACCTGTCAATCCATTTCAACGACAGGTAAATACCTTCCTGTGGCTCCCAGCTTCTGTGTTAGGCTGTGAGGAGGCACAGATGAGCGAGGGACGGGGAGGGGAGATAGTCCCTGAGAAGCCAGCACAGGCTCCAGGGCTGATGAGTGGAAGACAGTGGTGCAGGGCAGGCAGTCGCCGGCTGCAGCGTCTCACCCCAGCTGAGTCACCCGTGCGTGGGCACCTCCAACCGCCAGGCCCTCAGCCCTCTTTTATTTTTCCTGTGCCAACTCTCTCTTTGGCAGCAGGATCGTCGCCCACAGAATCAGCCTCTGCCCACTGGGGCCCCTCAGTCTTTATGGCTCTCCCAAGTCCCCTCTGCCCCCTCAATGCAGGGTCCAGGATTGGCATTTTAGATCCCCCCCCCCCAAGCACTGCCAGGCATTGCCAGCAATGATCCAAAGACTCAAAAAAGTGCCAAGTTTCTGAATGTGTAAGAAATTAATAGGGGCTGGAGTGATAGTACAGCGGGTAGGGCGTTTGCCTTGCACGGCCGATCTGGGTTTGATTCCCAGCATCCCATATGGTCCCCCGAGCACTGCCAGGAGTAATTCCTGAGTGCATGAGCCAGGAGTAACCCCTGTGCATCATCGGGTGTGATCCAAAAAGAAAAAAAGAAAAAAAGAAAAAGAAAAACTAATGGACAGCTACTCTAGCTGCAGGAGGCCCAGGCCCACCAGGCTCACAGCTCGAACACGGGGTCAGGGGCTCCGCACTCCCCTGAGTGCTGTTTTCACCCCGGTAAGACTCTGGATCGGTCCTGGATCCAGAAAAGGAAAACACAAATCACAGTGCAAAGCATGGGGGCAAGGGGAATTTTGCCCCAACCAGAAGAACACATTATAGTTATATATCTGAGGGGCCAGGGCAACAGTACAGTGGGCAGGATACCTGTCTTGCATGTGGCCGACCCATTTTTGATCACTGGTACCCTACAGGGTCCCCTGAGCCCACTAGGAGTGATTCCTGAGCACAGAGCCAGAAGTAAGCCCTGAGCACAATGAAGTAAGAAAAAGAGGGAGGGAGGGAGGGAGGGAGGGAGGGAGAAAATTGCAATATATGACTGTACAGAAAAAAAAAAAAACCACCATTAGGGGTACTTGTTTAAAATGCAGAGAAGGATACCCAAATGACAAGAAAGCAGCAAGAAAGAAATGACAGGGGCCGCAGATAGTTCAGTGGGGAGGGACCTTGCCTGGCACGCAGGTCTGATCCCTGGCACCCCACATGCTTCCATAAGCCCCTCCAGGAGGGAACCTGAGTGCACAGCCAGGTGTGAGCCCTGAGCACCTCCAGGTGTGGCCCCAAAATAAAAAAGAATGACTCGCCGTGGCTCAAGTCCAAGCCCAGCACTTGTGTAAGTGGCCCCCAGAGCACTGCTGCGGGGGGCACCATCCCTCCTAATGGTAGGAAGAATCATTTCAGAAAGCAAAATGGAGACGGGCTGGGAGGCTCTGAGTGCAAGCAGGGGAAGCAACAGCTGAGACACGGTTATTTCACATCCACAGAGATGAAAGAAGGCAGGTGCCACTCACAGACCCTCGGTGAGCCGAGGGAAGGCAGGGCATAGAAGACACCGCGGCGAAGCCCCCAGCTGGTCACCCGCGGGTGGGGGAGCCTTTCCCTACAAAGACTCCCAACTCCAGAACCAAACGCAGGAGTGATCCCAGAGCACGGGACCAAAGCGAATACCTGGGCAGTGCCAGGGTGGCCCCCAAACAACAAAGCCTCAGGAAGAAATTGGGGGGGGGGGGGTGTCACAAGAAGACTGAGGCCAATTTTGCAAATGTGAGATTTCTTTCTTTTCTTAAAGGTCAAGTAATAGCTCTAAGACCCTCCAGCCGTGAGACGACCTCTGGAAGAACACTGGCACTGAAAACAATTCAGGTGTACTATCAGCCTCATCAGCCCCATTGACGTCTATCCTGGCGGAACCGCCCCCACCCGGCTCGGACACTCTCTGAACACTAATTCATTCATCCTTCCTGCTTGAAGGGCAGGTCTGCAGCTGAGTAATGGGTCATTTGACAAGAACATATCTCTTGGGGATAAAATTAAGCCTACAACATCCTCCACGTCACGGTTCAGCACAGAGCGAGTCAGCACTGAGCCAGCTTGAACCTGTTCAGGGCCACGCTTCCCCTCCAGAAGGTAATCCCCTCAGGTGCTACTGCAGGGAGCCGGGCCAAGAGCAAGAGTCCGCCTCAGACTTCCCAGAGAACATCTCCTGGAGAACCTTTGCTTCTCCCAGGAACCTGTTTTTCCCAGTGATGCTCAGGGGTCACTCCTGGCTCTGGACTCAGGGATCATTTCTGGATGATCAAACCCCGGTCAGTTATGCACAAAGCAAACGCTCTAACTGCTAGATAATCACTCCGGCCCTTTCTCCCGGTAACTTAACTGGCACAAAAACCCTGAGTAGTAAAGCCAATCTGGAACTGATTTAAGAAAAATGCAACTCAGAAGGCTGGGGATAGCGCAATGGGTAAGGTGCATGCATTACACACATGCAGCCGAACCCGGCTCAATGCCCAGCGCCATATAGTACCCCCGAGTGCCGCCAGCTGACCCCGGAGCAACGAACCAGGAGTAGCCTCTGAGCACCACGAAGTGTGATCCCAAAACCCCAATCCTCTCTCCTCACCCCCCTCCTTTCATGGGGAAAGGAAGACAGGAAATACTGTTACCGGAAGGGTAAAGAAAGTTGGGTGCTTGGCTTCATCTTCGTATTTGCCTTCCGTGGAACTCCCGGCCTCCATGGACTTGGCTGTAGTGTTCTTGCCAATACCCATCATTAAGACCAGCCGAGCGGTGTGGCCGTTGGACCCGAGTGGCCGGACGTGGAGGCTTCTTCAAGCGCGGAGCCCGGGATCACGGTCGGCTCGTCCAGTGCCCGCCGCGCCGAGTCTCAGTCAGAGCTAAGTCCCACAAGTGCCATCTCTTAGCACCTAGGGAAAAAAAGAGCAAAGCAGCCACATGACATCAGGGACATAAGCGGCCCAGGCCCCTGCAGAGAGGCTTGCCTCACACACACCCGTGTTTCCCACAAGGAAGAATCCAACAATTCAAGCCCGACATTCAACATCCCAAATGCCCGTCTTCCTACTCGGGCCCCACTTGCTTTTCTGGTGGTGGTAACTAATACCACACCATCCAAGGATCCCAGTGCAGGGAAGACAGTGCAGGGAGGCAGCTCCGAGGGCCTGAGGTGCATGCTTTGCCGGCGAGAAGCCTGGGTTGGGTCCCCAGCACCAAATGGTTCCCTGGGTACTGAGGGGAGAGGCCCCCGACCCCATGAGGTAGAGCAAAACCCAGATGATGAAAACAAAATCACGGCCCAAGGGCCTTTCTTTGACGTGTGTTCTGATTCGTCTCACAGTCCAGGATTTGCTCCAAATGCAAATGCCCATGAGCTGCCATTCCAACCCAAGTGCGGTGGCTCACAGGGCTCTTAAGCAGTGGAAAGGTGGTTGGAGGTAGAGAAATTCCAGACTTTTAATAAAGATTAATTAGGATTAACTAGCATGTAGTACGGTGGGTCAGGTGCTTGCCGTGCACATGGCCAACCCGGATTGGATCCTGGGTATCCTATAGGGTCCCCCCAGCACCACCAGGAGTGAGTCCTGAGTTGCAGAGACGGGAGTAAGCCCTGAGCATCACCAGATGTGGTCCAAAACTAGAATCAAAACAAATGAAAATCTCACGTTGGGGCTGGAGACAGTACAGCAGAGAGGGAGCTTGCTTTGCATGTATGTGGCAGACCTGGGTTCAATCCCCAGCACCCCATATGGTTCCTGGAGCCCTGCCTGAGAACCTGAGAATCTCTGGATGTTGCCCCCTGAGACAAAACAAACAGAAATTCTGTTTCAAATGACAACACACGCCTGAAGAAAGTTCTGGTGTTAAAGGAGGAGGTTAAGTAACGACCAGCAGGCAGGGGAGGAAGGGATCAGGCACAGCAAAGCCAAGCTGGATCTCACATGCTCAGAGAACCTGGTATTTAACAAGAAAAAGTGCAGTGGCCAAGGAGGTGACTCAAAGGGCTGAGTATGCTCCGCACGCAGGAGGTCCGGGTTCAATCAACCCTCGGCACTACACAGCCCCCAAGCACTGACAGGCATGACCCAGAAACCAAATCACTAACCAAAAAAAACAACAACAACAAAAACCAAGTGAAATTCAAAAACAGGAAACTACTGACATAATTATATGTGATCAAGTTTTGGTGACGCAGAAGAAAATCAAGAACTTAATTTCCAAACACCCGAAGTATAACTTGGACAATACAAGCGATTAACACGCATTTGGGGACTCTGGCTTCAAATCTGAGAGGGCACAAAGAAATCCTGCCGGGCCTGGCCTGGGTACAGGGAAGGAAGCATGCCCCGATAGGCTTCGATTTTTACGAGAAAGAAAAAGCGTAAGGGTGAGAAAGGACAGGGAACATTCCGTGGCACTCGGGACGAGGATGAGGTCGGCTCTGAGCAGTGGTTCCCCACCCAGAACCACCAGCCCGGCCAGGCAGTCAGTCTGCCACTGTGAAGACAGGCGCAGGAAGCCTTCTATTATGTGACTTCTCTCAGGGACACTTCCCATGCGGCCAAGGCTTTGGGGAAAACAAAAAGGCCAAGATTGGGGTGGCATTCTGAGAGTCCCGGGGTGAGGAAACAAAGAGGAAAGGGGAAAGAACATTCTGGGCCCCTTGGAGCAGGCAAGAGCTTACAGAGCCAAATTATTATTTTTTTTAAGTGGCTCTTCTGATTGGAATGTCCACGCACCCGGCGCCCGCTTCACCCAGGTCCAGATCCACAATGGTTGAGAGCCATGGTATCTGGCTAGGGCCAGTTTCCCTGCTGGCTCCACTGGACCGGTTCTGGAGATGGTTCTGCCTCTCCTCCTCACAGTGCGCTTGGTATTGAAGGGGTCGCTGAGCCGTGTACGGTGCGGGGACCACCCCACCCAAAATGGTCTGGGGGCGCCACGGCCGAGAAACCCTTGTCTAAAAATCCCTTCCTCCCACAATCCCAAAGTGCCCTGATGCTCCTTTGCACAAGGCTCCTGGTGTTCCCCAGCCACAGGGACAGACGAGCCACCTTCAACTCAGGGCCATGTGGGATGGAGCCAAAGGCAGCTCTGTGACCTTTGGATACTTTTCCATATTCCACAGAGAAGGACGAATGGGTCATTATCTTTGCCCCCTTCTCTCCTGATGTTTGCAGGGGGTCTCAGGGTTCACTTTACAGTTCCCAAAGCACAGAAGGATTGTATATCCAGAAGGACTGTCACAGACACACCCTAAAGGCTCCAGTCGAGGCCCTGATACTGCGCGCAGATCACTTGGAATTCCCTTTCTTCATCGACCCTTTTTTATGCCATTCTTAAAAGTGGTTTCCAGACACCAGCTCCCAGCAGAGGCCTGGCCAGCCCTGAGGCGTCTGTCTGCTCTGAGGATGCTGAGGACCATGAGCTATGTGGGGGCTTCGGGTCTCGTGCCTAAGGCCTCCCTGTCCTTAATCACGGACTTCACCCAAGCAGAGTGCTCAGGGACTCTCTGACTTCCGACACCCATGGGGATTTCACTGCAAAGCCCAGCCCAAGAGGTAGGAGAGCAAGCAGCCGGGAAGAGAGGAGACTCAGCGGGGCAGCAAGAGGACAGCTCTGCCTGGTGGTCGGAGCTGCTGGCTGTGGGGAAGAGGCAGAGCAGGAACAGGAAGGTGAGGACGGCGGGACAGCAGCGATGGGGCAGATGGGAGAGAGACACAAGGCGAGTCTCCCAACACCCACCAGAGGAGAGGCCATGGTGAAGGCGAGAGAGTCCAATGGGCCAGGAGCCTGCAGTGATAACTGACACTGCTTTGGGGCTCAAGCTGCCATCTTCAAGGTATTTGTCAAAAACCACCCAAGGGCCAAAAACCACCTAGGTCAGGGCCAGAGCAACTGAAGCAATTTGTCTGCCAGTCGTGCCAAGAATCCCCAGAATGGGGGGGGGGGGGGGGGCGCGCGGCACGCGCTGTGCGTGCACTCAGGTCACCTGAGCCATGGGAGACTTGAGAAATAATGAATCAGGGCCAAAAGGATAGTACAGCAGGGAGAGCACTCACTCCCTTGTACACGGCCAACCCAAATTCGATCCCCAGCATCCCATATGGTCCCCCAACCACCAGGAGGAGTAAATCCTGAGCAGAGAGCCCGGAGTAAGTCCTGAGCACTGCCAGCAGTGGCCCGAAAAACAAAAACTCCCCCAAAGTTAATTCATTAAATAGATCTAAAGTCATACCCTCTGAGGAACTCGAGAAAAAGTCGTTAACTAAAGTACCAGATAGTGTTCTTGAAAATGACACATGAGTGCCAATGGAAATCTCTTGACAGACACACAACTGGGAACCAAAGCTGTAAATTACTGGAAGGATTCCAGGAAGAGCTGCTGGGGCCAGAAGGCCTTCCCTGGGACCGGGGTTCTCACAGACAACTGTGAAGCAGGCACAGAGGAGGCACAGAGGAGGCAAGGCAAGGTACAGTCAGTTCCCACTGCAGAGACAAAGGTCCCTCAAAACAAATGCAGGAGGTTGGAGGTGGGGGTACCAGGCACCTCCCCCCACTCGGATAGGCCCACTCAAACAGCCTCAACCCCATGGAGGGAACAGTCTAGAAACGCTGGTCAGACAAAAACAAAAACATACCAATAAAACCAAAATGTTTACGAAGGAAAGATTAGATGTGGTATACTGCCTTATTATATAATATATTACATCAACTTCTTATCCAACAGCCCAAAAAAAAAAAAAAAACTCGAAAGAAAAAAGCCAGAAAGAGCTGATGTTTGTGCAGTTCTGAAAGGCAAGCCCCAAGACTCTTGCCTCCAGTTGGGGCAAAGCGGCTGGCCTCCTCCAACAAGCACCGTGCGCCCTGCATTCTGTTCTGTGCCGTGACACCTCAGGGTTCTCCCCAGCCTGCCTGGTTTTATGGGGATGAGTATCTACTGCCAGAATCACTATGATTCTGCAGGCAGCCACAAGGGAGCAATGGTGAGAATTACAACGGCTCTTCTAAGATCTGCTCTCTTTGGGACCAAGTCCCTCAAGAATCCAAGAGGGCTGGAAAGTTTCTAGGGCTGCTGAGACAGAAAACAAAAACCTTTTCCAGGAAGATACTCTTCACAGTGGCTCCACCAATGCCATCAGCATTTGACAGCAGGCGACTTTTCAGAGATGCCACCGGGGCTCCGATTCGCGCATTTTGATTCCATTGGAAAGCATGTGCTTTACTTCCTGATTGTCTATTTCCTGTAGTCCTCACTCAAGACTCTTTCTTTCTTCCTCTTTTGGGGCCACAGCCAGTGGTACTCAGGGGCTACCTGGCTCAGGGCTGGCCTCTGATCCCTGGAGATGCTCAGGGAATAAATGGGTCATGCCCGAAAGGGCCCACAAGCGCACAGCCCTTGGCGGTTATCTCCCTGATCCCTCCTTAGAAACGTGGTCAGCTCCTGAGTTTTAGGATCTTTCAGAAGTTTTCACTTTTATGTAATCGAATCCATCCATCTTCAGCAATCTGACAGCCACCTGCTACCCCATCCACTCCCCAGGGTCTAAAAATACACACACAGCTTGACAATGAACAGAGACAAAAATAAAACCTGCCTGAGTAGCCCCAACAGATCCTTAGCTCAGCCACCAGGAGCCTGAGATTTGACAGAAGACACGACAAGCAAAGAGGCCGGGGGAAGAGTCGCTAGGACTGTCTAAGGCCGTGTGCCACATACACAGAGCCAAAGGCAGAGGCTTTGTTCTAAATCCAATCCTGTCACCTTCAGTCCTCCAGCAGAGTTTCTGAGCCTGTCCTATACCTGAGGGCTCATGGAGAAAGCGGAAGGGCTTCAGATGACTTCGGTCTGGCCCTTATCTGCAGGGGGTTGGCATTCCAAGACCTCCCCAATGATACCTGAAACTAAGTCTAGAATCAACTTCCCAAACCCCCCCCCCCCCACCTCCACATGTCTACAATGGTTTGATTTATAATTAGGCAGGGTAAAAGATTAACATTTTTTTAAAAATAGGTTAATTACAGCAACATTCTGCACTGAGTTACGTGAATGAGCTCTCTCAAAACACCCCACTGTATCTTTCTAAGACCTTGCTGGACACAGGAAACGGAAACTGCAGAAAGAAATATGAGCCAGAAGGCCATAGCATACTTTCTCTTCTTCAGGTTTGGGGTTCGGCCCTTACCACTACTTTCTCTGGATCTGGGGATGGGGCCAGACATTTACTTTCTCCTGTGGGGTTGGGGGCCCCGCTCAAGGTGCTCAGGGGACCACACAGTGCCAGAGATGGCAGCCGGGTACCCACACACAGAGCCTGCGCCCCGGCCCTCACACCCTCTCCAGACAGCTCCCTTTGACCACAGAGTTGATTCCAACGGGGGTTTCCTGGGCAGCGGCCAAGCCTCCCGCTGCTCCCAGCCCAGGAACAAAGAGGGCCCGTTCCAGTCGGGCAAGGGCATGCCCTCTGACCAAGTATCCTGCACCTTCTCCACCAAACATGTGAGAGTGCCACATGAGCCACTCTGGGCTGTGGGGACCCCCACCCCCGCTCTCTTGGCCCATCTTACAGAACATGAGAGGGAAGGAGTCACACTGCAGAGCCTGGGAAAGGTGGGTGGGCCCTGTATCAGGAAAGACAGAAGGTGGGACGCCACACACAACCACGCACAACCAAGCACCCCAGCCTGGTGGCAACAGCCTCAAGGCCAGAGGCCATGCAGCGATCTGAGTAGCCTCCATGCAGGGTGAACTTGGGGCACGACTGACTGATTAATCCTGTGCAGATTATGACCAAGGGTCACAGGGCCAAAAGCAGCCCCACCCACCCACCCACACACACACACACACCAGGACACTGGGGCTACTCCATCCCTTCCTCCCAGTCCCCCATTATGCTCTGCCAAATCCTTGCAATAGAGAAAAGCAGCGCATCTCTGCCTTGCCCCTGACTGTGTGACAAAGGAAAGGAAGAGCAGCGGGGACACCGCCAGACAGGAACGGCTTTCCCACGCCCACACCTGCACGGCTCACCACTCCTTGTACAGGGCCTGAACCCGCAGAGTCGGAGAGAAGGCGGTTGCCTCGCACACACAGCCGCCCTGGGATTCAATCCCTGCTCACACATACAGTTCCCCAAGCAGAGAAGCAGGAGTAAGCCCTGACAATCAGGTGTGGCATAAAACAACAACAACAAAAAAATCAATTAAGAAACCAACTAGCTCAGCAAGGCTTTCCCAAGCTCCAGGAAAGGGAGAACGGAGCTTCAGGGAAGGTAAGGAGCTTACTGCAGGACACACAGGCTCTAAGGGGCCAGACCAGTTAAGGCACTTGCTGCTCAATCCCCAGCATCCAGTATGGTCCCCAGAGCACCGCCAGGAGTGATTCCTGAGTAACCCCTGAGCATTGCTGGGTGAGACCAAAAATCAAAAAAAATGAAAAAAGGGAGTGAGGCAAAAAACAACCAGGTTCTAAACTGCTGTAACAATCTTTCCAAGCAAGACACAAACCTGTGCTTGGACCCTTGGATTGCTTTGCCCACACTGCTGAGGGCCGCTGTCCATTCCCACTGTCCTCTACGTGCCGGCAACCTCCTGAGGGAATGCACTGCCCAGACCGTTCGGGGGACCTGGGGACTCCCAAATCTGGGTACCCCTGCTAGTATCTACTCATCTCACTTTCTTCTTCCTGCCTGAAATCTCTCCCCACTTCCCCTGCCTCATCCACACTGCACAAGGTACACACCCTTCCTCAGTTTCCTAGTTCTTAGAGCGGCACCCACGTTGGCAGGATAGGGAGCGCGCGCGCGCGCGCACACACACGCACGCACCCACGCACGCAGGCGCCCAGCTACAGCACAGCAGGGATCAATCACAGCAACAGTGCCACGGGGGAGGGGAGGCCGGGGAAGATGGTCCTTGAGGTCTCAGTTCGCAGCCCATGCCACGGCTGTTGTCAGCCTCCTGTTCCAACGCTCAGGGCTAAAGTTAACACACTGACGTCAGCGTGCACTGCTGCCGGCTCACACTTGGGATGTGGCTTAATTAACACCAACTGTGGCCCCGGTGTCGAGGTGCTAATGCATATATTACAGGGTGCCCCGCTGTTGTAAATTGAATAAGCGGTGCTTTTTTGAGACCGGGGTGGGGTGCGTGCCCATCGATCGTAACCATCGATCGTGCTCCCCGTAGGGTTATGACGATGGGAAAGGAAATGACTCCCAACACGAATTATCTGTGATAATGTCAGGGACAGGCCAGTTGGTACACGTCACAGCTGCTGGCTCTCTAACAGAGATGAAAGGGGAAAATGTTCGACAGGAAGAGGCTCGGTTATGTCTCCCATTCAGGAGACAGGAGGGTCTGAGAACTGAGGCTCCGCGGGTCCGCTGCGGAACAGGAGACCAAAAACCGCTTGATGTTGACTCAAGCATGACTGGAATGCCAGCAATAAGCATCCAGGCCCGACGCTGGTGACTGCTGCCTGGCAGAGTTCTGCATGGTTCTCATGCGGAAAATGGCTTTCGCCTGTCTGAGGGGTTATCAACAGCATCCAAGAAGGCGTGCATGTGATGGAAGAGACCCAGAGCTGAAGCTGAAGAGGGCTAAAGGGTTCCTTTCCAAACATAGAGGCGGGGACTCGAGGCCAGCACTACATGGTCCCCCAACCCCCGCCAGGAGTAACCCCCAGTAGTGCCAATGCTGACCTCGAAAAAAACCATCACAAAAGACAATACAAGGTCAGAGAGGTAGCACAGCCAAAAGGGCGCTTGCCTTGCACACAGCTGGCCCAGGTCCGATTCATGTCACCTCCTATGGTCCCCTCAGCATCGCAAGGAGTAACCCCTGACACTGCCAGGTGTGCCCCCACCCCCCCAAAAAAGACGAAGAGCACAGCAAAACAAATTGAAAATAAAAAGCATTTGTGAATTAAACTATAAATTTTGAGAGCTATTTAAAAATAAAAAAACACGGATAAGCAGAGAAACAGACAACATCCTCAAGTCTGAAAATTATTGCAAGGCTTTTCATCTTCCTATAAACATGATATATATATATTATATATTTGAAATGACACAGTTTTTATTTGGAGGTTTTGAAGGAAAGGAGGGAAAGTGGAAGAGAGTGGAGAGTAACGTGTTTAAGAGAGAACCCGGGCTTCTCCAAGGGTAAATAGGGTTTATATTTACACATATCCTACACATATCCCAGCATTAGGCATGAAAGCATGAAAGTACACATCTCAAGAGGGGAGATGCGGGTGACACATGCCAAATAGGCAGAAGCAAAAAAGGGCTCGGGCAGCATATGCGCCTATATATATATGTGTGTGTGTGTGTGTGTATATACACACACACACATATACACACCCACACATACGTATGTGTGTATATATATTTGTATGTATATATATATTTAAATAAACAAGTAATCACCGAAAAGCACAGAAGGACTTGAGCTCAAATTCCTGTGGACGAACAAAACTAGGCATAAGGAATGTGGGGGCAGAGCTATAGTACAGCAGGTAGGGCGTTTGCCTTGCACACAGTCGACCTGGGTTTGATCCCCAGCATCCCATATGGTCCCCCCAGCACTGCCAGGAGTAATTCTTGAGTGCAGAGCTAGGAGTAACCCCTGAACATCACTGGGTGTGACCCAAAATAGCAAAAAAAAAAAAAAAAAAAAAAAAAAAAAAAAAAAAAAAGTAATGAGTGTGCTCCATCAGCTAAGCCTAAGAGAGCTGTAATAGAAGTGTTCAACGGTGAAACAAAAACATACAAATTCATCAGAGTACAACAACTACAGAAATGGAGGGAAGTACTAAAGGGACCTCAAATCAGGAGATAAAGCATGGGTATTCTTTTTCCAAAACAGTGCACCAAAACAACTGTTTACTTGTAAGCACTATAATCCAAAATACAACCTAATACTTGAAATAATACAAATTTGCAACATAGATAATAAAGTCACTGAGAAGCTCCATTTTTAGCATATTGTTCCGGGAAACTAATTTTATAAAACCTTCCACATTTTGGCAGTCAAGAAAAAAAATCACAAACAACGTTATATGGTAAGAACAAGAAATATGACACGTGTTTTGCAATGTTTTACTATGAAAGACCTCTAAAAACAAGAAAAAGAAAACATTCTTTATAGATTAGGTAAGACATAGGAGGTTCTGATTCTCAACCCTTGCACAAATAACAAGTGGAAAAATAAATGTCCTATTCTTGTTCTATTTTACTTTCGTGTTTCTGGGCCTGACACCTAGTGCATTGCTCAGGGAGCAAATCCAGGCCTCTCACAGGCAAAGCATGAGCACTGGCCCTTTGAGTGATCCCCGTCTCCTTGGTCCCAGGTGTCAATAAAGGACCAGACAGCCCAACAGGCTGAGCAAATTTCTTGCACACAGGAGGCCTGACCAAAGTCTAGCACAAAATGGACCCATAAACACCAGGAGTGATGCCTGCGCACAGAGCCAGGAGTAGTCCCCAAAGCAAAACATTTTACAATAAAATAGTATTGAAATGTACCATCTTTTTTTTTAATTTTGGCCAGTTTTTAGCTTATAAGACAGTAAAAATAAATAAAACAAGAAAGGTCACATCCCCAATGAAAAATAAATCTACTGATAAGTTGATTTGATTATGTATATCAAAAAAAATCACATTCATTTATAATATTTGCCCAGAGGATATACTACTTGTAGGAACTTATTCTAAAGTCATAATTAGAACACAAAGATTTGGCTAGAGTTGTGTCTCTTTAACACTGTCAATAACCCCAAAAGTGAGAAAAACTGTGAAACACTAGAAAATGAAGAGTAGTATGTGGCCAGAGCAACGCTGGGCTGTCATTTATGAAACAGACCAGAAGTGGTTAAGGGCTTGGAAGCAATCCCGTAACATCACCCGTGATGATGTAATGCAGTAGATTCAAGAGAAACTAGCTGGGGCCAGGAGAGAGGACAGCGGTTAGGGGGCAGGTCTCGCACCCCCCCCCCCCCCGCATCACAGGGTCGTCCCCCCACCTCCAGGTTGGTCCAGGTGTGTGCAGCAGCATTACAGGGCCCATGCAGCATTACATCCTTGGGCCCCTGTATCAAAGCCAGAGTACAGATGTCTAGCGGGGCCCCTGAGCCTCCTCAGCCCCACCTGGGAAGCTCCCCTCCCCGCCCCCCAAAGCTACTGTAAAGTTACAGTAACAGGGACCGGTCACAACCAGCGCTGCCCAGAAGTCCCCGCCAAAACTACTTTGTGAAGTGGCTAGATCTCATGGTGAGTGTTCGCACAACAGTAGGGCAAAGAAGGTACCAATGGTTTCTGAGTGACACCATGTGTGCCAGGGTCTGCCGGCGGCTCGCCACCCGCCCCAGTCAGAGTTCTAACTGCACCAACCCAGAAAAGTGCGACTCTCCCACAAGCACCAGGACAGAAAACGCTGTCAGGAGTGAGACGCCCCTGCCCCCTCGGCCCCAAGAACAAGCGTGCAAACGAGGACCATCCCTGTCTGAGTGACAGTGCGTGCAACCGCCAGCCACCACCACCTCACCAGATGGGAGGGAAGCAGGTAAGGAACAAGTCGTTGTTTGGCAATGAACTGCACTGTCCTCCCAATTTGCTCGAGCACACCCAGTAACGTTTCCATTGTGAGACTTGTTACTGTGTTTGGCATATCGAATATGTCACGGGTAGCTTGCCAGGCTTTGCCGTGTAGGCGAGATACTCTTGGTAGTTTGCCGGGTTCTCCGAGACGGGTGGAGGAATTGAACCCTGGTCAGCTGCATGCAAGGCAAACGCCCTACCCGCTGTGCTATCGCTGCAGGCCTGGCAATGAACACGCCGGGGCAATGTACTCAGCACCTGCTCCCTGTGTGCGAGCGCATGAATCAATATCCACCAGGGAGGTTCATCTTACTCCTCGAGGCTAAAGTTCCTTTATTCAACAGTAAGAGACAGGTCCACTTTGTGCTCCAGCGAGTCTACACGGGCATAGGACTCTTCCCCACCTCTCAGATCCAGGAACGGCTGGAACCCCCCCTTAACCAGGAACCACAGAGCAGGTCAGACCTTCCTATCAAGGGGCTAGAATGCAGCCAGGCGTGCTACACCGGTCACTAAGAAAGCTGCAAGGAAGGAATTTATCAGAAGAGAGGGGAAACTGAGGTTTTATGAATCACGCTTAGCAGATCTAGCAGAGAATGACTATAAGAGGTGTACAATGAGCAAGACCACCCCAAAGAACTTTAAAAGTATCAAGGAGGGGGGATGAGGAGAAAGAAATTGGGGACACTGGTGGTGGGAAATGTACACTGGTGAAGGGGCAGGAGATGGAATATTGTATGACTGAAACCAGGTCATGAACTTTGTAACCGTATCTCACAGTGATTCAATTTTCAAACATTTTTTTAAAGGAATACTAATATCTCAGTCCAGAGAGTCATGCTCTGTACATAATGCCCAAAGCAGCGGGGCTGAAACATCACCAGGTGGGGCTGGGAAAACAAAAACCCAAACAAACCCCAAACAGAATACCTACTTGATCCCCTGCCCAGAGCATCGGCTCAGAAAGGGCTGCCAAGATTAAACCTTCCCTACAGCCAGAGCCAGAGAAGAGCACAGGGGTTCAAGTGCTTGCTTTGCACACAGCTACCCCCCCAGGCTCAACCCCTGACGCCACATAGGGTTCCCTGAGTAATCCCTGAACCCAAAGCCAGGAGTAAGCAAGCCTTGGGCAACACCAGGTGTGGCCCCAAAATAAAAACAAAACAGATCACTGCCCTAGTGCCCCAGTGCAAGGAGGAAATTCTTCTAGATTCACAAATCTAATTCCCTAATGACTGAAACACCAGCTCTGCAGCCACCAATAAATATGTACGAGTGCGGAGTTAGGACTGCCACTGGTACTCACTCGGCTTCAGCAGCTATTCTGCCCCTGGTCTTCTCTGGGACATTTCTTTCCTCCCTCATCAGTATCCACTCTCACAGGGAAGGATGGGGAAATGACCCAAAGGACTGAAGAATACAGTTGCTTCGGGAGTTACATATCAAACCTTTTCTGTTTCTTGGGAGCACAAAGCGAACCAGAGAAAATGTGCTACACCCCAGTGCCCCTTGTACACAGCATACTAATCTCACTGCATCTGAATGAACTTCTGAAGAGTTCTCCTAAAGGACAGAATCCCCCAGATGCAGCTTTCTTTGTATTTCTAGTCCTTAGCAAAAAAAAAGAAAAAAGAAGAAAAAAATCAATAAATGATACACATTTTTGCCCAATTAAAAGGCAATTAATAACTATATCAAAAACTCATGCTCGGGGCTGGAGTGATAGCACAGCGGGTAGGGCATTTGCCTTGCACACAGACAACATGGCCAACACAGGTTCGATTCCCAGCACCCCATATGGTCCCCTGAGCACCGCCAGGAGCAATTCCTGAGTGCACGAGCCAGGAGTAACCCCTGAGCATCGCTGGGTGTGACCCAAAAAGCCAAAAAAAGAAAAAAAAAACCCTCATGCTCAACACATGCTAAACATCTTTTGGTCTAGACCAAAACAAAAGCCAAACACCCCTACAGCTCTCCAAGGTGACCCAAGGAGTGCAGGAGAGAAAAAGAGAGAGAATACCAACACATGATCCAAAGATGCACACGGGAAGCTCATTCAAAATACAGGTTTCTTCCATAAGAATACTTGGAGACGAGTGTGCAAAGCTGTATTTATAGTAACAGCCCCAAACGTCTGTCTGTCCATGGGTGAAGGAACCACCCAGGGCTCGGTTCTTAAGCGAGCACACTCAACAGTGAACTGGAGCCAGAGAGAAAGCTCAGCGGCAGGTTTAGGGCACCTGCCTTGCATGGGGACAACCGCGGTTTGATCCCCAGCACCCATATCATGTAAGAAGCCTGCCCGTGGTGATCCTTGAGCTCAGACTCAAAAGTAAACCCTGAGCACCGCTGGGAATGGGCCAAGAAACAAAAACTAAAGGACCATGAAAAGGACACAAGTGTTGGCAGGCACCACCTCTGAGAGATGATGGAAGAGGAATCTCACAGGCACTAAGCTGGACAAAAAGCAGCCTGGTTTCCTGCAGGCAAAACCATCTCCAGGGACAGGAAGCAGCGTGACCGACAGGAGAGATGTAAGGAGGGGGGTTCCCATGGGAAAGGCAGGAGACTTCCGAGTGACAGCAGTCTGAAAACTGTCATTCTGGGAGGCCCATTAAACTTTCTGTGTAAAATGTATATCAAGGACGTTGACTTTGGGCACTGAAGAGACAGCATACAGTGGAGAAAGGCTCTTGCTTTGTACACGACCAACCCTGGTTCAATCCCAGCACGCCAATATGGTCTCCTGATACGTCCACCAACATCAGGAGTGAGTCCTGAGCACCACGGGTGTGGCCCATGCCCAACCCCCAAAAAATAAAAAGAGGGGCCAGAGCAATAGTACAGTCAGTAGGACATTTACCTTGCATGCAGCTGACCCAGGTTCACTTCCTGGCATAACATATGGTCCCCCAAGCACCGCCAGGAGTTCAGAACACTGAGCGCAAAGCTAGGAGAAACCCCTGAACTGCTGGGAAGGCCCCAAAAAATAAAAAGAAAAAGCTGACTTTAGAAGAACACATTTCAAAAACAAAGAACAACACGTTTTAAAACCAGGAACCTGGGCCAGAGTGATAACAGAGCGGGTAGGGCGTTTGCCTTGCACACAGCGACCCGGGTTCAATCCCTGGCATCTCATATGATTCCCCGAGTACCACCAGGGGCAAACCTTGAGCATTGCTGGGTGTGACCAAAAAAAAAAAAAAACCCAAAAAACCCACACCCACAACCATCAACAACCCGCCAACTTGAAAGAACAGACTCTCCTCCAAATTCTGACTCCACCAGCTGCAGCGGGTCCTGAGACTTACACCTGAAGCTAATACACAACTAACGTGAGGCTGGTAGTGCTGAGGCCACCCTGGGCCAGGCAGCTTGAATCAGAGATAAAGATGTTGTTCTTCACGGGCATGAACCATCTCAACAGGTGAAAAGTATGATGATTAAGGAGGGAGATTGGGGATCGGGAAGCTCAAAACCTCAGCTTGCCAACTGGTAGTTTTTGCCTTACAAAGACATAAATAAGGCTTTCAGAGCTAGCCAGGTTCAATGATAAAGCAGATTTTAAAAGCCAATCAAGGTTCTCTGCCTAAATCCCATCATTACGGGATTATGACTGAACAATGACTGTTCCATTAAATTCTACCAAGTGCTAACATTTGACCTAAATGTTTTTGATCCAAGCTAAAATAAGGGGAAAAAAAAAGATTATTGGAACAAATATCTTCAACTCCTGCTATAGGGAGTTTACAAGTCTGACTGATCCCAGCTATCATTATTTCATCTGAGCAACAATGAACGAAGCTTAAGGAGTGGTTATCACTTGATCCTGTGATGACAGTTATGTTCACAGGGTATAACAAAAAAGAAAATTCTCTAGAACCAAACACGCTTCCTAAGAAGTCTTGCTCTGGGGGAGGTGGGCCACAGTGGGGGGGCTGACATGGGACTAAAAATCAAAGTCAATTTCAAACAAGAAAAAAAGACCCTAAAACAAGACGAAAGCCCAAACTGGGTTCCACGGAACCCAGGGTCAAATGGCCAGGTTCCAGGCTCAGAAACTGCCTATGGAGAACGCGAGGACGTGCTGGCATTCTTAGGGCCCGGAGGCACCTGCTCTGAAGGAAATAAGGAGCCGTCACCCGCAGACGCAGTCGGGGTTCTCGGTGGCGGGCCAGAGGGCCCAAGAGGATGCAAAGCGGCGTGGGCAGCCTTGTGCACTTTCCCACCACAGGTTCCCAGCAGGGTGTCGAGTGAAATGGCCAAGGGTAAGACAAGAAACAGGGCCTGCCCCATGTCTGGGTCCAAACAGTCACGGTGGGGAGAAAGCGCACTTCCCAATGACACGGACACGCATGCACACGCACCCCTGCTTCAAGGCTAGATGGATGGACACACACACACACCCTGTTTCAGCGCTAGATGGGAACACACACACACACACACACACACACACACCCTGTTTCAGCGCTAGATGGGAACACACACACACACCCTGCTTCAGTGCTAGAATGGACATGGAGACACACACACCCCCACACCCTGCTTCAGGGCTAGATGGAGCCAAGGCTGAAATAAAAGGTCACAGCAGGGCCAGCCAGGTTCCTTCCCCGCCAATTATATGGTCTCATGAGCACTGCCAGCAGCGAGCACAGAACCAGGACTAAGCCCTGAGCACTGTGGTGTATAGCCCTAAGACCAAAAACACAGCTGGGGTCTGAGGTCTACTAGGTTGTGGGGGTGAGTGGGGGGAAGCATG
This sequence comes from Sorex fumeus, assembly GCF_029834395.1. Taxonomy (NCBI): domain Eukaryota; kingdom Metazoa; phylum Chordata; class Mammalia; order Eulipotyphla; family Soricidae; genus Sorex; species Sorex fumeus. The sequence goes on from NW_026606101.1 coordinate 22,171,485, forward strand.
AAATACAGTCTTGGGGGATCTTTGCTTTTCTGCCCGACTGTGGTCAGAATCAGTGAGTGACCAGATCCTCTTGGGCAGGGCATTCGGCCTCCTCTCACCCACGCTGCCTTGCCTTTCCTGCCCCAGGCCCACGCCCACAGACCCGTGGCGACCCTGGTCTGGAATCAGGAGGCCACCTCCTCCAAGCAGCACTCCCGGGTCACCTGTCCATCCCCCGTGCTCCCGTGGCACAGGGCTTCTGGGTCCTACACCCACAGTTGTTAACAGGCACTTTAAGTACTGGGAGAAAAACCTGACATTTTTCCACAGGCCCGTGAGGTGCCCAACAAAACCTAACCCCTGCCCTGAAGATTCTTCTCAGGAGAAACTCTGCGGCGGGATGTGAGACACAGCCGTCTGGAAGGTCCAGTCTGCGGACACAGGGGGTGGACCCAAAGCAGGCAGAATCAGAAAGGCCTATTAGATTTCTTTTCATGATGTGCTCTGACATATCACTTCCTGCATAAATGGCTTTAAGAACACTACTTTAAATCTGTGGTTGAAATAATTCCAGGTGCACCTGGAAGGCTATTTGTATATGCGAATTTAATAACCCCTACCACAACCCGGAAAAAAAAAAAGGGGAAAAAAAGAATAGATTAAAACAGCCAGTCATAGCCAGCACACATGAGTTCTTGGAAACCTTCTAGAAATGCTTAGCAATGTGGCGCCTCTCCGTGAGCAGAGCAGTGGTTTAGAAAACCGGGGCGCTGAGGAGTTCACGAGCCCCTGGAAAGACGCCAGGGGCAGACCCCACTTGTTCCAAGAACACCCGAGTTGTTCTCGGTCCCTTCCAGGCTGACTCGCAGATTGTGCACAGGAGCAGCCAGACTGAGTCTGGGGTCAGGCAGGAAGGAATCTGGGAGCGAGCCAAGGAAACCCCCGTCGCCCACCGCCAGCCCCCCACCCCTCACGCCCGGGGCAGCCAGGAGGGGAAAGAAAGCAGCCCTCTCCTTTTTTACTATGTCCGAAAGTCACGATGGCTCTTCCCTCCACTTTGCAGCACACAGGGTCAGGGCAGGTGGGTGCTGAGGAAACTTCTAGGGGCTGCCTCGAACCAGCTCCACTCACTGGCTGCCACCCCCTCCCCCAGCTCCCTGCTCCCAGGAACCGTTAGCTCTACCCCCCCCACACACACACACACACACGCCCACCACCAGCAAAGAGGAGAACTCACACCCCCTCCTGCCCCCACTTAGAAGGGAAGCCTGAGGGGTAGGAGAGGTAGGTAGGTGGGCAGGCCGAGATGGGCAGGGCACTTGCCTTGCAGGAGCCCGACCTGGACTGGATCCCCAGCAGCCGTATGGTCCTCTGAGCACTGCCAGAAGCGAGCCCGGAGTGCAGAGCCAGGAAGAAGCCCTGAGCCCCACTGGGTGTAATAAACAAACAAACAAGAAAGGGACGCCCAGGGGCTGGCTCTTCATGTTTCACCCACTCATCTCGCTTCCTTGCTCACTTCCACCCTGGAAAAGGCTGTGTTCTCTCTTCGCCATGTATTTCTTTCTCCTTTCTCACACCTTTCTAAAGAAATTTCAGTAAAACTATGTTGATTCGCGCACGCACGCACACACACACACACACACACACACACACACAAAAACGGGGGAATGAGGGAAGCCTGGGGAGGTGTCGCCCCCAGCACAGGTGCCCCTGCAGCCCACTTCCCCACCCCACCCCCACCATCACCACCCCCAGGGCACCACCGGCAGAAGCTCTTCCCGTCATCGCATCCTCAGCCTGCCCACTTCAGATTCTTCATCCTGAGCTTCTTCCTCTCAGCAGAAGGCAGGCCCCGGGCTCCATCTGCCCTGAGATACCTGCTCGGCTTTGCAAGATTCCGGCACGTCGACCGAGCTCTCCCTTTAGAGGGGAACCCTTTAGAGGGGAACGAACATCACTTGTAAATCTCCTCAGTGTCCTTTTTCTCCCTCCCCCCACACCTCCTTCCCCATTTCCTGTCCAGTTTACCAAGCTACAGAACAGACAAGCAAAGACTTCCACTGCCCCCACCCCACCCCTAGGGCAGGACGGTGGACCTGAGCGCTGGGCAAAAAGGGGGGTCTGCCCGAACTTTGGGGCAATGACCTGGGTTAGAAGGCACACAAGGGCCCCACCTACCAGAGGATCCCCCCCAAGCTTCAACAAACATTCTCCAACAGTGAGTTTAATCTTAACCACAAGTGCACCCAGCTCTCCTCAGCAAGTTTCTCTTGATGATGTTCTTTTTCACTTTTTTGTGAATCCCTAAAAAGAGACCCCTAAAGGAAAACTAACACTCTACCTCTCCCTCCCCACCTCGGAGGGAGAGACAGACACACAGACACACACACAGACACACACACACACACACACACAATCTGACATTCTACCTGCAGCAGATCAGGACACTGATCTCCTATTAAATGCAGGTACCCCAACCCTCCTAAGAGTTGCAGAAATGCTAATGTAGGAATGATGTCTCCAGACACAGAAAGACGCATGATTCCCCCTGCCCTGGGTACCCAGCTGGGCTACCTGAGGCTATGAGCTGCTCGTCCCCTGACACACACCCACAGAAACAGGCACAGAACTCTAAAAACACTAGGTATTTACGGGAGCCCACAGACCCAGGCACAAACAACCCAGACACTGACTCCCCCCAAACAGTCGATGGACAAGAAAGGAACAGACTTACCTGCAAAGGGAGACCCGGCCCTGTCCAGTGAGATGCCCCTTCACTTGTGTCCACCCCGACAGACAGCGCTCTCTGTCCTCTGCAGGGCTGGGCACGAGAGAGGCTGCAGGTGCTGAAGGAATTCTGGCTTTTATAACCCACCCGAGCTCGCCGAATTGTATAACTGCACCTCCTCATCAGAAATGGTATCTATTTGCATTACACAACAGCCACCACCTGGTTACAAACGGTTACTGCAAGCCTCCAGCACGCCCGTGGCAGCCCTCCACAGCGCAGGCTGGACCTGCTGCGTTTCTCGGGTGGAAACCGGGCAGCTGCCGAGACCACGTATGTCAGCCCCACACAAACATGGAACACGGAACCCTCGCTCCAACCCCCTGCGGACCAACCGATCCAACCCAGTTGCTTTCACTTGGTGCCGAGGGCATGCACTTTTCCTTCCCTGCTAATTTCTACTTCCCCATGGGGTGGGAGCTGCGGGGGGGGGGGGGGGGGGGGGGAGAGAAGGAGATCACGCAGGGCGGGGAGCAGTCAAGGGCAAACCCAAGGTATGAATAATTGGGGCTAATAATCCAAAAAGCAGCCAGGGCACACCGTACAGTCCCACTTACACAGAGTGGACAAATCTACAGACTCCATCAGCAGCTGGCTGAACTGGGGTGGAAATGGACAGGATTTGGGATTTTTGTTTTGGGGGGTAGGGAGACAATGCACTGTGGTGCTCAGGAGGCTACTCCTGGCTCTGTGCTTAGGAGTCACTCCTGACAGTACTCGGGGGACATTGGCATCACTGCAGAGCCGCACACAAGAACCTTAACCCCGTGTTTGTTGTTTGTTTCAGGAGCCACTGGTGGTGTGGGGGCTTAACTCCAGCTCCATACCCTCAGACCCCCTGCGGCCCCCGCCCCCCTTGCAAAGCATACCCTCTGACTTAGCTATTTCCTGGCCCCGTCCGGGTTTTCTGCCTGGAGTGAAGATGTTCCAAAAATTGACCCTGGTGGCAGTTGCTGGAACAAGTCTTGACACACTAGGAACCACTGAACTGTATACTTTGATGTGAAACATAACTGAAAATTTATTAAAACCACAAACAAAACACATTTTGATATCAAGGACATAGAATAAAACACTATTCTGGGGGATGGGGGGTGGGACGGATACTGGGATCCGTGGTGGTGGGAAATGGGCACTGGTGGAGGGATGGGTACTTGATCATTGTATAACTGAAACCCAAGCACAAAAATGTGTAAGTCTGCAACTGTACCTCATGATGTCTATTAAAAATTAAAAAAAAAAAAAACACTATTCTAAGGACCAGGAACGTGGTTCACTGGAAGAGCATGCCTCAAGGGCATACATTCCAACACACGTATACACGCGTATGTCTCTTCTTATGTGCGTGTAGACACCCAGTTATAAATCCAACATGCACATGCACGTGTGGGCATGCACAACTCTAATCTGAGAGGAACGAAAATGTGAGTACAGAAATTACCTGCACACGCCAAACCCACCCATACAAACTCTGGTAAGAAACCTGTACTTCGGACACAAACTACTTGAGTTCAGGATGAAAAAAGTCACAGAAACATTCAGGTCATGGTGTTTTATTTCCTTAAATAGTAGCAATAATTAAAGATTATTCCCAAAGACGTTCCAAAGCAAATAGAAGTCAGTAAGAAATGAAACTACAGAAACCAAGGGAAAGGCGCGCGTTTGCCTTGCATGCAGCTGACCCAGGTTCGATCCCTGGCACCCAACAGGGTCCTTCTAGCTCACCAGAGCACAGCCAGCTGTGGCCTCCACATCGAGCTGCTAAGACCGCATGCCAAACCATACTAGCAACTAAAGAAACCAGACTCAAGGTAAAGGTAAAATTTTCTCTAAATACGAGAACACAGGGGATTGCCCTGCCACAGAGACAGAGGGGATGGGGGGATGGGGGTGGGAGGGATATTATCCATGGTGGTGGAAAATGGGCACTGGTGGAGGGATGGGTATCTGATCATTGTATAATTGAAACCAAAGCACAAAAAATTGTAAATCTACAACTTTTAAAAAAAATAAAATAAAATAAAGGGAAAAAAAAATTTTCTCTAAATACATGCTATGCAATTTTCAAATGATGTTAACAATAAGGCAAGGAAAGGTACATTAGGTTTGGGGCTGGGGTGATAGCACAGCGGGTAGGGTGTTTGTCTTGCACGTGGCCAACCCGGGTTCGATTCCCAGCATCCCATACAGTCCCCTGAGGACCACCAGGAATAACTCCTGAGTGCAGAGCCAGGAGTGACCCAAAAAGGAAAAAAAAAAAAAATAAAGTACATTAGATTCGATCTCTCACAATGGAGACGTTACTGGGCCCGCTTGAGCAAATCGATGAACAATGGGAGGACAGTGACAGACAGTGACAGATTTGATCCCCAGCACCATATGATCCCCCAAGCCCGGCCAGGAGTGATCCCTGAGCACAGAGCCACAAGGAAGCCCCAAGTACCATTAGGTGAGTTCCCCAAAACAAAACAGAACAAAACAAAAATTCCAAGTAAGGTTCCATTAATAGAGACTGGGGTGAAAAAACACTAAATCCATACTCCCCAACACACAGCAATCAAATGTATCACCAGATCTTAAGCTATAACCAGGTAGTTTCAGGTCTTCTTTGAAGGAAACTGTGATTAGAATTTGAAACGGACTAAAACACAAAACGAGGGCGCTCAAGGGGCAAGTATCACAACTCACAGAAACAGGCAGAAAGAAAAAAGATCAGCAGAAACCAAAAGGAGATCTGAAAAAACAAACGAACAAGAAAACATATTTCCAGATAAAAATCTTAGCACATCTGACAGAGAAGAAAAAGATCTTCCCAAAGACCCCCTCCCTCCCAGTGAGGCAGCGTGTGGGGCTCCGAGGGGGAAGCCTAGTCAACTAGAGACGTTTCCCGTTAGCTTCTGAAGTCTGGGACTTTCGGCAGGACACGCAAGACTGCCGTACAAGTCCTTAAGCACTACAGAGAAAAAGGTTTGATGTTAAATAATGGGAGAAAGAAGACCAAACACTGACAGGTATCATAAACCCTATTTTTAAATAATAGCCTAGAATCAGATTTCAGAGAGGTGGCCAGTTACAAAATAAACTAAATATCCCCTGAACTAGCACAATTAACTCAAGATCCCCCCCCCCCCCACACACACACACACACCGGGTGAAAAGATTCAATACCAGGCAAAGGAGTGAGTTCAGGAGTCAGGGGTGCATGCCTTAAGAAAGTCAGGAGTCAGGGGTGCATGCCTTACATGCACAGGACTGGGTTCTGTCCTGGAATCTTATGAGTCCCTGGGAGCCATGGGAAGTGGTCCTGGTGGCCCCCAGAATTGAACCCCTGTCTATTGAGCTCTGGTCAGGAGCCCCCAAAAATGTAAACCTATGTTAAGCACACCTGCTAAGCTACAGGTGAAATAGTCGTTTAAAGGTGCAATCCCTGCATTTGTAAGGAGCAGGAAAACTCAGGAGGAAAAGGAAAAATTGTAAGTGATCCTTATCCCCTACCACTGTATTAGAAGTAGCAGCAATTTGTAGTACATACAGAAAGTGAAGGGAGGACCCAAACATATAACGTGAAATAACTAAAAGACTAACCACCTTGAGGGCTGGAGGCAGAGATCAACGGGCTGGAGCTCAAGCTTGGCATGCAGTAGGCCTGGTTTATTCCCCGCCACTACTAGGGGTGGCCCCTGAACACCAAGTCAGAAGCAGCCCCTAAGCACCACTGGGGATAACCCCCCTATCACCGTCTCCCTGGAAAAACAGAACCTTGAGCAAATACTGGAGGAAAGCTTTATTCTTCATAATAAATATGCTTTTTAAATACCCAAAAGAGTTCAACTATTAGCAAAAAGGAAAATAAACTAGGTAACATTAAAATCAAAACTACTGTTTAAAGCTTACATGTTTCTATTTTTCTGTCTCTCCTAATGTTAGTGACATCTCAGTGTCTCCACTGTTATAAAGCAGTGAAGCAGGAGATTTATTTAGGTTATCAGCCTGACAAAAATTGCCCCAATCCTGTAATTCTCCCAATCCCGCCACTCGTGAGGAAGAGGGGTTTCTGTTAACAATAAAAGAAAATCGAACAAAAGCACCCTCTAGTGTTACAGCATTTAACTGCTAGTTAGTAACGGAAACACAGTGTAAAATACCATACTGTTTTTAAAATTCTGAACATAAAAGGAGAGCATACAGAATTTAAAAGTATTTTAATTTCATATCCAACTTATTTCTAATAATGCTCTATTGTTACTCAAGTTGCCTCTTCCAGATTTCATCAGCAAAAGCGTTAAGAGATCACCAGGTACCTCCAAGTGTCATTCCATCAACAATTACAACTCTTACATTTTAAGCAGAGCCACTTTAATGAATCAACCCTCCGAAAATAGAGAAACATTAAGATAAAAGGAGACAGCTTATGTGACAAAGTCTTATTTGGCTACGTTAGAACAGCCGAACTATATCCACAATTGCTAACACCCCACCCCCACTAAAAAAAAAAAAAAAACACCCACACACCTTAAAAATTAAAAAGAAAAACACAACATAGTGGGAATCACCCGTTCCCAAGCAATTTTCTACAGGAAACAGGGCAGTATCTATGTCTAACCCTCCCTGACGTCATTCACCCTTATGCAGGAGGAAGATCAATGGCAAAGGGCGGGTGAAAAGCTGGATGTGCTCATTAGTGTCTTAACTGTCAAAGGTTTATGAAGCGAAGTCTTTGGTTTGTCTTGGCCACTCAATCATACTCTCAAAGCAAAACTCAGAACGGGTGAGAACAACATTTACCAGAAGCTGACGAAAGGACGAATGAATTTCTGTAACAATCAAAGCTCAGCACTCAGCCCCAGAGCAGGGGATTCCTATCCCTCCAGGTCCGCACCCCACAAAAGCTTAGACCGGTGAGAAAACAGGACCCCTGAGGCATGAGGACCCTGAGTAGCCTGCGAGCAGAAAGAAAAAAAGGACCTTGAATGTCCTGCCCTATAAAGTAATTAAGTGCTGGACTCCGCCTGTGCACTTGGGGGAAGGTGGGGGGTAATTTCTGATTTTGTTTTTTTAATTTTTTTTTTTTGATAGAACAGTGCCCTCAAGTCCCGTCTTACTTTGAGCCAGGAAAGAGGGAAGTGGAGCAGACATAGGTGAATGAGGTCACTTCAACAGGAACAAAATACTCTCTGCTGCCAAGTTTTAATCTGGACTCCCCAAAACAAAAAAAAAATTTTAAGTCCAACTGGCAAATCAAAATTCTGTTAAATGAATGATCTTTGCGGGGAGCAGCAAGAAAAATTTGAATTTTCTAGCAGTAGTCAATAAATGTTCTGCTGCTCCATGCCACCTCTCAAGTTAAGGAAAATTATCTGAGACCAAGAAAGTCAAGTATCAACTTTGAATTATTTAAATTATATAACTTCTTGGGGCTGGAGCAATAGCACAGTGAGCAGGGAGTTTTTGCCTTGTACGCGGTGACCCGGATTCGATTCCCAGCATCCCATACGGTCCACCGAGCATCTGCCAGGAGTAATTCCTGAGTGCATGAGGCAGGAGTAACCCCTGTGCAACGCCAGGAGTGACCCAAAAGGACGGAAAAAAAAACCCCAATAAATATATAAATTCTGGCATTTAGATTTATGATGAAATACGCTGTGGGGAGATGGTACAATCAGTGGGGCTCCAGCCTTGTTCCCAGCCCAGGTGGGAGGCCCAGCACAACACACCCCCCTGAGCATCCTCCCGGCACTGCTGGGTTGGGCACTTACTGCTTACAGGCCCTGGCAATCGCAGCACTGCAGGATTCCAACTCTGATCGCCAGCCCTAGAGTATTGCTGGCAGTGGCCCCAGGTCTCCTGGGCACCAAAAAAGAAAGCAACCAAAATAATTAAATAAAATGAGGGGGACTGGAGCGATAGCACAGCGGGTCTTAAACGGCAAGGGGCCGACCTTGGGCGCAACCAACCCAGGTTTGATTCCCAGCATCCTATGGTTCCCTGAGCACCGCCAGGAGTAATTCCTGAGTGCATGAGCCAGGAGTAACCCCTGTGCATCACCAGGTGTGACCCTCCCCCCACCCAAAAAAAAAATACGCACATATTAGAATGGCTAAATGAGAAACACTGCAGAGCTAGAGAGCTAGTGCCAAGGTTAAGGTGCTAGCCCTGCACGAGGCCAACTCTGGTTTGATTCCCGGCACCCATGGTGTCCCCCACCCAGCAACCACGGAACAAAACCCCACAACCCAGCCAGGCACATTGCCGGGTGTGCACACTTCCCACTCAGCACTACTGGACAGGGCCCCCAAATCCCCTCCCATAAACAGAAAAAGAAAAGATAGAGACAGGGACAGAGCAATTGTACAGCGGGTAAAGTACTTTCCTTGCAAGCCGTCAGTCCTGGGTTCAAATCCCCCAGCATCGCATATGGTCCCTAGAGTACCGCCAGGGATTGTAATTCTCGAGTGCAGAGCCAGGAGTAGTAAGCCCCGAGCCTCACCTAGTGCGGCTCATTTCATTTTCATTTCATCATCCTGTTATTCGTCGATTGCCTCGAGCAGGCCCCAGTAACGTCTCTTTCATCTTAGCCCTGAGATTATATTCAAGGCTCTTTAGGAGAATGAGACCCATCATTGTTACTGGTATTTGGCATATTTGGTACGCCACGGGGAGTTTGCCAGACTCTGCCCTGTGGGCAGGCTACATTCGATAGCCTGCAAGTTTGTCCAAAGTAGGAATAAGACAATAAGACGTCATAAAAAAAGTTCTGTTAAGATGTCGCGCGGCCGCGAATGCGGCTCAAAAACCAATAAAGAAAAAAAGAGAGAAAACTGCTAACGACCATAACACTAGGTCTGCAGAATAATCAACGGCTTATATATGCTCTCCCACAGATATATAACCCCTTTGGAAAGCAGTTTTATTTCTTTAAAAATTACCATGGGAGGGGCTGGAGCGATAGCACAGCAGGTAGGGCATTTGCCTTGCAAGCGGCCAACCCGGGTTCGATTCCCAGCATCCCATATGGTCCCCTGAGCACCGCCAGGAGTAATTCCTGAGTGCAGAGCCAGGAGTAACCCCTGTACATTGCCAAGTTTGACTCAATAAGAAAAAAAAAATCACAATTGGAGGGGCTGGAGCGATAGTTCAGTGGGTAGGGCATTTGCCTTGCACACGCTTACCCAGGTTCGATCCCCAGCATCCCATATGGTCCCCCAAGCACCACCAGGAGTAATTCCTGAGTGCAAAACCAGAAGTTACCCCTGAGCATCACTGTGTGTGACCCAAAAAGAAAAAAAAATCTACAATGGGGGGGAGCTTGAATGATAGAGGGTAGAGCATTTGCCTTGCACATGGCTGACACGGGTTCGATTCCCAGCATCCCATATGGTCCCCCGAGCACCACCAGGAGTGATTCCTGAGTGCATGAGCCAGGAGTAACCCCTGTGCATCGCCTGTGTGACCCAAAAAGAAAAAAAAATTACAGTGGGGCCCAGTGATCTGGCCCAAGTGGGATCACCTGGCTTGCATGATCCTTGGTTCATGCCCCCGGGCTGCCTAGCCTCCACCAGAACCACTGCTACAACCAGCTGTGATCCCCTATCCCCCCCACAACAATTTATACTAAGACTCAGCAATATTAGGTGCTACCAGAGAAATGAAAATATGCTCAAACCAAAACCTACATATAAATGTTTGCATTCGTTTTATTTGCACTGCTCAAAACGTGGAAACATTTACTTACCTTCTACACAGTGCATGAATAAACTGTGACACAGCTACTGAAACAAGACCCAAGGCCAGAATGGGAGACTTTATAATAATAATACTCAAATGGTGACAAGGCTGTGGGCAAACAGGAATTCTCCTATTACCAGAAATGTAAAATGTATTACCAAAAACGGTTCAAGTACTCAAGAACAATGCCTGTGTGTGCTGTGACCCCAGCAGAGCCACTTCTTGGTAAGCCGTGTCTGTAACAGCACACATAATGTACAGGATGCTGAGCAGTGGAATAAAACAGCTGCTACAACAAATTAACCCGTGTGTGTGTGTGTGTGTGTGTGTGTGTGTGTGTGTGTGTGTCTGTGTCTGTCTGTCTCTCTCTCAGTTTAGCTTTCAGTGGCTTCTTTTAATTGCTTTTTGGTCACACCTGGCGATGCCCAGGGGGTTACTCCTGGTGGTGCTTGGGGGGCCATATGCCATATGGGATGCCGGGGATCAAACCCAGGTCGGTTGTGGACAAGACAAATGCCCTAAACCCGCTGTACTCTACTCCCGGTCTCTGGAGTCAACAGACTTAAGAACTTACTATTCCCAAATGAGCAAGTATGTTTCAGAAACCAACCACATGAGGACTTTCATTTAAGGCCTTATTTGACTTTTTTAGTTTGTTTCTTTCTGGGCCACACCTGGAAGTGCTGGGGGGTGGGGAGGGGGCTCCCATGGAGGGGGGAGGTCCTACTCTCAGCTCAGTACTCAGGTACTCAGGGTCGCTAATCCTTTGAGGTGCTTGGTAGACCATAAGTGGTGTGGATCAAATCCAGTTGCTGAAGCCTGTTTTAGCCTATTGTTCTATTTTGCCCAGCTTTTGATTTAAAGTTTTAAATTAGGACCTCCTAAAGTGGGTGATACCACCCCCTGGTGATCAGGGGGTTGGGGGGTGGGGTGGAGAGGCTAAAAGATACCAGTAACAGCGCTAGTCTCCGGTGCAATTCGGGGGGCTAAAAGGTACCAGTAACAGTGCTAGCCTCAGGTGCAATTTGGGGGTGCTGAACGAAAATAAGGAGGTGGAAGCATAAAGGAGGGTCCAGAGAGAAAGTTCAAAGGGCTGGGGGCACACTTTTCATGCCTGGGGCCAGGGTTTGATCCCGCTGACCTCACATGGGCATCCCAGCACCACCCAGGGCAGCCCAGACATTTTTCAGCAATATTAGGTGGGGGGTTGGAGCGATAGCAGAGCAGCTAGGGCACTTCCCCTGCATGCAGCAGACTTGGGTTCAATCCCTGGCATCCAATACGGTGTCCCCAAGCCTGCCGGGAGTGATTCCTAGTGCGAGTAAAGGGTTATTCCTGAGCACCGCTGGGTGCGGGCCAAAAGCAAAAAAGAAAAAAAAAAGTGGGAGAGAAGAGAGAAGCGCCAAGGATGCAGCTCAGAGGAAGAGCAGTTGCAGTGCATGGAGGGGGACCTGGGCTTGATTCCCAGCACAGCATGGTCCCCTGTGCACCTAGCCAAGAACGAACCCTGAGCGCTAAGCCAAGAGTAACCCCCCCAAGCCCACCAGGTGCAGCCCAGAAAAACAGAAAAAGAAAGAAAATTGTATTTTATCTATTGTGCAACAGAGTTACAGCTGCAGGGATTAGTTTCTAAATAAACACACAAAACTCAAGGTGGCCGTCTTTTGCAACAACGTTCAAACCAGTCACCGAAAGGTCTGAACCAGGGTCAATTGGCCGATGCTTCCAAGTGCCCGGCATTGTGAAACTCCAATACGCATCAGAAAGAAATGTGCATGCGGTGACTTGTTTTCAATATGGAGCTCTAAATCGGTGACAAGCATGGACTTTAACTAAGACTGCTTCTAAACTCAGACAAGCTCACAGCAGTGCACGGGCCATAAGCACTTACAAATTCTAATTCCTATCCAACAGCTTTGCTCTGTAGAGATCATGGATGTCACACAAAGCAAGCCCTACTGCTATTTCAATAAAACAGCTACTTACACGTTGAATGATTTTATGTATCTTCTTACCCATCCATATTCTGTACGTTCCTCTTTCAGTGCTTACTAATAACTAAATCATAGCAGGGACTAAAGTAATAGATAGTATGCTTACCTTGCAAACAGCCAAACAACATTTGATCCCCAGCATTCCACACAGTCCCCAGCGCCACCAGGAACACCTCCCGAGCAGAGCCAGGAGTAAACCCTGAGTATTGCCTAGTGCCCCCCCCCCCCCAAAAAAAAAGATAGGTGTTGGTGTAACTATTTGGAGTGACAATGTCACATTTTTATTATATTAAAACGAGAACATTATGAAAATACTTTTTTTTTTTGGCTTTTTGGGTCACACCCAGCGATGCTCAGGAACTACTCCAGGCTCTGCACTCAGGAATCACTCCTGGTAGTGCTCGAGGAATCATGGGATGCCGGGGATCGAACCTGGGTCCGCTGTGTGCAAGGCAAACGCCCAACCCGCTGTTACTATTCTGGCCCCTATGTGAAAATACTATTAATCATCAATACATGTCTATCAAATCACCTGTATTAACTGGTAAAGTATATATCAATAGGGAATTATGATTTAAGTAAGGGCAAACTAAGCTATTAACTGACTTTTAACTGCATATCATGTATTTTGGGAGGGGTTTTCAAGCCACACACACTGGTGCTCACAAGAGTTACTTCTGGCTTGATATTCGGGGATCACTCCAGGCCATGCTGAGGAGGGACCACGTGGTGTCCGGGATCAAATCCAGGCCTCCGGCAGGCAAAACCATTGCCAGCCTACTAGGCTATCTGCCTCGAGTCACTTGGTACATTTGGCAGGGGATGTTGGGCCACACCGCGTGGTGCTCAGAGGACACTTGAGTTCAGTGCTCAGGGGCCATGTATGCTACCAAGGAGTGAACCAGGGTAAACTGCATGCAAGGCAAACACCTTAAATCCTGTACTCTCTCTGCCCCCCATCCCAATGTATTTTTTTAAACCATTACCTGCTAATTGTATAAAGCTAAATATCAGTGATTTTCTTCCCTATAATATGAACCCAATTTTTCCTAACTTATGTGTTGTTTTGTTTGGGGCCATACCGGCAGTGCTCAAAGCCTACCATGGCTCAGTGATTACCCCTGGTGGTGCTTTGTAGACCACACACAGTGCTGGGGATCCTGCCAGGGTTGGCCATGTGGACGGAAAGTGTCTTAGCCCCTGTACTACCTCTCCAGTTCTAAATTTTATTCTGTAGAAAGTAATATACCGTGGGCCGGAATGATAATACAGAGGTTAAGGTGCTTCTTCTGCACAGCCTCCCTGGGTTTGATATCTGAAACCATTCACGGTCCCACCGGGACTGCTCCCTAAAAGCAGAGCCAGGAGCAAGCAAGCTCTGAGCACTCCTGCGTGTGAGCCAAAAGTAAAAAACAAACAACAAAAACACTGAAGATTCACCATGTATTTAAAAACATTCCAATGTTTCTATTGAGCCTGATGATGCGGCTGACCCAGGTTCCATCCCTGGCACATCATCACATCCTGAGGCTGCTGCATGATCCCTGAGCACAAGCCGGGAATGAAACAGGAGCACTGTCTGGGTGTGGTCAAAAACGAGAGAGGAGAGGTGAGGGAGGGGGGGGGAAGAGAGAGAGAGAGAGAGAGAGAGAGAGAGAGAGAGAGAAGGAGAAGGAGGAGGAGGAGGAGGAGGAGGAGGAGGAGGAGGAGGAAGAGAAGAAATGAAAATGAAGTCTTGATTTTAAAATACAAGCAATTCAACCACAGCACCCAAAAGAAGAGAGAACAAAAGGAAATGCCCTGCCACAGAGGCAGGGTGAGATGGGGGATGGCGGGTGGGAGGGATACTGGGATTGGTGTTGGTGGAGAATGGGCACTTTATCACTGTATAACTGAAACCCAAGCACAAAAATTTGTAAGTCTACAACTGTATCTCATGGTGTTTCACTAAAATTATAAAAAATAAAACAAAAAGTTAAAAAAATTAAAAAAAAATAAAATACATGCAATTTATGAAAGAAAAAAAAACACCAAGAACTTATTTATTTGCAGGCCAGAGTCACTCAAATGACTGAGCACACACATATTCCATGTGGGAGGCCCAGGCTCAATCACTGCATTGGACCTCTGCGCACCGTTAAGGAACATACTCCAAGAAATGTCCCCAGTAACACCAGGAACCTCCTTCCACCACCATCACACAAAAAAAGTAATTATCTGCTAAAAATGTGCAAAGTGATACTAAAGGAGATTTGATAATTCCTGCACTGGGAGATTTGGAGGGAAGGGGCCGCCACAAGGGGCCATGCCCAGGGACTACTCCAGGCTACAAGTTCAGGGGTCACTCCCGGCAGTGCTCAGGGGTCCATGCCATGCCAGGGATTGAACAAGGGCCCCCAGCATGTGACACATATGCTCAGCCTGTTGTTGAGTGCACTCTCCAGCTCTCAGAAGAAATCCCCGAATACTATCCAAATATCTTTTCAGTTGCCTAGGCTCCAGCAGGTGGTATGGCTATGGGAATTTTCTTGTACTATTTCCAAGAAAAAAGAAAAGAGAAGCAGCCCTGAAAATATTCACAGTAAACTGTGTCATTCATCATCAACATTTGGCTGCCAAATATCCCAGTGAACACTTACACAGGTCATTCTATTTTGTCAGTAAAGCAATCAACGAAAACAAAAGCAATTCATTGCATGACTGGTTGTTGGGACAACTTTGTGCTGGAAAGAAAGAAGAATTCAATCACTTGCTGATTTAGTTTACTGCTTATCAAGAGGAGCCTGCTTGGAACAGTTTTAGAAAAGGGGCTCAGTCCTAGAGGTCTAGGAAAACAGGTGACGTCATCTGCCCTCTGGAGATGTGTACCAGGGCCCTCTCTGACTTTGGAGAAGCCCGCGTTCTCCCTTCTACCTTTCTCTCCCTCCCTCCCTCCATTCCGCCTTCAAAAACTCCAAATAAAATTTGTTTCTACATTTTTTTTCAAAAAGTGATGTTTATAAAGTCAACCTGATTGATTCCAAAAAGGACACAGTTTATCCGACAGTTATTTCTTAACAATATTTCTAAAATTAACTAAATAACTGTGGTGCCAAGGTGCTGTGTCGGATATAATTAGAACAAGAACTGTCATTTCAGCGTCTATGGCAAAACTTCTGTGCAAATCAAAATTCAGGACAAGGGAGAAAGTTAGCCAATATCCAAGTGCTGGGTACAAGGCAAGCACCCTGCTCAAGGGACCGTCGGGCTTCCACACCTAAACTGTTTCTTGGAGTTTGAGCTATAAGATGAAGTTTGCTATTGCTTTTCTTTCACGTTTTAGCGGAAGAACGGTTCTGTGTTGCCACAAATCTGTTAACTTTTAAAAAGAAAATGGGGCCGGAGCGATAGCACAGCGGGTAGGGCGTTTGCCTTGTACACAACTGAAACAGGTTCAATCCCCAGCACCGCATATGGTCCCCCAAGTCCTCCCAGGAGTGATCCTTGAGCACAGAGCCAGGTATGACCCAAAAGAAAGAGACATGGCTAGAGCGGTAGTACAGTGGGTAGGGCGTTTGCCTTGCACGCGGCCGACCTGAGTCCGATCCTCGGCATCCCATATGGTCCCCCAAGCACCACCCGGAGTAATTCCTGATTGCAGAGCCAGGAGTAACCCCTGATCACCACTAGGTATGACCCAAAATGCAAGAGGGAAAAAAAAGACCAAAAAAAGAAGGGGGAAGAAAAGAAACCCACCGCAAACAGGGTAGGGCACTTAATAAGCTAACGGCAGGCTCGCCCTTCTCATTAGAATGAACTTAATGTTATTGTTATTCTTATTTTAATATCATCCCATATTATCTCTTAATTTTCTGGGTGACGTGACACACAATTAATAACCAATTTTTTCAAGCTTCATCATCTTGTCTTACAACATCATTGTTTTCTTACTATGTTCTAGGACGTAGGCAGGAATACAGGCACATGAAAGAATGCAGATCTGTCACGGCATCTTTCTGTGTTCACCGAGAGGGTGGATTTCAGATTGCGGGGTGAGGTGAGGTGCGGTGGGGAGGGTGTGGGGCGGCACCGAGTAATGTTTTTTTTTTCTCCAAACATTCGGTGGTTCTGAACAAGAGGTGGGGGGCCAAAGCGGTTTGGGAACCTCCGTTTTATTCAAGTGTGCAGTCAGGACCCGGAGTGACAGTACAGCAGGGAGGGTGCTGGCCTTGCACACAGTCTACCCAGGTTTGATCCCCGGCACCACACAGGGTTCCCCAAGCCTACCAGGAATGATCCCGGAGTGCAGAGCCAGGAGTAAACCCTGACCACTGCTGGGTGGTACCAGTCTTACATTGGGGGGAGGGGCACGGACACAGGCTTAGCAGCTCACAGCACCTGCCTGCCGGGCTGAGGCTGCTGACCTTGGTCCCAGGTACCCACCTGAAGCTCAGTGCGACATCCCGCACACAGCCACTAATGCCTGAGCGCCACGACTAAGGCACACGACCCCCATAGACACAGGGCCTGAGAGAGAGAGTACAGGGGTTACAGCACCTGCTTTACACACAGGCCACCCCAACTGAATCCCCAGAGCAACCGTCAGACAACACAGAGCACAGGAGCTGGGAGCAGCCCACAGCCACCACCCCGCAATCAGCAACGAGCTGGAAGAGGACCCCGGAGAGAACAGTGAGAGCACCAGAGACATTTGGCAAACATATCCAGGATACGGGCCAACACCGCGACAATGTGGGGACACCCCCCCCCCCCGTCTCCCCACCCCTGGCCAGAGTACACACACAAGCCTCGGGTGTGCGGTATCTGCTTACACACCCACCCAACAAGCTTGTGTGACCCCTGGCACCGCAGCAAGAGATGGGTAAGAGAATAAGAGGGAAAAGCAAAGACAAGCCCGCCCTAAGGCGTGGATCTGTCATGCTACCTGAGAAAACCCTAATAAAAGTCTATAGCCAACAGGCAGGTAAAAGTGGAAGCTTCTCGGGAGCAGACAGGGAGCAGGGAGGCAGGACACATATTGCCCAGTCGGCCATCGGGCACCCTTTGGGGTTTTTTTCTGTCTCTCCATTATCCGGGTGACGGCTGGCACACATGGCAGTGCTTGGGGCTTACTTTTAGCTCTGCACTCAGTTCTGGTGATGCCGGGGAGTCGGGTGAGGAGACCATATGCGGTGCTGGGGTCAATCCACAGTCAGTCTCCTGCAAGGCAGGCACTTGAGCCCCTGGACTCACTCGCCCACCCCCACCTAACTGGGGGAGCTTTTTGGGTCACACCCGGCACTGCTCAGAGTTATCCCTGGCTCTGCACTCAGGAATTACTCCTGGCGGTGCTCAGGGGACCATATTGGGATGCTGGAGATCAAATCCAGATCAGCCACGTGCAAGGCAAAACACCTGCTGTACTATCGCTCTGGCCCTATTTGTGGGGGGGGGGGGGGGGGGGGGGGGGAGGGAGATACACACACACATACACACACACACGTACATTTTACCTCCTTTCACTTCCAATTCCACACCCTCACTTGGACAGGGTGGATTTTCCCTGGAAATATTGTTTTATTAAGTTAAGCACAACCTGGAAGGCGGTTCCAGTCCAGCCACGGGCCAGCCGTCCTACTGAGGGATTTAGCCGGGCCCTCTCTCTGTGAGGGTGTACCACTCCGCAAATCCTACACTCTACAAAAACTCTACAACTCATCTTCATGAACAGAGATAAGACATTCCGACTGCACCACAGGGAGCAATAACCAGCTCTCCTCAAGGCCTGGTAGGAAGCTTTTCCATGGGAATGGAGAGGGGAGAGAAGTCTACAGTAAACATGGGGTAACATGGGAACATGGGAAAGAGGGGGCGGGGTGGAGCATGTACCCATGGCTTGTAGGCGGAGGGGGGCACATACTCCATGGCTTGTGGATGATGCGATCAAGGTCCACAAGAAGGAAGGGGAGCCTGGGTCTGGGGAAGAGACGAGTGCAGGACTCACGGGGGGTGAGGGGGGACAGGAGGGAGTGGGCAAATGCAGAGATGCCTAAAATGGACCCCGGTGCCCTGGTGGTCTGGCTCCGTTCCTGCGAGACTGGGTCCGGAGGAAGCCAGCTCAAGACGCTGGCAAGCAACCGGTCACGTGCCCACCAGAAGGTCAGACCCGGTGGTGCCCTATGAGCCCTGGTTACATATTCCTGTAAGCGTTCCCCAAAACACACACACACATGCCCTGAGCCAACAAGTCTCCTTTTGTTTGTTCTGTTTGGGTCCCCGGTGCTCAGGGAACGCTCCCGGTGGTTCGGAGGGCCCAGGCCCCATGGGAGCCAGTCCAGGCCTCTCACATGCAGAACACATGGCCCATCCTTGCGGGCTCCTCGCTGACCCCCAAGCAATGAAGGAGTTCACGAAAGGCTGGAGTGACAGTACAGCGGGTAGGGCACAGGCCCTACACAGTGCCGCCCCGTGTTCGAACCTCAGCATCTCATCTCAGTGCCAGTCCCCCAGGCACTGCCAGGAGTGCTTCCTGAGTGCAGAGCCAGGAGTAACCCATGAGCATCTCTGGGTGTGCCCCTTACCCCCCCCCAAAAAAAAATAAAGTTCAAGAAAATAATTAAAATAGGCTCAAGCTTTTCATTATGAGAATGGTCACCAACAGGGTTTAGAGTAATACAAAATTAGCTAAGAAAATATTAATACCCCAAAAACAGAAAACTGAGGCCAGGTTCTACATAAGGGAGCCTTGATTCTGGATACCACATGGTCCCCCCGCATGTATGGGCACCTTCTTCAAATATTGTGGGTAGCAGAAACACTGACTAACGTGGAAATGTGTCCAGCAGAGGACAAGGCAGATTGTGAAAGAGACCGGAACCAACAGGACTGATCCTGTCCAGAGAAGGTGCTTAAAAAAACAAGTGTTTCTTTTTCATCCTCATTTTGTGTTTGATAATTTTTAAGCCTCCAGCTTGGTCGACCTAAGGAAACTGAAATAGAAACAGGTGGGTAAGACCCAGGAGGAGCAGGCAAGCACCACAGAGCAAAGGCCTGGAGCCGCAGGACCATACTCTGATGGAGCTCTGGGGACCCCCCCAAGAGCAGCAGGCCAGGCCCCAGTCTCATTCTCCGAGGGCTCCAAGGCGCACGGTCAGAGGCAGGCAATGCATATGTTCACCACATCTGGACTCTGGCCCTGAATGCTCCAAGGACCAAGAGAATGCTCAGCTGCAGGTCAGTGTGAGGGACAAGGACAACAGCGGCCCTTGTCCCTCACACCTGCCTAGGCTTGTTCTTTTCAGAGCCGGGAGAAAAAGAGCTACCCAACACCCAACCAAGAGAGTCTGCTTTTTTTTTTTTAATATATTTTTTTCTTTTTTGGGTCATCCCCAGTGATGCTCAGGAGTTACTCCTGGCTCTACACTCAGGAATTACTCCTGGCGGTGCTTGAGGGAGCCTATGGGATGTCAGAGATCGAACCTGGGCCAGCTACATGCAAGGTAAAAGCCCTCCCCGCTGTACTATCTACCACTCAGGTAGTCGCCTTTAATACCTGTCTGCGGTTCCTGAGTAAACTGCAAGGAAACAGGGAGACAGGCAAGGCACACACTGCACAAGGGCCCAACCTGGGCCTGACCACCAGGACCACATGGCCCCGAGCATCGCACGCAGGGTGCAGCCCTGGAGGCCGCAGCTCTGTCCTGGTGCTCAGCTACCCCCGGCACTGCAGACCCGAGCGGCATCGCCCTCTTTGGCCTGGCACTGCACCACCTGGGGAGCTGAGCGAGAATCATTGGTGGAGCATAACTTGGGAACCCCAAAAGAAAAGAAAAACTGCTGAAAATACCAAGAAAAGAGAAAGAGCCTAGTATACATAGTTTGTGTGCAAATTCTCTCCCCTTTTCTGGATGGCGGGAGGGTGTTTGGGGCCACAGCCGGTGAGTTGAGGGTTACTCCTGGCTCTGCACTGCACGCAGGGAGTATTCCTGGTGATCTTAGGGGACCATACGGGATGCTGAGGTGAGAACCTGGGCCGGCCACATGCAGGGCAAGAACCTTAACCACCGTACTATCACACTGGTTTCTCTTTTTTTTTCCATGAATTTCTTTTTTGTTGTTTTTGGTTTTTGTTTGGGGGCCAAGACTGGCAATGCTCAGGGATGCATCCCTCCAGGTGGTGCTCAAGGGAGCACAGGCGGTGCCAAGGATGGAGCCAGGTCACCCAGTGTGCGGCAAATGCCTTCCCTGCTGCAGTATCTCATGTTCTACCTGGTCCCAAGGTCTGTTTCTTTAATTTCCCTTTGGGTGAGAGGGTGAGCGAATGAACACACCTATAAATAGCGCCCGGCCGAAAGTACCTGCCGCGCTGGCTCGGCAGTCTCCTTCCCTGGCAACGGGAAGACCTCGCGGGGAAGACCTCGCGATCCGACAGGAGAAACCATGGGAAAAGGGAAGTCAGGAAAAGGAGCCAACTTCCTTGACTGCTGTGTCAAGGCCTGGAGTGAACAGGCTACGTCAGGAGCTTACAAGCCAAAAACATTACTCAGTGGTAAGCCCCATGGCACCCAGGCATATGGACCCTGGGTCCCACGTCCCCATCAGCAGATAAATGAGACAGGCCGTCCCTAAAGCATACGCACCGGGAAAACATGGCAAAGTGCTCTGATTGTCACTGGCTGTGGGGGATGGCCATTCCTAGGACGCTGGAATATTTAAACTGGCATTAGCAGCTGCATTTAGTAGAGCTGCCAGACATCTGACTTACATGTGACTCCTATTATAACGGTATCAGTGCTGGTCTAAAATAAAAAGTGGGTAACCGAGGCAAGGGAGAGCAAAGGCAGCATGGACCACGGTGACCGTGATTCAAGCGCATCCTTCCAGAGGCACGAGACGCAGCACAGCGCACCCCAGCAGAAATCGCAAAGCCCTCAGGAAACTCAGCAGGAGGCCATGGGGAGAGATCTGCTCTCCCAGGGAAGCCACAGCAGCGGGGCCCAACCCCGGGAGGTATCGGGCGACACAGCGTGGCCCTCCTTTGTGTGAGGCCCCAGCTTGCCCACTTCTACCCCACAGGCTCCATCCCAGACTCAACTCTTCGCACATAAAGGGACCTTATTATGACTCCGATGCGGGTTCTAGTTTTGTGTGGCAGTTACAAACAAGGTAGTGGGGGGCGGAGTGACAGTCCAGTGGGGAAGGCGCCTTACCTTGCTCGCTCAACCCGGGCTTGATCCCGGGCATCCCATAGGGTCCCCCAAGCACCACCAGGAATAATTCCTGAGTGCAGAGGTAGGAGTGGCTACTGAGCATTCTAGGTGTGACCCAAAAACTAAAAAATATTTTAAAAAAAGGGGGGGGGAGCGAATCACAAAAGGCAGGATGCAACCTTTGCATGCTGGAGCTCTGGTCCCATACCCAGCACCCCACCCCCCGCCCGTCTCCACTGGGAGCACCGAGCTCGCCAGGCGTACCCCAGCACTGCCAGGGAGCCACTCCCCACATGAAACCCCAGTTCTCTATTCAAAACAAAAGATCATTACAAGGAATAGGTCAGATTCATCGAGATCTTTCCCTACCCCCAGCCCCTGGCCAAACACAAATCAGCAAACCTCTTACACAATTTATATATACATGCAGATCCCTTTCACATTCTTTTTTTTTTTTTAAACCGGGACCAAACAACCTCTTTTAAAACCATTGATGAAATACATCCAACCAAAAAGGAGGGCGCAGCTCTAAAAAGGGCCAGTGTCCCCTATCACAGTGCCGTTATACAACGTTATACAACTGTTCTACTTTATTCTTTCCTTCCCTTCTTGTGCAAACGCCGTGGCCCTCACGCGTGTTTACAGAGGCTTTTCAAGCAGCCCAGTTTCTCCAGCAAATATTTAAAACTCTTGTGGCTCCTTATCAAGCTTTAAACACGGATTTTTTTTTTAATATATACAACATGTTTGATCACAGGAAATGACGCCAGACAGCTGCCCCAAGGCTGGAGCAAGAGCCTGACCCCAGTCCATCGTCAAGTCATGGAATCTTCGAACACCAACATAAAGGGAACACAGCTTTATGAAACAGCAGTTTCTGGGCAGAGATGAAAGTGAAAAAGAATCTCCTGAGAGTGACGATACAGTGGGAGAGCTCTTCCCTCACAGCATCTGACCCCGGGTCCAGTCCCCGGCATTCTTTTATTTTATTTATTTTTTTGCTTTTTGGGTCACACCCGGTGATGCTCAGAGGTTACTCCTGGCTCATGCACTCAGGAATTGCTCCTGGCGGTGTTCAGGGGACCATATGGGATGCTGGGAATCGAACCTGTGTCGGCCATGTTGGCTGCGTGCAAGGCAAACGCCCTACAGGCTGTGCTATCGCTCCAGCCCCTCCCCGGCATTCACATTGTCCCCTGTGCACTGCCAGGAATAATTCCTGAGAGCAGAACCAGGAATTACCCCTGAGCGTGGCTGGGTGTAGCCTCCCACAAAGAAAGAATCGACGGCTAAGCCAAGACTCAATGGCAAAACATGAGCCTTGAGCGAATGTGTGAGGTTCGGGGTTGCTCTCTGGCACTCAAGAAAGGTACGGGTATTGGGGCAAACACGTTGGTAACTCAGCAAGAAAAGTGACCACCACACAAGGTGATGAACACATAAGCAATTTCGAAGGGTGGAGGGGCTGGAGTGATAGTACAACGGACAGGGCATTTGCCTTGCATGCAGCCAATCCGGTTTGATTCCCAGCATCCCATATGGTACCCTGAGCACCGCCTCAGGAGTAATTTCTGAGTGCATGAGCCGGGCGTGACCCAAAAAGAAAAGAGAAAATAATTTCAAAGGGTGGCAGAGAGAAAAGGATGGTGCCAGGTAACTTCGGCTGAAAGATCAATGTCTTCTTTGGAATTAAAAAGTGGCAACGGATTTGCTAAGATTTGGATACACTGAACTTGAGCTGCTGATGGTGTGAATGGCATGTACGTTTGACAAGTATCTACCAAGGACCACTCAGAGATTGGAGAGAAAAGCTCTTGGGAATGCACCAGCAGCAACAACAGTGGGGAGGTGGAGAAAACAAAACTGGTAGGGCCACAGAGCCAGCACAGCGATTAAGGCACCCGTCTTGCACACGGCCCACTCGTGTTCCATCCCCGGTATCCCAGGATCATCAGGGGTAATCCTGAGTGCAGAACCGAGAGTAAGCCCTGAGCCAGGTCAGATGTGGAAGCAAAAATTTTTAAAAAGCACACCTAAAAACGAACTGATAGGGGCTGGAGCGATAGCACAGCGGGTAGGGCGTTTGCCTTGCACGCAGCCAACAGGGTCGACACAGATTCGATTCCCAGCATCCCATATGGTCCCCCAAGCACCGCCAAGAGCAATTCCTGAGTGCATGAGCCAGGAGTAACCCCTGAGCATCACTGGGTATGATCCAAAAAGAAAAAAAAAAAAAAAGAACTGATAAATAATTAGGGGGTGGGGTCTAGGGGTACACCTGGTGGTGCTTCCTTACTCTAGGCTCTGCACTCAGGGATCACTCCTAG
The DNA here is from genome assembly GCF_029834395.1 of Sorex fumeus. Classification (NCBI taxonomy): domain Eukaryota; kingdom Metazoa; phylum Chordata; class Mammalia; order Eulipotyphla; family Soricidae; genus Sorex; species Sorex fumeus. The sequence continues at coordinate 22,195,486 of NW_026606101.1, forward strand.
AGGGACCATATGGGGTACCAGGGAATGAAATCAGGCTGGCTGCATGCAAGTCAAGCGTCTGACCAAGTCACGCGTCCGACCAAGTCACGCGTCCGACCAAGTCACGCGTCCGACCAAGTCACGCGTCCGACCAAGTCACGCGTCCGACCAAGTCACGCGTCCGACTGACTGCACTCTCTCTCCAGCGCCTAAGGGACACAATTTTTTACTGCATGAAAACTTACGACCTCTGCCCCGACCCGAGACATGCTTCCTGTGCTAGTGCTTATGCTGAGCTGGGGCAGGGCCCCAAGTTCGATCCCCATTACTGCAGATCCTGCCCTCCCCTGGCTCAGCACCTCTACATGTGGCCCCATTCCTTTCAAAAAAGGTAAAGAAAGGTAACACCGACACCCACTAAAATGGAGCAGCGGTTTTGACATTAGCTGTCATTAGAAACCACCACCCTGAATAAACAGTTTTGGCAAGACAGGGTATCTCAGACAATATTGATCGGTGAGACTGAAAACTCCTGCAGCTTCTCTGCAGGACAAGTTACCAATATCTACCAAAACTGAACATGATTTTCATGTGCTGTACTCTGACAACTTTACTGTTAGAAGTTCACTTGGGGCCTGAGGTCTAGTACAAGGGCCTAGGTGTTTCACTTGCATGCAGCTGACCCATATCCTTCTTTTTTTTTTTTTTTGGTGGGTTTTTGTTTGTTTAGAGCCCACACCAGGCTGTGCTCAGGGCTTACTTCTGGCTTTGCACTCAGGGACCACCTCTGGAGAGACTTGGAGGAACAATATGGGGTATCAGAGATTGAACCCAGGTCGGTAACTTGCAAGGCAAGCGCCCGACCCACTGTACTATCTCTCTGGCTCAGCTGGTCCAGGTTTGATGCCTGGCAAATACATACAACACAACCAGGAGTAAGCGAGCACTGTGGGTGCACAGAGGGAGGGGCAGAGGGAAGGGGAAGGACAAAGAAAGGAAGGAATAATAGAAGGAATGAAGGAAGGAATTACTTATGACTATCTGCCCATAAATACGTGTCCAAGAAATTCACCGCAGGGGCTGGGGAGATAGCTCAAAGGACTAACACAGATGCTTGGCAGGCAGGAGGCCAGGGTTCAATCTCCAGCATCACTAGCCAACCCCCAAACACCACCGGGGGAACCCCACAGAGAAGAAAGGAGCAACCAAGTGCCACCAGATGGGGGAAAAAAAAAAGTCAATTCAGTAGTGCTGTGCTTGCTTCAGCGAGACGTTTACTAAAACTGAAACCAAACAGAGAGGAGCATGGCCCCGGCACAAAGATGACACGCAAATTCATGACATGTTCCACATTTTTTCAGCTCTGTAGCCTTGTATCTCAATTAAAACCAAAAAAAATTTGTTTTTAAATTCAGGAGTGACGTTTATAATAGCAAGTTCCAAACCACCAGGATGCCCAGTGTTACCAGTGCCATACAAAGTGCTTCCTCTCCTGGGGCTGGAGCAATAGCACAGTGGGTAGGGCATTTGCCTTGCACACGGCCAACCCGGGTTCGATTCCTAGCATCCCATATGGTCTCCTGAGCACCGGTAGGAGTCATTCCTGAGTGCAAAGCCAGGAGTAACCCCTGAGCATCACCAGGTGTGACCCAAAAAAAAACAAAGTGCTTCCTCTCCTTAAAACAGTACAACTCAGGGAAGGGGAGGTCTGGGCTCTCCACAGGAAGAGCAACTGTGAGCCCGAATAGCACCAAGTACTCAAACGCTTGGATTTAAAAATTTAAAAGCATGGAGCTGGAATGATAGCACAGCAGAGAGAGTGTTTGCCTTGCACGCAGCCGACCCAGGTTCGATCCCGGCATCCCAGATGACCTCCCCAGCACCGTCAGGAGTAACTTCTGAGTGCTGAGCCAGGAGTAACCCCTGAGCTTCGCTGTGTGACCCAAAAAAAGCAAAAATAAATAAAAATTTAAAAGTAGAAAAGTCAAAGCCATGTGACAAAGAATAAAAATATTTTCTCTACCAATTAATACAGGGAGCCCCTGTGACAGTTGATACTCTGGTGTGATGAATTTCCAGGGGATTTGGCTGAAATTTCCTTATCATGAGCTTTAACTTCACCATCCATTACCCCCAGGCCCAGCTCGAGGCTGTCACAGACGTGCCAAGCGCCGGGGGGAGTGGGCGCTAAGGCACTCAGCGCATCTCAGCATGAGTCATGCAACACAGAACGAGGACGACTATATTCAAACGCACCTAAGGGAGGCAGCGTGGACCTGTCCATACGCTCTGCCTTAGGAGCCAAGCCACTTGTTACATTTCCTGGTGCTGCAGAGGTCCAGGCTTGAAACCCGCAGGGGATCCGGATTAGCAGAGTCAAGATCCAGGCTAGAGAGAAACAAATAGCAAATTAAAATAAAAAAAAGAAAAGTAATGGCCGAGCCTAACAGGAGGCACTCCGGAGGGCTGGAGTCTACTTCCTACTCAGCCTAGTCCCCACAGGGGCCACACCCCACAGTGCTCTGGAGTCACTCCCAGGGGTGCTCAAGGGAACATGTAGTGTCGAGAATCAAACCCAGGCCTCCAAAAGCGTGTGCTCCAGTCCACTGGAATCTCTCCCTTCCATCCCCTCAGCTGTATAGCTTTACACTGGAAGAACATTGTCAGTGGCCCAAACCATCCTTGGGCAGAATCACAAATCAATTCCTTTAAAAAAAAAAAATCAAGTGTCGCGTGACAATAGTACAGCAGTTACGGCCCTCGCTTTACACACTGCAGACCTGATTCAAGCCCCAGCCTGGTCCCAAGCACCACTAGGAGTGGTCCCTGAAGCCACGGTCCCACGGTCCTGTGCAATGCTGGGTACGGCTCAACAAGCCCACGCCCAACTCCAAAGTCCACTCCATATTTGCACACCCTATTTCTCAGGAGATAAGAACACCAAGGAAAAGTAATTCTGCATTGGGCACTCCTTACCTGTGGATACATTAACTGCATATTCCCAATCACTGAAAATGGATGGAAAAGCAAAACAAGGGCCACAGAGTCCAATGGACGGAGAGCACGCTTTCCATGTGGGAGGCCTGGGCTCAATCCCTGGTACGCATGGTCCTCCGCCCACCCAGAATATGCCCAGTTGTGCGGCCCCCCACCTAAAATTTTTTTTTAAGAAAAATAACACAAAAAGGTAAACTTTGTAAAGACATCTTTAGTTCTATGTTTCAGACACTCTCCTACACAAGACACATGACTAACTGTGTGAGAAAACCCTAAGGGCCAGGGACGTGGCTCAGAAATTGAGCACAAGCATGGTGCGTCTGGGGCCCCGGTTCTATTCCAGGCACCACAATTAATTAAAAATCCAAACTAGAGACTGGAGCAATAGTACACTGGATGGGGTGTTTGCCTTGTAAGAAGCTGCACCAAGTTCAACGCAGGGTACCCAATCCCCACCAAGAGTGACTCCTGAGTGAAGAGCAAAGAAAAAGCCCTGAGCACTGGGGGTGTGCCCCCCCACACACACAGGCAAAACTTTTAAAATTTGGATTTTTTTGGTCAGAGAGAGAGAGCTCACAGGGCTGAGTGCATGCTTTGCAAGCAGAAGGTCTGAGTTCAGTCCCCAACACCTCTTGGCCCTCTAAATCCCACTGGGAGCAGTCCTGGAGCATTGCAGGGTTTAACCACGAAAATATCAAAATAAATATTAAATAAAGAAATCCTACAGAGGTGAGGTCCCAGAGCTTCAGAGACATTTGACAGCACAAGTCTACACATCTAAGGGCAAGAGAGATAAGCAGGTAGGGGGCTTGCCTTGCACACACAGAGCCAACCTAGGTTTAATCCCCTGGACCCCATACAGTGGCCCCCTGAGTTCCACTGGGAGTAGTTCCTGGACGCAGAGCCAGGAGTTAAGCCCTGAACACTGCTAGGGGTGGCCCCAATTTTTTTCCAAGTGTTAATTAAAAGTAAAGCAAATCTAAACATCCAAATCAAGATAAGGACTAAACAGTCCTTACATCTAATTAACACTCTGTACTGCCCTGATGCCGTAGCTCCATAAACTTCTCGGTGAGGAAAAGAAATTCAATGACCTATAGAAATAAAATGTCTATTAAATATAAAAAAGTGTAAAAAAAAAAACCCAAGGATCAAGGTGCTCATACCATGGACACAAGATTCTGGAATGAATTAAGCAAATAAAATTAATGGGTTGGGGGAAACAAAAAAAAAGATTCAATGACCTTTTAAATTCAGCCACCTATTGAAACACCTTGAGAAATATACATATTGGTCAGGCGATTTCCTGAAAGCAAGGTTAGATTCTATTCTATTTTCTGGGTGTGTGTTTTTTTTTGGGGGGGGGGGGTTGTTGGGGAAAGAGAGTCGGGCTTCCCACATACCAAGCCTATAAAGTAGCCCCTGGACCACCTCCCTGGCCACTTCTGAGTTTTTCTTGTTTAGGTTCTATTTCCTTTTTTGCTGCTGTTGCTTTGGGCCACACCTGGCTCTGCTCTCAGGGCTTACTCCTGGCGATGCTCAGGGGACCATATCAAACGCTGACAATCGAACCCATGCAAGGCAGGTGCCCTACCCACTGTATTACATCTGTGGTCCCTAGGTTCTATTTTTTTTTTCTTTTTTGGGTCACACCTGGCGATGCACAGGGGTTACTCCTGGCTCAGCACTCAGGAATTACTCCTGGAGAACCATATGGGATGTTGGGGATCGAACCCCGGTTGGCCGTGGAAGGCAAACACCCTACCCCACTGTCCTATAGCTCCAGCCCCTAGGTTTTATTTCTTAAAATGATTACTCATCGATACTTGGGCTTATTCACAAATTGCTCGTTTTACTGTTAATTAAACATTATTAAACGCACTTTACATACGCTTGAGCCCATGCAGAGGGTTTCACAATAAAAAGCACCCAAAGCCGAAAGGTATTTAATCACTGCACGACCGAGACTTAAACCTGAAAGCTTTGTAACTTTTCCCACAGTGATTCAATAAATAAATAAATATATATATATATATATATATAAAAAAAGTACCCAAAGCCTGACTCACGAATTGGCGGCCACCTCCACAAAAAAGGGAGCCAGGGGAGGTGAAGACAGATGAGGCAGATAACAAAGGGATCACTGGAAAATATTTGAGCTGTGACTCTTTCAATCCCACTGTTTGCTCTGGGGATTCTCGTCACACCACCACTCACCTCGGGCCAGGAGCGACCCGAACCAGTCCAGCCCTCTGTAAGCCTGGTCTGAGTTTTGGGGTGGGGGTGGGGGGGTTATTTTTGTGTTAATTTTGTTCGGGGGGGGGGGATGTGAACAGTAACAAGCCTGTAACCAGCCTGTATTTTCAGTTTCAGAAAATTAACAGTGGTCTCCTGCTGTGTGCGATAAACAAGATTACTCATTTTAAGTGATTAAATTGTGAAATGAAGTAACGGTGTTATTCCTCTTTCGGAAACATCCTGCACACGAGGCCCGGAATGAAAAGGCATTCTCCCAAAATAGGATCTCCATAACCACGAGGCTATTTTAATCTACATTTATTAAAAATTTACGCCGAGGGAGGCAGAAAGGCACTTAATCATCGATGAGGATTAGTCCAGAAGAATGGAAAAAATGAAAGGAGGAAGGAAAGCTCAAACCAAACAGCTTAGTTTCAATCAAGTAAGTACGTGCGCTCTTCGGAAATCACAAGTCGCCCGATCTGTATGGCACAATCCCGCTCTTACTGCTGTGTAGCTATTGGGTATTCTGAGTGAACAGGAGAGTGCTGGAAAGACCAAGCATCAACTCCCCTCAAGTGTGCAGGGGGTGTTCATAGGTTGTGCAAGTTTCCAGTTGTGCTTTGGATCATTCTCACAGTCGATATTTTTCCACGTGTATACGCTTCATAAAGTAAGTAAAAAAAGTAAAGGCCCTCCCGTTGTTCGTCGATTTGCTCGAGCGGGCCCAGTAACGTCTCCATTGGAGACTTTGTTGTTACTGTGTCTGGCATATCGAATACTCTCGGTAGCTTGACGGGCTCTCCGAGAGGGGCGGAGGAATCGAACTCGGGTTGGCCACGTCAGCCGCGTGCAAGGCAAACGCCCTAATGCTTCATAGATCCTTTAAATATCTAAAAAGTTAATTTTAAAATGTTTTTCACGATGGAGCACATGCTTTGCACGCAACAGCCCCAGCTTTAAACCCTGGCACCGCACGGACCCCTGAGTACCCAATTGGGTATGACCAAAAAAAAAAAAAAATTGAAATTGAAATAAAAGATTGTGGAGGTAAAGTTGCAAATTAGGAAGATGTCCTTTCAGAGGAGCCTGAGAAACAGAACACAGGCGCCTTGCGCCTGGGTCAATCCGGGCACCGTGAATGGCTCCCAGAACATCCACAGGAATGGTCCTGAAGCACAGAATCAGGAATAGCCCCCGAGGACCAAAAACCTCCAACAGTCGAGATGCCATCCTAGCTACTGATAGGAAAGTTCTGAAGAGCCACAGGACATTTCGATCACTCGTGAAGGTTTCTCTTTGGGAAATCACTTGCTCGCCAGTGCCCTGGTTTACGCATAGCCCTGCTGACCGGGAACCACCTACAAGGCCCGGCCAGCTCCGCCACTGAACCCCCGAAGATCACGCAGAAGCAGCTGGGAAACTACCATTCTGCTTTGCTGTTGCTTAGTGGGGGAGGTATGATGCCAGTGGATTCCCCCTGGCACACTGCTCCGGGGTCACTCCCAGAGGTGTTCAGGGGACCAGGCAGTGACAGGGATCGCACCAGGGACATCTGCATATATCACAAGTGCTCAGACTCAGCCCTCTGATCTCCTCTGGGCCCTCAAACTCCAATTCTTTGAAAAGCACAAATCAATTTAGCCACAGAATCTTCCTAAGAAAGTAATTAAGCTCCTCAAACACAAGGCCTTTCTGGGTGGCATCCTTGAGCTGGTCTGCTCCGGGCACAGCTCTGTCCTTGCAGATCGTACCACAGGGGAAGCCAAAGCCTCTGCCCTTGGTACACATGGACTCGGCCGAGGTCACAGCCTGGCCCCTCTGGGTGCTGTGGAGATGCCTCTACGAGCACATGACGCATCACCTGATCTCCCCCATAACTGCCGCTCTGAAAGCACAAGAAAGTATTCAGAACTTCTCTTTTACTGAAAGCGGGGAAGGGCTTTCAGAGAATCTAGCTTCCCAGTGAAAAACCATTCACCACTCTATTTACGAGAGTACAGAACTGCTGTCTTTGTATTTTACCATTTCCTTAAATAGGAAGTCATAATTTCCTATTGCAGAAACAGAAGATATAACCCCAAGACCAATAACACCCAGACACTTGGAGCAGCTGAACCATTCATTCTCAGTTCAGTACCTGGCTGCCAAAGGCACTGACAAGGGAGATGGAGAGATAGTCCAGTGACTAAAATGCTTGCCTGGCACGCAGCTGACCCATGTGTGAACCCAGCACCACAGAGGGTCCCCGAGCACTGCCAGGAGTGTTCCCTGAGCACAGAGCCAGGAGCAAGCCCACAGCACAGCCAGGTGTGGACCAAAAAACACATCCAAAAAGCAGCAGCCCATAAATATACCTGGAAACAGGAAAGGGGCCTTTTTTTTTTAAGAAAAAATGTTTTCAAAACTTAAACGACAGCATGAAAAATTTACAAAAGCAAAGACCCATGCTCAGAATAGGTCCCAGGCCCAGACAAATTCACAGGTGACCACAATTCTTCACACACCTGCCTGGGACTGGCACTGGTCCACAGGTATAGAGAGGTTAAAACCACTGGCCTACCACCTTGGGCAGAACCGCGGGTCCACTGGGGCCACAGAGTACAGGAGTTAAGGCACTTGTGCATGCAGACCTCGTTTTGAATCGGCTGCATCACATATGGTCTTCCAGGCACCACCAGAGGTCACTCCTGAGCAGAGCCAGGAACAGACCCCTGGCTTGCCACTGCAGGTTATGGTCCAAAACCAAAAAACAAAACAAAACAAAACAAAAAAATTGCTTTGTTTTGTAATTACACCGGGCGGTGCTCAGGGATTACTCCTGGCAGGCTCAGGGACCATATGGGATGCAGAGAATTGAACCTGAGAATGCCAGGTTCAAGGTAAGCACCCTGCCGGCAGCACTTCCTCTTGGGCTCCTAAAATTTGGGGGAGCAATAAATAACACAACAGGCAGAGCATCTGTCTGCCTTTCATGCGGCCAACCCAGGTTCGATTCCCAGCATCCCATATGGTCCCCTGAGAACCACCAGGGTTAATTCCTGAGTGCTGAGCCCGAATGAAGCCCTGTGCATCGCCGGGTGTGACCCACAGCACTGCACTGCTGCACTGTCCTCCCGTGGTTCATCGATTTGCTCAAGCAGGCCCAGTAACGTCTCACTGTGAGACTTGTTGTTACTGTGTTTAGCATATTGAATACGTCATAAAGCAAAAATAATAATAATAATAATAAAATTTAGGGGATTAGGTTTTGTTTTGAACTGGCAGATGCAGGTCTGCAGGTGAGTAAGGATGAATGATGCACCGGCCTTCTCAAGTAAGACATGGGAAACAGCCCCTCCTGATTCCTCTGCGAAATAAGCAAGAAAGTACGCAGCTGACCTGGGTTGCATATATCCTCACATTCCATCTGGAGCACTGCTGGGGGTGACTCAAAAAACAAAATCCAAAGGCAGGGAATAAAAGGCATAACAATGCTAACTTCACTTGCCATGTCTAGATTTTCTTCATGCAAAGGACGACGGACGGTGTCTTTCAATGGTTTTTGGTTGGGGAGTCACAGCCAGCATTGCTGGGGGCCACATGGTCCCGAGACACAAACCCAAGCCTCCTGCACACCCAGCATGCACCAGCCCACGGAGCCACCTCTTCAGCCCAGTCTTGTTTTTTATCCACGTTTCCGTAGTTTGCATGGATTGTACAAAATGACTTTAGTTATTTTCAGCATGTTTTTTTCTCTTTTTTTTTTTTTTTTTTTTTTTTGCTTTTTGGGTCACACCTGGCGATGCACAGGGGTTACTCCTGGCTCTGCACTCAGGAGTTACTCCTGGCAGTGCTCAGGGGACCATATGGAATGCTGGGAATCGAACCCGGGTCGGCCGCGTGCAAGGCAAACGCCCTACCCGCTGTGCTATCTCTCCAGCCCCTTCTCATTCATTCTTAACAGCACGTTATAAGTCAAGAACATTAACCCTGGGTCATCCGGCTGCAAACATATTTCCCAGAAAAAAAAGTAAAAGACAGATCTGATCTTTGGGGGCCACACCTGGTGGTACTCATAGCTTACTCCTGACTGTGTTCAAGATCACTTCCGGCAGTGTCTGTGAGAACATACGGGGTGTGTCAGGGATCAAACCCAGGTCACCTGTGTGCAAGGCGGGCTTACCTGCTGTGGTAACTCTCCAACCCAAAGACTGATTTTCTCCATTTATACCACTTGAGAGAACATTTTAAATTTTATTTATTTTGGGGTGGGGACCCACAACCAGTAGTGCTCAGCAGCTATGCCTGGCTTTGCTCTGTAACCCCTGATGATGCTGGGGGGTACCACACGCAGTGCTGGAAATCAAACTGGGGTCAGCAACATGAAAAGTTAATCCCCTTACATCCTATATACTCTCTCTCAGGCCCAAGAGCCATTTTTAAAATCTGAGATCAAAGATGGTATTGTTCTGAACTATTTTATAATTAGAAAATTCCTTGACACTCCAAGATCAGAGAACAATCACTATCACATTTTCAGATAGGTATTTTCCGTCAATACTATTTAAAATTGTTTAACAGGGGCTGGAGCGATAGCACAGCAGGCAGGGCATTTGCCTTCTACGCATCTGACCCAGGTTTGATTCCCAGAATCCCATATGGTCCCCTGAGCACCGCCAGGAGTAATTCCTGAGTGCAAAGCCAAGAGTAACCCCTGTGCATCACCAGGTGTGACCCAAAAAAGCCAAATTTTTTTTTAATTGTTTAACAGTCTCCCCTTTAAAATTGAACAACTGAGACCAGAGAGGTACAACAGCAGAGAAGGCACCTGCCGTGCAGCTGACCTTGAGTTGGATCCTCAGCACCCCATATGGTCTCATGAGAACTGACACCAGGAGTAATAAGTGACGAAATACTAAATCCTGATGACACACAGAAAACCATCATGATCTGTCTGATGGGAGGGGTATCTCTATTTTTATGTAAAAACTATAGGAAGTTGGAAGACTAGACCCTCACCTCAATATAACAGCAATCCTCCCTGAGGGTCAGGTGGTAACTTTTCATAGGCTTTTCACTCTCTACACATTACTAATGCCAATGCACTGTAGTTTTTATTAGGCAGTAAGCTTAAAATTCATATACATATGCAAAATAGGTCTCTAAAATAATTCTGCAGAGTGCCAGAGAACAGAGTACAGGGAAGGGGGAGGTTTATGGTCTCACTTTGCAGCCCACCAACCCCAGCTGAGTCCCCAGCAACATCAGAGGTGAACCTGACCAGAGCCAGGAACAGCCCTTGAGCACAGCCAGGTATGACCCAACACCACCCCCTCACCAATTTTTTTTCCTTTTTGGGTCACACCCAGAGATGCACAGGAGTTACTCCTGGCTTTGCACTCAGGAATTACTCCTGGCGGTGCTTGGGGGACCATATGGGATGCTGGGAATCGAACCCAGGTCGGTCGCATGCAAGGCAAACGCCCTACCCACTGTACTATAGGTCCAGCCCCATCGAATTTTTTTAAACACGAATTTTAAAATAAGTCTGCAGGGACCAGGGATATGACTCAGCAGTAGTCACATGGTGAAGTTCATCCCTAGCATAGCAAAAAAAAAAAAAGAGAGAGAGAGAGAGACAGAGAGAGAGATTTGTCCATAATGCTTACATTGCAACAATCTTTCAAAAATCTAAAGAGGAAGCTAAGGAGATAACATAGGGGCAGTGTGTTTGCCTTACATGCAGCTGACCAAGTTTCATTGCAGCCTGTATGGTCCCCCCACCCCAAGCATGAGTTATCCCTTAGCACAAAGCCAGGAGTAAGCCTTGAGCACTATTGGGTCACAGTCACGGTCCTCCCGTTATTCATCAATTTGCTCAACCGGGCCCAGTAACGTCTCCATCATGAGACTTGTTACTGTGTTTGGCATATTGAATACATCATGGGTGGCTTGCCGGGCTTTGCCGTGCAGGCAAGATACTCTTGGTAGCTTGCCAGGCTCTCCGAGAGGGGCTGAGGAATCGAACCCAGCTCAGCCAGGCCGGCTGCATGCAAGGCAAATGCCCTACCACTGTGCTATCGCTCCACTGTTGGGTATGGCCCCAAACAAAACAAATCAAATCTCAGTAGGGATGCTGGAAATATGGCACAGGGGTGTAGGGTTCTTGCACGCAGCCAACCTGGTTAGATCCTTGGCATTCCAGATGATGCTCACAGTCCTGCCAGAGTCAAAAGTAAGCCCTGAGCACTGCCAGCAATAAAGAAGTATCTGGAAGCTCTTTGATCTGAGCACACGCTCTGCCTAGTGGAAGCCCAGGTTTGAGCCCCAAACAGCACCAGGAAAGTCCCTGTGTGTAGGCGCAGGAGCATGCCAGGTACACCCCAAAAAACTCAAACCAAAAAGGAAAATTTAAAGACACCTTTATCAGGGCTGGAGCAATAGTACAGCAGGTAGGGCATTTGCCTTGCACGCGGCTGACCCGGGTTCGATTCTCAGCATCCCATATGATTCTCAGCACCCCGCCCAGCACCACCAGGAGTAATCCCTGTGCATCGCCAGGTCTGACCTAAAAAGCAAAAAAAAAAAAAAAAAAAAAAAAAAAAAAAAAAAAAAAAAGATGCCTTTATCTTTCCCTTCACACGTGTATTCCTGCATTACAAATGGATAGTAAATGGGTCATGAAAATTGAGATTTCACCCATCTTCCTAATTTCCCAAGGATCAAAGGCACGGTACTAAGCACATCATGCGACCAAAGGTAACGACCACCCAAACTAAAGCAGCACAAAAGTCTCCATATGCCCTTAATGAACGAACTGCCTCTGCTCACAAATAAGCACTGGGAACGTCACCTAGGGTGAAAACATTAGGTTTTTCTGTGCGGCACCCCCAGAATTTCCTAAAACCCTCTCAGAAAGTGTGGCCCCAACACACACACATTTGCCACAGACTTAACATTCCCCAGTATCTTCAAGACAGGACACCAATCCCAGCTCCAGGCCCTCTGCTAATAATCTTTAATTTTAATTTAAAAAGTTCTTTTTTTTTTCTTTTTGGGTCACACCAAGTGATGCACAGGGGTTACTCCTGGCTTTGCACTCAGGAATTACTCCTGGCAGTGCTCAGGGAACCATATGGGATGCTCGGAATTGAACCCGGGTTGGCCACATGCAAGACAAACGCCCCACCTGCTGTGCTATCGCTCCAGCGCCCCCCCACCCCCAGCATTAATTCTACAGAGAGGTTCACATATCATCCTAGGAGTACTATAACGGCCCTCTCTGCAGCACCCATACCAGCGGCTGGGATTTTCCTGCCGCTGCTTCTCACATTCATGTCCTTTCCTATAGCGAAAAAGGCAGAGGACCCAAACATTCCTGAGGGATGACATGCTCTCTCTGGGGAGCCCATGCTTCTGGCTTTCTCCACAGCCCAGGGGCAACAACAAGCACCCAGGAGGAAGTCAGCAGTGAAATCATTTTATTTCTCAAGAGTCCAACGTCAGTGATCCTGTTACGATAAAGTGCACAAACAGACCTTCATATTCCTCACAGTGATCGATCCAAGGGTTCACACAGGCCCAGCTACAACCAACAGACTGAGCCCTCCCAACACAAGAGTATGTTCCAGCCCCGGTACAAGGACTTTAAAAGGGACAGAGGGGTGGAGCGACAGTACAGCGGGCATGGTGCATGCCTTGCATGAGGCCAACTCAGGTTTGATCCCTGGCATCCCATAAGGCAACTCCCCAAGCACTACCAGGAGTGAACCCTGGGCCCAGAGCCAGCACTAAGCCCTGAGCAGCACCAGATGTGGCCCCAAAACAATACAAAAAAAAAAAAAAAAAAGCTCATGTATCGAGCTCATGAACAACTGTGGCTCTGGCGGCACAACTGCTTGGCCAGACTCTGATCAAGTGCACCCCAATCTCTATGAGACCAGTCACTACACGTCTTCTTAAATTGGCCCTTCAGCTAACTTGAGGGCTGTTTTTCAAACCAGAAGATAATTGCCCAAGAGAGTGAGTAGAAAAGCCAATTCGGTGAGCTAGGACCAAAAATTGTATTTACTTTGGTGCCAGGGATTGAACCCAGAGCCTGACACAGACGCATGTGCCCCAGTGCTGAGTCATGCCTTGGCCCATTTTATTTTTTTTTAAGGGGCAGGGGGAGGGAGGGAGGAGAGTACAGGGGTTAAGGTACTTGGCCTTGAATGCCTCTGAACCCCATTCAATCCCTGGCATTGCATGTAAGAACGGAATGGAATAGATTAGAGGGGAAATACCAGAACCCTGCGCTCAACAAATGTTAATTCTTAGCCATACTACCTAGACTGAGCTACAGATTTGGTGAAATCTGTAGTATTACGATCACCATCTGGGAGTCAGGGAGAGCACAGCCTGTAAGGTGTTTGCCTTGCATGTGGCCGACCCGATTCTATCCCCAGCACCCTAAAGGTCCCCAGCATTACCAGGAGTTGATTGCTGAGGGCAAAGCCAGTGTGTGGCCCCAAGACTTTTTTTTTTTAATACCCATCTGGCTTTTTGGCAAAGTCTGAAAAACTCAAATGAAAATTCTTCAAGCCAAATACCTGAGACAACCGTGAAAAGGAAAAAGAGTGGAAGAATGAAGTCTTCAAAGATTTGTACAACAGACAGAATTGATATAACTGAGAATCCCAACATAAATCAAAACATTTATATCAGATGACTATGATGCTCTCAACAAGAGTTATCATGACAATTCAGTGAGGACAGAACAGCCTTTTCTACAAATGGTGCTAAGACAAAGGGAGAATCCACATACTAAGAACAGACCATAAGGGGCTGGAGCAATATAGCACAGCGGGTAGGGCGTTTGCCTTACACACGGCCGACCCGGGTTCGATTCCCAGCATCCCATATGGTCGGTCCCCTGAGCACCGCCAGGAATAATTCCTGAGTGCACGAGCCAGGAGTAACCCGTCCATTGCAAAAAAAAAAAGAAAAGAAAAGAACAGACCATAAGACCTTATCTAAGAGATAAAACTCTTAGAAGGTGACACAGGGAGTAAATCCGTGACCCTGGATAAGGTAGTTGTTTCTCAGATATGACATCAAGAATACAAGTGGGGCAGAGTGATGATACAGCAGGGAGGAGCTTGCTTGCCCTGCATGCAGTCAACCCAGTTAGATCCACAGCACCCAATATGGTCCCCAAGCCTTGCCAAGAGTGATCAGAACCAGGATTAAGCCCTGAGCACTGCCAGATGTGGCCAGAAAAACAAAAAATTTAAAAAAAAGAGCGAGAGAAAGAAAACAAGGAAAAAGATGAATGAGACTTACCAAATTTAAAACTTTTCTCCTGTTTTCAAAGTAAAAAGGACAACTTATAGGGCAGAAAAAATCATTTGCAAATTATTATCAGACAAGGGACTTAAGTGTAGAACACACTAAGAAAACTTACAACTCAATAAGTGAAAGGAAACTTACTATTTTTAAATGGGCAAGGACCAGAAAAGACCTTTCTCCAAAGGTGACATACAAAAATACCCAATAAGCAAAGAACAGATCTGCGTTATTCCCCCAGACATTAGAAAAATGCAAATAAAAGCCACCACACCACCCCCACTTCACACCAGGAGGAAGCCTAATGTCAAAACAGCAGTGACCAGCCTTGGAGACGAACGGGGAAGCTGCCGCCCTCACACAGTAAGACAGCCACCACACAGGCTTGACGGCGACTCCAAACGCTAAGCAGAGAGTATCCGTCCAGCCCTCAAATGCCACTCCTTCAGGTTCACATGAGAACTGGAAACCTCACCCAACACCGTACGGGGACGTCCACAGCTGGGGCTGGACCCACCGCACAGAGGGTCAGGCGCGTGCCTGACAAGCCGCCGACACAAAGGTCTGATCCCCAGCACTACATACGGTCTCTGGAGCCTGCTGGGTGTGATCCTAGGCCACAGAGCCAGAACTAAGCCCTGAGCACGGCCATGTGTGGCCCAGAAACCAAAAACAATGTACACAGCTGCCAAATGCAGAACCAACCCAGTATCCATCCGCTGAGTAACAAAACAGGGGAAGGTAACAGTGCCGGCTACCCTATGGGTGAATCATGGGTGAATCGCGGAACCCATTCCAAAAGGCCACAGAGCCCATGATTCTATTTACATAGAGTGTTCCGATAAGGCAAATCCACTGGAAAGGACAGGTGACACCAGGGGCTAGGGAGTGGCAGTGCCGGCTATTAAGTACAGAGTCTTTTATTGGGGGCTAATACTCTACTGCATGAGCACACTGAGCACCACCCAACCACGCTGGTGGCATGGGAATTTGATCTCAAAGTTGTGTAGCTTAATCCCTGTGATGATTCCCTTTCAGTCCCTCTCACAGAGCCAAGAGTAAATAAATGGCCTTTCCCACTCGAGGCTGCCTGAAAGCAGCAGCGCGGGATGCTGTGGCCTCTGTGATTCTCTCCCCAGCCCACCCCCCAAACCGCAGAACAGGGTCACCAAAAACAGAAGAAAAGGAAAATCAGGAAGAAAATATCAAAATACAAAACTGACCGGGGATAAGGTAGGGAACACCTAGTAAGACACGCTCTCACTGAGGGAAACCAATCGATGAAAAAAAAAAGTGAGTCAAAACACAGTCCGGAATATTTTTGCCTTGGGAGCTGACTGGCACCTATTACTCAAGCAAACGACAAGTGTGAGGTCTCAGGCCCGAAGACAGGATGGCTGGGAAGGGAGGCGGGCACTACTTGAGAATAGAGGTGGAAGCCCTGAACCCATGTGGTCTGCCGTTGGCAAGATGAACTAGAAGATTCTCTATCCCACCCTACCCTGACCCACCCCTGCACCTCAGAGCATCTGAGAGCAGTCCAAGCTACCAGGATCCTGGAGGCACAGGACAGGGAAGTTCAGGAGCTGACGCCTAACCAGCAAGAGGCACCATCACTGGAAATGGGGGGACGAAGGGCCCCTCAAATCACATGTGGTTGTCAGGAAGCAGGTGCAGAAAAAAGCAGAACCTTCACCACGAAAAGTAAATAGATAAAAAAGCAAATCCTCAATGCTGCACGCATATCCTGTCCATCTTCACAGAGATCAAAGAGCAGGAGAAGAGAAACCAGACCCCACAGCAGTGGGAAGGAGATGCAAGTCAGAAACCACAGACAGACAGACAGACACACACAAAGGAAAGGCCTGTGAGGTACGTACGTATGTGTACACACACACACACACAGGAGAGGCCCGTGAGGTACTAAGCTTTAGCTGAAACCGAGCCCTAGAGACTGCAAGGCAGAGGCTGGATGCCCAGCATCAGGGAAATGGTATTCATTGGGCAAAATTTGCCATAAACGGGAGCGATGCGAATTGGCAATACACAGAATTCCAAGGGAAAGGGCCAGAGAGATAGGAAGTGTGCAAGTCAGCCAAGCAGGTAAGATGCTTGGCTGCCTTGCACATGGCTAACCGGGGTTAGAGCCCCAGCACCCCATGTGGTCCCCTGAAGACCACTGGGGGGGGGGGTCCCGGGGGGGCCCTGATTCCCGAGTACAGAGCTGAGTAAACCCTGACATCACTGGGTGTGACCAAAAAAAAAAATTTGAAACTTGTAATCAAAACACAGCTCTCCAGCCCGTGAAAGGTGAAAGCACAACCTCTCAAACAGACCTAGAAACAGCAACTTGACTCCAGTGCTGAGGAAAACATGTTTCACAGTAAACTGAGCACCTGTATTTCTGGAACAGAACATAAAACTCATGAGCTGGAGAGAAAGGACACGGGTGAGGGAGTCTGACTTGCACACAGCTGGCCAGGAATAGCCCCAGCACCACCAGGTGTGGTCCAAAATCCCAAAGGAAACAATATAAAATCCGCAGAGTCAGACAGATCTTGATTTAGGGGGCCAGCGAGGTAACACAAGGTTAAAGAGCTTCCCTTGGATGCAGAGGTCCCTGTTATATCCGGACATCGCATGGTACCCTGAACACTGAGCATCACTGGGTACAGCAATGCAGGATGGACTCCAGCACCACGGGGACAACCCAGGTAACCCCCGGTACCACAGGGTCCCTGCACTAAGCCCGTGGGCTTGGTGCAGAACCACCAGAGTACCTGTCACCATCCACCAACCACTCCCCCCCAAAAAAAAGAAAACCTCTAGTTTAAGACTGTTATACTACTAACACTCTGGAAAACATACTGTATTTGCTGCACTCTATTTTGGGTTTTGTTGGGTTTGGGTTTTTGTCTGGGGCGAGGGTGGATACACCAGGCAGTGGTCAAGTATCACTCCTGGGAGGGCCCAGTAGACCATATGGAATGTGGGGGTTGAGCCCAGGTCAGGCCCCTGCAAAGCAAGCGCCCAACCTGCAGGATGATCTGTTTCCTGCACCCCCATCCCTGCCCATACCCTACTTTGTGAAGCAACATCTTCCTCCATAACAAAATATGAACTCGGAACATTTTCAGCACTGATCATACTTATACTATTGCAAAACCGGAGCAAGGGTGAGCCAGCGTCCCCTTCAGGGACGGGCAGCCTGTGTTCTCGGTCACCATGGAGTCTTGGGAAGGAGCAGGGCTGGTTGCCACTGGACCGTGAATGCCAGGGAGGTGCCAAAGGCTCCCCCGCCAGCAGCGCCCTCATCACTGGGGAGCAGTGCCAATCACCAGGCTTCAGCCCTGGCTTCTGAATGAAACCTCCCAGGGCAGTGTGGAAGACAGTTGGATACCCAGCCCCAGGCGGCACCACAGCGGCCCGAGGACGGAGAGAGGCAAGAAGGCCAAACTTGAGGATGAAATCCCAACTCCACTGGAAGGCAGGAGAAACTGTGCTTCCCGCAGTGCTCACCACCAGAAGCAGCAGGTGAGAGAAGACATCCGGTGTGGTCATGTCAAGGCCTGGGTGATAAAAGTGGGGGCCCAGAAGGACAAGCTGGGGACCGGAGCGATAGCACTGCGGGTAGGGTCCTTGCTTTCCATGCGGCCAACCCGGGTTCAATCCCCAGCATCCCATATGGTCCCCTGAGCACCGCCAGGAGTAATTCCTGAGTGCAGAGCCAGGAGTAATCCCTGAGCATCGCTGGGTGTGACCCAAAAAGCAAAAGACAAAAAAAAAAAAAAAACTGGACAGAAGGACAAGGTGAAGGCAGGTATGATGAAGGGACACTGAGTCTGAGTCTGCATAAGGGCCCGCGTGGAGGAAGCTGCCCCCACAGACAAACGGTGGAAGAGAAAGAAGCCTGAGCTGGAGACGGGCGGGAGGACGGGGTACACAGACACTGGCCTGAGGGGAACTAGGGAACAGAGGGGGACATAGGAGTACACGCCAGGGTGCAGAGATGGAAACAGGAGCCAGAAATGAACTACAGGCTGGAAGAGAAGAAGGTAAGAGAAAGTCAAGTCCCCACTTGCCCCTCAGTCCCCTTGGGGAGCACTTCATGCTTCCCTGGAGCGTTTTCTGACCAGGTCAGTCTCAACAACCACGCTTTGGAGTCTGGTGTGTGTGGTGGTTGGGGGGAGGGGAGGGTGGAAGGAGGGACTTTCAGACCAAACTCAAGCCCACAACCTGCGTCAAAGAATCTCTAGAGGGAGCGGACAGGTGGGGGGAGTAAGGGGTGCAGAGCAATAGTACAGAAATTAGGATCAATCCGGTTTGATCCCCAACACCCCATATGGTCTCCTGAGCACCGCCAGGAGTGAAAATTCCTGAGTGCAGAGCAAGGAGTAACCCTTGAGCATTACTGGATGTGGCCCAAAAACTTAAAAAAAAAAGAAAAGAAAAGAACTCAAGACTCAGAAATTAGAAATTCCTGTGACCACTGATGAAAAGCAAACCACAACCACCTGGCAGGCCAGCTGTCAAACTAACAATGACATTGAGGGGCCAAAGCGCTGTGATTAAGGCCTTAAATGCTGCTGACCCCGGCTGGATCCCTGGCAATGCATGTGGTCCCTTGAGCACTGTCAGGAGTCACTCCTGAGCAGAGAGCAAGGAATAGCCCCTGAGCACTACCAGGCGTGGCCCAACCTCCCCCAACCCCCACCAAAAAATGACTTCAAGTACCCGGCACATAAGCAACCAATGCCCACGGCTGACCAGCCACTGGAGACTCCTTGTCGACTCCTCCTGTGGTCCCTCTCTTGCTCAGAGAGGCTCGAGAGAACTGCCTCTCAGGAATCCGCCCTTGCGTTCAACTGCGGAGATGAATTTGAAGATTTTCCAAGTGGAAAATTTCACATACATGTGAGAGAAGCGGCTGTTGGCTTGGGTAACCCACCAGCTGCCCCGTGAGACGTCCCAGGGCAACAGATAGAAGCCAAGGTGCTTTGGGCAAAAGCTCACACGAAAGAAACGCGGATGAAGGCAGCGACCCTCATTACTGAACAGAGTCTTGGACAGCCAGAAAGACTGAGGCCCAGGACGAGACTGAACTCCTTGGGGACCGGAGCGATGGAACAGCAGAGAGGGCGCTTGCCTTGCATGTGGCCAACCACCTGAGTTCGATGCCCGGCATCCCACATGGTTCCCCCAAGCGCCACCAGGAGTAATCCCTGAATGCAAGCCCTGAGTACTGCTGGGAGTGGCCGCAAAACAACAACGAAAGACTGAATCTCACTGAAGGCCACTGCAGAGCTTAGGGAGGCCTAGAGGAACCAGGAATAGTCCAGCCAAAGCAGGAGTCAAGAGAAAGACCGAAAAGGAAGAGCAACAATCAAAGATTAATAAAAAAAAAAAATCAAAGATAATGGGCTCACAACAAATCTTTAATGTCCTAAATAGGACCCGCTGGGAAATGAATCTGTTCAGTGCTGTTTTCATTATGTCTGAAAACCAATCCGGGGCCCAGAGTACCAGTGCAGAGGCTCACAGCAGTGGTCTGAACCACAGGTCCACGGGGCAGAAAGGCTGAAGAACCCCCTGTTCAACGGCCCTGGTGGTATAACTTTTGGCCCACAGTTATGAAGGACAGGAGCCGCTCCGGACACAGGTGTAGGAAGGTCGAAGAAGGCTGGCCTACAGCACCCTCTGGCAAATGTAGTGAGTTCAAACCCCCACTTGCCACTTGTTCCAAGCATGGCATGGGCAACCCTGAAGTTTGAGCCCGACAGAAACAGCGCAAGCGATTTTCCGCCAACGAGAATAAAGAGTATGAGATGATGGGTGTTGGCACACTGACTGAAACCTAATCAGCTTTGTAAGGGTCTATCTCACACCCATTCAATTAAGAAAGAATCCAGGGCACAGCTCCTGTTAAGCACTGCCACTGCAAACTGTGCGCACCATGGCCGGGAAACGCGACCTGCTGTTCATGTGTGAGCGCCCAGCAAGCACCCCAGCCAGAACTGGTGAGACGCAATGCGAGTGCAAGCCTCGAGGGCCAGGGAGAGAGGACAGGAGGAAGGCACTAACCCTGCATAAGGCCAATCCCAGTTCAATCCCCAAGACCCCGATCCCTCGGTGCAGAGCCAAAAGTAAGCCCTGAGCACAGTCAGGTTTGACCAAAACCCCCATGTCCCCCAAAGAGGAATGCAAACCCCAAGGAGCACATGAACAAGCCCAACTACAGAAGTGTCAATCTAGGGGACAACTGCAGCCAAGGGAGCAAGTGGGGACCCCCGAACCTCCACACTCACCCCTGGGAGCACCAAAGCCAGGTGTGTGTGCGTGTGTGTGCCCTCTGGTGATATGAGGTCATCATATAAGGGGAGAAGGGAGGGGGAGGGGGAGGGAGGGAGGGAGGAAGGAAGGATTTTTGTACATGCTATGTGCACATCTGTAGCACTGTAGTACTGTCCTCTGGTTGTTCATTGAGTGGGCACCAGTAATGTCTCCATTGTGAGACTTGTTACTGTTTTTGGCATATCGAATACACCACGAATACACCACAGGGAGCTTGCCAGACCATGCTGTGTGGGCAGGATACTCTCAGTAGCTTGCCAGGCTCACTGAGAGGGAGGGAGGGAGGACTCGAACCCAGGTTGGCCGCGTGCAAGGCAAACACCCTACCCGCTGTGCTGTCGCTCCATCCATGTGTAAATCATGTCTCATGTCTAGCACACTACCTAGAATTTCGGGGATTATAAAGGTCATTTTTCACAACTTCAGAGTTTTTTGCTTTTTTGTGTGCCATCTTTTAGATTGCAGGTCTGCAAATCATCCACACCCCCAGTTATGTCACTCAAGAAACAATGGGAGTCAGGGAGAAGGCTCAGTGCAGAAGCCCTGGGCTCCATCCCCAGAAACATCTGGACAGAGGAGGGCAAAAGAAAAGGACTGATTTGTGAACAGATGAATGGCCCTTTATGGAACAAATTTTCAGAAGACCAGGGAGACCACAAGATTTGAGGTCAGGCACTGCCTGAAATCAGGGCGTGAAGATGAAGGGCAGTCAGGCAGTGATCTTCCAACCGCGGGCCAGGAGGTATAAAAAGCATGGAAAGCTGGGGCTAGAGAAATAAGAAAGCACATGGCTGGCCTGGGTTGAATCCCCAGCACCGCAAAGGGCTCTCTTAGGGTCGGTCCCTCCATATGGTTCCCCAAACTCCCCAAGAGTATTTCGGAGGGGAGAGCCAGGAGTAAGTCCTGAGCACCAACAGCTGTGGCCCCAGAACAACAAAAATGGTTGAAAACCACTGGTCTACTGCCTTGGTTAGAACCACGCAATAGGTGCCAGGCTGCAGGAATAAAAAGGCCGTAGAACTCTGCTGCAGAGACAGAAAGCACTTCCCATTATCAAAACCCTATAAAATCCCTGGTACGTGTACACACACACACACACACACACACACGCACGCACGTGTGCACCAAAACCCTATAAATCCCTGGTAACACACACACACACAAACACACACACACAGAATGTCCCCAAGATTTGCATTTCCAAGGAGAGGTCCTTCCCAGAAGGACACACAACATTCGCTCTCACACAAACACACACACACACACGTTAGGACTACACTAACACTCCGTAGTATCAGGATAAAACTGCTCCTGGGGGGCTGGAGTGATACAGCACAGCAGGTAAAGCACTTACTTGCCTTGCGTGCAGCTGACCCGAGTGCTAACCCTGGCACCACAGATGGGTCTCATGTCCCGTCAAGAGGGACCCCTAAGCACTGGGCCAGGATGTAGCCCTGATTACCACCCAAACACCGGAAGAAAAAAAAACTGAGAGAAATGGTTCCTTGGGCCATTTTTGTTTTCTCAGTGCTCCCCGAGTCTTCCTCCTCTTTCACCACCTGCTCACCAGCAGGGGCTCAGCCGGTGACCGATTCTCACCATACACCCCAGAGAGAACAGGGAGAAAGAGCAAAGGGCTGGAGCTCCAGCTCTGCACGTGGGAAAGCCCCATTTGATAGTGCCAGGCCTCCCTGGGCCACAGGGAGCAATCCCAGAGCGCCCAGCTGGGTGCGGCACCAAATAAAAAAAAAAGGAAAAAACAAATAGAGCCACGATTCCCAGTCACAGTCGCACTTTCTTCACCCCTATATTCAAAGATGACTCAGGCTTTCCCTTTCTGCCCTAAAATTTCAGCGCCCAACCCTGCAGCTTCTTCCCCAGTCAGCCTCTCCACCAGAGGGTGCATCCCACGGGACTGGGAATCTCCCCGCAGAACTGGGGAGCCCCCAACACACGAAAACCTGTGAAAAGCTTAAGGAAAAAGTCAAGAGCAAGAGGTGCTGCCTTACTCCTCTATCGAGAATCAGCTGAATGTGGCGCAGAACTATTTCCTAGTAAAGGAATAAAAAGACAGTCCAGCCTCGTCCCCTTCCAAACAGCAGGGTGTGAAAATGAATCAATGAGGTTATCTGGCATCGGGAAGTAGGATGTGGGAGGTTTTATGGGCATGGCCTGGAAATAGGTTGGGGGAAGGGCTGAAATGTTTAAAAATGCAGAAGCCCCGGCGGGATTAAAGAAGATTTTTAAAAAGCTTTTCATTTACAAGTCCAAAGTCCTATATAATTGCAAATTATTACTGCTGACTTTTAATTCCCTTAACCAAGATGGGAAAATTCCTCTAGCCGTTGCCAGAAACGAATACGCAAATGGAACTTGGTCTTTCCAGGCAATGCCAGCATTTCCAATATCCAAAACCAAGGCCTTTGGTTCCTGAATGACAAGAGAAGCCGGTGTCTGAGTCAACAAGGGTTTGCTCAACAGCTCTCTTGATGCCAAACTGAGGATCAGAAGACGAAGGCGGTGTGCCATTGGGACCCCCCACCCACCCACCCAGAGTCTTGTGCAATGCAAACTAAGCCCACTGACACTTGGACACTCAGGGAAAATGAGGAGCATGGCAGTGAGAAATACTGAGCCAAAGCTTCTACCAGATTCTAATCCGACCCTTTATAAACACTTAAAAACATCCTGACACTACATTCGACTTAACTGTACAACAGTCAAGAAAAAAAAAAACACCAAACCACACAACTGGGCCAGAGTGATAGTACAACGGGTAGGGTGCTTAAGGCAAGCACATGTGGCTGACTCAGCTTCTAGCCTCAGTATCCCATACGGTTCCGGAGCAGCACCAGGGGTCATTCCTGAGTGCAGTGCCAGAGTAGCCCCTAAGCATCACCGGGTGTGGCCCCAAAACAAAAAACATCAACAAAACACACACACACACACACACACACACACAAGTGCCTCATCACCATCTAAAAGGAGGAGAGGAAGGGGACTGACGATCCATCTGAAAAGTTCTGGAAATCCCTAATTTCTCACTTCTCCACTCTAAGAGAATAAATGCCCTGGCCGTCAAAGCCCCAAGCTGGTAGCCATTTTGGCAAAGGAAATCGTCTAGAAAGCAGGTAGCTAGAGTTCAGGTCCCTGGGGTTGAAGCAGGAAGTCATCAAGACACACCCACTGACACCCCCTTTTAGCTGCAAAGTCCTCGAGAGGTGAACAAGAGGCTTCAATTTGCAGGACTGGGAGAGGGAGCTCAGAGGGTCCTGAGCTCTGCATGCAGGAGGCTTGAGATCAATCAATCCCCAGCACCCACCAGGTTCCCTGGCAGCCCAAAATAGAAAATAAATGAGCTTAAAACTAAACCGGAGACTGATGATGATGCCCCAGCGTGATTCAATTTAGGGAGAGGGAATGCTCACCTCCCCAAGCCAACCCCACCCAGGGAATTTTCAGTTGCAAGCAAGGCCTTCGGCTAATCCGAACTGATTCGCACACCTTCGGGGCCCAGGTGGGCCAGCTCACGTGCAAAGGTGAACGGGCAGGTGCGGAGGGCCAGCCCGAAGCATTCACATGCAAAAAAAAAAAAGAGAGAGAGAGACAGAGAGAAAGCCTGGAAGCGCTCGCCTGGGCTGCAGCCTCCCCAGCCTCTCGGCCCCGGCAGAAGAGGAAGAAACTGGAGGAGGCGAGTCACATGGCCTGCTAATGACAGCTCAGACCCGGCGGTCTCCGGGCGCCCTCGGGACGCCGGGTCCCGCGTCCCCTCCGCACCTCGCCGGCCCCTCTGCACCGGGATGACCCAGGCGTCGGCGGGGCCAGCATCCTCCTCGCGGCTCCCGGCGCGGCCGGCGTGAGTCTCCGCCGCGGCTCCCGAGCAGCCCCGGCCGCCCCCGCCGGAGACTTTCCACCTGCCCTTGCCCTGGTTTCCCCCCTGCCCGAAACCCCCCAGCCCCGCAGGCCGAGTCCGCGCGGGGCACCTCCAAGGGGACCTCCGGCGCCCGAGGCGAGGGGGGCGTTGGGGAGGGAAGGAGGGGGGGAGGAAACCACCATTCAATTCTGCGCCTTTGGTGGATGGAGTCACCCTCGCCCAGGGTCAGTGCTCCTTGCCGGGAGGGGGGGGCACACGCGGAGAGCCCGCGACCCCCGGGGTCGGACCGAAAAGAAAGGCCCCGGGGGTCGGCGCAGCGGCTTCTTAAAAGAAATTTAAATCCCTGTAGCATAGCCTTTGTAGGAGAGGAGAAAGCGAAAACAGCAGAGGCACCGCTCCTGGGAGCCCAGCTCCGGGGTCGGGGGCTGGGAGGTGGGGGCGCGGGGAGGACGACCCCCGGGACGCGCGGGCGGAGGGCGCGGGGCGGGAAGGCGGGGGGGACTGGGGGGAGGGGACGGGAGGACCCCGCTAGGCGCCCCCCGGGAGGGCGTGGGGGGCCGCGCAGGCCGCGCCGCGGGGGCCGGTGACAGGCGCGCGGGGGCCGTGCCGGGCCGACCTCGTGGGCGCGCCGGGCAGGGGCGGCCCCAGCGGCGGCACCGGGCCCAGGGCGCAGCGGCGCTCGAGCTCTCACCTGGCTGCAGTTCCCCGCGCTCCAACCGTGCCGGTGCCGGTGCCGGTGGTGCCGGTGCCGCCGCCGCCGCCTCCGCCGTGCCGCGCCCGCTCCGCTCGGCCAGCGCCGCCGGGGCCCGCGACAGCCGCCTGTAAAATGGCGCCGCGGAGGGGCGGGCCGGGGGCGGGGAGCAGCCGCGCCGCCCGCCCCTCCCCGCCCCGACCCCCGCGCCCGCCGCGCCCGCCCCCGCCGCGCCGCCCGCCCCGCGCCCGCCCGCGCCGCCCCCGCGCCCGCGCCCCCCGCGCCCCCCGCGCCGCCTTCCGGCCGCCAGCGCGCCGACCCCCGCCCCGTCCCTCCCGCCCGCACCTGCCCCCGGCGCCCACCTGGCCCGCGCGCGCCGGCCCCTTGCAGCCCCCCCTCCCCCACCCCCGGGGACCCCGAGCGACCCTCGGGGGAGCGGAGCGGTGTGCGGCGCCTGCAGACTGTTTTGGGGTTTTTTTGTTTTGTTTTGTTTTTTCTAGGCAATGTCACAAGGTGGCACTTAGAGCGTTGGGGGGGGGGGGGTTGTTGGTTTCTTTGGGGGGGGTATGCTTGCTTTTTTTTTTTTTTTTGGACCTTTCGGGGAAAGGGGTTCCTCGTGACTGACTGTGCGCGGACGCACTGGGGAGGGCGTGGAAGGGCCGCTCCGGAGTCCGCGGGTCCCGGCGGCCGCCCGCGATTGGCGGCGTCTGGAAGTGCCCCCGGGTGATGCTGCGGGGGAAACTGCGGGACGCCCGGGAGCGGGGATGGGAGGGGGGGCGCCGGCGTGGTCCGCCCCCGCCTCCCGGACAGCCCGGTTCCGAGGCTCGTGGCCAAGGTGGGGGGGGGGGGGCTGGCCCCCGAGTGTCCTCCCCCGGCTGCAGAGGCCCAGATCCCCGGGGCTTGGCGGGGCCGACGAGGTTCCCAGGTGATGCTGAGCGGCCGCTCCTGCTGCCTGTCAGTACCGCTCCGCCAAGGCGCCGCGCTCGAGATTCCGTAAGCCCTGGCCAGACCCCCAGAACCCGAGAGCCGGGACTTGCATCGCACCTTCCATCTTGTGCTCACGAGCTGTGATCAAAGCCCGAGCCGGACCCCCTACGCCCACCCCCAGTGACCGCGGCTGGCCCGGCAGAGGGGAGCAGATGTGCATTTAGCACGGGCGTTTCAGGCTTGTTTGGCAGTTTGGAGGTTTGGAGATTTTGGAGATGTATTGCGCACACACATACACACACACACACACATACACGCACGCCTGCATGGGACTGAGCGTTTGTGTGCGTGACCGGGCAACCGTGCGCATCTCATCAAATAGGGAAGTCCGGGCCCGAGACATTGTACAGCGGGTGATGCCCTTGCTTTGCGCCAGCGTGGAAGCGATGCCTGGGGACAGAGGCGAGGCAGGAGTACGCCCTGACGACAGCTGGGTATTCCCCCAAACCCCTACAAAAAAAATGGAGAAGTGGGGTAGGCGCTGACTTTTAGTCCCGCTTTTGTGCCGTCTCACTTACTTCTCTAATCACTTGTTCAGTTCCGCCCCTAGGAGTGGAGATTGTAAATCCAATCTTTCCTACCCAGGGGAGGGCCAGGTGTCTTGGTCCAGTTGAAGATGGAGGTAATATAAGGTCCGAAGATTTCTGGGACTTACAGAAAACTTCACTCTGCACTACCTATCGCTTTACTTCAACTCCAAGGACCTTTTGCCATCCAGCCTGTTTTTGTTTGGGTGGGGGGGAGGAGATTCCTATGTATACTGATGACCACCGCGCAGACTGGGGCGGGGAGCTAATTGTTGTGTCTTCATTTTCCCTCATCCCTCCCGAGACCTTTGCAGATTTGCTGTCCTAAAATAAACTTTCGCTCTCCCAGCCTTCCGGCCTCATTTCCTTCCCCTCTTTCCCATCACTCCTCAGAAGTTGTCACTCCTGCAGCTTTCTCTGATGTCACCGGTGACCTTCTAATTGCCAAATCCTATTGCCGACTGAAGGTCCCTGTTTGTTCTGGATGGTTCTGTAACATTTCATCAACTTCCCTTCCCTATTGAAACTATTCTAGTAGGACTGGAGCAATAGGACAGTGGGTAAGATGCTTGCTTTTGCCTGCACCTGACCCACGTTTGATCTTCAGCTCCCTATGGAGTCTCCTGGGGGGCCGCCAGAAAAGATCCCTGAGCACAGAACCACGAGTAAACCCAGTCCACCAGCACTAAGTGTGACCCAAAAGCAAAACAAACAAAATTGTTCTGATGATGATCGCTGAGTCTTGCATTTCTACACTCGTCCTCTACATACCTCTCAGCTGGAGTTACCTGGTACTCATGCCTAGAATTACCAGTTTCCCCTCACACTCCTTTCTCCCTATCTTTTCTCCTGCCTCTTCCTCTCTGAATTTCATTCTCCTTAGTCCGGATCTGCAAATTCTCTCCAGACAAGCCAGAGACCAGCTTCTGAACTTCTAGACACATATTTCCAATTGTTCCTGAGACAGTTCACCTGCCACCCAATATTACCCAGGGATTTTTTTTTTTTTGGCCTTTTGGGTCACACCTGGCGATGCACAGTGGTTACTCCTGGCTCTGCATTCAGGAATTACCCCTGGCGGTGCTCAGGGGACCATATGGGATGCTGGGAATCGAACCCGGGTCGGCTGTGTGCAAGGCAAACGCCCTACCTGCTGTGCTATCACTCCAGGCCCTGCCCAGGGATTTTAAATGTCTACATTGCTAACTCATGATTCTCCTTCCACAAACACGTTTCTCACCGGGTTTTCTCATCTGGCTACCAGAGCTCTGAAGTTGCTTTTGACTCTTTGCCCCTTGGCCCACACCACCTGTCTGTCTGTGTGGTGAATCCAAGCCAGGAAATGTGTCTAAAATTCTCTTCTCCAATTCCATCATTCCAAACCCTTGCTCTTCCTTGTACTGTCTGAAAAAGCTTCTGTCTGGAGGGCTGGAGCAATAGAACGCATCCTACCCAGATTCGATTCCCAGCATCCCATATGGCCCCCCAAGCACCGCTAGATTAATTCCTGAGTGAGTGCATGAGCCAGGACTAACACCTGTGCATTGCTGGGTGTGACCCAAAAAGCAAAAAAAAAAAAAAAAAAAAAAAAGCTTCTGTCTGGCATCTTGGCCTCAAGTTATCTCCCCCAGCCATCCCTTGTTATCATCCCCAGAAAACTAACCACTTCACACCCCTCAAGGCCTCCAGGTCTACAGAACTAAAGAATCTGTGAAAGGAAACAGAATAAAGGATGTTTTCCAGGAAAACATTCAAGATCTTTCACCAATTAGTCTCTAGCTACTCCCTTTTCTTGTTTGTTTCTTTGTGTTTTGGCCCGCACCTGGTAATGTTCAGGGATTCCTCCTGGATCTGCACTCAGGAATCATTCCTGGTGGTGCTCAGGGGACCATATGAATGGCAGAAATCAGACGTGGGTTGGCTGCATGCAAGGCAAGTGCCCTACTTGCTGTACTCTCTCCAGCCCCCCCCCCCCCCCAGCTACTTTCTTTTTATATTTGTTTCTGAACAAAGTATTGCTTTTTTATTGGCTGTCAGACTGGAGTTGTCAGCAGTGTTAAAAAAAAAAAAAGCAGGGACAAAATACGTTGAATCAGGTTCTTGCCATGCACAGTCAACCCAGGTTTGAGCCCTGGCACCACATTATAGCCTTCTGAGTTCCCTGGGAGTGATTCTTGAACCAGAAATAAGACCTGAGCCCCACCAGGTGTAGCCAAAAATCCAAACACACCCCCCCACACACCACGGCACCAATTGAGGGCTGGAGAGATCAACCAGGCTGAATTTCAAGTCCTAAATCAGGAGTAACCCCACCCCACCCCACCCTTTATGGGTATCCTGGTATGACCCAAAAATAAGAAAGGGAGAGAGGGAGGCAGGGAGGGAGGGAGGAAGGAAGGTAGGGAAGGAGAGAAAGATGAAAGACTGCTTCAGGCAAGAGCTTGGATGTTGTACTTCCTTTCATATCTAAGGCCCTGGGATAGAGCCCATCTTCCCCCCCCCCCCAAAAAAAAAAAACGCTTGTTTGAGATAAGACCATGCTGCCCTCTTGGGTCTTCGAAGATTACCTACTATTCTTCACTGGAATTGGTCATGATTACATTTCTGGGAAGGGTTGGTGGTTTGGTGATCAAATGACTGACCTGAGTGATTCCATTTTGGACCTATTTTTTCTATTTTTTTTTTTCAACAGGAGATGATTCAGATTTCTGCCTTACAGAGTTCACATGAGGATTCCATGAGGTCATTTATACAGTGATTAAGCAGTGCTAGAATACTTAGGTGTTCATTCAAAGTCCTGAGTTGAGTTTTGAGACCATACCTGGTGGTGATCAGGAGTTACTCCTGGCTCAGTGCTCTGGGATTGCTCCTGAGGGTGCTCAAGGCACCATGAAGCGCTAGGGTTCTCATTCAAACCTTTAGCACACAGAGCTTGTTCTCAGTGCATGAAGCAAGTTCTCTGGAGGCTCAGTAATAGGTTCACTCTTACCTCCCCTCTTACGTTCTCTGAACTAAACCAGCAGAGTATGTCAGGAATATTTGGTGACATGGAAAATTAGAAATCCCTGTTCTTTTCAGGCGATGGTGTTTGTCGGGGGAGGTCCGGATGTGGGAGGGGTGTGTGTGATGTAATTGCAACTTGGAACTATCACATCTTCTTGCTTTGCTTTTTTTGTGGTATTTACTTCTCTTTCTCTGAAATCCACCATGAGGGTCATTAAACAACTATTAAAATAATAATAATTTTAATACAATAAATTTTTAATATACACCTACTAAGGAAAATAATGAAATTGGAGGGGGGAGAAAGATTTTGTTTAAAGGGAGTTCAAAGGTAGTGTTTCCTATCTTCAAACTAGAAGCACGTGTGCATTACCAGGGTCAGGCTAACTCCTGATCTAACCCATACTTGGCGTGTATCTACAGGGAAATACAGAACAACTGAATTTTTTAATAGGTCTAGGCCTTTAATGATAGAAGAAAGCAAAACAGTAGTTATCTCAAGGTTCTTCTAACCTTGAGAGGGGCTTTATGGCAGAGCAAGGACTTTTTACCTCTCAGTGTCAAGAGAACTGACCCTTTCTAAATCAGTCTCCAACCAAGACAAGTCTCGTTTGGGGGCAGCAGGGAGGGGCCCAGGACCTGCCTGGAGTGAGTGGTGAGTGTGTGTGTGTGTGTGTGTGTGTGTGTGTGTGTAGGGATGCTCATTGCAGCACTGCTTGGAATAGCTAAAAAATGTTTAAAAACGTGGTCCCCCGAGCACCACCAGGAGTAATACCTGAGTGCAGAGCCAGGTGCAATTCCTGAACGCAGAGCCAGAAGTAACTAACGCCTGAGCATCGCTGGGTGTGACCCAAAAAGCCAAAAAAAAAAAAAAAAAAAGCAAAGAAAAAAATTTCTTAAACAATTCAAATTGGGACTAGAGAAATAACAGAGCCAGGAATAACCCCTGGGCATTGCCGGGTGTGACCCAAAAATAAATAATTTTAAAAAATAATAAAGTGAATTTAAAAATACTTACCAAAAAAAACTCCCCAATTGGTAGTCTTCTTTTAATTCTTCCCCTTACTTCTACCCCTGGGCTGGAGCAATAGCACAGTGGGTAGGGCGTTTGCCTTGCATGCAGCCCACTGGGCCGACCCTGGTTCAATTCCTCCACCCTTATCCCTCCCCCCACCATGGCAAAGCTTGGCAAGCTCCCCATGATGTATTCTATATGCCAAACACAGTAACAACAAGTGCCAAACACAGTAACAAGTCTCACATTGGAGACATTACTGGGCCCACTCCAGCTAATTGATGAACAACGGAGGACAGTGCTACAGTGCTACTTCTGCCCCTGGCAACTGTTAATGTGCTCTCTCTCTCTCTCTCTCTCTCTCTCTCTGTCTCTCTTTGTCTCTCTCTCTCTTTATACATATGTACATATATGTATACATATATTTAATACATATTAAGTATATGTATATTCCTAGTTCCTACCATGCAGGTTTTGTTTGGGGAGGTTTTGTTTGTTTATTTTCCTGACAGTGCTCAGGAAACCATAAAATGTGATGCCAAGGATCAAACCAGGGTCAACAGTGGGTAGGCAAATGCCCTACCCACTGTACCATTGCTCCATCCCACCAGGCAGTCTTTGGAAGCTGACCTGGACCCCATGTTTCGCCATCCCTATTTGGTGTGGCTGCGACCAGTCCATTCAATACACATGCATATGTACTGAATGTATGTCTGTGCATGCATTGATGTATATTTATGTTTTTATTTTTTTTTACATTTATGTTTTTATAGCTATGTGTACATACATGATTTTTTTCTTTCTTATCATACCAGAGTTTAAACCCAGGTCTCATGCATGCAGACATGCTCTTTACTCCTGAGCTGCATCCTTAAACCTGCTCTTCAGGACACTTAGTATAAATAAAATGATACACTATGCGATCTTTTTGTAAGGGGTGGGCTCCCAAGCAATGCTCAGGAGGCCTTGGGGCAGGGGTCCCCACTGGCAATGGAGGGGGCGGGGTGCTGCTCACTTCCAGGGTCCAAGGCTGTGCTTCTGCTTGGGTCCTGCCATGCCAAGGATGACTCAAGCCACCCTCTTTGGTGCTGGTAACCTGCAGGACTGCCCACAGTGATCAGAAGGTACCAGGAGTCAAACCAGGTTTGAGCATATGCTAGGGATGCTCCTTAAGCACTGAACCGCCTCGGGCCCCTACCACGCAGGCGTTGGAGACTGGCCTGTACCCCCTAAAGGGGCCAGCTTGCAGCCGGCTGTGTATCATTCCCCGCTTGGTGTGGCAGGGACTGATAAGGCTGACCAGGCTGTCCAAGGTTGTCCAGGACTGACAAGGACAGAGGGACGTGCACCTTCTCAAAATGTGGGGGACGGAGTCTGAATTGTTCTCGCTTTTGGAATCTTATTTGGCAATAATTATCTAAATGCAAATAGGTCTGCTAAAATATTTCATTAAATACACATACCCTTAGCCCAGAAAGCCAGTTCTGGGAAGCGCTCAGGGGCACAGTCTCTGGACGGCACCAAGATTGTGCAGAAGAAAGTACTTCACCCCACCCCTTCGAAGGCACCACCCACCTCTCCCAACCCCACCCCCCCATTCCCAGATGGGGGGGGGGCGCTGAAACCTGAGCCCTGACACCTTGTGGGGACACTGAGCAGTGACTAGTGGGGGCCCTGCACTGTCCTGCACACACCTCAAGCTCCCTATCTGTTCATTGTGGGCTTCCTCCTTCTTCCTTTTCGGAAATCCCAAGCGGGGGAGATTTCCTCTGCAGAGTCCCCACTTCCACAAGCCCCACAACCCCCTGCCCTTGATGGCAACCTCCCTCAGGGCCTAGACTGGAGATTCATGGGAGACCAACCTCCGGCATCCTTCTCCCCTGATCTCAGCTGTGACCACATCTCCGACATACTCCTTCCCAGCGCCTCTCAGCCTCTCTCCCTTGCTCAGCACAGCTGGCACCAAGAGCCACTTCCTGTCCCTGTCTCCCCCAAGTCCCTGGTTCCCCCCACCACACACACACACACACACACACACACACACCCCTGCTCTGCTGACAGTCTGGCTTCCATTTCTGTTTTCCTCGGAAACTCTGCCGGTGAAGGAGCACTTTCCTGAGGATTGCATAATCCAGGATCTTTCCTGTATGCATCTCTATGGGAATTTTCTGGAGCCTCTGGCAGAGCCGGAGGAGTTACAAGCTGGGGAAATTCCGCCCTTGGCTAAGAGGCTGCTTTTCCTAGTTCTTAGACCCCGATCCTGTTTTCCTTTGGGTTTTTTGTTTGTTTGGTTGGGTTATTTTTTTTTGTTTTTTTTTTTTCTATTTGAGTCCACACCCAGCGTTCAGGGATTTTTCCTGGCTCTGCACCCAGGGTTCACTCCTGGAAGGGCTCCGGAGACCATATAGGATTCCAAGACCAAAAGCAGGTTGGCCACATGCAAGGCAAGCGCCTTACCCACTGTCTTGTCTCTCTGGCATGACCGTGTTTTTTCTGTCTGCTCAGACTCCTCTTCCTCTACCCCAGTGTATGGGGTACCTGTACCCTGCTGTGTTCATTTTCACTCCCTCAAAAACCCTTCAGTCCAGAGGCCAAAGTTATAGTACAGCAGGTAGGGCGCTTGTCTTGTACAGGACCATCCAGGCTCGATTCCCAGCATCGTATATGGTCCCCCAAGGTTTGCCAGGAGGAATTTCTGCGTGCAGAAGCAGGAGCAACCCCTGTGCGCTGCCAGGTGTGAGCCCCCAAAACCAACACAAAGGTCCTTCTGAGGCTTCACTGCTCCCGCCTAGACCATCATATTCTTTCCTCCAGGTCATTCATGTTCTGCTTGTTCATCTTCCCTTTCCCCTGGAAACCTGGAGCCCGTAGGTGATAAATGTACCCCAACATATTTCATAGCCTTGGAAACAAAATCACATCGAAATGATTTTTTGTCCTCCCTGCTCCTCCAGAGCAGAGAGCTTCATTTATGTGACCATGTGTGTGTGCTCCTCATTGTGTGTGACACACAGTAGGTGTGCAGCAATGATCTCAGTATTTGGTGATCTCAGTTGAGGATCCAAACCAGCAGGGTGGAGTGCTTGCATGCCTTGTACAGGACCGACCCAGTCCCCCACTGATAGTGGGAAGGGTGTCAAGGGAGAGAAAGACTCGGGATTCACTCCAAGTGCCTTAGAGATATGGATGGCAATGAGGAAAGTTAGGTAAGAAGCCAAGCACAGCTGGACTCAAAGACCAGTCAAGGGCCGGAGAGATAATACCGAGGTTAAGGCACTTGTCTTGCACATGGTGGACCTGTTTGATCGCTGGCACCATAATATGGTCTCTTGAGTACTGCTGTGTGTGCCTCCACCCCTAACCCTGCCAAAATAAGACAAATTGAAAAAAGTAGCGCTTTCCTCAGAGTTTCTGAGCCTAGAAGTTCTTGGAAACGCTGTGTGTGTATGTGTGTGTGCGTGTGGGTGTGCATGTGTGTGCATGGGTGCATGCGTGTGTATATGTATGTATGTCTGTGCATGTGTGTATAGTGCAAAGGGGAGATTTGGAAAAAAGAGCAAAAATCTATCAGCTTCTATAAGGAAAGAAGCAATACTGGAGCCTGGAGAGATAGTACAGTGGGTAGGGCATTTGCTTGCATGTGGCCAACTTGAATTCCATGCCCAGCATCCCAAAATGGCCCCCTAAACACCGCAAGGAGCCGTTCCTGAACACAGAGCCAGGAGTAATCCCTGAGCATCTCCAGTGTGGCCCCTCCCCCCAACAAACAGACAGGTGCAATATGATCTCAGCTGGTGGGATGTGGGCAGCAGCCTCCCTGGGAGCGGTCAGGAACCTGAGGAGAGTCTGAAAGTCTGAGATGCTAACCAGGACTTTGCTTTGACCTAGGTCTATTCTCTTGGTGTGATTTCAACAAGCTGCATGCTTAGGGAACATTTTTCTGTAATTGAACACTACAGAAAGGTTTTGGGTTTTTTTGTTTGTTTGCCTATTTTTTGGGCCACACCTGGAGGAGCTCAGGGGTTATTCCTGGCAGGCTTGGGGAACCATATGGGATGCCAGGGATCAAACCGGGCATCAGTTAGATCAGTCACATGCAAGACAAACACCCGATTTGCAGTATAATTGCTCTAGCCCACTACAAAAAGTTTTTGAATAAAGGTAAAAACTACTCTAGCATTTTCTGACAAGACTCAGCTATGGACAACTTTGTAACTACATGGGAATTCAATGAAAAAATGAAAAATGAAAAAAAAAAAAAGAAAACTAACCCCCTCCCCCCCCCAAAAAAAAAGCTGGGGAGGGATGTGGGCAGGGTGCTTGCCCTGCACATAGTTAACCCAGGTTTAATCCCCGGTTCCAAATGTCCCCTGAGTCCTCCAGGAGTTATTCCTAAGCACAGAGCCAGAAGTAACCCCTGAGCACCACCACATATGCCCTCTCCACCTCTCAAAAAAAAATTCTCTTTAATAAAATCAATCCTGGGGGCTGGAGCCATAATACAGGCGGAGGGCATTTGCCTTGCACATGGCCAATCCAAGTTCGATCCCTGGCATCCCATATGGTCCCCCAAGCACCGCCAGATTTAATTTCTGAATGCAGACATAGGAGTAACCCCTGAACATGACCAGATGTGACCCAAAAAGCCAAAAAAAAAAAAAAGGAAAGAAAGAAAGACAATCCTTCTCAGATTCATATTTAATACATTAGCTATTCCCTGTTTTAGAATCTCTCTTCCCCGGTACCCCCCTCCTTGGGTCCCAGGGCTTTGGCCTGACATATAGAATGCAAACTCTCTAGCAATTAGCTACATTGCTTGCCCAGACTTCGTTTTATTTTAATTATTTTTGCATTGGGGCCACACCCAGCTGTGCTCAGAGCTTAGTCCTGACTTGAAGCCCAGGGATCACTCCTGGCAGGGCTTGAAAGACCATATGCAGTGCTGGGATGGATCCCCAATTGGCTAAGTGCAAGGCAAGCACCTTCTCTGCTGCACTATCAACCCCCCACCGCCCCCAACTTCCCCAGACTTCAGAAGCTAGAGAGATCACACAAGGGTTAAGACACTTGTCCTGCATGCAATGGACCCTCGTTCAATGATCAGCTTCATATATTGGTTACCTGAGCATGGCTGCTAATGCCCCCTGAGCAAGAGCCAGGAGAGCCCCTGAGTATTGCCAGAGGTTGCCATCCATCAAAATTTTTTATTGTACATTGACGCCGGCACACACCACCATGACTCACAGTTGGATGTGGCTTAATTAACACAAACTGCACCGCTGGCATCAGTGTGATATAAATAAATAGACAATAGGGTTCATCTCCAGTGGAAATGGGGGAGGAAGCACATGTCTAGACTGGATCTTGGAGTAGAAAGTCAGGACAAGGAGATGAAGTGGTCCACGCCGGTGTTTCTAGGAATACGCATTCTAGGAAACAGGGATGTGTGTTTGTATTATGGATATGAACGTTTGCTTTGGCTATTTTGTTTCTAGACCAAATACGTGACAGCACACAGGCAACCTTGGGGGAAAGGCACAGAGTCCCTGCCCCGTCTGCCCTTGGCTGTGTGACCTTGGGGAAGCCATTGCACTAGCTCACACCCAGGCCTCATGAGGTGCGAGCAGCATCAGTCTGTCTGCCCGGCCCTCACCAGGACTGGCGTGAAGATCCAACAACCTCCTTCCTGGGAGCAGACTTCCTGCATCTGTTTGCCCAGCCCTTTGCCAGTACAGCTCATAAGCATCCCCGGCCTCCTTTAGCCCTAGAACTGAGCCCCAAACTGGTCTCAGGACATAATATCACATACTCAGCCTTCCCCTACACAAGTGTGTCTCCGCCAAGGTGCTGCTGCCCCTGGGCAGTAGGTGGAAATCACATCTATGGAAGGTCATGGCAGAGACTAGGGAGCAACCTGTAGGCCAGGGGTCCACAGTAGGAGAAAAGAGAGAAGAAACACTATCTGGGACAATGTTTGCATAGGAGCGCTATTAAATTTCCTCCTCTTTGGTCTTGATAAGGTCTCCGATTATCGGAGTAACTCAGAATTCAGGCCCTTGTGCCCAGATTGTTGGCTTTCCCACTAATTTGATATGAGTTGTTAGCACAATCTTCTCAGGTCCAGACACTGGGCTAGACACCAAGGACCGGCTGGTAAAAAGGTCGTGGTGCCATGTCCCAGCGAGCTTTCTAAGCACAAGAGGATGGGAGAGAAATCATCCTGTTTCTAGCATGCCTGGGCTCCTGCCCCAGTGGACTTGTACTCTTCTCTGTTAGTTTCTGGGGTCATACCAGGGCTCAGGGCTTGCTCTTGGTTCGGTTCTCAGGGATCACTCCTGGAAGGGCTCAGAGAACTACATGTGGTACCAGGGATTGAACGGGGTCAGTCGCATGCAAGACAAGTGCCTTAAGCCCTCTTCTCTCTCTCTAGACTCAGTGAATTTATATTCTAGGACATGGGCATGACAAACAACAAATAAGCATGCTCAAGCTCAGTAAGTCTGGGAGAAGAGCTAAAAAAATGTAATGAAAAACTCTGGCCATGACCCAGGTTGGGAGGATTCCTCTTAGGTGGGATGATAAATGAGGTCAAAAGGGGCATGACTATTGAGACTCAAAGAAGTCCACTCAATATGAGCTCTTTGCAAAGAGCTGGGGAGAGGCCATTCCAGAAAGAGATCTGAGCAAGAACAAAGATCCTGAGGCATGAAAGACCATGTCAAGCTGGGGAGGATGAAAAAGGGTTGATGTGAGGAAAAAAAGGTAGAAAAGAAATTGATATGGGATGGGATGAGATGGAAGAAGAGGATTTAATCCCTGGCAACACTTGGTTCCCCCAAGCAACAGGCGGGGAATATTCCTGACCACTGTCCATTGTTGTACAAACACACACACACACACACACACACACACACACACACACACACCAGCAACACCCTAAAACTCCAGATTAGGAAGAATACGGAAGTAAGAATTCCTCTAGCTAAGAATGGCACCTATGTTTAGATATACCAAGGATGCATTCTTTTTGGTTTGGTTTGGTTTTGAATTTTCATTTAACGAAAGAACCGTTATTTGCAAAGTTATTGATAGTTTTAGGTAACAATATTTCGACACCAACCCCTCCTCCCAGTGTTCCCATGCTCCCTCCTGCACCTCTCCCGGCTTCATGCCCCCTCGCACTCACACCCCATGAGAAGCACATTTCAGAGTTCTGGGGTTGTAGTTAAGATCTCATGTTTTCAGTGTTATTGAGTCTATGCTTTGGATATACAGTATAACCACTCTCCAACACCACCAGTATAACCAAGGCCCCCGACCCTTGTTTCCACCATTACTTCCCTTTTCTTCTTCATTTGCTCTGATTTTTTTCCATCTCTGTCCCTCTTTCCCCTGTACTCTGGGGTCAAGGCTGATCTAGACATCCTCCCCTTTCTACATTACATTTCCTCGTTCAGTTATACCACTGAAAAGATAGAATGTGAGATCACCATGTCCTTTTTTTTCTGGCTTACATCACTCAGCATGATCTTCCAGTTTCAACCAGGTTGCAGAAAATTGCACAATTGCATCTTCCCTTGCAGCTGCCTAGTGTATATATACCAATCTTCATAATCCGTTCATCCATCATTAGACACTTAGGATGGTTCATATCTGAGCTCTTGTACTAAGTGCTACCATAAATAATAGTGTGCATACATC
Organism: Sorex fumeus; assembly: GCF_029834395.1. Lineage (NCBI taxonomy): Eukaryota > Metazoa > Chordata > Mammalia > Eulipotyphla > Soricidae > Sorex > Sorex fumeus. The sequence goes on from NW_026606101.1 coordinate 22,234,158, forward strand.
CTTTTGAATGAATGTTTTTTGAATATTCCTATCAGCAGTGGATGAAAATTCCTTTATTAGTTGAATATTTCAGGAGCGATAGCACAGTGGTAGGGCGTTTGCCTTGCACGCAGCCAAGATGGCCAACATGAGTTCGATTCCTCCGCCCCTCTCGGAGAGCCCGGCAAGCTATCGAGAGTATCTCGCCCGCACGGCAGAGCCTGGCAAGCTCCCCATGACGTATTCGAATGCCAGACACAGTAACAACAAAGTCTCCAATGGAGACGTTACTGGGCCCGCTCGAGCAAATCGATGATCAACGGGAGGGCCTTTACCTTTACCTTTACCCCTAGGAGACCTGGCCTCCTTTTTTAGCACATGATGGATTTGGGGGCAGGGGGTTGGGAGGTTTCTGTGCTCAGGGCTCACTCCTGGTTGGCTCAGGGGACTACAACAGGTGCTGAGGATTGAACCAGGTCAGCAGCATACAAAGCAAGCACCTTATCCACTCTCCTACCTCTCTGGCCCCATGGATTTGTGTTAGTTCGTTGGTTTGTTTTTGTTCTAAGGCCACACCAGGCAATGCTCAAGTATTACTCCTGGCTCTGCCCTTAGGAATTTCTCCTGGCAGTGCTTAGGGGACCATATGGGACTCTGAGGATGAATCAGGGTCTCATGTAAGATAAGCTTCCTACCTGCTGTACTATCTCTCCAGTCCCTCCAAGCTGTCTTTCTTAATAAAATCTTTTTTAATGACCATGACTGCACCTAGAAATTGTCTTTGCTCCAACAATTCAGACCAAGTATGTCTTCTAAGGGCAAAATTCCCCTAAGGCTTTGAGTTCACTGTTCTTCATTCTCAATAGATCTCTGTTGAGTTGTTCTGGTTTGCTTTTAATAGCAAGTTTATTCTAGAATTTAGAGTCAGCCTACAGAGGTGTGAAGTTTCATGTCAAAAAATGCTAATGGCTGCCCGAGAGTCTAATTTTCAACTGCGTCTCCTCCCAGTGTTTACGTTGAATAGGAATCGCCTGCTGGGTTTACCTTCCCCAGATCCGCGGACACTGTGTGTACACATGGCCAGCCTTAGCCAGCCTGTGTGGCTAGCTTTTGATGGATGGTCCCCAAGCTGCTGCTGACCCTGTTTGTACCCCATCATGCCATCTCTACTTAATTTCTCTAAGCTAAAAAATGTACAAGGGGCCAGAGCAATGATTCAATGGCTAAGACGCTTTCCTTCTACACTTGAGTTCAATCCCCAGCATCCCAGATGGTCCCCTGAGCACCACCAAGAGTGATTTCTGAGTGCAGAGCCAGGAGTAACTCTTGAGCATCACTAGGCGTGAACCCCAAAACAAACAAAAAAGTACAGGCAGAAATTCTCAGCTCATAGGCTCACTCAGTTTGATATGAAAAGCTTGATGATGTATTTCAGGACTCAACTTCTTTTTATAAGTCCCTTCTGTCCTCAACATGTCACCTTACTCCCCTCATGGTTGTGAGACGGTGTGCATACCCAGTGGAAAAAGAGGAACCGTTTCTTGTACATCATTCCAAGGAGGGAACATACCAATGCAATAGCTGAGTCTGTGCTTAGAGGAGGTTCCCGGAGAAGCTCCTGGGACCAAGAAAGGCCAGATTCTAGGAACCCCTCTTTTTTCTGTTGATTTGTTTTGTTTTGGGGCCTTCCCCAGCAGTACTCAGGACTTGCTCCTGACTCTGTTCTCAGGAATCACTTCCTGGTAAGCTGGGATAGCATCTGGAATATGGAAGATCCGACCCAGGTGGGCTGCGTACACGGCAAGTGCCTTACCCACTGTATATCACTCTGGCCCTTCTATGAACCACTCCTCATGAGGAACAAGGAACATGAGGCCCACATAGATAATACAGCAGGTAGCGCAATCACCTTGCATGTGGCAACCTGGGTTCAATCCCCAGCATCCCCATATGCCCATATGGTCTCCCAAGCACCAGCAGGAGCAATTCCTGAGTGCAGAGCCAGGAGTAACCCCGGAGCATCGCTGAGTGTGTTCCCAAATCCCCAAAAGTATAAAAAGTATGAAAGAGCAAGGAATCTGGGACCAGAGAGATAGTACAGCAGCTAAGGTTCTTGCCTTGCACATGCACTAATCTGCATTTGGGCCCCTAAACACAGATTTATTAGTAGCTGCTGAGAACTACTAGTGTTGAGAGAGAGGGGCGGGAGGGGAGAGAGAGAGAGAGAGAGAGAGAGAGAGAGAGAGAGAGAGAGAGAGAGAGAGAGCAATCCATTCCAATGCCATTCTAGATAGAGGAGGCAGATGTGCAAATACCTTGAACTGGCAACAGAATGTAGTTCAAGGTCAAACCCCCAAAGGCATAAGATCAAAGATTCCAGCCGGGTGCCAAGTGCTTACACACCACTTCTCGCTTCTCTCCTACTCTGCCCCTTCCTCTCCCGGTCGAAGCACCCTTGAGAGCTGGTGCACATGCTTTGCATGCCAGAGTCTTGGGCTCCTTCTCCAACTGCCAGCTTCCCAAGCACCCCTGCAATCAGTCCTGAATCCTTGCAAACTGTCGAACTGTCCTCCCGTTGTTCATCGATTTGCTCGAGCGGGCCCAGTAATGCCCCCATTTTGAGACTTGTTGTTACTGTTTTTGGCATGTTGAATATACTCTTGGTAGCTTGCTGGGCTCTCCAAGAGGGGCGGAGGAATTGAACCCGACTCGGCCGGCCGGGCTGCGCGCAAGGCAAACGTCCTACCGCTGTGCTATCTCTCCAACCCTTGCAAAAACGAACTAAAAATGAATGACTTGAATTGTACAGAGATAAATTCTATCTGAATAATGAGGCTGGAGAAATAAATGCAGCCTGTTGGGCACTCACCTTTCATGGGAGCCCGATTCAGACGCCAGTTCAATTCCCAGCATCCCAACCATATGGTTCCCTGGGCACCTGCAGGAGTGATCCCTGAGTGCAGAACCAGGAGTAAGTCCTGAACACCACTGGATGACAGGATGTGACCCTAAAACAAACACACAAAATTCTATCTCGGGGCTGGCGAGATGGTCCCCTGAGCATTGGTTGTGTGGACCGCCCCCCCCCCCAAGAAAAAACCCCAGCAACTGAATATGGTGTCTTATGGGTGATACAGTATCATACACACCAGTTATTTTAGGAATTTTTTGTTTGGTTGGTTGGTTTTTATGGTCCCCCAAGCACTGTCAGGAGTAATTCCTGAGTGTATGAGCCAGGAGTAACCCCGGTGCATCGCTGGGTGTGACCCAAAAAGAAAAAAAAAATGTAGCCCCTGAGTATCACCAGGAATAAGCCCTGAGCAACACTGGAACAACACAGAGAAGATCAGCTTGCACAGGATGCTGCTCCAGTGTCTGAAGGGCTCCATATTTCTTTTTTTTTTTTTTTTGCTTTTTGGGTCACACTCGGCGATGCACAGGGATTATTCCTGGCTCATGCACTCAGGAATTACTCCTGGCGGTGCTCGGGGGACCATATGGGATGCTGGGACCATATCGAACCCGGGTCGGCTGCGTGTAAGGCAAACACCCTACCCGCTGTGCTATCGCTCCAGCCCCGCTCCTTATTTCTGGAAATTTGATGTTTTGTTTGTTTAACTTGGGGCTGAGCAAATTTAGGAAGCAGTGCTCAGGCCTTACTCCTGGCTCTGTGCTCAGAGTTCACTCCTGGTAAGGCTCAAAGGATGATATTTAGTTTCGGAGCTCAAACTCAGAGTGACTGCATGCAAGGCATACATCCTATCCACTGTACTATTTCTCTGGCTCTCCGATTTTATTTATTTATTTATTTATTTATTTATTTTTCTTATTTATTGTAAAGCCTGGCAAGCTACCAGTGACGTATTTGATATGCCAAAACCAGTATCAATAAGTCTCACAATTTGTTGTGAGACGTTACTGGTACCCGCTCGAGCAAATCAATGAACAACGGGAGGACAGTGACAGTGACAGTGATTGTTCGGGTGAGTTTTGGGGGGATCACACCCAGGAGTGCTCAGGTCGTACTCCTGATTCTATGCTCATGGATTACTCCTGGTGGGCTCAGGGGACCATGTTGGGGTGCTGAGAATTGAACCCAGGTCATCCGCATGCTGGCACATACCCAGTCCCACTTTCAACGCAATCATCCCCCGTAGCCCTCAATGTATTTGTCTAACTCCCCCAGTTGCTGCTTCATTTTCTCGGGGAGCTGTGACAGCTGTTCCCACCCTAGCAGCCCAGGTCTAGGGGTCCTTCTGCAAGAATGAGCACACTATTTCCAGCTGGGCTTCTAGACCACACTCTGGCTCCCTGACCTAGATTCAGATCAAAGACTCCCTGTCCACTGTCGCACCCTACAGCACCACTTCTGCAACTTGACCAAGCAAACCCAGTGACATGGCGCCTAGGGTAGATCACTTGGCATTGGGGGCACTGTTTGTTTGAAGACGGGCTTAGAATCCAGGCTGGAAATCACGAAGCCAGAGAGAGCACAGACGTTAAGGCGCTGTCCAGAATGTGGCTGAGGTCATGAATCTGGTTCTACTCCCAGCACCATTTATAGTCCCCAAGCACTGGGGACCCCTGAACACTCATCCAGACCACATCCAGAGATGGCCCCCCAGAGGATGTGACCCTCCCCCAAAAGACTAGAAATCACCTTTTTTTGAAAGATGCCTGAAGGGAGGATGGAGTTGAGCCCTTCCCTCCTGCCCCCCAGCAGTGCTCAGGACTTATTCTTGGCTCAACACTCCGGAGTCACTCTCAGATAGTACATACCTTTGGGGATAATACCGGATGTTAAGGAATCCAACCCGAGTCAGCTTCATGTAAGGCAAGTGTTCTACCTGCTGTGCTATTGCTCCAGCCCCTGGAAATCTCATCGTTGTGTATCTTTCCTTGAATCCAAAACCTGCTTCACAAGGCCCTAGGCACAGTCCCTACTCATTGTCCCTTTGTTGGCACTGGCCTGCTTGGTGCGGTTCCCCTGCAGCCCAGACAGGCTCTTCTACTCACCATGCTTGCCTAAACACTCAAAAGCAAGACACCAGGCAGCCTGGGGCCCACACTTGTAACTCCACAGTAATGCAACTGATGGGCAGTTTCTTCATAACCTTCATCTTTTGGTCTTATTTGTTTCTGAAATTGTTTTATTTGGAGGCACACACAACAGTGCTCAGGGCTTACTCTTTGTTCTGTGCTCAGGGTTCACTCTTGCCAATGCTTCAGGGACCATACAGGGTTCCAGGATTTGAAGCTGGGTTGCCTTCATGCAAGACCTTAACCCCTGTGCTATCTAACTTTTGCTTCAATTTCCCAACTTTTTATTTTGAAAGTTTCTAAACTTGAGGAAAACTTTCTGAAAGACGTGATAAATACCTTTGAAGGATTAACCCCCCATTCTTCAGCTCCTTGCTCTTTCTTATTATCCTCACTGGCCCCCAAACTATTTGAGAACCGTTACATACACTAAGACATTTACCCTCTAAGTACCTCACCAGGGATCTCCTAAGAACAAAGACGCTCTCCTATACAACCCTTTAGCACGCATGGGACTTTTAATATTGTTACGGCACTTCCAGGCAGCTTGGGAGATCCTGTGTGGTGCTAGGAATCAAACCCAGATTGACCGGGTGCGAGCAAGCTGCCTTCATTTCTGTTTTTGTTTTGTTTTTGTGTCACAACCAAGGATGCTCAGGTCTTACCCCTGGCTCTGCACTCAGGAATCACTCCCGGCCGTGCTGGGGGACCATAAGAGTTGCCAATAATGGAACCCAAGTCAGCCTCGTTGCTAGCACAAGAGCCCCGTCTGCTGTACTCTTGCTCTAGTCCTTTTGGTTTGTTTTTGTTTGGGGGCCACACTCGGGGTGATGCTCAGGGGTTATTCCTGGCTGTGCCTACTCCCAGTGGTGCTTGGGGAAACCGTATGGGATGCTGATCAAGCTGGTCAACCGCATGCAAGGCAAATGCCCTACCTGCCGTACTATCTCTCTACCCCACCCAGTCCTCATTTCTTTCCAAACTGGTGCCCTTGGCTAAAGGTTGGAGATGTGATAACTCAGATAAAACCACCTCCTTGGCCTGGCTCCCCGACCTCCACCTTCTCTGTGCCAGGTAGATGGGCTGCCTCCTCTTGGTACGTGTGTCAGAGCTCCACCTCTCTGCCCAGTATGGATGGAACTGACACCTGGCTTCTGGGTGTTGTTCTGTTCCGTCCCTGACACATTCAGACACACTCAGGCACAGGAAGGGGCTCAGAGAGATGAAAACTCATAGGACTGAGCTGCAGGCTTCACATAGAGGAGGCTTGAGTTCAATCCTGGGTCCCCAAGCACTGCCAGAAACATCCCCCAAGAACAGATTTGGCAAAAGCCCCCAGCAGCACTTGATGTGTCTCAAATCCCCTAACCCTTCCCAATAAGAAAGAACATTTGGGAAGCTGGAGCGATAGTACAGCATCAGGTAGGGTGTTTGCCTTGCACACAGCTGACCCAGGTTCCATCTCAACATCTCATATGGTCCCCTGAGTACCACTGGAGTAATTACTGAGTGCAGAGCCAGGAATAATTCCCAAGCATTGCCGGGTGTGACCCAAAAAGCTAAAGAAAGAAAGAAATTTGGTGGGGGACCCACCCCAAACTCTCAGAGCTTACTCCTGGCTCTACACTCAGGGATCACTCCTGGTGGTGCTCCGGGGACCATATGTGGTACCAGGGTTAGAACTCAGGTAGGCCATGTGCAAGACAAGTGTCTTACCCATTATACTATCACTCTGGCCCCCCAAAAAGAAATATTTAAAGAAAAGTAAAACAAAATGATTGGAAAACAAGCAAGCAAATAAAAACCATGAATTAACATTAAAAAAATACAACTCATGGGTAAATAATAAAATTGTCTTCAGAGTAAATCCTGGAGAATTTCACATGCATGGAATTAGAATGTGTGTTAGCTCATGCAGTGTAACAAGTTACCCGGGGTCTTAGTCACTTCAAATAACACACACACACACACACACACACACACACACACACACACACACACTTCTGCAGAGGGTGAGTCCAGGAGGGTGAGTCCCGGAGCGGGTCTGGCCCATGGCTGCTCCAAGGGCCAGAGGCCACGCCAGCAGTCAGAGAAGAAAACCCAGTTCTACACTTACTCCTGGATTTTTCTCACTCCTGTGGGAATTTATTTTCTCACTCTGGGCCCCTAAAGCACATTAAAATAATTTTTTTCATTAAAAAAAATTTTAAATAAAACCTTTGAGTCCCCATGGGGCCAGAATGGATAGTACAGTGGGTAGAACGCTTGCTGTGCATGTGGCCAACCCAGGTCAGACCCCTAGAACCCCATATAGAACCCTGAGCCTACCAGGAATAATCCCTGAGCCCAAAGCCAGGAGAAGGCCTAGCATAGATGCAGCCCCCAAACCCCCAAATTAAAAACAAGCAAAGAAAAAAAGAACCTGGGGCTGGAGCAATAGCACAGTGGGTAGGGCGTTTGCCTTGCACGCGGCCGACCCGGGTTCAATTCCCAGCATCCCATATGGTCCCCTGAGCACCGCCAGGGGTAATTCCTGAGCGCAGAGCCAGGAGTAACCCCTGTGCATTGCTGGGTGTGACCTAAAAAGCAAAAAAAAAAAAAAGAAAAAAGAACCCAACTTTTAAGGTTTCCCCCTACCACACACACACACACACACACACACACACACACACACACACAACCAACAGGAACCTCCACAGCAAAAATGCCTGTCTTGCAGATGAGAGGCTGGGAGCCTATGGGCACCAAGTGCCTGCAGCAGGGCTGTCTGAGATACTGGCATGGCAGCAGAGTGTGCCGGCATGAATGTAAGGCCAGGCCAGGGCCAGCACCATAGCTAAAGGGGACAGGGGACGGCCCCAGCAAGCACCGTAAGGAAAAGCTGGGCAAGAGTGTGTGGAAGCACCATGAGCAAGCGGATCGGCCGCTGGTGAGCACGGGTGCAAGCAACCCCAGCGAGCACCATAACCAAGAACATGTGTGACCCGTGATGGTGAGAGCTCAGGAAAGAGAAGGGGGAAAGAGAGCCCAGAGAGATAGTACAGGGGATAGGGTGATTGCCTTGCATGCAGCCAACCCAGAATCAATCCCTGGCACCCACATGGTCTCCTGAGCACCGCCAGAAGTGATCCCTGAGCACAGAGCCAGGAGTAAGTCCTGAACAACATCAGATGTGCTTCCCGCCAAAAAAGGCGGGGGGGCGGGTGTAAGTGAATAAATCAATAGATCAAGTTTTGAAAAAGTAAAACTCTGGGGCTGGAGCAATATTACAGCAGTTAGGGCATTTGTCTTGCACGTGACCGACCCGGGTTCGATTCCCAGCATCCCATATCGTCCCCCCGAGTACCGCCAGGAGTAATTCCTGTATGCAGACCCAGGAGTAAGCCCTGTGCATCACAGGGTATGACCCAAAAAGCAAAAAAAAAAAAAAAAAAAAAAAAGTAAAACTCTTAGAAGGAAAGGTTGGAACTTTAGGTCTGAGAGAGTTCAATGGACTGAGTATATGTTTTGCCTGCAGGAAGAACGGGTTGTGAGTTTGATCCTCATGTATCATGTGTGTTCCCAAGCACAGCTAGGAGTCAGCCCCAACTACGTCCAGGGAGCAAAATGATCCACTTTTAAGGTCAGAATCAGTGAAGTGTAAAGCCAACACTTTATTGGAAAACCAAAGCTTGAATATCTTTCCAGTCAACATTTGTTGTACAAAGTATTTCAAAAAGAAAAATAGAAAGAACACTATAACTCAAAATGTAGGCAATTATTAACAAACTATTGACATTTTGCCCATTATGCCTCTGATTTTTTTCCTTTAATAAAACATGAGAAGGGGGATGGAGAGAGAGTCTGGTAGGTTTGCACATGGCCAGCCTGGCTTCTATTCCCCACACCCGACAGGTCCCCTAATTCCACCAGAAGTGATTTCCTGAGCACAGGACAAGAAGCAAGCCCCAAGCACTGCTGTGTGTGGGCACTCCACCAAAAAAAAAAAAAAGATGAATTGTTTATTAAAGAAAACATGGCCTGGGGCTGGAGTGATAGCACAGAGGGTAGGGCATGACCCAGGTTCGATTCCCAGCATCCCATATGGTTTCCTGAGCACTGACAGGAGTGATTCCTGAGTGCAAAGACAGGAGTAACCCCTGTGCATCGCCGGGTATGACCCAAAAAGAAAAGAAAAAAAAAAGAAAAGAAAACATGGCCTGTGAAAGATGTTTCATAGCCACCACAGATAAAAGGGAGATAATATGTGTATTCAGTTTTTTAGTATCTATAACAGAGGCAGGGCAGGCCCAAAGAATTAAAGCTGGTATGGGGCTGGAGAACTTGCCTTGCATGCAGCCCACCCTAATTTGATCTCTGACAACCATAACACTCCATGAGCATTGCCAGGAGTCAGGACCCAAGAATAAGCCCTGGGTGCTGCCACATGTGGCCCACAAACAGACAACAGTGTCCACAGTGCCAGCACAATTGTATTGGTTGTAATGACAAATAAGAAGCAGTATGTAGGGGCTTGAGCGATGGCACAGTGGATAGGGCATTTGCCTTGTATGCCATTGATCTGGGTTCGATTCCCAGCATCCCATATGGTCCTCCAAGCACCGCCAGGAGTAATTCCTGAGTGCATGAGCCAGGAGTAACCCCTATACATTGTGGGGTGTGACCCAAAAAGCAAAAGAGAGAGAGAGAGAGGGAGAGAGAGAGAGAGAGGGAGAGAGAGAGAGAGAGAGAGAAAGAGAGAGAGAGAGAGAAGCTATATGTAATGAAAATTATGAAACTAACGAAAATTAAGATGTGATGGGGACTGAGAAACTGAAACTGACCCCCCTAAATTAAACAAGAGAAGGGAGAGAGAAGCATTCCTCTTATGATCCCAATTAACAGAGTTAAGGGTTTACCAGCCCACCGGATTTCTGGGAGAGTACTGAGCCGGACAGATTTAAGGGAGTGCAGGGGAGAGGCCCCTAAAGGCCGCAAGAGGTGGGCAATGGATGCATTAATCATTTTGTTGTTGTTGTTGTTGTTGTTGTTGTTTTTGCCAATTACCTCTGTATCTCCTGCTTCACTAGTAAGAATGTACGTAGATTGCAGCCCACCTTTAGAAGATAAGAGAGAGACCCGCTCTGCAACCAGGACTTCAAGTCTCCTTCTCTTCTGACTTGGGGTCCTCAGCATTTGATCCTCTCATAAACTCACTGTCCCATCCTGAGCTGTTTCTCTCTCTGTTCCAGCACAACAGGTGAGGATTTGAAAACGGTGTGGGTGAAAAGTTGGAAATAGAAGAACATGGGTCAGAGAGATGCTTACCCAGGAAACAAAGCAACAAGAGGCAAACAGGAGTGGGCCCTGAGCACCGGTGGGTGTGGCCCCAGGCCAAATGCAGAGGCAGGAGTGGGAGAGATAGGTACAGTGGGTAGGGCATTTGCCTTGCACTCTGCAAACCTAAGTTTGATCCCCAGATTCCCATATGGTCCCGGGAGCATCATCAGGAGTTAGCTCTAAGCACGGAGCCAGGTGTAAGCCCTGAGCACAGTCAGATGTGCTCTCCCCCCCCCCCCCCGCACAAAAAAATTAAAAAGGAGCCAAATGGGAGAAAGGTCTTTGGAATATAGCATTATAGCACTGTGGCACTGTCCTCCCGTTGTTGTTCATCGATTTGTTCGAGCCAGCACCAGTAACATCTCACAACAAATTGTGAGACTTGTTACTGTTTTTGGCATATGGAATGTGTCATGGGGAGCTTGCCAGGCTTTGCCGTGTGAGCGAGATACTCTCGGTAGCTTGTTGGGCTCTCCGAGATGGGCAGAGGAATCGAACCCAGATTGGCCCTGTGCAAGGCCTTACCCGCTGTGCTATAATATTAATTCATGCACACTGAAAACCATTCTGTGCTTAAATTCTTGCATTTGTAATAAGCTGCAAATAAATGGAGGAACACCCTCACTTCCTCAGATCAGTTCTCCTCACCCCCCACTCCCTGGGAGGAAAAGAACTGTAGAGGAGTTCTGCAGCTAGTGTGGGAGGATTCTACACCTCGAGTGTTTTATTTTATTGATTAATTTTTGGTTTTAGCCCACCCCCTGCTATGCTTAGGGCTCATTCCTGGCAGTGCTCCGTGAACTAAATGTGTCAGGGATTAAACTGGGGTCTTCTGGGAGCAAGGCAAATGCCTTAATCTCTGCCCCAAGGACCCTGCTTTGGGAAGCAGAATTCTAGAAGACTCTGCCCCAGGTATCCTTTGATGGAAATGGGTCAGGAGGAGGGGAGGGAGCAGCCCAGTGGATCCAGAGCCTCTGCTTAAAGGCTGCAGAGGTCAGGCTGCCTCTGGGGCTGGCTTGCTGATCTGAGGGGTCCCCCAGAAGCTTCCCTGTCCTAAAGCAATTTAGATCTTTCTGGGGGCTAAAAGCACTTCCTTCCTTCTATCTTTTTTTAATCTCCTCACTTGCTGATTATTCTGGTGTGCGGGAGTTTGGTTTATGTTTCTTTGATATCTTTCTGACCTTTGAAAATCCTTCTTTTATTGTGATTTAGTTTGTTCTCCCTAGATTATTCTTTAAAAACAAAAACAAAACCAAAAAAAAAAAAAACCCTTCCCTGCAGGGTTTTAAGTTACTGATTTGTTGCTGCTGTTTGTTTGTCTGTTTTCATTTTGCTGAGTCTGGGGGCAACCCCAGTGATGCTTATGGGCCATTCGTGCCAGGCCTGAGCCTCCCACATGCAAAATTTAAACTGTTATCTCCTTCTGCTTTTCCTTGTCTGGTCTTCTGTGGCTTCCTCCCCAATGCCTCCTCCCACCCCCCTAGCCCCCCCCCCCCCACCAGCACTGTTCTGTAACACACTCAGTGGAGTAAGGGTCAAGAAACTACCCTGAACATTAACTACTTTCTTGTTTTTTTGCTTTTGGACCACACCTGGTCCTGCTCTTGGGAATTATTTCTGGAGGGATTAGGGGACCATATGTGATACCAGCCTTGAACCTGAGTGGGCCGGCGTGCAAATGCCCTGTACTTACTGTACTATCACTCCAGCCCCAAACTACACTAATTTTTAATGCTTTCAATGATTGTAGTTTAGTTAACATGCTTACAGTAGTGTTTCGATCATGGCTTTGATACACAAAGTTCCCACACCTCACCACCTCCAGAGCAGCCTAGCCCGCCCACCACCGTCCCTGGGTCACTTCTGATCAGAGCCGCGTCCTCCCTCTTCCTGCCACAGCTTGATAATCTGAATTTTGTAATCCAAGGTCAAGGGTTTGTCCTTGTTTGATATCCTCATTTCTCTCTCTCTCTCTCTCTCTCTCTCTCTCTCTCTCTCTCTCTCTCTCTCTCTCTCGATACCACAGATGAGCGAAACTGCCTGGTATTTGTCCTTCTGACTTATTTCACTGACCATGACACATTGCCCGTCTATCGACATGGCGGTGACCTGTAAAATTTCATCTTTTCTTATAGCAAGGTACTGCTGTTCCATCGTGTGCGTTTGCCACAATTTCTTTATCCATTCGTCTGTCCGTGGATATTTGGATCATTTCCATACCCTGGCTAGTGTGCTAAGCACAGCAATGAATTAGGTGTGCACATATATTTTTGAATTAATGCTTCTGTGTTTTGGGCCGAGATACCTCGAAATGGAATGAGTGGGTCACAAGGAAGCGCTGTTCTTACTTTTTTTTTTTTTTTTTTACCACATCCTGGCCCAGAAGCTTGTATGCAGCCTTGCCAAGCGCCATTCTCAGGGGTGTGATAAGAGACTGCCTGTCATTTGGATTTGCTCCTCCTGGATAATGAGTGACCCACGGGCTTCCAATTTAAACCATCACCATTTTATTGATCTCCATTACCCTTTTATTACCACTAATTTCCTCTCCCGTGGTTTCCCCCATCATCTCCCTATCCTGGTTTTCTCTGCACTAGTTTCCTTGATCCTCCTTGATCCTTCTGATTTCAGCGGGCTCCTTTTTTAGCGAGTGTATCTTCCTGCTGGCTGTGGTGGGTGTTGCCCAGGGTCAGCTGTGGTGCTGGTTTACTCAGCCACAGTGCTCGGCCCGATTCCCACTTCTTTCCCCGTGGGACTTGGCACTGGTTCTCACCCAGTGTTGCACAGGGCTATGGTGTCTGCATACCTTTCAGTGGTGCTCCTGAGGGCCAGTGCCCCTGTCGTGGTGTTTATACACACACTCAACTTCGGTGCTCTAGGTCACTGGCTATCCTCCAGGCTCCCATCCTCATTGTCCCGTTCATTCATTCATTCATTCATTCATTCATCTATTGTGATGCTGGGAGTCTAAGCTAGTATCCAGACAGCAAGACTCATGCTCTGCCCTGAAGTCACAATCCCAGCCCTCCAGGAGACATTTTTTTGATCTTGCTGGAGTGACAGTACAGCGGGTAAGGCAAATTTGCCTTCCCAGGCCCAACCCAAATCCATTCCCTGCCATTTCATATGGTCCCCTGAGCCTCCCAGGAATGATTCCTGGGCACAGAGCCAGGAGTAAACCCCTGAGTACCTCAATGTGTGTCCTAAAAGTCAAAAAAAACAAAAAACAAAACAACAAAAAAAGGGTTATTAGTTTGTGAACTCAAATTTTACTTATTTGGGTCCTTATTCTTTTCTTTTCTAATGTTTCATGTGCACTCAAGAGACTGCACAATGGGTAAGGCATGGCCCACCCAGGTTCCATTCCTGGTACCACATATGGTTGCCTGAACACCGCCAGGAGTGACCCCTGAGCATAGAGCCAGGAGTGACCCCTGAGCATAGAGCCCTGAGCATGGAGTCAGGAGTAAGACCTGAGTATTTCTGGGTGTGGCCCCAACAAAAACACAGTTTCTGGGGCCAGAGCGATAATTGTAGAGCAGGTAGGGCGTTTGCCTTTCATGAGCCCAATTCAGGTTCAGTCTCCCACATCCCACACGGTCCCCTGAGCACCACCAGGAGTAATTCCTGAGCACAGAAGCAGGAGTAACCCCTGAGCATTGCTGGGTGTGGCCTCCCCAAGTAACATGATTTTCACCACTTTTCCTTTGAGGATTTATTTTTAGAATGAGTGAGAAGAGAGCACGGGAAAGACACTGTATTTTTTCTTTTTGGTTTGGGGCCACAACTAGCTGTAGTCAGGCTTACCCCTGACTCTGTGCCCAGGAGTCATTCTTGCCAGTGCTCGGGTACCACGTACGGTGCCAGGGATGGAACAATGGTTGGCCACGTGGATAGTTGTGCCTTGCCACCAGTGCTCGCTCTCTCTCTGGTCCCTTCCGTGTGGTTTTCCTGTTGTCGTGATTTTTTTCAGCGCTCAGGGCTTACTTCTGGCTCTGCACTCAGGAATTACTCCTGGCAGTGCTTGAGGGACCATATGGGATGCCAGGGATTGAACAGAGATCAGCTGTGTGCAAGGCAAGCACCCTACCCACTGTACTAGCATTCTGGCCCTCTTCAATATGTTTTTAAAACTCCTGGATGTTTCCCACTGTGAATGGCACTCTGATACCAGCTGTCATGTCTCTGGCCTCTGGTGATTTTTACCATGCAAAGGGGTGAAGGATAATTTTTTAAGCAAATGGTTAAAACTCTCCATGGGAGAGTTGAAGATTCACAGTCAGGGCAGAAAAAATGGGCCGAAGGCATGGCTACAGAGTGCAGAGCTGACCCTCTCCGGGTGAGGCCCAGGGTTTGATTCCTGGCAACAGAAAAGAAGAAAAATAAACAAACATAAGATTGTACTTATCAACATGTATAAAAATTCATTTGACTTGGATAAATACCTATAAAAATATAAAACTATTCCTATTTTTATAGGAATTTAAGAGAAAAGCCTCATGATATTTTGCATTTGGCAACAGCTTTTCTTTTGGTGGGGGAGGGGCTCCAACATAAAGGCACAAGCAACAAAAGGAAAATGCTGATGAATTGTGGACGGGGTGGTAGGCAGAGATGTGAGAGTGGTCAGGTGTAGTGTTCAACTCCTGGCTATGCCAACAATGACCACATGAAGGGAAGGAAGGGGGACGGCACATACAACAACCACAGGTAACCTGCTCCCTTTACATTGTCTTGGCGCATTTCATATATTTCCTTCCAGTTCTTGTCATTTGAAGCCTTTTTGCATATGATTGCGTTCATAGTACACCTGCTATTCTGCATTTTTTTTTGTTTTGTTTTTTGGGTCACACCCAGCAATGCTCAGAGGTCACTCCTGGCTTTGCACTCAGGAATTGCTCCTGGTGGTGCTTGGGGGGACCATATGGGATGCCGGGGATCGAACCCGGGTCGGCCACGTGCAAGGCAAATGCCCTACCAACTGTGCTATTGCTCCAGCCCCTATTCCGTATTTCAAACATGGCACCAAATATGACCATTTCCAGGTTGCTGGACAGGTTTCATAAGTATATTTTTGTTGAAAATATAAACAAACAATAATAAAATCCCCCCCCCCCCGCCTCCCTTCTCACAAATATGGAGCTGGAGAGATAGTACAGTGGTTAGCACTCTTGCCCTGTACGCGGCTGACCTAGATTTGATCCCTGGAAACCCTCCCCCCCCCCCCCCCCACACACACACATGTCCCCTCAGCCCTCCAGGAGTGATCCTTGTACACAGAGCCAGGAGTAAGCCCTGAGCACAGCTAGGTGTGTCCCCCAAATCAAAACAAACAAAGCAGCAACTTTAAAACCACCTAATCTTAGGGCCAGAGCAATAGAACAGTGGTGGGGTACTCGCCCTGCCTGTGTCTGACCTGGGTTTGATTCCCTGGGCCCCATATGATTGCCCTGAACCTCACCAGGAGTGATCCCTGCACAGAGGTAGGAGTCGTCCCTGAGCACAGCCCCGAGGAGGACCCAAAAAAGAAAGAAAGAAAGAAAGAAAGAAAGAAAGAAAGAAAGAAAGAAAGAAAGAAAGACTAATCAGTGGCTGAATAAATAGCAGTACTCCTACATAAAAAAAGAAAGAAACAAACAAAATTTAAACACTAAATGGCCAGCAGTGTTGACAGGGATCCCTTTCTGCACTCTCCATGCTGTAGAATTGAAGCTCTGGAGTCAGTTTACCCAGGGCTCAAATCCTGAGACTGCCACTCAACTCTGTGTAAGGTTCTAGAAAGGTCCAGGCAGTGCATTGCAAATCGGCAAATGGGTTGTGGTGAAGAGAGACTCTATCATCCAGAAATGTCCTGTAACGTGCCTGTTCAACTCAAGCTTCCAAGGTGCATGAATTCCCTTTCTTCATTTTTCCTACAAATACACATTTCAGGCTGCCTGATGTTCCCATGGAAATTACAATGTAACTGTGCCTCTTCTGCAGAAGCAGCCGTAGAAGCAGGACAACTTTGGATGGAGGTTGTGTAAAGCTCACCGATAAGCAGCGTTTATCCTTGCTCTTGGTAGTTTTCCAGGAACTGATTTGGAAATTCTCTACTTTTCTGAAAATAAATCAGAACAGAACAAAGCAAAAATTCTTTTTTGCTTTGGAGTCATAGGAGGTGGTGCTCAGGGGTTATTTCCAGCTCAGTTTTGGGGGTTCACTCCTGACAGTACTCAGGGACGCATGTGGTGCCAGGAATTGAATCTGGGTCTCCTGAATAAAAGTTTGTGCTCCAGTCCATTGAGTCATCTCTCTAACCCCTTTTCTACATTTTTTTTGGTGGGGAGGGGGTGTTAGACCATTCCCAGCAATGATCAGGGGTTACTCCTGACTCTGCACTCAGGAATTACTCCTGGCAGTGCTCGAGGGGGCCTTATATGGTGGCAGGGATGGAACCCAGGTCAGCATGTGCCAGGCAAACGCCATATTCATTATATCTCTCCAACCCCTTCCAGATAATTTTAAGTCTCCTAGCCCCCACCTCCCCTCTTTTCCCTTTGTTGTGATGAGAGGGGTGGGGGGGCTATGCACACTGGGGTGGGTAATTTGGTTCCCTATCTATAAACCCTCACATTTTTTTATTTTCTGGGTTTTGGGACCACACCTGAAATTGCTCAGGACTTACTCCTGGCAGTGCTTGGGGAACCATATGGGATGCTGGGAACTGAGCCCAGGTCAACTGCGTGCAAGGCAAGCACCCTCCCCACTGTGCTATCGCTCTGGCTCCATCTCATACTTTTTTTCCTTAAATCTTTTTGCATGTTTAGTTTTGGGTTTTAAGGCATACCTGGCAGTGTCCTGCGGCTGCTCTGTGCTTGGGCTTCTTTCCCCGCTGTGCTCTGGGGACCGTATCATGTGAGAGATTGAATGCAGGCCTCCTGCATGTAAAGGATGTGCTCTGCCCATTGAACCATCTCTCTGCCCCACCCCCCCAACTGCTCATTTAAGGAAAAAAAAAACTTTATTTTTGGATAATTGACGCCAGTTTATTGCAGAGAAGCAAAATATATTAGACAAAAAGAAAAAACATTTACCTGTGTTCACTCCAGGTGTAAGTAAATATACTCATGCCCTTTCATACCTCTATCTTCTGCATCTCTCTCTCTCTCTCTCAAGGCGCTTACTAGTGTCTGGATTCATCGGGCTACGTGCGTCTCGCTATCATTCTAAATCTGTCCTTGCATGGACACGCATGTCCCTATCTTTCTTCAGCCCCCCTCTCCACATCTCCACGCCTGGTTCTGCTTGCGTCAGTGTATTTGTGTGCTCTTGACTTGTCCCTTCTCTATATTAAGCTGTACACAGTCCCACGTGGCATACTTCCTGAGCCAAGACATTTACTAATGACTAGAGTCAAATTTATCCCTTACTTTCCAGCTTTCTGGTCCTTTCTGGAGCATCAAAACATCATTATCATTTTGCCTAACCATGAAAACCACTCCATGGCTCCAGGAAACAGGACGCGGGTATCCCCTAGCAAATACAAGAAGTATTAACTAGCAAACAGAAGACTCATACAACCGCTGAGATGTCTATTTCTTTTCTTCTGCCACATTGGCTCGAGTGCAACTAGCAATAAAAACAACCACCAAGTATAAGCTGCCATGGGGTGCTTTGCCCGGAGTGAACAAAACTCCTTTCATGCAAACGCTGAGGTTGGGTCTTGGCACACTCAGTAATGAAATACTGTTTTCCCCTTTACACCTGGATAAGTGGAACCATTCTGGCATAAGAGAGCCACCTGTCACCGGCCACAGCTCTTAGCGCTCCCGGAAACAGGGGGAGAGAGATAACAAAGTAGGTGAGCTGGGCTGTGGGTTTTTTTTTTTTTTTGGTGGTGGGGTTGGGATAGTATCACCTGGGTGTTACTCCCAGCTTCTATACTGAGGGGTGATTCGGGGGTGGTGGTGGTTTGAGTCCTTCCAGTCGTGCTTCGGGAACCACACAGTGAAGGGGGTCAAACTAAGGTTGACTGCATGCCAGGCAAGTGCCTTAACCTCTGTACTATCTATCCGTTCTGTTTTGTTTCGAACCAGTGAGAGGCCCTGGTGATAAGGAAACTTATTTGTTTGTTTGAGGGCCACACCTAGCGATGCTCAGGGGTTACCCCTGGCTCTGCAGTCAGGAATCACTCCTGGAGATGCTTGGGGAAACCACATGGGATGCCAAAGATGGAACCCAGGTTGGCCATGCGCAAGACGAGCACCTGACCTGCTGGACTATTGCTCCACCCCGCAGAGAGGAGAATCTTTTCAGGATTGTCCTCCTGCCTGGCTTGGTCTCTCTCCTAATTGTTGGTTTCTGTGTGGCAAATGCTCCCAGAACCTGGTGGCAACGAGCAATGATGGCTGTGTCAGGCGGCTGTATGGGTTGATTGGGCTCAGCCGGTCCGTTCTCACTTGGGCTCGCTCCTGGGAAGACAGTCAGATGCCGGCGAGGGCTGCGGTCATCTGGAGGGGTCAGCTGGGGCCACAGTCAAGACGGCTTGTGTACGTGACCGCCGCTTGCTGCCGACTGTCCCCTGGGAAATCAGCCGGAAGGTCTGCACAGGACCCTGGGCTTTCCAGGGGCTTGGGCTTCCTTAGAGCAGTGTCTGGGGAGGGAGGGAGAGAGGGAGGCCAGAATAAATGCCCTGGGACAGTTGCTTGATAGCTGCAAAAAACTTACTGAGTCACAGCAACTCCCAAATACCACTGCCTCTCTAAGTCATTAGGGCCAGTCCTGGTTTAAAGGAAGGGGACTTAGGGGCGGAGAGAGAGTACAGCTGGTGAGGAACTTGCCTGGTCCACCCCAGCGCAAATCCCGTTCAATTGTTTTCTTTCTCTTCTTTACTTTTTTAATTAGAGTCGGGGGGCAGAGAGATAGTCCAGTGGCCGACCAGGTTCAGTCCCCAGTATCCCAAGGAAGGGGACTTAGGGGCGGAGAGAGAGTACAGCTGGTGAGGAACTTGCACACAGCCCACCCCAGCGCAAATCCCTCCCATTGAAGAGCTGGAAAGATAGTACAGTGGGTCGGGCACTAGTCACTGTACTATCTTAATCCAGAGGTTAAAGCACTAGCCCTTGCATGAGGCTGATCTGGGTTTGATCCTCAGCATCCCATAGGGTACCCTAAATTAAAAAAATTACCCAGGAGTAATTTTTGAGTGCAGAGTCAGAAATAACACCCGAGCATCTCCAGGTATGGACTTTAAAAAAAAAATCCCTCACATCTTGCTCCCAAACACGCCTGGTGTGGCCAAAAATTCAAAAATTAAAAGCGAGGCTGGAGCGATAGCACAGCGGGTAGGGCATTTGCCTTGCACACAGCCGACCCGGGTTCGATTCCCAGCATCCCATGTGATCCCCTGAGCACCGCCAGGGGTAATTCCTGAGTGCAGAGCCAGGAGGAACCCCTGTGCATCACCGGGTGTGACCAAAAAGCAAAAAAAAAAAAAAAAAATTAAAAGCAGTATAAAAGTACATACATAAACTCTGAGGAGTTGATTTGGGGGAGGAAGTGGGCATACCCAACGATGCTCATGACTGACTCCTGGTTCTGCACTCAGGGGTCACTCCTGGCAGGGGTGGGGGTTCCATATGAAATATTGATGGTGGAAGTCAGGTCGGGCACCAATATAAATAGAAGTTGTGCATCAATTTCCCAGGGCTCAGGGCCTGAGAGACAGTACAGTGGGTAAGGTGCTTGTCTTTGCATGTGGCTGACCGGGTTCAATTGTTCTTTCTCTTCTTTACTTTTTTAATTAGAGTCGGGGGGCAGAGAGATAGTCCAGTGGTCGACCAGGTTCAGTCCTCAGTATCCCATATGGTCTCCAAGTCCTGCCAAGTGTAATTTCTGAGTGCAAAACCCCTGGGAAACACAGGATATGACCCGAAAAACAAAAATGAATAAATAGTAAATTAGAGTCAGGAAATCAAGACTGCCTAACTTACGGCAGCTCTGACAATGTACCTCCAGGCCTGGCCTTGGTCTCTAAGAGGCCTCTCCATGCCTTCCTGGGAGTCAGGCCCGTGAATATTGTTTTCTTAGTGTCACATTTCAGAGCAATAGTACAGCAGGTAGGGCATTGCCTTGCATGCAGGTGACCCTGGCTCGATCCTCAGCAACCCATATATGGTCCCCCAAACACTACCAGGAGTGATCGCTGAGTGCAGAGCATCGATCTCTGAGTGTGGCCCAAAACGAAAGAACAGCAAGAATAAAGTAAAAGCCAGAAAAATCAATCAAAAGGCTGGAGTGCATGCTTTGTATGCTGGGTCCTGGATTCCATCCGCAGCACCACATGGTTCTCTGCAATGCTGGGAGACACCCTCTATTTCTCTTTCCCAAAATCCCTCAAAACCCCTAATGCAGCAACAGATTGAAGGTAGCACCCTAGTACTGCCTGGTGTGGTAGAACAACCAAAAATGGGAAAAGAAGAAGAACAAGGACCAGGGAAGCAGCTCAGTGGCTTAGAATGTCCAGCTTGCAAGCTGCGGTCAGGAGTTCAGTCTCTCTGGGACTAGACCACAGTACAGTGGGTCAGACGCTTGCCTCGCATACGGCTGATATGAGTTCAATCCCAGGCATCCCATATGGTCCTCCAACTCCTGCCAGGAGTGATCTCTAAATACAGAGCCAGGAGTAAGGAACAGCCAGTGTGCAACCCCTCAACCCTCACAAAACAGAACAAAACAGAATCTCAAACAATAACGAGTTCAGTCTCACATTCCAAGCACTATCCTGGTGATCCGTCTATGACCCCTGGTGCCACTATAAACTATTTCTTTTGTTTGTTTTTTGTTCGGCGGCCATCCCTGGGAAAGCTCAGGAGTAACTTCTACTTTGAACTCAAGAAATACTGCCAGTAGTGCTTGGAGGGCCCTTTGGGATGCCGAGGATCGAACCTAGGTTGGTAATGTGCAAGGCAAATGCCCTACCCGCTGTACCATCGCTCCAGCCCCTGCAAACTATATGGGATGCTAGGGATTGAATCTGGTGAGCTGCGTGCAAGGCATCACCCTGCCCGCTGTGCCATCACTCTAGCCCACACTATCTCTTCTGGAGATGTTTCTTTTTGTCTTCAGTTCTGGAGCATCCTGTGAAGGTGAAACGGGGAGCAGAGAAAAGAGTGTTTCTTGAAAAACAGAAAGTCAGGGGGGCTGGAGCAATAGCACAGCAGGTAGGGCGTTTGCCTTGCATGCAGCCAATCCGGGTTTGATTCCCAGCATCCCATATGGTCTCCTGAGCACCGCCAGGAGTAGTTCTTGAGTGCAGAGCCGGGAGTAACCTCTGTGCATCGCCAGGTGTGACCCAAAAAGAAAAAATAAATAAAAAAAAAACAGAAAGTCAGGAAACTGCAAACTCTGCAGCCAACATATTTGAGCACCACCAAAAAGGGGTGGGACCCACCCCCAACAAACACTGCGACTAAAAGAGAGATGTGTGAACAGCATGGGGGTAGGGTGCAAGAACAGCGGTGGGGGTGGCAGCAGCTGACTAAGGGAGGACACAGCTCGGTGCTCACACAGCCACGGAGTCACGTGGGCCTGCATCACAACGTACTGTGGGATCCCCTGCAAGCACCACAGCCGGGGATCCAAGCAACCCTGTCATCACAACAGCACAATCAACAACAGCGGGAAGAAGTCAGTGTGGAGACCGAGACCAAGGGGCGCTGAGGTGGGTGATGCTGAGTGTGACCCAGAACATTTGAGGAGTAAATCAGGAATCGCAGGTGTATTACTGGAGGGAGATTTGGAGGTTTTTTTTTGGGGGGGGGAGTCATATCAGTGTTTTTTTTGGGGGGTGTCGATCACGATCACGATCATCCTGTTGTTTGTTGATTGCCTTGAGCAGCCACCAGTAACGTCTCCTTCACCCTAGCTCTGAGATTTTATTTATTTATTTATTTATTTTAGCTCTGAGATTTTAAAAAGTGCCATATTCACGGCTCTTTCAGGGTTAGGAGAATGAGACCCATCATTGTTACTGGTACTTGGCATATTGGGTACGCCACGGGGAGTTTGCCAGACTCTGCCGTGTGGGCAGGTTACATCCAGTAGCCTGCCAGGTTTTTTTTTTTTGTGTGTGTGTGGGGGGGAGGGTCATATCAGGCTATTCCTGGCTCTGTGCTCAGGAATGACCCTGGACAGTGCTCAGGGGACCCTTTGTGGTATCAGGGATCCGAAGTGAGATGGCCTCATGCAAAGCAAACACCTAAATTTTCTGTACTATCTCTCTAGCCTGTTTGGGTTTTGACTTGAGTTTTGTTTCTCTGGAGCCATGCTCAGGGATGGAGGAAAAAGACACCCCCGATGATTCTCAACCAACCAGACTGGCAGTTCAATGAGAGGACCTGAGGATGAGGTGCTGGTCCTGCAGTACCAGGGGTCACCAGGCCCACCCAGGTGGTGTTGGGAGCCTCGAGAGCCACATTCTGCCTTCTTGGGGCCTACGTGATGCCAGGTCAGCAGCAAGCAGCCCCTGAACAATCTTTCTGACCTCCTGACTTTTTGTTTTTCAAGAAACACTCTTTGCTCTGCTCCCTGTCTTAACCTTCACAGGATGCTCCAGAACTGGAAACCAAAGAAGCATCTCCAGAAGACATAGTGTGGGCTGGAGTGATGGCATAGGGTAGGACGATGCCTTGCACACAACTCCCCAGGTTCAATCCCTAGCATCCCATCTGGTCCCCTATCACAGAGCCAGGAGTAACCCCTGAGCACTGCTGGGTATGCCACCCACCCACTCACCCCCCCAAAAAAAACTTCATAAAACATAGTATAAGGGTTAAGGTATTTGCTCTGCATACAGCTGAGCTCGTTCAATCCCTGGCACCCCATCTGCTTCCCTGAACTCCACCCGGAGTGACCCCTGAGCACAGAGCCAGGAGTGAGCACCGCCGTGTGTGGCCGAAGAAAAAGAAAGGAAAAGCCGCATTTCCCGTACTCTGTTGGAGCGGGAGGTGGCATTCTCCTCCGGGAAGAGCGTCCCCACCCGGGCTGGCCAGCACAGTGGCCCCACGCCAGGCCCTGAGACTTGGCCGGCCAGTGGCAGCCCTGTCCAGGAGGAGGCCTGCCAGCATGGAAATGATGCGTCACTGTGGTGCGCTGGCCCTGGCCGCGGTGACTGTGACGGGGCAGATTCTAAGATGTCCTGTCCGGTGCCTACGGGGGTGGGGGGGATTGTCAGGGTGGGAAGGGGGGCAGGCACAGAGCTGGAGATGCCTGAGCTGAAAGTTCAAGCTGGGAAACTTGGTGGGCAGGGGTTTCCTTCCCACTACATGGCAGGCTCCGCTTCTCCGGGTCCCACAGAAAGAGGGGTTTGGAGGGTAGCGACCCTGTCCCAGTCAGATCTCCTGTTCAAACTCAGGGATGTGACCTTCCAGGGGAGCTGTACCCACAGCTGGTGCGTCACTGCCTGCATTAGGCCCGAGCCCAGTCATTTACCAGAACTCTTCCTGTTGGGTCACTTATTCCAAAGCATCCCCCAGGTGGCCAGGGCACTGGAGAGGGGCCTTTGTGGTGTCCTCCTGGCCTCCTCCAGGTAAGAGTCACTGCCAGATCTCTGAAAGGACAGCAGTGAGGGGCTGGAGTGATAGCACAGCGGATAGGGCGTTTGCCTTGCACTCAGCTAACCTGGGTTCGATTCCCAGTATCCCATATGGTCCCCCGAGCACCACTGGGGGTAGTTCCTGAGTACAAAGCCAGGATTAACCCCTGTGCATTGCCAGGTGTGATCCCCCTCCCCCCCCAGAAAAAACAACTTGAAAAGACAGCAGTGCCACTTAGCTGCCTTTCATGACAGGGCCCTTGTGGGTCTTCACCCCGGCATCTGCTCTGGTCCCCCTGGACCTCCTTAAACCGAGTCAAGAGTAGCCCTTGAGCACCACCTGCTGTGGATCCCAAATCAAAATAAGTAAGTAGATAATAAACTGGCCTGGAGAAATAGTACGGAAATTAAGGTTCCACCCTAGTAATGGCTCACATATGGCACCTGCCGTGACACTGTGGCCCAAAACAGATAGGACCAGTGCATATGCCCCCCCCCCAAGTCCAGCCATGGGTAATAGCTCAGGGCAGAACCAGGAGTAAACCCTGAGCACCACTGGTGTGTGGGCAACAAAACACAAACAAAATGAAAAAGCAACCAGACTCCTGGTGAAGACCACAAACTGTTAAGGGAAGTGAGTCCCAGGACCGAAGAATCAGCTTTTTTTTTTCTTTTTGGGTCACACCCGGAGATGCACAGGGGTCACTCCTGGCTCTGCACTCAGGAATTACTCCTGGCGGTGCTTGGGGGACCATATGCGATGCTGGGAATCGAACCCGGCTCGGCCGCGCACAAGGCAAACGCCCTACCCACTGTGCTCTCTGTCCAGCCCCAGAAGCAGCTTCTTGTGCCACCCCCGAGAGCACCAGTGGCTTTGCTCTTTCTGACACCCGCTCACTTCTCAGCCCAAATCCGAGCCGGTGGTGCTCCCTGGCCAGCCACACAGGTCGTGGCATTCCAGGTTGACTCTAGCCTGCTGGGAAGTTGCTCCTTCTGAGGCACTGCCTTCTCAGCTTAGAGTTCGTGAGACCTTGTATTTATTTACAAAACAGCACTCTTGAGACCAAGGCCATAGTACAGCGGGGAGGGCGTTTGCCTTGCACGCGTCCAACCCGGGTTTGATCCCCGGCATTCCATAGGGTCCCCTAAGCACTGCCAGGAGGGATTCCTGAGTGCAGAGACACTCATTCCTGAGTGCAGTAGCCCCTAATCACTGCCAGGTATGACCCAAAAAGCCAAAGCCAAAAATGAAATAGCAGGCTCTCCTGTCTAAATGTTCACACCCTCGGAGTTGAACCAACTGTGTCCCTCTTGCATCCCTCCGTTGATGAGGCGGCAGGGGCATGGCTGCAGCGCTGACAGGGTGGCGCATGCGTGGTTTCAGTGCTCATCAGGGGCTGCATACTTTGGTCCTGCCACATCCACCTGCATGTAGGATATGGGATCTGCATTTTGTTTTTGTTTTCGGGCCATACCCAGCGTACCCAGCGATGTTCAGGGGTTACTCCTGGCTCTGCACTCAGGAATCACTCCTGGTTGTGCTGGGGGGGGGGGGGGGGCCCTAGGGGGATGCCGGGGTTTGAACCCAGGGTGGCTAGGTGCAAGGCAAGCGCACTACTGCTGTACTGTCTCTCCGTCCCTGGGATCTGCTTTTATTTTATTTTTATTTACTTATTTGCTTTTTTGGTCACACCCGGCAGTGCACAGGGGTTACTCCTGGCTTTGCACTCAGGAATTACTCCTGGCGGTGCTCGGGGACCATATGGGATGCTGGGAACTGAACCCAGGTTGGCCCCGTGCAAGACAAATACCCAACCCGCTGTGCTATCGCTCTAGCCTGGGGGACTGCTTTTATAAACCTGTTCAAATATCTATTCACTGTCTTCCGGTTACAAATGTTTTTACCTTTCTTTTTTGTTTGTTTGGGGTTGGTTTCTTTTGGAGGGGTACCCAGGGGCTACTCCAGCTCTATGATCCAGGGGTCACACCCAGTGGTGCTCGGGGGACCACACAGGGCTGAGGATCCAACCTTGGGCTTCCTGCATGCAAAGCATGTTCTCAGCCCATTGAGCTCTCTGGCCCCTTCCCACCCCCCACCTTTGATAACGTTTCTCAAATGTCCATTTTCTTGTATTCTCTCCAACGATTAGGAACCAACTGATTTGTGTTGTGCTTTATTTTGCTCTTACTTTCAGTTATTTCTGACTCTATTTAATTATTTCTGACTTTACATCCTTTAGATTTAGCAGTTCACTTGCTGATTTCCTAGTTTGAAATCTTCACTTCTTTCATCCTGATCGTCCATGTTGCTGCCAGGTGAACTGCGGGTTTGGGTTCTCCTGAGCTCTTTCAGCCACATCCTGGCCTTTGACAAGGAGGCCCCTAATTATTGCTTATTCCTGAATATGTCATAATTCTTTAACTTTTTTTAACTAATTTTTAATTATTTTTAAATGAATCACCGTGGAGTACAGTTACAGACTTACAAACTTTCGTGCTTATGTTTCAGTCATACAATGATCAAGTACCCATCCCTTCAACCAGTGCCCATTCTCCACCCACAATGGTCCCGGTATCCCCTTCCACCACCCCCACCTCCCCACCCCACCCCGCCTCTGTGGCAGGACATTCCCTTTTACTCTGTCTCTCTCCTGATGGGTGTTGTGGTTTGCAATAGAAGTATTGAATGGCCATCATTCGGTCTGTATCTATTTTCAGCATGCATCTCCCATCCGGAGCGGACTCTCCAAGCACCCTTTACTTGGTGGTCCCTTCTCTATCTGAGCTGCCTTTTCCCCCACCATGTAAGGCCGGCTTCCAAGCCATGGAGGAATCCTCCTGGTATTCATCTTACTATTCTTGGGTGTAAGTCTCCCATTCTGTTACTTTCTTTAACTATTTTAAAACCAAGAATCACTTAGAAAGCATAGACTAAAATTCTCAAGTGAATGAATTTCTGGCTAAATGTCATGAGTTTTCTTTGTCTCCTTAAAAATTTTTTCCCTTTATTTTTTAGTCTTTGGGTCACAGTAAACCCTGGCAATGCTCAGGGCTTTCTCCTGGCTCTGCACTCAGGGGTCATTTCTGGAAATGCTTAACGGACCTATATTTGGTGCTAGGTATCGACCCTGGGCCAACCACATGCTGCAAGGCAAGTGCCTTACCCACTATGCTATCTTTCCTGCCCTGATACTGATTTCTCTTTCTTATTTTCCCTTTTTTTATTTTAATTTTTTATTTTTAGACCACACGTAGAGGTATCTCTGGCTTACTCCTGGCTCTGCACTCAGGGATCCCTCCTGGAAGCACCCAGGGGACCACATTTGGTGCCAGGGATCAAATCAGAGTTGGCCTTACCCACTGGTCTATCTCTTTGACTTTGGCCTTGTCTGTTTTTATAGTACAGAGCATGAACTAAAGCCCAGCCTTGGCTTTCCACCCTGTAATCTCAGTAATCTATGGCATACCGCTTACATAGAAATTAGTTGGTGACATGCAGAAATAATTGGGGGTGGGGGGGCTTGGAGAGAGACATGCTTTGTCTGCAGGAGGCCGATGTTAGACCCTGGAACCACACATAGCCTCCTTTGGATCGACTCTGAGCACCACCAGGTGTGACCCAAAGACCATTTCTTCTTAATTAAAAAAAATTTTGGGGGGGGGGGGGTCACACCTGGTGATGCACAGGGGTTACTCCTGGCTCATGCACTGAGGAATTACTCCTGGTGGTGCTCAGGGGACTATATGGGATACTGGGAATTGAATCGAGGCCGACCGTGTGCAAGAGAAATACCCTACCTGCTGTGCTAAATACCCTACCTGCTGTGCTATTGCTCCAGCCCCCCCCCCATTTTTTTAAAATTTTTGTTTCTGAACTGTTGAGTTATGCAAGAGCAGGGCAGACTGGGGGTTCCCCAGAGCTTCTGAATGTTCTTGTTCTTTTTCTTATTATTTTTTTTTGTGGTGGTGGGGGTTTGGGCTATACCCAGTGGTAGCCAGGAATTACTCCTGGTTCTGCACTAAACAATTATTCTTTTTTTTTTTTTTTGCAACAAGAAGAATGATCATCTTAAATAAACACAGTCAACATCATACTCAACAGCAACAAGTTGAAAACCTTCACTGGGAGACAGACTCAAGGCAAAGATGTGCTCCACTTTCTCCACTATTATTTAACAAAGTCTGAGAGCTTCAGGGATCACTCTTGACAGGGCTTGAGGGACCATATGGGATGCTGGGGATCGAACCCAGGTCAGTCGCCTGCAAGGCAAGAGCCTTTCCTGCTGTATTTTCGCTCTCATCCTGGGCCTCTCTACTTTCATTGGCTTTGGAAGAGAAGGGAAATGCAGCCCTTCCTTAGGACAAGGGTTACTGTTCCAGAACAGTAACTAAGTGTCGCTCTGCCCTAGACCTAATTTGCAAATACACCAGGAAATCTTCGCTTTGCTTAAGTGGGGTTTCTGCCTGGCAGTGACTAAGATCAGCCCATTCGCTCTGCCTTCTCTGGGTGCTTGAGTTCAGACGCCACGTGCTGTTACTCCTGCAACTCCTCTGCGGTGCTTACCATCCTGTGCTCTGTGATCTTGCCAGGCCCACTGGCAAGGGTGGAATGGACAGGACCAAGGACAGAGGCATGCAGGAAGACCCACATGCGGGTTCTCTGCAGCGTGGCTGCCACCTGGGGTCTTTCTCTGGTTTCCTTGTACAAGCGAGTCCCAGGCAAAGGATGCTGAAACACAGAATCAGATTCAGTGGCTTTGAAGTGACTTCTGAGTATCTTGCTGCCCAATGACGCTGGTGGGGCCAAACCTGGGAATGTACTCTGGGTCAAGTGCTGTGTCGAGGAAGGAAAGAAAGCTGTCTAGGGGGCTGGAGCGATAGATAGCACAGTGGGTAGGGCATTTGCCTTGCACGCAGTTGACCCGTGTTTGATTCCCAGCATCCCATATGGTTCCCCGAGCACCACCAGGAGTAATTCCTGATGCATGAGCCAGAAGTAACCCTTGAGAATCTCTGAGTGTGACCTAAAAAGCAAAAAAAAAAAAGAAAAAGAAAAAGAAAGAAAAGAAAGCTGTCTATCCTCTTCTCTTAGGAGAGCAACACCATCTGGAAGAAAAACACCTTTTCATTGTTTTTTGTTTGTTTGTTTGTTTGTTTGTTTTTCGGGGGGTTACACACATTGACACTCAGGAGTTACTCCTGGCTATGCTATCTATCATCTGGGATGCTAGGGATCAAACTTGCTTGGCTGGGTGCAAGGCAAGTGCCCCACTCGCTGTACTATCACTCCAGCCCCCTTTTTGGGAATCACTATCACTACTCCTTTTTTGGCTGGAATATCAATCAATGCCCAGACAGGAGCCAAGCTGCTCTCCCAGCTTAACTGTCAGCAGCTTTGACATCTTAATGGAAACAGTGCAGCCAGGCTACAGATTTATGGTCCTTCTGTCGAAATGAGCAATAAACCTTGAGGAAATGGAACGGGCTGTGATGGGTCTTTAACTTACCATCACACCCAGTTTTAATAAGGAAGGGGATTTGTGTGTTCTTGCCCCGTTTACAAAGAGCTAAAGAACTTTGTCCAGTTGCCATTGAAGGGCAGGTTCAGAAATGAAGGAGGCAGTGCTAGCTAACCCTCCTGAAATTAGGTTTCACGTGACAGTCATTTTATGGATGGGTTTTCCCCCGTGGCAGCGATAAACTGTTTGGATCTCGTGTCTGGGTAACAACTATTCCTCATCCTTCCCATTGGCCCAGACCATGTGTTTCCAAGCAGTGGGCAGCAGGCCTGCAAATTTATCATGTAGTTTTGTAGGTTTGCATCAGAACTGACTTCATTTCCAGGCAAGACAAGGGCCCTAGAAAGGAACCTTTGTTTGTTCCAGCTGCCATGACAAAGTACCCCAGACTAGGTGTTTGAAGCAACAAAATTTAATTTTCTCACAATTCTGGACTTTTCTGTTTTGTGTTTTTTTTTCTGCTTTTTTGAGGGGAGATAGCACCTAGTTGGTTACATGTGGCTCTATGCTCAGGGATGATTTCTGGTGATGCTCAGGGTGGTGTGGGGGATTGAATCAGAGTAGACCACGTGCAAGGTGAACACCCCACCCACTGTACTATCTCCCCAGCTGCAAATTTCCTCTTCTTTTAAGGACACTGGTCAGATTGGATTCGAGCCCAGGGTTGCTCCCAGAAGTACTCAGGAGCTCTCTCTTGCCATGCTGGGGGCAGAAGCCAGGCCTTCCATGCACAGAAAATTTGCTTAGACCATTGAGCTATCTCTCTCCATGACCATATTATCTTGCCACTCGAAAGGGCCTCTTCCTTCCCTACAGGCACATTCTGATATCCTGGGGGTTTTGGGGCTTCAATATAGATATTCTGAGGGTGGGGTTGCAGTGATAGCACAGCGGGTAGGGCGTTTGCCTTGCACAAGGCCCGCCGGGGTTTGATTCCCAGCATCCCATATGGTCCCCCGAGCACCGCCAGGAGTAATTCCTGAGTGCATGCGCCAGGAGTAACCCCTGTGCATCGCCAGGTGTGACCCAAAAAGAAAAAAAAAATTCTGAGGGTGCCCAGTGCAGCCATTTCTGAGTGTTCTGAACAGCACCTGATTTTAATTGGGGAGAAGGCACACCCGTCAGTGCTCAGGGTTTACTCCTGTCTCTGCACTCAGTCATCATTCCTGGCTGGACTCCCGGAGTCAGATTGGGGCGGGGGGGGGGGGCGGGGGACTAAACCTGGGTCCTCGTAGTGCCCTACCCGCTATCATGGGAGCCCCGGCATCTGATATTCTTTGAGGACCACTCTGGTTGCTGAGTGGGTGGGGAGTCGCAGGACAGCGAGAGAGGCAGTGGGGGATCTGTCTGGGGGCAGGTGATGCCAAAGCTCTGGAGGTTTGAAGGTGGTATCTAGCCCTCATGGCGAGAGGAGTAAGAGCCTGAACACACAAGAGGATACTCCAGAGTCCCCCAGAACACTGGTGCATGCAGACACACACACACACACACACACACACACACACACATGCACACACACACACACGTGTGGTATGGGTGTGGGTGTGGGTGTGGATGGGAGTTATTTTGTTTCATATGCCTAAAGATCCACAACTTAGTGTGTCTTCAACTTCGCAGGTGTGAAGAATTACCCGTCTGTCTGTTTGTTTGTTTGTTTGTTTGTTTTAGGGGCTACTCTCAGCCGTGCTCAAAGGTTATTCCTGGCTCTGTACTCAGGGATCACTCCCCGTGTGCTCTAAGGACCAAATGCAATGCCAGGGATCAAACCTGGGTCAGGGGACCAAATGGGGTGCTGGGGATCAAACCCAAGTCTGATGCGTGCACAGCGAGTGCTTCACACAGTGCATTATCTTCCATGCCCCCAAAGCAGAGCGATTTAGGGATATAGAAAGATCTAGCAGAAAAGCACCGGGGAGAGGAAGAGGAAGAAGGGCTGAAGATACTCTCCTTCCAGGGAAGGTGGAGTGACAGGGAAGGTGTAAACAGTCTGTGACCTCCCTCCAGGTCACCACATACAGAAGTAGTTTACAGTTCTGAGAGGTTGCTAATCAAAACAAATAAGACAAAACAAAACCAAGCTGGCCTCCAGCCCAGCACTCCAGGGTGTTTTAATCTTGGAACTCGGTTTCCTGCCACACCTACCAGCATCCTCGGGAAGAAGCATTTTTGTAGGCGAGAATCTCTTCCCACTGGGTCTCCTTGCATGGTGGTCAGACAGTCAATGTTTCCCACGTTTCCCTCACGTTCCTCCCCGCTGTCCAGGATGTGGCAGGGGTCCTGGAAGACCCGCTGTCTCCCAATATTTCTGTCCCCCTTCTTCTAGAATACAAATTCTTTGGAGGGGGAGGGGGGCAGAGCAACAGAGCAGCAGGCACTTGCCTTGCACACAGCTGACCTGGGTTTGATCCTGAGCATCCCATGCGGTCGTACAGTTCCCCACCAGGATAGCGCAGATCCAGGAGTAAGTCCTGAGCACTGCAGGAGAGAGACCCAAAAAACAAAAGAAAAAAATTTATTTTTTGGGGGGGAAGAGGGCACATTTGGAGATTCTCAAGGGTTCCGCCTGGCTCTGCTCTCAGGAATTCCCTCCTGGCAGTGTTTGGAAGACCATACGGGGGCTGGAGGGTGGGCAAGGATAGAACCTGGGTTGGTCGCATGCAAGGCGAATGTTCTACTTCCTGTACTATCTCTCTGGAACCCACCCTTCAGCTCCCCCCAACCCCATCCTCCTACTCCGCCCCCACTTATGCACCTAAAAACAAACAGACTGACAGACAAAAGCTCTGTGGCAAGACATGGCAATGGCCGGTCCTTTGAGCAGCAATAGGAGAGCCTAGAACCTGGGGGCCCTCTTGCAGTCCTGAGCCCAGCCCTGCTCTTCCCGCAAACGCTTCCTTTCTCTTACTGTTCACCTTTGATTCAACCTCCCCCAGGCGTCTGGGGGGAGGAGGGGCGACGCCTGTAAAGTATCTAATGTTATTTCCTGAAACACACCACGTTTAGAGCGGTTCTGTTTCTCTGCTTTTCAGGGTCATTTTCAGAGCTTTATTGTGGGTTTTTTTGGATGGGGGAGGGCGGCAGATCTAGCAGAACTGGGGCCTGGGATTGGTGGAAAGCCCAGGTTCACACAGGAGGCGAGTGCCTTGATCTCTGTGCTAGCTCTCTCACCCATTTTTATGGCTGCAAGATGCATATTTAAAGTGTATGCCTGAAACACTATCATTAACAGCATTATAAACCCCTGCGCCTCAATAAAAATTTGAGGAAAATATAGGACTGAAAACAAAGAGAAATCTTAACTGAATAAATATCAAATCGAGACTGTCCAAAAATAAACCGAAACTATGCATATTCATCAACACCTGTGATTATTTCATACACCTGAATTCCATTCTATTTTTTTTTTTTTTTTAGTTTTGGGGCCACACTGGTGGTGCTCAGGGCTTACTTCTGTCTCTGTGCTCAGGGATCTCTCCTGGCAATGTTTGGGGGACTCACATGGGGTACTGAGGATCGAATCCGGGTTAGCCGTGTGCAAGGCAAGTGGTGTACTCTTTCTCTAGCTCTCTGAATTTCATTTTTTAATTCAATGGTTCAGGATCCTTACTCAATTCCTTCCCCTGTTTTGGTTTATGGGTTACGTCTGGCAATGTTCAGGACCTGCTCTTATTTATTTATTTATTTATTTTGCTTTTTTGGGGTGATGCTCAGGGTTGTATACTCCTGGCTCTGCACTCAGGAGTTACTCCTGGCGGTGCTCAGGGGACCATATGGGATGCTGGGAATCAAACCCGGGTCAGCTGCGTGCAAGGCAAATGCCCTACCCACTGTGCTATCGCTCCAGCCCCAGGACTTACTCTTGACTCTGCTCAGGGATCACACCTGGTGGGGTTGGTGGGGGGGACCGTGTGACCAAATCTGGGCTTCCGGTGAGTAAAGCACATGCTCCAGCCTGCTGTGCTCTTTCCAGCCCTCCGACTCAATTGAATCAAAGACCCAAGGGTCTCGTTCTTGCAGCTAGCCCTCTGCCAGGGAACACATCTCACCTGCTAACCACGGAACTATAGTATGTGCGTAGGGCGCTTGCCTTGTACACCAGCTGACTCAGGTTTCATTTCCAGTGTCCCCATGTGTCCCCCCCACCCCCACCCCAGCACCCTGAGCATTGCTGGGTGTGGCAAAAAAAAAAAAAACCCTGATAACTGAAGACCAAAGTACTTAGGTCGATATTAGACAAGAACTGATGTCCTTGCTCTAAACCCTAAAGATGAGGGTTTATCCTCAGTTTGCCCTCAGTTTAATCCTGCCCAAGCCCTCACCTTCTGACTCTTTTCCGGTTCACAGATATACACTGAGTCTGAAACTCAATAATTTGTTTCTTTAGGCCTCACTTGATGATTCTCAGGGGCTATTCCTGAGTCTGTCCTCAGGACGAGTCCTGGTGGTGCTGGATATTGAACCAGGGCCCGGACTGCAGCTGCGTGCAAGCCCAATGCCTTACTGTACTATGTCTCAGGGCCCCTGAAACTCTATTATTGTTTTGTTTGTTTGGGGGCTACACCCAGCAATGCTCAGGACTCTGCCCTCAGGGATCACTCCTGGCAGGATCAGGGATCAAACCCGGGTTGGCCACGTGTAAGGCAAGTGGGTTTCCCCACTGTCCCATCCTTCCGGCTATGATGTTGGAGTTTTCAAGATCAAGTTCCCTCCTCTGCAGACTGAGGGCCTGAAGAACACAGGCCAGCTCAGCTATCCTTGTAACCCACAGTAGCTCTCGCAGCAAAGTACCCTGAACAAGGGTTTCTGCACCAGACTCTTCAAAAGGGGTTTCTTCCGGGGCAACTCGGAAGAGAAGCAGGGAAGGTTGGGCTGGGTGGCACATCAGGTGGATTCCAGCGCACATCCTTTACCTACCTTGTAGTTTTTTTTTTTTTTTTTTTTTTGCTTTTTGGATTACACCCAGCGATGCACCCTGGCTCATGCACTCAGGAATTACTCCTGGCAGTACTCGGGGGACCATATGGGATGCTGGGAATCGAACCCAGGTCGGCCGTGTGCAAGGCAAATGCCCTACCCGCTGTGCTATCACTCCAGTCCCCTACCTTGTAGTTCTTTCTTCTTTCCTGTGACGGCTCTTTATGCAGGGCTGTATTCCAGGGCTTCTAGAACAGCCCGGAGGCCCTCCTGCCTCTCATCACAGGCATTTGCACAGTCCAGAGGCCTCCAGGCTTGGTCACAGGCGGCCAGTGAAAAGGTTGGGGGCTCTGGGTCCCTCTGATTTCACAGACAGGCCCCAGACAGAGGAGCTGGGAGGGCCGCACTTCCTTCCCCAGGGCTAGACTTTGGAGGTTGCTTCTAAAGGGTCAGGCTAGGGCTGGCGGCAGGGATGGTTCTGGGCAGGGCGCCCTGGGGCCTGGGGGCAGAGCAGCTTGCAAAGCCAGGGCTAGCCGGCTGCCAGCTCTAAGGCCATCTGGCACCAGCTTTCACAACAGATCCTGGCCCTGCCGTCCTGCCGTGGCCTCAGTGAAAGGCCCACCTTTGACCAGCTCTGTGGCCGCCCCCCCTCCTGCCAGACTGGCTATGAATGGCTGGCACGGGCAGCCTCAGACAAGGAGCCTCGTGATGCATGGAGGCTGGACGCATCTGGGTGTTTTTAAGCTCCCCCTCTCTGTGGCCAGTGGCCAAGGCCACTACACCATCACCCGCTCCTTTGCCGGTCATTTGCATTCAGCTCCAGGGAGCTTCTGAGGCGGGTCCTGACTGGCATCCTGGCTGGGCCTCCTGCCTTCCCTGTCTTTGGTGTCTTTATCCCTTCTAGGCTTACCCGTCATCAGCCACTAGTCCTTGAATCCTTGATTCCGGGATAACCCAATTCACACTTCAGAAGTTTCACCAAGGGGCTGGAACAATAGCACAGCGGGTAGGGCATTTGCCTTGCACAAGGTGACTCGGGTTCCATTCCCAGCATCCCATATGGTCCTCGAGCACCACCAGGAGTAATTCCTGAGTGCAGAGCCAGGAGTAACCTCTGTGCATCGCCGGGTGTGACCCCCAAAAAGAGAAAAAAAAAGTTTCACCAAGATGCTCATTTTTTTGTTTTGTTTTGTTTTGTTTCTGGGCCACATCTGGCAATGCTCAGGGGCTACTCCTGGCTATGTGTTCAGGGATCACTCCTGGTGATGCTCAGGGGACCTTATGGGATGCCAGGAATCAAACCTGGTTAGTCATGTGCAAGGCAAGCACCCTACCAGCTATATTATCTTTCCGGCCTCTAAGATGCTCTTTATTAATTAATTAATTTTTGCTTTTTTGGGTCCTACCCGGCAGTGATACTCAGGGGTTACTCCTGGATCTGCACTCAGGAATCACCCCTGGCAGTGCTTGGGGGAGTATATGGGATGCTGGGAATTAAACCTGGGTTGGCTGCCTGCAAGGAGAATGCCCTACCCGCTGTACTATTGCTCCAGCTGAAGTGCTCATTTTTGAAACTTTTTTTGGGGGGACCCCATAGTCAGCAGTTGTGATATATATATATGTATATATATATATTATATACACACACACACACATATATAGGCACTATGAGTTACAAAGTTATTCACAGTTGGATTTTTGACATTAATGTTCCATCACTGATCCCATGCCCACTGTCATTGTCCCAGTGTTCCCAGGTTCCCTCTCCTATCCCCCGGCCCCCAGTTCCAGCCTGACATCTTGACTGACACTTTTTAAGTTTGGTCATTAACGCAGCCAAAGGTTTTCTGGGGCTCCTCCAGGCTCAGTCGCTGCTCCTGGCCATGCTCAGGGGCCAGGAGGGGCCAGGGATCTCACCTGGGCCTCCTGCATACAGAGCTGCCGGGAACAGCCCCCAGTGCTCAAGGTGGAAGCAGAGTTGCTGCAGAGAGTGAAGAATTGAAACAGAAATAAAAGAAAAAGCAGGGGGTCAGGGGGCTAACACCCTTGTGAACCGAGAGCCCCGTTTGTCCTATACATTCAATATTCCTTGCTTAGACCCAGGAATCATTAGAAGAAAGACAGCTAAGGCCGGAGACATAGAGCAGCGAGGGGAGGGGGGGCGGGGGGGAGGGAGAGGAGGAGAGGGCGGGCATTTGCCTTGCACACACAAATGTCAGGGTTACCCTTGCAGAGCCCGGCAAGCTACCGAGAGTATCTCGCCCTCCTCATGGCAAAGCCTGCATACAGAGCTATCTCACCCTCATGGCTACCTGTGACATATTTGATATGCCAAATATAGTAACAACAAGTCTCACAATGGAGACGTTACTGGTGCCCGCTCGAGCAAATTGATGAACAACGGGAAGACAGTGCTACAGTGCTACCCTTGCAGAGCCGGGGGGCGGGGGCGGGGGCGGTAACCCCTGAGCATCTCCAGTCCCAGAAAAAGAAATCTGTATTCTATTTTTTTTTTCTTTTAGTTTTAGTTCACACCCAGCAGTGCCTCAGGATTTACTTCAGGCTCTGTGCTCAGGGATTATTCCTTTTTTTCCTTTTTTCTTTTTTGGGTCACACCCAGCGATGCACAGGGGTTACTCCTGGCTCTGCACTCAGGAATTACTCCTGGTGGTGCTCAGGGGACCATATGGGGTGCTGGGAATCGAACCCAGTTGGCCATGTGCAAGGCAAACACCCTACCCACACTGCTATTCCTCCAGCCCCTCAGGGATTATTCCAGATGGAGATGCGCTGGGGAACCACTATGGGATGCTAGTCCAGGGGTCAAACCCAGGTCAGTTGTGTGCAAGTCAAGTGCCTTGTCTGCTGTACAATTGCTCTGGCTCCCAGAATTTGTGGCAGATGTCACTGTCACTGTCACTGTCCTCCCATTGTTCATCGATTTGCTCGAGTGGGCCCAGTAACGTCTCCATTGGAGACTTTGTTGTTACTGTGTTTGGCATATCGAGTACGTCACGGGGAGCTTGCCAGGCTCTGCCGTGCGGGCGAGATACTCTCGGTAGCTTGCCGGGCTCTCCGAGAGGGGCCGAGGAATCGAACTCGGGTCGGCCATGTTGGCTGCGTGCAAGGCAAACGCCCTACCGCTGTGGCCCCCCAAAAAAAATAAGAAAGAAAAAAGAAGAAGGACAACATTCTCTAGCCTAAGTATCAATCTATCTGGGCCAAAGTTTTACATGTCCACAGGCCTCAGTATATCAGGACAAACATCTTTGTCTCGGGGTTATCTCAAGGGACATTTCTGCTGGGAGCAAGAGCAGAGACATTGCAGTCACAGGATCCACCGCTTTCCAAATTGGTGCCAGCATCCAGGATATCAGAGTCCTTGCTAACTGCCCATCTGCCTTTCTCCTCACTCTCTCTGTCTTACCCTCTGCTCCCAACACAAGGCACGTGCTCTATTTGATCTCTCTGGCCCTGGCAGAAGCCTTTATTATTTATCCACGGGCTATTCCACACTGGATGCTCAAGAGGCACTCCTAGGATGCCCAGGGGAGCATGAGCTGTAGGGATCAGGGATCAAACCCAAATCCTGGGGCTGGAGCAATTGTAGGGTATTTGCCTTGCATGTGGCCAACCCGGGTTTGATCCCTGGCATGCATATGGTCCCCTGAGCACCGCCAGGAGTAATTTCTGAGTGCAGAGCCAGGAGTAAACCCTGAGCATCAAAGGGTGTGACCCCCCCCAAATTCAAATACATGAAACCAAACCAAACCCAAGTCCTTATGCATGCAGAGCACGCAGTCAGCCCCGTAAGCTGTCTCTCTGACCCCGCTCACTCTGAAATTGGAACTCACAGTACACTGATGATCTTATAGCCCAAAGTGTCAAAACCCATAGCAATGCTGACATCGGGATCCAGTGCCATCAGGGATCTGCACTCCAGAGAATAGGACTCTACCCAGTGCCAGAGAAATCCTCTGGCCAGAGAAATCTGCTCCATCAGGGCAGGCAACTCAAATGGACCCAAGCTGGGCCCGAGGAGGCAGGGGAGGAGAGGGACAGGGAGGAAAAGGCCCTGCAGAAGGCCAGCGAGAGGGGCCTGGCTGCTGTCACTTCAGCCTTTCCGGGATGGAAGGGAACTTGAGTTCTGAGGGGCTCAGCAGAGCAGGCGAAGCCTGGCCGGGTCAGCTCCTTCTCTCACACTTTTGCTGATGTGAGTTGGAGTTTGTTGTTTCACTTTCAAAGTTCTAAATGAGTCACTGAGTCTTTGGAAGCGGCCCAATTTTGAGATGATTTTTTTAAAGGAGTTCTTTATCCATCCTGAATGGGCCATTTATAAGGGTGAGTTTAAAAGAGTCTTTTCCCCTGAGTGGAGGGACAGTTGGAGTTGGATACAGGATTCAAATACCTTAGGGCTCCTTGAATGGGCATATACTTAACACATCTGAAGTGAGACTTTCAAAGTGTTATAATACATTAACAATGTTTTTTATTAGTATTCTACTGGCATTTGGGCCATACCAAACAGTGTTAGGGCCTACTCCTCGCTTGGGATTCAGGGGACCATGCGGTGTCAGGAATAAAACCTGGGCCTCCTGCATGCAAAACATGCACCCGGCCCACTGTCTTCATTGCCCAGTGTTACGGACTCTTTACAGTAAAAGAAATGTTTAATGGGGGTATGAACATTTACCTGTGCGTAAGAGTGTTAGTTCAAATGAATGTCAAATATGTTTCACAAAATCACAATCACAAATCATCCTGTTATTCGTCGATTGCCTCGAGCAGGCCCCAGTAACATCTCCTTCATCCTAGCCCTGAGATTATATTCAAGGCTCTTTAGGAGAATGAGACCCATCATTGTTACTGGTATTTGGCATATTGGGTACGCCACGGGGAGTTTGCCAGACTCTGCCATGTGGGCAGGCTACATTCGGTAATATATGTTTAAATATGTTTAAATCCTTTTTTCTTTTTTTTTTTTTTTTGCTTTTTGGGTCACACCTGGCGATACTCAGGGTTTACTCCTGGCTCTGAACTAAGGAATTTTCTCTGGTGGTGCTTAGGGTTCCATATGGGATGCCAGAAACGGAACCCGGGTCTGCCGCATGCAAGGCAAATGCCCTCCCTGCTGTACTATTGCTCTCGCCCCAAATCTTCTTTCCCTTGTGGTAGGCAGGGCAACAATTTTTTTCTTTATGGATTTTGGGGCCATACCCAGTGGTATTCAGAACTCACTTCTGGATCTGTGCTCAAAGCTCACATCTGATGGTGCTCAGGGGATCATATGTGTTGCCAGGGATCAAACCGGGTCAGCTGCATGCAAGGCAAACACTTTAACTCCTATACTATCTCTCTGGCCCCCCAATGAGTATATCTTATGGTATGTAAATAATCCTCCCTTGCCAAATTGACTTAGAACTTTTTGTTTTTGGGCTACACCCTGTGATGTTCAGGGGTTACTTCTATCTTTGCACCCAGGGATTATTCCTGGCAGTGCATAGGGGACCATATGGGGTGCCAGGGATTGAGCCTGGGTCATCTGCAGGCAAGGCAAGCACCCTCTCCACTGTACTTTCTCTCTTGCTCTGTTGGCTTAAATTTTGAGAAAACGAGGAAAGAGAGTTGAAGGTGAGGGGGAGATATTCTGGTGAATGGTGTGGTGCTGAAATGTTTTTTTCATGAAGCCCAATCATTAACAGTATTGTAAATCACAGTGCCTGAAAGAAAAGTATTTACTGGCTTATTTGGGGGGCCGCAACTGGCAGTGCTCAGGTCTTAGTCCTGGCTCTGCACTCAGGGACCACTCCTGACTGGGCTCCAAGGACCATATGGGATGCAGGTGATTGACCCTGGGCCAGTCATGTGTAAGGTAAGCAAAGTGCCCTACCTGCTGTATTATCTCTCCAGCCCAACAAAATAAATTTAAAGAAGAGAATCTCCTCCCTCCAGGAGTTGGCATCTTCTCATCCTATGAGTTCCCATTTCACAATTGCTATCAGGACTTCCGGCAACGACCCACACACCCAACTATGTCATCCAACGGAAAGCTGGGGTTCAGTTCTTCTTGTATCCCAAGGATGTCAAGATACAGACTTGAGAGGCGATCGTTAAATACTGTTGATTGGAAGACTCTCTGGTATGTTGGTGCTTGCTCCATATTCTCTGATGGATATTCTTTTAGTTATTCTTTATTTTGGTTTGGGGTGCCATATCTGGTGGTGCTCAGGGATGTCTCTTGGTTCTGTGCTGAGGAACCACTCCTGGGGGACCAAATGCAGGGTGGAAGGTGGAGGCAGGCGAAGGTAAAACCAGGGGTGAGGCCAGGGTTGGCTGCCTCCAAGACAAGCACCTTATTCACTCACTCTATTATCTCCCCAGACTAATCTCTAATTTGCTTTTCTTTTTGGGCCACACCCAGTGATGCTCATGGCTTGCTCTTGGCTCTGTGCTCAGAGGGCACTCCTGCCAAGGTTTGGGGGACCATAAGGGGTTCTGAGGACCGAAACTGGGTCAGCCATATGCAACGTAAGTGCCCTACACACCATACCATTGCTCTGGTCCTTTTCTTTAATTTTTAATCACTGTATCACTGTCATCCCATTTTAGTAAACCATCATCATCAATTTACTAGAGCGGGGGCCAGTAACATTTCCATTTGTCCCAGCCCTGAGATTTTTTTTTCTTCTTCTTATATTTATTTATTGAATCACTGTGGGAAAAGTTACTAAGCTTTCAGGTTTAAGTCTTGGTCATACAATGATCAAACACCATTCCCTTCACCAGTACTCATTTTTCACCACCAAGAACCCCAATATACCCCCTCCCGCCCCCCCCAATGCCTGTGAGGCAGATGATTTCTACTTAACTCTTCTCTACATTGATTACATTCATTATTTCGACAAAAGATGCACCATTATTGTTTAGAATTTCCCCCCCACCAACAATCAGAATTGCTGAAAAGGCATTGTGAAATACTTTGTTTTCTATAGCTGGTTATGAGAATCATATAATGTCACGTGGCTGCGATTTTGGATTTCTGCAAAGAGTAAGATAATTACGAGGTTGGTTTCTGTGTGTCTGGCATTATGGCCGTGCCGGAGAGCTGCTCGTGGGGGGCAACTTGTGACCTCGGTAGGGCATGAAGGACGAGCCAGCCTGCGATTTTAGCAGCCTCTTCTTACTTGTCTTTCCCAATGCTGCCGTATTGGAGGCTCTTTTAGGGTCAGGGGAATGAGACCCATTAATGTTACTGTTTTTGGCATATCAAATACGCCACGGGTAGCTTGCCAGACTATAATTTTTTCATATAAAAACTTTTTTTTGTTCTGAGACCACATCTGGTGCTGCTCAGGGCTTACTCGAGGTTCTGTGTTCAGGGATCACTTCTGATATTCTTTAGGGGACCATAAGTGATGCCAGGAATAGAGCCTGGATCAGCTATGTGAAGGGCAAACACCTTATTTCCATACCATTTCTCCAGTCTTTATTATTTCTTTCTCTGTGTGTGTATGTGTGTGTGTGTGTGTGTGTGTGTGTGTGTGTGTGTGTGTGTGTGATATTAAACCCAGAACCTCTGGGGCTGGAGCAATAGCACAGAGAGTAGGGCGTTTGCCTTGCACGCGGCCGACTCAGGTTCAATTCCCAGCATCCCATATGGTCCCCTGAGCAGAGCCAGGAGTAGATCCTGTGCATAGCCAGGTGTGACCAAAAATAAATAAATAAAATAATAAACCCAGAACCTCAGATGCACACACTAAAAATGAGCTACATCCTCAGTCTTTAAATACATGTGTTTAGGGGCCAGAGCGATAGTACAGCAGGTAGAGCATTAGCCTTGCATGCAGCTGACCCAAGTTTGATCCCCAACATCCCTTATGGTCCCCTGAGCACTGCCAGGAGTAATTCCCAAGTGCAGTGGCACTGTGTGGCCCCCAGATA
Source organism: Sorex fumeus (assembly GCF_029834395.1). NCBI lineage: Eukaryota > Metazoa > Chordata > Mammalia > Eulipotyphla > Soricidae > Sorex > Sorex fumeus. The sequence goes on from NW_026606101.1 coordinate 22,276,446, forward strand.
GGGCTGTGAATCACCCCCACACTGAGGCAAAAGTAGCACACCATTAGGTGTGGCCCCAATTCAACATTTTCTGTTTCATATTTAAGTATTTATGGTTTGGGGGCCACACAGTGAGCTCTGGGCTCACTCCTGGCTCTTTTGGAGAAAAGGGTCAGGGCCACCCACTGTGGAGCTCATAGGCTACTCCTGGTGCTGTGCTCAGTGGAGACCCCTGGAGATGTCTGGGAGACGGTATGTGGTGACTGAATCAGGTCCAGTTGCAGGAAGGGCAAGCGCCTACCCCCGCTTTCCTATCTCTGGTCTCCATCCACATCTCTGTCACCTACTCCCTGAGTCAAAGGCAATGCCAGGAGGAAGAAGCTCAGGCTGAGGTCGGATCCCAGCTCTCCACGTGTCCCCAAGCCCTCCAGAAGTGAACCCTGAATGCAGAGCCAGGCGTAAGCCCTGACCACTGCCGGGTGTGGCGCCCAAACCGGAAAAACCAACAAAAATAAATAAATAGATGATTTAAATGGGATGACAGGGCTAGAGCACGGGGTAGGGCACCTGCCTGGCCTGCAGCTGATGCTGTTTCAACCCCCAGTGCTGCATATGGTCCCCCTGAGCACCACCATGTAGGAATACTGAGCACAGAGCAAGGAATAACCCTTAGCATTGCCGGGTAGGGCATCAAATTGCCCCCCCCCAAACCAAAACGACAAAAGAAAAATTTTAAAATAAAATGGGGGAGGGCTGGAACGAAAGCACAGCGGGTAGGGCATTTGCCTTGCACATGGCCAACCCGGATTCAATTCCCAGCATCCCATATGATCTCCTGAGCACTGTTAGGAGTAATTCCTGAGTGCAAAACCAGGAGTCACCCCTGAGCATCGCCTGGTGTGACCCAAAAAGAAAAAAAAAAGAAATATATTTATATAAATTTTTAATAATGTAAGAGTATTGGTATTTATTCAGTCATTGATTAAGTTGATTGAATTGGGCATGAACTCCACATTCATTTTTCTTTTAATTCAGAATGTTAATCTTATTTAATTACTTTTCCCCCTTTCAATTGATTCATCATGAGATACAGTTACAAAGCTTTCATGTTTGAGCTTCGGTCATACAATCATCAAACACCCATCCTTTCACCTGTGCACATTTTCCACGACCAAAATCCCCCGTATGCCCCCCCTGTACCCCCCTCTTTCAACCCTCCCCCTGCCTGTGTGGCAGACAATTTCCCCCACACTCTCTCTCTACTTTGGTTACATTCGATATTTCGACACCAGTCCCAACCACTACTCAAACCTGCCGAAAAGGCAATGCTAGATGATTTGTTTTATATTGCTTGTTATGGATAGAATATAATGTCCAGGAAATTGTGTCATTCTCTTCCGGGAGCTTTAGTTTATAGTCTCTGGGTCTTGACCTTTGATGAGATTACTGGCGCCAGGGACAGTTTGTGGGTGTGACTGCCAAACTACTGCAAAACTGGGGACCTGGGGGGAGGAGGCCCAGTCCTGATCCAAGCAGGAGAAACATTTTTTAATTTTAATATAACTATTCATCCCGCTTAAACTTATGAGAAAAATGCCTCTTTTGGGGGGGGGAGGGACACCTGGTGGTGCTTAGGGGCTGCTTCTGGCTCAGAGCTCGGGGTTACTTCTGGCCTGGCTGGGGGTATCATATGGAGCGCGGGGGATTATGCCTGGCTCAGCCTTTTGAGCTCCTCCCTGGTCCTCTCCTGCTTTTTATAGGTTGCACCTTATTTATTATTAACTCCGGGTAATTGCTCTTTCCTCCCATTCTTTTCCCTTTCAAGCCAATTTCATACTTCTCATTTCTGTAACGAGTGACACTTGCTGTGTTAACTGAAGCAATTTTCATTTCCACTACTGCTCGGGCCCTCGTGACCAATTCTCTCCATTCTCCCGGCTTAGGAAAGGGATGACAGAGCAGATCACACAGGAAAGAAAATCAAGATGTTGGAAGTTTCAGTTTCAAGCTTGCTCTTTATCAGATTGGGAAGAGCAGGGCCGGAAGTTGGCGAGTCTCATGAGCAGATTGCTCAAACAGCCAGCTGGTCAGGAGCTGTTTGTCACTAGCTCCTGATGAGCACAGAAACGGACAATAAGCATTTAGAAGCTTTTGTCCTGTTGCTTTTTATGTTCCTTTTGTTCAGTTTTGGGGTCACACCTGCCTGTACTCAGGAGTCAGTCCTGGTCGGGCTCGGGGAACCCTATGGGGTGCCAGCGATAAAACCCTGGTGAGCTGTGTGCAAGGCAAGTCCCTCCCTTACCCACTGTCCTGTTCCTCTGGCCTCCTCGTTGTTTTGTATTGGGCCACACAGCAGTACTCGGCGCTTACTCCGGGCTCCGTGCTTGGGGACTGCATGTGCCACCAGGGATGGAACCAGGGTTGACTGCTTGCAAGCCAAGTGCCTTAACCCCTATTTCTCTCTCTATTTCCCTAGTTCCCAGCATTTAGAAACTTTTCTAGCAATCAGATGTTACCACCATGTCTAAATGCATGGCTGACCTGACTCATCTCACTGATTAGTGTTTAACTAAAAAAAAATCAATCTATGACAGCTGGCAGGGAAGGAAACTGGTTCTTCACCAGCGTGGTTTGACAAGAACTTCTTGAGGTTAACGAACAAAACAGGTCTGGACTCAGGGTAAAAATGAGAGGTTTAGAGGGAAGCAGTGCACGCGAAGCCGGAGCATGGTGGGAAAGGGAGGGTGGGGGCTGGCAGGGGAGAGCTGCCAGTAAGAGAACAAGAGGGATCCTTGATGCACTGAGACTGACCTCATCCGGGCCCCACGCCCTTGTCCTACGTAGAGGCTGCAAATTAGCAAGATCCCATCTTTGAGAAATGAAAAGGTTCTGGGCAGAGGCGGACAGCGAGCTGGGAAGCTGCCCACACAATTCCCATCCACCCTGGCACGGGGCAGGAAGCAGCAGAATAATCAGCTGCGTGTCCAGAAGGAGCCAAAAGGCGCGGAAGAACCTCGGGCAAGCCCACCGAGTAGGCATGGGGGTCAACTCATGTGCCGGAGGGGTGCAGAGGAGGCGACAGGGACCTTAAGGAAATGCACCACCGAGAACAAGGCACAACAGAACAGCTACTGGATGAACCCTCTGAGGGGCAGAGGAGACGAAACCACAACTCGGCAAATGCCAGCGTGGGTGCACAGGGCAGAGACGTCTGGGCCCGTGGGGCTCTGGTTCTGTTATGTTCTGCTGACTCGGTCCCCAGCAGCCTGTATTGTCCCCCAATCCCATGGGGACAGCAGGAACAATTCCTGAGTCTACACAGCTAGAAGATAGGTTTGAGCACTACCAGGTGTGGCCCAAAACCCAATACATATCTATGATGGGAGATGTAGGTCAGTAGAACATTGGCCTTGTATGTCTGAGGTCCTATTGTAGGTTCAATCCCTACAATCCCTAGACTGAAATATATATATATATATATATATATATATGTGTATATATATATGTATACACACACACACACACACACACACACACACTCAGGGGTTACCCCTGGCTCTATACTCAGGAATTACTCCTGGTGGTGCTCAGGGGAACATATGGGATGCCAAGAATTGATCCTGGGTCGGCCATGTGCAAGGCAAACACCCTCCCCGCTGTGCTATCGCTCCAGCCCCTACAGTGTTTTCTTTGCATGCACTTGACCTGCGTTCAATGCCCAGCACTGCATATGGTTCCCCAATCCCCACCAGCAGTGAGCCCTGAACGCCGAGGTAGGAATAAACTTAGAGCACTACCAAGTGTGGCCTGAAAACTAAAAAAAAAATAAATAAAAAATAAAAATTTTATGTGTGGGATGTGGAAAGTATCATGATGAGTGAAATGAGTCAGAAGGAGAGGGACAGATATAAAATGACTGCACACATTTGTGGGACTTAAAAAAACAAAACAAAACATAGAATGAGACTAATCTCTAAGGACAGCAGAAACAAGGGTCGGTAGGGTTGGTCCGCTGTTGGACGCTTGCCACAAGTGGAGGGGGGCAGTTAGGATAGAGAAGGGACCGCGAAGACTATGATAGCTGGAGATGATCACTCTGGATAAGAACTGAGTGCTGAAAGTAGGTAAAGGGATATACAGGATAACCTGTTGGTACCTGTATTGCAAACCATAATGCCCAGAAAGGCTGGGGGTGGGGGTGGGGGTGGAAAGAAAGGGAGGGAAGGAGGGAGGGAGAGTGAGAGCGAGCGAGAGAGAGAGAGAAAGAGAGGGAAAGAGAAGGAAAGAAGGGAGGGAGAGAGAGAAAGAGAGAGAGGGAAAAGAGGGAAAGAGAGAAGGGAGGGAGAGAGAGAGAGAGAGAGGGAAAAGAGGGAAAGAGAGAGAAGGGAGGGAGAGAGAGAAAGAGAGGGAAAGAAGGGAGGGAGAGAGAGAGGGAAAAGAGGGAAAGAGAAAGAGAGAGGGGAGGGAGAGAGAGAAAGAGAGGGAAAGAAGGGAGGGAGAGAGAGAGGGAAAGAGAAAGAGAAGGGAGGGAGGGAGAGAGAGAAAGAGAAGGAAAGAGGGAAAGAAGGGCGGGAAAGAGAGAGGAAAGAGAGAGAAAGAGAAAGAGACAAGGGAGGAAGGGAGGGAGGGAGGGAGGGAAAGAGAGAGAGAGAGAGAGAGAGAGAGAGAGAGAGAGAGAGGGAAAAGAGGGAAAGAGAGAGAAGGGAGGGAGAGAGAGAAAGAGAGGGAAAGAAGGGAGGGAGAGAGAGAGGGAAAAGAGGGAAAGAGAAAGAGAGAGGGGAGGGAGAGAGAGAAAGAGAGGGAAAGAAGGGAGGGAGAGAGAGAGGGAAAGAGAAAGAGAAGGGAGGGAGGGAGAGAGAGAAAGAGAAGGAAAGAGGGAAAGAAGGGCGGGAAAGAGAGAGGAAAGAGAGAGAAAGAGAAAGAGACAAGGGAGGAAGGGAGGGAGGGAGGGAGGGAAAGAGAGAGAGAGAGAGAGAGAGAGAGAGAGAGAGAGAGAGAGAGAGGTGCCTGCCATAGAGACAGGCTGGGGTGGGAGGTGAGGGTGGTGCGAGAGGGAGCTGGGGCTTTGGTGGTGGGAAATGTGGCTGGTGGCCTGGTGCAGGGACAGGTGTCGGAGCATCCTGACTGAAGCCCCATCATGAACAACTTTGTAACTGTGTATCTCAAAATGATTCAATACAAAAAAAAATTTTTTTCAATACAAAAAATTTTTTTAAAAAATTTACATCTGTATTTTTAAGTGTATAGTGTGTGTGTGTGTGTGTGTGTGTGTGTGTGTGTGTGTGTGTGAGCACATGTGCATTTATGCTAGGGACTGAACCCTGCGGCCACACAAACCAAGTATACACTGTACTACTGAGCTATATCCTGTCCTTTGTCTCTGTTTATCTCTTTTTTTTTTGCTTTTTGGGTCACACCCGGCAATGCACAGGGGTTCCTCCTGGCTCTGCGCTCAGGAATTACCCCTGGCGGTGCTCAGGGGACCATATGGGATGCTGGGAGTCGAACCCGGGTTGGCCGCGTGCAAGGCAAACACCCCACCCGCTGTGCTATCGCTCCAGCCCCATCTGTTTATCTCTTTCGATCTATCTCTGCACATATGTATGTATGCATTCTTCCTGGAAGAATATAACGCAAACGGTTAAGGGAGAGCTTTCATTTCATACTTAATACATTTTATATATAAAATAATAAAAAAATGTCAAACCCTTGAAGATGCGAGGGTAGCAGGAAAGCCCGAGTGATCCCAGATTCCAGAGATCCTACCAGAGTCCTGAGTGTAACGGGAGATTTCAACACGCACGGGTGGCAGCCGAGCGCCTCTGACCCGCTGCCTTCTGCCCTCCTTCTGACGGCAGGACCCACACGCCCTGAACCTCAGGATTCAGGCTCTATGGGGTCTGACACTCCGCAATCCAGGGGCTTCCCCAGGATCCCAGAAAGCAGGAAGACTCGGGAGCCGGGGGTGGAGGGGAGGGCAGGTTGGGGATCAAACCAGGGCGCCACCCGCTAAGCAGGGTGCCTTGCCTCTCCATTCCCAGCCTGTTAGACCCAAGAGCACAGGATATTCTTTCTAAAAGTTGTTCAGGCCTGGGGCCAAGGAGGCAGCAGGTAAGGCACTTGCCTTGAACACATCTGGCTCCGGTTCGATTCCTGGCACTCCTTCTAGTCCCCTGAGGCCAACAGGAATGATCCCTGAGCACAGAGCCAGGAGTAAGACCTGAGCAATACCATTGTGGCCCCAAATTTCTCCCACACAAAAAAAAACACATTGTCCCAGGACCTAGGGAGAGTGAAACCCAAAAGTATACGCGGGAGGGCCAGATTTGACCCCTGGCACCACCTGGCCAGGGACAGCCCCAAAAATACAAACAAAAATTGAATGAGTTTTTTTAATTAAAAAATTAATTTTGGGATGGAGCACACTTGGTGATGCTCAGGGGTTCCCCCTGGCTGTCCACTCAGGAATTACTCCTGGTGGAATGAGGGGCCCGTATGGGGTATTGGGAATTGAACCTGGGTTGGCCGCATACAAGGAGACACCATACCCACTGAATTATCACTCCGGCCCCTAAAGCTTTTTCATTTTTGGCCACATCCAGCGATATTTAGGGGTTAGTCCTAGCTCTCAGGGATCACTCCTGTGGATGCTCTGGGTCCCAGGTGTGGTGTCAGGGATCGGACCATGCTTGGTTTCATCCAAGGCAAGTGCCTTCACCTCTGTACTAGCCTTCGGTGCTCTGCCCGTCCTCCATACACACACACACACACACACACACACACACACACACACAGAGATGTGTTCTGAACACTCTTAAGTCCAACTCAAATTCCCTTCAAAAAATTTCGGAAAAGGCTTTTTCATGGGCCGTAGGTTTGAAAGGGAGAGAAGCACTTCCTGTTCAAGGTTGTCATTGGGCGCATTGATTGGTGATCCATGAGCCCCATGTTGCTGAGTGTCCTAATAGGGTTTCGTCAGCACACAAGGAGGCAGCTGTTCTGAGAGGGAGACCCCGTGGGGAGATGTTCAGAGCAGGTGAAAGACACTGTTGGTAACTCCCAGCTCATTCGGGAGGGGATTCAGGCCCTGACCGGCTGAGCAAGGGGAAAGCCTGGGCACCAGCCAGGGTCAGGAGTGACATCTCTGCAGGGCTGCAGGAAGGAAGGACAGCAAAATAAAACCAGGCGCAAGAACTGGGCTAGGCAGAGCTGCAGGATGAAAGTTCAGATCCTGGAGGCACAGTTCACATTCCCTTCTATTTATCGACAGCAAAGGGCAGAAACTTTTTTTCTTAATTATTTTTCTTTTGCGGGATTGGAGGGGTAGGGGACACACCTGGCAGTGCTCAAGGTCTGCTCCTGGCTCTGTGCTCTGGGATTGGTCCTGGAGGCAACTCGGGGGACCATATGAGATGTCAGGATCAAACCTTGGTTGGCCGCGTGCCAGACAAGTGTCCTAACTGCTGCACTGTTTCTCCATGTCCTATTTGTTCATTTTATTGTTTGACCCTTGAAAAAAACTATTTGGGGCCACACTTGGTTGTGCTCAGGTCTTACCCCAGACTCTGCACTCAGGGGTCACTCCTGGAGGAGGTCCCAGAATCAAATGGGTTGCTAGGAATCAAACCTGGGTTGTCTGTTTGCTGTCTGATCACTCTGGTCCCCAAGATAAAAACAATTTTATGGGACCAAAGTGGTAAGACAGCGGGCAGGATACTTGCCTTGCATGTGACTAAGCTGGGTTTGATCAGTCCAATATATGGTTCCCCAAGCCCGCCAGGAGTGATCTCTGAGTGCAGACCCAGGAGTAGACCCTAACCACTGCTATGTATGGCCCACCCACGCCCCCCCCCCAAAAAAAAAGAAATCTTTTCTCCCCAAACTCTAAACAAGTCAGAGATGACTCTCACCACAGCCTGAAGGAAATCCAGATTTCTGCTCTTTGGGGAAGACTTCTGGTTCAGGTTTTTTGTTTATTTGGGGTTTGTTTGTGTACCACACCTGGTAGTGTTTCATGTTTACTCCTGGCTTGGGTTCAGGGCTCACTCTTGGCACGCCTGGGGCACATGTGATGCTGGGAATCAAATCCAGGCTCCCGGGGTGGGCAAGGGGCTTGCCCTGAATGTGAATCCCCCCAGCTCGTCCCTGGCACTACATTTGGTCCCCCAAGCACTGCCGGGTGTCTTGGTGAGGCCCCTAAACCAGAGGTCCAGAGCAGTACCTCATCCTTGGGCCTGTGCAGTGACCTGCCAGCTGGGCCAGCTGAGAATCACTCAAAGAATAGACACGAGAAATAAGACTAATCACAAGGAGCTCAAAATGACAAATTCGGTGAGAAAGCTGCGTAGAGGATGTTGGATAACACTGGGTTGTTCTTGCTGCTTTGGCAGGGAGCTTAAGGTTTACTGGACCACTCCCACAACAGTGCAACTGAGGCACCCCCAATCCCATCAGGCACTAGTAATCCTATATTGCTTTTTCTCTTTCCCTTCTGTCATTTGTATGGTTTCTTTAGCAATGTCCCTTTCATATAGACACAGGAAGACAGTCGATGCTTATGCTACATGGGAATTGACTGTCAAATAATAGTTACTCCTAGGCATCCATATTTATTTGACGTAAGCCTCAGTTGCCCTTAGTTCCTGGCACTCCAAGAACAGGGCCCCGATGAGGGACTGATGGACCCAGGGCAAGCTGTGAGCTACCCTGGCATTGAAATGGGCCAGGCCAAGCGCCATAATACTTAACTATAAGTTAAGAACACGGTCATGGACAAACTCTGTCATGACCCAAAAAGAGGTAACTGAAGGACTCTGCTGGGGTTAGGAAGACTAACCTGGCCTGAGGACTGTGGTCTGGAATATATAGTGAGATGTTCTCATTTCATTTTTTTTTTCATTTCATCATCCTGTTATTCGTCGATTGCCTCGAGCAGGCCCCAGTAACGTCTCTTTCATCCTAGCCCTGAGATTATATTCAAGGCTATTTAGGAGAATGAGACCCATCATTGTTACTGGTATTTGGCATATTTGGTATGCCACGGGGAGTTTGCCAGACTCTGCCCTGTGGGCAGGCTACATTCGATAGCCTGCAAGTTTGTCCAAAGTAGGAATGAGACAATAAGATGTCATTAAAAAAATAAGTTCTGAAAAGATGTCGCGCGGCTGCGCATGCGGCCGCGCGGTTCCGGGATCTGGATTTTATAGTCTCTGAGTCTTGGCCGCTGATGGGATTACACGGCGCCAGGGGGCCAGGTGGTGGGTGTGACCCCCGCCTGCTGGAATTTGGAGGATCTGGGTGGAAGATGCTCGACTCCAATTCGAGTAGGCTTGGAGGTCTTGGCCCCGGAACCCGCGTGGCTTTGTCCCTCTGCCAGTACCTTCATGTGTGCGGAGAGTGGTCTCAGCATGGTGGTGGCTGGTCCTGGAGGTCTTCGGCTGCTGGAGCCCTGGTCGGGGCGGGGAGGAAAGCTCAACCTGCTCCCCTCCAAGGGGCTCCGGGAAGGAACACCTAGGCGCGGGGGCAGAAGACTGCATTGTTCTCGTCCGGGATCTGGATTTTATAGTCTCTGAGTCTCAAGAAGAACCAAACTTTAAGCTTAATATATCTCTTACTGTGTTCATACAAAATGACATTGCTAGGAATATTATAAAAAATAAATTTACTATGGCTGTTTAAATGGATTACTAGCTGAAGAAAAGAGAAAGCAATATACCCTGGATGGAATTCTGCCCTTGGGTGGATCTGCTAGTAATCTTGAGTAATCTCTTTAGATGAGATTTTGTCCTTGAGTTAATTTCCTGAAGGAGTGGCCTTTCCTCTCTTTGTTGTTATAACATCCACCCCCACCTTCGCATCCCCACCCTACATGATACCTCTATGACTGTGCTATAAGGGGTAGAAAATGGAATTATATTGGCAGAGAGATTTGGAGGAGGTAGATGCTGAAGACTAGATGCTTGAGGACTAGATGTTGAGGATGAGAAGTTCGACGATGAGACACTGAAGATGAGGAGAACTGAAATTTTGAGGCCCACGAGGAGACTGGGATGATGGAACTCTGATGACCGGGTCTACAGCCTGCACTGTAAAGGGCCAGATCGGACAATGCTGGGAGGAGAGAGAAATAAACCAACTGCCAGCCAACCTGGGGGCAAGTTGCTGTTCCTCTGTCTGTCACTCGTCACTCATCCTTCACCGGTCTCCAGCCTGGGGAGGCAGCAACGCTTGAGTCCTGCGTGTCCAGCCTCTTCAGGCCCATCATTCTTATCTTTTATATTTGAAACTTACAGAGGGGATTGGAGCGAGAGCACAGCAAGAAGGGCGCCTTCCTTGAACACGGTTGTGTGTCGTGTGTGTGTGTGTGTGTGTGTGTGTGTTTGTGTCGTGTCTCGTCCACCACCCCCCCTCCCCACAGAGAAAACAAACAAAAGTGCAGGACCTGGGGGTTATCTCAGTAGTGCTGGGTTAACTCAGCCACTGAGAAAACATCATTAGGGTGAAATGTCGAAGGAGTGAAAAATTCTAGGCAGACGACCCAGAAAGGGGCTCGGGGAAGCAGAGAGCCTGGACGGGCAGCATAGGCGAGGCCCCGGGCAGCCTCCGCGGGCTCTTCCGGTGAGTCAATCCTGCAGCTCCAGAGAGGGGACATAATCCCACACATCTGCAACAATCAGGCTGACTGCTGAAATGAGCAAGAAAAGAGGTCTGAGATAAGAAGAGCTGCTTATGGCTACAGCATAAAAATGCAATGTCATTAAAAAAAAAAAAACGGGCTGGAGCGATAGCACAGTGGGTAGGGTCTTGCACGAGGCTGACCTGGGTTTGATTCCCAGCATCCCATAGGGTCCCCCGAGCACTGCCAGGAGTGATTCTTGAGTGCATGAGCCAGGAGTAACCCCTGTGCATTGCTGGGTATGACCCAAAAAGCAAAATAAATAAATAAAAATAAATAAAAACAAAACAACAACCCAGCCAGTGGTTAGAGACCTTGGACAGAGAAAACCTTGAGACCAGAAACCTCAGACCTTGAGAACAGAGAAAACAAGAGGGTCACAGGAAAGTGTGGGGAGAAAGTTCAGGAAGTCTTCAATAAAAGACAGTTTATTTATTTATTTATTTATTTATTTTTGGGTCACACCCGGAAATGCTCAGGGGTTACTCCTGGCTCTGCACTCAGGAATTACTCTTGGTGATATTTGGGGGACCATGCTGAGGGCTGAACCTGGGTGGGCTGTGTGCAAGGCAAAAGCCCTCCCCGCTGTACTATAGCCCTAAAGGACATTTTAAAGCTCCCCAATTGTATGACAAAAAAAAAAGTAGGCAAACAGGAGAGAAAAGATCAGGACAGAGATCTACAGAAACAACTCCAGGGCTGAACTGATAGCACAGTGATGGGAAGGGCACTTGCCTTGCACATGGTCAACCTGGATTCGATCCCTCACTCCCCATATGATCCCCTGAACTCCATCAAGAGTGATCCCTGAGCATGGAGCCAGGAGTAAACCCTGAGCACAGCCAGGTCTGGCCTCCCCTCTACCAAAAAAAAAAAAAAAGTTAGACAGTTCCAGAAAGAGGGACTAGAGACATATTTGAATGCAGGAAATTATCAAAGAAACTAACTTCAAGCTTTAAAAACTGTTCAATGTTTGGGGCCAGAGCAATATTACAGTGAGTAGGGTTTGACCCCTGGCATCCCATATATGTTTCCCTGAAAACTGCCAAGAGTAATTCCTAACTGCAGAGCCAGGAGTAACCCCTGAGCATCACTGGATGTGGTCCCCAAATAAACAAAATTCAAGTAAAAAAAACTGTTCAGTGGAAACAATCAAAACTGGCTGTCTCTTGGGAGCAGAGGAAAAGGGTTGTGGAAAACTACTGACTTTCATGAGGAGCCTGGTAGAAATTATTTGACAATTTTTGGTTGTTGCTATCGAGGGCGACCAGGCCCAGGGGTGGAGGCAGGGGTGCAGAGGTACCATGCCCCACAGTGCTGGCGGGGCTTTATGGCTAGGGATCATACCCAGGGGCTTGCACAGGCAAGGCTACAACGTCTGAATGAAGCCACGTACCCTGATCTACTGTCTGGCCTTTTAAAGTTGGTGCACTGATAATTCTGAGAAAATTTTTTCAATGGAGAAATAAGACAATTAAAAAAAGGAACATGATCATAATTCCTTGAGACTGGTCATGACCTAATCCTGGGTCACTGAAGCAGCTTTGTTGTTATTCATTTACTGTTGTCATTTATTTATTTTGGGGTGAAGGGAATACTCCCAGCAGTGCTGGTGGACCACATGCAGTGCCCACGAGCAATGTGGGGGCAGCTGTGTGCAAGACAGGTGTTTTACCCCTGTTCTCTCTCCTCTGCTCCCCCCCCCCACTCCAGAGAACAAAAATCTCCATTCCTATGCCCTCCCTCACCACTGCTCCATCCCTCGTTTTAGGGTACCCTGAGCTCCCCACTCACCTGTACCAGGTCAAGCTGGTCCACTTAGTACCCGCAGTACTTCCTTCCACACTCACCAGAGCCAACACTGCTCTAAAAGTTCTCATTTCTTTCTGTTGTCTGGGTCACACCTGGCAATATTCAGGGCTTACTCGATTCTGCATTCAGGAATCACTTCTGTGGGTGCTCAGGGGACAATATTGGATGCTGGGGATCAAACCAGAGTCGGTTGCATGCAAGGCAAGCACCTTACCTGCTGTACTACCTCTCCAGTCTTAAAGTCCTCGTTTCTTTTTTTTTTTTTTTTTGCTTTTTGGGTCACACCCAGTGATGCACTGGGGTTACTCCTGGCTCTGCACTCAGGAATTACTGAGTGCTCGGTGGTGCTCGGGGGACCATATGGGATGCTGGGAATTGAGCCCGGGTTGGCCGTGTACAAGGTAAATGCCCTACCTGCTGTACTAGCGCTCCAGCCCCCTCATTTCTTATTATGAATGTTTTTTTAGTTAGTTCAGCAACACCTATTTCTCCTCATTCACCTCCTCACTTTTTTGGCTTTTTTGTTTTTTTTTTAGAGGGAGGCTGGAGGATATACCCAACTGTGCTCAGGGCTCATTCCTGGCCCTATCCTCAGGAATTGCTCCTGGAGGTGCTCAGGGGACCACATGAGGTGTCAAGGATCAAACCCAGGTTGACACCTGCAAAGCAAGTGACTTACCCGCTATACTATTGTACTATCTCTTTAACCCCCTTCCCCAGAAATATTTAAAGAATGAATTATTTCATGAATTACAAAGATAATAATCCAAGGTAAATTCATAGACAAACACGAGTCTAACCTTGGAGATAAGACCTAGGTTAAAGGTAACTTGTTGGAGGGCCTAAGATTATCCAGACAGAGCTGCCTTCTGCACCGTGATTGCCCTTTGGGGTTAATATTTAAGTGGTATCCGTGAGGAGACTGCTTGTCCCGGAGTGCTTCACCAATTTGGGCTTGGATGAGCAAACGTGGTTCCACCTGCCGGCCCTGTGGGACTTTTGAGACCTTGTGCCTGTATCAGTTTTGTTTTTCTGGATTGCAAAACCCTAATCTCTGAGCCTTGAGTAGTGAACATCTTTTACTGCCAAGAGATAAGACCCAGGAGAAAGCAAGCTCCTCGGCCCAGGCGGGAGTTGGGATGACGCCTCGGCAGAGCTGCCTCAGAGGAGCACGGGGTACGATGTATGCTCTGTCCGGAGCCCTCCACGTTCCGGGGCGCTTTTGGCCTCTGCTTTGACTCCCCATGACCTGGAGAAATCACATATTTCCTGCCCTTCCCAGCTGGGGAAACTGAGGGCTCTCAGCCAGACCTGTCAGTAAGCAAGGAAAGGTTGCTTTCTGTGTCCTTGGGCCATGCCTGGCCGTGCTCTATTGCTCTATGCTTCAGAGTGACCCTGGCAGTGCTGGGGTGGTGTGGATGGGGAGTGGAGGGACCATACGTAGTGCCTGGGCTGAGCTGCATGCAAGGAAAGTCTTGAGTCTTATACTATTTACCAACAACCTTTTATTTTTTTGCTTGTTTGGGGACCACATCCAGTGATGCTCAGGGCTCACACCTGGTGATGCCAGGGTTTGAATCTGAGGTGGGCTGTGAAGCAAGTTCTTTAACCCCTGTATCTTTTTCTTAGGGGGTGGGAGGCACACCTTGTGGTGCTCAGGAATTACTCCTGGTGGTGCTCGGGGGACCATATAGGATGCTGGGGACTAAACCCAGGCCAGTCCCCTGCAGACAAGTGCCTCACCCCTGTATCTTATTGGCTCTATTTATCTCTAAGGCCCTGAGAGTAAGATTTAATCGACCTTGAGAGATAGTACAGGGGATAGGGCACTGGTCTTGCACGGGGCCGACCCACTCTAGTACCTTTCCTGGCACCACATATGGTTCTCTGTTCCCTACCAGGAGTGATCCTTTTGCACAAACCCAGAAGGAAGCCCGAGCACTGCGGGGTGTGGCCCAAGCCTCAAGGAAGTAAGTAGATAAATCAAATGTAGGTTCTTACTTGGTGGGCGTGAGGCAGGCCCATGACCCAGGACCCACGCGGAGCAGCCCACAGCAGGGCGTGGAAATGGGAGCTGTGGGAGAAGCCACTGCTGCAGAATCTTTAGGGGCATCCAGAGCCCGTGTGCCATCTCAGGTGGGGGCTCTGTCCCTGCTGCCCTGGTCCCAGGGGACGTGACGGGCACAGCTCTTGGCCGAAGCCCACACCAAGGCTCATGCCCTTCGGGGACCACATGGGTTCACAGGCTGTTCTTTGTGCCCTGCTGTGAGTAAGCAGCTCCCCACATCGTCCATTTGACCCTCACGATTACCCGCAAGCCAGGTATTTGTTTTGCTTCCCAAGAAGAAACCAAGGTCCCAGAGGAAGTTTGCCCCAAACTGTCCTTAGTAAGATGGGATAACGCCCTTTACTTGCCCTGAGACCACCACCGAGGGGCTGGAGAGATCACACAAGGGTGAAGGCACTTGTCTTGCACTCAGCCAACCCTGATGCGATCTCTGGTACCATGCAGGGTCTCCTGAGCACGGCTGGGTATGATCCCAAACCCTCTCATTTCCCCCAAACCAAAAAATCACGATAGGGGCTGAAGCGATAGCACAGCAGGTACGGCATTTGCCTTGCTCGCAGTCAACCTGGGTTCGATTCCCAGCATCCCATGTGGTCCCCCGAGCATCGTCAGGAGTAATTCCTGAGTGCAGAGTCAGGAGTAACCCCTGAGCATCACTGGGTGTGACCCAAAAAGAAGAAAAAAATCACGACAGTCACACGCCAAGGAAGCCAGGGAAGTCCCAGAGCTAAGAGGGTTTATGACCTTGTGAAGGTCAACAGGAAGTCAAGGTCGTGGCTGTCCCCTTACCAGCCCCCCACCTGGCCACAGTATCTGGCTTGAGCCGGCTGCCAGGGAGGCTCACCCAGGTGGCTGTGACGGTCACCAGGCAGACACGCCCGAAGGGCACTGCTGTGGAGGCAGAGGGCAGGAGTCACTTAGGAGGCGACCCAGGGACCTGCCCGTCTCCTCAGAGGAACACGTTGTCCCAAGACTCCAACACTCGCGGCTTCGCATCTTCCTTCTCCACCGTGCCTGGCTGCCCACACGCGCTGCGCCGGGCGGGGCCCTGGATGAAGGGAACCAGCACAGTTCCGGGGCTGGACAGTGCCCTGGAGCCGACCCTCGCCAGCCTAGCAAAGCCCTGAACCAAGAGCCTGTAAACTTGCTCCCGTCTGGGAAAACAACAGGCAGACTTTCCACGTTTGTGAAAACGACGCCTGGGGACTCTCGCAGGCAACCTCCGCCCCTCACTGACCGGGTCAGCTTCCCGTAGGTGTGTGTCCGCAGTGCCCTGGGATCCTGGCAAGGGGTGTGGACATGCCCTGAGCACACCCCCCCAGGGGATAGAGATATTTGTTCCACAAGTCTGACATTTGTTTGTGTGGGGGCCACGTCCAGCGGTGCTCAGGGCTTACTCCTGGCTCTGTGCTCAGAGAGCACTCCTATCACGGCTCAGGGGACCATATGGGAAGCTGGGAGCAAACCCGGGCCGACTGCGTGAAGCACCTTACCCACTGCACTACCCAGCAGCTCCGCCATCTGGTTTGCATGGTCTCTGCTCTTAGTACCCTATGACTAGACGTACAAGGCAGGAAACTACTGACAATGCCTGTAACAGAATGAAGCCAGGCCCAAGAGAGAGCATGCTGATTACGGCACTAGCCTTAGATGTGGCCGGTCCCAACTCTGTCTTTGCAAACACTTCCCAGAATAAAGCTTTATTCCTCACATCTTCCCTGTCAAAGCCCAAGAATTTGAAAGGGAAATGCAGGCCCCTCCCTCCCTGCAGGCTGCTTCCCTCTCCCTGCTCCTCTTCTCCTTAGTTCCTTTCTTTTTCCCATCTTCCTGCCCTCCTTGGGAGGATTCGTCTAGGTTCTCAGGGACAGCCCAAACATGGACACCTCCACCCCCTCCAACCGCCTATGAACTCAGACCCCTGGCCTGCCAGGGCTGCTCAGTGCCATCTCTCCCGGTTCCCAATGTCCCTAGGACTGAACTCTTCCAACTCTGAACTCATCCTCCCCACAAACTTCCGATCTCAGCAGACAGCAGCATTTCCAGGCTTCCAGTCACCTACGGCCCAAACCTCAGAGTAAGAAAACAACACAGGCTGAACCCTGGGGCCGAAGAGATAGTACAGCGGGTACCGTGATTGCATTGTATGCGGCAGACCCAGGTTCAAGCCCTGGCATCCCATATGGTCCCCCAAGCACCACCAGGAGTAATTCCTGAGTGCAGAACCAGGAGTAACTCCTGAGCATCGCTGGGTATGACCCAAAAAGCAAAAAAAAAAAAAAAAAAGACAGGCTGACCCAAGTTGAATCCTTGGCCCTGCCAGGAGTGATCCCTGGGCATAGAGGCAGGAGCAAGCCCTGAGCACTGCTGTGTGTGCTCAACCCCTACCCTGAAATAAATCAAGCTAATCCTGGATATAAGACTCCATTAAGGGGCTGGAGCGATAGCACAGCAGGTAGGGCATTTGCCTTGCACGCAGCTGACCTGGGTTTGATTCCCAGCATCCCATATGGTCCCCCGAGCACCGCCAGGAGTAACTCCTGAGTGCGTGAACAGGAGTAACCTCTTTGCAATGCCAGGTGTGACCCAAAAAGACGCCATCAAGCTAATCCTGAATATAAGACTCTGGAGTCAATGAAATGCTTTCGCAAATATGTTCAAAGTTAACTCATTTTATTTTTAAGCCTAGGATTTGGATTTGACGATTTTAATCTCTCTTGAATAGAAGTCACTTTGTGAAAGCTAGGAAACAAAATCAAACCAAGTCTAGTCCTGTAGGGAGCCAGGCCACATGTTCCGTAAAATTACATAATACAAGGTGCTAACAAGGAGATTATATAAACTCTAAATAATAACCACTTATCTACATTTTCCTTAGGAAACAGCCAAAAGTCCAGTCCTTCAAGGCATGATATACAGAACATCTTCATCTACAAAAGGACAGAACACCCAAATCGTCTGCTGGCCAACCCACGGATGACCCGGCTCAGAGCTGGCCAAGGATTGGTGATGAAAGTGTTCACATTCTGAAAACTTGCTCTGAGGTTAAGAAAATTCCTGACTGCAGTGAATAAGCGAAAGCAGGCAAAACTAATGACAAAAAAGAGTCACACTGGCACTTTGGTATGGCCACAGTCTCCCACCAGAACATGAAGTCAGAGGTGAGGGAAGGTGCCATGCAGATGTTCCAGAACTACTCGGGAAGCAGGAAGCTGACACACGGCCGCCCTCCGTTTGCCACGGGAACACACGGACAAGGAGGCCTACGTGCAAGAACGGCTCAATCTCACGTGGCGTAGCACAGTACTTTCTCCGACAGAACGCCCGCCCTTCCCCAAATGCTATTAACCTCGTTAGCCGTCAACAACACATACGCATACGGAAAAACTTGTCTGGAGCACTTGCCAGGAGCAAAGCAGAACACGTCCTAATTAGCTAGACATGGCAAGCTCAGTGACCGTCTGTAGGCTGGACCCATAAATCTGGCCTTTTTGTGTGTGAAACATCTGCAGACTGCAATGTTCCGAAGCTGTTAGCATAGTTCCTGCTCAAGGTCTGAAAGCTGGGCTCAGTGCCTTTGGTGGCTCTTCTCCTCAGCTGCTGGGGTGGGTTCTAGTCATCGAAGTCCGGAATGTCGTCATAGGAGTATCCCCGGTAGCCCTTGGAGGCATAGTAGGCGATGCGCAGGTGGTAGAAGCCAGGCAGGAACACCAGGATGCCAATGATGAGGACAGGTATGGCCCGGTCTGCCCCCTGGTGGCCGGACAAAGAAATTGCATTAGAACTGAATCAGCTGTAACCACATTAGGCAGGCTGATACATACATCAATACCGTATGCTTTGCGGATCATTTCTTTTGTTATGTTACCGAAGGAAAAGGTTTATGCCTCATTTCCTCATGAGTATAAAAGGCAGAAAAACTGGAGTCAGAGAGATAGGACAGCAGGTAGGGCGCTAGCCGTGCATGTGGCCAAACTGGATTCAATCGTCAGTATTCCATATGGTCCACCAAACGCTGCGAAGAGTGATCTCTGAGCTCAGGGCCAAGAGTAAGACCTGAGCACTGCTGGGGGTGTATGTGTCCCAAATGAAAGCTAGAAACCTCATTTGACCCCGCAATACCACTCCTGGGAATATATCCGAGTGTGCAAAATAAAAACACAGTAGAAATGACATCTGCACCTGTATGTTCATCGCACCTCTGTTCACTATAGCCAGAATCTGGAACAACCCAAGCACCCGAGAACAGATGAATGGTTAAAGAAACTTTGGTACATCTACACAATGAAATACTATGCAGCTGTTAGGAGAGATGAAGTCATGAAATCTGCTTCTAAGTGGATGGACATGGAGAGTATCATGCTAAGTGAAACGAGTCAGAAAGAGAGGGACAGACATATTATATTCCACAGACAGACATATTATATTCCACTCATTTGTGGAATATAAAATAACATGAGACCGACACCCAAGGACTATAGATACAAGGGCCAGGAATACTGTCTCATGAGCTGGGGGAGAAGGCAGCTGGAATAGAGAAGGGATCACTAAGAAAAAGATGGCTGGAAGAATCTGTCGGGATAGGAGATGTGTGCTGAAAGTAGATAAAGAACCAAACGTGATAACCTCTCAGTATCTGTATTGCAAACCATAATGCCCAAAAGTAGAGAGAGAGTGTGGGGAAAATTGTCTGCCATAGAGGGAGGGGGAAGGCTGGAAAGGGGGGTGTATACTGGGGAGATTGGTGGTGGAGAATATGCACTGGTGGAGGGACGGGGATGGGTGTTTGAACATTCTATGATTGAAACTCAAACATGAAAGCTTGTAACTGTATCTCAATGAGTCAATTAAAAAAAAAGTAGGAAACCCGTAAAATACATATCCAGTGTTATTTAGGGATATTTTGTGGAACAACTGCACTGGGCCTTGATTTTATTTAACAGGCAATAAGGCAGTAAGGGAAGGGCAGTGTGGCTCAGTGCACACACCTCACACCGCAAATTAATCAAAACAGATGAGCAGGGTCAGAGAGAATGTATGGGGGGAAAGGCATTTGCCTAGTATGTGCTGATCCTAGTTCAATCCCCACTACTGAATATGGCTGCCCGAGCACAGAGCCAGGAGTAACCCTCAAGCACTGCTAAGTGTGCCTCCTTCCCCCGAAAGACAAGCAACTGACCAAAAATTCTACATATATTCATTTATTTGTAGCTTGGGGGTCACACGTGGCCACACTTGGCAGTGCTCAGGAGGCCATGGTAAGGTACCAGGGCTCATTCCCAGGCCTCCTGAATGCAAAGTACGTGTGCAGTCTGTTACCTGCGGTTCTCTATGTAGACTTAAATCCTAATGACTCAACAGAACATCGTGGAATGGGAGAACCACAATTTTATTTACCTCACTTCAGACTGCTGGATACTTCTGTTATCTCTTACTTTTTGTAACTTACTTTTAGAATACCACAATGACTTTTTGTATTTTTCTTAGCCTTTCAGATTTACTTCCTTACTATAAACTGCTAGGAGTATAATTCACAAGTCAAAGAAGAATAATGTATAGATTCTTCACCAGGAAGGCTTCAACTTTTTGTTTTTTGGGGGGGCCACACTCAGAGATGCTCAGAGATCACAGCTGGGGGAACTTGGGGGGGCCATATGGGGTGCTGGGAATCGAACCTGGGCCAGCAGAGTGCAGGGCAAGTGCCTTACCTGCTGTACCGTTTAGAAAGATTCAGTTTTTTAGGAAGCATCATGAGGGTGGGAATTTTGTTTATCCTGGAATGTCCAGCTGTGCCTGACAAGTAACTGACAAGTAACTGTTGAAAATGCCACTGACCAAGCAAGTGGAAGCACGCTTAAAAAAGGGGGGGGACTATATTAAATGAAGAAACTTCTGGGGCCGGAGAGATAGCACAGCGGGCAGGGTGTTTGCCTTGCACACAGCCAACCCGGGTTCGATTCCCAGCATCCCATATGGTCCCCTGAGCACCGCCAGGAGTAACTCCTGAGTGCAGAGCCAGGAGTAACCCCTGTGCATCACCGGGTGTGACCCAAAAAGCAAAAAAACCAAACAAACAAGAAACTTCTGCGACACAAAGGAAATGAAGACAAATACAAAAATAGTCCGCAGATGGGGAGAAATTATTGCCCACCACTTATCTGATAAGGGGTTAATAATATCCAAGATATGTAAGGCACTGGTAGAACTTTACAAGAAAAAACCTCCCATCTAGAAATGGAAGAGATGAACAGACACTTCCTCAACAAGAAATACAAACAACCAAAAGGCACATGAAAAGATGCTATACATTACTAATCATCAGGGAGACGGAAATCAAAACACGATTTCATCCCACACCACAGAGACTAGCACACATCAAAAAGAACAACAACAACAGTGCTGGAGTAGATACAGGGACAAAGGGGACTCTCACCCGTTGCTGGTGGGAATATTGACTGGACATTTCCTTTTTGGAAAACAACATGGACATGTCTAAAAACACTAGGACTGAGCTTTCAGTTGAGCCAGTAACCCCACTTCTTAGAACATATCCCAGGGCCCGTGAACAAAACGGACAGAAACATCCTCACCCCTCTGTTCTGAGCAGCACCTGCCACACAGCCCAATGTGGAAAGAACCCAAGTGCCCAGGAATAGGTGACCGGGTAAAGAAGCTGCGGTATAGAAGCACAATGGAAAATTACTCATCCATAAAGATAAAATCAAGCAATTTTCTGCTACTCGGATAGATCTGGCGTGTACTGTGCAGGGTGTAGTTAGAAGAGGGACTGACGCCGCGTGATCTCTCTCATACGCAGCTATAAAGAAATGTAACGTGGAGCAACAAATGCCCAAAGACAACAGAAACAAAGACCATGAGAACTGGTCTTCAGCAGGAAACATGGCACTTGGGGCAGGGGTGGGCGGGTGCAGGGAGCCGGGGGATTGGACAGGAGGGGACAATGACGATGCAGGAGGGGAGTGTCCCACGGGAGGCGGCAGTGCCCTGTCAGTAACAGCAACTCATGGAAACAAAACACGTCACGGAGAGGCAGAACGGTGGGTAGGAGGCAAATGGGAGCGAGGGTGGGGGGCACTGGCGGAGGGAAGTGGACACTGGTAAGACAGGAGTTGAGGCGGCTGGAGCAATAGCACAGCGGGTAGGGTGTTTGCCTTGCATGCGGCCGAGTCGGGTTTGATTCCCAGCATCCCATATGGTCCTCCAAGCACCACCAGGAGTGATTCCTGAGCGCAGAGCCAGGAGTAACCCCTGAGCATCGGATGGGTGTGATCCAAAAAGAAAAAAAAAAAAAAAGACAGGAGTTGAGACATTCCATGTCTGAAACCAGTCATGAGTAACTGCCATTTCATGGTGACCGTGTGACTAAGTGTGTGCCATGATGGATCTGCTTTTATGAACTGCTCTTCTGTCCTGTTCCACTTTTGGGGTCACCATTCCTACCATGGTGCGCAGGGCTGGAATGGGGTCTCCAGCACTCCGCCCCCTGGGAGGGGGTGTGGGGGACACCAGCAGTGCAAGGCAAGAGCCCCACCTGTTACTGTTATGGTTTCTTTATAGGTGGTGCCTGCTCGCTGGATGCTGGCGGGGGGGGACCCCTTTTGGTTTGGGAGCCATACCCAGTCAGCGGCTATTCCTAGATTTCTGTCAGTGCTCTGGCCAGGGGTCACTTGCTTCCAGCAATGCTTGGGGGGACCATGTAGTGGCAAAGATCAAGCCCAGGCCTCCCACATGCAAAGCCTGCATCTGGCCCTGCATTTGGCGCTCTCTCCACTATGCCGCCCGCCCCTGCCACCCACCCACACACACTACACACACCCCCCAGTTAATCTTTTACTGGGGCTTTTGGGCCACACCCTGCAGCATGCAGGGGTTATTCCTCGCTCTGCTCAGGGGACCATATTCAGTGCCTGGAGATCAAACCAGGTGAGCGACATGCAAGCTAAGTACCTTACTTCTATCTACCTAGCTCCTAGTTTTTTATTTGTTTTTAAGACACACCCGGCAGTGCTCAGGGGTTACTCCTGGCTCTGCACTCAGGAATTTCTCCTGGCGGGCTCAGGGGACCATATGGGGTACCGGGGATCGAAGCCTGGTGGGCCACGTGCAAGGCAAGCGTCCTACCTGTTGTACTGTAACTCTAGTCCCTAGTTAGTTTTAATATCTATAAGAATTAGGTAGCTGTTACATGTACCCTAATGTAATGCAGCAGCAATGGTTCTCAAAATGAGGCCCCTGGCTTTATCTGGAAACTTGTCAGAAACGAAAATCTCACACCCTGCCTCAGACCCACAGAACTAGAACGTCTGTATTCTTTTCTCTCTCTCTCTCTTTTTTTTCCTTTTTGGGTCACATCCAATAACACAGCGGTTACTCCTGGCTCATGCACTCAGGAGTTACTCCTGGCAATGCTCGGGGACCCTATTAGGGATGCTGGGATTCAAACCCAGGTCGGCTGCATGCAAGGCAAACGCCCTATCTGCTGTGCTATCATTCCAGTCCCTCTTTTCTCTTTTTAGAATTAGAATCCCTGACCAGTGGGGTGAAGGGAGCTGTGTATAAACAAGCTGGCAGGTGATTCTGACCGACAATGAAAGTCTGAGAGCTAACAAAGTATTCCTGTGAAATAAAATAATCTTCCTGGGGACCAAAGAGAGTTCAATGGGGAAAGCGCTCTTCTTGGTTTTTTTTTTTTTTTTTTGCTTTTTGGGTCACACCTGGCAATGCACAGGGGTTACTCCTGGCTCTGGCTCTGCGCTCAGGAGACCATATGGGATGCTGGAAATTGAACCCGGGTCGGCCGCATGCAAGGCAAACGCCCTACCCGCTGTGCTATTGCTCCAGCCCCGAAAGTGCTCCTCTTACAAGCTGCCACGATGACTTCCCAGCATCACTTATGGTCCCCAGGAAGCACTAGGGATGGCCTAAAACAATTCTTCCTACAACAGAACAAAAATTCAAGTCTAAGCAAGTCTCCAAACCTAACATCTTGGGCCGAAGCAGAGAGTACAGCAGGTAGGGCGTTTGACTCGCTGCAGCCAACCTGGGTTTGACCCTCAGTTTCCCAAACGGTCTCCCAAGCACCACCAGGAGTAATTCCTGAGTGCGGAGCTGGGGTAATCCCTGAGGACCGCCGAGGGAAAAAAGAAGTCTCACATCTTGTAAGAAATATGAGGAACAAAACAACAAAAATAACATTAAGACAAAACCTGTAGATGGAAGTAAAAATGAAATGGGGGCTGGAGCGGGAGTACAGTGGGTAGGGCATTTTGCCTTGCACCTGTCTGACCAGGGATTTGAGCCCTACGCCTCAACTGGTCCCCTGAGCCTACCAGAAGTAATTATTGATTGTAGAGCCAGGAATAACCCAAGTACTGCCCCAAAACAAAACAAAACAAAACAAAACAAAACAAAGAGTATACTGAAGAGGTGAAGAGGCACATTAAGAACTCACCAGTGAAATGTAAATACGGTATCTTCCCTAATACACAAAAGAAGTTGAAGGGACAGATGAAAAGAAGACACCTGTAACTACTGATGCTGGGTCATGAACACCTGGAGTTCATTATTTGTCTACTTGTCTTGTTTGGAATGGCTACATCAAATTGGGGGTGGGGAGTATAAACTGGTCTCTTATAAACTACATGCACACTATGATAATAAAAATAAAGGAGTGTAAGTGGTAATACGGTAGGCAGAGCACTTGCTTTGCATGTGGCCAACCCCGACGGCCTGAGTTTGATCCTCAGCATCCCATTATAAGCCCCTGAGACCACCAGGAGTGATCCCTGAGCATCAAGACAGGAATAAGCCCTGAGCACTCTGAGTGTTGCCCCAAAGTCAGAAGAATAAAGTAAAATAAACCACCAGAGAGAAGATCTGATGGCATATGGATCTTTTGTGTGTGAGAGATACATAGCTACAAAGTTGCTCATGGTTGAGTTTCCATCACTGAAAACTATTTCCCACCACCCATGTTTCCAGTTTCTCTCCTGCCAATCTACCTCTGCCTCTGTGCCAAACACTTTTTCTTCTTTTCCCTCCGTTTCTTATAGGCACTGTGGTTTGCAGTGCTGCACTACATATGGATATTAATTCA
Source organism: Sorex fumeus (assembly GCF_029834395.1). Taxonomy (NCBI): domain Eukaryota; kingdom Metazoa; phylum Chordata; class Mammalia; order Eulipotyphla; family Soricidae; genus Sorex; species Sorex fumeus. The sequence goes on from NW_026606101.1 coordinate 22,301,094, forward strand.
CCTCTCAATTTTTTTTTTTGTAGTGTGGAGAATCAAGCCCAGGGTATCAAATATATGAGCATGTTCTCTACCACTGAGTTACATTCTTCACCCTCTTCTCGAAATTGTTTTTGGGCTATACTTGGCTGTGCTCAGGATTTACTCCTTGTTCTCTGCTCTCTTTATTACTCTTGGTGGGCCTGGGGGGGGGGGGGGACCATAAGGTGTGCCAGGTGCCAGGAAATTGAACCTATTGGCTGCATGCAAGGTAAGCTGTACCAATTCTCTGGCCCTTCTCTCTTTTTTTTGGGGGGGGGGGCAGAGCCAGCTGTGCTCAAGGCTGAGTCCCGGCTCTGCATTCAAAGATGCCTGGGGGTGGGGCCTGGGCAACCACATGGGATGCATCAGTGACTGCTGACAGTGTTTATCTCTGGCACGGAGAGTGCCCACAGCACCAACGGGGACCTGAAGCTGCAGCTCAAACTCACACCTCTCACCACCTGGGTCAGTGCCATGGACCCTACCGGGGCCCTGGTTCAGAACTCTGATGCCAGGCCCGGCTTGGATATTCTAATTTATGACAGTGGGGAAATGTTAGTGTCTCGGGGGGGTGGGGGGGGGGGGAATGTCTGCTACCAGCCACATCTGCCAAGTAGAAACTGTGGGAAAAGCCTCATGGTACTCAAAGGAAGAGAGACACAGTTTGTTACCTAAGAACTATAAAAGCCAGTCCTCTCCTTCCTGCTGGATGACGCTGGGCTGGGTGTTGATAGCAAAACAGCAAACCCTAGCCCAGCTCTGGGAGAGTAGGTGCACACTCCCGCGCAGCCAGCCGTCAGCTTACCCCTTTGCTGATGTAGCCAGCCAGCAAGAGGGAGCCGATGATGATGAGGAAGGCGCCGATCAGAAACAGCACTGTCGCCAGGGCGATGGCCTTGTACGGGATCTTTGGAGGACTTTTCTTAAACTGGAAGAGAAGCCAAAAGCCAAAAAACAAAAGTCAAGGAACTATTACGGTGAGACCTGGGCTCGTGAACTGCAAAGTAAAGGATGAGGAGAACTGAGCTGGGTCCTTAAAGGTCTTGAATTACACCCTCGTGTCCAGCACAGCTCTGGCCAGGAAAAAAAGGTACAGGCAGCAGCGGCAGCTCTGTCCACACGAGAACCCCCACACCAAGGAGTCCCAGCAGAGGTGTCATCTTAGTTCTGTGCTCCCATCGTTTACTCTACCAAGTGTGGCTCAGAAGCAGAGCGCATGACTCACAGGGGTCAGGCTCTGGGTTCACTGTCCAACACAGAGGAACAGTGGGTAGGGGGCAAAATGGCACCTCGGTGGGCTGCTCACACGCTTCGCATGCAGGAAGCTCAGATTGGATTGCTGGTACCATATGGGTCCAGGCCCCACCAGGAGGAGCATCTAAGCACTGTTGAGTGTGGCCCCCCAAACAAAGCGAACAAAAAAATTACTTTCTTCCAAAAATATCAGGTCAGAGATAGTACTGGGTTATGGTAGACACTTGCCTGGCATGCTAAATTTACTCTGGCTTGAACTCAGTACTGAGTCAGGTCCCCCAAGCACCATCAAGGGTCACTCCTGAGCACAGAGCCAGGAATAACTCCTGAACACTGCCCCTTCCAACCAAACCAAACCAACCCCCAGCCCCCACCCCCAGCTGGAGCCATAGTACAGAGGGTAAGGTGTTGGCCATGCCGGGGTTCCCATATGGTCCCCTGAGCCCTGCCAGGAGTGATCCCTGAGTGCAGAGCCTGGAGTAGACTTTAAATACCATCAGCTGTGGCCCTGAAACAGACAAAAAACCAAACCAATTTCCTAATGTCTGTTTCAATGCTGTAGCTGACCTTACTTGCTGGAAGGTTCCCTAATGTATTTTCTGTTTCAGCCACATCCTTGGTATATCCCTAATGTATGGGGGGGGTGGGTGCGGGAGGTGGATGTGACAAGATGACATGACAACATCCTTCAAGAGTAGATCCAAAGAGTACAAAGAATAATCGATCTGTTTATACTTAAAAGCTTGGGTTCCTTCCTACGTCCATCCAGAGCATTCAACTCCAGGCAAAAAGGAGATGCTAAACCATTTAGGTCCAACTTAATATTCTGCTTCACTTACTGTTTGCCACAATGAATACATACCTTCAATAAATGAAATCTTATGGTATCAGGAAAGAAGGAAGAGTTCCAGAATCAACTGCCTTTAACTTGTAATTTCTCCCTTAAAAGATGAACTGGATTTAGGACCAGAGATGTAACAGTGGGCAGGGAGTTTGTCTTGCATATGGACAACCTGGGTTTGATCCCCAGCACCCCATGTGGTTCCAAGTACAGAGCCAGGAATACGCCCTGAGCACTGCTGGGTGTGCAGCCCCACCCCCTCCAAAACTGGCTTTGACTTAAAGTGTAAACGAACAGATGAGACAGTTCTGTTTAAAGAAAAAAAAATTGGATTGTTTTCCAGGTAAATTCAATAAAACCTGAAACTTCTGAGCCCTGGAGTCGCTTAGAATGCTCTCTCGAGGGGCCCAGCTTGGGGCTAAAAGGATCTCAGCTGAGTTTCCTTTCACTGCTTGCCCTAATCCCTGGAACAATTAGCGAAGCCTTCATCTGAAACGGTTTCCTGCTAACTCAGAACAGAAGGCGGTACACCCCGCTAGTCTCCTGAGCCAGTCGGCTCTTACCTGCAGGTCGATGTAGCCATCATCCGAGCTGGCGAGCCTCGAGTACTTCACTTTACTACTGGGGATCCCAGTAGCCAGGTTGGTACGAGACGGCATCATAACACGTTGACACACCTCCAGTCTGGAAACACAAGAAACAAATGTCTGCAAGCCACAAGTGTGTTAGTCAAAGATATTGGCTGTGGGCTGCAAGCGTCCTGAAGTCCCCCTGCTCGAAGAACCTGTCACATCTGAGAAAGAGTAAAATCCTATATTTTCTTCAGTTTGTCTTGGTGGATTCAGAATCAAGACGTTTGCAAGCAATCAGGATATTTTTCTTTTCTTTCCCACAGTGCTGGGGGTCAAACCCAGGACCTCACGCATACAAGGCAAGAATGCTCTACCACAGAGACATCTCCCAGGCCCAGACCTCATACTTTTCTTGCTACCAGTGTTTCACCAGCTCCAAATTCTTCCAAAGTCCCATAGAGAATGGGTGGGAAGAGTTGATTTAAATCGAAGTCCGCTCTTGACACCAGTGTTGACATCCTTTCCAGCCTTTCTGTTGCGGTGCTGCCTAACGCAGAAGGTGCCAGGGTGAGAATCAGGGCCCAAGGAGAGAGCATGTGCTCCAGCCCGAAAGATTCTCTCCATCCTTCTGACCACCAAGGACCTATAAAGCCTCAAGTTGTAAACTTGGTTTAACTGTCTACAATTACTACAGCTTGGTTTTATGTCTGGGCCACACCCAGCATGTGCTGGGCTTACTGTGCACTCTGTGCTCAGGGATCACTCCTGGCGGCGCTGGGGACCACATACGTGATCAGGGATCAGAAGGGGTCACCCTTGAGCAATAGTACAGAGGGTATAGGGTTTACTTTGCACCACGCAGCTGACCTGGGTTTGATCCCTGGCACTCCATGTGGTCGGCTGAGCCCACCAGGAGTGATTCCTGAGTGCCGAGCCAGGAGTAACCTCTGAGCACTGATGGGTGTGACCCCCCAAAACAAACAAACAACACGCCCTCCCCCCAACCAAAATGGGGTCAGCTCCACGCAAGGCAAACACGCTAACCCCTGTATTATCCAGCACTAAGATTATTTTTTGATTGACTATAAGGCATTTGCCTTTACAAAGATGACCCCAATTTGATCCCCCATACCATATATGGTTCCCTGAGCACTGCCAACAGTGATCTGAGTAATGCTAGGTGTGGCCAAAAAAAGAAAAAATAAAAACATTTTCTACATGCTTTTATAGTTACGTGAAAACAATTTGTTTCTTGGGGCCAAAGCAACAGCAGGCAGGGTGTTCACCTTAAAAGTGGCTGACCTGCCCTTTTGGAAAACAGTATGGATGATTCTCAAAAAACTAGAACTTGAGCTCCCATTTGACCCAGCAATACCACTCCTGGGAATATATCCCAGAGAGGCAAAAAAGTATAGCCGAAGTGACATCTGCAATTGTCTGTTTATTGCAGCACTCTTTACAATAGCCAGAATCTGGAAAAAACCTGAGTTCTCGAGAACAGATGACTGGTTAAAGAAACTTTGGTACATTTACACAATGGAGTATTATGTAGCTGTTAGAAAAGACGAAGTCATGAAATTTATATACAAGTGGTACTACATGGAAAGTATCATGCTAAGCAAAATGACTCAGAAAGAAAGGGATAGACATAGAAAGATTGCATTCATCTGGGGAACATAAAGTAACAAAATAGGAAACTAACACCCAAGAATGGCAGAGATTAGTACCAGGAATCTTACTCAACGACCCGGAGGACAACCACACATGTTAGGGGAAGAGGGAGCTCAGAAAGAGAAGGGAACAACCAAATAAAGGGTGTTGGGAGGATCCTCCCAGGATGGGAGAAGCATGCTGAAAGTAGACTATAGACCAAACACGATTGCCACTCAATGCCTCTTTTGCAAGCCTCAGCAGCCAAAAGGAGAGAGGGAAATGCCCTGCCACAGAGGCAGGGTGGGATGGGGGCTGGAAGGTGGGAGGGATACTGGGATCCGTGGTGGTGGGAAATGCGCACTGGTGGAGGGATGGGTGTTTGATCATTGTATAATTGAAACCCAAGCACAAAAATGTGTAAGTCTGCAACTGTACCTCATGATGTCTCACTATTAAAAAAAATTAATTAAAAAAAAAAAAGTGGCTGACCTGAGTTTGATTCCTGATATATTTTCTATGGTTCCCTGAGAACCATCAGGAGTATATCCTGAGAGCTGAGAGTCAGGAGTAACTCCTGAGCATCGCCGGGTGTGGCCCCAAAACAAAAAAAAAAAAAATAGGAAAGTAAAACATGTTTCTTTTAAAGGTGTTTTTTTTTTTAATAAATAGATTTTATTTGGAGGATTTTTAAGGTGTGGAGACTTTGTTGTTACTGTGTTTGGCATATCGAGTACGTCACGGGGAGCTTGCTAGGTTCTGCCGTGCGGGAGAGATACTCTCGGTAGCTTGCGGGCTCTCCGAGAGGAGCGGAGGAATCGAACTCGGGTTGGCCATGTTGGCTGCGTGCAAGGCAAATGCCCTACTGCTGTGCTATCGCTCCAATGGAGACGTTACTGGGTCCGCTCGAGAAAATCGATGAACAACGGGAGGGCCTTTACCTTTACCTTTAAGGTGTGGAGGGGGAGCGAGTGAGAGATTAACGTACTCAAGCGAGAACACAGGCTTCTCCAAGGGCGGAGAGAGCCCCTACACACATCCTAACATTAGACACGAAAGCATGAAAGCACACATCTCAAGAGGGGAGATGTAGGTGACACATGTGCTCGGACACCACATGTGGTCCGCCACGTGGGCGTAAGCAGCACGTGAGTTCAGGCAGCATATGTGCCAAAAGTTTAATTTTTTTTTTAAGCTTTTTGGGTCACATCTGGCAATGCACAGGTGTTACTCCTAGCTCAGCACTCAGGAACTACTCCTGGCAGTGCTCAGGGGACCATATGGGATGCTGGGAATCAAACCCGGGTCAACCGCGTGCAAGGCAAATGTCCCCGCTGTGGTATACAGTCTCTTAAAACAGTTTTTGTTCAAAATATTCAAAGTTTACTTTGGTAATGATATCATGGCTATTTTGTCACTAATCTATAGGTAAGATTAAACAGTTTGGGGCTAGAGCAGTAATCCAGTGGGTTTGATTTCTGGCACCCCATATAGTCCCCAAGCCTACTAGGAGGCTGAGTGCAGACAGGAGTAAGCCCTGAGCACAGCACCTCCCAATCCCCCCCCCAAAAAAAAAAAGATTAAAAACATTTTAAATCAAAGGACACTTGCAATCTATACGTTTATTTATTTAGATTTTGGGCCACATCCAGTAGTGCTGAAAACTTAATCCTGGCTCTGAGCTCAGGGATCACTCCTGGTGAGCTTGGGGCACCACTGGGGTACCAAGGATTGAACCTGGGTCGGCCGTGTGCAAGGCAAACACCTTACCTACTGTATTCTTAGTTCGGTGCTCGTCTAAATCACTTTAAAAAAGGGAAAATTATCTCACAGTGATTGAATAAAAACATTTTTTTAAAAGGAAAAAGGGGGAAAATTAAACGTTTCGGTAACAGTAAAACAAAATGGAACCAAAAAAAAAAAATCCAAGGACCGGCCTTCCTCTGGAGTACCGCATGCAAATAGCCATTTCGATTATACTAATACAGCAATTACCTGGTGCTGGTTAGGCGCCAGGTACTGTTAGAAGAGCTTGGCACAAATGTAATCCCCAAGAGCAAAGAGCTGCGGGAAGAAGCCTGCAGTGAATCTAAAAGAACTAGCATTAGGAAGGAACTGGAGCCAAGCGCTCCTGTTTTTAGTAGTCACTGATGCAGAAAGCAAGTACAGAGGAGAAACCTAAGAAAAAAAAAAGCTTACATACCAGCTTAAAAAAAAAAAAGCTCAAACACCAGGTGAAGTGTTGCAATTCCGATTCCATGATCCTCTCAACTCTCAATTTAAAGTTCAAACTACCATGGGGCTGGAGTGATAGCACAGCGGGTAGGGCGTTTGTCTTGCAAGCAGCCGACCCGGGTTCGATTCCCAGCATCCCATATGGTCCCCTGAGCACCGCCAGGGGTAACTCCTGAGTGCAGAGCCAGGACTAACCCCTGTGCATCGCCGGGTGTGACCCAAAAAGAAAAATAAATAAATAAGTAAAGTTCAAAGTACCAATAGATGGGGGTTTTGAGAGCGATCGATCAGCTCTGATTATACCGGCCTTTTAGAAAATGTTGGGTTTTTTTTTTTTAAAGTTTATGTACTCTGCTACTAATTTTCCAGACTCCCGCATCAAAACATTAAATACCGCTGGGCGTGAGGCGCGATGAATCGGGAAACGCTTACGTGTGGCGAAGAGGAAGAACCGTGCAAGAGGAGGGAAAGCAAAAGCGCAGGCCGATATTTCCCAAGTCCCGGCCCGAGTTCCCCGCCGGCCTCTCCCGCTTCCAGCCGAGCCCCCCGCGCCCGGATGGGGCCAAGCGCCCCCGCCCCGCGCGCCCCGGCCGCGCACACCTACCTTCCCGCGGGTCTCTCTGCGGACCTGGCCGGGAAGCTCCGCGAGGCGACGCGCCGGGAGCCCGGAAGCCGCGCCGGGCGCTGGACAGCGGCCAGCCGCGCCCCAGGCGGGGCCCGGAGCGGGTGCTGCGCTTCCGGCCGGCTGCCCGCAGGCCTCCGCCGCGCTCCGCTAACTGCCGCCCCGCCCCCGGAACCGGAAGGCGGAGCGGCGCGCCGGAAGCGCGTCACCGAGCGCGCCCCGCCCCCCCACGCCGCGCGCCGGCCGTCTGTAGAGGCCCCTTGCGGACGGAGCGAGCTGCTGCCGGCGCGGGTGGGCAGGTGTCCTCGGCGTCTGCCCAGCCGGTTTTACAGGCGGCCACTCAGCCCTGGGACCCGCAGCGGCAGCGGCGCCTCCGGAGCCCAAATTTCTCAAGTCAGGCCTTTCGTTTTGTCTCACACTAGGCAATGCTCGGGGCCTACTCCTGGCTCTACAGTCAAGAATCACTCCAGGTGATGCTCAGGGGACCATCTGGGATGCCGCGTATCGAACCCGGGTCGGCCGCATGCAAGTCTAATGCTCTACCCGCTCTACTATCCACTCCAGCCCCCAATCAGGCCTTTTTTTCCGGGGGTGGGTGGAAGGAGGGTCACACCCGGCGATGCTCAGGGGGGACTCCTGGCTCAGGACTCGGGATCCACTCCTGGCGGTGCGCTGCAGATCTTATGGGATGCCGGGAGATCCGACCCGGGTCGGCTTCGTGCAACGCAAACGCCCTACTGGCTGCACTTGACGCCAGCCCCCAAGTCAGGCCTTTTAAACGCGAGGCCCTCCAGCAGTTCCATCACTCTTTTGGTGCTTATGTCATGCTTTCCTCAGTAAGAGGCGATCCCCTAATACACACACACACACACACGGGACACCTGGCCGTAAGTGGAGTTTTAAACGTTCGACTTTATTTAAGTATAATTTACATAAAGTACAAGTGGAGATTCTGACAAAGGCAATCTTGTAAAATTTAGAAAACAAACTGTAGATGGCCGGAAGGAGTCTACAGAGACAAACCTCAAACCGCCTAATGATGCTGGGGATTATTTTGTCCAAAGGCACTGCTTGGGCCCTATAATAAAACTTGCTCCGACTCCCTCAAAGATCACAAAAATCTAAAAAAAGAGGCTAATTTTACAAAGCACACAGAACATTCAATACATCACACACTGGAAAAAAGTTAATTTTGGCTAATGACAAAGGAATGAAATACATAGTATTCTACTCCTGACTCCTCGTTGAAATATCAAAGTAGTTGTGTGTAGGTAGTTGTCTGAACTCCCGGAAATAGCTCATCACTTACAGTATTTGTAACTTTTGTTATATTTAATGTATTTTTATCAGGCCACCTTTGACTGAAAAAAATGTAACAAAGGGTAGCTCTAAATTTTCTAGACTACAAACAGCCATTGTCCAAATGAAGGCACTGTTACTTGAAAACTTAACTTTTATTTAAGCTAAAAATAATTCTTAAAACTACTTGAGCATCAGAAACACACTGTATAACTCAATCGTAACACTCCCGTGTAAAGCAAGAAGTATTTCTATGTTAACAAGACCAGATTTAACTTTGGATTTTATTCTTCAAATTGTAGAGAATGAAGAGAAAAATAAGATTATTTACAGAAAATATCTACATATATAGCTAAAGGTAAAAATTTGGTGACAAAAGAGACTTAAGTAAATGCTGGCATCTCAAGCTGTTCTCAAAGAGCTCAGTTTCATTTTGTTGAGTCTTAAAAATGTTTAAGACCTTTCTTCATCCTCAATCTTGGGAGCCAAATAGTATTTCAAATGTCCCATATCAGCGATCTTATATTCTACAACTGGGGGAAAAAAACATGAGTCAATGACCAAGAGGTAGCATATATATTTATATATTACCTATGAACTATGAGTCAACAGATTATCTTACCCAGGGGAACATCTGCAGACATGCTGAGTGTGACAGTAGAAGAGAGCGGAGTGGCTTTTGTAAAGAAGTTCAGGTACCTCAGTGCAAAAGTTAGCTGGACTGGCTCATTCATGTCTATGGTAACCTAAGGGAGAAGATTGACGATATTGCAAACCATCAGTTTTACCCAGAAGTTTATAACATACATTAAAAAGCAAACAAAGCAAAAACCCTTTATTGGCCTAGTTTAACAGTGCTATGAAGACATAAAGCCAACTTTGAAGACAAAGCAAAAGAATCAAATATTGGGGGCTGGAGTGCACGGGTAGGGCTTTTGCCTCGCACACAGCAGACCTGAGTTCAACCTCCAGCATCCCTGACAGTACTCCGAGCACCGCCAGGAGTAATTCCTGAGTGCAGAGCCAGGAGTAACCCCTGTGCATTGCCAGGTATGACTCAAAAAGCCAAAAGAATCAAATATTGGGGCTAGAGTGCTAACTCCAAGGGCTGAGTATATGTTTTGCATGCCAGAGGCCTGGGTTTGATCGCCAGCACTACAGTACCCTTATTGTCCCTGGACAATAACCAACAAAGAATGAGGCTAGAAGTAGCCCCAAACCCAAAATGGAAAAAAAAAAAAAAAAGCAAACAAAAAACCCAAAAACCCAAGTATTTACTCTGCCTCTACTGTATCTCAAGTAACCTCAAGTGGTAAGAAACCCCTTTATGGAAATATTTCTAACAAACCAGGTAATAAATGAAGGACCAGGGAGATAGCTGGGACGTGGGGGCTCACATCACCATCTGTAGTTTTCATCCCCCAAAACACTAAAAATAATCAAGCCTCTAGAGCTACAGAAAAGATTATAGCAAATATGGTGTAAAGGAACATGCCGACATAGTACAATTGGCATCTTAGAAATTTAGATTCCAGGAAACTTTGACAAATGATCCAGTTTCTCCAACAAATAGTCATAAAAAGGGGAAAAGCTAAACTGGAAAACTGAGTAAAAGACAATGAATAGGCATATTAAGCAACTACAATGCATAAACCTTTTAAAAATCTGAATTGGGGCAAGAAAGATAGTACAGAGCTTATAAGGTGCTTGCTTGCTTGCATGTGGCTAACTCTAGTACCTATGCATATGGCCCTGTAAGAAATTCAGGAATAAGCCAGGTGTGGCCAAAATCATCCCTTGCTCCCTCCAAAACCCCCCTGAAGATCTTGATTCCAATTGTTCTCAAACAACCAAGGAAACAGAAACACACACACACACACACACCCCCTTTAGCGTCACCCTTTTTTTTGATACATAAAAAAAAATTTTCTATATGAATTAATATTAGGTTGGAGTGCTCTGCATCCCAAAACCCTGGCACCACATGGTTCCTGAAGCCCTGACTCTATGGTACCCCAGGTGTTATCCAAAACAAAAAACAAAAACAGAATAAAGTCATTATGGGTTGGGGATATGACTCAGAAGGTTGGAGCAGATAAGTAAGGTGGCCCAGTGTTGGATCAACTGCACATCATGGCCCAGAGTAACCCCATTACTCAGGAGGTTCTCAAACTTATGAGAAACTAAATTGTCCCTCTGAAAAACTCCTCTTTTTAAGCAAAATAATGGGTTCCCCAAATGCACTGAAACAACCATCTCATCCCGCTTAGTTTGCCCCAATCAGAAATCAAGGCTGGTAGGAGAGGAACTTAAGAATAGCTAAAAACACCCCACATGGTCCCCGATCTCAGCAAGGAGTCTCACCTGAGCACATCAGGCTTAACTCCAAAACGAAGTAAAAAAAAACCAAAAATGTACTTAAATGAAGAACATCTTAAAGATGGGCCAGAGATAGTACAGTGGCCCCCGAGCCCACCAGGAGTGATTCCTAAATGCAGAACCAGGAGTTACCCCTGAGCACCTCTGGGTGTAGCCCTCCAGACAAAACACAAAACCTTAAAAATATTTAACAAATAGTGTTCCTTCCACTTCTGTCCCTTAAATGTGTGTTCTCTAAGGACCCTCTTGGGTTTACCCGCAGTAAGGTAATATAAAGATTACATAAGAGCGCCTAACAGCTAGATTTTTACCCCTAATTAAGTGCCATTGTTGAGCACTATTGTCCTACGCTCATTATTTAATAAAAGCAGTTAAGTACTACCAGAAGGTTGAAGATTAGCCTTGCTCAATGCCCTAAATCCATTATTCTGTGGTTTATAAAGCATTGAATTTGCATTTCAATTTCACAAAAATCACAAGTTAAACAAATCACTCTGACTTCAACAGCACCTTTAGCATTCAAACTACTTAGAATGGCAATTGTCTTTCCCCTTTCCATTTTCTTTAATTTTAGCAATTACCTTGCCCAAGAGTTTGCAGCTGTCCCAATTCATGTTAAAACAGATGATGATTTTGGGGGGTGTAGGGGCCTTTGAGAGATTGAGTCCTCACAAAGGGGACAGTCCTGAGAGACTGCAGGAGTGTCACTGCCACACCCACGAGGGGAAAACGTGGTGAACAGGAAGCAGCAGGGCTCCATTACCAAACCTGCCCTCCCTCATGAGCACCAGCCTAAACAGACTGAGAAACTAATGGTAAGCTCTACTGCAGATCTTCCCAGAGTATTTCCCCAGAACTTGGAACTACTTACAGCTTCCTCCTCTTTATCAACATTACTTGTCTGCGACAACTTAATATTTCCATTCCCAAGCTCTCCGCTTGCAGAAAATTTCACTCCATCTTTTGCACAAGAAATTACCACAGCATCTCCAATGTGACTGAGATCTCGGCATATTCGTGCAAACTCTCCAGAAGGCATTTTTACCACACAACTGTACTCTTGTTCCTATAACAAAGGGAAAAGACGTAAAGTATTAATTATTGGAAATATTTGGTACCCTCACTCTCCAAAGAACCAGTATCTAAGTAAGATCTCAGAATTTAAAGTGTTCTGATTACTTCGAGGTATCACACATTATGTCATTTAATATACCTCAAATCATTAAAAATAAACTCAGGAGCTGGAGAGATACAAGGCACGGTGGATAGGGTCTTTGTCGTGTATTGTGCTGACCCGGGTTCAATTCTGGCACCCCATTTAGCCCCCCACCCCCAGTCCTGCAAAGGATGTGATCCCTGAGTGCAGAGCAAGGAGGAAAACCTGAGCACCACTGGGTGTTCCTCCCCCTCAACACAAGAATAAAACCACTAAAACCAAATCCGGATTATCCCCGTTTCCTGAGTACCACGAGGAGCAGATTCCAGCACATTTTGTGCCCTCTCATGCAGTTAGCATCCAGTGTGGTCCCCTGACCACCACCAGGAGTAATTCTTGAGTGCAGAGCCAAGAGTAACCCCTGAGCATTGTCAGTGTGATCAAAAAAGTCAAATTAGAGCTTACCCTTTGACAATATACACTATAAAAGACAATAAAACCCCAGTCCTTACCTCAATCACCATCCAGAGCTAAATCAAGAGAACATTAGGGTATTTCGTACAGAGCTATCAATATACGAGACCATTTCAAACTCTAACACCTCTTCTAATTTGGTACTGCTAAGCTTGAGTCTTAAATTTCTGCCAACACAGCTTTCAAATACAAATGATATGTTCTAGAATTTTAAGAAGATGCAAAGTAATTAAAAAAAAAAAACCCTTGTTTTTGGGCCACACCCAGTGATGCTCAGGGGTCACTCCTGGCTTTGCACTCTGAAATCACTCCTGATGGTGTCTTGAATTCAACCAGTGATCCGTTTTAGGATATGTAGTTTAATGAAATTCCAGACATACCAGCGTCAACTATTAAAACCACTCTGGAACTGACTTGAAGTAAACAGAAAATCTGTTTCGAAGGATTGCAATGAACTTCATATATAGCAATCATGACCATAGAGTACAACCAGAAACTGATACTCACTGGAATTCCAAGTTGTTCAACATCTAAATCCATCAATTTCATTTCATAGTCTGAAACTTTCTCTTGATCTACAAAAGAATGCAAATGAAAAGCTTGTAACTTTACAAGCATCACAAATACCTCATATTTTGAGAAACACTGATACTGAATTTTCTTTAACAATCATTAAGATGAATGACTTACTTGGAGCTTCAAACACAAGGGCCAATGTGTCCGCATTATCTTCAGCTCTCAATGTAATGATGTCTTCATTGCCAGCACATTTCAGTATTTTGGACATACTAGAACAGAGAAGGCAGAGGGTTTAAAAAAGACACCTCCTCAAGATGGTCTTTCTCTTTTTTAGAACATCAGGCTTCCTGATTAATTGCAGAAAGGTATGTAAACAGGTCCAAATGTAGAATCCTACCACACAGTTATTTATACTTAAAAGCCTACCCTGAAAGAAAAAGCAAACCAAAGGTTACCCCTGGATGAACACATAGGCTGTGGGGTTCACAACAAAAATTAAGACAATCTAGGACCAGAGCGATAGTACAGTGGGTAGGGTGTTTTGCCTTGCACATGGCTCATCCAGGTTTGATCTCCACCATCCCACATGGTTCCTGAGCACACCACCAGGAGTAATTCCTGAGTGCAGAGGCAGGGATAACTTTTTTTTAAAAAACATATTTTACAAGCTTAAAAAATAAAAAACAAAACAAAACAAAACCCTTAGAACATTTCAGACACAGTAACAGGTAAGAGGTTGTCAGTATCCAACGCACTGTCCTGGATAATGAACTCTCAAATCCAGAACCTACAAAGATCCTTCCAGATAACTTCGTGGGCCGGAGAGGCAATATGGTGGCCTAAAGGTCGAGTCTTGCACAGATGGTTCTATTCCCGGAACCACACAAAACCCCTTGAACACAAGCAGCAGGAATGATCCCTGAGCAACATCGGATGTAACTGACCCCCAACAACTTTATAATAAGAAAAAAGGCAGAAACATCCTATTTTCCCTAGATAGGCTGATAGAACCTGAGGATGGTTAAAAAGCTCTTAGGGGCAAACAGGATCAAAGCTGCATTTAAGGGAATCGGTGGGTTTTTTTTTTCTGATTGGGTGGGGATTGGGGGTGGGTTTCCAAGCGGTACTCCGAAGCCCCGGGGCACCCCGGGGGAGCTTTTGGGGGCTAAGTGGTGTGCCCCCAGGGATATAACAGTCGCTCGCCTACAATGCGCCTGAACCCCTGGGCCATCGGCTCGTAATGACCGAAGAGTCCGGCAAGTTTCGCGGGTACCGCAGGAAAGCGCGTCATTTTCCCGCCACTATCCGCTTTGTGACTTTGGCGCGGAAGGGGCCGGTTCGCGCCGCCGCCAGCGCGCGCTTTGCGAACCGCGCGCTCCGCTGGACCCGCCCCCACCCCGCGGCCCAGACCAATGAGGAGGCGCGGAGGGCTCCCTGCAGCCAATGAGAGCCCAGCTCGCAGGAGCTCCCGCCAAGAGTCCGGGATGGGGGGTCGGGGGTTGGGGGGGGGCTGCGGCCCAGCTTCCCGCGGCCCCGTGGCTCACCTGGTGAGGTTCACGCCCATGGCCAAGTTGCGGTCGCAACGGTACGTGTCGAAGCCCTCGGAGCGCAGTGTCATCTGCACCAGGGAGACGTGGGACGAATCCATGCTCTGCAAGTTCACGCCACTCGAGCTGATGTCCCAGCAGGCCTCGTTGATGAGATCTTTCAGGGCCTCCAGAACCTTCTTCAGGATGGAGCCCTGGACCAGGCGCGCCTCGAACATGCTGGCGGAGTCGCAGGAATTCAGCTGTGAGAGGACGGGAGGAGCGTAGCCGGCTTAAGCCTTGCGGGCCGAGGGCGAGGGGCGGCAGACGCAGCAACGGTCCCTCCGGGATGGAGGCGAAGGAACCCGGCCGGAGAGCTGCGCAACCGTTCAATACCGCCGCGTTTCTGAGCGCGCGCGCGCTCCGCCTCGCGCCTCTTATGCCGACGTCACCACGCCGCCCCGCCCCCCCGGGACGGAGCGGCCCCGGGACCAATCACGCGTCTGCTCCGCGCGAAACCCGCCCCCCTCAAGCCGGACAGCCTTCGGAGCGGACGGCACCGGGGCGGGACCAAAGCCTGGGAGGGCGGAGTTAGCGGCTGCTGGACTCCCCGCCCTTTGTCTTCTTCCGGAATCTGGGAGCTGGGCATGTCTGGGCATCATTGAGCACCATCTCCAGCAGCCCCTAACGCCCGCCAGACTCCTATAAGCAGTCATTCATACCACTTCCTTAAGCTGCTTTTTCTCCCGCACGAACCACATTTTTAAAAGACAAGAAGTTTATTTGGTAAACATTTCTGCAATGAACTTACAAACTAAGTTTAGGCTACCTACATCCTTTTCTCTTGGTACCACTTAGCAAGATCAATTTGCCGAATTTGTGCTCTGTTTCTTGTCTTTTGTTTTGGGATCCAGGCATCCAGGCTCCCAGCGATGCTCAGAGGCCCAAGAGATTCCAGCAATCGAACGCAAACCTATTCCAGCCCTTTGAGCTATCTCCCCAGCAAATCTACCAATTTCTTGTAATTAGAAACACCTTTCAGCAGCAGGTGGCTTTTGAGACCAGTTTCTTAAAAGCAGTATTGTTGGGGTGGTGTTGCAAAATTTGTACAAAAATTTTGATGTTACTGAATTCTAAAATACTGCTCTTTGTGGCTTGCTCTTCAAGCCCATCTTCTCTCTTGAACAGGTATCTCGCTTATCTCTAAGCATCGTTTTTTGCTTCTTTTCCCACTCTGGAGAAGCCGATTTTTCTCTCTTGTACTCATACTTCCTCACTCTCTCCTCACGTCTAAGTTTCATTCAATAAAACTATCCTCTCTCTCTCTCTCTCTCTCTCTCTCTCTCTCTCTCTCTCTCTCTCACACACACACACACACACACACAGCAATTTATACTCCAGCCAATAGTATGAGCAAAGTCACTTCACCTTATTTTCCTAACTACAGATATTAACAATAACTTGTTTAGTGGGAAGGTTGGGGGGCCACATCCAGTGATGATCAGGGGTTACTCCTGGCTCTGCATTCAGGAATCTCTCCGAGTGGAGCTCAGGAACATGTGGATGCCCAGGAGTGAACCTGGTGGGCCATGTGCAAGACAGGTGCCCTGTCCACTATGCTGTTTTAAAAACCTGCTCATTTGTGTTAAGATTTAAGTTTACATATAAAATTGTTTACATATTTAAAAGCCAGCTGGGCTGCTTTGATAAAGGTCTTGACAATTTCTGCTCTTTTTTCCCCTTCTTGACTGAATGCACTTTACATGGGAAGGAAGAGAGAGCTAAGAGGGCTCCACGCTTTGTGTGGAGGCTAGACTGATCCCTGAGCACCACTGGTGTGGGCCCACAACCAGAATAAAGCAAAACCTCACCTTTTTTTAGGGCTGAAGTGAGCCGTAGAGCATTTGCCTTGTGTGCAGCCAGCCCGGCTGAGCCGAGTTCGATTCCTCCACCCCCTGTCAGAGAGCCCAACAAGCTATGGAGAGTATCTCACCTGCGCGGCAAAGCCTGGCAAGCTACCTGTGATGTATTCAACATGCCAAACACAGTAACAACAAGTCTCAAAATGGAGACATTACTGGGCCCGCTCGAGAAAATCGATGAACAACAGGAGGACAGTGCAGTGCTACACCTTATATTACTCATCAGTCTCCCACTCTTCTATGCACACACACACATATATATGTAGATATATATACATATATATATATTTCTCTTACTCTTGATTACAGCATTTTCCTTGAGTTGCTTTTAATGACTTGGACCTTAGAATTCTTTTACTCTGCTGTATAGATTTAATTCTATCTATCCTATTATAGGAATTTGTATTCCTGAGTCAAAAAATTCATCTATAAAATCAAATCTAGAATATTCTCAGCGGGATCAGAGAAATAACACTGGGGCTGCTAAGGTGCTTGTCTTGCAAGTGGCCAACCCTGATTTAATTCCTCACACATCAGGAATGATCCCTGAGCACCGCCAGATGTGGCCAGATGTGGACCCCAAAACAAAATGTATTATCATTGATTACGACTTCAGATGTTTCCTTTCCCTTTTCTAGATGTTCTATTTCTATTAGATATACCTGTTTCATTGAGTTTAAGATATCTTCAGTTGTAAGACACAACATGTCATGTGGCATTAGAAAATAAAATGTTCAGGTATCATTCATGTAAGACAGGTGTTCTACCACCCAGATACCTTCGCACCCCCCAAAACACTATGGTTTGTAATTTCTACTTGGGGGCCAGAGAGATAATTCAGTGGGTAGGGTGGGTATAATCCCTGACATCCCATGGTCCCCCAGCACTGCTGGAGTGATTCCTGAGTCAAGAGTAACCCCTGAGCATCATTGGGTGTGGCACAAGCCTCTTACCCCCCAAAAAAGAACTTCTATTTTGTCTTTTTTTTGTGGGGGTGGGATGATGCAGGAGTGTTTGGGCTTCACCTGAAAGTGTTCAGGAGTGACCCTGGAAGTGCAGTGCTTGGGTGCCCATATGTGCATGTGCTGCTGGGTATTGAACTGGTGTTGGTGGGATTGCATAGCAAGTGCCTTCCTGTACTATATATTTTTGGGGTTTATTTTTGGTTTTTGGATCACACCAGCGATGCTCAGGAATCACTGGTTATTCCTGGATCTGCATTCAGGAATCACTCCTGGTGGTGTTCAGGGGACCAAATGGGATTCTGGGGATTGAATCTAGTAGAAGGCCTGCAAGACAACCACCTTACTCGCTGTACTATCACTCTAGTACTATCTTACTATATTTTGTAATCCATTTTTTAGGGGAGGAGGGCACAGCCAGGCCATACTCAGGGCTTACTCCTGGCACAGGGATCATCCTGGAGGAACATATAGGATGCTAGGAATCGAACCCTGGTCAGTTGCATGCAAGGCAAATGTCTTCCCCACTGTCTCTCTGGACTTGCTTTCCTTTCTTAGGTCCCTAAAATCTCTATTCTTTTGTGAAATGTGTATATATACTTTCCTTCAGTGAGAACGTTTGCTTTATTAATTAATAAAACATGTGTTTTCCTGCTGTTTGTGAACTTTGCTTACATAACAATTTGGGTTTATTGCCAAGTCAAAGTAATCTATTTGAAGACATGAGAGCATACGAATGTCTATGATCTGGGGTCAGAGAAGACTCTTACAAAGAGTTGGCATTTGATTGGAGAACCTTGCAGCAGGATGAAAGAAAGAATATTTTATTTATTTATTTATTTTTGCTTTTTGGGTCACACCTGGCGATGCACAGGGGTTACTCCGGCTCTGCACTCAGGAGTTATTCCTGGCGGTGCTCAGGGGACCATATGGGATGCTGGGAATCAAACCTGGGTCGGCTGTGTGCAAGGCAAACGCCCTACCCGCTGTGCTATCTCTCCAGCCCCTTATTTATTTATTTTTTAAAATTTTTATTAGTGAAACCATGAGGTACAGTTGTAGACTTATAAATTTTTGTGCTTGGGTGTCAGTTAT
The DNA here is from genome assembly GCF_029834395.1 of Sorex fumeus. NCBI lineage: Eukaryota > Metazoa > Chordata > Mammalia > Eulipotyphla > Soricidae > Sorex > Sorex fumeus. The sequence goes on from NW_026606101.1 coordinate 22,319,618, forward strand.
ACGATGATCGAGTACCATCCCTCCACCAGTGCCCATTCTCCACCACCACTGATCTCAGTATCCCTCCCACCCCCCACTCTCCCCATCTCACCCTGCCTCTGTGGCAGGGCATTCCCTTTTGTTCTCTCTCTCCTTTTGCATTCCCTTTTGTTCTCTCTCTCCTTTTAGGGTGCTGTGGTTTGCAAAAGAGGCATTGAATGGCAATCATGTTCAGTCTATAGTCTACTTTCAGCGTGCATCTCTCATACTGGGAGGATCCCTCCCAACACCCTTTATTTGGTGTTCCCTTCTCTATCTGAGCTGCCTTTTCCCCTAGCATGTGCGGCTGGCCTCCAAGCCATGGAGAAAACTTCCTGGTATTTATCTCGGCTATTCTTGGGTGTTAATCTCCTATTTTGTTACTTTATGTTCCCCAGATGAATGCAATCTTTCTGTGTCTGTCCCTCTCTAAGAAAGAATATTTTAGATGGACAGAATATCATATTTTTTGTTTGGCAGGTTTTAGCTTTGGGGCCACACTGGTGGTGGTCAGAACTTACTCCTGGGCTCTGCGCTCAGGGATCGCTCCTGCAATGCTCAGGAAACAATATGATGTGCTGGGGATCAAGCCTGGGCTGGCTGCGTGTAAAGGCAAGTAGCCAGTCTGTTGTGTTATCTGGCCCCAATAATAGCATCTTTCAGACAATGGTGTTGGAGGTTAATGTTCTTGCCTTGCATGCAGCTGACCTCAGTTTGATCCTGGTGGTAGCTATGATTCCCTGAGCTTCACCAGGAGTCACTTTTCAGTACAGAGCCAAGGAGAGGGCGAGAGAGAGAGAGAGAGAGAGAGAGAGAGAGAGAGAGAGAGAGAGAGAGAGAGAGAAAAGAGGAGAGAAGAGAGAGGAGGAGGAAAGTTGATATTGGTGATGGGACTGGCACTGGAACATGGTATGCCTAAAACTCAATGATGAATAACCATAAATCAAGGTGGCTAATAAAAAATAAAATAACAGGGGAATTTATAATTTGGGATAAAGCTCATTAGTAGAGCACTTATCTTGTGTGTGGACCCTGAGTTTGATCCCTAACACTGTAGGGGGAAGAGAGGGTATCAACTAAGCCCAAAGTGTTAGTAAATGTGTTATTTTATTTTGGGGGAGTTTTGAGTCACACCCAGTGATGCTCAGGGCTTACTCCTAGCTCTGCACTCAATAATTACTGCTGGATAGGGCTGGAGTGATAGCACAGTGGTTTGATTCCCAGCATCCCATATGGTCCCCCGAGCACCGCCAGGTGTAATTCCTGAGTGCAGAACCAGGAGTAACCCCTGTGCATTACCAGATGTGACCCAAAAAGCAAACAAACAAACAATTACTGCTCAGAGAAACATATGGGATGCCAGGAACTGAACCTGGGTCAGCCACAATCAAGGCAAATGCCCTACTACCACTCGGGCCCCAGTGCAAGCGTTTTTTAATAAAAGACATACTGGGACCAGAGAGACAGTAGAAGGGTTAATGTGCTGTGTGTCGTTCCTGAACACAACAAGGGGTCACTCCTGAGCACAGACCCAGATCCAGCTATAGCATCGGAGCTCTGCTGGGAGTGGCCCAAACTCAGTCACACCAAGCCTGAGGGACATAGTACAGTGGGTAAAGCAGGCTTTGGTCCCTGACACCAAATGGCTCTCCCTGCTCCACCCACAAAGCCACACTGGAACTGAGAGATAGTACAGGGGTTACTGCCTTGCATGTGACCAACACCCATCTGAAGTCTTGTACCCCATTTGGTTCCCAGAGTACTGCCGAGTACTGCTAAGTTCCCCGAGTACCCTGAGTACTGCTGAGTACTGCTAAATCCTTATCACAGAGGCAGGAGAAACCCCGGAGTACTGCTGGGTATGGCCCAAACCCTCCCTCCAAAAACCACATTGACAAGCAAATAAATAAAACACAGGAGCTGGAACAATAGTACAGTGGGTAGGGTGGTTGCCTTACATGCGGTCAATGCAGATTTGATTCCTGGCACTCTGCACCTGAGTCCTGCCAGGAGTGATTCCTGAGCATAGAGCCAGGAGTAAGCCTAAGCACTGTTGGGTGTAGCCCCAAGATTAAAAAAATGATAAAAAAGGAATAATTTTAACTTAAAAACTTAATGAAACTTATTAATAACACTATGAGATAAAACAATAAGAGAGCCTGAAGTGAGGAACTGCACAGGCTCTTTGCATGACTTGCATACAGGAGGTGGGCTTTATCCGTGCCACTGCATGGTCTCCCAGCATGATTCAGAGTGACCACCGGGCACTGAGTTGGGAGTATCTCCCTAAGCTATGGCCCACACAAACAAACAAAAATTCAGTATTAGGAATAAAAATAAGTGGGCTTTTGGGGGAATGGAGTGGCCCCGACTCAGGGATGCACCAGGCATTCCTGCACTGAGGTTCCTGTACCATTCCTGCAGTACTCAGGATCAGGCGCGGGCATTTGGCATTCAGCCATTTGAACCGTCTCTTCTACCTTTTATTTATTTTGATTTTGGGTATACACCTGGTGGTTACTCATGGCTCTGCACCCAGGATCACTCCTGGTGGGCTTGAGGGACCATATGGGATGCTGGGGACTGAATTTGGTCAGCCACATTTCAAGGCAAGTACTCTACTCTCTGTACTATCTCTGTAGCTCCTTAAGGGTATGTTTTGTATGAAGAAGGACCTGGTTCCATTCCTGGCACTGCATGGTTATCAGAGCACATTCAGAGGGGCTTCTGAGCAAGGAAAATCCCCCAAATCCTCCAAAAAAGTGATGATTTGGCTCTCAGTTAATACAGAACTTTAAGGAGTAGGATGAGGGGGCCAGATTGACAGTCCAGTGGGAAGAGTGTTTGCCTTGCGCACAGTTGACCCAGGTTCGATCCTCAGCATCCCATATGGTCCCCCAACTGCCAGGAGTGATTCCTGAGTGCAGAGCCAGGAGTAACTCCTGAGTATTGCCAGGTGTGGCCTTCTCCCCTCCCCCAAAAAGGCAGAAGTTTAACAACATATTTTTTTTGTGGGGGGTCACAACCAGTGGTACTCAGGGCTCATGGAAACATATCAGGGCTAATAGAACCATATGGGGTTCCAGGGTTCAAACATGGCTGGGTCAGCTACATGCAAGGCAAATGCCCTACCCACTGCAGTAGGCCTCAAGAACACCTTTTTTAACGGGTGGGTGGGGGTGATGGTGTTTGGTGTGTTATTTTTTCCCTGTGGTGTTAGGGACCATGTCCTGCTGGGGATCCAACCCATACCTCCAGCATGTAAAGCCTGAACTAGTCTATTAAGCTCTATCCCTGGTCCTTAAGGACATCTTTGTACTGAAAATGACCCCAGGCCACACACCCACACTGTACCAGTCAGTGGAGAATGTGTAGTGGGGCCATCCTAGATCTACAGAAAATCTCATCTCCTCTAAAGAACACACTGTCTTGAACTCTTTTTCTGAGATTATTTTGTACCTGTGATATGTTTATTGTTCCATTCTGTTCATTGGCTGTGATTTCTCACCTTTCCACATCATGAATATGCATGAGATTCCTGAAAAACTACTAGAATATGTATGAGCTGTTATGCTATCCCAGACTTGTTCTCTAACTTGTGCTGATAGATGGTCTTCCCAAGTTGTTTTCATGCCAGTAAAGAGCCTCTTAAGAAAAAGAAAATCGGGCACAGCAGGTAGGGTGTTTGCCAGTCACATCGCTGACCCGGATGCTTTTTCTAGCACCTCATATGGCCCCCTAAGCCCACCAGGAGTGATCCCAGAATGGTGCAAAGTCAAGATTAAGCCCCAAGGGGCTGGAGCTATAGTACAAGGGGTAATGGCATTTACATTGCACAAGACTTACCTGGGTTCGGTCTCCAGTTCTCCAGTACCCTTGAGTCCACCAGGAGTGATACCTCCCAGAGCACAGAGCTAGGAGTAAGCCTGGAATACCACTAATTCATTGGGAGTGAGGTCCTCAGGTCTTCTGGTGATTTAGCACCACACGTAGTATTCAGCTTTACGTGGCCCCTGTCTTTGAGCTAGTCTGCATCTACCAGGCTGTCATCTTGCATGGTGATGCGGTGACCGTGCAGGGGATAAATCAATAGTCTCACTAAAGTCATCAGGGTGCATGGGAAGCCTCTGGCCTGGCTTGTTTGCAAAGGCCCTGGCCAATATCAACACCCAGAGTCACAGCTGCAGGGTGTGCTCCTGCCTGTCTATTCCCACTGTTCCAGATGCAGAGAAAGTAGAAGCAGGGAGAATATGAGGAGTGTGATGATGACATGGATTTTGGTCTTCTTGATGAAACTTTTTCTGTAACATGTTCTATAAAAAGCTGATCTTAATAAAAGACAAAAGCAAAGCTTTCCCTAAATAAGCTATAAACCAAGTGTTCTTTTTTAAATTTATTTTTCTTTATTTTTCTTTTTTGCTTTTTGGGTCACACCTGGCAATGCACAGGGGTTACTTCTGGCTCTGCACTCAGGAGTTACTCCTGGCAGTGCTCAGGGGACCATATGGGATGCTGGGAATCGAACCCGGGTCGGCCACATGCAAGGCAAACGCCCTACCTGCTGTGCTATCTCTCCAGCCCTGTTCTTTTTTTTTTTTAAAACAAAACAAAACAAAACAAACAAAACCCCAAAACCCAGTGCCAGAGAGACAATATAGAAGGCAGGTGCTTGTTCTGCATGCAGCTCATCCAATTTCGATTCCTGGTACCCCATATGGTACCCCGAGTCTGTCAGGAGAGACAGCCAAGATAGGAATAAGCCCTGAGTGTGCCAGATGTGGGCCCAAAATAAAAACAAAGAAAGTCCAAACCAACCCTTCTCAAACAAAACGCTAAGTATTTGTGCACCAAGTACTTGTGCAGTGCTTAAGGAAGCAAATTTGCAACACTTAGGTGTGAAATTTCTGGTTAAATTACAGTATGTTTGGGGCTGGAGGGATGGTTCAAGAACAGAATGCAAAGCATGTGGGAGCTCCAAATTGATCCCCAGCACTGTGTGGCCCCCCCATGAACTTGCTCAAAACTCCTCTGAGTGGGGCTGGAGCAATAGCACAGCGGGTAGGGCGTTTGCCTTGTACACGGCCAACCCGGGTTCGATTCCCAGCATCCCATATGGTCCCCTGAGCACCACCAGGAGTAATTCCTGAGCGCAGAGCCAGTAGTAACCCCTGTGCATTGCCAGGTGTGACCCAAAAAGCAAAAAAAAAAAAAAAAAAAAAAAAAAACCCAAACAAACTCCTCTGAGCAAGGATCTGTAAGCAGTCCCCAAACACTGCTAGTTGTAGCCCTAAAACAAAACAAAATTAAGAAAAAAACCCTCTACCAAACAAACCAGACTAGTGTTCTAGTTTATTTTAAAATTATTTAAATAATTTGTATGATTATTTGTATGATTATTTATGCATTATATATAATATTTTTCATATAATATATATATGCCTCTCAGAGAGCCCGGCAAGCTACCAAGAGTATCCTGCCTGCATGGGCAGAGAGCCTGACAAACTCCCCGTGGCATATTCGATATGCCAAAAACAGTGACGATAGCAGGTCTCATTCCCCTGACAGGTCTCATTCCCCTGACCCTGAAAGAGCCTCCAGTCATTGGGAAAGACAAGTAAGGAGAGGCTGCTAAAATTTCAGGCTGGGAGGAATAGAGATGTTACTGGTGCCCGCTCAAGTAACTGGATGACAATGATATATGTTATATATTTTTACAAATTATATATAATGTATATATATAATTTGTATGATTATTTAAGCCTTAGCCGCTGTGCTATCTCTCCAGCCTATTTAAGTATATAATAATTATTTAAATATCACCAAAAAGTTACTTTTGCAGTGCCAGGGATTGAACTCAGGGCCTCACACACGCAAGAAAAATGTTCTACTACTGAGGTACATCCCTGGCTTACTGGGCACTTGGAAACCTTGAGACTTGGCTTCAACATTTTCCTTTAGGGGAAACTTACAATCTGTCCCACAAGTTCTTAGGACATGTCAAGCTAGGAAATTCAGCAGGGAAAACAGAATGCAGGGCATGCTTTGCATGCAGGCCAGGTTCAATTCAAGCAGCACCCCAGGGTTCCCAGAGTATTTCTAGAAGTGACCTCCAAACACCCAGGGGGAGTAGCCCCAGATGACCTAACAGCTGTGTTCTCCATACCAAAACCAACATCCTCCAAGCCCGCAGTCACAAGTGTGTGCGAAAGACAAATGTAAAAAATCACATAAGCTCTTATCGGTGAGAAGAAAATCATACTTGGTGGATTAAAAGGGAAATAAGGGGAGTGGGGGCTGAGAGATAACACAGCGGGTAAAGCGTCTACCAGGGTTAGATCCCCATACCCTCAGGGGTTCCCCCAACCTGTCAGGGAGTGAGCCCTGAGTGAAGAGCCTGCAGAAAGCCCTGAGCACAGCAGGAGGGGTCCCAAAACAAAACCTAAAGGCCTGGCTGGGCTGGAGCAATAGCACAGCGGGTAGGGCATTTGCCTTGCACGTGCCCGATCCGGGTTAGATTTCCAGCATCCCGTAGGGTCCCCCAAGCACCGCCAGGAGTAACTCCTGAGTGCATGAGCCAGGAGTAACCCCTGTGCATCGCTGGGTGTGACCCAAAAAGCAAAAAAAAAAAAAAAAATCCTGGCATGTGGGTCAGGGCATGGTTTACATGCTGGAGACTGGCTTCCAGCCTCAGCACAGCATAAACAACAGTAAGGCGGGCGGAGGGAGGCGGGGGGCGGGGAAGAGAGATAGTAGCACGGGCAGGGCCTTTGCCTTGCACGCGGCCGTCTAGGTGTCAATCCTCGGCATCCCATAGGGTTCCCCGAGCACCGCCGGGTGTTAAGCCCCAAGCATCGCCGGATGTTCCCCCCTGTGCGCCCCCCGAAATTGAGCCACGTTGGCAAAGGCATGCAGACTGCAGCCGGGGCTTCCCTTCTTGCCTCGCACCCTCCTCAGACACCAGGAGGCACCGCCGACCTTGCCTTGACTCAAACATCAGGGTGCGATGGAGTGAGTGGTCACCAAGACAAGGTCTGGCAGGGCACTCCCAGAACCCACGTCTAGGTGGCGGGAAGAACCCGTGGTCTCTAGGACCCAGCGCCCCAGCACCAGCAGGCGGCCTTGCCCACCGGATCCGGCTTTTTCTCCGACTCGGAAACGCTACGCCTTTTCCCGCCGCCTCCGGCTCCCGTCCAATGGGCGTCCCGCGGGCCGGCTGCGCCCCGCCCCCGCCGCCCCGCCCCGCCCCCTAGCGGCGCAGCGCGGTCGGTGCGGCTCCTGGGCGCGCTGGCGGCGCTGCGCATGCGCTCAGGCTCCGTGGGCCCTCCCGGGAGGAGGAGGAGGAGGAGGAGGCGGAGGAGGGGGAGGAGAAGAGGGAGGAGGAGGAGGAGCGAGCCGGCCGGGCCTGGGCGGCCGCCCAGCGCCGGGCTCGGGTGAAAGGGCGGCGGCGCGGTGGGCGGGGCCGAGCGGCTGCGGAGGGGCCTTGCAGCGGCGGCCGCGGTGGGTGCTGCGAGCTCGCTCGCGTAGCGGCGTCGGCGCCGCGCCGGGGTCTCCAGCATGTCGGAGCTGAGGCAGAGGGGGGCGCGCGACCCGGACGCCCCGCCCGAGGACAAGGTACCCGGGAACGGGCGGGCTGGGCGGGGGGGCGTGCGCTCCAGGGGGTCCCCGCGCCCGCGGACCCTTTGTCGCCGCCGCCCGCGGGCGACGCCGGGAGGCCCGGAGAGCGCGCGGCGTCGGGGTGGGGGGCGCCAGGGGCGGGGGTCTGCAGGTTGCAGGTCGGGGGCTGGCTCCGGAGAGGCGACCCCCGGGGGTCGCGCACGGCCGCCGGCCTCGCGGCGTCCACCTCCAGGGCCCCCCCCTCCCCCGCCCCGGCATCCCCAAGACCCTCCTGGGAGCAGAGGAGACTCGGCGGCCCTGCAGACCCTCGCCCCTCCTCCCCCCCTCCGCTTCCGACCCGCGCCTCCACTTTCCGCTCCCTTGGCACAACTTTAATCCGGGGAGGGGGGGCCGCGGGGTCATAAACCGGCCTCGGCGGGGGGGCTGCGAGCCTCCCCCACCCCCTCCCCCGGGTGCAGGGTCACCTGCGTCGCGGCGGCCCCGGAGGCCTGGACCCGGCCTGCCCCCCGCAGCAGGTGTTGCAGAGTCGCCTCCGGGGCGCGCGCAGGGATGGATGGGGTGAAAAAGGAAAAAAAAAATCGGGGCCATTTTGGCGGGGACGCAGCGGGTGGCGGGGTGAGGGATGGGGTTGCAAGGGCCAGCTGTGTTCCTGGGGGTGGAGGGAGAGAGGGGGGATGTAGGGCGGGGGGGGGGCTCGCCCCCAGCTGCCCGCGGTCTGGAGCTGGGGATGGGGGAACTGACCCGAGCATCGCGTGGTGCGTGATGGACTGCAGGGAGCCCAGGGAAGCCCGGACCCGGAGCCCGGACAGTGCCCGCCGGCCACTGGCGCTTTGCTAGGGTGCACACGGAGCTCGGAGACCCACAAGCATTTCAACTTACCACGTCCGAATGGCTCGCCCCTTTTGGAGAATCGGAAGCGCGGCTTTCCAGCGCCTACCTGTGTGTCCCTCTGGCGGGGCCCAGGACCAGTCTCAGGGGCCCCAAACGCAGCACTCCTTGGCGCACCTTGCCAGGGTTTGGGGTCTGGAGAAATGAGGATGAGACTTCGTGAGAGGCGCCAGGAAGGCTAGCAAGCAAGCAAGGGAATTGGGTGACAGCAGTTAGGCTAGAAGAGATAATTTGGGTGAGATATTGAGGTTTGAAACCGCTTTTTTTTTTTTTTTGTTCTTGCTCTTGCTATTGACAGTGGTACCTCCAGGGAGGACTCTCATAACTCTCATACTGATTTTTAGTATGTATTTTGAGAAAATTGAGAGCTTTTGGATGCAAGTCTTTTTCTTTTGGGGGGTGAAACACGCAGTGGTGCTCAGGGTTTACTCCTTGCTCTGTGCCCAGAGATCACTCCTGGGGGGGTGCTCAGAGGGCCATTTGGGGTGTGGGGGATCAAACCCTGTTCTGTGTGCCTACCTGCTTTACTAGCTCTTGAGCTTCTGGATGCAAGTTTTGGAACGGTCTAGGTTCTTTGAAGACTTTAAAGTCTGATCTTCCTGGTTTTTATTTGTTTTGGACCACAGGCTGCTGCTGTACCTAGGGCTTACTCCTGACTCTTCTCAGGGATCACTTATTACGGGGCTTGGGGGACCACACATGGTGCCAGGATGGAACCGGGTTGGCTGCATGCAAGGCAAGGGGCCTTTCCTGTGGTAATCTCTTTCTCGCGCCTCTAATCTTTTTTTTTATTAAATATTTTAACCTCACATAAAGAGAATCCTGCCCAGACTTTATACACGTGTTGGTGAGCAGAGGTTTGGAGGCTGTGTAGTAGCCATTTTGGAGGGCGAAGATACTGGGACTTTAGAATTCTAGGAGGCGTGAGAAGAGAGAAAAAAAAGAGATGATATGTCTGATGAGCCTTATATATTTAACTGGTTAAAACAAGTTACGGGGGGCTGAGGGGAGTCACTTCTCATCGTCGCCACTGAAAATCCTTGGATCCATCTTCCGTGGAAACATTCTCTGTTGCTTTTATTTATTTATTTATTATTTTTTATTTTTTTTTGCTTTTTGGGTCACACCCGGCAATGCACAGGAGTTATTCCTGGCTCTGCACTCAGGAATTACCCCTGGCGGTGCTCAGGGGACCGTATGGGATGCTGGGAATCGAACCTGGGTCGGCCGCATGCAAGGCAAACGCCCTACCCGCTGTGCTATCACTCCAGCCCCTCTGTTGCTTTTAATTATTATCTTTGTTGTTGTTGTTTTCTGGTCTATACCCTGTGGTGCTCAGGGCTTGCTACTGCTGGCTCTGTGCTCAAGGAGTTACTCCAGACAGGGCTTCCCTGGAGCGGGGTACCAGGTGGGGTGCTAGGGATCTAACCTCGGGTGTTTGCGTGTAAGGCAATTGCCTTACCCACTGTACTATTTTTCCAGCCCCTGTTGCTTTATTTATTTATTTATTTATTTATTTATTTTTAACATGCTTTAATCACCTAATTAAGAATACATTTCAACCATACCTGATAATAAGAAGCCCCCATTGCTTTTTAAATTTTGATTTTGGAGCCATATCTAGTGATGCTTAGGGACTGCTATGAACTCTGTACTCAGGGGACCCGGAGGTGCCGGGAATCGAACCGGGGCCTCCTGCGTGCAAAGCTTGCTCTCTGGTTGTGCCAGAGGTGGTTGCTGCCTTAAATGCTTTCTCCTCTGTGCTTCAGACAGGGACAACATAAGGAGCTGTCCAGCCGAGGCTGCCATAGTTTCTTACAGGCCGCACTTAGACCGTATATACTCATCTGTGGCTTGGGGCTTTTGAGGTCATCCATTAAGCACATGTTACTCTCCAGCCCGGTATTTCTCACCCGTTTTCCAACCACAGCTGCCTTCCGACTTTGTTTCCTTCCTGTGCTCCCACTCTGACCAGTAGGTCCCCTAGCCTCGTGCTGTGACCACTCCGTTAGTGAAGATTTTTGTCTCTGGCTCCCTTGGACTGTTCTGGGGGCCTTCAGAGGGCCCTGGCTGGGGAATGCTGCCCTAAAGCCCAGGAGCTGTTGCATTCTATTTAACTCTGTCCATTAGCCTAGAACAAGCTAATCACCTCTTCACCTCATCACTGAGTTTTCCTCAATTGTAGTTGTTTGGGATTTTAAAAAAACATGTTTTAAGAATCGTAAAATGCTCTCTTTTGACAATTGTATTTGGTAGAATTCTTTAAAATTTTTGATTTTTTTCATAATCTGAAGTATTTATAGCTTTGAATTTGTTTACCGTGGGCTAGAACAAGATAAATTAGAAGTAATAAAACAATAATGTCTTTAAAAAAGTGTGAAATTTCTCATTCTTTAGAATTCGGAAACAGTATTAGATCATTTTATAAGAGGATCTGGGGAGAAAAATTAAGATTCTTTTTTGTGTGTGTGTGAAGCAAGGCAGTTTTTATTGAAACTTATTTAGAAAGATATGGGGGGGGGAAGGGAGAAGTACACATTGGAGAGAGAAATAATTTCTTCTCCAGAGTGGAAATAAAGAAGCAAAGAAACAGAAAAGTAAGCAAGATAAGCATTCACAGAAGAGCACAAAAAAATTACCATTCTAAGATGTTATAGTTGATTGAGTGCTGTGGTGACTTGCTTTATTAAGAATAAATAAGCAGACAGTTGTTACTTTCAAAATAATCCGGAGAATGTGTTTATTCTAAAACTCAGAAGGTATTTTGTTATATTTAGCATCCTAGAGTGGAATTTTCAAAGCCAATTCCTAATAAAGGAAACGTTTTCCTCTGGGAGTCATGCTTATAATTTTAAGGTCCCAAAGCACAGTGTTGATGCCAAACTAAGAAATCAGGAATTTAAGCTTAGGGAATGATCTTCTCGGCCAGCCATGTTTTTCCAATTTTTTTTCCCCCAATGTTTTTTTCATTTGTTTTTTGTTTTGGGGCCACACCTTGTAGTGCTCAGGGCTTACTCCTGACTATGAGCTCAGGGAACACTCCTGGCAGGGTCCAGGGACTGTATATGGGGTGCTGAGGATGGAACCCCTCTGGGCCGCGGGTCAGGCATACGCCCTACCCATGGTGCTATCGCTCCTGGCCCTTCCAGTGGCATGTATGAAAGGAGAGGATAAGAGATGGGCCAGGAGATAGCCACCTCAAACATCATGACCCGGGATTCAGGCCATCAGTGTACTGTGAAGGTTCTCGCGGTTTTCTCATGTCTCCGAGGTGCTCTTTAGACCTGTTTACTTGTCTCAAGTCTTCCTTTCTTCATCCGTGAAAGCAGAATGGAGGAAACAGTGACATCATTTTAAAAGGCAGTTTACATTTTAACTGGAGACAGTGGTTAAGAGCAGGGCCTTAGGATGAGTCATTGAGACCCAGTTTTTTTTTTCTCTTTTCTTTTTTGGGGGGAGGGGAATGGGGTGGGGCTCACACCTAGCAATACTTAGGGGTTTCTCCTGGTTTTGCACTCAGGAATCAGTCCTGATGGAACCCCGGGGACTGTAAGGGATTCATTCCTCCATCTAACCAGGTTGGTCATCTGGATTTGTTGTTCTTTTCCCACATACTTGAAAAACGATAATTATGAATGCATCTAGGGCACTTCTGAAATGACTAGTCAATAATTTGACAGTGCAGAGAATTCCCTTTTAACTGACAACATGAGTGTGTTTCTGGTTTTTGTTTGTTTTGTTTTGGGGCCATACCCGATAGCACAGTGGGTAGGGCGTTTACCTTGCACGCGACCTACCCAGGTTTGATGCCTCCGTCCCTCTCAGAGAGCCGGGCAAGCTACCAAGACGGCAGAGCCTGACAAACTCCTCGTGGTGTATTCGATATGCCAAAAACAGTAACAACAAGTCTCACAATGGAGACATTACTGGTGCCTGCTCGAGCAAATCGATGAACAGCGAGAGGACAGTGCTACAGTACTACCCGATAATAAACTCAAGGCTTGCTTCCAGTGGTGCTTGGGGATGTCGGCAGTAGCGGGTATCAAACCGGCCATATATGAGGCAAACCCCTTCCTCTCTGTTACTTCTCCAGCTTGCAGCGGTGTTTGGGATCTGTGCGCTTTCCCACCTCTCATCAGATACACACAGGTGGGGCACGTTGATGCTGTTAGGGTTCTAGGCTTGCAGAATCGCTCGCTGTCCTGCGCTCTGGCTTGGGGCCTGTGCTGGGTGGTCTCCTTGGCCTCCCGCAGAGGTGCTGCCTCCTTGGGAAAGCCCACCTGACTCTTTCTTACTCCCTGTTTTGTAGGGTCTTGTTGAAAGGAAACGAAGTTGGTTCCTGGAGTCCAACCCAGAGCTCGTCTTCCAGGCCTCGTCAGGCAGCGCTGCCTGGTTGGGGTGGTGGTGTGGCGCCGTGGAGGGCAGTCTTGGGCTCCGTTGGGCAGCTTGCCCTGCTAGTCCCTGATCTTTGCTCTCCTGTTGTTTGCCCCAATAGCGGGGACGCCTTGGGGCTCATGGAGGGGACTGACCTTTTGAATGAAGTTAAATTTTATTGTGGTTTTTGGCTCGACAATGCAGGGTTCAGTATTTGAATGGTACAAAGGTGTCCGGGAGCCCCTCTTCCTTCCTTCCCTGGTTCTCCTGCCGCAGGTACCCCTGCGTGTCAGGATGAGGTGTTCTGCAGCGGCTGGCCTGTCTTTTCAAAATCAGTTGGGATTTGGTTTGTCACCCTTCAGCAGCCTCTTCTGGGTAGTCTGGTGGCTCCATAGATTTTCTTTCTTTGAAAAACTGCCCAGGGCAGGGCTGTAGCTTAGCAGAGTGCATGTTCCTCCTGTTTGAGGGCCTGTGTTCAGTCCCTGCACTCCTGGTTGAAGGAACCAGCATACATACAAAAGCAGGCTTTGCTTTTTTTCTTTTCCCCCCTTTTTGGGTCACACCTGGCGATGCACAGGGGTTACTCCTGACTCTGCACTCAGGAATTGCACCTGGCTCTGCACTCACGTATTACTCCTGGTGGTGCTCAGGGGACCATATGGGATGCTGGGAATTGAATCCGGGTTGGCCATGTGCAAGGCAAATGCCCTACCCGCTGTGCTATTGCTCCAGCCCCTTGCTTGTTTTTTTTTAAAAAAAGGATTTGGGCTGTGGCCGGAGAGATAGTACAGGGGCTAGGGCATTTGCCTTGCACGCGGCCGACCCTGGTTCGATTCCCGGAATCCTGAGCACCGCCAGGAATAATTCCTGAGTGCAGAGCAGGAGTGACCCCTGAATATTGCCTGGTGTGACCCAAAAAGCATTCCCCCCTGAAAAAAATAGAGCTTGGGTCCACACCTGACTCTGCTCAGGGCTTACTCCTGGCTTTACTCAGGCATCAGTTTTGGTGACCATTTGTGGTGCTGGGGATCGTATCCCGGTCAGCCTCATGAATGCCCTGCCTGCTGTACTATCTCTTTTGCCCTATTTTTCCCCTTCTCCTTTTTCCCTTCCCTTCCCCCCTTTTCTCTGTTTTCCAGCCTGTGGGAGTGTGGACGCTAGGTCTCTGGGGGAGGCAGGCCTTTCACTGGTCTTGTTCTGATTGTCTGAGAGCCTCCTGTGGGCAATGCAGACTTGCTCCCCGGCCCCACCTGCACTTCACTCTTGAGCCACAGCCCTGGTTCTTTGCTCAATTAAAAAATAATTTGTGTGTGGGGGGCGGTTTGGCTGATACCCTGCTTCTGGTGCCGGAGGATTATGACCCAGCTGGGCAGGGACAAACCAAAGGCTCACTCACAGAGCTGTAGAACTACATTGTTTCACTCTGGCCAGACCCAAGCCTTCTGCTCCTGTGCTTCTTTGGCCGGGGCCCAGAACAAAGGCAGAGTGTACAAAGTTAAAGGCCTGAGGTGGATAGCTGGGGAGGACTGGCTAGAGGGCAGGAGATGGTGAGAGAGTCCTGATAAGAGAAACAAATAAGAGCGAGGGAAGGGGCATCTCCTGATGATGGCCTGCCTGGAGGCTTTTGGCAGGATCTCTCAGCTGGAATGCTCCGGGCCCACAAAGGTCCCTGACACCACCACGTTCCTGCCACACTAGCTCTGTGCTCTGGAGTGACCTCTGGCAGTGTTCAGGGGACCCTATGGACGCTGGGATTAGAACCAGGTTCATGGTCACAGCCAAATGCAAGACAGATGCCTGATCTCCTGATCTCCTATACTCCTATATTACCTCTTTGCCACCCCCCCAAAAAAAAAACCTTTAATGAAAGAAACAGATTAAAACAAAAGATAGTCATTGTAGAAGCACCAGCAAGAAAATAAACCACGTTGGGACCAAAGCCATAGTACAGTGGGTTGGGCGTTTGGCATGTACGCAGCTGACCTGGGTTCAAATCCTGGCATTCCATTATGGTCCCCCAAGCATCACCAGAAGTAATTCCTGAGTGCAGAGCCAGAAGTAACCCCTGAGCATTGCTGGGTATGACCCAAGAAGAAAAAAAAAAAGGAAAAAGAAAATTAACCATCTTAATATTGCTACTCAGAAATAATCATTCTAGGGGGTTGGAGAGATAGTAAAGGGGTGAGGCATATGCCTTGCATGGGGCCAACCCACATTTAATATTTAATCCCCGGCATCCCGTATGGTCTTCTGAGCCCTTCAGGAGTGATTCCTGAGTGCAGAGCCAGGAGGAAGCCCCCAGCATTGCCAGATATGGAATCAAAACAAAACAAACAAAACAGAACAACAACAACAAAAATCATCCTATGTTGGTATAGAATTTCTTTTTTCATATGCGCTGTGCTGGGGGCTGGCATGACAATACAGCACATGTTAGTACAGAGGGCTGGGCGTTTGCCTTGCACGTGGCCAACCTGAGTTTCGATCACTGCTACTCCACGTGGTTCCCTGAGCTGCTGGATGTGGTCCAAAACAGAACAAAAACATATGCACTACGCATTTTTGCTCGCTTCTGTACTACTTTTCTTGTTTCTTTCTGGTGGTTGGGGGTAGCACTGTAACACTGTCCTCCCGTTGTTCATCGATTTGCTCGAGCGGGCCCAGGAACGTCTCCATCGTGAGACTTGTTATTACTGTTTTTGGCATATTGAATACGTCACGAGTAGCTTGCCAGGCTTTGCCGTGCAGGCGAGATGCTCTCCATAGCTTGCTGGGCTCTCCAAGAGGGGCGGAGGAATTGAACCCTGGTTGGCCGGGACGGCCGCGTGCAAGGCAAACGCCCTACCCTCTGTGCTATCGCTGGTGCCACAGCTAATAATGGTGCACAGGGGCTGCCCTGTCTCTGCTGGGGTCCAGCAGTGCTGGGGAGTGAACCTAGATCTCTGGTATGCAAAATATGTGCTGTGCCCTAAAACATTTTCCTTGGAGGGTCCTCTAGAACGGTGCTGGGGGGCTGGCAGGGCTCCATCGGTGGTGCTTGGTAGACCATGCACTTCAGTGACTGAGCCCCAGACACTGTCTGCCAGGCGTGTGCTCCAGCCCTTTGATCTATTTCCCTGACTCCTTATTATTAATTTTTTTGGCAGTGCTGGGCATGGCGCCCAGGGCTTCACTACTCTTGCAAGACAAGTGCAGGGCATCCAAGCAGTGTCCCCAGTCCTCCCTGGCCTCTTTAGAAACATTTTAACTCATAACCATTTTTAATGACTGTCATTTCTTTGTGTGCTGTCCCTTAACTTATTAGATTATTCAGACATGTAAACTGTTTTAAGCTATTTGCTATTGGAAGCAGGCTGCAGGAAGTAACCCTTACAAAAATAAACCTTTCTGCACATGCCTGATATCCCCAGATAAGTTCTATGTTTAGAACTAAAGACCTAAAAGGGAATGTACATTGTTTGAGTTTTTTTGATACAAAATAATCTGTTTCCTTCCCACAGTGAAAAATTTTTTTGTTGTTGTTGTATAAATTTAAACCCACAGTAAGTATGTAGCCATTTTAATAACCAGATTAGAGTGTCTTTGTTTTCAGAAGAGGGATACCAGAAGGGTACTTTGCCTCCTGGTTTTAGGAGAGGTGGTGTTGCCTGGTGACAAGCACAGAGTGGAGTTGCATGGTTGGTTTGTAATCAGGTACCACTACTGATTTGCCTTGATTCTTCCATCTTAACGGTGGGGCTTGGAATGGGTCTATCTGGGCCATGATCACAATGTTTCTTACTTATACTGGCTGTAGTTTAGAGCAGAGCTTCTTAAGCTTTTTCTATTTGTGATCCTGTTTGCCTGAGAAACTTTTACATGATCCTTATCTTTGTAGGCATATAAAATAGCGACACAGATCAAATATACATGGGCAGAAACTCAGATCTATTTGAAAATCGGTTCTTATTTTTTCGGGGGAGAGGGGCACATATGCTATTGCTCAGGGGTTACTCCCGGCTCTGCACTCAGGTATCATTTCTAGTGGGCTCAGGGGACCATATGGGATGCCAGGGACTGAACCCAGGTTGGCCACTTGCAAGGCAAGTGCCCTGCTCACTGTACTTTGACCCTCAAAAGCAATTACTTATTATTATTCACGGTCACGGTCTTCCCGTTGTTCATCGATTTGCTCGAGCGGGCCCAGTAACGTTTCCATCATGAGACTTGTTGTTACTGTGTTTGGCATATCGAATACATCACGGGTAGTTTGCCAGGCTCTGCCGTGCGGGCGAAATACTCTTGGTAGTTTGCGGGCTCTCCGAGAGGGGTGGAGGAATCGAACTCGGGTCGGCCATGTTGACAGCTTGTAAGGCAAAGGCCCTACCGCTGTGCTATCGCTCTAGCCCATTATTATTATTATTATTTTAAATGTTAAAATACACCTGCCTTTGTTCAGGGATTACTCCTGGCTCTGCGCTAAGGGATTAGCCTTGGTGGGGATCAGGGGGTCACGTGTGCTGCTGTGCATTGACCGAGGATTAGCCACGTGCAGGGCAGGTGCCTGCCCACTGTACTGTCTCTGCAGCTCCTGTTTTTTAAAAGTTAGGCCTTCTTCCTATAGGGGCATGACCCACAGTTTAAGAAGCTAGGCCTAGAGTAGCCAGATACTTGATTAGGTGATTAGGTAAAGTTTCTCTTCATAGAATCGATGTAAAAGGAGTCACAGAACTAGAACGTTAATGTCTACAGTGTTTTTTGACCTAACAGAGGCAGTAGTCGTCAATGCTGCTGCGACATGCGTCATCTGACCAAGGGGTCTCGTACAAAAGGTGTATCTGTGTCTTAGCAGAGTCTTAAGTGCTAGTTCACAGGAAATTAAAAAACTGAATTACACAGAAAAACGAAACAAAACAAAAACAGAACACTGCCAGAAAAATGACCTGCTTGCTTTAGAAAATAAATGGCAGAAAGATATTTCCCAGGCTGGAATGATAGTTCAGTGGGTAGGGCGTTTGCCTTGCAGGTGACTGACCAGGGTTCGATCCCAAGAATTCTATACAGTCCCCTGAGTATAGCCAGGAGTGAGCCCTGAGCACTGCAGGGCATGGCCCAAGACAGAAAAGATATTTTCCTCTTCCATGTTAGAAAACAACAACAAAAGACAACCCCCAAAAAGCAAACAAGGAGTGATAGGTACAGAGAAATAGTATAGCAGTTAAGGCACTTGTCTTGTACACAAGCCACCCTGGTTTGGTCCCTGGCACTGCATATGGTCCCTGAGCACTGCCAGGGATCACACCTGAACACTGCCAGGTCAATCCCCTGCCCCCGAAAAAAAGATTTAAGCGAGGATAAGAAAGATAAAAAGAGAAAACTGACGATTCCTTAAGGCTGCAGACTTGACTGACTTCTGATTGTTATTGGAAATGCTCAAATTCCAAAAAGCACGGAGAACTTTTTTTAGAAGAAGAGTTATTTGGAATGTAATTTTCATATTATTCCAGTTGATGAGAAACACAATGAAGAGTATCATGTGGAACCAAGTGTTTCTTCAATTGCAGAAGAAAAGTCTAGACGGAAAAAGAGAGAGAAATCCCTTCCTTGCTGCCCTGTTTGTCCCCCACTGATAAACTGCATTGTTATGTTTTGCGGAATGAGTGCCAACAATTTATTTTATTTATTTTACTTGATTGGGTGCCAACAATTTAGTTTTTAACTACCAGTGGTCAGAAAGTGGAAGTTCATCAATGGCTCCAGAAACGAGTTAATTGAGGGGCTGGAGAGAGAGTACAGCCAGTAAGGTCCTTGTTGTGCACTCGGGCTTGATCCCTGCATCCCAAACATTGCCAGGAGTAATCGCTGGGTGTTGGCTCCCCACCCCCAACAAACAAACAAAAACATGTTAATTGAAAATAACCAGAATGTTAAAAAAAAACAAAAAACAAAAACAGGAAACCCCAAAACACAGATTGGCTCCTGAGTGACAGCACAGTGGGTAAGGCACATGCCTTGCATAGAACCTACCCTGGCTCAACCCCGGCACCACATATGGTCCCCAAAATTTTATTTTTTAAAAATAAAAATCTGGTTTAGAATAAAAAATATTTAGTTGCTTTGAACTTGTTGTCTTGGCCTGGAGAGCTAGTACGGTGGGCAGGGGGTCTGCGTCGCGTGTGGCCCACCCGGCTTCAATCTCTGGTGCCACATCTGGTCTCTCCAGGCCCTCCAGGAGTGTTCCCTGAGCACCGCCTGAGTGTGGTTTGAAAACCCAACATATCCCAACCAAAACCCAAACTTGATGTCTTCCAGTTCTTTTGCGTTAAGTTTCTTGGTCACTTCCATTTGGCACAGTCTGAGCTTCATTTGAAATCCTGGTTCTCCAATGGTCCCGCCTGGGAATTGTGTGGTTCTCAAATGAGCTGGGAGAGTTGTTGCAGAGAGCTGAAAGGGTGTGGGCCTGGGAGCAAGCGCCCCTCAGGACAGGAGAGTGCCACACCACCGCAGGGCCCATTAAAAACACACACACACACACACACACACACACACACACACACTGATTGAAATGGAAACCATTCATAAATGGAGCTAGATGAAACTGATGACTTCTATCACACAAGTCAAGAGTATGAACAAAGCCATAGACCATGAGAGGATATTGGTAACAAGATAGCCAATGCCTTGCTCACATCCTACTCAGTTCAGTCCCCCTGGGTACCACTGGGAGTGACCCCTCAGCACAGTTGGGGATGGCCCAGCCTCCCTCCCTAAGTTTATCTGACAGGTGGTTCATATTCAGAGTCAGTCAAGATTTACTACTGCAAAGTGATATAAAAGACAATAGAAAGCTGGTGGTTGATAAGTGTACAGAAAATGCCTGACACTGTTAGTCATTGGGAAATGCAAAGCAAAATCCATTGAAAAGATCCCTCTATGCCCCATCAGTGACTGAAATCTGAGGTGCTGCAAATGCTAAGGACTGGCAGGTGTGGGAGAAGTGGAACTTTCTTTCAGTTAGTTTGTGAGAGTATAAATGGGTCTAGCCACCCTAGAATAGTGGCAGTATTTACTAAAACTCAATATTGCATAAATCTGTGATTTAGTACCACTTCGAGGTGATTAACAATAGAAGTCTTTGTATATGTTCATCAGATGACCAATTCTTGGAATTAGTGATTTAAAAATTTTTTTTTAAATATAGTAACTCCGGGTTGGAGCAATAGCTTAGCGGGTAGGGCGTTTGCCTTGCACACAGCCAAGCAGGCTGACCCAGGTTCAATTCCTTTGTGCCTCTCGGAGAGCCCGGCAAGGTACCGAGAATATCTCCCCCACACGGAAAAGCCTGGCAAGCTACCCGTGATGTATTCGATATGCCAAACACAGTAACAAGTGTCACAATGGAGACATTACTGGGCTCGCTCAAGCAAATCGATGAACAATGGGAGGACAGTGACAGTGATAGTAACTCCAAGCTATAAGTAACACAAATTATGAATAATGCTACTGTTGTGGGTTTAGAAATCTGTTGGAGTCTTGTCTTGGGATTCTTCTGGAAACATAAGCTGAAGTGGAATTATTTTCTGACTCATACACTGCTCCTGTTAATTTTTTTTTTCCTGGGGGCTGGGGGGCACCAGGCTCTGTGATCAGGAGTTACTCCTGACTGTGCTTAGGGGACATATTGGATGCTGAGGATCGAATCAGGGTCAGCTGCATGCAAGGCAAATGCCCTCCCTGCTGTATTCTCTCTCCGGCCCCAATTCTGCTTAAATTTCTGAGGAACTTCAATATTTAGCATATTCTTGTACTTTAGAAATTTCTCATTTATGTAAAACCTACACCCCCCCCCCAAAAAAAAAACCCACTATTGAGGACCTTAGTAATTAAGATTATCAAGAGTGTTAAAAACAAGAACATTTCAAGGTTTTAGTTTTGGTTTTTGGGTCACACCCGGCAGTACTTAGGGGCCCTATGCAGTGCCAGGGATTGAACTTGGATTGGCGGCATGCAGGACAAGCTCCTTTACCCCTGTACTACTTTCTTGCTGAGCTGAAATGAGAACAACTCAAAAGACTGGGCAGCTTGAATGAACTGTGTTGTGGAGGAAGAGAGGGGTGGGAGCAGCGGAGTGTTAATGGGCATGGAGGAGTGGGTGATAAGTGGAGTGACTCTTTTGATCTCAAGCTTGGCAGTTTGGAGGAAGCACTATGTGGGTCCTAATGATGGGTCTCTGTCAGGGGCAACTGTCAGACTTTGTAACACTCAGCTTTGTTGTGGTTTTATGTAGAGCTTCCGGAATGGGAGCTTTCTTCTTTGGTACAGCATGGAGTCCAGAAAAAAAAAAAGTTCTGAATGTGTTATATTTCTGCTTTATAAATGATATCTATGCTGCAGTATGACCGGAGGCTCTTTAGTTTTTGGATCACACCTGGTGCTGCTCAGGGCGTACTCCTGGCTCAGCCCTCACAGGGCTCACTCCTTGTCAGGCCTGGGGAATCCTAGGGGGTGCTGGGGATTGAACCCGGGTTGGCTGCGTGCAAAAGGTAAGTGCGCTCCCCCACTGTACTATCTCTCCGGCCCAGACTTGAGGCTGTTTTTAAAATAAAAATTCATCTTTGCAAGGCCTGTGTTGCCAGCGTGATTCTCAGTGTACGCACGCATGGAGACCACACACATGGACCCACAGACACACACATACACTTGTATACATATAAATTTAAATTATTAAATTTTTTTTTCTTGAGCCACTCCTAGGGGGTGGGGTGACCATGAGGTACCTGGGACCAGACTCTGGTCTCCTGCATGCAAAGCACGTGCGCCAGCTCAGGAGTTCTCTACCCCACATATTATTTTTGTATTTGGATATACTTAGAGAAAATGTGTAATGATTCTGACATTCTCCCAGCATTATTTATTTATATGTTTGGGGACCCCACCAGCAGGTTATGGGGCAGCCACTATTCCCAACTCATCGTGGTGGTGGGGTGAAGCACGCACTCCAACCCTTTGAGTTTTCTCCCTGGCCCCTTCCCAAGCATTATGTAAAATGTGGCTCATTGTCCCGTGAGTTCTTTTCTTTTCTTTTTCTTTTTTTTTTTGGTTTTGGGCCACACCGCAAGGCTCAGAGTTTACTCCTGGCTTTGCACTCAGGAATCACTCCTCGGGGGACCATATGGGATACTGGCTAGCAAACCCAGGTTGGCTGCATGCAAATACCCTCTCCACTGTGCTATCGTTCTGGCCCCAGAGTTGTTTTAAATGTGCTGAATGGATCTTTGAGACATACATATACATTCATTTTTGTCCTCTCTTTACAAACGCTGACAGAAATCAGCGTGACTCCTAAGAAGGGTGTGTGTTAACAAGCCCGTGTGTGTTTTTCTGGGAAGCGTTGGCTGGGGTTGTGGGAGGTTTGCACCATGTGCTTGCTGGGCTTTCTTAGCTTGAATTTGTTTTGTTTTTGTTTTGGGGCCACACCCAGCGATGCTCAGAGGTTACTCCTAGCTCTGCACCCTGAAGTTACTCCTGGGGGAACTCAGGGACCATATGGGATGCGGGGATCGAACCCAGGTTGGCCATGTGCAAGGCAATTGCCCTCCCTGCTGTACTAAGGTTGTAGCTCGCTCTCCCTCTCAGCTTGTTGATCAGATCCCTTCTCCCAGGACTGGCAGCTGAAAGGCCGTCCAGTCTGTGGGCATTGCCTGCCTCTCAGTTCCACCTCACAGTCCGTGTGGATGCCTTGTAGTTTCCTCACTGGGTTTGGCGACTGTGCACGAAGGGGTTATTGATCATTGCTCTTCGAGTCAGTTCTGGAGGAGGGACAGGAGTGGCAGGGAAGACAACCCAACCCCCCTGTCTCGTCCAAACAAGAAAAGAACAGGGGCTGTGTGCCTTGACTCTCCTCTCTCCTGAGAGGGAATTTGAGATTTAAAGTGCCTATTGGAGCCTGGGGCCTGACAGACTTTATTTTAGGTCGAGTGGTGGGATGCAGAACCCCCAAAGTCTCACCCTCCAGCTGGGTCAGATCTCAGATGTCAGATCGCAGCCACGGCCCTCCCAGGCTTTCGGAGGATGGTGTGGCTCCTCCTCCCTCCATTCTCCCTCAGGTACATCCGGCGTGAATTTTCTTTTCACTTCATCTGTCTTCTGCCTATTTCATCATCTAGAAATTTGTTCAGATCTCATGCCTGCTGCTGATGGCAGTCGGTTGCTATTTTTTGTTTTGTGTTTTGCGGGAGGGTGGTTGGGCCCCCAGCCCACTCTGCTCAGGGCTTATTTCTGGCCCTGCCCTCCGGGGTCACTCCCGGCGAGGTGTGTGGTGCTGGGCTTGAACGGGAGTCGACTCTATGCACGGCAGGCACCGCTCTCCTTGCTGTTTCTAGGGAAATTGGTGTGCTCCTTTCTGTAATCCTTGGCACTGAGTTCAGTGGAGGTCATAGGAATGGGCCGCCTGCCCTCCTCAATAGGAAGTTCTTTGTTTCGAGATACTGAACTCATCTTACAACATTTGGAATCCGGTAGTTGTGATACTTCTGTTGTTCGAGGATGAAACGAAAGGTTTCCTCTTGGTTGATGCTATCTGTGATTTCTGCTCTTACCCTCCTCACCCCCCAGCCAGCCTGGACAGACCTTTTTTTTTTTTTTTCTTTTTAAATTGAAACACAGGCTCTACTTTTTCCCCTTTTTTCTTGAATCACAATGAGGTACACAGTTACAAGGTTGTTCACCACTGGGTTTCAGTCACACAATGTTCCGACACCCATCCGTGCACATTTCCCACCACCAGTGTCCCCACTTTCCCTCCTGCCACCCTCCCCACCTGTCCCCCACCCCCAGGGCCTACTTTTGGCTCTGTGCTCTGGAGTCATTCCTGGCAGTGCTCAGGTGACCATACGCAATGTTAACCTTGTACTGTGTCTCTGGCTCAGTTGTTCTTACACCATTTTCCACCTGTGGATCGTACCTCTCCTGCATACTGGTCCATGGGGCTAGTAGTTTTAATCAAGCCATTAAAGCAGTGGTCCTCAGCCTTTCTCTGCCGGCCGAGGGCGATTGAAGACCGCGGCCCTTGATATCGGAGCAGCTCTTTGCTGTGTGCGGTGTAGCTGCTGGCAGAGTTGGGTTCCTCATGGGGATGCCTTGATTAGGCTCTTAGTGCTCCAGGTGGCGGTTCTCTCGGGAGAAACTAATGTGCATTAATAAATGCACCTTCAGGCCGCAGAGCGAGTGGAGAGAGCTGAGTGCCTGCAGGAGATCCAGGCTCCATCCCTGGCACTGCATGAACTCCAGAGCACAGGCTGGCTCAGGGGGCCATACAGGATGCTGGGAATCGAACTTAGGCTGGACACATACAAGACAAACCACCTACCTGCTGTACCAATTATCTGGCCTCCAACCTTTTTCTTCCCTTTAGTTTTTGGACCACACTTGGCAGAACTGGGTTGCTCCTGGCTCAGTGCTCAGAGTCGCTCCTGCTTGCCAAGCCTGTGTAGGAGCCCTTGGCGCCGTCTCCGGTGCCCTCCTGCTGTAATGTTGCTGACACTGCTTGGGCCGATGTTCGTCCTCTCCTGTAGTTTTGGGGGAGCAAGGACTCTGTGAGATTTTTTTTTTTAATAGGGCTGTCAGCCAAATGCCCAGATTTCTCTTCCAACAGTTACCATTTCCATTTCCTCTCTGTTCCACAGAATTCTCTGTACTGAGAATATTCAGTTTGCGCATAATGGTCTCTTGAATACTTGCCTCTGGGGGGTAGCTATTTATGAGAACTGCTGAAAGAACCATTCCCTCTCCCCCCCCCCCCCCCCCCCCCCCCCCCGAGATAACACAGCCTTTTTTGGGGAACTTTTCATTAGACAGGTGATAAGATTATGACAGCATGTTATTCTGGAGAACCCCACCGAATGTTGAGAGCAGGGGTTAGGGGTTAGGCATCTTACATTTCCTCGGAAGAATTATCTTGTTATTGGCTTTTTTTTTTTAATGTGTTATTCTTGCATTTCCCATTTCATTTAAAATATCCAAAACACTAGAATGAGCCACCACTGGAAGTTGAAGAAATAAGACTGTGTCCAGGGGGTCAAAACCACGATGGTTTGAAAATCTTCAGAGCCCTTCCATCCATTTAGGGAAATTTGGCCCAGAATTTCTTGCCTTCGTTGGTTGCTGGTACCTTTTAACTTTGCGTTCACTAAAGAAGCGGTTGTGGAATTTCTTCCAGTGTCTTTGGAGAATCTCAGGCTCTTGGAACCATCTATATGTGAATCTCAGATTCCCTTCTTATCTGAGTATGTAGATCTGAGGATTGGTGAGTGATCGATACTTGAGGAGGAGCTGGAAGAATGAGGAAGGGAGGCCGGGAGTGTTAGGAGGTGAGCCAGCGAGTTTAGGGAGGACTAGGAAGAGCGTCAGTACAGCAGAGCAAGCACTAGAGATGCCCTCTAGTTCAGACGTCTTAGGACATGTCCCTCCTTGGCTGTGGCTTTGTTTCTTAATACAAAGAAGAGTATTTTCCTTGATTGTGTCTTAGCATTAAACCAGGAGTCAGACAAAAGGGAAAGAGCTGACACCAGCTTTGTGCATATGCGCGTGAGAAATTATTATTTCAATGCTTTTTCCAGAAGCAAAACCCTCATTATCAGACCCCCAATGCCAGCTGGGCAGTCATGTGACTGAACCCTCCTTACTATCCGTTGTCCTTCCACCCCTTTTCCCTTCTGTAAACCTCCAACCCCAGACTTAGAGTCAGATGGGTTTTGTTTGGGTTTGGGGATGGGGCATGGTCCACAGAGCCCAGGCAGTCCTGCTGGTGTTGGACTCTGGTCCTGGGGGTTGAACCCGAGTCCTGCTTACACAGCATGTACTCTAGCTTGGTGTGTGATTGCTCTGGCCCTAAGGTGACTTTTTCGGAGGTTGCTAGATAAATTTGGATAAATCTGCTCTTTTTTTTTTTTTTTTTTTTTTTTTTTGCTTTATGGGTCACACCTGGCGATGCTCAGGGGTTATTCCTGGCTCTGCACTCAGGAATTACTCCTTGCAGTGCTCGGGGGACCATATGGGATGCTGGGAATCGAACCCCGGTCAGCCGCGTGCAAGGCAAACGCCTTACCCGCTGTGCTATAAGCTCCAGCCCCTAAATCTGCTCTTTTGAACCAACGCTTGTCTCTTGAGTCTTTTGAGCAACCAGCAACCAGATCTCTGAATATTTTCTGAGGGCATTTTTTTTCCAACATGGAATCATGGAGTAGCTAGATCAGAGGAGATGTGACTCATAAGAGACACTTTTGTTTGCTTTTGGGTCTCACTGAGTGGTACTGTGGGCTACTCCCAGCTCCATGCTCAGGGGTGCGGGACCATGCTATGCCAAGGATTGAACCCAGCCTCCTGCGTGGAGAGCTTATACCCAGCCCTTAGAGCTGTTTCTGGCCTCATGGGGGCCTCTTCAAATTTTTAAATTGCCTTTTAGAAAGGTTGCATTTAGTAATGCACATTTCCATGAGAACTATGTTGAGTACACTGTTTTTTTCAACCCACAGTGAATAATTCTTATCTACTTCAGTCTGATGAGAAAAATGGTTTCTTATGGCCACTTAATTTTTTCTTAGTGGGACTGTCTCTCCTCTTGTACCTCTCTGCAAGAGGAGGAGGTGACAGTGGCCGCTGATGTCCTTAGGCACAAGCCAGTCGGGGCCCGTGGGGGAGGGGGGCTGAGGTCTTGTACACTCAGCTCCCCCCCTCCTCAGAGCCCTCTCACCTCCTCCCCTCTTCCGGGGAAATCCAGGTGTCCAGAACCTGGTTAGGTGCTGTTGCTTCTGCATTTGGGTCTCTGGGTGCAGTCAGGTTCCTTGTTGTAGGGGTTTTGTGGCCCCACAGGATTCCATCCAGCTATATTGATCCATGGAGGGGGGTGGATTCCTGGAAGAGTGGCAAAACAGTCTCTTGACAGGGGTTGGGAGGGAGGAAGCCGGTAGCCCCTGAAATGGTGCAGCTTTTCCGTTAAATTGGTCATGAGCCCCTGATTGGACTGTCCTGAGCCCTGAAGGTGGGGTCAGATTAGCTCTGCAGATTAGCCGCTGGCTAGGCAGCCAGAGCCTGGCCTCTGGTCGAAGGAGGAACTGGTTGAACTGAATGAGTCAGTTGTGCAGCAGAAAGAAAATTTTGGCTGGTAACTGCATGCAGTACCGAAGCACTATGCTATGTGGATGGTTGATAATGCTTAATGTCAACCTTACTACTAGCTTTAAAAGTGTTTTGAATTAATGGTATGGAAAGCTAATAGAACTGGGTGGTAGCACAAAGATTGGGCACAGTATGGACTCTCAAGTAATTAAATTTATAAAAACGTATGGGGCTGGGGATATAGAGCACTTATCTCGTGCATGTGTGGGGCCGTGGGTTTGATCCTCTGCACTGAGCACTAGCCAGGGGTGGTCCCTAACAAAAAAAAACTAAATTTGTAAAAACAAATATTTATTTTGCTCGTGGGCCACACCCAGTGATGCTGAGTTTGTTTACTCCAGGCTGTGCTCAGGATTCAATCTTGGCAGGTCTCAGGGACCATATGTACTACCAGGCATCGAACCCTGCTGCTTGCAAGCAAGGCAGGTGCTTTGCCCTCTGCACTATCTCTCTGGCCCCCCAAATTCAGAAAAATTTAAATGCTAAGCAAATTACTGTTACTAGGGAGGTTAGTGGATAAAATAAGTAAAATTAAGTCTTATTCAAAATAAAAAAATTAATTGCATTTACTAATAACTCCATTTTTTTTTTTGCTTTTGGGGTCACACCCAGCGGTGCTCAGGGGTTGCTTCTAGCTCTGCACTTAGGAATTACTCCTGGCGGTGCTCAAGGGACCATATGAGATGCTGGGAATTGAACCCGGGTCAGCCGCATGCAAGGCACATGCCCTACCCGCTGCGCTATCACTCCAGCCCCAATAACTCCATAACTCCAAATTTTAATTAAAATTTAAAATTAAATATATTAATATTGGCTTTAAATTTTGATTTTTTATTTTTTTAGGGAAATAGCGTTTACCTGTGCCAGCAAAGTTCCATTGTCTGTAGTACTGTAGCACTGTCCTTCTGTTGTTCATCGATTTGCTCGAGCGGACCCAGTAATGTCTCCACTGTGAGACTACATTGTTTGTAATTTAAGAAAAATTAAAAATGCAGTGCTCTTTTATAATTATCGTCAGTGGTAACATTTATGAAGCATATTTTTGTTTCACTTTTCCCCTCAGGTTGAAAAGCTTTGGGAGTAGGGGAATGATGGATCCACTAATGATGAATTGCAACTCTCCATCTTTTATTTTCAAATAACTCCATCTTTTTCGATAACTTCGAAGAAAAAAAATTTTTTTTGGCACCAACTTTCATTTGTAGTCTTTCTTTTCCTTCTATGTATTTTGGGGAGTGGTTTGGGCCATATCTCATGGTGCTTAGGAGCTACTCCTAGCCCTATGCATGAAGGTCACTCCTGCTGTGCTCAGGGCACCATAGGCGGTGATGGGAATACAACTGGGGTCAGTCGCATGCAGGGCAAGTACCTTAACCCTGTAGGTCTCTCCAACCATATTCTAATTTTTTTTTCTTTTTGGGTCACACCCGGCGATGCACAGGGGTTACTCCTGGCTCATGCACTCAGGAAATACTTCTGATGGTGCTCGGGGGACCATATGGGATGCTGGGAATCGAACCCGGGTTGGCCGCGTGCAAGGCAAACGCCCTACCCGCTGTGCTATCTCTCCAGCCTCCATATTCTAATTTAAAAAATTTTTTTTTTTGTTTAATAACGGGAGGCACCCAGTGGCTATTTGGGGCCCTGGGCCGTTTCCTGTGATGCTGGTGCAGTCTGGTGTGGTGCTCATGTGTGTGGTGCTCAGGGCCACCAGCACTAAACTGAAGCTTTTGAATTGCTCATGTGATATGGTTCCTAGTTTAAGAGTAGCATTTCCTGGGCCTGGAGCAGGAGGGCTTTTTGCCTTGCTTGCAGCTGAACTGGGTTCCCGTATGTTCCCCTGAGCCCCTCCAGGAGTAATTCCTGAATGCAGTGACCCTTGAGCATTGCCAGGTGTGACCCCCCCCCCCAAAAAAAAACAAAAAAGGGTAGCATTTCCAGTTTGTCTTGGTGTTCCTTAGTGTTAGCATAACTTGAAAAATCGTTTGAACGGACGTATGGGCAAGGCTGCAGGCAGAAATTTTGCTTGATTATTTATTTTTCTTCCTCTCCGGATGATTCTGGAAAGGAAGGAGGTTTCTCATGTGATACCTTTGGAGTTCTTAAGTCTCAGATGTTAATGGGGTGACAACTTGCTTGTACCATACAGGTGCAGTGTGTTCCTCCCCCCCCTCCCCAACCCCTCCCACCTTATATAAACACTGTGGTTTACAACATTGTTCATGATGATTTGTTACAGGCATTCATTGTTCTAACCCCAGTCTGACTACCTCAGTCACTTTACCTCCACCATTGTTCCGTTTCCCACCCCTCAAGCCTCCCCCCCCCCCATAGCAGGCCCACAGTAATTTATTTTATATTGCAAGCGGCTGATGGAATAATAAAAAAGTATTTGTGCAGAAGAAAATGTGTGGAAATGGTTGTATCTCATCACGGGGGGGGGGGGGGGGGGGGGGGGAGGGGGAGGCACATTACTGAGGGTTTACTGAGATGTTGTTGCAAGTTAAGGCTTCTGCGTGAATGCTTTTGTTAGTTGAGATTGGTTGGCTTCTATGTTACGCTCCCTCCAATCTGGTAGGTGTGCTACTACTGGGATACCATTGTTGTCGAGTGTGGAGAATGTTGCTCCAGGAAATCCAGAATATTTCATTAGTCAGTCTGGTCAGAGACTGGCCTCAGCCCTGGGGTGGAGCAGCTGCTGGGGTGAGAGCTGGCCTGCCCCCCTCCTGAGATCACCTCGCGGTCTCGGCCAGGAACTGGAATCGGGAAATTTTTGTGGCTGGTTTGTCTCTTGATTTATTCATGAGCCTCTGGAACCAGGCTGGTAGATGAGCTTAACGGCGGCCGCAGTGGGACATGGGCCTTTTTTTTTTTTAAAGCTCTGTTGAATCTTCAGTTTATTCTTCCAGAATGGTGAAAGTGCTAACATTTCCCATCGTCTGACACTCAAATGATGTATCCATGGTTGGAGAAGCCTTAAAATCGTTGGCACATGATTTTCACAGGTTTTGCCAAATTGCAAGTCTCTCCAGTTTGCATCAGTCAGTCGCCGTTCTGAGACAGGAGTGCTGGAGTGGGGAGGCCTGCTCTCACCAAGGGGTTTGGAGGCTTCTTTCTCCACAGCCTCTGGAGTTGAGTCCTCATGTTGCCAGGAACTTGCTCTGCACAGTTCCAGGAGATGACCCCCTGCGTCCTGGTTTCTCAGGGAGCCAAGGGTCCAGGCTGGAGCCAGGCAGTGCTCTCTGCAGGAAAGGAAGTCAGTCCTAACCTCAGCACAGGTTTTCTGGGCCTGTCACCTTCCATCGCAGCAAAGTTCCAGGAGGAGGCCAAAATGTGACTCAAGATAGTTTTTATGAAATGAAACTTAGAACGATGTGAGAGGGAGAGAAAAAAGAGGAAGTCTGTGTTAAAGAGAAAGCAGGAGCTTGAAGAGCAAGCAGGTGTGATGCTTTTATGTCTTTTTTTGTTTTTTGTTTTGGTTTTGTTTTTTGGCCTCACCAGGCGGTGCTCAGGGCTTATTCCTGGCTCTGTGCTCAGGGGTCACTCCTGGCTGGGATCGAACCCAGATAAGCCTCATGCAAGGGAAATGCCCCAGCTGTACTGTCTCTCTGGCCCCAAATCCGTGTCATAGTTTTTTTGTGGGGAAAAGGTTAATAGTGATTCCTGCTCCCCACAGCTTCTGTGGGGTGACTTAATTTACAACAGTTTTCTGCCTCTGGGCCTTTTGGGCATTTTTGCCCTCAGGAATAAACACATTTTACATTCTGTTCCAATACAAGCATACCCAAGCAGTGTTTTTACTCTGTGATTCATAAAGTTTTTTTCTTTCCTGATTAATTCTCTTACTATTTTTGTGACTTGATTTTTATTATTTGGGTTGGAGTGATAGCATAGCGGCAGGGCTTTTCCCTTGCGTATGACCGGCCCGGCCGAGCCGGGTTCGATTCCTCCGCCCCTCTCGGAGAGCCCGGCAAGCTACCGAGAGTATCTCGCCCGCATGGCAAAGCCTGGCAAGCTCTGCATGACATATTCGATACGCCAAACACAGTAACAACAAGTCTAACAATGGAGACATTACTGGGTCCACTGGAGCAAATTTATGAACAATGAGAGGACAGTGCTAGATTTTTATTATCTTTTAAAGAATTTTATTCACACCAAGTATGTTCTCCAACTATAATTAAACTGTAGATCAATAACAAAATTTTTTTTTTCCCCTTTAAACCCTTTTTTAGGCTTGGAGGACTGCAGTGCTGGGGATCTAACTTGGGGCCCTCACATCCAGACGTGTGATTCATTTTTCTTGTCAGAACATGCATCAGAGAGCAGGATTCCATATAAGTTTTGACTCTTGGCATTGCTGGGGTGTCATTCACGTGCTCTTCCACTGCGATAGCTCCCTGACCCTGAACACTTAGAAATAAACAGTACACTTTTTTTAATTTTCGGGTCACACCCAGCGATGCACAGGGGTTAAAACCTGACTTTGCACTCAGGAATTACTCCTGGCGGTGCTCAGGCACCATATGGGATGTTGGGAATTGAACCCGAGTTGGCCGCGTGCAAGCAAACGACCTACCTGCTGTATTATTGCTCCAGCCACTAAACAGTACGCTTTTATTCTGTGGGTAAAAGAGGAAACAAGTCTCCCAAAACAATTGAGATCTCTGTTGAAATTTTGTGTGCTTTTGGGCCCCACGTGGTGGTGCTCAGGGCCTACTCCTGGCTGCAGGCTCAGGGATGCCTCCTGGCAGGGCTCAGGGGACCCTATGGGATGCTGAGAACTGAACCCCGGTCCAATGCGTGCGACGCAAACACTTTACCATCTGGACTGTCTTCCTGACTCAAGCAGATGCCTCTTAGTGTGAAGGCAGTGATTTTTGTGACTCTTTTGGTTGTGGGGTGCCACACCTCGTGCTGGGCAGGGGTGCCTCATTGGTGCCAGGCGTGAAGCTCAGGCCTTAAGATGATGAGTGCATGGTATGTGGTCTGTACCATCCACCAGAGCCCTGGGTCGTGTACTGGAGAGTGTGCCTTGATTTTTGGGTTTGGGCCACACCCGGCTGTGCTCAGGGCTTTCTCCTGGCTCTGTGCTCAGGGATCACTTCTGTGGGGTTCGGGAGACTATCTGGGGTCCGGGGATTGAACCCAGGTCGGCAAATGCTCTACGTGCTGTACGGCCTTTCTGCCCCCAAGCAGGCCTTGGAAAGGACTTTTCCAGCCTGCAGTTCCGGGGGCCAACAGGGTGGGTGGATTGTGGTTCTGTCTAGTGAAATTACTTCCCATTATTCTAAAGAAATTAATGGAAATGTGCACAGACCTCCATGTTTTGTGAGGCAGAGCCCTGCCATCAAGGGCTTAAGAGGTTTTATTCTGCCTTACTTAAAGCATTTTTCCTGGCGTCACAGTTGCTGCCTGGAAGTACAGCTCCCCACCACCCTGGGCTTTCTGAGTGCCCTGGGAACCTTCCTTCTCTCCCTTCCCTGCACGCATTTCTCCACAGAGGACTGCAGATTCGGCCTTCCAGTCATCATGTGTGTTTGGATAATCGTAGCTCTAGGGTTATCCTCTCCGCCCACTCCAGGCCTGCTAGATAAAGGTTGATGACTGTGTTGAGGTAGGGGTGGGTGGGTTCCCACACCCACAGTGCTCAGGGATAACTCCTGGTGGGGCATATGAGGGGGTAGGGGATTGAAGGATGGTGGAGGTCAGCCTTGTTCATTGCAAGTGCCGAAACTCCTGTTCTCTGGCCCCACAGTTGATGAATCTTATAAAAATTCAACGTATGGCCGGCAAAGTAAAATTAACTCCTTTCACTTTCACCGGATGAAGGCCAGGGAGAGCTTTAGGGAAGCAGGTGACTAAGGGCCTTCGTACTTTCTTGGGCTTTCTTTTTCTCCTTCTCCTCTTCCTCCTCCTCCTCCTCCTCCTCCTCCTCCTCCTCCTCTCTGTCTGTCTGTCTGTCTGTCTGTCTCTGTCTCTCCCTTTCTGTCCCCCTCTGTCTGTCTGTCTGTCTCTCTCTCTTTTGGTTTTGGGGCCACACCTGGCGGGGCCAGGGGTTACTCCTGCCTGACTGTGCTTAGGAAATTACTCCTGGCATGCTCAGCGGTCCATATGGGGAGCCGGGGATCGAACCTGGACTAGCCACATGCAAGGCAAATGCCTCTCCGCTGTACTATCGCTCTGGCCTCCTTCTCACTTTTTGATGAACTTGGAATCTAGATTGTGGAGCCGGACAAACGCGTGGGGAGGAGGTGGGACCTGTCATCTCTGGGAGCCTGGGAGGATAGGGCGAGTGTTCATGAGCTTGATCCTCTCCAGTTCTGGAGGCTGAAACCAGGCAGCTCGCAGGCCCTTGCTCCTTCGGAGGCGCTGGATTCTGGGAATTGTTGACACTGCCTGACTCAGCCTGTCTCTCTTTGCTGTCTTTACGCTGCCTTCCGCCTTGGAGCCTGTCCTTTCAAGACCCTGAGTCATATCATCCGCCACGAAAGGTCATATTTGTTCCTTTGTCAATTAAGGTAATAGTCCCAGATGCTTGGCAAAACCTTTTGTTTGAGAGGAGGCCTCCCCCCTCCCTTTACACGCCCCCCAACTCCCATAAATAGAATTTGGGGAGATTTTCCTTGAGCAGGAGGGGGGGTGGCTGGGCTGGGGACCTTCGCCTTTCGTGGGGGGGCGTTTTGTCTTCATTGGGCAGAAATGAGCAGAGGAGTGGGGCATTTGCTGGGCTCCATCATTGACCTGGCTGTGTATGGAGCGGCCCAGAGGAGGAGGTGGGGGTGCATCCAGGGAGGAGTCTGGGGGGCTCGTAGCTTTGCCAGGTGGGATCCATCTCCCTGGTGGGGCGGAGGGCTGGCTCTTATGAAGGCGCTCGAATTGGGCCTCCGTGGACTGTCCAAGTGTCGCCCGTTGTCGCCTCAGAGGGAGAGTGTGCCTTTTACCCGCCTAATGCTCCTGCCAATCCCATTGGGTGTGGCCCAGGCGCTCAGTCACCCCTGCTGAGTGCTCTCAGCCCACACCTGTGACAGGTGACTCTCCTTCAGCCTGGGGGGCCTTACTATTTTCACTTGCCCTTTTGCTAGCTTTCTTTGTTTATTTGGACTTCACTTCCCTGATTTCTATTCTGTGCAAGTGATGAGTGAAAGTATGGAATAAAATTTGAGCAGAGGCAGGTATTGTGGGGGAAAACAAATTTTTTTTTTTTCCAAGTCATGGTTCCCATGGGGGGTGGGGGGTGGCTGGAAAGGTGGTACAGAGTAGAAGGTAGGGCACTTGCCTTGCATGTGCCCAACCTGGGTTCCATCCCCATCATCCCCGAATGGTTCTGGTCCTCTGAGCCTGCCAGGAGTGAGTGGTCGCCGAACACAGAGCCAGAAGCAAGCCCTGAGCATCACTTGTGTGGCTTAACAGAAAGAAGGGAGGGAGGGAGGCAGGCAGACCATATCCATGGGAAACAGACCCCACTGCTCGTTGGAAGGATGGATCCTTGCTTCCATTTGCCTTTTCTCGGTTCTAGAATGTTTTCTGCCTCAGATCTCAGCGTCCAAATGAAAACTCCCTGGGGAGAAGGGGTTACACCCTGCGGTGTTCAGGGGCCTGATCCCTGTTCAGGGCCTGGATTGGCTCCTGGTTGCGCTCAGGGGCACCTTGCCTCGGATCTGCCTGACCTCTCCGACCTCTCCGCCAGATGCTCTTCTCTTCTGGAGCCCTGGAAAGACAGATGCGTTGTCTCCAACAGCTCCTTCAAGTGTAAATTGTCCTTGGGGAGTGACTCACTTGTCAGGACCAATAAAACCCAGATTTACTTCCCAGGGAAGGAGCTCAGTGCAGCTCTCTGCCAACTGCTTTCTCTGGACGCCCAGGCGGGAATCTGGAAAGGAACGGCCTTACAGTGGGTCTGCTTTGTTCTAGTTGACTAAACTGTCTGCTGACTGTCTTTCACAGGCATGCATATTAAGAATAAGAGAAGACACTTGTCCCTGTCCTTTGCTGGTTTCCTTGTTGAAGGAATAACCACTGCTCCTGCTCCCTGCTGTTCTCAAGGCATGTCATTTGGGGGGTGGGGCATCATCATGGTGTTAAGGTCCTTCGTGAACTCCTCCTCACTCTCTGTGAGAAACTCATCTTTTAACTGTGTAAAGATGAAGCCCATTCCTTGTTGTGGAGTCCTGCTCTTCTCTCTCTGATGACCAGGTCCCTTAATGCAGACCAGGTGTATTGATTTTTATTTATTTATTTATTTTTTTAGAATTGACTATCCCTTTGGGGTTGGAGAGATAGTACAGTGGGTAGGAGGGCGTTTGCCTTGCATGCAGCCAACTTAGTTCAATCTCTGGCATCCCATATAGTCCCCCGAGCCCATCCAGAAGCACCTCCAGATGTGGCCCCCAAACAAAACCAAAAATCGACTGCCCTGTAAATTCTCTCTATTGTATCATTGTTTCATTAAATCAGTTTTTCCTTTGTTCACCTGTTTAATGTTTTGCTGACTTAACGCAATCCAAGAAGAACCCAGAATATTGGGGGATATTCCCCTGCTTTCCTTGCCTGAGTCAGACTTTGGCGAAGGAACTAACAGTGAGAATGGGAGTAAGGAAAGTTCCTCCAGTAAAGGGAACTTTGGTGAGACTTGGTCGTGAGGATCATGAGTGATTTCCAGGGAGTACATCCAGGCCAACGAGGATCTTTATTTTGGGGAAGGGGTTTATTTGGCAGCGTTGGGTGGGAGGACCCTGTGCTCAGGGGACCATGTAGTGCCAGGGGTTGAATCGGGGTCATTGCATACAAGGCAGGCTCCTTAACCCCTGCACTATTTCTCCAGCCCCTAAATTAGGGTCTTGGAGGAAAACAGGAGGAAGAGCTAGTGAAGGTGGAAAAGGAAGTAATTAGTTTTGGATGTGTTGAGTTTAAGTTGCTTACTGGATTTAGGTGTTGTGTTGGCAGAGTGCGCTATATCTGGGGAGAGGCTCTGACTAGCCTTTGGAAGCTGAGGACAGTTGGGTAGGTTTCTCACTAAGTGCAGTGCAGAGAGCACTGGTGTTGAGGAAGTGTGTGTGTGTGTGTGTGTGTGTGTGTGTGTGTGTGTGGTGTAAAAGGGATGTGATTGGAAAACTAAGACTGCCTTAGCTGAAAATATAAGAAGCCACACAAGCTTCATCAAAGTGGGAGGAAAGTGGCTCATTGGCAGAACCCGTGCCTCGCTTATGCGCTGCAGCCCAGGATTGAGCTTCACGCCACATGCTCTGTTCGCTTCCTCTGCGTGTGACCATGGTGGTCCCCAGTATCAGTGGGTGTGCCCCACCCTCCTGGGGGGAAAAAAGGGAAAAATCCTAACGTGGAAAAGAAGAAGGATTCTCTTTGCTTGTGTGACTCAAGGACCAAGGAAGTTCTCATCCTGGCTTAATCTTGGGCTCGAACCTCACCGAGACTTGATTGACCGTTTCTTAGGGTCCTTGAGTGTTGGCTTCATTTTGGGGGGAAGGAGAGGTTTGCGCCACTCCTGGGGGGTTTGGGTCTTACTCCTGGCCCTGCGCTCAGGAATCACATCTGGTGGAATCCTGGGGATCTTATGTGGTGCCGGGGATTGAACCTGGGTTGGCTGCGAGCCAGGTTCTATCTTCCCAGTGGTATTGTCTGTCGGAAAGCAGGAGGGAAATAAGGCCGGAAGGAGAAAGAGTGTTTCCCGGCAATAACATCAAAGGCTGCTGCAGGTCCCAGGAGTGCAGGACGAGAGTGGGGGGGAAAGTGTTGCCAGCGCCTTTCATTGTTGAGCTGCCCCAGGTGGGTGTGGAGAGCGGCCCTGGTGCTCTCTGTGGAGGTGGGAGGGAAGGGAATGGCGAGCAAGTATCCTGGGAAGCATCGCTGTGTGGACATGGCCCCGCCCCTGGGGTCTCTAAGAGCGCGTCAGTCCGTCACCTCAGGAGCTTGCACGGAGCTTGCCAAGCAGAAGGCAGCTTGTTACTTAGCAGAAGAGTAGGCCCAACCTAATGGCTTTCCTCAGGACATCTGTCTCAGGTGCAAAAGGATTGTGGAGATGACGTGATCCCTCTGGATGGAATGAGCCAGGGGCCTCCTCACATGGAAAAGGCACCTTTTGACCCTCAAGAAACTTCCCTCTTGCTCTGTGACTCCCCCCCCCTCCACTCCCTTGCCGCCTTCTCTGGCTTTGCTCAGGGAGGGCTTCTGGGCTGCTGTGAGAGACGGATTTTTTTTTTTCAAGCATACAAATCTACGCAGATACTGACAGGTCTCACCTGAGTCCCTGTGTACCAGGACACCGCAGGGTTCTGCCTTTCCCTAATAACCAAGTGAGTGGGAAGGGAGGAGGCCTGGAAAGTTCCTTTCCTCCCTGCCACGGACAGCACCGCTCTTGTTTCCTGTTTACACCAGCACCCCCCAAACCCCTCTGGAGTTTGCTGAGGGATTCCGGGAGGATGGGCAGAGGATGGGCGGTGAGAAGCGAGAGAGAATCAGAGACAGGATCTGCGCCACTCGCCTTAAGTTGCAAAGGAAGAAAGGAGAAGAGAGGCTTGGGGTTGGGGCTGAGGAGGCCGGAATGGTCCGACGGCCTCTCCCCCGACCTCTCCCTCCCGCATGGGCCCAGAGTTGATGGGGTCTGACCTGCTGTGCGGCTGGGAGGGGTCAGAGTAGGGTGAGGCTCAAGCAAGGCCCGTCATAGTGGCAGGGGCCTGGGGCCTGGCACCCCAGCTGGAAACCAGAGCGGATCCTGTCACACCCTCAGAGCAGGTCCATGGAGGCGCAAACAAGAATTGAATTGCAGTTCATTTGTTCAAAACAAAAATCTTTTGTATGCCCGTGATGCTTCAGGCCCTGCTCACCGTGGTGAGAAACAGGAAGCCCAGAGCTGCTGGCAGACTATGTCTTGGCAGGTGTGATGTTTGTGCCACGTGCCCCAGTTGGCAAAAAATTACCAAGTTTGGTGTGTGTGTGTGTGTGTGTGTGTGTATGTGTGTGTGTTCATATTAATAACACCATTATGAAGTGCCACAGGAAAGAACATGGCAGCCGACAGCCAGGCATCAGTTGTGGCCCGTCCCCCATCCCGTCCCGTCCCGTCCCGTCTCGTCTCGTCTTGTCGTTGTTCCCCCCCCCCCCCCACTTTCCCCAGCCTGCTTTTGGGCTCTGGGGTGTCCGGTCCCACCACGGGTATGCCTGGACAATGGGCAGGAGGAGGCCGGGCAGGCTGAGCTCCTTGTGAACCCCCCTCTATCCCTGCTGCACCCCTGGCTTGGGATGCCTCCCACTTCTTTCTATCCTACACTGTGGCCAGGCTGCTGAGCTGCGGGGGTGCACAGCAGGTCCCTGGTGTCACAGGCTTTGTTGATACCCCCTCTGATCTCTAAACCAGGGTTCCTGAGTCATTCCCTGATGACTGTGGCCTCCTGTGCGCCCCCTCCCCTTCTGTTGCTCCCCTCAGAGTGTGCTGGGGGCTCACAGGGGGCCATGATGCCCTGGACCGAGAAACTGAGGTTAATCCTTTTCGCACCGGAGGACAGGGGTCTGTGTGTCCATGGGCCCCGCACCTTCCCGAGTGGCTGCTTCTCCTCTTGCTCGTGGCCGACGTGCCGGAGTCACGGTCCTTTGGAGGGGCAAACCGCCAGCCAGGCCCGACTCCTGCGGGGCCCATATGGATGCAGCCCCAATGCGGAGGAGACTTGTGTCCTCAGGAGCCAGCCCAGGGGAGGTGGCACGGGCCTGAGTGCCGGATGCCCCGGTGGGGGCTCCAGGGTTTTGTTGTTGTTGTTCCCTTGCTCAGTCTTGTGACACCCACTTGTCAGGGACAGGGGTCAGAAGCCCGGGCACTGCCCCTTCCTGCCTCCATCAACCTGCCCCTCCGTGCGTGGAGCTCTGTTGGTGGAAGGGGCTGTCTGTGACTGCTGGTCTGTCAGCTCAGAGGGAGCCTCCGGGTACGGCTGCTGAGGATGCTTGTTTAGTGGCCCAGGTGAGTCCCCAGACCCCGGAACACACTTGTGCAGACAGGTGAAGCCCCGGAATTCAGTCTCCTCCGAGACTCAGACTGGTTTCATTTGTGCTTGTTCAGTCCTAGCTCCCCTGACCTTGGGCAATGCCACGCGTGTCTTTGTGGCGGGCTCCGTGGGATGCTACTGCTTTCTGCTAAGGACGTTTCACTTCACCAGCATGGGGTAGCGCAGGCACAGCGGTGCCGGCCTGCCTTCGCAGAAGCTCCCGCCAGGAGGTCTAGAGATTGCACCCCCCCTCCTCCCCCTGCTCCCGCCCAGGGCCTCTGCCTGGGCTCCTTCCTGCCCTTCCCTCCTGGGAACCAGCAGCCTTTGTGAATCTCCTTGACAACAGGATGGATAAGTTAAAAATAACCCCGTGCTGAGCTCTGTGTGTGTTGAGCTCAGTTCCTCTGGCTTCTAGATGCCCTGATGGGGCCTGGGTGCTCACGGGTTGAAGACCCTGGGGTGAGGGCCGAGCTGTAGATACCCGGCCAGCATGGTTAGCTGGTGCTCGCCTGGGGGGTGTGGATGGTGGGGCGGTCCAGAGCAGGCAGGGCTGCTCCGAGTTCCCGGGCTTCGGTCCCTCTCACAGGGGAGCAGGGAAGCTCCTGGGGAAGGAGGACCCCTTTGGTAAGGTGACTCAGTACTGGGCTGCCTGGCCCCTTGGCTCAGCTGTGGCCAAGACAAGCAGTGGCACTAGATTACCATTCTGCCAGGGCCCCCTCTCTGGGGTCTAGCCCTGCATTAGCTCCAGCCTGTGCTTGGTGCTCCCGACACAGTTGGGGTTCGCTTGAGAGAGCTGTCTGGGTGAGAGTAGGGGTAGGTCTCTAGCATCCTTCCTCGCCCACTCCTGCAGCCTGCCTTTCATCCGGGAGCGTTCGCTCCATGCCATGCCCGGGGATGCCGTGAGAATAAGGGCTCTGGGCCCCATTTTCAAGAGACACCAGGGGGAGAAATGGTCTGTGATGAAAACGACAGCGCCATAGCTCTCCCCTCAGTATGAGTTTTGCCTGGTGCTGAGAGGCAATGACTGGGCTGGGGGTGGATTAGAGCAGACGGGAGAACACATTAGTCACACGCTTAAAATTAGTCACACTTAAATCTGGAGCTCTGAAAACACTCCTGCAAATCGCAAAAGGGAAGGCGTGGCGAACGGCCAGTGGTTATGAGATAGGGTGCTCGGTTTTGTCTCTTGTTAGTGGTCAGGGACATTTTGTTTTGAGATCATACCTGATTGTCTTAGGGGCTGCTCCCAGCTGGGCCTGGGGATGGCTCCTCCTTCTTCCGGCATATAAGCCCATGGTCCAGCCTGTTGAACTGTTTTCTGTGGCTCTGTTGGGCAATTTGTTTTGTTTTGTTTTGTTTTTATTTATGGGCCACATTCACTGTGCTATCACTTATTCCTGGCTCTGAGCTCAGAGATCACTTTTTTTTTCTTTTTGGGTAACACCCGGTGTTGCACAGGGTTACTCCTGACTCTGCACTCAGGAATTACCTCTGGTGGTGCTCAGGGGACCATATGGGATGCTGGGAATCCAACCCGGGTCGGTTGCGTGCAAAGTGAATGCCCTACTCACTGTGCTATCGCTCCAGCCCCTCAGGGATCACTTCTGAGTTTGGGGGACTATATGTGGTGCTGGGGTCGAACCCATGTGACCTCATGCAAGGCAAGCACCCCACCGAGCGGACCATCCCTCCAACTCTTGTCAGACACATTTAAATTGTTACTTCAACTTGAAAAATAATTTGGTGTGCTTGCCCACGTGTATAATGAAAATTTTGAAGATGTGGTGAAACAGCCTTTGCCGTTTGGAGGTTTAGTTTGTTCTGAGTTTCTTACTGAGGAGTAAAGGGCTCCCAGAATGGTGCAGTGAGAGGAATCCTGCCTTGGAGTCAGAAGCCCTGGCCGCCGGCTGCCCTGCTTTGGAGCTAGCCGCTGAAGCTCTCAGTGTCCCTGCTGCTTCCTGCCTAAATGGGATTCTTCCGGGCTTTCTCTCCTTCCCAGAACTGCTCCGCGTTTCCTAGGCTTGGGAAATGCTCTTCTCCCTGGGCAGGGAGACGCCTCCTGAGTGGTTGCTTTTCTCTTCCCGCACAGCCCTTCAGCCCTCCCTGAGGACTAGGAGAGTCCAGTAGTGCTGTGTCCCAGGCATGGCTCCGGTCTTACCCTGCGGGTGGACGAGGGGGGCTGTGCCCTGCTCTGTGGGTGACATCACCGAGTGTGCCGACTCGGACCTGGGGCCAGGGAGGACAGAGACCTAGCCCCATGACTCACTGATTGTCTGTCACCTTCCTTGATCAGGCTAGTCAAGTGACCTCATGGCCTGCTCTTGTGGTGCCTGCTAGTAACGCTGGACTTGGGGTGGGTGGGCTGTGCCCCCGGCTTGCCCTAAGGACCCTGGCCAGAGTTTCAGGCTGCCTGGTGGCTCTGAGAGCTATGGCAGTATCAGTGTGGTGGTCTGACGGCCTTGCAGAGGCGGACAGATGTCCTGGGTGTGTGATGACCTGGCGACTTGCTGCAGGGCAGGGTTGGGGACGCTCCCCCCAATCTGCCAGTCACAGCCCCGAGCACTGTACCCCCCAACCCCATTGCTGCCCCAGCCGCCATGCTGTGTGCCCATCTGTCCTGTCACCTGTTCGCATCTTTCCTCGCATCCCTCCCGGGACAGGCGTGTGTTTCCCAGGCATCTGCTAAACCTTGCTCACCTTCCCCTCGTCTCCTTCCACACAGGATGCAGAAGTCAAGACTGAGGGGGAGACAGCGTCGGACAGTGAGAGCCGAGCGGAAGCCGCTCCCATCCCTGCCCCTGTGGACGATACCCCCGAGGTGCTCAACCGGGCGCTCTCGAACCTGTCGTCCAGGTAAGCGCGGGTGTCCGAGCACTGCCGGAGACCTGGGGTCCTTGTGCTTTCTCTGAGCGCTGCTTCTGGAAAGTACTGGGGCTTGCTAAGCACTTTCACAGCTGTCGTTCCTTCCTCTTTCTTTTTCTTTCTCTCTGTCTCTTTTTTTCTTTTTTGGGTCACACCCAGCAGTGCACAGGGGTTACTCCTGCTTCTGCACCCAGGAATTACCCCTGGCGGTGCTCAGGGGACCATATGGGATGCTGGGAATCGAACCCGGCTCAGCCACGTGCAAGGCAAATGCCCTACCCGCTGTGCTATTGCTCTAGCCCCTCTTTCTCTCTTTTTTTATTTTGATTTTGGGTCACACCTGGTGATGCTCAGGGGTGCCTCCTGCCCCTGCATTTAGGAATGACTCCTAGTGGTGCTTGGGGGACCTAAGGGGTGTCATCTGACAGTGTCTGGGGACTGTGCAGTGCCAGGGATTGATCCCGGGTTGACCGTGTGCAAGGCTAGCGCCCTCCCCGCTGTACTGTCACTTGACCCCTGGCTCTGCCATGCCTTCTGACAGAGCGAGTAGGCGCCCTTCAGCAGACCCCAAGACCCTTTCAGAACAGCAGCTGCTCCCATGTACCCCCTGTGCCTCCCAGCCCGTGCCCAATGCACCCAGGAGAGCATCTCTGCTGAACAACAAACCAGCATTGACCGTGAGGCCTTGACTCTAGAGCAGGCCAGGCTGGGAGCTGCACCCTGAGGAGGGGGAGGCTTGACAAAGAGTTCGGGGGGGTGGGGGGGGGGCTAAGTAACTGCCTCAGCACGTCCCATGGTGATCCTTGGCTTTATGACACCCGGCATGGGGTACTGCTTCTCACTGAGGAACCTCAGAGCTCAGCTCTCCCTGCTCCCACACACGTCCGTGCTGCTTTGATTCCCCTGAAGAACTGAGAAACGTCTCAGTTTGGGTAAATCTAGACTTAAAATATTTCATTTTCATTATATATGCCTTTTTTTTTGGTGGAGGGGCGGGGGTCCCTTGAGATACCAGCTCTGTAGAGAACAGAACCTCTTAAGATTCCCCAAACAGTCTCTGCACAGGTGTGTGCCTCTGGCGTGTGGTCTTTGAAAGGCTGGTTTGTGCGGTGGGCAGGGCCCCGGGTTCTGCATTGACATCCCAGGTAGTCCTGGAGAGAGCTCTG
Organism: Sorex fumeus; assembly: GCF_029834395.1. Lineage (NCBI taxonomy): Eukaryota > Metazoa > Chordata > Mammalia > Eulipotyphla > Soricidae > Sorex > Sorex fumeus. The sequence goes on from NW_026606101.1 coordinate 22,362,684, forward strand.
CCCTGGCCAGCCCCCTTCTCACCCTGCTAGTGAGAAGGTTGGGTGACTCAGGGACCTTTGAGAGTGCCTAGCGCATGTCATGATTGCTCTGTGTTGATACCACTGTGGCGGTTCAGAGCAAAGCAGTCCAGGGTTCTTCAGGGAAAATCTCATGACTTCAGTCCCGCTAGACACAGCCATAGCCGCCCTTCAAGTAGAAGGGCCGGTGCTATAGTACAGTGAGTAGGACATCTGCCTTGCACGCCACACATCCAGGTTCCATCCCCGGTACCCCGTAGGGTCCCCTCGAGCCCACCAGGTATAATTCCTGAGTGTAGGGCCAGGAATAACCCCGGAGCCCCACTGTGTGTGTCCCAGAAACAAACCCCAAAAAAGTCATCCAAGCAGATACAGAAGCGAGAATCATATTTCCCTTGGATTTTGTTTGTTTGTTCTTTGCCTCCTGGCCCCTTGGTTCCTTTGGTTATGTGGGGGAGAGAGTGGGGGTGGGAGGATGCATCTGGCAGTGCTTGGGACTGTGCAGTGCCGGGATTGAGCTGGGCCTTCTGCACGCAGAGCACGCGCCCAGCCCTTTCTCCCTCACTCGGGCCCCTCTGTGGAGTTTGGTTGTGGCTGCCGTCAGGGCTTCGGTCTGGGGAGGGACGCGGCCTTGGAGAGCAGTGAGCTGACCAGCGGAACTGCATCCCAGGGATGCCTGGCGTGGGTGCTCTGGCTGTCTCCGGGCTCCTAACATGTCTCCTTTCCCTCCACTCCGCCGTAGATGGAAGAACTGGTGGGTGAGAGGCATCCTGACCCTGGCCATGATTGCGTTTTTCTTCATCATCATTTACCTGGGACCAATGGTTTTGATGATCATTGTAAGTGCCGCCTGCTCCCGTGCCAGCTGGGCTTCCGATTCCCCCATGGCGCCTGAAGCACCAGGCCTTGTCTCGGCTCTGGGAATCACCTGGGCTCCCGGATCCTGTGACCCCCGTGGCCTTAGCGTGTCTGTGACTTCTCTCGCCTTTTAGCAGGCAGCTGCGGAGGCCAGCTTCATGTGATTTATTGCCGTCTCCCACTGACCCCAGCTGTGACAGTGTGACTCACGGCTTTGTTGTATTTTCCTGGGTCCAGGCCTTCTCTCAGCGGGATCTGTCAGAGGGTTTCTAGTCAGTGTTAAAAGGAGAAGGGATTGGATGAGTCCTGGGGGATTCTGGACTCAAAATAATAGTTGAAGCCTCAGGGGTTGTGTGGATAGTGAGCTGGATTGCCTGTGTCCCCAAACAGCCGTGCTGCTGGGTGAGGTCGGCGGGGACCGAGAAGGCCACGGGCCTGTGGGCTTCTGTTTCCAATGACCCTGGGGATGGGGCTGAGACGGTTCTCGCCTGTGCCCGCTGCAGGTGATGTGTGTGCAGATCAAGTGCTTCCACGAGATCATCACCATCGGCTACAATGTCTACCACTCCTATGACCTGCCCTGGTTCCGGACCCTCAGCTGGTGAGTCTCTTGCCCTCCCGTCCACCCGGCCAGGCAGTGCCCTGCACCTGGGCCTCCTGTGCGCTGGCCCTACACCGGTATGTTTATTCTCCATTTCCTCTTTCCTCAGGTGGGTTGGGGGAGGGCACACGCAGTGGAACTCAGGCTCTGGTTTCTCTCTGCTGCTCTCGGACTGCTCTTGGCAGCGTTCCGGGGACCCCACCAGGTGCTGGGGGTTGGACCAGGCCTCTACCTGCAAGACATGTGCTCAACCTGTGGAGTCATCTCCCTGGCCCTGGATCAGCATTTTTTGTTTGTTTGTTTTGTTTTGTTTTTGTGCCATCCCCGGTGATGCTCAGGTCTTACTCTTGGCTCTGGGTTCAGGGATCATTCCTGGTAGTGTTGGGGGATTCTCTGGTACTGGGGATCAGAGCTGGGTCAGCCGTGTTCACGGTGAATGCTCTACCCACTGTGTTCTCTCTTCAGGGCTCGATCAGCATCAGCATCAGCATTATTATGTTCTAGTGTCCCCATTCCCGATAGTAGTTATCGGAGAATTGTCACTGCTGGCGTGACTGCCTTTAGAAGTTCGTTTCGTATTCTTCGGATAGATAGCTTAGCGTCAGTGAATTTCAAACTGTGCTTTTGGAGTTCTAGTTCCTTGAGGGGTGCCCTGGGGACTAGGATGAGGAACAGTGAGACTAACGGCACTGGTTCCTAGAGAAATCGGTTTATGGGAGAAGACTTGGCCGTCTTTGAGCAAAAATGAAAAAAAGGGGAGCCAGACAGATCCCTGATGACAGAGCCAGGAGCAAGTCCTGAGTACGCTGGGTGGGACCCCCAAACCGAAAATAAACAGGAAACGCCCAAAAAAGCCCCAAGAGAGAAAACAAACCCAAACAAAAAAACAGCAATGTGGGCCAGAGAGGTAGTGTGGGGGTTAGCGTTGGCCGCCCCACTGTGGGGACGGCCCCTCTGCCTGCGGTTTCTCTCCAGCCTGGTGAGGCAGGGCCCGTGTGCCCCGTGTGAGCGCCGTTCTCCCCCCCACAGGTACTTCCTGCTGTGTGTGAATTACTTCTTCTACGGGGAGACCGTGACCGATTACTTCTTCACTCTGGTCCAGAGGGAGGAGCCTCTGCGGATTCTCAGCAAATACCACCGCTTCATTTCCTTCACCCTCTACCTGACAGGTACGGCTCCCCGCGGGGAGGAGCGGGCATCGGCGGGGGTCCTGGTGACAGGGCGGTGCCCATCGGAGAGGAGCATGCCTGGGTCCCGTTCTGATTCCCCTGTTGGTAGAGATCCTGTGGTGTGACAGAGGAAAAAACCACTCAGGGAAACCGAGTGGGGACCCCCACCCCTGTCACTCCCCCCGGAGCCCATCAGGTGGGGTATTGGCCACATCGGGGGCAGGGCACTGAGCTGGCTTCCCGAGAGCTGCAGTCACTCCAGAGTGCCCGGGACCAAATCTCTCTGTGTCTCAGCGGACACGTCAGACACGCTAAGGCTTGGTTAGTGCAGTACCATGTTTATGTGAACCGATGGTTGTCAACCCCTGCAGTGCCCCGGGTAGTCGAAGGGCACCACAGCGCAAGACTCGGGGGGTGGGGGGCAATGAGAGCGTGGAGGAAGGGGTGGTCACAGGAAGGAAGCAAGGTGGAAGGGGCCACAGAGGGCCAGAAAGGGAGAAACACGGCTCACAGCTCTGGTGGGGCTGGAATTTCCTCAGACTTGCCTTCAAAGTCGGTGTGAGGCCCACGAGACATTTCTCAGGCCTGATTTTCAGCTGGTCCTAGTCTCGACCCGATACTTGACTTTGAATCGCACCTGGGCCTGCAGCCACTGAGGGGGTCTGGGAGGGAGGGGCAGAGGTCTGGAATAGCAGCCTGCCTGCCCTTCTCTGGGCATGGCTGCATTGAGCGGGCCTAGCTCATCTGTTTGGAAAAGTTCTTCCGCTACTTGGTGTAAACTGGGGGGTGAGGGCGGGGGGCGCTGGGCTCAGGAGTCTGCAGATGTTTTTGCAGGGAGGGAGTCACTCTAGGGGTCGGTGTGAGAGAGATACAGGAGTGGCCTGGACCCCGTGTCAGACACTCTCCTTCACCTGACCCGCTCTCAGGACGGGGTCCCCCATTACCTGCTCAGCCTGGGGCCCCTGGTCTGTGGAGCTCAGCAGTCGGTTTCTGCAGTGAGAGCAGCCCCGGGCAGTGTGGAAGCACACAGGTGTGGCCGCGGGCCGGCAGCTGGTCTGACTGCTGACCCCTGCTCTAGCACTGGAACGTTTTTCCCTGGTGAATCGTGGAGGTTGATTGTGGTGTACAGAATAGTTAAGTGTGACCTTCCTTCGATTGTCCTAACGAGTGTCGTTCTCCACTTCCCCCCATCTTTGGAACATTTTGAGCAGCAAGTTTCTTTCCCTTGGGCCTTGTCATGGTGCAGGGTTAGCTGCTGCCAGGAAGCCAGTCAGGTGACCGCTGACCCCAGCTAGAGGAAGTGACTAGGACAGAGATGAATTCAGGACGCAATTCAGTGTGCCCTTTCTCCTCCACTCTCCTCCCGCTAGGATTCTGCATGTTTGTGCTGAGTCTCGTCAAGAAGCATTACCGACTGCAGTTCTACATGGTAAGGGACATGCGTGTGTGTCACAATTCAGGGCTTTGGTCAAGTTTGCAGAGACCCAGCAGACCTTTCCCCTCAGCCCTTCCCGGAGAAAACTCAGGTTTGCAGTCTGTTCTGTGAGCTACGCGTTTAGACTCAGCTACAGAAGACAAGGACCCATCTGGCAGACCCGCATCCATCTCAACCCGGTTCCTCTTAAGTAATGTGTACCCTAAGTAGCGTGTATGGTGGAGGGAAATTCAACGTTTATGGTGGGAGGAGGAGGTGGTGCTGAAAGGTGTAAAGTGTTGCGTATAAAACCCTCTCAACAACAGTACTGTAAAGCACAGTGCAGAAGAGAGTGTGTGTGTGTGTGTGTGTGTGTAAAATAAAAATGGTTCTCGTAAAAGCAGTCTAGTATGTGGGAGGCAAAGGGATTGGGGGTCGGGGACCGAGGGGAAGACGCATTGGTGGAAGGAAGTGAGCACTGGTGAAGGAATCCTTGTTCCTAACACCGAAAGCCTGAAGCCCAATCATGAGTAACTTATGATTTCACGGTGACAAAAAAAATGAATTTATTAAAAAAAAAAAAGATGAAGCTTCAGGCTTTCCTGCCTGCCCCCTCTCTCTGTCGGCTGGACGCGTGCCCTCCAGGAGAACTCTGGGACTCAGTAACTGCTCCCCGAGAGGCTGAGAGGACCCAGGCTTTAGGGCCCAGGACGACCCTTGCCCTTCCTTCCTTCCAAAGAGTGCAGCCACTGGAAGACTCAGTAGTCGCCAGCTGCCAGCTCTGTGCCACCCACTGTCAGCAAGGTGTGGGCCAGAGGCAGTGCTCGCCCGCCCTGCGCCTTCTCAGCTGTTTCCTGTTTGGTGTTGACTCTTGTCCGAAGCCCCATCCACAGGGGCTCAGGGATAGGATTCTTTTCCTTCTCTTGCAGTTTGGCTGGACTCACGTCACGTTACTGATCGTTGTAACCCAGTCACATCTCGTTATCCACAACCTGTTCGAAGGAATGATTTGGTGAGTGATGTCGGTCTGGAGATTGTCCCCCTTGGACGCGGTGGCTGTTTGTCACTCTCGGGTGTCCTGGGAGCTAAGGCCTGGCTTTCCCACCGGAAGCCGGCTCTTCACTTTGAGTGTGTTAGAATCCCTTGCAGGTCTGGACATGACCCTGGTTTCTGGATTCTGTACTTGGATTTGTGCTGCAGAAGATCTTGGGTGTAGAATATGAGTTTCTGGTACATTCTGAGGCTGTGCTAAGGCTGTTGGTTAAGAGGCACACTTAGAGAACCGCTGTTCCAGATGGAAAGGTTTAGTCCTTAAAGACTCAGAGGACAGTGAGGCGGTGTGGCAACGAATTGGAAATACCAGAGGAAAATACCACGATTCCCTGGCCGAAATGTAAACCGTGAGAGTCACAGATGGGGAAGGGAACTTGAATAGCTCAGTAATCAAAAAGAACTTTGAAAATTGTATATCAACCCAGGCTAATTAAATTTTATCTAATCCTTTATGGTAAAGCAGATAAGCCTTGGGAATGAAAAAAAGAGAGATAAACTGACCTCTTTTATGATTACAGATAAAGCGGTTGGTTCTAAATAACTCTCAGCAAATGACCCTGCCAGTGTGTCAAAAGAGTGATAGACTGTCCTTTAATAAGGTTTACTTCAGCAATTCAGTGGCTTCAGTAGGCAACCTGTCGGCCCTGGTAGAAAGCAGACTGACTGAGAAAATGATCATCTCGGTGACGGCGGAGGGCGGGGGGGTGGGAGGATGGACACAGCACATTCCGCTGTACATCAGGGACAGTTGAAGGGCCCTTGGTCGGACCCAGACTCTGCTGCAAATCAGCTCGCGGGGTGAGGACACAGGGCCCACCGGTTCCTGGGTCAGGTGGCCTCTTTGAGCTCACAGTCTGCGTAAATCATTCAAAAAGGGAGAGCCGAAAGGCGCTTATGAGGCACACATCGGAGTACTGTGGAGAGCCGTGGAGGTGACTGCTAGAAAAAGGAAAAGCAGAGATGAATTAGCGGTGGGTGTCTCGGGAATGAAGCAGGGGAGAGCGATAGGAAAACTTGTTTCTCTTGCTGTTTTAACTATATTTTCGTGTGCACCTTTAGCTGTATAATTCAGAATAACAAATGGCATTTATTTATTTTGTTTTTTGGGGGCTACCCCTGGTGATTCTCAGGGCTCTGTGCTAAGGGATCACTCCTGGCAGGGCTCAGGGGACCAACTATGGTACCACAGATCAAACCTGGGTTGGCTGTGTGCAAGGCAAGCACCTTGCCTGCTTTGCTCTCTCTCCAGCCCCCCAAAAGGACATTTTATAGATTGCCACCTGTGTTGATAAAGTTGGTACCCAGGAAACATTTGAATGCCTGCTATGTGCCATGTCCTAGGAGTGACTTGTTTGATATTTTATTTGAAAAATAAAATATGGATGGGGAGATGGTACTTGGGGCTTACTTGTGGCTCTGTGCCTGGGAATTACTCCTGGCAGAGCTATGGGGAACAGGGGAAATGCTGGGGGTTCGAACCTGGGTCGGCCGCGTGCAATACAAATGCTCTACCCACTGTACTCTCACTCCGGTCCCTAAAGCTCATTTTTTAATGTACCTTATAAACTCACAAAGTTGACAAGTACTTTTTGAGTTGTTTTGGTGCTGGGGTGTGTGACTGACATTGTTTTGTGACTCGTTGAGGTAACTCTTTGGTAAAGTTAATTCTTTGTTGAATCTCTTTCCCAGGTTCATTGTCCCCATTTCTTGTGTGATCTGTAATGACATCATGGCCTATATGTTTGGCTTCTTCTTTGGCCGGACCCCCCTCATCAAGGTAAAGGGTGTCATCCTTTCACTTCACTTTCACTGGGAGGGGAGGGCAGGACTCAGGAGGTCAGTGCGGGGAACTCAGGTGACATCTAGCTGGTGTGTCAGCCTGCAGACATTTATCGTCAGCTGTTACTTTGTAAAGAAACATGGAAAATATTGACAGCTATCGGTAGGATCTAATGTAAAAAGTACTTACAGAGATGGTACAGGATTACTTTGGGGACTTTAATATGGCCTGGAGTCTTTTTGCTTTTGGGCCATACCCAGCAGTGCTCAGGGCTGACTCCTGGCTTTGTGCTCAGGGATCAGCTGTGGCAGGCTTGGGGAACCATATGGGGTGCTGGAGATCGATTCCAGGTCGGACACATGCAAGGCAAGTGCCCTACCCACTGTACTATCTCTCCATTCCTGGACTTGAGTTTTGTCATTTATTTCATACATTGTTTGGTATTTAAATTGCTTGGATAGCCAATAGGAAAAAGAAGAAAATTTGGGGGGGGGGGTTGGAGAGTGGCAGGGGACAGGAACTAAATCAGATTGCAGAGGGTGTTAGAAGATGAGGTCGTTAGCAAAGTGACTTAAAAAAATAGAATTGTGTGCATGTGTGTGTGTGTGTTTGTGTGTGCATGTGTGCACACATGTGTGTATGTGTGTGATATTGGGTCAAACCTAGGGCCTCTCACATGAGACATGCGCTGTTTCACTGGGCCACGTCCCTATCATTAGAATCAAGCCTTCGTTGTTCCCAGGTAGTGTTATGTGGACACTGTATTGTATGTCTAACAAGATGGGTGTTAAGACTGTTTTCTTTGTCTACAGCTGTCCCCGAAGAAGACCTGGGAAGGCTTCATTGGGGGCTTCTTTGCTACCGTGCTGTTTGGTCTTCTGGTACGTCGTGGCTGCCCCCCGGGGGGAGATGTATGGGGGAGCCTTTGCACCATGACCTCACACACCTACTTTTTTTAAAAAATTTTTTAAATGTAGGAGTACTGCTGTTTTTTCAGCCACCAATTAAGCTGATTGAAGCAGGCATAAACTCCACATTACTTTTAATTTCTAAATTTTGTTTCTATAAAGTTGTTTACAATAATTGTTCACCTTAAACATTTCAACACCAATCCCACCTACCATTACACCTTCCCACCACCGCCCAAGCCTGCTCATAGGCAGATGCTAAATCATTTATTTTTTATTGCTTGTTATGAATAGTATGAGATGTTTTGCGGCTGCGAAAGCAGCCACGCACTCCTGGAATTCTAAAATTTTTAAAATAATTGGGGTTGGGAGGCATCTCTGCGGCGTGCTGCTCTCCTCCGAAATTCATTTGTGGGTATCTGAATCGTGGCCATTAATGTACTTAAGTGGCCTGATTTTGATCTCTTTCGAGATTTATTTATGGGTTTCTAAAGCAAGGCTGATAAAATGTACAGCTGAGTCGGAGGTGGTTTGTGGGTGTGATTCCCAGATAACTTCTGGACATTTAATTTCTTGGGAGACTTGGTCCCAGGTTGTTGGGGTCTGTCCAGAGTCACAGTGGCAATTTTAGGGTGTCAGGAAGCCTGAAGGCTCTGGGATCAGGGGCCACTCCTGCTGGGGCTAAGAGGACCGTATGGGATGCCAGGGAATCAAATCCCAGTCATGTGCATGCACGGCAAGTGCCCTGCCCACTGTATTATCGCTGTGGCCCCTGCTCATCTGGTCATCTGGGCTTATTCAGGATCTGAGCGGGCAGGTGTATATGAGACCCAGGGCGGCCATGAATCAATCCTGTTCTTGTTCCCCTAGCTCAAGTAACACACACACACACACACACACACACACACACACACACACACACACACACACACACCCCATGTCCCTCCTCATGCCCCGCTAAGCTACTTAGCTAGCTGGGTGCTAGGCCCATGGGGGCCATGCCAGACACACACACACACACACACACACACACACACACACACACGGCTCTGCCTTTTAGAAGGCGGGCTGGAACGGCTGCCCTTGACCTCTCTCCCCCTCAGCTGTCCTATGTGATGTCGGGTTACCGATGCTTCGTGTGTCCCGTGGAGTACAACAACGACACCAACAGCTTCACTGTGGACTGTGAGCCCTCGGACCTGTTCCGCCTGCACGAATACAACATTCCTGGAGTCATCCAGTCGGCCATTGGCTGGGTACGTGCTGCTCGCGTGAGGCGACTCCCGAGAGGGCCCCCCTTTCTCCCTGTCCTCTCAGACATCAGCCGCACAAAAATTCACTCGCTTCTTTCCTCCTTGGCACTGGGTGCCCCGGGTGGAGCGTTCGCACCATTTCAGGGCGAGGCCAGAAGAAACCCTTTTCTCTCTCTGGAAATCATGTAGATTTCCAGGTGTGCTCTAGACTCCTGGTGACCCTTGTGGTCCTCTCAGGGGCCTAAGAGGTCACTCTGCATAATAATGCAGTGACATTATTTGCCTTCTTATTTTCATTGATTTTTTTTTTGGGGGGGGGGAGCCACACCCTTAGTGTTCAGGACTTACTCCTGGCTCTGCACTCAGGGATTGCTCCTTGTGTTGCTTGGGGGACCAGGTGGGGTATTGGGGATCGCACCCGAGTTGACAGCATGCACAGAAAATGCCCCACCCACTGTGCTACTATTGCCCCCAGCTGTCCCGCCCTTTTCTTTGTGGGGCACGGATGGAGGGAGGACTTGGCCGGGGCCTCCTTCTACTCTGTCGTGGTGTTGGCTCCTGGCAGTACCTTTGTCTTGCCAAGCCGTGTGCCAGCCCATTGAGCCATCTGTCTCCCCAGCCCTGCTGGCCTTTCTGACTTAGTTTCATTTTGGGGGGTAATTGAGTCACACCCTGTAATGCTCAGGCCTACTTCTTCTTTTTTAAATTTAGTCACTGTGAAGTTCCAGTGTGTCATGGTTGGGTGTCAGGCACTGTTTCAACACCGACCCCCTCACCAGTGTCCCCTCCACCAACACCCCTCACCCCCATTTGCTTCCCACCCACCAGTCTTCTAGAGGCGTTGCTCTTTTAAAAAAAAAAAAAGTTCTTTGCCGTGGTTACAGTGCTGTTGCTGACACGGTTTCTTATGCCACAACTTGCCCCTCTCAGCACCTCCTCCTGGTTGAACGCGTCCCTTCACCTAGTCGCTGCCCCTTGCTGTCCTACCCCCAGCCCCCCTCCAGGGGCCTGTTTCCGACTGTTCCTTGTTACCATTGACTCAGGGCTACGTCTGGCCCATGCTAAGGGATCACTCCTGGCCGTGTTCCGGGGACCATTTGTGTGCCAGAGATCAAACTGGGCGTGGCCGTGTGCAGGACATGTGCCTCACTTCACGCCCGAGTTCTCTTTCCAGCCCTGCCTTTTTCAGTTTGCTGACATTTGTCTCTAATGGGCGAAAAGCCTGTTAAGCCCATTGGCGGCTCAGTTTGGCAAGGAGGCAGTGATGGCGTTTGGAATCATTGTATCCTCGCACTTACGGTAAAGATAAGCCTGTTCCTCTTCACGGTGTCTATGATGAAATAGTAAGATGATTTTTCATTAGATCTCGATATTTGAGAATATACTTCTGTTACTGCATACTGAGATGGGAAGTCCTTAAAATGCTTCTCCTAACTTTGGAGGTGTGGTCCTTACCTAAAAGGTAATTTCTCCTGGTGATTCTTGGGGGACCCATGGAGCAGGGATTGAACCCAGGCCCTCTGCTTGCAGAAGTGCTTCACGTCTTGAGCTGTTTCTCTGGCACTAGTGTTTTTTTTTAAGGGGGGACGTGGAGAGAATAAAGTTTCATAAAGAGTCATGAACTTCTTTTTATCTTTTTTTTTTTTTTTTGGTGGGGGTGGTATTCCTGGTAATGCTCAAAGGTTACTCCTGGCTCTGCACTCAGGAATCATTCCTGGAGGTGCTCAGGGGACTCTGTGGGGTGCTGGGGATCGAACCCAGGCAAGGCAAGCGCCCTCCCCACTGTGCTGCACCTGGCCCCTGCTTATCTCTGCCCTCCTCTCTCCTCAGAAAACAGTGCGGATGTACCCCTTCCAGATCCACAGCATCGCCCTCTCCACCTTCGCCTCGCTCATCGGCCCCTTTGGCGGGTTCTTCGCAAGTGGATTCAAACGCGCTTTTAAAATCAAAGTAAAGTTTTCTGTTTTTTTCTGTTCCTTTGGTTGTCTCCCAGCCAGTCTGCTGGCCAGCTGTCTTTTGCCTGCGCTGAGGGATCACTATCAAGCTCTCAGCTCCGCTTTGTGTTCCCTCTCAGGGGTCGCGTAAGAAGGCATTGTTTCTAAGGTGACTCTGGTTGGAATTTTAGTTCAGGGGTATACTATCCATCTTCAGAAGAAACATTTGTGATTTGGTAGGGCATGTCTGATGAGAACCTCGGCGTTTGTGTCGGTGTTTGCTTCTCCCGTTCCCTCGGTCACTCAGTAGATTGACTCTCCTGGGCCTTGGGGTGTGTGTGTGTGTGTGTGTGTGAGAGAGAGAGAGAGAGAGAGAGAGAGAGAGAGAGAGAGAGAGAGAGAGAGAGAGAGAGAGAGAGAGAGATTGGGTGTGTCTGTGTGTCTGTGTGGTCCAGCCCGGGCTCACCAGCCCCCTCCCTGCCACCCGCAGGACTTTGCCAACACCATCCCTGGCCACGGAGGCATCATGGATCGCTTTGACTGCCAGTATCTCATGGCCACCTTCGTCAATGTCTACATCGCCAGCTTCATCAGGTACCAGACTGTTCATTCGGGCCCAAACCGCCCAGTCTCCGGGCGCAGTGAAATTCCTGTCTCTCTCCTTTTCTGGGGGGGCAGGGGTGGCATACCCGTCGACGCTTAGGAGCAATTCCTGGCTCTGCATGCAGGAATTGCTCCTGGCACTACTCAGGGGCCCACGTGGGGATGCTGGGGATCAGAACTTGGGTTGGCCATGTGCAAGGCAAGCGCCTACCCACTGTGTTGTCGCTGCGGCCCCTGTATCTCACTTTCAATGAAAAGCTTCCCAAATGTGACCGCAGTTCTCTGTGGCGGCTGTTTCAGGGCCCTGTAGCCCGCCTTTGGGGAGAGGACCCAGGCCCTGGGGGCCGCGGGACCCTGGCTGATGCTGCCACCTGGCCTTCTCTTCCAGGGGCCCTAACCCCAGCAAGCTGATCCAGCAGTTCCTGACCTTGCGGCCGGACCAGCAGCTCCACATCTTCAACACGCTCAAGTCTCATCTGGTCGACAGGGGGCTGCTGACGCCCATCACAGAGGGTGACGAGTAGGGGCCAGCGGGGCCCGCAGAGAAGGCGCAGGACTGGGCGAGGGCCGGGCTCCGTGGCCAGCCCCCGCTGTCCACTTTGACCAGGATGAGGCTTCAACTCACTGTCTTTGTCTGTCTTTTTTTTTTTTTTAAGAATACTTCTGATTCGTGGGTGAAACCGTTTGTATATACTCTATGTGCTGACGATTTAGATTGTGAGTCAGCTGCAGCTCTGAGTCGGAAAGACGTCATAGAGGTATAGACCGTTTCGGTTTTTTGAAAACACCTCCAGGACAGTGTTGCCCAGCTGGCGAGGGTCCCCACAGTGTACTGCTCCTCTGTGTCTGACCTGGCAGGGGACCGCTCCCTCCCACCCCCCATCCTGGTTGCGGCCCCCAACAGGAAGGCTCAGAGCTGGGACGCTTGTGCTCCCACAGCACTCCCCCGTCCATTCTTCTCTCTTCCCTGCCTGGGAGCTACGAGAAAGGCAAGCTCGGGGGCCGGAAGCCCCGTGGGGCCAGAGCTCTTGGTCCCAGATGGAGTGGGAGAAGGTTCGAGTGTTCATTTTTTATTTTTTCAGAAGCCGCGGATAATCGGCCCTCGTGGTGTGAAGCAGAGTCTTCCCTGCACGACTTCTGTAGCCGGGCCCTGGGCCTGCAGGGTCCTCTCGGTGGGGCCCCGTCAGCGGGGCGGGCTCACCGCATGTTTTCAGGGGCAATGCTGTGCGTGTCGGGCTGGAGACGTGTCACTGCCGAGCCCTTTCGGGGAGCAGAGGGCTGCCTCATCCTGCCCCCGGCCTGCACCAACACCCTGTAGCTGCTGTGTTGTATATATCTTACTCTCAAGGCAACTGTGTATCTCTGTGTGTTTAAAAAAAAAAATCACTTAATCCCGCGATCTCAGTTGTACCATGGCTTCTTCACGGAAGGGCACGCAGAGGCCTGCGGAAGCGCTGGCAACCCAGATCGCGCCGAGGTTGACTGCCGTGAGGATCCAGTGCACTTTTATAGGCGGTGACCCGTTCAGTTTCCTGAGGGACCTTTTTATTTTCCCTTCCCTTTTTTTTGTAAACTGTGATTTTCTCCCCGCTTCCTAATTGTAGGAGTGAGGTTAACTTTGGGAAGAGCAAGTTTTTTGTCAGGGCAACGAGCAAAGGAGAGGGAAGAGCTCAGTGCCCAGATGTATGTCACTCCGTGCCACGGTTCTTGCTGCCAAATGAGGCTGTCGCGCCTTTTGCCCCTGCACCTGAGCCTGGTGCTAGTCCTTCTGGCTTTGTTCCTCCACCTTCCCACTTCCCCGCCAGCTCAGCAACAGTCGTCCCCAAGCACTGCTGCGTCCGCTCCACAGCATCCCCCCCACCCCCCCAAACACACACACACACACACACAAACACGCGTGAGCGCGCGTGCACGGCATGACTGCCACGTGTCCTGGCCATGGCTTCCTCCTTCTGCACCTTCACTTCTGTTTTTAGCGCAGTTCTGTGTTTCTGTTTCCGGGGCTGAGTGTCCTCACCTGGACTTTTGGCTTTTGGTCCTCCAGGCCCTGGTTCTGAGAGCTTCATGTTCCCATGCTCTGGGATTCTGGCTGTACAGGATTGTGTCCCTGGAGGTGGCCAGGGGCCTGGGCACCCAGAAGGCGCTTTCCAGGTCTTTTCGAAATGTTTGTCTTTCCATCAACAGACTAAACAGTGAGGTGGTGAGTCATGAATTAGTTTCTTTTCCCCTTTAGTAGTGGAACAGTTGAATTTTGTATCTATTTCGCTGTTACACTCATACCAAAAAGCAGAGAGGAGAACCAGAGAGAGATGAGCAGGGGTGCCTGGGTGCTGCACAGAGGCCTGGTGACCTCCGTGGGGCCCCGTGAGGCAGGGGCCTTTGGAGAGGGTTTCAGTGACTGTCCAAAGGCGCCTTTCGACTGCAGGAGGCTCCTAGTTCTCCCGCTCGGGCAGCAGGGACCCTTGTTTGTCGGGAGTTGCTTGGTGGTCTGCCAGCCTAGAGGTGCTCTGAAGGGGGCTACCTTGAGCATCGGGGGTTCCCGGGGTGCCCGGAAGTGGGTGTGTGCTGGGCACTGCCAGCAGCGCCCCCCTCCTCTCCCCCCACGCTGACTGCTGAGTGAGGGAACATTTCCCATGGCAGCTGTGGGTCGCCCACCCCTTGCGTCTCGCTCCGCTGCTGGGAGCATTTTGCAGGTAGCAAACCCCCGGGGAGGCTGGGCTATATCCCCGCATCTCTCAGTGACTGGCATGATGCTTCAGCTCCAGTTTTTCACCCCCCGCTCACCCTGGTGAGAAATAAAATGTGACCGAAACCATACCCTGCCCTTGTTGTGAATTCCGCTTCTCCCCTTCGCGCCTGCTTTTTTGTTTCCCACTGTTTTGTGTCTTCCTGGTGCCGGCAGACAAGACAGCCACCCTGCGGTCCTCATGTCAGCCCCTGGCCCCATGCACAGAAGTGACGGTGTACTGGAAATCCGGCCGCGCCCCTTTGCCTGTGCGTGGGTCGGAGTTGGCGTGGCTGTTCCCTCCAGACTCCTGCCGAGAGTAGAGGGGCCGGGCTGGGTGCCTCCCCTGCCCGTGCTCAATGTGGGAAAGAAACCTTCATGCTTTGCCCCTGGAGGCCGGCTCTCCTACTTTCGCTTCATTTAGTGCTTGCCTGTCTCGTGTTCCGAGCATGGTGGCAGCCGTGGGTGTCCCGTGTTTAGTGTGTATTTATTCTCAGTGTTGTACAATTCTATCATGTATGTTCGAAGCTAGTCTCTGTTAGGGGCAGAGTAGAACTTTTAACCTGATACAAGTGGGCTTGAAACCATTTTTAGGGTGTAGTGTTTTTTTTTTTTTAATCTGCCAGTCGACTTTTTCTCCTGTAACCTCCATATTTATTATACAAGATAGCAGGAATCTACAGGAGATGACACTGACCTTGTGTGTTGGCCCTGGAGTCCCCGCTGGTGTGGCTGGAGGCAGATTCTGAGTGCAGGTCTAGCTGGTAGCTTCCGCTTGGAGCACTTGCTGGGCCCAGTAGCATCCGTGTTGTTGACAGTGGCAGGTGAATGTGTGTACGTGTGCGTACTGATGACGGAGGCAGGGAATGTTGCTGTTGGGAAAATGGCCTTGTTCCCTAAGGAATTGGCCGATCAGTTCCTTGCATTCCTAAGGCAGTAGATTTCATTCCTGTGGGCAAAGATTCCTAAGGGAATAGATTTCGGGTGGCAGTAGATCCCGTCCTTGCTGGGGGTAGTTTCCAATGAGAGTAGATTTCATTCCTCGGAGCACAGATTTCTACGGGAGTCGATTGAATTCCTAGGCAGTAGATTTCATTTCCTACCAGGGGTGATTGCTACGGCAGTAGGTTTTGCTCCTGTCTGGGTAGATTTTGTTCCTGGAGGTAGATTTCTATGGGAGGAGTCGATTTCACTTCTATGGGGTAGGTTTCATTCTTGGGGGTAGATTTCTGTAGGGGTAGATTATTTTCCCTAGGGATAGGTTTCTGTGGAAGTAGATTTCATTCCTGTGGGGTAGGTTTCATTCCTGGGGTAGATTTCTGTGGGAATAGATGTCATTCCTCCGCCCAGTCCTTGCTGAAACCCTGCAATCCGACTGATCTCGACCTTGGGCTCCAGAAGACACCTTTCTTGCCAGCGGTTACCGTGTGCTGGGGAACGGGAGGCGTGTAGAAAGACCGACTTTTCTTGGATCCAGGGTGTGTGTCCTAGAGTCCAGGGAGGCGAGGAAAGGCAGGGCAGGTGTGGACAGCCAGCAGCTCCCCGGCAGGCCATTCTGGGGCAGATCGTTATATTTTTTGTCCTTGTCTTGGTCCCTCCCATCTTGCGTGTCCCTTGCTCCCCTCCGCACGGATGCCCAGCTTCCCTCCGTGCTTCGCTTCCTGACTCAGTTGTTTCCCCCGTTGGGCACGGGCCTGGTGCTGTCACCTCTGAAGGGTGCCGAGGTTGGGACAGGTGGACAGCCATCTACTGGCTGGCTCTGCAAGGCCTGTCCCTGTGGCCGGGATGCCACTCATTCTTGCCCGCTGCAGCAGAGGCTGTTCTAGGGAGCAGTGGCATCCAGTGCCGGCCACCTGTGGCCTCATGCGTGTCTCATCCGCCCAGTGCCCCCTGTTTCTGGCTGGCCAGCAACAGCCTTAGCCCCCGGGCCCCCCGTGGCTCGGAGGCCTTCCCGCTGTCTGTGTGTCTGTGCCCTCTGAGGCTGTGCTCAGCGGGAGGCCACTGAGGGGAGGGGGCAGGGTACTGTGGATGCGTGTAAGCCTGGAGGGGCAGAGTGTGCAGGGCCCGGGGTGGGTGGTAGTGAGTGTCAGACCCATTGACTCTCGGAACACCCAGGGCCAGGCCAGGAGGATAGGACAGGGGTTAAGTCACTTCCTGACACACGACCCACCCTGATTCAAATCCCTGGCAGCGGGAGTGGTCCCTAAGTGTGGCCCGGCCCTCCCCGCAGAGGCCCCTTCGTCACAGGCCTGTGTGCCGAGTCCTCGTGTTTTCGCTCTTGCCCAGGAAGCTGTGGCTGCGCTTTATTAGTGTTTGTGTGTACCCAGCGCTGGGCTAAGGGTTTCCAGACACCATCCTCCCCGCCTCCCCCCCCCCCCCCAGAAAAGCAGTCTCTGGGTAGCTGCTGCCTCGTTTCATTAGAGACAAGACCGAGGCCCCATGACAGCTGAGTTTGGGCGTCAGGAAGAAGCTTGGGCCTCCACGGCTGAGGGGCCGGCAGGTCACACAGTTTCAGGCCCGTTGGGTCTGTGGGTCGCGTCTCGGGGGGGTTCCCGGGAGGACCTGATGAGGCGCAGCACAGTGCCAACAGCACTTTATTAAATAGGTTTTTGGTTTTTGTTTTTTAAAAAACAACTCAGGTGGTACTTTTTTTGGTGGTGGTGGCGGTGGGTGGGTGGGTGGGTGGGTGGGGGTCGGACCACACCCGGTGGGGCTCAGGGCTTGCGCCTGGCTCTGCACTCAGGGATCACTCCTGGTGGGGCGTGGGGGACCACATGTGGTGCGAGGGATTGGACCCGGGTCAGCCGAGTGCGAGGTGAGCTCCCTGCCCGCTGGTCTCTCCCTCCGGCCCCCCAGCCCTGGTCATGCCTGACCCTGGATCCTCAGCCACTGCACTGCCATGTGCTGTGTGATCTGAGTGGTTGCACCAGGGAGTGACCACACCATCCTCTGGGGTGACTGTCCAGCCACCTCCCCCCCACCCTCAGTGCCCCCAAGAAGGCTAGTCTGCCTGGCAAAGAGGCAGGGGACATACGGGTGTTCAGGGACCCCATTTCCGGTGGGTTGCTTGAGGTCTTGTTCGCTTCCTGCAGCCTGCCTCCCCGGCTTAGGCAGAGTGGGGCCCCTGCTCAAAGGGCTGAGTGCTTGCTGTGCATGCAGGACCTCCGTATCATCCTTGGTGCCCCATGCCTACCCCTTATCCCCGGTGCGTTGCTAGAAGCAATTCCTGACCACTAAGCCAGGAGCACCCCTGAGACCTGCTGGGAGTATCCCCAGTGCCCAAAGAAAGGCAGAGAGGAGGGAGAAGAAGCGTGAGTGTCCCAGCAGGGGCACCCTGGCTGGCAAGTGCCCCTCCGTGACTTGCTGCGGACCCTCATCCTGCGGCCGGGGACCACAGAGACCGTGTGGGCGGGGACAGATCTCAGCTGTTCAGGGCACCCAGCCGGGCCTGCTCCTGCTCTCCTGGGAGTCTTAGCGGGCTTGAAGCGGGCTTGGCGATGTGAATATTCCTGTTAGACTTGGGTTCTTGAGCGGAGCGGGTGCGGAGACAGTCGTGGGATTGTGTGTGAAGCAGTTCCTTCACTTGGTTTTCTAGTTGCAAATGGGGGGCGGCTTGAGGTGGCCCCAAGGACGGGTTAATGATGGGGCCTAGGGCTGGAGGAAGAATAACTGGGGCATAGCGATGACTTAGGACACCTGCTTGACTGCGTTTTCCCGGGTCCAGTGGAGAGAGGAAGTCCAGGCCCACAAGCCCTGAAACAGGCTTCAGCTCAGGAAGGAAGGCCCGTCACAGGGGCAGGGCGGACGGCTGTGTGGGCAGTGAGGGGCCACCGAATGCTGGCCTGGCTCTTTCTGTCGTTGTTGCTGATGGACTTGGCACCCTCCCACCGGCAGAGAGAAAGGCCCAGGGGTGCGGACAGGAGCTGACCCCCCCAGTGGTCTCCGTCGCTAGCTAGCGGCCAGCACGGAGCCCTGGCTAGGTCTGGCTGGGTCTGGCCGCATGGCGCATCTGCCCGGCGTGAAATGGTGTGTCTCGATGAGGCCGCCTACGTTTCTGCCTTCCCCTCCCGAAGACCTTTCTCACCTCCCTTAGTTTCCTCTCCGGGAGGTGATGGGTTTGTGCAGAGGAGACCCAGGGTGCGAGCGGCGGGTCTGCACAGGTTGTGTGCGCGTTCCTTAGGGGTCTTCCCAACAGTGTGTGCCGGGGGCTGGGCCTGGCTGTGGCGGGTTGAGCCGAGCGGGCTTCAGGGCCGTTTCAGCCGATGCACTTAGAGGCTAGAGAAGGCAGGGCTGGGGCGCGGCGCGAGGTCCTTGTCCAGCTTTGTTGAGTAGCCTCGCTGGGACACAGTTGCGGGAGGAGCAGGGGAGGACTGGGGGAGGGGGGGTGCCCGATGCTGGTGGCGGGCTCCAAGGACCAGGAGCTGGACTCAGAGGCCCATCCCGGCAACCTGGAACTCGAGGGGATAGGTGATGCCGTGGGATTCCAGGTGTGTCGTGCTTGCCACAACCGGAAGGGAAGACAGCGGTAGAGACAGCCGCCCCTCTGTCCGGGAGTCTTGGCAGCTTGCGTGTTCCTGGGCGAGCGGGCCCGGCTCTGGACCTTGCCCCAGCTCTGTGTGTTCTGAGGCGCTGTTAAACAAGAAGGTGGCAACGGCCCTGCTGGCCCTCACCCGGGAAGTCCCGGCAGGCACATGGCACCAGGGGTCACCGCCAGTGTTGGCTCCGTGTCCCCGGGTGGAGCTTGGCCTCCGTCACTGCGGGGCCCGGGGGCCACACGGTGCTCCCTCGGGCCATCCAGCAAGGGTGTCGGCATGTCACTGGGACCACGTATTATTTGCCATGGCCCACGGTCCCAACAGTGTGGGACAGCACCCATGGCTCAGAACATGCGATGTTGTACATTAGAGCGTATGACCCTGTTCATAGACCCGAATGTTCCTCTTACACAAATAAACATTGATGAAATTCGGGCTGGCGTGTGGTGTCTGCGGCTTTTGGGAGTCACGGGGGGCAGGTCTGGTGCGAAGCGCGGGGTGGTGGGTGGTGGGTGGGCCCTGGGCCACTTCCCCGCATACTGACTGCCCCCTGCTTCCCTGCTCCTCTCTGCCGGGGACTATTTTCTGGGGAAGAGTTGGGTCTTCGGACCCCATCTGACAGTACTCAGGGCTGCTCCTGGCAAGCTCAGCAGAGATCCTTGGCAGTGCTCGTGACGCCGTGAGCGGTACCAGGGGTTGAACTGGCCGGACGCTGGGCGAGTGTCACCCTCCGCCCTGGGTTTTTGCATCCTCCAACTCCCCTCCATCCTGTTGCTCCGCTGCATTCATCTCCCTGGGTGCCCGGAGGTGGCAGCTCCCCTGCCTCTGGGTTCTCTGCACCCTGTGCTCGCCCGCCTCGGGGACTGGGGTCACCACGTTTGCTCGCATAACCCCACTTCCACTTACCGATTTGGCACGGGCCTATTCAAGCCGGGGCCGCCTTCCCTCTGTGCTTTGCTTTTTTGCGCGGCTGTGCTAGGGGTGAGCTAATCGTCACCCACGCCTGCCTGTCCTGCCGCCAGCCCGCTCCAGTGCCCGCTCTTGCTCCATGAGCCTCCCCGCGCGGGTCCAGTGGGTTCAGCGAGGCGGGGGCAGGCCGGGTGAGAGGACCGCTCTGTGTGGGCCGTGCAGTGAGATATGTCCCATCCCAAGACTTTGATGAGGAATTCTGTATGGGGTGCGGGTGGGCGTGAGGGGTGAAAGCGCAGCCCTGAGGCTGGTGTCCTGGGCTCCTGGAAGCAGGGGGTCGCCGCTTTCCAGAGCTGAAGACGGCAGAGGGGGAATTTAGAGATGCGTGGAGTGTTGTGCTAGTGCGAGCCACGAGTGAACAGAGAGATGCAGCTCAGGATGGGACAGTGAGTTTATTAAGAGACTCAGCGCTGAGAACACCAGGTCAGAAGAGAAAGAGACTTGGAGTCCCGTGTGCTGAGAGGGTCTCTCTTACCCTCTAAAGGTGGGCTACATGGGGCTGGAGCAATAGCACAGTGGGTAGGGCGTTTGCCTTGCACGTGGCCGAGTTGGGTTTGATTCTCAGCATCTCATATGGTCCCCTGAGCACCGCCAGAGGTAATTTCTGAGCTCAGAGCCAGGAGTAACCCCTGTTCATCACTGGGTGTGACCCACGAAGCAAAAAAGAAAAAAAAAGAAAAAAAAAAAGGTGGGCTACAAACTACACACATTCTTATCAGTGAAGCAGGAGATGCAGAGGTAATTGGCAGAACACAATTAATGCATCATCCTTCTCACGTGGTATGGCCTCAAGCACTCAAAGGGGTGACAGCTGGAGTCAGTCTCTCTTGCCTATTGGTGCGGCCTTCTGGGCCCTCTCCTGTGCGCTCCCATTAATCTGCCGGGGCCCAGTACTCTCCCAGAAATCCGGTGGGTTGGTGGGCACCTAACTCCATTAATTGGGGTGTGGCTTTTACACCAAAACCATGACCTTGAAATGAAACATGACTTAACTCCTTTACAATTAAATTTGCCTGATGGCTTAATTAACCGAACTTGTTCTTTTGCATTAACACAACAGGTTTGGAGAACTCTCCATTTGGTGTACCCCATTATTTACTGAGAATTCCTAGGGATTGGCCAAGACAGAGCAGGAGGCACCAATAAAGGCGTTTATACTTCCACGTCAGGGCTTCCCAGGCCCCGCCATTGTAAAGTTGTGAAGATCACCTCCCACCACAGGGTGGAGGTGGCCTCAGGCCTGCAGGGTGAGCTGGAGTTGACCGTGGGCTTCTCACTTTCCGTAGGAGTGTCCTGGCAGAGAGGAGTCCAGCCATCCCTTCTTCAGGGCTGGGAGAAAGATCCTGGTTTCCAGGTTTTTCTTGACGCTGAGAGCCGCGCCAGGCTGAGTCAGTCATTGCAGACCTGCAGATTCTCCTTTTTGCAGCAGAGACAATTCCTGAGCTTTCTTGAGCTTGCCTGCCCCGAGGGTGTCCTTGAGGTTTGTAGGGTACTTGAAGTCGGACTTATTAAATACTTGCTCCTGTCATTTACACCAATCATTGACTCCTTTCCCCGGAAAAGGGCTTTGGGGTCCTCAGTGCTGAGCTTCTAATAAACTTAGCATCCTATCTTGAGCTTTCTCTCTCTCTCTCTCTCTCTCTCTCTCTCTCTCTCTCTCTCTCTCTCTCTCTCTCTTTCTCTTTCTCTTTCTCTTTCTCTTTCACTTCATTTGCGGCTCATGCCAGCACAACAAGAAAGAGTGTTTTTCAAGCCATTGATCTTGAAACTTTGCTGCACATTACAGTCACCCAAAGCATTAAAAAATTACCACATTGGGAGTGGAGCGATAGTACAGCAGGTAGAGCGTTTGCCTTACACGCGGCCGACGCGGGTTTGATTCCCAGCAACCCATATGGTCCCCTGAGCACTGCCAGGAGTAATTCCTGAATGCAGAGCCAGGAGTAACACCTGTGCATTGCCGGGTGTGACCCAAAAAAACCCAAAAAAATTTATCACATTAAAAAAATACCAGTCCCCGGGCTGGAGAGAGAGCACAGCGGGTAGGGCATTTGCCTTGCATGCGGCCGACCTGGGTTCGATTCCCAGCATCCCATATGGTCCCCTGAGCACCGCCAGGAGTAACTCCTGTGTGCAGAACCAGGAGTAACCCCTGTCCATCGCTAGGTGTGACCCAAAAAGCAAAAAAAAAAAAAAAAAAAAAAAGTGAATAAAAGTAAATTAAAAAAAAAACTTAAAAAATACCAATCCCCTTATCAGAGGATCACCAGGAGTGATTCCTGATTGCCAAGTCCTAGAGCATTGCCAGTTGTGACCTCCAAAAAAACAAAACCAAAAAAGCTAAATAAAATTTCCCACTGCTCATCAGCTGGAGAGATAGCAGATGAAAACCCTTGTCACTGCTGCCCAGAGTCCAGCCTGACACCACATAAGTTCTCTGAAGCATCTCCAGGGGTCACACCCGGGCACCCAGATGTGGTACTAAACCCTGTCTCCCGTAGGAAAAATTCGCGGCTCATACAGTACCCCAGAACAGAGACATCAGAACCTGTGGGAGTGGGCTCTTGTGTTCCCTGGGAGGTCAGTGTCTGGCCAGGGGTGACGTGGCATCCTGTACCTCCCCGATATTCCTGCAGGTGGTCAGTGCCCTGTGCCTGTGGAAACTGCCCAACCAAGCCTCCACCGGGGAGTGGGGTGTGCCCCCTGGCCATCATTTGTCCCTGCAGCTCAGCTGACTTCAGGTTTATATGCCAGGGGCCAAAATGTTTCTCTCAGGACCCTCTCAAGCACCCCTGCCTCAGTGCCCCATCCTCCCTCCCCAAGCCTGATTGCCAAGCCCAGAGCGACCGGAGCTTCTCATCACAGCCCTTGACCGTTCCTCACAAGAAACACATCTCTGTATTGAATGTAACAAATCACTATAAACTTGATTAAAAAATGAAATTACAAAGACAGATGCCTTTGTGCCCCTTTGCCTGTTGACTAGCGTCTGACACACACAGGCTCATCTCTCTCTGGGTCTCCTCACCGTAGCCTGTGAGTGTGTGTGTGCCTGGGGGTGGGTGCCTGGGGGTGTGTGCCTGGGGGTGGGTGCCTGGGGGTGGGTGCCTGGGGGTCCCCTGGGAACTGAAGATCCTGAATGGCCAGTAACAGAAATGAAGCTGCTGTGCCCAGGCCCTGCTGTGGGCGGCCAGTGTGCAGGCTCTTTCCGGCTCCCTTCAGAGTGTTCCAGAAGCTGGGGGTGGGGGGGTGGGGGTCTGGAGTGGCAACAGTTTGAACTTTTTTTTCTTGGAATGTCATATGTCCTTCACTCAGATTTCCCAAAAGTTAGCATTTTGCATCACGATCACGATCATCCTGTTGTTTGTCGATTTTCTTGAGCAGGCACCAGTAACGTCTCCTTCTTCCTAGCCCTGAGATTTTAAAAGAGCCATTTCAGTGCTCTTTCAGGATTAGGAGAATAAGACCCATCATTGTTACTGGTATTTGGCATATTGAGTATGACACGGGAAGTTTGCCAGACTCTGCCGTGTGGGCAGGATACTTTTGGTAGCCTGCCAGGTTCTCCAAAGGAAAAAATAAGATGTCGCGAGGTTGCGAATGTGGCTGTGTGCTTCCGGGAGCTGGGTTTTATAGTCTCTGCGTCTTGGCTGTTGATGGGACCAACCTGGCGCTGGCGGCAGCTGGTGGGTGTGACACCTACCTACTGGAAGATGGGGGTGGGGGGGGCGGCCTGGGTGGAGAAGGCCCAGTCCCAATCCGAGAGGGCTTGGAGACCTCAGCCCCGGGACCCGCATGCCTGAGTTCCTCTGCCAGTTCTTTCATGCATGAGGCCCGTTCGGATGTGTGGAGAGTGGTCCCAGCATGGCCGTGGCTGGCTCCAGAAGTCCTCAGCTGCTGGAGCTCTTCTCGGGGCGGGGGGTGGGGGAGAGAAACTCAACCCTCCCCCCTCCAAGGGGCCCTGGTGAGGACAGCCATGCGCGGGGGCAGTAGACTGCATGTGTATGATTATTTTTGCTCTGCCACACAACTCCCCCCGATTTGCCTGGAAATTGTACACATGGTGCTCTTTCATTTTACTGTGATCACATTTATTGCCCTACCTAGCAGGTAACTTTTTTAAAGATTTTTTTTTTTTGCTTTTTTTTTGGGGAATTACTCCTGGCGGTGCTCAGGGGACATATGGGTTGCTGGGGATTGAACCCCAGGTCAGCCGCATGCAAGGCAAGCGCCTTACTCACTGTGCTATTGCTCCAGCCCCCTTAAAAATGTTTTTTATTTTTGAGCCACTGTGAGACAGAGCCTTACAAAACGTTGTGATTAGTCTTACAAAACTTCGTAACCCCTGTGCAATGCCGGCTGTGACCCAAAAAGCAAAAACAAAACAAAAAACTTTGTGTTTTAAAAAATTAGGTTTCAGTCATACAGTGTTCCAACACCCACCCCTCCACCAGTGTACATTTCCCAGCCCCTGTGTCCCCAGGTTCCCTCCCATCACCCCAACCTGCCTCTGTGTCCTCTCTCTCACTTTCTCTCTTCCCGCCCCCCTATTGGGCATTGTGGTTTGCGATATGGATACTGAAAAGTTGTCGTATATGTCACTTTACCCTTTACCTACTTTTAACACTCAGTTCTTGTCCAGCATGATCATTCCCAGCTATTATTGTCGTACTGGTCCCTTCTCTATCCTGTGTCCCACACACACTTGTGGTAGATTTCAACCATTGGACCAGTCCTCCTGGCCCCTGTTTTCCCTGGCCTTGGCTATTAACCTTCTACTGTATAGTATATATTATGTATATTATATCCCACAAGTGAATGCAGTCATTCTATATCTGTCTTTCCTCATTTCACTCAACATGATACTCTCCAAGTCCAAACTGCAATTTTGTTGCTTTTTTTTTGGGGGGGGGGAGGGTCACACACAGCGTTGCTCTGAGATTACTCCTGGCTTTGCACTCAGGAATCACTCCTGGCGGTGCTCGGGGGATCATATGGGATGCTGGGGATCGAACCCAGGTAGGCCACGTGCAAGGCAAACACCCTACCTACTATCGCTCCGGCCCCCATATGTGTAATTTTGGTGGGTGCAGTTGGAGAGGCCTTGCGGTGACTTTGAGAAGCAAAGTCCTCCCCACCTCCTCGGCTCTTCTCCACAGGGGGCCCCGTCCACCCCTCATTTCTCTTCACAGCTCAACTCCCTGTGGATCCAGACGCTCAGCTCGCGGGTAATGCTGCGAAGCAGCCAGCAGAGGGCAGCAGCGGGTCACCAGTGAGTCCCCTCTGGAAGAACTTTTGCTCTTCAGTCGCTCCACCGTCCTGCCATCCTTGATAAATTAGGAGTCACTGGGAAAATGGGCAAAGCCCCTTTTCAGCACCTCGTCGTCAAGTCACTAGAAAATTTTACTTGTCGTATTGCCACTTTGGGCTTGAAGCCCTAGCCAATCAGGGCATTCAAGACCAATACATCAGGATCCTCCGTGAGCTGTATTGCGGATTCACTACCAGGATCTCACCATTCTACAAAAAAGTGATCGTTGATGTCAAGAGAGGGGTGCGGCAGGGTGATACCATTTCACCGAAACTCTTCAGTGCCACCCTCGAGAACATCATGCGACGACTGGAATGGGAAGGAATGGGAGTGAAGATAGATGGTCGGCAACTACACCACCTCCGCTTTGCTGATGACATTGTTTTAATAACACCAAAACATCAGCCAAGCGGCACAAATGCTGGCCGACTTTGACCGTGAGTGTGGAAAGGTAGGACTACAGCTGAATCTTACGAAGACAATGTTTATGAGAAACAGCCTTGTCCTGATGCCCCATTCGCTCTCAATGGAACGACCATCTCCGAATGCAACAGCTATGTGTACCTAGGTCGAGAGGTCAACATGACAAATGACCTGGCACCCGAGCTGCGCAGGAGGAAGAGAGCGGCTTGGAACGCCTTCAAGAACGTCGAAGAAATAGCTAAGAGGACGAAGAACCTCCGGCTCCAGGCACATCTCTTTGATTCCACTGTTCTTCCTGCATTAACATATGCCTCAGAGACCTGGGCCCTATGCAAACAAGATGAGAATGCTATTCAGGTCTCCCAAGAAGAATAGAAAGAGCTATGCTTGGAATATCAAGTTTCACTCAAATGAGAGAAAGAATCCGGGAGTTCTGACATCCGTCGACGATCAAGAATCAGGGACACTGTCTCATTTGTCAAGGTGTCGAAAATCAGATGGGCTGGTCACGTAATGAGATTTAAAGACGACCGCTGGACTAGAGCTGTTACCGACTGGATTCCACGGGATGTCAAAAGACCGCGTGGCCGCCCACCTACCAGATGGTCAGACATTCTTCGTCAAGATCATGAACGATCGGTTTGAGGCCCTTCATGTTCCAGGAGCGAACAGATGCCATTGGGCTACACTAGCACGCGACAGGGACAAATGGAGACGTTACTGGCGCCTGCTCGAGCAAATTGACGACTAACAGGAAGTTAAGTGATTAAGTGTTGCCACTTTGGTGGAAGGAGCAGATGTCTGCAGGATGCCCGGACTGCTCTGGCACCAGCATCCCAGGGAAGGCAGGGCAGGAGGGGCCTGTTAGGGGTCCCAGAGCAGGGAGAGGGTCTGGCGGGGCACGGGAGGAGCTGCAGTGCTGTGCTGGGTTACTCACCGTGGGCACCTTGGGCCGACGAACAAACTTCGCATCTTCCCTTCACATTGAAGCTCCCCATTTCCCTTACCTGGGCCCCAGGGTGCAGTGAGGTTTGCGTGGTGTCCGGAGACCTGGAACCTTCCTCACTGAGCTCCTTAGCCAATCTGTGAAGGTGGACTGGGACAGTGGGCTGGTGGTAGAGCGCGCGCCTCCACGAGCACCTGGATTTGCTCCCTGGCCCCCAAAAACACAAAACTTGAGTCCCCAAAGGTGCACTGGTTTGTTTTCTCTTTGGCTGGAAGAACACCGCTGTGGCCGCCCAGAACTGTCCCGTCCAAGGACTGTGTGACTGTGTGTGGGGCCTTCTGCCTTCCTGTTTGCTTGTCTGTTAGGTGGCCACTGTGACAGAGACCACCTGTCCCTCGCCACTGCTGTGAGGGATAGTGGAGACAGCATAGTCGGCTCCTAGTCCCCGTGAGGTTTAGAATTAAGGGCGGTCCAGATCTGGCCCCCTGCAAGGCATGGTCCCCTGAGCACAGCTGGGTGTGACCCCCCAAAAAAAGCCTGCCCAGAATTAAGCCTATTATTTATTTATTTATTTTTTATTAGTGAAACACCATGAGGTACAGTTATAGACTTACAAATTTTGTGCTTGTGTTTCAGTTATACAATGATCAAGTACCCATCCCTCCACCAGCGCCCATCCTCCACCACCACGGGTCCCAGCATCCCCACCCTGCCTCTGTGGCAGGGGCATTCCCCCTTGTTCTCTCTCTCTTCTCTCTTCCTTTGGGTACTGTGTTTTGCAAGAGAGGCATTGAGTAAGGCTATTAATTTTAAGCCTAAAGAAAAACAAAAAGATGGGAGGGAGGGAGGGGGGGAGGGAGGGAGGAAGGGAGGGAGGGAGGGAGGGAAAGAGGGAACCTCCTTTCCTCCCTCTCTCCCTCTCCTCCCTCCTTCCCTCTGTCCCTCCCTCCCTCCTTCCTTTTGTCCTTCCTTCCTTCCTTCCCTCCTTCCTTCCCTCCCTCCCTCCCTCCCTCCCTCCCTCCCTCCCTCCCTCCCTCCCTACCCCCTCCCTCCTTTTTCTTTTTCTTTTTTTGTATGTGTGTTGGGGGCATATTTAGCAGTGTTCAGTTTATTCCTGGCTTTGCACTCGGGGATCACCTGGGGCCCAGAGATTAAATTGTGGTCTGAATAAGCAAGTAAAGTGTCCTGCCTGCTGTACTCTCACCTGGTCCAAGCCTGTTGTTCCTTTCATGAAAGTGAAAGAGTTTTCCTAGCACCATGCCACGTCCCACCACACACAGCCTCCCCCCACTGGAAATCAGAGCTCTCTCCCTGTGGGAGTTGATCATGCTGCCCAGGACCTCGAGTTTCTGCCGGGTTTATCCCTGTTATCTTTGTTTTGACTTTCTCTTGTTCAGCATTTGCTGGGAGTCAGCATGCTTTGCTTTGTAGAATAACAGTAGTTCCTCTTCTGCCCACCAAGTGTGGCTGATTTGCATGCCATTTGCATGTGTTTAATTGCTCTGTGAAGTGCTTCCTGTCTCCACTGAGCCTGGAAAGCTAGACTCAGGGACTTAAAGGAAGGATCCACTTTCCCAGTCTGGGAGGAGGAGTTTTGGCCACTCAGCCTAAAGCACCACCTGCTGCTCCCACCCTGTCATGGTTTGAGATCTTCACAACTTCTAATTTTCTAGTTTTGCTTGGGCTGAGTGATAGCACAGGGGTAGGCGTGCAGCCAGCCCAGGCCGAGCCGGGTTCGATTCCTCCACCCCTCTCAGAGAGCCCGCCAGCTACCGAGAGTATCTCGCCCACACGGCAAAGCTGGCAAGCTCCCATGACGTATTCGAATGCCAGACACAGTAACAAGAAGTCTCACAAAGGAGACGTTACTGGGCCCGCTCAGCAAATCGATGAACAACGGGAGGACAGTGTTTGTGTTTGTTTGCTTTTGTTCCACACCCAGCAGTGCTCAGGGCTTACTCCTGGCTTAGTGCTCAGGAATGACTCCTGGCAGTGCTCAGAGATCCTAGGGGATCCTGGGCATCAAACCTGAGTCAGCCATGTGCAAAGCAAGTGCCTTTCCAACACATTGTCTTTCCTGCCTACCTCAGAACTTATGAAATAGAGCAAAGGAGTTTCCAGGAGTGTCCACCAACAGTGGACGTTTCGTCAACCCTCTGTCCTTCCAGTGGTTAACCTGAAGTGTGCAGTGCTGGGGCGGGCAGCGCTTTCCCAGGGATTTATCCTGTGGTGTCTGGAAGATTCCGGGCCTTCCTTGCTTGCTCCGGGCTGTGATGGCGCAACCTGTTGGTCCTGTGGTGCAGATCGCGTGTTACATAAAGGTGCGGGCAGGAAGGCCAGACGTGACGGCCAGCACGGAGACCCGCCTGGAGAATGCGCCTTTTTCTAACGGGCACGAACTGGCCAGGTCAGGTCATGGAGGTGCCACAGAGGAAAAGTGGGTTTAGAAAAGAATGATGTATACCCATGGCCTGTTGGCAGGAAGCCATCGGGCCTGATACACTGCCTTGGTGCTCAGTGTGGGGCTGATGTTGTCACTGATCCTTCCTTCCTTCCTTCCTTCCTTCCTTCCTTCCTTCCTTCCTTCCTTCCTTCCTTCCTTCCTTCCTTCGCTCTCTCCCTCCCTCCCTTCCCCTCCTCCCTCTCTCCCTCCCTCCCTTCCTCCTCCCTCTCTCCCTCCTCCTTCCCCTCCTTCGCTCTCTCTATCCCTCCTTCCCTCCTTTGCTCTCTCCATCCCTCCTTCCCTCCGTCCCTCCTTCCTCCCTTCCTCCCTCCTTCCTTCCTTCCTTCCTTCCTTCCTTCGCTCTCTCCCTCCCTCCCTTCCTTCTCCCTCTCTCCCTCCCTCCTTCCTCCTCCCTCTCTCCTTTCCTCCTCCCTCTCTCCCTCCCTCTTCCTCCTTCGCTCTCTCTATCCTCCTTCCCTCCTTTGCTCTCTCCATCCCTCCTTCCCTCCGTCCCTCCTTCCCTCCTTCCTCCCTCCCTCCTTCCCTCCTTCCTTCCTTCGCTCTCTCCCTCCCTCCCTTCCTCCTCCCTCTCTCCCTCCCTCCCTTCCTCCTCCCTCTCTCCCTCCCTCCTTCCCTCCTTCCCTCCTTAGCTCTCTCTATCCCTCCTTCCCTCCTTTGCTCTCTCCATCCCTCCTTCCCTCCTTCCCTCCTTCCTCCCTCCCTCCCTCCTTCCTTCCTTCCTTCCTTCTTTCCTTCCTTCGTTCCTTCCTTCGCTCTCTCCCTCCCTCCCTTCCTCCTCCCTCTCTCCCTCCCTCCCTCCCTTCCTCCACCTCTCTCCCTCCCTCCTTCCCTCCTTCGCTCTCTCTATCCCTCCTTCCCTCCTTTGCTCTCTCCATCCCTCCTTCCCTCCTTCCTTCCTTCCTTCCTTCGTTCCTTCCTTCGCTCTCTCCCTCCCTCCCTTCCTCCTCCCTCTCTCCCTCCCTCCCTCCTTCCTCCTCCCTCTCTCCCTCCCTCCTTCCCTCCTTCGCTCTCTCTATCCCTCCTTCCCTCCTTTGCTCTCTCCATCCCTCCTTCCCTCCGTCCCTCCTTCCTCCCTTCCTCCCTCCTTCCTTCCTTCCTTCCTTCCTTCCTTCCTTCCTTCCTTCCTTCGCTCTCTCCCTCCCTCCCTTCCTTCTCCCTCTCTCCTCCCTCCCTTCCTCCTCCCTCTCTCCTTTCCTCCTCCCTCTCTCCCTCCCTCCTTCCTCCTTCGCTCTCTCTATCCCTCCTTCCCTCCTTTGCTCTCTCCATCCCTCCTTCCCTCCGTCCCTCCTTCCTCCCTCCTCCCTCCTTCCTTCCTTCCTTCCTTCCTTCCTTCCTTCCTTCCTTCCTTCGCTCTCTCCCTCCCTCCCTTCCTTCTCCCTCTCTCCCTCCCTCCCTTCCTCCTCCCTCTCTCCTTTCCTCCTCCCTCTCTCCCTCCCTCCTTCCCTCCTTCGCTCTCTCTATCCCTCCTTCCCTCCTTTGCTCTCTCCATCCTCCTTCCCTCCGTCCCTCCTTCCTCCCTCCTTCCCTCCTTCCTCCCTCCTCCTTCCCTCCTTCCTTCCTTCGCTCTCTCCCTCCCTCCCTTCCTCCTCCCTCTCTCCCTCCCTCCCTTCCTCCTCCCTCTCTCCCTCCTTCCCTTCCTCCTCCCTCTCTCCCTCCCTCCTTCCCTCCTTCCCTCCTTAGCTCTCTCTATCCCTCCTTCCCTCCTTTGCTCTCTCCATCCCTCCTTCCCTCCTTCCTCCCCTCCCTCCTTCCCTCCTTCCTTCCTTCGCTCTCTCCCTCCCTCCCTTCCTCCTCCCTCTCTCCCTCCCTCCCTCCCTCCTCCCTCTCTCCCCTCCTTCCCTTCCTCCTCCCTCTCTCCCTCCCTCCTTCCCTCCTTCCCTCCTTAGCTCTCTCTATCCCTCCTTCCCTCCTTCCTCCCTCCCTCCCTCCTTCCTTCCTTCCTTCTTTCCTTCCTTCCTTCCTTCGCTCTCTCCCTCCCTTCCTCCTCCCTCTCTCCTCCCTCCCTTCCTCCTCCCTCTCTCCCTCCCTCCTTCCCTCCTTCGCTCTCTCTATCCCTCCTTCCCTCCTTAGCTCTCTCCATCCCTCCTTCCCTCCTTCCTTCCTTCCTTCCTTCGCTCTCTCCCTCCCTCCCTTCCTCCTCCCTCTCTCCCTCCCTCCCTCCCTTCCTCCTCCCTCTCTCCCTCCCTCCTTCCCTCCTTCGCTCTCTCTATCCCTCCTTCCCTCCTTTGCTCTCTCCATCCCTCCTTCCCTCCGTCCCTCCTTCCTCCCTCCCTCCCTCCTTCCTTCCTTCCTTCCTTCCTTCCTTCCTTCCTTCCTTCGCTCTCTCCCTCCCCCCTTCCTCCTCCCTCTCTCCCTCCCTCCCTTCCTCCTCCCTCTCTCCTTTCCTCCTCCCTATCTCCCTCCCTCCTTCCCTCCTTCGCTCTCTCTATCCCTCCTTCCCTCCTTTGCTCTCTCCATCCCTCCTTCCCTCCGTCCCTCCTTCCCTCCTTCCTCCCTCCCTCCTTCCCTCCTTCCTTCCTTCCTTCCTTCCTTCCTTCCTTCCTTCCTTCCTTCCTTCCTTCGCTCTCTCCCTCCCTCCCTTCCTCCTCCCTCTCTCCCTCCCTCCCTTCCTCCTCCCTCTCTCCCTCCCTCCCTTCCTCCTCCCTCTCTCCCTCCCTCCCTTCCTCCTCCCTCTCTCCCTCCCTCCTTCCCTCCTTCCCTCCTTCTCTCTCTCTATCCCTCCTTCCCTCCTTTGCTCTCTCCATCCCTCCTTCCCTCCTTCCTCCCTCCTTCCTTCCTTCCTTCCTTCCTTCCTTCCTTCCTTTCTTCCTTTCTTCCTTCCCTCCTTCCCTCCTTCCTTCCTTCCTTCCTTCCTTCCCTCCCTCCCTCCCTCCCTCCCTCCCATCCCTCCCTTCCTCCCTCTTTCCCTTCCTCCTCCCTCTCTCTCTCCCTCCTTCCCTCCTTCCTCCCTCCCTCCTTCCCTCCTTCCCTCCTTCCCTCCCTCCTTCCTTCCTTCCTTCCTTCCTTCCTTCCTTCCTTCCTTCCTTCCCTCCCTCCCTCCCTTCTACCCCTCCCTTCCTCCCTCTCTCCCTTCCTCCTCCCTCCCTCCCTCCCTCCCTCCCTCCCTCCCTCCCTCCCTCCCTCCCTCTTTCTTTCTTTCTTTCTTTCTTTCTTTCTTTCTTTCTTTCTTTCTTTCTGCTCAACCATGTGCAAAGTAAATGCCCTCCCCATTGTACTATCTCGGGCCCCCCTGCCATTAGTTCTTGAAATGGCTTCACTTCTTCCCACAGCCGTCTGAGGACACAACGGCCTTTTTGAGGACACCGAACTGTCACTCTGAGGAGGACTAAGTAGAAAGTCATGCCAGGTTTGTTTTAGAGCTTGCCTGGCTGTGCCCACCCAACCAGCGTGCCTTCCGGGGGAGGGCCTCCCCTCTCTGCGATGCATGAGAGTGGGTAGGCTTGCCCGCCCCCTGGCCTCTCTTCAGAGGCCTGTTCCCAGCTGCCGTCCTGCTCACGGCCACTTCCCTCCAACCCTTTATCATTCACCAACTCCTGACCTGCTTGTCTGGGAAATCATCTCCAAAGAAACCACTTGTACCAAACCCTCATCACGGGGTCAGCTTCGAGGGCGCCCACCTGCGACACTGTTTCTCAGTGTCTCCCTGGTTCTCAGTCACTCTCTGTGCCTGCCACCGCGGCAAAACTGAGTATCATTAGGATACTAATGAAAGGGTCCTGTTATCCAGGTTAAAAATAGCTCTGCTTCATCCTGCCGTCCATCCCCCTGCTGTCCCTCTGCCCACTTCCCTGGCCGTGATCTATTTCCAGATTCCAGGAAGCAACTTTCCAGTTATTGGGCAGAGTGACCCAGCTGTTCCCTGTTGGATCTCTGGAACACATCAGCCCCATGGTCATCCTTAATTTTATCATTATTCTTATTACTTTTTGTGGCGTAGGAGGGGGCACATCCAGCCACCCAGTGGTGCTCAGGGCTCACTTCTGGCTCTGCACTCGGGATCACTCCTGGCAGGGCTCAGGGGACCATAGTGGGTACCAGGGGTCAGACCCGTGTACAAGGCAAGCTCCCTGTCTGCTGGACAGTTGCTCTGGCCCCTGGACACCTTTTCTCAGGGGAGGCAGTTTGGGCCACATCTGGTGGTGCTCAGGGCTTATTCCCAGCTCTGCACTCAGGGAAGGTGCTGGTTCTGGGGGGCCTTGGGCGGGGCTGGGATCGCCCCGGGGTCCTCTGCATGCAAGGCAAGGGCCTTAACCCTTAGACTGTCTCTCTGGCCCATGGCACCGTGGTCTTCCCTCCCCACTCTCCCAGAGTTCCCTGTGCAGCGTTGAAGCATTCTTATTTGAGTCTGAAGCGTTCCTCATACTGTCAGCAGTTAGACACTCTCTCCTTGAGCACGAGTGTAAGGTCTAGGGGGACGGTTTCCAGCCTTAAAGGCAAAGTGCTGATTGTTCGCAGAGAATCTGGGGCTGAGACTTACTCTCTGCTGTGAATAATAACACCCGAATAATGACAAGTGGGGATACAAATTCTCTGAAGAAATAATGTTCCCTTTTCCTGGAACTTCTCTCTGAGAGCACGGAGGAGATATCTGCATCTTATTATGGACAAAATTGGCACAGAGCCTCCAATTGCCCATTAGGCCCGAGCATGCTCTCGAATGAGGGATTTTTTTTCCTCAAACATCTAGCATACAAATGTTAAGCCTCAGGGGGCTGGAGCGATAGCACAGCCGGTAGGGCGTTTGCCTTGCACACGGCCGACCCGAGTTCGTTTCCCAGCATCCCATATGGACTCCCGAGCACCGTCAGGAGTAATTCTTGAGCACATGAGCCAGGAGTAACCCCTGAGCATCGCGGGGGCTCAGGTGTGACCCAAAAGGAAAAAAAAATGTTAAGCCTCTGGGGCCTGGTGAGATGTGGCCAACTCCGGCACCACAGATGATCCCTGAGCACTGTTACGAGTGATCCCTGAGCACAGAGTCAGGACTTAGCCCTGAGCACAGCTGGATGTGGCCCTCAAACAAACAACAATCCAATGTTCAGGCTCTGCGTCCTTGACTAGACCAGCTGCAAGGATAGATTGTGGAATGGCTGAGATGCCTGTCTGGAGTCAGGGTTGATCTGAAGAGGAACAATGCCTTCCTCCAGCCCACATCACACTGTGCTCTGTGGGGAGCCTGGGAGTTGTAGCTTGTGCCCTACCCTTATTCTCTGTTCCCCAAAGTTCTTTTAATTGTGGGGGGAATTACCCAGCAGTGTTCAGGGCTCACTTACGCTGGGTTCTGTGCTCAGGACTCACTCCTGCAGGCTGGAGGGACCATATGGGTTGCCGGGGATGAAACCCTAAGTCGGCCATGTGCAAGGCAAATGCCCAACTGTATTATTTTTCTGGCCCCAACAAACCATTGCACTGTAGCACTGTCCTCCCATTGTTCATCGATTTGCTCGAGCGGGCACCAGTAACGTCTCCATTGTGAGACTTGTTGTTACTGTGTTTGGCATATCGAATACGCCACAGGGAGCTTGCGAGGCTCTGCCGAACGGGCTGGATACTCTCGGTAACTTGCCTGGCTCTCTGAAAGGGACAGAGGAATCAAACCCGGATCGGCTGCGTGTAAGGCAAACACCCTACCTGCTGTGCAATCCTCCAGTCCTTTGTTGTTGTCACAACAAAGCATTATTTAAAAAAATTTTAGTTGAATCACTGTGAGAGAGACCTTTCCAGAGCTGTTGATTAGGTTTCAGTCATACAGTGTTCCAACACCCATCCCTCCACCAGTGTACGTCTCCCAGCACCAGTGTCCCCGGGTTCCTTCCCGTCACTCTCAGCCCTACCACCCCGCCTGCCTCTATGGCAGGTGCTTTTCTTCTCCCTCCCCATCTCCCTTCCCTACTCCTCCCCCCTCCCTCTTTCTCTCCCCTTTGGGTATTGTGGTTTGCAATACAGGATTTCTTTCTTTTGTTTTTCTTTTTGGGTCACACCCAGGAATGCACAGGGGTTACTTCTGGCTCTGCACTCAGGAATTATTCCTGGTGGTGCTCGAGGGACCACATGGGATGCTGGGAATTGAACCCTGGTTGGCCGCTTGCAAGGCAAACGCCCTACCCTCTGTGCTATCACTCTAGCCCCTGCAATACAGGATTTCTAACCCACTCAAAGACTATCTGGGTGGGTTGCAGAGAGGTCTGATGGTGGCCAGACTGAATAGAGTTTGCCTTTCCTGGTGCTCCTCTCTATTGAGCCTCCTCAGACCAGTGCTTTGCCTCAATGATGTGAAGATTGGGACCATGCTCAGGGGACCCTATGGCATGCCGGGATGGAATCCGGGTTGGCCTCATACAAGGCAAGAGCGCTTACTGGCTGTATTATCCTATGTTACTGCTCCAGCCCTGAAAGATGAGACTTTTATCTCTATGAAAATAACTATCTGAAGAAAGATCTAGTTTGGCTTTAACCAGAAACCCCTAAACATGCCAGCAACAGTGTTATCTGAAATTACAGGCTCTAGGACCCAGGATTTAGGTTCACCCTCCAAAGGACACCCCCTTCCCCCAGCTATCTCCCCAAGCTCGCTGTTCATCTCCAGAAACAAATAACACCAATTTGCATAATTGAGTCCTCAGGCACATTTGAATACTGTAATTGAGATAGGAAAGAAAAAAATA
Organism: Sorex fumeus; assembly: GCF_029834395.1. Taxonomy (NCBI): domain Eukaryota; kingdom Metazoa; phylum Chordata; class Mammalia; order Eulipotyphla; family Soricidae; genus Sorex; species Sorex fumeus. Next base: position 22,398,313 of record NW_026606101.1, read on the forward strand.
ACAACAACAACAAAAAAGTATAAGCAGCAATTCCTTAGAAAAGCCAAAGGAAGATTCTCAAATGCTCCCAGGTCCCGCAAGCTTTGCAGAACTGTTCTTTGAAAAGTGAAGAACTAGAACAGGGTCATTCCAGAGAAATGCCATGTTTGGTAGGTTTTTGTAGCCTTCCCACATTACTTTGAATTTTGTCCATGCTGACGGTTCTCAGTGGCGGGAACCTTGGCTGTTTGCCAGTCCTTCGTTTCTGTCATTGTGTGCCCTACTGGCAACAGTTAGCCCTCCCACCGCCCTTTAAGGATGTTTCGTAACATATTGTTTTGTTTGTTTGGGGGCCACGCCTGGCAATTCTCAGGAGTTACTCCTGGCTCTGCACTCAGAAATCACACCTGGGGTGCTCTGGGGAACATAAGGGATGTCAGGTATTGAACCTGGGTCAACCCGGTGCAAGGTAAGCGCCTTAACTGTTGTGCTATCTTTTCAGCCCCATAGCCTAAGATTTATTTATTTATTTTAAATTAAAAAAAAAGTTTTTTTTTATTGATTCACCGCGAGGTACAGTAAGAAAGTCTTCATGTTTGAGCTTCGATTGTACAATCACCAAACACCCATCCCTTCACCAGAGTACGTTTTCCACCACCAAAATTCCCAGTATCCGTCCCCCCCTCCACCCCATTCCACACCTCCCCCTGCCTGTGTGGCAGACAATTTGCACAATGCTCTCTTTGTGTACTTTAGTTACCTTTAATATTTGTGTCCAGTCCCACCACCACTCACACCTGACGAAAAGGCAATGCTAGACAACGTGTTTTGTATTGCTTGTTATGGATACAATATAATGTCACGTGGCCACAAGAGCGGCCGCGCGTGCTCTAGGAATTCTAAAATTTTAATAAATAGGGTCTGGAGAGATGGCTGCAGCAAGTTGCTTGGGTCTGAGATTTGTTTGTGTGTCTCTGGATCATAGCCGTGTGAGACCTAGTGTTTCCCCGTTACCGCCACCTGTACCTGGAGCTTTTCACTGAGTTCTAGAAGATGGCAGCCGCCTGGGTTCCTAGAGTGTGGGAAGCTGGCCATGTAACTGACCAAGCGCCTACGTGACCCGTGGGCAGGCCAAGTCCCGAATTGTGCAATTGTGCTATGCATGGAATTCTGTGCTATGCATGGTTATCTTGAGGAAACATCCGTCACAGAAACATCTGTCATGACTGTCCGCAAAAACAAGAAGTAAGTGACAATGATTAACCATATATGTGAAACGTATAGACCTTGTAACTTTCTTAACCATATATGGACATGACCTTTTTGTGTAATTGCCTTATGCTTTGTATGCATAGTTTCCTGTACTGATAGGTATATAAAGCCCCTGCTGCCCTGAATAAAGCCTGTCCTGTCCTGTCCTGTCTGTCTGTCCTGTCTGTCCTGTCCTATCCTCTCTCTTAGCTTCTTGTCTCTTCTTGCGTTTGCGTGTTCATTCGGCTGATCCCTCCTTGCACGTACGGAACCTGGAACGCTCCCTGCAGGATGGGGAGGTGACTCCGCGGGTCCTCCCGCACTAGAGGGCAGGTGGAGGGACGACAACTGCCCCAAACTGGAGCGGCCCAACGAAAAAGGCCTATTGCAAAGTCCAGACTCATTGCTGCAGCAAGCTGCTCGGGTCTGAGATTCGTTTGTGTGTCCCTATCCTAAGATTTAAACATTCTTCTCTTCACCTTTATTATGCATTCAGTGGGTAGAAGAGATGGTTTGTTGCTTGATTGTTTCTTTATTTTCCATTACCCCCTTTTTAAAAAAAAATTTTATTAGTGAGACATCATGAGATACAGTTGTAGACTTACAAATTTTGTGCTTGGGTTTCAATTATACAACGATCAAATAAATACCCATCCCTCCACCAGTGCCCATTTCCCACCACCACGGAACCCAGTATCCCTCCCAGCCCCCAGCCCCTCCATACCACCCTGCCTCTGTGGCAGGGCACTCCCCTTTGTTTTCTCTCTCTCCTTTTGGGTGTTATGGTTTGCTAAAGAGGCATTGAGTGGCAATCATGTTTGGTCTATAGTCTACTTTCAGCATGCTTCTCCCATCCTGGAGAACACCCTTTACTTGGTGCTCCCTTCTCTATCTGAGCTGCCTTTTCCCCTATCATGTGCGGCTGGCCTCCAAGCCATGGAGCAAAATTCCTGGTACTAATCTTGGCCATTCTTGGGTGTTAGTCTCCTATTTAAGCTCAAAATCTCTATGAAACTCCCAAATCCTGTGTTCACTTGTGTGCTCTCTTTAGAGTATTTGACCAGTGATGCTCTGACTCCTGGCAGAATCTTGATGCAGGTGACTTATATGAAGCAGAGAGGAGAGACGACACTCTTGAGAAGGGGATCTGCCATGTTCTCCCCATCCACCTCTGCCACCTCAGAACTGGCTGGGAAGTCTAGGACAGATAAAACTGCCATGAACCACTGCACAGCACGGACCTCCAGCCCTGCCAGCCCCACTGGGCAGCCATCAAGCCCCACCTCTGCCCACTTGTTCTGCACAGCAAGGAAGTTAATCCCCATGACCAATTTCTCCGGAGCTGTGACCTCAGGCTGGAGTGAGGAATTGCTCTTTGCAGAAAGAAAAGTTAGTCCTGGCCTTTTGGGTTGTTCACCTTTCTCACAGAAAAGAATTTCAGGAGGAGAGGAGAAGTGAAGTAAAAACAGATGTTGTGGGCTGGAGGGATAGCACAGTAGGTAGGAGGTTTGCCTTGCATGTGGCCAAGCCGGGTTCAATTCCCAGCATCCCATACGGTCCCCCGAGAGCACCGCCAGGAGTAATTCCTGAGTGCAGAGCCAGGAGTAACCCCTGAGCATTGCTGGGTGTGACCCAAAAAGAAACACAAACTAAAAAACCCCAGATTTTGTTTGGAGGCTTTTGAGTAAGGGGAGGGAGAAAGGGAAAAAGGGAGGGAACTCTACACTGGTGGAAGGTTGGGTGTTGGAACACTGTATGACTGAAACCTAATCATGAACAGCTTTGTAAGGGTGTGTCTCACAGGAATTCAAGGAGAAAAAAATCTTAAATAAAGGAAAACCACAAAAGCAGTCGGGCTGGAGCGATAGCACAGCGGCAGGGTGGTAGGGTGTTTGCCTTGCTCGAAGCCAGCCCAGCTGAGCCAGGTTCGATTCCTCCGCCCCTCTCGGAGAGCCTGGCAAACTACCGAGAGTATCTTGTCCGCATGGCAAAGCCTGGCAAGCTTCCCATGACGTATTTGATACGCCAAACACAGTAATAACAAGTCTTACAATGGAGATGTTACTGGGTCCGCTCGAGCAAATCGATGAACAACAGTGACAGTGCTATAAAGGCAGTCAGAACCCCAGTACACATTCCAGCATTAGATATGGAAGCACACAAGCGCACATCTAAGGAGGAAAGGTGCGGAGACACATGTGCTCAGGCACCATGTAAGCTTGGCCAAGACCCATGGGCACATGCAGCACATGGAACAGCATATGTGCACTTCTTGTGTTCAAGATGGCTCTTATAGGGATTTTCCCAAGCTGCCCCACGTGGGGCTTTCTACCTTGGTAAGAGTCCGTTGCTAGGGTGGTTGCCAAGAGGATAGAGTTGGGAGCAGTTAATGACCTTTGAAATTCCTTTCCTGCCTTTATTCCTACTGGAGTTTCTCTTGGAGGGGTGGAACTTGTCTTGGAGGGGTGAGTCCAGCCTTTGCTGGGTCTGTGCTGGTATGGGGAAAGGTCTTCTCAGGTCTTAAATCCTGTGCTCACAAAATGGGCTTTCACAGCCTTGGAGCTATTGGTTTTTTTTTTTTACTTTTCAGGAATTCCATTGCCACGGGGGTCCCTTCCCTATCTACCTGCCTGCCTTAATCTTTGTAGGGCAAAGAGGCCAACCTGGGTTCGATTCCTTTGTCCCTCTCGGAGAGCCAAGCAACAGCCCAGCAAACTATAGATAGTATCCTGCCCGCACGGTAGAGCCTGGCAGGTTCCCCATGGCGTATTTGATATGCCAAAAACAGTAACAACAAGCCTCATAATGAAGACGTTACTGGTGCTGGCTCGAGCAAACCGATGAGCAAATCGATGAACAACGGGAGGACAGTGCTACAGTGCTACCAGTGTTTTATGTTGCATATGTAAAGACCAGTGAAGTCCTAAAACATACACAAAAAGAAAAAAAAAAAAGAAGAAATGCTGGGACCCAAGGGTCAGGGTGAAGAGAGAAGTAATGGATTGAAATTATCTTTGGGGACTTTTCATTTTAATCGCAGTTTTGTTCCCTTTATGGAAATGATAAGTAAGAATTAATTTTATTTCCACAAACAGTAACAGGTGCAGAGACCTACAATTGTTCCTTACCAAAAAAAGCAACTCATTGTGGCCAGAGAGAAAGTACAGTGGTAGGGCACTTGCCTTGCATGTGGCCAACCAGGGTTGATCCCTGGCACCACATATGCTCCCCTGAGCCCCACCAGGAGTGATCCCTGAACCCAGAGCCAGGCGCAAGCCCTGAACCTAGTCAGCTGTGGCCCCGAAACCAAAACCAAAACCAGAAAACAAATGCAACTTATTGTGATGGAGAGCCCAGTGGTCAGGGTGCAGAGGGATCCCCAGATTCCTGGTACCACATGTCCCTGCCCACCTCCAGGTGTGGTTCTGGAGACCCTCAGCAGAGATGGGCTGAACACAGAACCCTCAAAGCTGAGTCTCACTGAGAGTGGGGCCCCGTCTCCTTAGCACTCCTGGGGAAGAGCTAAGTAGGTCTAATAAGTACATAAAATAAAGAGCAACTCAATGTCAGGGGCAGGAGCTGGTTAGGGTGTTTGCCTTGCATGTGGCTGACACAGGTTCTGACACCCCATACGGTACCCCAAGCACAGCCAGGGGACAGTGATACCTGAGCTCAGACCAGAGTAAGCAACTCCATGTCAATTGTTTAGAGGAAGGTGGTGAAATCCCAGTAATCCCTTCAATATAGCAGAAATCAATAGCTATTTGAATATATCTCCATCATAATCTATCAATAAGTCTCTGGGCAAGATGGTATTGTTCTGAAGCCTTCATCCATCATTGCCATTTTAATATCCCTTGACACCAGTATAGAGTGAAGCTCTACTACAAATAAGACAAGGAGCCTGGTCTAATAGCTTTTCTTGCCCACTATTATCTGAACCACCCTGTAGCTTTTAGCATTCTTAGCAAAACAAAGCCAACTTCCTGACTCTACATACCTAGAGATGTGGGTGTGGGAAGTACATAAAAAAGAGGGGAAAGCTAATCAGGTGCTCCACCCCACAGAAGAGAAGTTGAGATTAACTTCCTTTTATTCGTGGCCTCTGGGCCTTGGGGATAATGAGACACTGGAGTCTAGAACAGGGCAGGACGATGTCCAGGTTAACCCAACAACGTGGTCTTCAGAGAGATAAGGAATACAGGTGACAAGCCATTTGCCATATCAGATGGTAAGTTTGCTGTAGAAAGTTACCACAAAAAGGGTGATCTGAGATTTGTTTTCTCATAGATCTGGCAGCTGGAAGTCCAAGATCAAAGAGTCAATACTATTGATTTCCTCACAGGTCTCTCACCTTGGCTTGTAGACAGTCTTCTGCTTCCTGGGTCTTGCTGTGTGCGTGTGTGTGTGTGTGTGTGTGTGTGTGTGTGTGTGTGTGTGTGTGTGTTAATATCCTTTTCTCATGAAGATACCGGCTTTACTGGACTAAGTCCTACCCAGTGACCTCATTTATTTTAATTACCTCTTTGGAAAAAACCTCTCCAAGTACAAGTCAAATTCTGAGGCTCGGGGAGTTAGAACTTCAACCTGTCGATTTGGTGGAGGTGATGGGAGACGGTATTCAGCCCGTGAGGATGACTAGAGCTCTCAGCCTGGCTCTCCATTCACGCCTTGGCTATGCAGACCCGGCAGGCCCCTTGTTAGCTGGAGTCTGTTCCTCTGTGGCTGTGGGGTGGGCAACAACTGACCCACTGCAGCCCCTGTCTCTGCTGGGTTTTCTCTGTCCAGCAGCATTCTTGCTTGACAACTTGCTCATGGGAGCTCACAGTCAATCACTGACAATATGGGGGTCCAAATATAATGACAAATAAGAAGCTGTAGGTAATGAGAATTAGGAAACTGTAAGGAAAATTAAGAAAATGAGATGGGGACTGAGAAACTGAGACTGACCCCTTAAATGGAACAGGAGATGGGAGGGAGAAGCATTCCTTTATGACCCCAATTAGCAGAGTTAAGGGCCCAGCAGCCCACCAAGTTTCTGGGAGAGTACTGGGCCCGACAGATTTATGGGTGCACCCAGTGGGCAGGATAGACTGACATGGGCTGTTTTCCCTTTGAGCGCCTGAGGCCGTGCCATGTGGGAAAGATGCACTAATTGTGTTTTGCCAATTACCTCTGTATCTCCTTTTTCACTGATAAAAATGTACCTAGATTGTAGCCCATCTTTAGAGGATAAGAGAGACCCTCTCAGCAAGCAGAGCTCTAAGTCTCTTTCTCTTCTGACTTGGGGTCTTCAGTGCTGAGCCTCTCATAAACTCACTCAGGTGGGTCTGTCCATCCTGAGCTGTCTCTCTCCCTGTTCACACAATGCAAAGGGCCAGCCTCCTGCAGGCAGAGCCCATTCTGGGGTACGGCCCTCCTTGAGGACGTGGCGATGCTGGACTCCCACTGGGATCCCCTCTTCACTCAGTTCCTTTCCTCTCCCCTTCTTGTATCTCTCACCCCCCTTTTTCTGCATGGTCCCCAGCAGTAAATCAGGTGTCACACTCTTCACCCCAATCCCATCTCTTCCTCTGCTCCCAAGGGACAGACTTCCTCTGAGATTGTGAATTTTAAGGAAATCATGCAAATGCACATTGGAGCAAATGCACTTAAGAGGAGCACTCTTTGGATGATAATTTAGTCGTTCTTGGAAGACTCAGAAACTACTCCTGGGTGGCACAGTGTCCCATAGCTCTTACTGAGAACATTAGTGACTTCTCCAGGTGGGGAGAAATCGTCTTTGACACATACATCCTGAGACTAAAGAGTTAAGCCCATTTTTTACTTAATAAGAGCCAGAACCCAGCCTATTTGGGTTCAGATGAAAGCACTGATGGCCTGAGAGCAAGGCAAGGTTTCTGGGTGGGTCTGTCCACAGAGGCGTGCCCAAGCCATAAGACACTGAACTCTGACGTATGCTTGCTTTGCCCATATTTATCATTGTCTGTATCCTGTATTGACATACTGACTCTCAGAGCTGGGAGGGTCCTTAATCATTCCTCCAACAACTTTTTCCTTTTTTTCATTTTGGACCACCAGGCTCTATGCTCAGGGATCATCCCAGGGGTGCTGGGGCATAGTATGTGGTTCCTGAGATTGAACCAGAGTCAGCTGAATGCAAAGCAAGTGTCTAAAGCCCTGTATTGTCTCTCTCTCTCTCTTTTTTTTCCACTCAGGAATGGATTCTGGCAGTGTTCAAGAGAACATCTGAGATACTGGGTATTGAACCTGGGTCGGCTACATGCAAGGCAAGTGCCCTACCTGCTGTACTATCGTTCTAGCCATGAAACCTGCTGCACTGACTCTCTGGCCCCCAGTCCCTGTAATTTTAGGTTTTTGGAGTCATATTGATGTAGGGCTGGAGCGATAGCACAGCGGGTAGGGCGTTTGCCTTGCACACGGCTGACCCGAGTTCAATTCCTCTGTCCCTCTCAGAGAGCCTGGCAAACTACAGAGAGTATCCCGCCTGCAAGGCAGAGCCTGTCAAGCTCCCCATGGCGTATTCGATATGCCAAAAACAGTAACAAGTCTCACAATGGAGATGTTACTGGTGCCAGCTCGAGCAAATCCATGAACAATGGGAGGACAGTGCTACAGTGCTATTGATGTAGGCAGGATAGGGAAGGCACCCTCTCAAGGCAATGGCAAAAGCTGACCTCGCAGAAAATAGGAAAAACAGGAACTAAGGCCTGAAAAGACCCTTAGTTATCTAGAGCAACAGACCTGGAGAAGCTCCTACAGAAACAAAAGACCAGGAAAGGAATTTCAGAGAAGATTATCACCACTCCCAATCCCCCAGCTAACCCTCTTAGCAATGGACTCTGACCTAGGAAGAAGCCCAAGTCGGGGGAGGTTGGAGAAATCCTATAAAGGCTACCTTGAACAAATGAAGCACACACCTATGCTACCCGAGCCCTTGTGTTACTTGCGCCATATGGCTGAGCACATGTGTCGTCCGCATCTCTCCTCCCGAGATGTGTACTTTCATGCTTTCCTGTCTAATGCTGGGATGTATGTAGGGAGGTCTCTCCTCCTTGGGTTCTCTCTTGAGCACAATAATCTCCACTCTCTCCCATTTTCTCTTCCTCCTTCCCTTTAAAACCTCCAAATAAAATGTTTTACTTCACTGCTTGTCTACTCCTGAAATTCTTTTCTGCAAGGTGAGACAAGAACCCAGTAACCCTGGGTTCCCGGTGGCAGAGGCTGATGGGGAGAAAGTGACCATCTTTCCTCCCGACCCATGTGAGCCACCTGTGGGGTCCACTGACATCAATGTGTCAGAGTTCAGGGGCTGCTCCTGCTCAGTGATTGTGGTTTGCTCCTGGACATCCCCAGGTGACCATTCATTCGATGCTAGGGACCGAACCTGGGCCTCTTGTGAAGTCTGTGCTCCAGCACACTGAGCTGCCTATCTGGCACTAAAAGTTCTTTACTCCAATTGCTTTTTTCCCTTTTTCTTTGACTGCTTGGGTCACAGTCAGCAAAGCTTAGGGGTTTCTCCTAGCTCTGCACTCAGGAATTCTCCTGTCTGTGCTTGGGCAACCATAGGGGATGCTGTAGATCGAATTGGGTTGGCCACATGCAAGGCAAACTCCTAACCCACTGTACTATTATTACTCTCCCCGCCCCCCATCCACCAATTGTTTTACAAATTGTTGTGTTACTTCATGCATCTTATAGGAAATGACCAAGAGAAAAATCGCAGGCCTCTGACCCCTCCCAGTCCCGGTTGTCTGTCTGAAGCTCCTTCATCTTCCCATTTCACAGCCCACCTAGATTCTTTGCTTCAATATCTTTCTACAGGACAAACAGCTCACCTCCCAGCAGCTCCCCTGTGGGTGTTGGGGTCCCATCCAACAGTATCATTATTCATGGGTGGGATGGGGTGGTGAAGATTGTGGTGAGGATCAGGGACCCATGAAGACCCATGATTCAGGCTATATCTGAGCCTGCAGTCATCTGAGTCGAGTCACCTTTTGGTCACCCTCCCTTCAAACTCACCTGTATTAAGCTTGGTGAAATCTCACTTCTTGGAGATGTAGGTTTTTGGGAGGTCAGTGGACTTGACCTTGGCCTAGTGCAGAGCCTCAGTCACATGTTCCTTGTTCTGCAGTTTGGGAAGGATGGACATGGTGACTTGGACAATGTGGGACCCTGTTCCCGTGCCCTGGGGCTTCCCAGAGGCCTCCCCCCCCCCAACCTGCCCTACATACCTGTTTAGAGCCTGAGATGGGGGCCAGTATGAGAGCAGATACAAGTGTCTAGAGCAAAGGACTGTCCCAAGGTCCCTTAGATCAGCCCATATCAGCCATATTTAAGGCTGCTACACTACCTAGGGGGCTAGCTGTCTATAGCCATTGCGTATGCATGGGACCCACAGGGCAGAAAGCTCATAGTCAATTATTTTGTTTATTTTTGTTTTGGGCCACACCCAGTGATGCTTAGGGGCTACTCCTAGCTCTGCGGTCAGGGCAAGGCAAAAGCCCTACCCACTTACTCACTCCAGCCCCTCATTATCAATTCTAAAAAGCATTCACTTAAAATGCAAGATTCAAAACCACTGGGAGTGGAAATAAATCAATACAGAAGAGAATTTTCTTAATACTTCTGAAAATTTTCCTAGAAACTTTAACAGTTACTTGAGAGCGAGAACAAAACCCCAGTTTTCCCTGAATCTGCATCCTTGCTATTGGTTGTTCCCTAGTACAAACCTCACTCAGCAATCTAAATTCTGCTACCCTCATGGCCAGATTCCAGGCAGATTCTGCATGAAGACTTTGCCAAAGCAACTACCCCAGAAGTCGCTTTCTTCCCTAAAGCTCAGAAAAATTATTTATTTAGTAAATAGGGGATCTCTCTAGGGATGCTGGGGGTCTCAGGGCTTCACGTAGTGGTGCTCAGGGATTTAACCTGGACCTTATATATGCTAGGCATGTGCTGCAACCCTCTGAGTCATCTCCCCAGCCCAGGAAAGTAAATAGTCATAGTTCTGGCTTAATCCTATGAACCTGGAAACATACAACTGTTTCAATTGTATGTTTGGCAACAATTGGAAACTCAATCTAATTTCATGGTCACGGTCCTCCTCCCTCCAGTTGTTCGTAGATTTGCTCGAGCAGGCCCAGTAACGTCTCCATCATGAGACTTGTTGTTACTGTGTTTGGCATATCGAGTACGTCACGGGTAGCTTGCCAGGCACTGCCCTGCCGGCGAGATACTCTCGGTAGCTTGCCGGGCTCTCCGAGAGGGGTGGAAGAATCGAACTCGGGTCGGCCATGTTGGCTGTGTGCAAGGCAAATGCCCTACCGCTGTGCTATCGCTCCAGCCCAATCTAATTTCATCCAATACAAATCTATCATTATCAAGAATTCTCCATCTCCACTTACTTATTTGTTTTTGATCTTTTGATCACATTCAGGTGCTCAGGGCTCATTCTTGGTTCTGTGCTCAAGAATCACTCTTGGTAGAGCTCTGGGGACCGTGTGTGGTGCTGGGGATCAAACCTGGGTCAGCAAGTGCCTTACCTTTTGTACTATCTCTCCTGCCTTTATTTAAAAAAAAAAATCAACCAAACCAATCTGTTTTAGGAAAGCCCGTATAGTTTTTCATAGACACTGCACCAATTCACATGACTCACAACAGTCGTTGTCCCCAGCCAGAGTTCCTTTGTCTCTGTTCTCTTGCCAACACGTTTCCTGTGTTTTTGATAGAGGCCATTTTCGATGAGGTGAAATCTCTGTGGTTTTGATTTGCATCCCCCTAATAATAAAGGAAGCTGAGTGTTTATTTCATGTGTTTGCCATCTGTGTGTTTTCTCTGGAGAAGAGAACAAGCCTTTGCTTGAGAAAGCCTTCAGAAGGCGGCAGAGCACTATCTCTGTGGTTGTTCTCTTTCCAGAGTCCCTGGGAGTTCAGAACTTGACAAAAGTTCCCAAGACTCACTGACAAATACTTACAAAGCCTCTTTTGGTAGTGCCTGTTTAAGAGTAAAAGATAAAAAAGCTAACATTCTGTTATATTAAAAAATGGAATCAGTCTACTAAAATGATTATAAGGTTATATGGAAACAGTATGGTAGCATGATTGAAGGTGGTACTTTGTCAGAAAATGTGCAATGGGAAGACACAGAAGAGATTTCTGGAAATTTGGGAACTATTAAAACAAAGTGTGGAGTGGGGAGACTTGCAATATTTCTGATAAAAGTACAGATGTTCCTAATGTGTCTCAGCTCATTGTGCTTGCTAGAGTCTCGCAATAACAAAATGCAGGAGCTATTTTTTAATGAGTTATGAAAGGAAGGAGATGAGCTAGATAATAGTCCGAAGAGTAATGAATTTCTGAACAAAAGCAGAGTTTGATAAAAGCTGAACACAAAAAAACTGTCAGCCGCCAAGAATCATATGCTTTTATTTTGTGAACAGAAAAGGATTTGGGCATATACTTATTGAGCATCTCATACTTCAATCATTATTTCATAGACTAGATATTGCAGGAAGGAAGTGGAAACCAAAAATATTTCATTGAGGTAAAATATTAAATTTCACTTCCTAAATAAAGATTTATTTATTTGGGAACCTGGAGGGCCACTTCTGGTGCTAGCCTGTCAGGCCAGCAGATCTGAGGATATGGGGGTGTTTGGGGACCACTGTGCTAGGGACTATCAGGTCCACCCCAACATGTGTGGGGGTCTCTAGGTCCATATCTGTCCATGCTTGGGGTCCTTGACTCCACTCCTGGTATCTAGTAATGAACTTAGGTAGGCATATGTAAGCATAATCCTTAGTCACTGTTTATCTTCTATCTCACTGAAAATAAGGATGTTTTATTTTATTTTGGGGGAGTTGGCGTTGGACCACACCTGGCAGTGCTCAGGATGTTTTCCCAGCTCTGTACTCAGATCATTCCTGATGGGGTGGATGGAGGATAGCATATGGGGGACCATGTATTGAATCTGGGTTGATTACATATAAGGCAAGAGACTTACCCACTATACTACCTCTTTGATCCCAATAAAATTGTTTTTAAAGGATGTATATAAAAATCATTTGACCGCACAAGAGTTCACTGGTTATTTGGTGGCAATGGTTGTAAAGAGATTCTAACTTAATTATTCCTTTGAAGACATATATTTCAAATTTGGAAATCTCTTCTGGAAAAACAAGTGATGGAGATGGAGATGATTAATAATAACAGAGGGCTCAAAATGGCCAGAAAGTCAAGAAGTGAAGCAAACATCTATAGATAATCAAAGCATTCACTTACCTCATGGAATTGTCAGAATTCACTGCCAAGAGATTAGGAACATTCCCCACGCCAAATGCAGTTGAGAATTTGTGCACTGTATTTTCTCCTGGAAAACGACAGCATATGATTGAGTGATGATTCCATCAGGCCTTCTGGAAGCCTGACTGTCTCCTGGCTCCGGCACTTACACAGTACCTTCTGCCCTAGCTCCAGGATCACCTCATCATTCTTGCAGTTACTATATGCAGTAATTGTTACGGGTCTCAGCACCCTCAGGCATGAGCACAATCTATGTCCTCTTTCTCTAAGACAGCTTTGTGCAGACACATTCCTGCACTTAGCACTGTCCAACTCTATAGATTTAAAGGGCTCAGAGATCTACCAGCCAAATTCTATACAGGATCCTTATGTGGATTTTGGCTCAGACAGATCGCTAGCAAAAAATACTTTGATGACAATTGGAAATTTGAAAATAGTTGGGAAACTTCGTGCTAGAAAGGAACTTTTTTTTTTGTTTTGTTAGCTACAATAAGAAAAATTCCAAAATAAGTTATTTAAGTCTAGTCATTTAGTATATATTTCGTATTTATTATATGCACTTTGACAAAAACATTAGATGAAAAAGATCTTGGAAAATATTTAGAAAGATTAAGTCTAAGAGACAGAGAGATAATACAGAGGTTAAGGTGCTTGCCTTGCATGGAGCTGACGTGGGTTAGATCCTCAGCACTGCATATGGTTCACTGAGCACCGTGAGAAATGATCCCTGAGCAGAGTCAGGAGTAAGTCCTGAGCACTGCAAGGTGTGGCCCTCAAAGCAAAATAAAATTGTTAAGTATAGGTAATGGGTAGATGATTTGATAGAGTATTTTATACAGTGTTCCATTATATACCACACCCTTATTATCCACTCATCTGTAGTTGGACACCTGGGTTGATTTCATATCCTAACTATTTTACTAAGTACTACAATGAACAAAGGTGTGCATATGTCTTTTCTTTTTTTTCTTTTTTTTTATAATTTATTTATTTATTGAATCACTGTGGGAAAAGTTACAGAGCTTTCGGGTTTAGGTCTCAGTCATGTAGATACCAAACACATTTCCCTTTACCAATACTCATTTTTAACCCCGAACCCCAATAGACCCCCACCTCCCACCCCTCCCAATTCTTTGTGAGGCAGATGAGTTCTAGTTAATACTCTATCTACTTTGACTAGATAGATTATTTCGATAGAAGATGCACAATTATTGTTTAGAGTTTACGACCCACCCCTCCCCCAATCAGACATGCTGAAACAGCGTTGTGAAATGATTTGCTTTCTACAACTTGGTTTAAGAATAAAATGATGTCGCGCGGCCGCTATTGCGGCCGCGCGGTTTTAAATTTCTGCTATTTTACTTATTGACCCTGGAAGAATTTCTATTAAAAGTTAGCTAGTTAAGAGATTGGTTTCTGTGCCCTGGAGTCGTGGTCGTGCCGGAGAGCCGCTCGTGGGGGGCAGCTGGCGACCCCGGTGGGGCGTGGGGGACGGCCCACAAAGCCCCCCTTCCCATGAGGTCCCCGCCGCTCCCCCGAGCCCGGCTCAAACCCGCTTTCCACAAGGCTCCCGTGCGGCCGCCATCTTTCTTTCCAGAGAGGAGCGGGCGGGCCGGTCAACGCCCTTCCCCCTCCGGGCAGGCTTGGTGGCGCGGATCAACACAAGTCCATTTGCTTTTCTGCTCCAAGCGGCTGGTTCTCTGTGCTAAGTCCTTGTGCCTCCGGGGCCGTGGCCGTGCCGGAGAGCCGCTCGTGGGGGGCAGCTGGCGACCTCGGTGGGGCGTGGGGGACGGCCCACAAAGCCCCCCTTCCCATGAGGTCCCCGCCGCTCCCCCGAGCCCGGCTCAAACCCGCTTTCCACAAGGCTCCCGTGCGGCCGCCATCTTTCTTTCCAGAGAGGAGCGGGCGGGCCGGTCAACGCCCTTCCCCCTCCGGGCAGGCTTGGTGGCGCGGATCAACACAAGTCCATTTGCTTTTCTGCTCCAAGCGGCTGGTTCTCTGTGCTAAGTGCATATGTCTTTTCTAATTAATATTTTTGTGTCTTGTGGGTGGATACCAAGAAATAGAACTGCTGGGTCTTGTGGAAGCTCTTTTATAAAGTTTTTTTTGCAAAATATCCATAATGTTTTCATTAGAGGCTAAACCAGACAGTATTCCCACCAGCCGTGGGTAAGAGTTCCTTTTATGCCACATCTTCACCAATACAGGTTGTTTCTAGTATACACACACACACACACACACACACACACACACACACGTACATGGTATTCTCATGGGTGTGAGATGATAGATGATAGCTCATTGTTGTCTTGGATTGAATTTTTCTGATAAGTGACGATGATCATTTTTTCCAAATGACTGCTGAGTATCTATGTATCAAATTTGGAGAACTGTCTGTTCACTTCTCCCTATTTTGTTTGCTTATTTGGCCATATAGATGGTGCGGGTCCCGGGGCTGAAATCTCCAAGCCTACTCGGATCGAGGCTGAGCATCCTCCACCAAGATCCTCCAAATTGCAGTAGACGGGGGTCACACCCACCAACTGGCCCCCTGGCACCGTGTAATCCCATCAACGGCCAAGACTCAGCGACTATAAAACCCAGCTCCCGGAACCGCACGGCCGCATTTGTGGCCGCGTGACATCTTAACATCTCATTCCTACTTTGGACAAACTGGCAGGCTACCGAATGTAACCTGCCCACATGGCAGAGTCTGGCAAACTCCCCGTGGCGTACCCAATATGCCAAATACCAGTAACACTGATGGGTCTCATTCTCCTAACTCTGAAAGAGCCTTGAATATGGCACTTTTTTAAAAAAAAATCTCAGGGCTAGGACAAAGGAGACGTTACTGGGGCTTGCTCGAGGCAATCGACGAATAACAGGATGGTCGTGATCGTGATCGTGATCGTGACTGCTGAGTATCTATGTATCAAATTTGGAGAACTGTCTGTTCTCCCTATTTTATTTGCTTGTTTGGCCATACAGATGGT
This sequence comes from Sorex fumeus, assembly GCF_029834395.1. Lineage (NCBI taxonomy): Eukaryota > Metazoa > Chordata > Mammalia > Eulipotyphla > Soricidae > Sorex > Sorex fumeus. Next base: position 22,413,860 of record NW_026606101.1, read on the forward strand.
GCTGGCTTTGTGCTCAGGTATTACTCCTGGCAGTGCTCAGGGGATCATATATAGTGCTGGGAATTGAATCCAGGTTGGCTGTGTGCCAGGCAAGTGCCCTACCTGCTGTGCTATCTCTTCAGCCTCCTATCCTCATTTTTTAATGGGATTATTTAGGTGTTTCATTGTTGATTTTTGTGAGTGCTTTCTATATCTTACATATCTGTTAACTTTATCTGATGTATTGTGAGCAAATATTTTCTCCCATTCAGTATGGGATTTATTTGGAATAAAATATATTGACATTTTGAAAGTTTTTGTTGCATTACCTTACAGTGGTAGGGCATTTGCCTTGCACACAGCTGACCCGACTGACCTGGGTTCAATTCCTCCACCCCTCTCAGAGAGCCCGGCAAGCTACCAGAGTATATCGCCCACATGGCAAAGCCTGGCAAGCTACCCGTGACGTATTCAATATGCCAAACACAGTAACAACAAGTCTCAAATATGGAAACGTTACTGGGCCCACTTGAGCAAATCGATGAACAATGGGAGTACAGTGACAGTGGCCTTATTGAGAGAAGAAATACAATGAGGATATTTACTGATTATTCTACCACCATGCTTATAAAGGATTTGATAAAAACAATTCAAAAGAGAGTACAGGAGTTAAGATGCTTTTCTTGCATGAGGCTGACTCCAGTTTGATTCCTGACAAGAAGATCCACCAAGCACTGCTGGGAATGACCACACCAGCAGAGATAGGAGTAGCCCTAAACACCAATCAGTATGCTCCCCAAAAACAACAACAAGAACAATGAAACAAAATAAAAATAATTCAATTTATGAAAGAATTAAAATAAAATACTTAGAAATAAATCTAATCCAGGAGATGAAAAATTTTTATGCTGAAAATTATAAAACATCATTATACACATTAAATAAGGCAAAAATAAATGGAAAGAAAGTTCATGAATTGGAAGTCTTCTTATCATTAACATGCCAGTACTACCTAAAGCTACCTAAAAGTTCTTTGCAATCCTTACTAAAATCCCAGTGGCATTCTTTGTAGAAATAGAAAAGTGTATTCCTAAAATTCATGTAGCACTGTAGCACTGTCCTCCCATTGTTCATCGATTTGCTCGAGCGGACACCAGTAACGTTTTCATTGTGAGACTTGAAAACTCGTGTAGTTTGTCAAAATGATATCTTAAAGTGATCTTGAATAGTCAAGTAAATTTAAACAGGATAAACTTGGATGGCTCACAATTCTTAAGATCGAAAAAGAAAATAAGTGCAAATAATATATTGACAAAGGGGTAATATCCAAATAGATAAAGAACTCTACAAGTCAACAACAAAGATTTAAATAACCAGATTACCAGGGGTATGGTGCTGCCAGCAGGTCAATCTGTACTTGTGAGGTGAGTGCATCAGCAGCCTGATGGCGCCTTTTGACTTTCAGATACCCCAAAATTGCTGCTGTGCCTTTGGCCAGACCCAAAAAACTTGGGGCAAAGTTTACCAAGAAAGTAAACGGCCAAAAGTTAGGTATGTGGGAGACACACCCACAAACCACCTCCAGCTCAGCTGTATATTAGGAGGCATGGTCTCTCTGGTGCCTAATTGAACTAATTAACGGCCATGTTCCCAGCGACTCAGAAACAAACCTTGGAACCCAAAGACTTTTGGCAGAAATGCGTCCTGTTCCTGCAGTAGGTTACTGGGGCTGGGCCACTCCAGGTGGGAATAGGTTTCGTCCTTGGCCTGTTCCCCTTGGCAGCCTGGTGACCGTCATCCTCCAGAGGCCACTGGACAGACAGGTTTGGGCCTGCAATGATGAGGCATGCGGGGCCTCACCAGATGGGGGTGGAACCGGACCTTTCCTCCCTACCCCAGTGAGACCCCAAGTTGCTGCCTACAAATGGCCTCTCTGGCTCCTGATCAAGCTAATTAATGGCCATGACCCCAGAGACTCAGAAACAAATCTCGTAACCCAGCGGCTTTTGGCAGAAATGCATCTGGACCGCATACACGGCCATGGCTTCAGAGGCAATAGGACTTAATCCAGAGCCTGGCAGCTTGCAGCAGAAAAGTGAATGGACCATGCGTTAAACTACGGCACCATGTGTTCCCGGGAGGGAAAGGGTGTTGCTGCTCCCTTCTGCCTCCCCCCCCCCCCCCCCCCCCCAGGCAGCAAGGTGGCCGCCGCCGCCTCAGAACTTATAGGAAAGCGAGGTATGAGCCGGCGGTCATGGGGCAACTGCAGTCTCATGGGAAGGGGGGTGGTACCAGGTCGTCCTTCACGTCCTACCGAGGTCACATGTTGCCCCCCCACAAGTGGCTCTCTGGCACAGCCATAACACCAGATGCACAGAAACCAATCTTGTAATTATCTGGCTCTTTGCAGAAATCTAAATTCACACGGCTGCTATTATGGCCCCTCGATATTATATGTTTCTCATAACCAGCTATAGAATACAAAGTATTTCACAATGCCTTTTCAGCAATTCTGATTGTTGGGGGGGAAATTCTAAACAATAATGGTGCATCTTTTGTCGAAATAATGAATGTAATCAATGTAGAGAAGAGTTAAGTGGAAATCATCTGCCTCACAGGCATTGGGAGGGGTGGAAGGGAGGTATATTTGGGTTCTTGGTGGTGAAAAATGAGTACTGGTGAAGGGAGAGGTGTTTGATCATTGTATGATGGAGACTTAAACCTGAAAACTTAGTAACTTTTCCCACAGTGATTCATAAATATAAGAAGAAAAAAAAACTTGGACAAACATTTTAATAGAAAGTTCTCCAAAGATTAATATTAAAGGCTAATAAACATATTAAGAGATGCTCAATTTTAGGGGCTGAGTGATGGCACAGCGGGTAGGGCATTTGCCTTGCACACGGCTGACCTGGGTTCGGATTCCCAGCATCCCATATTGTTCCCTGAGCACCGCGAGGAGTGATTCCTGAGTGGAGAGCCAGGAGTAACCCTGTACAATGCCCGTGAGTGACCCAAAAAAGCAAAAAAAAAAAAAAAAAGAAAAAAAAGAGAGATGCTCAATTTTATAAATCAGTAGAAAAATGTAGAACAAAGCCACATGAGATCACCTCATACTCCTAAGCTCTGAAGATGCTATAGACATTTGTCACAATAGAATGTGTTGATGAGGGTGTGGAGAACTCTCATGCTCTGTTGATTGAGTAAAATGATGTTACCATTATATAAAACAATATGAAGCATCTTCAAAGACTTAAAAAGAAATTTATTATATAATTCAGCTATCTCACTTCTGTGTATCTGTAAAAAAGAATTGAAATTAGGATCAATGAGCTATTTGGATACTCAGGCTCAGAGCAGCACTGTTCATAGTAACAGAGACGTATAAGCAATACAAATGTTCATTAGCACTGAATTGATAAACAAGATGTGGTATATATAGATGTACAACGGAATGTTCCTCGGCTTTAAAGAGGAAGTAAGTGGTGGGGGTGGGGAAGAGAAGCAAATCCTAGCACAAGCTACAACATGGGTGAATCTAGAGGGCCTTATGATAATTGAAATAAATCATAAAAAGACAAATATTGTATAAGTCTACTTTTATGAGAGGGCTGGAGCGATAGCACAGCGGTAGGGCGTTTGCCTTGCAGGCAGCCAACATGGCTGACCTGAGTTCGATTCCTCCGCCCCTCTCAGAGAGCCTGGCAAGCTACAGAGAGTATCTCGCCCGCACGGCAGAGACTGGCAAGCTACCCGTGATGTATTCAATATGCCAAACACAGTAACAACAAGTCTCAAAAAGGAGACGTTACTGGGCCCGCTCGAGCAAAATCGATGAACAATGGGAGGACAGTGACAGTGACAGTGACTTTTATGAAGAATCCAAAGTAGATTCAATATATGCAAAAAGGACAATGCTTCTTTAAAGCAGTCGGGGAGGGGCAGAAAGAGTTTATTCAGTGGGTATAGGAGAGTCATGTTTGCAAGATGAAAAAAATTTAGAGAGTGCTTCATAACAATGCTAACATTTAACATCACTGAACAATACACTTAAGAGAAGATAGAATGGTAAATATTTGCTATGGTTTGGCTTCTTTTCAGGAGCTGCATTCAGTGGGCTGAGGCTACTCTTGGTCCGGCGGTCTCCCCTTAGAAGCCACCCCTGGTAGTACTTAGGGGACCATGAAAAACAGAGAAACAAATCATGCATGCCAGCCACTTGCTTTATCCTCTGAGCCGTTTCACTGGGTCTGTGATGTGTGTGTGTGTGTGTGTGTTTGTGTGGTGTGTGTTTAATTTTTGGGGGGAGGAGCCACATGTTACAGAGTAGAAATATAACATGCTTCACAACTTGTCTACAAAATGTGTATGAAGGGGCTGGAGTGATAGCACAGCGGGTAGGACGTTTGCCTTGCACGTGGCCGACCCAGGTTCGATTCCCAGCATCCCATATGGTCCCCTGAGCAACACCAGGAGTAATTCCTGAGTGCAGAGCCAGGAGTAAACTCTGTGCATTGCTGGGTGTGACCCAAAAAGAAAAAAAAAACACCCAAAAAACAACCCAAAAAACAAAAAACAAAATGTGTATGAAATATACTCATTTTGGGAGGCAGAGGGAAGCACACATGGCAGTGCCCAGAAGGTACTCTTGGTTCTGTGTTCAGGTTTCATTCCTGGAGATGCTTACGGGACCACAAAGTGCCATGGAACCCAGGTCTCCTGCATACAATACATGCACTGTAGGCCGTTGACCATTATCTAGGCCCCTGAAATGTAGTTTTGGTGAGTTTAATCATGTTTCATAGTTTCCAATTATTTTTCCTTTGGGAAGACGCAGGTAGGGGTAGGCACGCTTCTTTAGGCACATTCCTTCAGCGAAGGCTGCTTTAGTCTCTCTTTTTGGGCTGTATCAGGTCATCAGATTTCAAGTTCTCTCTTCCCCTTTGATTCATTGCTTCCTCCTCATAAATATCCCAAGTGTTGATATCAAGTTCCTTTAGGAATGAACTGTAGCACTGGAGCACTGTCCTCCCTTTGTTCATTGATTTGCTTGAGCGGGTCCAGTAACGTCTCCATTGTGAGACTTGTTGTTACTGTGTTTGGCATATCGAATATGTCATGGGTAGCTTGCCAGGCTTTGCCGTGCCAGCAAGATACTCTCGGTAGCTTGCCTGGCTCTCCGAGAGGGGGTGGAGGAATCGAACCTGGGCTGACCGGGTCAACTCTGTGCAAGGCAATCGCCCTACCTGCTGTGCTATTGCTCCAGCCCGTAGGAGTGAACAATGACTTTTATTCTTCAATTGAAAAGTAAAAGACTGGTGATAGAAATAGTAGATGACATAATATGAGAAATGCACATACGCTAAGGAGGAATCATCAGTCCTTGGATTGAGGAACTCCTCAGTTCCGACTTGATGAGGGAGAAGTATTTGAAGAAGGGAAGTCACTGATTCCATAGAAAAGGGAGCAGATGACAAAAGTTCTTTGAAAGTGTCCTGTAAAGATAATAAATAACTATATTTCAGGCATTATTATCACTTGGTCTTGGGCCAAATGGGGAGAACAAACTGTGGTTGGAATGCCTCAAGCTCTGGGCTGTGGAATCCAACATGTCAGTGCTGGTTTATTTCTATGGGGACAGTAAAAACACTAAGAGGACAGGGACTAATGACAATAAATTCTCACCAGTTCCCTGTTGGCTTCCAGCACAGTCCCAAGCATATGGTGTGCAGGTGTCTGTCGGGAAGAAGAAGAGAATCTAACTTTTGAAAAGCTGTTCAAACCCTGGAGTGTCTTAGCACTGATGGTTTCCTTTTCCTCTCAAACAAGTGGATGAGAAAATTAACTAAGAATGATGTTAATTCTCCTGGCACTGGTGTTTCCTCTCAGATTTTCTTCTCATTGATGAAAACTTAGACTGAAGTGCTCTTCTGAAACTCCTCGAACAGCTGTAGATTATGAAAAAAAACATTATTATTAACTCTATGAATACTTGGACTAATCAGATAGGGAGACTTGTCTATAAACTCAAATTTTTCACCAGTCAGAAAAAGATTTAACATGGAAAAATTAATTCATTGAAAGTTATGAGGAATTTTTAAAAAAAAGACACAGTGGGGCCAGAGCAATAGCACAGTGGGTAGGGCATTTGCCTTGCACGCGGCTGACCTGGGTTCGATTCCCGGCATCCCATATGGTCCTCCAGCACCTGCAGAAGTAATTCCTGAGTGCAGAGCCAGGAGTAACCCCTGAGCATCACTGGGTGTGACCCAAAAATAAAAAAAAAGACACAGGGATATGTTATGTTTAAAACTAGGGTCATACAATATCTAAAGGGGTCCATTTTCTCAGCATTCAGCTATAAGAATTCTAGAAGAACTTCCATAAAGTTACTTTGGAGCAAGTTGATTGGAAAATGTATGGAGACTTAAGGAGTCCAGAATAGACAGGATACTTAACAGAAAAGAACAAGATAGGTGAGGTCCAGCTCTACCAGATTTCATCAATTTTATTTTTCCTTTTTGGATCACACCCAGGAATGCTCAGAGATTGCTTCCTGCTGGTGCTCAGGGGACTATATGGGATGCTGCGATTGAACCCCATACAAGGGTCTGCTGCATGCAAGCAAGCACTCTGTCCACTATATTATCTTTCTGATAGCATCAATTCTTATAAAGTTGAAATTAATAAGGCAAAGTGACACTTCACAAAGGAAGACAACTTGATTGATGGATGAAAAGAGAGGCCAGAAGCAGAAACAGATCGTGGAATTGGAAGATGTGTTCCTGGAGGTCATTGCGAGAGGAGGAAGGATGAGATGAATTGTTTGATAAAGTGGCTCCCCAAGCCATAATACTCTATACACTTTCACTTTCTCCTCTTTATTGGCTTGAACATTGTTTTGTTGTCTTTCTATTTCTCCCACAAACTTGCCAGCACTGAGTGTTTCATTCCCTCTCTTTACATCAGCTAACACAGTGCTCCGTCCAAGAAAGGTCTCTACGTGACTCAGTTTCATCTTTTTTAGGGGGGGTAGGAGGGAGGTTTGCATCACAGCCAATGATGCTCAGGGCTAACTCCTGGATCTATGCTCAGGGATCATTCCTGGAAGATCTTGGGAGAACATATGTGGTAACAGGAATCAAACTGGGATCAACTGTGTGCAAAGTAAGGACCTGGTCTATTCCATGGGGTCATTATGAGAATTAACAGAATACGTTAGGTGAATATTTTATTTTTGTTTTTAAATTTCATTTTATCTATATCTATCTGCCTATCTGTCTATCTATCTATCTATCTATCTATCTATCTATCTATCTATCTATTAGTTTGGAGGCCTTACCTGGAAGTGCTTAGGGTTTAAGCCTGACTCAGTGCCTAGGGATCACTCCTCGTGGCACCCAGAGGACCACATGGGATGTTGGGGATTGAACTGTTCACATGCAAGGAAAGGGCCCTACTCACTGCACTCTGCCTGTCTGGTCTGATCCCTGAGTACTAGGTAAATCTTTTAGAGCTGTACTTTGCATAGAATAAGTGTCCCTAAAATAGACATACACTTGTTAACACTGGTGAGATCTACTCTCTGCTAGGCACTATGCTAAGCTCTATATGAGAATCATACCTGGAGCCAGAGCAATAATACAGTTGGTAGGGGTTTGCCTTGCAAACAGTTGACCCGGGTTTGATCCTTGGCATTCCATATGGGACTTTGAGCACCACCATGAATAATTGCTCAGTGCAGAGCCAGGAGCAAGCCCTGACATCACTGGATGTTGCCCCAAAACTAAGGAAAAAAAAAAAGAATTATACTAATTGAATCTTTGCAACAATTCCCTTACTCATGGGAAACCAAAGATCCTGAGCAGGTTGGGTACTTTGTCAAGGCCCTGTGTGAGAGGAAGCTTTAAACAGTTGACTGTCACTGGCACTACAAAGCAGTCTCAACTATATAGTCTTCTAGGCTTCATGGAGTGCCTTCGTTTTGTTTAATGACCATAACAGTTGTTTGTGGCATGGATGATCATATGAGTGAATGTTGAGCAAAGGCTAGAGAGATAGTGTAGGGGTTAAGATGCCTGTTTTGCACTCTGCCCGTCTGGTCTGATCCCTGAATACAGAGCCGGGAGTAAGCCCTGAGCACTGCCAGGTGTGCACCGTTTCAGACATTCGTGTCACTGTCACTGTCACTGTCCTTCCGTTCATCGATTTGCTTGAGCGGACCCAGTAACCTCTCCATTGGAGACTTTGTTGTTACTGTGTTTGGCATATCGAATACTCTCGGTAGCTTGCCGGGCTCTCCGAGAGGGGCGGAGGAATCAAACTCGGGTCGGCCATGTTGGCTGTGTGCAAGGCAAACGCCCTACCACTGTGCTATTGCTCCAGCCCAGACATTCGTGAGAATCAGGAAAATGTGCTGTGTACTTCTGAGATTTTCACCTCTTTTGAGCCATACCTAGAGGTGCTCCTGGGTTGTTCTAGGTTCTGTGCTCAGAAGTGACCCCTGGCCATGCTTGGGAGACTAGACTCAGTACTTGGGATCAAACCAGGGTTGGCCTGGTTTGGCTTACACCTGTATTATATATCCAGCCTCTTCAACCCATTGAAAAAATATTCCATTTTAGGGGATAGAGTGATAATACAGTGGATAGGGCACTTGCTTTGCATAGGGCAGTTTCAGGTTCAATCCCTGGCACTCCATATGGTCCCCTGAACCCCTCTAGAAGTGATCTCTGAGTACAGAGTCAGAAGTCAGCCCTGAACACTGCCCGTGTGACCCCAAATCCAAAAAAACTCCCAATATTTATTTTATTTCTTTCCTTTCTTCCATTTCTTTTATTGTTCCTACTGTGATGTCTGGGGGCTCGGGGTGGGGGGAGGCGCTTGGAGGGGGTCACACACTTCAGCTGTGGTGCTTTCACACACATGGTTGTAGAGTTCAGGGGGTCCTACACTTTGTTGTGGTCCCCATGATCACACACAGCTGTGTGCTGGGATTGCATTTGGCATGTGGGTGGTGCCAGGGATTAGATTGCAGCCTCATGCCTGCAGGACAGATGCTCTGTCAATGAGTCACATACATCCCCGGGCTTCTCATTTGATTTTTGAAGGAGTTTTGGTTGGCTGGAAGAATATGTATGACTGGTTTCATCTCCAAGTAAACGAGAGAAAGAAGAGAGTAAGGAATGACGATATTCCCCACTCCCCAATTCACCTCCCAGTGCCCAGCCCTGAGAGATACCAGATAATGCTGGAGCTGCCCGGGAAGAAGTGCTCCTGGCTTGGCAGGGGACCCTGGTGACTGCTGGATTGAGTGGAGAGGCTGGTGGAAGTTGATGAACCCCCAATAGTCTGGGAGGCCCTTTTCTCAAATCATGCTGAAACCCAAAAAACTGTTAAAAGAGTAAATCAGAGTTTACGCAGATGACTTGGAGGTATTTCCTCAAGCACTGTTGAGTGGGAAAAGCTAGATGTAGAAAAGCAAGTCTAATAAGATCCCATTTTTATAAACCCGATTGCCAAGAAAATCATGTGCCTTCCTGTAAATGCACATCCTGTATATAAATACATCTAGATTTAAAATTTTTAATCCCTTTCCCCTTGGCTCTAGATGCTGCTGTGCTTTTATGATGATGGGGCTTCTGTGCTATCTTGTCGGGGGGGGGGGGCTCATACACCTTGACTGTGTTGGGTTGTGGTATTTGCACACTTGGTTTGGATGCTCGCTAGAGTGTGCACACTTTTATTTTATTATTTTTTTTCTTTTTGGGTCACACCCAGTGATGCACAGGAGTTACTCCTGGTTCATGCACTCAGGAATGACTCCTGGCGGTGCTTGGGGGACCATATGGGATGCTGGGAATCGAACCTAGGTTGGCTGCGTGTAAGGCAAACGCCCTACCTGCTGTGCTATTGCTCCAGCCCCGAGGGTGCACACTTTTAGTCGTGGTGCTCAAACACACTTAGATGTAGTGGCCAGGACTTATGAAGGGCAGCGCTGTAGGGATCACTCTCTACATGGGGGGCAGTGCTGGGCATCCTACCTGAGGCTCAGGCATACAAGGCATGTTGTCTACCACTGAGCAATGTCTCTGACGCCCCCACCCATCCCATATATAGGTTCATGAGTTTTTTCCTTTTCTCATCCTCATTATTTGTAAAGATTAGCAAGTTGAAGATTTACCTAAACTCGCTCCCCTTTTGGTTTATGCATATACACACCGCTCTGGGAGAGACCTGAATAAGCCCCAGAGCCATCAATCAACTCTCCAAGATTCTGGGATTCGTAAGTTGGGACAACTTCCTTGGCAGCACATGAATGTCTGTGTCAACACGGCCCACGTTCTGTTGGGTTCCGTGTGGCAGTTTCAGAAGCTTAAAGGCGCCTGAGCTGGAGGATGCTGTGGAACAGAGTCTCGGTGCTAATTGCAACTCGGCACGCTCCCACCGGGGCGTCTGTGTTCTCTGCTTCCTAAAGGGGCCGTCTCTTTTCCCAACTCTACTGTGAACACATTGAGTTTCTATTTAAAGTTGTTTTCAAACGTTTCGGAATGTTCTGGGGAGTAATATAATCATGATAGCTAGCGGCTGTTGAGTCTGGCACGTGCTAAGCGTTCTATAAATGTTAGCCCCTGAGCGGCGGTTGGAGGAGGTCAGGAAGGGGGGATGGAGAAAGGAGGAGAATGAATGAGACTACAAGGAGGAAGTAGTGGAATCAGGGGATGCTTCCTGTCCCTTCTCAAGAGTCAGATTTAGCATATCCTCTTACGTTTAATTTTTTCTTTTCTTTCTTATTTTTTGGGGTGGCGGGAACACCCAATGGTGCTCAGAGATCCCTCCTGAAAGTTCTCTGGGAACAATATGTGATGCGAGGGGTTGATTATGCAAAGCAGGCACTTATGCCCTATATTGTCTCTCTGACTCCTAATTCTCTTTGTTAACCCCTTACCCCCTTAGCCTTTGTAGGTGCTCTTCTGGCAATGACCAGGAATCACACACTTATTGCAGTACCCACACACGTGGTTGTGGTACTCATATGCTTGGCTGTGGTCCTCCCTCCCTTGGGTCACACACTTTTAGTTATTCTTTTAAAGTTTTCTTCCCCCCAATTTTATTTTAATCAAAGTGCCATGAATTACAAAGTTATTCACAGTTGGATTTTTGACATATGATGCTCCATCACCAATCCCACTACCAGTGCCAAGTTCCCTCCCAGATTTCCTTCTTACCAATGCCACCCCCCGACCCCTCCGCCCCAGCCTGCCATCTTGACAGGCACCTTTTAAATTTGGTTATTAAAATTTGGGTTGTACGATTTCAGTGTGATTGACTCTGGTTTGGATATTTAGTTCTATCATTCCTTAACTCCACCAATGTACCTGGGTCCCCTTTGACTCCTACCCCCATTGCTTCTCATTTCTATTCTCCCCTTCCCCTTAATCCTATTTCTTTTCTTCTTCCTATCCTCTGGTGCCAAGGTGGATTAGGCATCCCCTCCTTAAACCGTTGCATTTCCTTATTCAGTTACTTTAAATTCCACATATAAATGATATTATCCTGTGTTTGTCCTTCTGGCTTACCTCATTTAACATGGTATCTTTCTGTTTCACCCACGTTGCAGCAAATTGCATGATTTCATCATTCCTTACAACTGCATAATATTCCATTGCGTATATGTACCACATCCTCATGATCCACTTTGGACATTTAGGCTGTACTATCGCTCCAGCCCCTGTTTTTATTTTTAAAATTTTATCTTTTTCCATAGTTTTTATGTAATCTTTTTGTTTTTTTATTAACTTACTTAACCTATTTTATTTATTTATTTTTGGCTTTTTGGGTCTCACCCAGCAATGCTCAGGGGTTGCTTCTGGCTCTGCACTCAGGAATTACGGCTGGTGGTGCTCAGGGGACCATATGGGATACCAGGGATGCCCTACCTACTGTGCCACAGTATTCTATGGCACAAATTTAATCTCTTACCAATGGATATTTAGGTTACTTTTTTTTTTTGCTTTTTGGGTCACACCTGGTGATGCACAGGGGTTACTCCTGGCTCTGCACTCGGGAGTTACTCCTGGCAGTGCTCAGGGGACCATATGGGATGCTGGGAATCGAACCCAGGTCGGCCACATGCAAGGCAAACACCCTACCCGCTGTGCTATCTCTCCAGCCCCCATTTAGATTACATTTAATTTCCTACTCTTTCTTTTCCTTTTTGGCCACATCTGACAATAAACAGGGGCTACTCTGAGCTTGGTACTTAGGGAGGGGGTGTGTTATTCTCAGATGTATGCAGGGACCATGATCAAACCCAAGCCTCCTGCACACAAAGCATGTGCTCAGTCCTTTCTTTTTATTTTATTTTATTTTATTTTTTTGCTTTTTGGGTCACACCCGGCAATGCACAGGGGTTATTCCTGACTCTGCACTCAGGAATTACTCCTGGCGGCACTCAGGGGACCATATGGGATGCTGGGAATCGAACTCAGGTCGGCCGCGTGCAAGGCAAACGCCCTGCCCACTGTGCTATTGCTCCAGCCCCCTGTTCTTTCTTTTAAAAACTAGAAACAATTTCATTTGGCATGTTTTCTCTATGCTTTCTAATGCACATAAATGGAGAAACAGAACCATCATATATATGTATATACATATATATTGTCTTTTTGGGGTGTACCTGGCAATGTTCAGGGGTTAGTTCTGACTCTGCACTCAGGAATTACTCCAGGTGGTGCTTGGGGGACCATAGGGGATTTTGGGGTTCAAACCTGGATCAACCACATGCAAGGCAAACACCCTACCCATTATACTGTCGCTCTGGCCCCTAATTTGGGATATATTATATAGCACATTATAAATTTAATTTACCTGCTTAGGGCTGGAGGGATAGCACAGTGGGTAGGGTATTTGCCTTGCATGCAGCCACCCAGTCCGATTCCTCTGTCCCTCTGGGAGAGCTCGGCAAGCTATCAAGAGTATTCCACCCACATGGCAGATCCTGGAAAGCTCCCTGTGGCATATTTGATATGCCAAAAACAATAACAACAAGTCTTACAATGGAGATGTTACTGGTGCCCTCTCGAGCAAATTGATGAACAACAGGAGGACAATGCTACAGTGCTGCATATAGTATAAAAATATACTATATACATAATCTAACATTTATACATCATTAAACACTTGCATTTATGGCATGTATTATGCCGAGTCTCACATATGAGTGGACATATTCCTGGACCGCTTTCGCTGACGTGCAGCACATCATAAGACACTCCTTACCCATTTTCTATAATTACCACACCATATTTGATAGAGAAAAAAATATATATATGTCTCTCGGAGAGTCCAGCAAGGTACCAAGAGTATCCCGCCCGCCCAGCAGAGCCTGGCGAGATAACCGTGGCATATTTGATATGCCAAAAACAGTAATAATAATAATGGGTCTCATCCCCCTGACCCTGAAAGAGCCTCCAATACGTTGGGAAAGACGAGTAAGGAGAGGCTGCTAAAATCTCTGGGCTGGGGCGAATAAGGATGTTACTGGTGCCCGCTCCAGTAAATCGAAGAACAACGGGATGGCAGTGATACAGTGATACAGTAATCTTGCATTTATTCTTAATCTCTAGGATACTTTCTCCTAATTTTTCTTCTCAGTATCTCTCTTTCCTTCTTTTTGTTGTGGCAATGAGTGGAAGTCACACACACTTGACTGTAGTGCAGCCGGGATCACGCACTTTGTTGTAGCACTGGGGATACCTGTCTCACTTGGGCTTGTGGGGTGGTGCTGGGGATCAACTCTCAGCCTCACCAGCCTCATGCTTGCAAGGCCGCCACTTTTGCCACTGAGCTATCCTAAGACCCTTCTAATTTTGTCTTCTGTCTCTGTTTATGACTTTCTTCATGCTTGGTTGTTTGCACACTCTGAAGAGCTGGCCACTGAGATTTAAAGGGAGTTCTGTGCGTTCTGTGCTCATGCTTCCTACCTTTGGGTCTTCCTGTAAAAGTTATCTGACTAGGCCATTAGGCAGGGGGAAACCTGGAGAATGAATATTTAGCTTCTCCCTCTTTGTCTCAGGGGCCAATTTCCTGAGACAAAAAAAAAAGTCTCTGTCTGGCTCAAGGGTTATTTCTTAAAAGTTATTTCTTAACTTTTTTGTTTTTGTGTGTTTTTTTGTGTGTGGGTGGGTTTTTTTTTTTTTTTTTTTTTTTTTTTTTTTTTTTTTTTTTTTGCTTTTTGGGTCACACCCAGCGATGCTCAAAGGTTACTCCTGGCTCTGCACTAAGGAATTTCTCCTGGTGGTGCTTGGGGAACATATGAGATGACGGAAATCCAACCTGGGTTGGTCATGTGCAAGGCAAATGTCCTTCCAGCTGTAGTATTGCTCCGGCCTCTGTGGCTCAAGGGTTTAATGCTGGTTGCTGGAATTCAGGGAGGAGAGATGGAAGAGGATTGGGAGGTCAACATGCAGCATGTGGTCATAGTTTTGCCTACTGTCTTCTGTTTATGATGTCTCTACTTTCTTCTCTTTGGGAAAAAAATTGTTCAGTATTTGGATGGTATTCTATTCAGAGGAATAGAATTTGGAATGCACAGAGGAATGGAATCTGGGCAACTATTTACTTTGAGACCAGACACCAAGTCTCATTCTGAGAGAGCACCGAATCCTAACCACTGGACCACCAGGGAGCGCACCAAGTCTCATTCTGTTGTCAACATCACCCTCAATTCTTCCCTCAGTAACAGCTAAAACTTTTGGGAGGAGGGGTGTGGTTCTGCAGGGCAAAATAGGTTGCTTCTGGGAATTCCCTGTTTCAGCCTTTGGAGTTCCTCTTTTGTGCCTACTAACTCAATCTCCACACATCTAAATACTGCCCTGTGTCCAGAGTGGAGGAGGCCTGTCAAAACCCTCTTGCTAGTTCCATTTTCATAACTCATGGTTTTAAAAACACAAACAAAACAAAATACAAAAAAAAATACATTTTCTGGGGCCAGGAGAGAGTACAATGGTTAGGGTTCATGCCTAGCACTCTTGGGACCCAAATTTGTTTCTGGGCACCACCTGGTCACCTGAATATCAGGGTCTGCAGTCCTGAAGACCCCTGAGCACTGCCAGGTATATCCCTGGAGGGCCCCAACCCCACTGGGAGGGCCTGAACAGCTTCGGCACTGCAGGACCCAGGCAGCACCGTATTTGTGGGTACTTGTGTTGAACTGCCTGTTGGTCAAGAATCTCGGTGGAGGGTGCCTGGAGTGATAGCACAGTGGGTAAGGCATTTGTTTTGCACACAGCTGACCCAGAAAGCCAACAGAAAAAGGAAAAAAAAAAGAAAAAAAACAACTCACATGATTCTCCTTATACCCTCCAGACCTCCTGAGCATTGCTTGGGAGCCCTCCCAATGAAAAAAAGATTTTTAAAATGAAAAATTCTAATACTTAATATTGTCAAGACTAAAACAAAACAGAACCTTTGTTGTTTTTGTGGCGCTTGGGCAGGTCATGTAGATATATTTTTTTCATTTGCTTATTTTGGGACCACACCTGGTAATGCTCAGGGTTTACTCCTGGTATTGTTTGGAGGACCATATGGGAGGCCAGAAATCAAACCCAGGTCAGTGACATGCAAGGCCTATCCACTGCACTATCTCTTCAGCCCCAAATCATGGAGATAATTTGGCTGTTGTCTCTATTCCAAGTTTGAAATTCCTATTTTTCCTTATAATTTTTAGGGGGGAGTAAGGGGATTGCGAGGAGCAAACCCAGTGCTGCTTAGGGGTTAATCCTGACTCTGCACTCAAGAATTCCTCCTGGCGGTGCTCGGGGGACCATATGGAATGTTGGGGATCAATCCTAGGACAGTCAAGGAAGCGAAGGGAAGGGAAGCTACTTCTCTGCCCCACCCCTAAATTTGTTTTAAATTGTCTAATCTGTGGTTCATTCTCCATCTTGGAGATTCACTGGCCTCTTTACCTGAGATATGTACTCTTTCCCTTCCAGAGAAGCCGTATTCTCTCTTGAACATAAGTAAGTTCTCTCACTCTCTCTCTCTCTTTTCCTCCTTTCATAATTCTCTAAATAACACTATTTTACTTCTAAAATTGTTTGTCTGTTGGCAAGGATGCTCATGCCCCTCCGCAGCCCACAGGGCGCTGACTGGCTCTACAGAATCACCTGTGCACTGATTGTACCTCCAGGCACCTGGGACCCATTTCCCCAGGCTCGGGCGGGGCTCTGTAGTCTGTGTTTCCACCACACTCTACATGGGCTGCTGAAGAACACACACAGTAGTACTCTGCGCAAACTCCCCAACAGATGGTCAAGCAGATCTTAGTTCACAACTTCATTGGCAGTCTGTGCAGATACGCAGATAATCCTGAATATTAGGAAAGGCTTTAATACAAGCACATGCAATGTGTAGTCAGAGCAATCTTCTGTTTATAGCTCTGTTCTTTGAGATGACACCCCATATGCGTGGTTACTATTCCTATGGCTAGCCTGCAAGTCGCTAAGGCAGCTACTATTTTCACTTCTCCTTCACTCTCCACTTGTCCTAGGTGACCTCTTCTATCTTTAGAGAGCTTGGGTTCCAGAACCTTCGCCACCCTGTGTATCTAGTCTTTGTTTATGAATGTCTTTCATGGCAATGTAGCACCTAGTGCTCTGAGTATGGGAGCTTCAGAGAACAGTGTGGTTCTGTGTTTGTCAGACTTTAAAAAAATCGTTATTTGGTTACACTGTTTTTTTGATTTGGGGCCACATCTGGCATTGCTCAGAGCTTATTCCTGGCTCTGCCCTCAGGGTGACTTCTGGTGGGTTTCAACCCAGGTTTGGTTATTAAACCCAGTAGTGCCAGGGAATGGACCCACGTCTGCTGTGTGCAAGGCAAGCTCCCTACTTGCTGTACTATCTCTCCAGGCCCTACATGGTTTGGGTTTATTTTTGTGTTTAAAGTTGTTTATTACTGATTTGTCTTTTAGCTCTCAGAATCAGATGAGCTCTCTTGAGCTCTCCCTAGGTTCCCTAAGTCAGTTCCCCCTGTGACACTCAATAAGAGGGCACTGAATGAATAATGATGAATAAATGCATGAATGGATGTGACTTAATGATAGTGTGCCTGCTTTGCGGATTAAGCTGGAATTTTGAGCCCTGTATCCACTCTTCACGTTGCTGAATGTGAACTCTGGAAGCACTGTCATTGGGAATCCCTGGTACCACACCAAGTGTGAGATCTGTGGTACTTCACAACCAAGGGGCCAAGCACCACAAATGTGCAAGCACTGCAACCAAATGTGAGATCACTGGCACTGCAACAGTGAAAGGAAGGGAAAGTGAAAAATACAAAGCCATCAGGAAGAAAAGACATCCTACTAAAGGAGCAATGCAGAGCATGACAAAGAGCTAACATCCAAGATACATAAGGAACTTGGAATCTCAACAAGGAGCTGGAATGATTACAGCAGGTAAAGGGTTTGTTTGCTTTGCACACAGATCACTGAGGTTTGGTCCCTGACATCCTGTAAGGTCCCTGAACCCACCAGGAATGATCCGTAAATGCAGAGCCAGGAGTAAGCCCTGAGCACTGCCAGGTGTGGCCCCCAAACAAAAAGCAAAGCAAAACAAAATAGAACTTGACAATGATAAAACAAACACCTACATAAAAAAAATGGGGAGAAGGCTGGAGCAATTAGTACAGTAGGGAGAGCATTTGCCTTGTATATGGCTGACTCAGATTCAATCTCCGGCATCCCATATGGCCCCCTGAGGACTGCTAGAAGTAATTCCTGAGCATCACTAGATCTCACCCAAAGGTTGGGAAAAAAAATAGGGGAGAAGCAAATTATCAAAGGAAAGACATAACATGCAGACCCCATAATTAAAAAATAAACATTATTGTTGTGCTGGTGTGAGCCACAAATGAACAGAGAGAGACAGCTCAGGATAAGACAGTGAGTTTATTAGAAGCTCAGCGCTGAGGACCCCACATCAGAAGAGAAAGACACTTGGAGCCCCGTTTGCTGAGAGGGTCTCTCTTTTATCCTTTAAAGTTGGGCTACAATCTACGTACATTCTTATCAGTGAAACAGGGAATACAGAAATAGTAAATAAAAGAAAATCAATACTTCATTCCACAGGGTAAGGCCTTCAGGTGCTCAAAAGGAAAACAGTCAGTGTCAGTATCTCTTGCCGATTTTTGGTGCAGCCTTCAGGTACTATCTCCTGGGTACTCCCTTAAATCTTTTGGACCCAGTGTGCTCCCATCAATCTGGTGGGTCCTTAACTCGGTTAACTGGGGTCATAAAAGGAATGTTACTCCTACTCTTCTCTTCTTTAACTTAGGGGGTCTTCTTTAACTTTAAGTTTCCCAGTCCCCATCACATTTCCTTAATTTTCATTAGTTTTATAATTCTCATTACATACGCTTCTTATTTGTCATTACAACTATTATCATTTAGTATCAGGGAAGTGAAAATAAAAATGAGGTAACATCTCACACCCCTGAGTATGGTCTATATTGAAAAGACCAGAAACAACAAATCCTGGTGGGGGTGTGGAGTCAAAGAAACTATAGTACACTGTTGATGGGAGCCTACAATTATCTAGCTGCCTCGGAAAACAGGATGGAGAATTCACAAATTATTAAAAATAGGCCAATTATATTATCCAGCAATTCTACTCTTTCCAAAGGAGTGAAAGACACATATCCAAAATGACATATGCGTACTCATGTACATTGCAATGTTATTTACAACAGCCAAGATATGGAACTACACAAGTTACCATGACAGATGAGGGGATAATGATAGATAATGAAGTGCTGAACACACACAAACACACACACACACACACACACAAACATAACATACCTGTACAAGTAATGGAAGACTACTTAGCTATAAGAAGAGAAAAAAAAAATTCCCTTTTGTGGCAAGTTGACCAGACCAGGAGGCAGCTGTACTACACAAAAGAAGTCAAAAGGAGAAAGACAAACACAAGATGATTTTGTTCATACCTGGTAAGCTAAGAAACAAATCAAGGGGATGAGAAAAACCAAATGAAAACAAACTTTTGGGTGCAGACTGCAGAACTAAGATTACCAAAGCATCAAGGGGCAGAAGTTTCAAAGGCTAGAGAGGGTAGAGGTGCAACGAACTGGGGCAGAGGCTGTCAGTAGCCGAGTGGTGGGCACGGTGTGAAATCATATACCATCTCAAACATGTGCAGTCTTGAAAATCAGCATTATGCAACTTCATATATGTGTAGCAGCCACCTTCACTTTTTCCTGCTAGGTCTATTTCTGCACGATAACTCATTGAAGGAGAGTCAGCGTGCAAAGAGGAGATGTGGGTCCAATATTTTCTCAGCTGGACATTATGACTATTAATTTACCTTGTGCTTAGGGCTCACTCCTGATTCTGTGTTCAGGGATCACTCAGGGCCATGCTTGGGACAGTCTGTGGTGCTGGGTCAGCCATACACAAGACCAAGTGCCTTACCCACTGCAGACCCAATTCTTTTTTTTTTTTTTCAGTTGCTCCCTTGGATGCTGCTGAACTCAAGTCAGAATTGAATCTAGAAAAGAGGTCAGATTCCATTTGTTGGAGTCAGAGCATGAGGCCTGGTGTCCTCAGGGGAACAAGGAAGAGTCTGTGGTTTGGTCCTCCTTAACCTGCGTACAAGCAGCTGCCAGAGAGAGTTGCAAGTTTTGCATGTGCTTCATGGAAAACATAGGTTGTTTCCCCCAAATTTCAACAACTCTGTATCTTATATTTTCTTTCTTTCTTTTATTATTATTATTTTATTTTTCAAGGGCACACCCAATGATGCTCAGGTGTTACTCCTGGCTGTGCACTCAAGAATTACTCTTGGCAGTACTGGGTGACCATATGGGATGTCGAGGATTGAACCCAGATTGGCTGGTGCAAGGCAAGTGCCCTCCCCATTGTACTATGGCTCCAGCCCTCATCTTATTTTCATCCATACATCTGGCCCTCTGACTTAGGAAGGGCTCTCTCGTGCATGGGAAAGACCATGAAACTCATCTCTCAGGTTTTCAAAAATCTTACAGATTTGTCTGTCACTGTCACTGCCACTGTCCTCCCATTGTTCATCGATTTGCTTGAGTGGGCCTAGTAACGTCTCCATTGTGATAATTGTTACCGTGTTTGGCATATCGAATACGTCACAGGTAGCTTGCCAGGTTTTGCTGTGCGGGCAAGATACTCTCGGTAGCTTGCTGGGCTCTCTGAGAGGGGCGGAGAAATTGAACCCGGCTCAGCCGGGCCGGCTGCATGCAAGGCAAATGCCCTACCACTGTGCTATCGCTCCAGCTCACAGATTTGTCTATTTTATTTATTGCTGTGCTGGGGATCAAACCCAGGTCCCATATATACGCAAGGCACATGCTTTGCCGTCAAATCACATTCCTGCCCAAAGAATCTGCTCTTCTACACGTCCTCTCCTATTCCAGCAGGCTGGGCCCAGTGAACTCCTGATACTGGCTCCACAAAGAGTCCTCATGGATGGGTGTGAGCATGGAAAATTGAAGATCTGAGCTGGTGGGGTGGGCTGACTTCTGGATTCCAGTTTTCCACCAACAGGGCCTGTGACTTTGTATGGGGTCCTGTGCCTTTCTGGGCCTGACTGCCTTGCTTAAATAAACCAGAGGGAAGGTCTTGCTAGAGACCATTCAGATGTCATACAGGGATTTAGCTTCCCACTGCAATCAGGACAGGAGTGCGTGGCCATTGATTTCTGTGTCTGTGTCTGTGTCTGTGTCTGTGTCTGTGTCTGTGTCTGCACAGGATGAAAGATGAATGAGAGACCCCAGTCGGCTCTGACCCTGTAAGGAGTAACTTGCTAAGAGCCCTGCCAGGCTTTCTTTGATTTTGTTGTGTGGAAATGCATTGTATGACAGGGACCTGGTGAGCAGGAACTGCAGAAGCCTCTGTTTGCTTCTAAAAAACAACCTGTACCCCCATCCCTTGGGTTCTTCTTGGTCAAAACAAAAGTTCTTTATTCTCTGTCTGGAATCTGGGGTGCTGGCAAAAGGCAACAAAGACACAATGACTGTCTATTGAACTGCGCATGAAAAGGCCTGGCCAGGGGGTGTCCAGCACCTTCTGGAGCAGTCTCTGAAAGCCTCCTGCAGTGAGGGGCTCGACTGGCTGACTGTTCATTCACTGTGTTTTCATTTGAAACCAGGCACATGAGGGGCCAGATCAATACAAAAGAGGCAGCAAATAGAAGCCGGCCTTGCATGCTGGGGGAAAAGGCAGCTCAGATAGAGAAGGAACCACCAAGTAAAGGGTGCTAGGAGGGCCTGCTTGAGGTGGGAGATGCGGGCTGAAAGTAGACTAGAGAACGAACATGATGGCCACTAATACCTCAACTGCAAACCACAACACCCCAAAGGAGAGAGAGAGCAAAAGGGAATGCCTTGCCACAGAGGCGGTGTGGGGTGGAGGGGACGGGGTGGGGGTGGTGGGAGGGATGCTGGGACCATTGGTGGTGGAAAAAGGGCACTGGTGGAGGGATGGGTACTCGATCATTGTATGACTGAAATGCAAGCACGAAAGTCTGTAAGTCTGTAACTGTACCGCTTGGTGGTTCACTAATAAAAAGTTAAAAAAAAAAAACTAATGAAAAAAAAAAAAGGAGGCAGAGAAGACAGGAAAGGGACTGAAATCAGGAGAGAAAAGAGCTGAGCTTTGGGTGCCTCAGCTGCCGTCACTCCCGACAGAGAAATCAGCAGAAAGGGGGAAGACGCCATGGCCGAAAGCCCATCCTCACGTCCCCAGATGAGCTGGAGGTTGGGACCCGCATGGGAACAGCGGGAGTGTCACTTTCTGCCAGTGGCACAGCTCTGGCCTTGTGATTTAGAAGAGGAATTGTTAGGATCCACTTAGCCAGAGAACTGCCATGACACGCTTTGGGGCCTCTGAGTGACCTATGTCTCTTCCAGGAACAAGAAAAGCAGAAAAAAGTTGCCTCTGTCAAAGATTACATCCCCGGAATGAGATTGGGCCTCCAGAATGTAACTGACAGGCAGTGAGCTGGATGTTGTGGGCCAAAACAACAACAACAACAAAATGTACTCTATAGGTAATAGAAATTTGCTGAGTAATGCTTTCTTGCCAAAATGGAACTTGCTGAATTTAGTGCTCAGAGTCCTTGATGAAACCCATTGCGCTGGGTAGATACTTGGACCCCAGCTAGCTGGAGCAATAAACCTCGCTATGGGCTGGAGTGATAGCACAGCGGTAGGGCGTTTGCCTTGCACGCAGCCAATATGGTCGACCCGAGTTCGATTTCTCCGCCCCTCTCAGAGAGCCTGGCAAGCTACCGAGAGTATCTCGCCCGCGCGGCAGAGCCTGGCAAGCCACCCGTGATGTATTCGATATGCCAAACACAGTAACAACAAGTCTCACGATGGAGACGTTACTGGGCCTGGTTGAGCAATGTGATTTGCTTGCACGATTGGCTCTGTTCTCTGTCCACTGTGCCTGCTGTGCTAATGGTAGGGCATTTGCCTTGTACGCAGCTGACCCGGCCAACCTGAGTTTGATTCCTCCGCCCCTCTTGGAGAGCCTGGAAGCTACCGAGAGTATCTCACCCGCAGGGCAAAGCCTGGCAAGCTACCTGTGACATATTCAATATGCCAAACACAGTAACAACAAATCTCACAATGGAGATGTTACTGGAGCCCCTCAAGCCTAACTTAAAAAAAGAAAAAAAAATATTAAGAAACTTCTTGCTTCTTCATTGACCACTCTGACTCGAAGTCAGTCTTCAAGGTCAGACTCTGATTGGATTATAATAGTGGTGCTTGGAATCCCAGGAGGATATTCCTGTTAACTCTAGCTTCTCAGGAAGGAAGAGAGTCAGAGGCACCTTAGCCCCTACACCAGGTCAGAATGAGCATTGAAGACTTCTAGGCCAGTGGTCTTTAATGTGTGGTCCCCAGACAGGAGTAGGTCCTCAGGTCTACAAAAGTTGAAGAACCCTGTTCTACTAAACCCTGGTTATAACTGCCAATCTGGACTGGACGCAGACAGGTGTGAAAAGGTTAACAAAGGCACCTTCTGTTGAGAGAGAGGAGGAGATGCTGGGTTTGAGGAGTCTTGAACTGCATCACACTCTCCTGTATTGTGTCCTCACCTGAAGGTTTTTGGGTGAGTCCCGTGGGAAGCTCTAGGTGTACAGGTGAAAAGCATGCACCTGAACCCAGGCAGGTCTGGATTCTTGCTCCTCTTGGAACCCTCACTAGCAGTCTGACTGGGGCAAGTCACTCTACTTCTTAAGAGATTCCTCCCTGTGGGGACCAGAGAGATAGTACAGTAGGTAGGACATTAGTCTTGCTTGCAGCTGACCCACGTTTGCCCCCCAGCATTCCATTTGGTTCCCTTAGCACCACAAGGAGTAATTCCTGAGCACAGAGCCAGAAGTAAGCCCTGAGCTTACTTGCTGTGGCCCCACAACTAAAAGCAACGAGCAGGGAAAGAGCTTCCTCCTTTACGAATAGCCCCGACTCCTGCTTCAGAGTGTAATTGAAGGGTTAAATGAGCTAATGTATGTGCCCGCCTGCCTGCCATGGTGCATGCATTCATTCTGGGCCCTGAGTCTCTGTGTTAGCATGAAACAGAAGTCCACACCCTCTGTTTCACCAGGATGTCTTCCAAGGTGGGACACGCCAACTGCTAAAAAATGCAGCCAACCCGTGATTTTTGCAAGAGTTGTTATGGCAACCATATTTTTAAAAGTCACTAAAAGTTGGTGGAGAGCATGAAATCGGGACTAAGTGACAACAAAAAGTGATGGGGATGACATAAATAAACCTGGAAGGAATGGAGAGGAAGGAACTAAGAATACAAGAAGCAGACAGGGACACGCACAGGGAGTTAGGGCAGGAGAGTGACCTGTGTCCTAGGAGGGATGGAATCCTGTCCAGAGCTGGACACAAGGAAAGATGTGCACCTGAAATGGATTCTCTTAGGTCATAGCCATAGACCTAGCAGAGATGCCTGAGCCATTCTGCTTCCTTCTGGGCATGACCTGGGAGAATAGAAAGGACCATTTGGTACCAAGAGATGGGGCCAAAGTGTCCTTGCTTGATTTTTTTCCCTTTCTTTTCTTTCCTTTTCTTTTCTTTTCTCCTTTCTTTTCTTTTCTTTTTCCTTTTTGGGTCACACCCGGCGATGCATAGGGGTTATTCCTGGCTTTGCACTTAGAAATTACTCCTGGCGGTGCTGGGGGGACCATATGGGATGCTGGGAATCAAATCCGGGTTGGCCATGCGCAAGGCAAATGCCCTATTCGCTGTGCTATTGCTCCAGCCCCAATTATTTCTTTTTAATGGGTCATGTTGGGGGGTTGCTTAGGGGCCATTTCTGGATCTTAGCTCAGGAATGACCCCTGGAGATGCTCAAGAGACCTTGTGTGGTGCTTGAGATTGAGGTCAGCCCTATTCATTGCAGGTGCTTAACCCATGTGTGATCTCTCCTATCTATTGCTTGAGCCTTTCAGGTTTGTGGTTTTTCCTTCTTTTCCTCTGTCCCACCTGCCTGTGTACACTACTGGGAGTTCTCTGGCAAGAGACAGGCTCTTCCTGCTCATTCCGGAAGTTCTCAGCAGCTCCTGGCATCAGAGAAATACTCAAATCTTCCCAAGAACAAGAGGGACTCAGAGCCAATTGCCCTCCTGGATGAATAGTTAGATATGCAGGTGGGAGGCAGGGGGTCGTGGCCACTGCCCTGCAGACTCTGCTCCGGGAGGACCCAAGAGAAAGTCCCGAGCTGACAGGTAGGAGGAGGTGTTGCTCCAGCAGGTGTGGGGATTGCTCACCTCCCCTGCTCATCCTTAACCCTTCTCTGTTCCACTCTGTGGCCGCAGGCTGACTCTATTTTAAACTATTATTTTAAATTATTTTTTTTGTCTTTTGGGGACACGTTCAGCAATGTTCAGGGGTTACTCCTTGTTCTGCACTCAGGAATTGCTCCTGGTGGTGCCTGAGGACCACATGGAATGCTGGGATTGAACCTGGGTCTGCTGCATGCAAGGCAGACACCCTACTTGCTGTACTATCTCTCTGGTCCTGGCTGACTCTAGATGTCAGATTTGGGCTTCACATGCCTCTGGCGTCTGGCCAGGTAGAACAGTGGGAGGCACCTGAGAGAGGAGGCAGGAGGAGGCAGATTGCTTACCTCTTCCTGCACTGATGCATCCCAATCCAGCAGGGGCGCTAGCCCTCACTGGCTTCTAAGCCCACCATTTGCTCCCCTGATTTTCCAGGCCTCAGGAGCACATGCTTCCTTTTGTTGTTGGCCCTTGGGACCCCAACCACCTCTTACGGGCTCCCTAGTCCCACACACTCCTCTGCAAAGAGAACTTCTCACTCCCATTTCATTTGAATCAATTGGCTTGAACTTACTTCCTACTGATATCCTGACTTGGCATGTCGAGAAAGAACGAAGACACCAAGGATCCTAATTCATCTGGGACTGGGTTTCTAAGGTACCAGAGGTACAACCTGGAAGGGGACAGGAGGCTGAATAAACGTGAGAGCTACAGAAGCAGCACACAGGGATCAAGGTCCATCACAGAGCTGGGTCACTTGGGTCTTGATGATAGGGCTGGTATGAGTCTGTTGTAGTTCTGTTATCCAGGAGACTTATTTCTTCTCAGGGGAGAAGGTGGTGTCTTGGCATCCTGGGGCAGTGGCGGCACACTGGGAGCAAAGTCACATCTTCATTTTGGATAATACTTTTGTATCTGTCAGGGCTCGGTCTCAGTGAGACTGAGAGATCAGAGGTGACTATGACATTAGAACCAGCAAATGGACTGAGAGAGAGAGAGAGAGAGAAAGAGAGAGAGAGAGAGAGAGAGAGAGAAAGAAAGAGAAAGAGAGAGAGAGAGCAAATAGGGGTGAATGAAGGAGGATGGTCTCAAGGTCTTATCTTAGGGCTGAGACCAGGGCCAAGTGTGGATAGACATTTATTATCTGTCCATGAAACATGGTAGCAGAACCCGGGCCCATGCTTCATGCTTTGACTTTCTCAATAGAACTGGTAGAGAAAGCAAAGGATCTTTAGGGTAATGACCCTCGAAATCACTCTCTGGCACAGAGAGGATCATTGTTCAGGAAGTACATTTCTGTTGTGTGGTGCAGAGAAAGAAGTTTTGTGATAATATTGACACTTGACTGGTTTGAGGAGAGTCCTCTATGGGCCAGTCTCCAGCCTCCAGCCTCCAACCTCCTAGCCTCCCAGACTACAGCCTCTAGTTTTCCAGCCACCCCCAGCCTCCAGCCTCCAACCTCCAACTTCCCAGCCTCCCGGCCTTGAGCCTCCAGCCTACCAGCCTCCTAGCCTCTAGCCTCCAGCTTCCCAACCTCCCAGCTTCCAGTCTCCTAGCCTCCCCGTCTACCAACCTCTCAGCCTCCAGCCTCCTTCCTGGAATTGAAAGAGGGATTTATTTTCAGTCCTTCATGCATGACACCATTGGGATCTCTCCTACTCTTGCTGCTCCATTTGCTTTGTATGGCCAGGGAGTCCAGGACCCCGAACTCCACACCATTTCCCAATCCCCAGATGCTGCTGCCCCTCTCAGGCTAGTGGGGCACCAGGCCACATTTCCACTCTCTCTCCTTCCCCTCTTAACATCTCCAAAAAAGAAAAGTAGAAAAGGAAATAGCAGGTGTAAGTTTTTAGTGCAAGTCAAGCTAGTAAAATTCTCTATTTAGTTCTCTAGAACTGAGATTAAATTCACTCTCGAGACTTGATTTCCACATTTTGGTGGAAACTTGCTATTACCAATTCCCCATATATACGAGTCAGTATCCAGGCTTTCTTTTTGCTTTATTGGCCTATTTTTCTATATCACCTCTAAAGACCTCAGTCTTTTAACTGCAACAGCTTTATAATAAATCCTGCTCTCTATGGTAGAATAATTTCATTCTCCCAAAAGGTGTCTTGGCCTGAATTTTGGGAGAAGCTTGTCAAATTCAGTAATGACTTTTTATTTTTTGAATTTCGTCTAACATACTTTGCTTTATGCTCTCCTTAGTTCTCCTGATTTGGGGGAGAAGGTGGGGTTGAGAGCCCCACTCAGCAGTGCTCAGGGGCTATTCCTGGCTCTGTGTTTAGGACTGACCCATGGTGGTTCTTGGGGGACCATATGGGGTGCTGTGGTTAGGTTAAATGTGTGTGTTCCCATTGCAGACATTCCTTTCCGAGGGGTTTCCATTGCATGGAGGCGGAAGTTTGGCAGAGGAAGGAGGTTAGCAGGGATGTCACAGAAGGAGTGATGCAGGCCCCAGGGATGGCTCAGAGGCAGCAGCTTTGAGTTAACCCCACCGTCACCCCGGGTGAAATTCATAGGTGCTGTCTGAGCTTGCTTCCTGCGGCTCTGCTCTCTGGGATCCTCACACAGTACAGATTCTGTGGGCTCCAGAGCACAGCCAGCTTGTGAGCAAACCTGGTGAGCACTGTGACTGAGCACTTCAGCCAGTTAGCCCCAGGGCACTGCTACCACAACCACAAAAAAAAAAAAAGGGAAAAAGACTAACTACAAAGAAGAGCAATCTGATTGATGGAAACCTTGGATGGTAGGGTTTATTTTCAACTGGCAACTCAATGTATGGCTTGTGCCAAGCACGGTTTGCATTCAGGAGGTAAAAGCGATTCGGTTCTCAGTCTGCACGATCTTGTTCTATGACGTTACCGTGAACACTAAATTAGCAAATACTGAACTGTAGCCCTGCGAGGGATCCAGCTCTGTAAGCCCCGGGAACAATATTGTCAACAGCTCAATAAATTACCAGGTTGGATGTGTGTTTCTGTTTAAAGACGCCTTATGTAACAGACGTGAGTGATTTGTTCACATTGAACTCACGCCACTGCACTGTGTCTCCTGCCTGAGTAAAGCTCATTTCTCACATCGAGTTTTTCTTTCTTCTTGTGCTTTAAGCACTTCACAGCACGTTGCCTGTCATTTAAACAGCAGAACCATCACCCCAAAGCATAAACATGCAAAAAACTCACACTAAATCGAATGTGAGAAGGACACTTGTTTATAGTGTGAGAGCTGGAGCCAGAAGGCTTGTTTCATTAGCTTATTCCATCTTGGATAGAAGCATAAGCCTGGGGGCTCAAATCCCCCTCTGCGTGGAGTGTGTCCGTGAAGGGCCGTGGCAGGGCCGGGAGAATAGGTTCAGGGCTTCAGATACATTTTAAGAGTATTCACGTAGAATTCAGGAATAACGGGGATTGCTTGCCTATTAAAAGCATAGAACAAAAACAAAACACCAGGGACTAGAGAGATATAGATATATAGCAGATAAGGCATTTGCCTTGCATATGGCTGACCTCTGGGTTTAATCTCCCACATCCCATAAGGTCCCCCAAGCACCACCAGGAATGATTAATGAGTGCAGAACCAGGAATTACTGAGCATTGCCGGGTGTGACACTACAGCTAAAACTAAAAAACAAAAACCAAAACTGCCTGCTAAAGGGCACAGTGGATAGGGCGTTTGCCTTGCACACAACTGACCCAGTTTGATTCTCAGCATCCCATATGGTCCCCTGAGCACTGCCAGGAGTAATTCCTGAATGCAGAGCCAGGAGTAACCCCTGTGCATTGCCAGGTGTGACCCAAAAAGCAAAAAGCAAACAAACAAATAAAAAAAAACCCCAAACCCCCCTGCCTGTTAAAATCCATTAATTTCTTTAAAAATACCTCATGGGGGCTAGAGAGAAAGTGCAGGGGTTAAGATTGCATGTGCCTCGCATGTGGCCAACACCAGTACAGTCCCCAGCGCCATATCCTGGCCATCCCCCTGACCCTTTAGCTACCTTTTGATTTTGAAACAATATAACCTCGCACCCTCTTTACCTGCAAATCAGGGAGATGCAGTCCTAGCTGGCCTGGATGCTGAGCTTGCTGTCTGACCACCTGGATTCTGTCTGTCTCCTGATTTGATCGCTCTCTGTAGCCTCACCCTTCACCTGCCTGACAGGCAGTATTGCATCTCTTGACTACACATTGCAGGCTCCTGCTGGATGTTCTCACTGAAGTTAAGGCAAGAGGGTAAAGATCCAGCAGGAGCATGTGGTTTCAGGAGGACCAAGGTGCTGCCTGGGTGGGGGGGGGGTCACACCCAGTGATACTCAGGAGTTATTCCTGGCTCTGTTATCCTCTGTGCTATCGCTCCAGTCCCATTATTCAGCCTTAAACACAGCAACAGAATTGGTAAACTGTACAGTTTCTAACTGCTGCTGTGAGAAGTTGACACAGACCTAGATGCTTGCAACAATCTACACACTCTTTAAAACAGATTAAAAAAACTTGGAGGTCCCACACGTGGTGATGCTCAGGACTTGTTCCTGGCTCCATGCTCAGGGGTCACTCCTGGCAGGACTCAGGGTTCCATGTGGGGTGCCAGGGATCAAACCTATACCAGCTTCGTTGAAAGCAAACCCCTTACTTGCTGTACCATCCCTCTGGTTCCTTCATGTTAAATCTTTAACACTCAAATGAACATTGCTGAGCATTGTTCCTGGACCCTCCTAGCACCACTTGGTAGCTATTCCCAGCACCCAAAAGACAGAATAAGAATGTCAAGATTCTACAACAAGAGCAGAAGCTGAGATTTCCTTTCATGAAATGACACCCAGAGAGTTGGAAGTAATAGCCAAGTTATAAAACAAAAATATAGTCATGAAAACAACGTGGCTATGGAGGGGAATGCTTCCCTGGGTCAGCGTGGCCTTGCCAACCTTCTGCTTCTTCCCCGGACACTCCCATAACTCCCTGCGGCCTGTGTTGCAAATGAGCAAAAGCAGGAAGAAAAGGAGAGTTACTTCCGAGAGTTCACTGACAGCTGTCTCTACAACAACCTTTCTCAACTGGGGACACAGATAAAAGTTGTGTAAATGGGGGGAGGGAGTGGCATGGCATGGGACAAGGGGGTCAATCACTAAGATGATGGGGGGGTGCAAAGAAAGGAAACAAGATGGAAGGGGGCCACTTTCAGAAAAAAAAAAGGCTGAGAAACACATGCTACAATGATGATTTGCTGAAATAAAACTAAAAGGGGCCGTAGAAGTAGTACAGTGGGTAAGGAACTTGCCTTGCATGCTTCAGAGCCAGTTTAATTCCTGGTACCCCATATGGTCCCCTGAGTCCCTCCAGGAGTGATCCCTGAGTGCAGAGCCAGGGGCAAGCACACACAGCTGGGTGTGGCCCCCAAAGAAAAACAAAAGCAAACAAACAAAAATGAAAATGCAAAACTTGAGGCATGGTCTCTGGGTGAGAATACTGAATAATTTTAGCTCTTTCCTGTTCACTGACATGGAATGATGAATTATCTCAGCCACATGTCTGCTGCCCACTCCGTGTTCCTTTCAGGAGTTTAGACCTGTACTTTCTGCTGCTTTCTCAAGGTTTTATAGATGGATGAACTATTGAGGTTGATTCAGATTCTTTAACACACTTTTTAGTCAGCTATGAGTAAATTTAATCAAGATATCACATAGTCTATAGTTCTCCATCTTTTCACAGGATTCTCTCAGGGAACACTCATCCTAGCACTTTGGCAATTCCCAGTTAAATGATTAGCACAGTGCATATAATTTCTTTCATAAATTATAAGTCTTTTCACATGGTGGAGTGTTTGTTGAAAGTGTTATGAATTATTTTTTGTTTTTCCATATAGTTTATGTTCAATAAATTAATTGGGATAGGTTATTATACAATTTCCTTTAACTAAAATTTATTTTAGTCATATGTTTACAAGTATTAATATTTATTTATTTGTCACATCCAACTCTGCTCAGGGATTACTCCTGACTCTATATGCAGGGTGACTCCTGGTGAGCTTGGGGGATAAAACTCAGATTGGCTACATTCAAGGCAAGCATCCTGCCCACAATGCTATCTTTTTTGGTCCCCATAAATATTAATGTTAATGGCTTTGGTGTACAGTTACAGTCATTCACCATCTCCAATATACTCTGTCATCATCTAGTCCACCTTATCAATCGACCTTCCACTGCTCCCCACTCCTGTTCTTGATAATCCTAATTTTGTTATCCAAGTTCAAGTGTTAGTTATCACTTGTTACTTGTCAATGGCATCACTTGTCAATGACATCACTTGTCAATTCCCTTGTTTTATTACTCTATACTTCACAGGTGAGTGAGATAATTTGGTGTTTATCCCTCTCCCTCTGACTTATTTTGCTTAACAGAATACTGTCCAGTTCTATTTAAGTTGCAGAAAACTGCAAAATTTTATCTTTTCTTACAGCTGCATAGTAGTCCATGGTTTCTAAACATCATCACTTCTTTATCCATTCATTTTGTGTCTTTAGACCTTTGGATTGTATCTGTTTTTGTATCACTAGCTATTGTGCTTAATGAAGAAATGAACATAGGTGTGCATACATCTTTTTGAACTAGTATTTTTGTGTTTGGGGGGTAGATGTTGAGAAGCAAAATCGGTTCATTATAAGGGACTTCCATTCTTACTTCTTTTTTTTTAAAAATTAATTAATTAATTAATTGTCTTTTTGGGTCACACCCGGCAATGCACAATGGTTATTTCTGGCTTTGCACTCAGGAATTACTCCTGGCGGTGCTTAGGGGACCATATGGGATGCTGGGAACCGAACCTGGATCAGCCGTGTACAAGGCAAATGCCCTACCCACTGTACTATCGCTCCAGCCCTTATTCTTACTTCTTGGAGATATATCCATACCACATTTTTTATAGAGACTGAATGAGGCTGCATTCTCACCAATAAATAAAAGTTTCTTTTTCACCACATCCCCACCAAGAGTACTTGGTTTTGGTCTTTTTGATATATACCATTTTTATCTTATTTATAAAATTTTAAGATCTTTTATTCTCTAGCCAAGAATGCAATCTCTGGGAGGTTCTTTAATTTATCACATAATAATGTCTTCCTTTCATTAAGTTTGACACCAACTTCCATTACTTTATTCTAGAGGATTCTTTTAGCTAAAAATATGTTTTGAAATAATTATCTTGTGAGATAACTAGGTATACAATGATGATTCAAGAATAAGAAAGTCCCATTGAAATAGGGCTGCCGCGTGGTTTCTTAGCCTAGTCACTGGAATGCAGGATGGAATTTTCCACCTTCTGAAATAATAATCCCATCATGAATCTTTGTGATTGCTCATGACCAAAATCACAATTAGAGCTGCCAATACCCAAGGCAACCATATGCTCTCTTGGCTATATTTTCCTGCATTGTTCTTGTTGAAAACATTTTTAAATAGGGCTTGGGGAGATCGTGCACCTGCAGTGTGCTCAGGATTTACTCCTGACTCTGCACTCAGGGATCATGCTGGCTGGGTTCAGGGCACAATGGGTGGTACTGAGGATTGAGCCTGGGTTGACTGTTTGCAATGTAAGTGCCCTACTGCTATTCTATTTACTGATTGGAGCACAATCTCAGATGGTTTGAATCTGGCCCTTTATAGTCAATTCCAGGGTCTGGCAGCTTCTTTTTCTCTTTTATTCCAAACCTCGTCCCCAATATTTGGCTTCCTTGTTTTTCATTGTTCAATGTGAAACTGATACTATACTTGCATATGTAGGGAAAATATAGCTTCTTGACTTTTCTCTTATTGATTAACTCTTACAAGTTTCTATCTCATTGGGAAGTGGAGAATCAAACTTGAGTTTAAATGATTTATAAAGACCAGGGATATGGCTCAATGGTAGAGCACTTGCCTTGCAGGTGGGAACCCTCAATTCAATTCCTAGAACTGCCAGAAAAAAATGTATCTGATTTACATCAGAATAAGTATATACATATGACTGTTGTATACGTATATATATACATATATAGTATATTATATGCATACATGTATATTTATCCATAAGTAATTTTTGTCTAGGTTATCCATATTCAGACAAAATATTTTAAATTTTAGTCCTTGTGACCAGTTTTAAAGTACTATATGGTAGAACTTCTTGTGACATCATTTTGGAGTAAGGGGAAAGGAAGAATCAGAATCATATGCAATTTTATATGGATTATGGATTTTTTCTATGCTTCTGAAGAATGGATTTCTTAGGAATAATGGGTTCAATTTTGGATTTCTATGGTCCTGACCACCTGTTATGGACTGCAAAGGTTCCACCACAATGTCCTATTTGATTGAACTCAAGCCTTCTGTCCATCCATATGTAGTCCATCTATGTGGTATGTAGTAATTGATGGTACATCACTGATTGTGGGCATTTCAAGGTATTACTTTAGACTTCTCTAGCTTGTCACCTCCTCTACTGCTCTGGTCTGGGGTCACCCCCTGTGAACCTGGGTAGTGTTCCATTGGTGCCCCCTGCCCCGTGATCTTAGGTTTCCCTGAAACAGATATTTCTTTTGTACCACACCTCCACCATATTGACTAGCTCCCAAAGGAGAAATTAAAGACAAAGGTATTTTGTCTTCCACTAACTTTCGTTTCTTTCCCACCACCACTGGGATTGAAAATGATGGAATCTCATCTTCCTCTATGGGAGGGACTTTCTCTCCATCATTATCTCCTTGTTGAGGACCATTAAGCCACTCGCCTTAACTGGGGGTCAGAGAAATCATACGAGGGTAAGGCACTTGCCTTGTATGTGGCCAACCCTGGTTCAATCCCTGAGCACCATTCTAGGAGTAGCCCTCAAGCACAGCCAGGCATGGCTCAACTCCCATCCCCAAAATCCTTTACCTGACTCAACTTTAGTGGTTGAAGATCATCATCTACACATTATGGAAAAAACCCAGTGATTTGAGCTGGCCAGGTAAGGTTGGAAGTCTGAGAAGATTAGAGATTGTGGATCACGGGAAATAAGACTACTCTTATTTGATAATTCCCCAACAGTACATCCTAAACATCTTTTAGATATGATACAATGAACTGAATTGACCTTGAATAACTTCTTCTACCAGAATTAATCATTCTAAAAATCAAAACTAAATATATTGACTATTTATGTTGATTGGGCATTTTCTTAAGACATACATTTAATCCACATATAATCCTATGATGTAAAAAAATTTCAATGATGTAAAGACTTTGATTATTCCTATTTTGCTCACAAGGAAAGAATGCCCAGATAAAGGATAAGATATCTTTCCAAATCCACAGGGTCAAAATTACTATTTGAACCTGATTTTGTCTGACTGTGGATACTAATCTCTTTCATCATTCTTCACTTTAGCCTGTTGACAAGTCTATTCTGCCACTAAATATTGTGCATTGTATATAACATAAAACAAATATTTTCCTCATCAGTTAAATTTCATATCACCACCCCTCCCTTTTCCACATCTTTCTTATTTTATTCTCTTTGTCTGAGATGCCCTCTGCCCAAAATTTCTCACCATCCAGGCCTATTTCTATCTATACCCTCAACGCTTTTCTTCTCTAACACTCATGGCTGGAATCTATCTTCAAAATCTGGTCCTTTTTTTTTTTTTTTTTTGCTTATACTGTCTTTCTGGTGTCTCAGTGCCAATATACAATTTTTTTTTCTTTTTGGGTCACACCTGGTGATGCTCAGGGGTTACTCCTGGCTCTGCACTCAGGAATTACTCCTGGAGGTACTCAGAGGGCCATATGGGATGCTGAGAATCGAACCCAGGTCAGCCATGTGCAAGGCAAATGCCCTACCCGCTGTGCTATCACTTCAGCCCCAGTGCCAATGTAGATTTAATCCTATACTATTTTGAAACTTGCCTTGAGATTCAGGTTGCATCTCTAATACTTTTGTTCTTGCACAGAAGCCAGCGACAAGGATGACTGGGCAGAAGACCTTTCTCTGCATCCACTGGGTCTTTCTTGGAGCAGTATTGTCAAAGGAATATGTCAGAATCTTGCCTAGGAGCCAGATCTAGACCTGCCTGAGAATCCAAGGTCAGCACTAAAGGAGATTCTGGAAGGGCCCTTTCACTTCAGTCTGGGGCTTGCACATGGAAATTCAGTTCAAGGAGTCAACAAAGGCACACAACTACCCTGCATCCTCAAGACTTTCTGTTCAAAATACTGGAGTCCTGTTTCTTGGAGGCAAACCTTTCTTTACTCTCCTGGGTAATGATTATTTTATTCTAACTTTCATGAACCCTTTATCTTCCATCCCAGTTTATACCCTGGAATAATTCAGTGAATGTCCAAGTAGCTATAAAAGTAAGTGACTCAGGTAACTCCAAAAGACAGTGAGTGCTTGATTGGCAAGCTCAGGTGAGAAGGGTCTCATGAGCAGAAGGCACCTGGTTTCTGGGAGCTCCAAGAATCATCATTGCTCGGCTCGGCGGGTGGTGACTTACATGAAGATTTTACAGGCTTTCTGGGCGGGGGGTGGGGGGTGGGGGCTCTTCAGGTGGTTTTATTTATTTATTTATTTATTTATTTATTTATTGAATCGCTGTGGGAAGTTACAAAGCTTTCAGGTTTAGGTCTCGGTCATGCAAGTATCAATCACATTTCCCTGTACCAATACTTATCTTTCACCACGAAGAACCCCAATAAACCCCCACCCTCCACCCCCCCAATGCCTGTGGGGCAGATGAATTCTAGTTAACACTCTATCTACTTTGACCAGCTTCATTGTTTCGAT
Source organism: Sorex fumeus (assembly GCF_029834395.1). Lineage (NCBI taxonomy): Eukaryota > Metazoa > Chordata > Mammalia > Eulipotyphla > Soricidae > Sorex > Sorex fumeus. Next base: position 22,449,477 of record NW_026606101.1, read on the forward strand.
AAAAGTTGCACCATTATTATTTAGACTTTACCCCCCGCCCCCCCCCAAATCAGCCATGCTGAAAAAGCATTGTGAAATGATTTGCTTTCTACAGCTGGGTTCAAGAATTAAATGATGTCGCATGGCTGCTATTGCGGCCGTGCGGTTTTGGATTTCTGCTATTTTATTTATTAACCCTGGAAGTATTTCTACTGAGAGTCAGATAATTAAGAGATTGGTTTCTGTGCTTCTGGGGCCGTGGCGTGCCGGAGAGCCGCTCATGGGGGGCAACTGGTGACCTCGGTAGGGCGTGAAGGATGGGCCGGAACGCCCCTCCCCCCCCTCCCATGAGGTTTCAGTCGCGCCCCCACCCCCGGCTCAGACCTGCTCTCCACAAGGCTCCCATGCAGCCACCATCTTTCTTTCCAGAGAGGAGAGGGCAAATGGGGCAACACCCTTTCCCCTCCGGGCAGGCAAGATGGCGTGGATTAACGCATAGTCCGTTCGCTTTTCTGCTCCAAGCTGCCGGTTTTCTGCGTTAAGTCCTTGTGCTTCTGGGGCCGTAGCCATGCCGGAGAGCCGCTCGTGGGGGGCAACTGATGAGCAAAACTCTCCTTCCACTGTCTGCATTTCCAGGGGCCAGGAGTCCCTCTTCACTACCTGTTTTCCTAGCACCACTTCCAAATCGTGGACATTTAAGTCAAGTGTGTTCAGACTTAGTGCAGCAGGACCTTTTTCTCAGAAGGAGGGAGACAGGAATACTAGAACTATCCTGGTATGATTCTCTCTGGTTTCTTTGGCACCCTGGATTTGAAGTCCCTTGGAAGGGAGGGAGGGATCTTCTGTGTAATTGTGTAGACTAAGACTCTTCTGAAAAGTCAAAAACCAGCTTAAATGGCTTTTTAAAAATTATTATTTTTATGTTTGCTTGTTTGGGGGCTACATATCAAGCTGTGCTCAGGGCTTAGTCCTGGCTCTGTGCTCAGGGCACCATATAGGGTACTGAGGACTAAACCTCTAGGTCAGCCTCATGCAAGATAAGCATCCTGTCTGCTGTACTATCTCTTTGCCCCTTAAATAGCTTTTTAAACCTTTTTAGGGTTGTTTTTTTTTTATAGAATCACCATGGGATACAGTTACAAAGTTGTTCATGATTGGGTTTCAGGGTTTCAGTCATACTATGTTCCAACATCCTTCCCTTCACCAGTGTACATTTCCCACCACCAATGTCCCCAGTTTCCCTCCCGTCAACCCTTCCCCCCCACCCCCCTCCCCCACACACGCTTCCCTGCCTCTATGGCAGGCTCTTACCTTTTGGGCATTATGGTTTGCAAAACAGGTACCGAGACGTTATCATGTTTGTCCCTTTACCTACTTTCAGCATGCAGTTCTTGCCCAGAGTGATAATTTCCAACTATCATTGTTATAGTAGTCCCTTCTCTATCCTAACTGTCCCCACCACACCTGCAGCTTCCCCTCACCCCAATACACACAGACACAGACACACACACAGACACAGACACACACACACACACACACACACTTGTTTTAAGTCTCTTCATTAAGTGACTCTTTGGGCCAGGCCTGCTGTTAGGCAGTGGTCACTGAACCGGAACCAGAGTGAGGCCCTGGGGCAATGTTTTGGCGCCACCAAGTGTCAGCTGTGTGCCCTTAAACAGGCAATTGCCTCATTTGGAATTCATGTCCTCATTGAGGAAAGGAGTGGTTGAATTACATGCTTTTATAGAGTAAATGACTTTTCCTGCTCTTTTGTCCTATTGTGTTTGTGTGGTTTCAAGTCCTGGGGAGATACAGGGTAGACACAATGGTTAAGTTGAAGAGAGATTTTTCAGTGCCATCATTTATTTGCACCCCCTCCTCCCACCCCCTGAAACAGAACTCAATTTAAGTTTTCTAATCACCTCCTACGTGTCACATTCTTCCTCAGAATTTTGGAATTGGTTTTCTGGCCTCAGGGCCTGAAGCCAGATTTTTTTTTTCAATTTGAGAATCAACTTATTTTAGAAGCTGAATGTTGAAAGAAAACTCTCAAATAGCTCCAACATCCATCTTTTTGCTTACTCTGGATGAGAAGAAGGAGATGAAACTGTTTCCAAATGAGACTAAAATTTCAATACGAAATAGTACATATGGATGTTCATCTATCTCAGCACATTAAACGTTTCTGAAGCTTTCAGTAATTAATCTTGAGAAGGGTAAACACGATTGCAATGTATTTATTACTTAACACCAGTTATATGAATGAACAATTTCCATGCAAACAGCAGTTTTCATTAAACAAACAAGATGCCTTTTAAATGAAGGGGCAGCGGGGAGGGAGTCAGTGATTCTCTGTTATACGCATGCTTGAATACACTCCTGGGTTACAAGTCTGAGGGATATAAAATAGCTTGGTTGCTGGTATGAGCTGCCACTGGTCTAAGAATGTCTTCGGCAAGTTACTTTTCTTTCAAGTTTGAACTGCGTAGATGGCCTTTGCATCATCTATATACACTAACATAGGGAACAGATGAGTGGGGGTGGGGGATGCTTAAACAGTGCCTTTATGATCCGTTATATTAGCCATTTGATAGCAACATAATGCTTCATTCACTGGAAAAACCACAAATACACACTGATATTTACAAAAGTCATTTTCAGCAAAGGGTGATACATTTTAGGATTAAAAGAGAAAAGCACGATGAATTCTTTTTTTGACTGACATGATCTACTCTGAAAGAAGTTCCTTTAAAAACAAAAAGAATTCCTTTACTAGAAGATTAGAGTAATAAACATATAGTTACTATATTGTTTGTAAAAATTCAGACAACTCCAACTACTTGCTTGATTTTAGAATGTATTGTGCAAGTCAGTAAAATAAGAATTTATAAGCCATTTAGTTTAAGCTAATATTAAAATGAGTTTGTTTCTTCCTTTGTTTTTCTTCTTGTCTTTTTTGGTTGCACCAGGTGATGCTTAGGGGGTACTCCTGACCCTGCACTCAGGAATTGCTTCCAGCAGTGCTCGGGGGATCATATGGGATGCTGGGGCTCGAACTGGGTTGGCCCATGCAAGGCAAATGTCTTACCCACTGTACTATCACACAGGTCCGGGTTTGTATCTTCTAAGGGTACAATATTTGGGTTGAATGTGAGCTGTTGCATAGTAATAGAAGAAAATGTTGACTGAATGTCACTGTTGGATGCATAAACCAAACATAAAAAAACAACAACATATAGACATAAGTGAACAATGAATTCCTTCCAAATAGAAAAGTAGAAGATGGCATAATGGGGTCACTTGCAAACCAAATACCAATATAGCACTGTAGCACTGTCCTCCTGTTGTTCATCAATTTGCTCAAGCGGGCCCAGTAACGTCTCCATTGTGAGACTTGTTGTTACTGTGTTTGGCATATCGAATATGTCACGGGTAGCTTGCCAGGCTTTGCTGTTCAGGCGAGATACTCTCGGTAGCTTGCTGGACTCTCCAAGAGGGGTGGAGGAATCAAACTTGGGTCTGCTGGGTCAGCCGCGCACAAGGCAAACGCCCTACATGCTGTGCTATCACTCCAAATACCAATATACAGTCTTTAAAACTAATCAGGAAGAAATGAGGACAAGGACACATGCAATCATAGGGTATACTATAATACAATCAGATTTAGGGGGTGCATACATCTGCTTGGTGACATGTGGGGGAAACTTTCAAAACTTTTAAGACCACAGGGATACTGAGAGTCTGGGGGTGGGGGGAGTTTATGTCTCTGAGATCTTGAGGTTAAATCTTCTTCATAATTACCCAGTGCAGGGATTCCTTTTTGCTTAGGCTGGGTGGGTTGCACTTTGCGAGATGAAGGGTCTCTGACCCAAAGATGGGAACAAAAAGATGACTGTTTCTTTACAATAGTTTCTCTACCATTAGCCACAGTGGATAAGGTTTCCTTTGCTCAAACTGTTCATATCATATCATACTTGCTAAAACCGGCATCTGCTAGCTCTCTCTCCCAGAGGTCCATAAATTAGGTAGAGAAGATCTTTTCACCATTCCAAGTCACTGAAGGAAAACTGATATGCAGAGAGAATACACACCCAGGTCCCATGGTGTGTTAGAGTTTAGAGTTAGAACTTGAATTCATTTAAGTTTAGAGTTTAGAGTTTAGAACTTGAATTCATTTCTTTGGATTCCAAGTAATGCTGATTTTGTGAAAGAGGGTTTGCTCCGGAAAAGGAGTTCGGGTCTTAGCAACGGACACATACAGATTATGGACCGTTTATCCCCCCACCCTTGCTCTTTTCTCTGTCTCCTTCCTTCCAGAGTGTTGGGAACTTTTTGTGTTTCTAGTATGGAACTGCAGATTGATAAGCTCTCTCAAGCGTCAATGGAAAGGAGGTTGTTTTGGTTCTTCCTTTTTGAAATTACAACAGTATATTATATTATAGATAACTAATAACCTAGTCTTAAGAAAATGTATTCCCCTGTGACTCCTAGAGAATGCCCTAGTAGGATTAGGTAGTAGGAGTTAGATGTGGAAAACTCAATGTAGTGGTAAGAGCGTTCCTGCTTCCATGAGGTTATAACATCACACTCTGAGAAATTTATTCTTTTTTTTTTCTTTTGGTTTTTGGGTCACACCCGGAGATGCACAGGGGTTACTCCTGGCTCTGCACTCAGGAGTTACTCCTGGCAGTGCTCAGGGGACCATATGGGATGCTGGGAATCAAACCCGGGTTGGCCGCGTTGCAAGGCAAACACCCTACCCGCTGTGCTATCTCTCCAGCCCCGAGAACTTTATTCTTACATTTCCACAATATCTGTGTGCATTGCTCTATATCCTTTGGGCATTCTTGCATTGATGAGAAGTTGGAGAATTAAGTTCAGACAACCATTTGTGGCTACTAAACTGGATGTAGCTTCAACGGGATGTAGTTGATGACTCCACTAGCGTCTTCATTTTGGATGTTACTGAAATCTTTTTACCTAACAAGATCACCAGCAAACGGTCCTTGTCTTAATCTTATTGTGTGGTTTACACACAGCAGGTGTCCAGTTCATGCCATTTGCTGTGACTTGTGTCTAACCCCACCGGTGTGGTTGTGTAGATGCTGTAGAGGAATCAGGTTAGCTGCTGTGGTTGATGTCTCTCTCTTTTCACTGCAAACTATGACTGAGAAGCACCCAACTCCTTAAACCCCGAGAGGCACAAACACCGTCGCCTTTCAACCCAGCCTAGGAACTCGGTCACTGATGGATTTTGCTGAGAAAGGCTGGTTTGTGGGAGTAGAGGGGGTTTCAAAAAGATGAAACAGCAGGCAGGTCACTTCAGCCGGATGCAGTCCACCTCTTCCGTGGCGGGCACGCCGCTGGTCTTGAGGTCGAGCTCGGCGCTGGACTTGCTCCCGTGGTGGGACGGGCGCCAGTGCAGCAGCATCATCTTCTTGAAGTACTTCATGGTGTTGTTCTTGACGGTCACGAAGCACACGGTGTTGATCATGCTGTTGCTCATGGCGATGCACTCGACCACGTAGAAGGCGGTGAGGTAGTGCTTCTCCTTGACGATCATGGAGGGGAAGAAGTCGCGCACGATGGTGAAGCCGTAGAAGGGCGCCCAGCACAGCACGTAGGCGGTGAGGATGCACATGAGCACCAGGACCGTCTTGCGCCGGCAGCGCAGCCGCTTCCGGATCTGCTCGGTCTGGAAGCCCGGGACGGCCTTGAACCAGAGCTCCCGGGAGATCCTGGCGTAGCACAGCGTCATGGTGAGCACGGGGCCCACGAACTCCACGCCGAAGATGAAGAGGAAGTAGGACTTGTAGTAGAGCTTCTGGTCCACCGGCCAGATCTGGCCGCAGAAGATCTTCTGCTGGCTTTTGACGATGAACAGGACCGTTTCCGTGGTGAAGTAGGCCGAAGGGATGGCCACCAGGATGGACACCACCCAGACCAGAGCGATCAGGAAGGACGCAGTTTGGTAGTTCATCCGGGGCTTTAAGGGGTGAACGATGGCGAGGTACCTGCGGGGTGGGGGGGGTGGAAAGGGACGGCTGTCAGTAGTGATGTGGGCATGGCAACACTAGTTTTGAACTCACCTCACACGCTACACACAAGAGAAGCAGAATGTCAGTGGTACCCAACTACTTAGTATCCAGCTTCAATAAGCTTCATCTTGTTCTAGCAACATCATTGGGTGTCTGGAGGGGTGCAGTTGTTTTGTGGAAAGAGTATGGGCTTTGGATCAAACCGGTGGAATAAATCCCAGCTTTCTTCCCTCTGGGTCAAGTGAATCCCTGAGTCTCTTTGAGATTCCTGTTTGCAAATGCAACAAGGGATTAAAAATGAGCCCTACTTTGTAGGCCTACTGTGAACATTAAATCTGATATTTACAAGAGCCTGGTTGGTAGTAGGTGTGAGTAAAGATCTGTGGCCTATAATGATAATGATAATGATAATAAATCCTAGTAATCCCATCTTGGCTTCCAGTTTTGCCAGTCTGCCCAAGAACATACTACTTCTCATTCTAAATATCTTAAAGGTTAAGGGAGAAAGAAGGGCATGAATCTCAGAGATGGGGGGAACTTCCAAGGCAGTGGACAAGATCTTTCTCTCTCTTTCTCTTGGATTGTCATCCTGAAGAAAGTAAGGGTGACTCTGGAGTGAAATATGTCCAATGGGAAGTAAATGACTTGCCAAACTCATTTGGTTCAGGGACTGAAATCCACTTGATACAAAGCTTTTATACTCCACTCCTCCTACTCCTGGTACTGTCTTAGTTCAGATGAAGAATGTGAATTGCTTTTACATCATAAGTCAGCACACAGCACAAAGCTTTTTAAAGCCTTCTTTTTACAATGGTAATACAACCTAAGAAAGAGGTTGGGGTCCTTTATGGAAACTGATACCTATTTAGACACTTTAGTACCCTGAAATTATTCTGTGTTTTATTGGGGAAGCTGATGGGAAGAGATGGAGGAAGAAAAAATGCATGAGGAGCAGGGAAGAAAGAGCTGAACACTGGAAATGAACCTATACTCCAAACCTGTGGCATCCAGAAATGGCTGAGAGTTGCCCTTCTGATATCTATTTCTACATTGTGTAAGAGGCATCTTTTACCAAGAGGTTAAATGAAGTTCCAGGGAGAACTGTGTGTCTCCCACACTTCCTGAGCCAGAATACAATGGATACACTTCAAATTTTAGGGTTGACTGTGAAGCAGTTCCCAATGTCCATAGATCACACAAAGGACTATTATCAGATCACACAATGGACTAAGAGGGAGTCTTTCCATCCACCTTTAATATAATTTGCCCTGCTTTTTAATTAATTTAGAAGCTGAGTGAAAGGTGCTCTCTGTCAGGCATCTGAAACTCCTGCACACACTGCTGGGCCACCTTTGAGTCTCAGAGGTCTGTGGGTTCTTCTGCTCTTTCTGGTCAAGCTGTCTATCCACTGGGAAAGGGTTTTCTGGTCTTGCCCATTTCTCCTTCAGCACAACCAGCTACACTCCCCAACCCAAGGATTTCATTATCCTACCAGTCGGCAAAATCATTCAAGCAAGTCAATCACAACCTCCCATGGGATTTAGGAATCATGTCATTCTCTTGCCACTGTAACACCCTCCATCCATCATCCTTGCTTAGTCATTCTCTCCTCAGATGCAACTCCTACTTGGCTCTGCAAGGTGTTTGTTGTTTTTCGTCCTTGTGTGCCTAATGACCTTTTCACTGTCCAGTATTAGGTGTTGTGTGTTTGACCAGATTGTATTCTTTAGGGTAAGAGAATCCTGCCTTCAACAATGGGGTGACTAGGAATGTTCAGAATAGCAGAGAGGAATCAACAACTTCTTCATGAAACATCTCCAGACTATGTAAGAAGCATAGTGATCACATAGCCCTCAAAGTACTCTTGACTTATCATTTGGCAATTATAGTTTTCAGAAGAAAAGATCCCTGAGGCCAAGGACTTTCTATCACTTGGCGTGTCTATTCACTAAGGTGCATTGGGCACACGGAAGGACCCACTAACTTGTTGCAGATCTACTAGATTGTTGCAAATACTGTTGAGGCCCCACTCTTTTCTCCTATCACCTCACTGCACACCTATACCTGTGCACTCCCATCTTCCATCCCCTTGCAGTTCTTTATCTGAAGGACTTCTCAGGCCTCCACGTGCTCTTGGCGATCTATACAGCATTTTCAGATCAGCCCTCAAATATGACTAATATAGTTGGTGTATAAATACCCCAGTTCCCTCTCGCCTCCCACTCCTGAGCAAACCTAGAGGTGTGATTTACACCTATTCCAAGAGTTACTCAGCAAGAAAAAAGCTCCAGTTGTCCCATTATGTGCTCAGTAATGGGGCCTGTATCAAATGCATCCCTTTGTCCTACTCTCACTCCTCTATATGTGTGTCCTAGGCGTTATTGTCTATGAATCCTATTCTTGGAGTCTGTTTTGAGAAAAAAAAACAAGCTAAGGCATGGGCGTAAGTATTGTGAGTATTGTGATGCCCAGAGTTAGAGGGGTAGAAAGATGGTCATTACATTTAATTTCTTTTGGAAATAATTGTCTTCATATCCATCATGAGATTGAAAGAAAGCATCATATGCTAAAGGTGTTGGGGTGCCTTTGGTAGGATTTGGAATGTATTCTTTAGGCCCTGAAACTTTTGAAGGCAATTTTATAAGCAATGAGATATTTTTTATGAAGACCATCAATATGATATTCTGATACTTAATAAGGGGGAATGTAGTTTCAAGGGACAGTCAGGAGCTGTTGAGAAGATGAAGAAGAGATAAGTTAGAGAGTTCTGGGGATGTTGCTTATTGGGAGAGTGCTGGCTTTGCTTGAACGAGACTGTGAGTCCAATCCCTGTTATGATCCCCACCTCTGTGAGGTAATCTCGGGCACCACATCAAGTATGATTCCTGGTGAACACTAAGGAACTAAACGTGGCAACCAAGTACACAAACCTTGGAACAGTAGAAACATTAAAGGTAAACTAAGTGGCAGGGAGATTAATAACAAAAAAAACATAACAAAAAAATAACAAAAAAACAAAAAAATTAATAACAAAAAAAAAAATAGAAGAGCATTTTGATAACCTGGTCATAACACAAAGAGTAACTGCTGAGACCTGATGAAAATTGAACATAAAGGATAAAGGGTGGGGGATAGAATAAGGAGAAAGACAAAGAATGATGGTGATTTTGTTCTTGCTTTAGCAATTGGAAGAAAGGTGGAATTCTGATAGAGTTGGGGAGCTGAGGGACAGAGCTAGCTTGGGGTAAAAAAAGGAACCACCTTTGGTGTTGGATTAGGTGGTTGCTTACCCCAACATGCCTATGTTGTGAAAATCAAATATATCATGAAAACAGTTCTCAAATGAGACAAAAGGGATGGGGAAGTGATAATTCTCTCTATATGTCCATCAGAAATACTCAAGAGATAAACATGCAGAATTCTGGGTCTTGGGCTAAGGGATTCCCATTCAAAATAGGGCTGGGGAAGGACCCAGGAGTCTGACTTAGTGTCAGTTTGTCAAATTATTCTTTGCATTATTTTTCTCTGGCGGTGTTTTATTCAGGTAGCTGATATTAATATAGCATAAAGGTTCATTTCAGGGCTGAGGAAACTCAGAGGGAAAAATTGTCTTTCTGGCAGGAATGATGCTATATGAAATAAAGAGGCCTCTTATCTGCACATGCATTTTATTATCATAATGAAAAATAATGAACTGGTTGATTAAAAAGGACACAAATCTAAGTAGCACTTAGGATGAGAGAAAATAGAAGAGTCTAAAGGTGGGCTGGAGCAAAAGCACAGCGGGTAGGGCATTTGCCTTGAACACTGCCAACCTGGGTTTGATTCCTAGCATCCCATATGGTCCCCCGAGCACTGCTAGGAGTAATTCCTGAATGCATGAGCCAGGAGTAACCCCTGTGCATCACCGGGTGTGACCAAAAAAGAAAAAAAAAGAAGAGTGTAAAGATGACAAAAAAGAAAATCATGATTAAGAAACACATTATCTAAATGAATATTAGCACCACTTGCAATCATGAACCCAGAAGCTGTGGCACCAACTTCCCCCTTAAACAGAACCGACAGAACCTTCAGTGGTCCAATGCTGGACATATTAATAAAACATGTGTAAAACTGATGGTAGGCACTTACAAATTTTACTCCATAAATTTATAATAAAGCAAGGACTTCTACATCACCTTATGCAAATGTATGCAAATGAACTCATGGATATATGCATTCAAAGTGAAGGTAAGCAAGACTTTCCTACTTCTATAAACAAGCTGTTATTTTAAAAATATGTCACAAAGTCCTGAGAAACAAAGTATATAACATTATGATTCTATACTTGTGAAGTTAAAGAACAGGGAAACTAAACTATGAAAAAATCCAGTGTGGGGGTGTCAGAGCACTAGTACAGCAGGTAAGGCACTTGCTTTGCATGTGGTCTACCCAGGTTCCATCACCATCACCCTATATGGTTCCCTAAGCACCAGGAGTGATCCTTGAGTGCCAGGAGTAAACCCTGAGCAAAGCTGGGTGTGCAAGCAACCCCCCCTCCAAAAAAAGTAAGTAAATAAATAAATAAATGAAAAAAAAAAGAAATAGTGATTGTCTGGGGTGGATGGTGAGACTGACTGCTAAAGTTTTCTAAAAGATGGCAATGGTCTAGATTTTGATCTGGACACTGGTTGCTGTAAAAACTTGGCAGAGGTTTTCTTGACTGCAAGCTGCCCCTCTTCACTGGCTTCCAGGAGTAGCTGCCGGAACTGACTTTTATTCTTATATTTGGTGCTACTCTGTCATGTGACACGCAGCTGAGTGAGGTGTGGTTTGGGGACAATGACTAGAACTGGGGAGAAGGGGGACCTCAGGAGACCCCCCTCTTGCCCATATTTGTGGGTGCAGGAACTCTAACTGGAGAAACTTCTTGGTTCCTTCCTCTTGTCCCCCAGAGAGATTAACAAGCATTCAATTCTGGAGCAATGCCCAGTGTCAGAGTGGCAGCCCGGCCTGGCCCGCATCTTTATCTCACCCAGCATGCTCACCTGTCGATGGCGATGGCCAGCAGGGCATTGGTGGAAACGTAGAGAGAGACGGTCCGTAAGTAGTTGACGGAGGCACAGAGCACGTGGCCATGCTCCCAGGAGAGCTGGCGGACCACATAGTAGTCCATCTCAAAGGGGCAGCAGACAATGGCCACCAGGAAGTCAGAGATGGCCAGGTTAGCAATGAGCAGGTTGGTAAGGTTGCGCAGCTTCTTATAGCGGGCCAGGGCAGCAATGAAAACAAAGTTGCCGACACCACACACCAGCATGATGCCTGCCAGGGCCACGCCGATGACAATCTTGGCTGCAAAGAAGGTCCGCGTCTTGGTCATATCCTCCTCCTCGTCCAGAGGGAGGTCATAATCACTGTAATTGAAGTTGAACGGGAGGGAGGACACGGAGTCCTGAGGTGGACTGTAGTTGGGTGCCAAAGTAGTGTTCCCACTGTGGGCTGCCATGATGGAGGTCGCAGGGGGTGTGGGGGGTGGGCTCCTTGGGGGCCAGACCTTTTGCTCTCATGAGCTTAGCATGCCTACCACCCTGCTGGAATCCTTGGGGAGAGTCGATACACCATGCCAGATCCTGGAAGGAGACACAACCAGCGAACAATATGCAGGACAGGACCCGGTAGTGTTCCCCAGGATCCCCAGGTCTAGCCCACCACGCCATTAGCCAGGACCATCCAGGGCCTAGGAGAGAGGACACTGGCCATCTGGCCATTGAGAAGCCCCCCCTACTCCTCCTCCCCAACTGGCAGCCAGGAGACTCACTGCCTACAAGCTGGTCTCTGCCCAGACACCCAGACACCTGCATCTTTGGCCATTTCCCACAAGCAGGACGGATGTGGCCAGTCACGCTTCCTTTCCCCCCATTGCCACCGCCCCCTCCTCCCCTCCCGGTCTTCAGGATTCACCACGTTGCTGCCAGGCTTCATGACACTCATAGCGTTGCACTGTCAGCGGGTCAAGGGCAATAAAGCTTTGGGCTAGGTCACAGCAGGGCACTGCTCCCTCAGGCCAGGCCAAACCCATGAACTGGGCAGTCACCAAATCCATTTTCACAGGGTCAGGCTGAGTCATTTGGGGCCAGTGATTTATGTTGGCTAAACCCCAATCTTCCTGTCCACTAGAGTCCTGTTGCTGAGCCAGGGATCTGGACATGGTGGACAAGGGCTGGCTCCCTTTCCATGGGGGGTAAGGAAACACAGGTGGCAGGTGGAGGGGGCTGTGGGTGAGGAAATTCAGCCTCTCTGACTTTTGAGAACCAACTGGAGAAAGCAATCCTTTGTCTGCTTCCCTCCCCGCCCTCTCCTCGCTCCCATCACCAGCACCCATTTCCACACCTAGAATCAGCCCCGCCACATCCAGGGACCAAGGTCGGCGTCCTCTAAAATTAGGGGGTGCTTCTGGATCTGGCTTGATGAGAAACAGTCCCTGAGGGGGCAGGGGGTCGTCAGCGCGTATCCTGAAAGTTCTGAGCGCTCAACAGTCCGCCAGTGGCTTGACGCCAAGTGGGGAAATAAAGGCTGGAAAGAGCTGAGCACCTTGCAGGAAGAACTCGCACCCATCCCCTGCGGGGCAGAGTGGTCCCACTCCCAGTCCTTGACACATCCCATCAACGACTACTCCCGAAGCCGGGCGCGCAGGTTCCGGTAGCGGGATGGGGGCCACTGCTGGAAAGTCAGTCTTGCCGGTCCTGCGAGGGCCGTGCGAGAGAGGGACGGGTTGCGTGGGGTCGCAGAGCTGGTAGCGGAGACCCGTCCTCCCGTAGCGTCCCCGCTGCGAGTTCAACCCACAATGGGTGTGTGTTCCCTCCGGGGCGCCTCTGGATCACACCAAAGCCCCTCATGCTCAGGGGAGGTCCCCGTTCTCCGGACTCGGACTCCGCGCCCGGTCTCCCCGGTTCGGTGTGTGTGTGTGTGTGAGTGTGTGTGCGCGCCCCTTTGGGGCAGGTTTCGGGTGCTTTTCGCGGGGAGCGCACCCTGCTAGGGACCGGCCAGCACCGGTGGGTGTGGGGAGGTACCCTTTCCTGCCCAACGAAGCCCGCTTCGCTGCCCCGCGGTTCCCGGAGGCGCCGCCCTGGCAGAGTGAGGAGACTCAAGCCAGAAAATCGGGTTCAAAAAGCAAAGCGTGCTGGGCCTCGGGAAGAAAACTGCGTAGACAGGAGGTGCAGCATGTGGGAATTCCCCAGCCCCTAGACACTCCCCGCTTCCCGCACACCTTTCAGGAACATGCCCCGCGGTCCGGATCTTTCCTGGTAAGTTGAGGCTCTCCGCATCGCTCCGTTACCGCCGGCCACAGCATCTCGAAGCGCCAACTGACCTGTCCCCTGCCCGGGTCCTGGCCGGTGGGTTTTGGGGAGCGCTCGGGGCACCCACTCCTCTACTTGGAGGTAGCCGGGACGAATACCCAGAGTGCAGGGAATTGGGGAGCGCTCCGGGCACCCACTCCTTTACTTGGAGGTAGCCGGGACGAATGCCCAGAGCGCAGGGAGGCAAAGCAGCTCTCATCCTCCCCAAGGGAGAGAGGGAAGCTCCGTACCCCGCCAGCCGGGGCAAGACTCCTACCCCATCCCCGGAGCCCCGGGGACCGTGCCAAGCCCCGCGCGTACCTGACTGCCGCGAGTCTAGTCCGCGTTCCAGGAGACTAGCTAGGAGCGTCCACCCGGCCGCGGGATCCGATTTGCGGGACTCGGACTGGCTCTGGCGGAGTCGCCGCGTACCCGGTGCCCGTTTTTCTTCCCCGCCCCGACGCGCGGGACTTGGCGCTCCGCCCCCGCCGCGCCCCCACTCGCGCCTCGGCCCCGGCCCGGTGCGCCCCGCCCGCTCGCGACTCCGCCCCGGGGACCCCGCCAGCCTCCGCGCGGGGGGTGGGCGCGCCGCTTTGGCACCGCGTGGCGCGATCCCTCAAGTTCCCGAGATTGGTCCCCCAGTTCTTTTGCGCCCTGGCACACCAGTTGTGAACGCGACCGAGCCGGGTGGAGTGTGCGTGAGCCCCCGCGAGGGTGGAGTGTCTCCAGGGCGGGAGCAGAGCGCTGAGGCTTTCGCGGAATCCGCGAGGGGGAAGCGGGGTGGGGGCAGTGCTTGCTTGCCTGCCTTTCTTTCTTTCTTTCTTTCTTTCTTTCTTTCTTTCTTTCTTTCTTTCTTTCTTTCTTTCTTTCTTTCTTTCTTTCTTTCCCTTTCTCTCTCCTTCCTTCCTTCCTTCCTTCCTTCCTTCCTTCCTTCCTTCCTTCCTTCCTTCCTTCCTTCCTTCCTTCCTCCTTCCTTCCTTTTCTCTCTCTCTGTCTCTCTCTCTTCCTCCCTTCGCTTTTTATAAGTCTCACCCAGAGAGGCCGAGGGGTTACTCCTGGCTCTGCTCTTAGGAATTTGCTCCTGGCGGTGCTTGCGGGACCATATGGAATTCCAGGGATTGGACCAGGGTTGGCCTCCTGCAAGGAAGCGCTCTATCCGCTGTGTATCACTCCTGCCCTAGGACAGTTTTTCTTGCTCCAAATGCCGCCCAGAAACCTTTGTCAACTCCCTGTGACGCCCACCTCAGCCGTTCAAACACCTTCTGTGGGGACCGCGATGTGTTGGGTGCTCCGGAGCCCGCCCTACTCTGCTTCGAGTGGACCTGACAGGAGGCAGTTCCCTACTTCGCTTCTTTATATATTGAGCTCGAAGACTAAACAACTGCTCTAAACCTGCTAGTTTCAATGAACTAGTGAGAGAGTCCGGGGGGCGGGGGGGGGGGGGGAGGGGAGGGGATGCGAGTCAGAACCTGAGAGTTTAAAAGCCAGAACCAACACCGCTCAGAACCCTGCTCCTTTCTCACAATGCTTTATATCCCAGAGGATCACTGTAAGCTCAAAATATAAACTAACTGCTCCAAGTGGGAATACAGGTTCCCATTTTGAGCCTGGACTTTCAGGTTTTTATTATATATATCTTCTTTGGGTTAGTTGAAGCAGAAATAAGTAAAGACACACACACACACACACACACACACACACACACACACACCTATCTTTAATGACAAGGGATTAAATGACAAGCAACCTGTTACCAACTTAAACTTCCTCAGTAGAGGAGGTCCCAAGAAACAATCAAATCAGGTCTGATTGTACCCTAAGATTTTGCTTTGCCCACCTGATGTGGAAGTATCTTCACCCTCCTCTTTCCCTTGAGCTTTTTGTTTGTTTGTTTTTGGTCACACCTGGCAGTGGTCAGGGCTTACTCCAGGCTCTGGGCTCAGGGATCACTCCTGATGGGTCTCAGGGGACCATATGGGGTGCCAGGGATCCTTGACCACGTGCAAGGCAAGTGCCCTACCAGCTGTACTATCCTCTGGCCCCAGTGTTTTATTTAATTTTATTTCCCCAACTTTGTTGAGATATGAAAGATACTTAATGTGTAACTTGAATGTTGGCAACATGATTCACTATAACTAATGCTTATCATCTTACAAAATGATAAGCCATTATGAGCCTAGTTTAGTTTGTTAACATCGTAGGCATTATTACTCTGTTAGATTTTCTATTAGATTTTCTAATTCTTCCTGCTTTTGTCTTGGAAGGTTGCATGTCTAGGAATTATCTGTTTCTTCTGTGTTATCCAATTTGTGCCTAACTGTTCATTCTTTGTATAGTTTTGGATTTTGGGCTCTCTTATTTCTCTTGCCAAGCTGAAAATTTTGTCAATTTTTACCTTTCTCAAAAAACAATGCTTACTTTAATTTTTCTTATCATTTACATTTCATTAATTTTTAAAATTTCATTTATTTCTGCTCTAATCTTCACTATTGCCTTCCTTTGGGTTTAATTTAATCTCTTTGATTCATAAAGTTAGTTACCTTTTTGACTGTTTTTTATTTTCTTATTGTAGAAGCATATCACTATAAACTTTCCTTTCTATACATATTTTGCAATATCCCAGAAGTTTTATAATGGTATTTTTCTATTTTTGTTTCTCTCAGGCTATTTCTGATTTACTTTTGATATTCTTCTTTGATTCATCGGCTGCTCAGGAGTGTATTATTTAATTTCCACTATTTATGAATTGTTTAGTTTTCTGCTAGTTATTGATTTTTAGCTTCATTATATTCGGATAGGAAAATATTTTTCAATTAAAGACATTTTTTCAATCTTTCAATTTTCTTATATTTGTCAGTGTGCTTTATAGCCCAATATATGATCTGTCCTAGAGTATGGTTCCTGTTATTTTTTTTTTAAAAGAAAAATACCTTTGTCTTGTTAGAAGTTGGAAAAATTAATTGGTATTGTTTTGCAGAGGTGGGGGCTGTACCCCGAGTTGCTCAGGGATCATTCCTGTAGACTATACAGGGTGATGTGGATCAAATCCAGGTCAGCTGCATGCAAGGCAAGCATCCTATCCACTGTATTATGTCTCTGGTCCCTGGTATAGATAAAACCAGTTGGAGAAAAGAAAGAAATCAAAGGCCAGAAGCATAACTCAATGGGCTTTGCACATGTTTTGCAAACAGGAGGCTTGAGTTTGAGCCCCAGCACTGCATGGTCCCCCGAGCACAGAACTCAGAGTATTTCCTGAATACTGTGAGGTGTGGCTTAGAAACCAAAAATAAATAAATGAATAAAAGATAAAGGGAAAAGGAAAGAAGCCAAAGAATTGATGACTCAGCTCGAGTTCTTGGTGTCATTACACACAGGCACACACACTCACACACACACTTGCACAATCACACAAAATTGCAGCGTCTCCATTTCATCTATTTATTCTATGATGTGAATAAAAAGAGAAGTTACAGAAATGTATGAATCATGTGACCTAAGAGAGTACAGCAGGCAAGGCGCTAGCTTTGCACACGGTGGTCTCTGGTTTACTCTCTGGCATCCCATATGGTCCCCTGAGCATCACCAGGAGTAAATCCTGAGTTCAGAGCCAGGATTAACACCTGAGCATCGTTGAGTGTAGCCCGTCCTCCCACCCAGAAAAAGCATGGTTTAATTTTTCCATCAAAACTTTTAATTTCCTTCCTCCTTGTGTGCTTCCTAATACCTAAATCAATTCTAAGAAAATTCGAACTTAGCTGTAATTCTAAAGTGATTTGTTCATACTAACATTTCAGTCCCTACAGCTGTTATTTTTTGTGTGGTAGTTTCAAGCCTGGACCATGCATGCAGGTGATCTGGAAAGTGTAGGATTATCTAATAGTAGCATAGTTCATGGGTTTGGAAACTTGCATGAAAATTTTAGCTCCCTCCAATGTTTTAAAATTCATTCAACAGTAATAGCCAGAAAGTTGCAGAGCTATAACAGAGCAGGTTCCATGTACATTAACACTTTATGATTATAAAAGCACTGACAAATTGATTTTCTTGTTACATAGCAGGGTTTTTTTTTGAGAGGGTTACTCAGGCTGTGCTCAGAGCTTACTCCTGGCTTTGTATTTAGGAATTACTCCTGGTGAGACTTGAGGGGACTATTTGCAGCAGTGGGGATTGGACCAGGATCAGCCTTGTGCAAGGCTAACACCTAACTCCTGCACACTCTCTGGCTCATTGCATAGCAGCTTTGTCTGCTGTGCCTATATTAAAAAGGCCACAGTTATGTCATGATTCTTTTATGATTCCCATATTATCACTCAAGACTGGGACACTACCATCCTCACAGGCAATATTAGATGGTGTTTAATCCACAGGTTTCCTTATTTGCTGTAGTTTACCTACATCATTATATTACTACAGAGTGAGATGAGCTAATATAAAGAATAAACATATAATGGCAATAGATATTAGTGATGTGTAAAAGTGGTTAAAGAAGATAATGCCTTGTTTCTGAATTTGGTCATTAGCTATTATTATCTAGTGTTTGATTAATAGGAATAAAGCAGCATATAAATTTAAAAAAAAGTGTCCTGGAGGAATCTTTGAGTTGATCTTAGAATCTTTGAGTTTTCTTTATCAAGATATACATAGCTTTTAAAAGTGTGGTCCATGGGAGGGCCAGAGAGAGCAGAGGCCTTAGGGAGCTCGCCTTATTTTATTTATTTATTTATTTTTGCTGAGACCACTCTCCACATGCTTAGGGAACCCAGGTGTGAGGGATCCGGGGCTGAGATCTCCAATCCTGCTCGAATCAGGACTGGGCCTCCTCCACCCAGTTTCCCCACCTTCCAGTAGCTAGACAGTTATACCCACCAACTGCCGTGTAACCCCATCAATGGCCAGGATCCAGAAACTCTAAAACCAAGCTCCCGGAAGCACGCGGCCACATTTTCGACTGCGCGACCTCTTATTCTCTAGTTCTCACTCTCAGAGAACCTGGCAGGTTACTGAGAGTATCATACCCGCCTATGTGCCTGACTGGGAACACCTGTAAAGGTGATTAGAGGCTGCCCCAAAAGCTTTCATCCCTCTCAGAGAGCCCAGCAAGCTACCGAGAGTATACTGCCTACACAGCAGAGCCTGACAAGCTAACCGTGGCATACTTGATGTGTCAAAAACAGTAACAATGAATGGTCTTCATTCTCCTGACCCTGAAGGAGCCCCCAATATGTCATCGGGCTAGACTAGCATGTGACAGGGACGAATGGAGATGTTACTGGTCCCACTTGAATAAATCGATGAACAATGGAGTGATAGCGATAGTGATTGCTTTTGGGTTAGACCCGGCAATGCACAGGTGTTACTCCTGGCTCTCACTCAGGAATTACTCCTGGCAGTGCTCAGGGGATCATATGGGATGCTGAGAATCAAACCCAGGTCGGCCGCGTGCAAGGCAAATGCCCTACCCGCTGTGCTATCGCTCTAGCCCCTGGGCACTCGCCTTTTATGTGGCCAATCTTGCCTCAATCCCATGGTCATCACATGGTCCTCTGAGCTCTGTCAAGGGTTACTCCTGAGCACAAATCTAGGAATAGCCCCTGAGCACCACTGAATAACATCTAACTCCCCTCTTTCCTAAAGGAAAATAACTAATCAACCATGGGTGGGGCTGGAGAGATAGTACATCAGTCTATGCACTTGTTTTGCACATGACAGACCTGGGTTCAATCCCTGGCACTCCATATGGTCCCCTAAGCAGCGTCAGGGGTTGCTCCTGAGCACAAAGCCAGGAATAGCTCCTGAGCATCACTGGATAACATGCACTCTCCCAAGGGAAAATAAAGTATAAACCATGTGTGAAGGAGTTGAAGTCAAGTTATAGGTCCTTTGAGGTTCTTTGGGAGTTAACTTGAGTCCCTGTGCCCTTAAAGCAGCCATAGTCTGACTGCATTGGAAAGGTTATTTCCAAGGGATTCTGGTGTATGACCATGGAGGGCTAGAGCCCCAAGGCTCATTTCAGGGTCCATGGCTAAGACTGAAATCTACACGTCTATCACCAACACACGGATGGTGAGATTCTACCCCATTCCTCAGTGTTTGGAGCCAGTGCCAGACCCAGTGCTCAATGGGGTGGTGACCGTATTGCCAGAAGCACGGCGCTCTTTCTGCTTCTGTAGCCAGAGCATGATCCTAGAGCCAACCTGCCCTTTTCACAGTGACCCCTCACTCAGTCTTAGACAGACAAGAGCATCCTAGAAGTAACTAAAGTGAAGTACATTTAGATAATGAGATATTATTCACGACTAAAAAGACACAAGCTATCAAGGGCTGTAAGGACATGGAAGAACCTTAAATGCCCATTACTAAGGGAAAGATGCTGCTCTGAAAAGGTAATATATTGTGTGATTCCTACTATGTGGCATATGGCAAGAAAAGACTCTGGAGACAGGGATTGGAGCCATAGTACAGCGGGTTGGGCGTTTGCTTTGCATGAGGGTGATCTGGGTTCAGCCACCAGTACCTCATATAGTCCCCTGAACAAGCCAGGAATAATTCCTGAGTGCAGGGCCAGGATAAAGCCCTAAGAACTTCCAGGTGTGGCCCCTAATCCCCACCCTCACACACACAAAAATAATTTTAAAAGACTATGGGAACAGTGAAGAGATCAGTTTTATCAGGGACTGGGAAAATGATATGATAGGTAGCGCACAGAGGATATTAAGGCAGTGAAACCATTCTATATGATCATATAATGGCATCACATCGTTATGAAATTGTCCAAACTCATAGAATATATGAAAACAAGAGTGGATACTAATATAAAATGTAAAGCTTGTGTGATAACAGTTGGTAAGAATATTGGTTCATCAAGAACAGCAAATGTATCATTCAGGTTCAGAGGATGTTGACAGAACAAGAGACTGTGTGTGAAGCAGGGGTGTAGGGAACTCTCCATACCCTCCACTTTATTTTGCTGTGAACTCAATGCTACTCTAAAAAAATATATATTTCATTAAAATAGTCATAGATTCTCTGTCAATTCTCTGGAGCTTAATTTGTTAAAACATATTTTAAGAACCTTGAGATTGTATATCATTTAACACAGAAATAAAATTTTCTGCATGAGTTCATTCTAAGAAAATACTGGAGTAGGTAGAGATTTTACTACAAGGATATTTATTGGTTCCTATAACAAGTTAAATTTCCACACTTGATTAAAATGTGATTAAAATGTCCTTTATGGTTACCAAGTAACCATGAATCTTTAATGAATCAAGTATTCACATGATTAAAAAATCAAAATGCACACAAAGCTGAACACCAAATAGTATTTCCCTCCTGCCCCATCTGTTTTATTTCTATAGCCTTCTTTTGTTTCTAGTGGATTCTTTCCATGAGCCTTTTTGCAAATACAATGAGATATTCTCATTTGTTTCTCTTTGTCAACTTTCCATATTAAAATATGGGGTACATATTCATTTCTTTTCTTTCTACAACTGTACAGTAGCCCATTGTGTCTATATAAACCACAGTGTTTTGTTCAAGTTCTTCATTGGTATATAAATTGATTTTATCTTTTCAAAATATGCCTATAATTACAAATCAGGTTATTTCCTGTGTAGCTATTAGAGTACTATAATATAAAATCAACAGTGCCTTAATGAATAGGTTTGCATTTTAATACCCTTTGTTTATTTTGGATGATAAATTCCTAGACTTGGTATTGCTGAATGCACTAAAGGCATTGTAATTTGGGTCAATATTGCCACTTCAACTCCACAGGGGTCTCACATTTTGAACTTTCCTGGCACAAAGTCTTTGATAGAGGTGAGTGCAGGAGGCTGTCCCTGAATCAATACTCAATGTCTGTTAAGGTCAAGGAAGTCCATATTCAGAAGTGTGATTTCTTAGTAATGCCATTTTCACCCCTGTCCTCAGTACCAAGTGCAAGATGATGTCATTCAAAGTGTGGCAAATAGGGTCATTATTCCCCAGCATGTGACTGACCTGGGTTTGATTTCCAGTACCCACATCTGGTCCAGCAGAAGTGATCCCTGAGTGCAGTCAGTGGTAAGCCCTGAGCACAGGAGTGGCAAAAAAAAAAAAAGGACAGAAGGAAATGAGGGAGGAAGAAGAGAAGGAGGAAAGGAAGGAAGGAAAGATGAGAGAGAAAAAGGGAAGAAAGGCAGAAAGAAAGAAAGGAAGGAAGAGAGAAATGTTTGAGTGGACTCCAATTTGAGGAAACTGTGATTACGTGTCTGTTTACTGTTCTATTAACTGGTTTCAAGCTTTCAGAAGCTGAGGTTGGAATAATTACCTTTGAAAATTTTAAATTCAGGATTTTCACAGAAGCAGAATTCCATACTTCCCCTTGTTGTTCTAGGGGAGAGAGAGAGAGAGAGAGAGAGAGAGAGAGAGAGAGAGAGAGAGAGAGAGAGAGAGAGAGAAGATGAAAATTGTCATTATCTCACCTACCGGATCCATGTCCTTGCCCATGTGTAGTAATGACAGATGCATAGCTGCCTAGCTCTGCACACTGCATAGTTGCCTCTGCTCGAGGAGAGAAACTCTCTCCCTTGTCTGCCACTGGAGTGGTTAGGAATCTTTAAAAATAGTGTCTTGGAGAAAATAAAACAACAAACCAGAAAAATTATTTCAGGGATTGGAGAGATAGCACAGTGAATAAGACGTTTGCCTTATGTATGTTAGATCTGAGTTCCATTGCTGGCACCCTATAAGGTCCCCTGAACCCCTCCAGGAGTGATCCCTGAGTGCAGAGCCATGAGTAACCCCTGGGCACAGGTGAGTTTGTGTCCCCCAAACAAACACAAACTTTTTTTTTAGAAAGGTTTCTGACTCCAGGAAGAAGCAGTGAAAGGAAGCAGGTAGGTTGAGTGAGCAAAGTTCTTTTTTTTTTTCCTTTTTGGGTCACACCTGGCGATGCTCAGAAGTTACTCCTGGCTCTGCACTCAGGAATTATTTCTGGCGGTGCTTGGGAGACCATATGGGATGCTGGGAATTGAACGTGGGTCAGCCGCATGCAAGGCAAATGCCCTATCCGCTGTGCTATCCCTCCAGCCCGAGTGAGCAAAGTTCTCGCAAGAGGCAGGGTCATGTGGATCTGAGCTGGGCCAGATGACAGAGCATTTAGGTCCTGGAACCTCCTTGTAGGTAGTTCATGGTTCTCTGGGTGAGCAGTGGAAGTAGCGGATGTTGCTACCACTAATAAAGGCGAATGAAGGCTTTCAAGTTAAGAACTGTGTTGGGGGGGGGGGGTTGGAAAGAGTTTATTTCATAAGGAGGTACCTGGATATTTGATTTTGTTTTCTTTTTGGATTCTCCTCCAAGTGAAGTTTCTGTGTCCATCTTTGCACACACTGTATCCCCCTGAGTTCAGGAAAGGAAGCCAAACCCCTCCCACAGGCACCATCCACCGAGGGGTTTGAGTGCCCAGGGTGGAAAAAAATTTTATGTTATGAGAAATGGAGAAAGTCGAAAGCTAACTTCTGCCTCATCACATGCTCCAAAATCTGATTACTTAGAGGTGACTCCTGGAACCTGGACTTTACTACACACATTCACTTATAAAGCAGATTGGCTTTGGCGGGAGTGGCGGGGGGTGAGGGGTGGGGAACGAGTGGGTTCACTTTTTCAAGTGGACAGGGGAAAGTCAGAAATCAAAGTTTTCACTTTGGTGGGGACATACTTTTCATGATGGGGACTTTTTATTTGAATGTAGAAAGGAACTTGGCCTTGATTTGTGCCCCAAGGACAAGTAAGCTGTCTTCATTTGTTCCCTTAGAAGTATATCTTGAGACAAAAATTTGAATGCATCGAGTTTGCTGGAAGGCAAACTCCAGAAATAGCGATAGAGAACAGTTAGGTGACTAATAGATTGTATGTGGATTAATACCATGTACAGATGAAACTTGGTTCCACCGAGGAAGCCAGACACAGCCAGGCACCTCTGAGTTCTACCAGCAGAGGGGGTCAGGGAGCTCTCATTCTTCAGCGGAAGACAGACCCAAGGGAAATACCCAAGTTGGCCAGTTGGTTCCTTTTTGCCTGCCCAGGAAAGAAGAATGTCGCTGTTAGAGAAAAGAACAGAATAGAGGAGACTGTGCTGTTAGTTGGAAGACATACAGTGAAATTCAGAGAGAGAGAGAGAGAGAGAGAGAGAGAGAGAGAGAGAGAGAGAGAGAGAGAGAATTTCTTTGGCTGTAGTGTGATTTTTTGCTGGACCTTCCCCGCGTCTCTCCTTTAGAAAGTTCTGGGCATATTCTTCTTATGGCAATGGCCTGAGTACAAGAGCAAACAAGTCCCAAAGAACAAAACCATTCCAAGATTCTCCTTGCGGCACATCTGTTAACATCCTGTTGGCTGAAGCAAGTCACACAAAACTTTACTACAGGTAAATATGTTCAGGTCAAAACATAGTATAGAAAAGATTCAGTACAATCTGTAGTTTCAAGGGATCCATTTTTAAAAAAATTGTATTTCTCTCTGTTGATAAGAGAAAGTAATCTCTAATACCAACCAAGATTTATAGGAATGCTTCTAATTATACTTTAAAATGAAACTCAGTTTTGGGTTTTCCCTAACTTAAAGACATTTGGATACTTTTTGAAAATTTCAACAGTCTATTAGTTGAAATCTCCCCTTAAAAATGACACAGAAATACACAGAGGCTTTGAAATGGTTGATTACTGACAAATTCATTCGGGTATTTTTGAATCCCATGTCCATTGTACCACACTTTGGTAGTCAAAGTGGAGTTTTGAAAGGCACTTTGGCTGGGTTGAAAGATGGGAAAGACCAAATCAGGCGTGTGTGTCTTTAAACTGACCTTTAAGTCCTGAAATGCATTCACAGGGATGAGAAGCGTTTGGTGCTAGTGGTCTCTGTAATTGCAGGGTCCCATAGTCCAGCTAGTGACACATTTAGGTATTTGCACCACTTTGGACATGATCTGGAATAAAGAAGGTTGTCATTGCCAAACCTTACTGCTGTCGTTGCAAATAGTCTCCAAAGAAGAGGCTTCTAAGCAAAGGCCTCTCAGGGCTTGGAACTTGGTCCTGTTGATCCTGGTCTTGAAAGGTGAGTGTGCAGGGGCAGATTGCAGTCCATTTCTAGGATCCCCTGGTGTCCCCCCCACCCCACCCCGCAACACAGCATTGCCTCTGCCCTGCAAGGGACCCTTTCTAAGGAACAATGAAAATTAGGGTGTGGGTGGGACCTGAAGGGGTCATTAGGCTTTCCCAGGCAAAAGTAGGACTAGGACTGAAGGAGACCTCAGGAGGCGCCAGGAGTCCCCAAGCTGACAACATGCTGTCTCCACTGGCTTTGAGGCCTCCCACATCGGACACCTTAGCCGGAGACGATGGAGTGAAAGGAAGTGGGGAAGAGGCGGAAGAGAGACAGTTGAGATGTGGGGTTGTGAATGCTCACATTTACTCTGTCTTGGGGTTGTAAGGAGCAGAGGGCAGACAGAGCCTCCCACTCTCTGCTCTGTGACTGAAGGGCCAGTGTTCCATAGTCTTCCTTTTAATTTCACTCCTCCCCCTGTTTTGTTTGGCTTTGGGGCCGCTCCCAGGTCTGTGCTCCTGGTGGTGCTTGGGGACCCTGTGGTGCTGGAGCGGGGTTGGGGGTGGGGATGGGGTTGAACCTGCGCCTCATGCATGCGATGCACGTGCTCAACCCTTCGAACTATCTCTCTGGCCCATGACTTTTAACTTTAAATTTTCAAAAAATTTATTTATTTATTTTTATTGAATCACTGTGAGATACAGTTACAAAACTTTCACGTTTGAGTTTCAGTCAGACAATAATTGAACACCGATCCCTCCACCAGTGCCTATTTTTCACTACCAATGTCCCCAGTATCCTTCCCCACCAATCCCACCCTCTATAGCAGACAATTTCCCCCATATTCTCTCTCTACTTTTGGGCATTATGGTTTGCAATACAGATACTGAGGCCATCAGGTCTTTTGTCTACTTCCAGCACACATCTCCCATCCCGAGTGATCCCTCCAACCATCATGGACTTAGTGATCCCTTCTCTATCCCAGCTGCCTTCTCTCCAGCTCATGATGCAGGCTGCCAATCGTGGTGCAGTCCTCCTGGCTTTTCTCTACTGTCCTTGGGCACCATCACTTTTTTTTAATGGCAAGCACCTTTGTTGCTCTTCTTTGCTTTCCTTGTGATGTGTTCATTCCCATACAATGCCTTCTGCTTTGTGATTTGCAAAGCTGCAGTAAAGAGAGCTATTTCCTATTATTTTAAGGCCGATGTATGCAACCTGTATCACTGGATATTTGATTCCTCTGAAATCATTGTCTCCGTATTCACTTTCATGCACCTTCCAAAGCTCATTACAATGATTTCGCTGTGGGCCATCTGGAGGACTTGAGTTTGCAGGACTAAGAAGCTGTCTTTTGTTTTTCCTTTTGAAGGAGTTGCTGTTGCTGTTTTATTTGAGGTAGAAAATATTCCTGATGGGACAATTACAATTTTCCACTTTAATTTTATGTATTTTTTGTAGACACCACTTACCAGTCCAAGAAGGATCATTTTGCAATTGGATTGGTTTAGACCTTAGCTTCTTAAACAGTGGGTCTGGTTGGAGTCCCATAACTGAATATGGGAGTCTTGTGGAAAAAAAAATCCAACTGGTACCAGTAAAAGGACTCCCAAGGACCAAACATTAATTCGAACTCAAACATGTAATGAAACTGAGGTGTTTCTGGCAGCGCTCACTGGCCCGTGGTGCATTTCTCAATCAAAAAGGGATCTCAAGTGGAAAAGCTCTGGTAAAGGCCTGGCGAGTTCCAGAGCTAGTAAACAATAGTGTAACATTCCACTATAGTGGATAAATTCTCTATAGTGGATGAGATTGGATAGAGTGGGTGATAGGGGATGAATTCTCACTACATTCCATCGTAGTGAGAAAAACACACCACATTTACCATCTGCCCCATTTTTAGGGGGTACAGCCCAGTAGTGTTAAGTGTAGTCACATTATTGTGCAACAACTCTCTAGAATTCTCCATCCTGCATAGCCATTAATCTCTATAGCCATTAAGCACTAATCCCTCCTGACCTTCTCCCTTGACTTTGGCAACCACCTTTGGCAACGATCTTTGGGTTTTCTGTATCTGTAATTTATATTTAATTTTCTAATATTTGGGCCACAACTGGCTCAGGGATTACTCTGGTGGGGTTTGGGGAAATGTATAGGGTATTGTGGATAAAATCTAGGCTGGTCACTGTACTATATTTATGCCCCCTGTATCTATATAGCACTATAGCACTGTCTTCCCGTTGTTCATCGATTTGCTCAAGCGGGCCCAGTAATGTCTCCATCATGAGACTTGTTGTTACTGTGTTTGGTGTATTGAATACGTCACGGGTAGCTTGCCAGGCTTTGCTGTGCGGGTGAGATACTCTCCGTAGCTTGCCAGGCTCTCTGAAAGGGGCAGAGGAATTGAACCTGGCTTGGCCAGGCCAGGTGCGCACAAGGAAAACGCCTACCGCTGTGCTATCGCTCCAGCCTGTAGGATAACACTCTTTTGTCCTTCCTCAGGTAGCTTAGGTTTGTCAGGTCACACCCATCTAAGAACACTGAACTTGTATTGTAAGCAATGTCCTTTCTGTGTGGACACAGGAAGACAGTTAATATTATGTTTTGTAACTTGGGAGTTGATTGACTCCGAATAATATTTACTCCTGGTCATCTGATTTCTTGACTCAGTTGCCCTTAGTTCCTAGCACCCCAGAAGCAGGGTCCCAACAAGGGACTGAATGGACCCAGGGCAAGCAGTGAGCTACCCTGGCATCGAAATGGGCCAGGCCAAAGAGCCACGATACTCAACTATAAGTTGAGGGCATGATCATGGACAAATGCTGTCATGATCCAAAAGTAAGTAACGACGAGACTAGGACCCTGCTGGAGCTAGGAAGATTAACCTGGCCTGAGGACTGCGAAATGTATAGTGAGATGTTCTCAGGAAGAACCAAACTAAATTTATATCTCTTACTGTGCTCATACAGAATGACATTGCTAGAAATATTAGAAGTAGATTTATTACAACTATTTAAGTAGATTACTAACTGAGGGAAGAACACACCCTTGTTGGGATCCCACCCTTGGGTGGATCTCCTAGTAATCTGAAGTAATCTCTGTAGATGAGATTTTATCCTTGAGTTAATCTCCTGGAGGAGTGGTCTTACCTCTCTTTGTTGATTCGTCAGTATTCAACCCACCTTTATGTCACCGCCTTATGTGACTGCTATATAAACTAAGACGGAAGCTCGGAAAGGGAGTGAGAAGCGAGAGAGCTCGGGCTACAGAGATCCAGAGTCAGAGCCAGAAGGAGAGAGGTTCCAAGATTGGGGCCCAGGAGAGAAGGAGGCAGAGAAAGACAGGCGTGAAGAGGATTGGAATAAACTACTATTGATATAGACCGGCTGCCCTTGGCCAACAGCCGTTCCGATCCAGGCCACACACAGCAGCTCAAGAGCACCAAATGCAGGCGGTGAGACAGTGCCGTCCAGTGAGCCTGTGAACACACAACCTTCGGCATGATAAGATTTTACACCAGCCTATGATTATAAAATAATGTTTTTATTCATATTTAAGCACAGCGGTAGGGCATTTGCCTTGCACGCAGCCAACATGGCTGACCCGAGTTCAATTCCTCTGCCCCTCTCGGAGAGCCCGGCAAGCTACCGAGAGTATCTCGCCCGCACGGCAGTGCCCGGCAAGCTCCCCATGACGTATTCAATATGCCAGACACAGTAACAGCAAAGTCTCCAATGGAGACGTTACTGGGCCCGCTCGAGCAAATCGATGATCAACGGGAGGGCCTTTACTTTTACTTTACTTTTAAAAACATCTTGCTCCCTCTACTTCTTGCTGTTGCTGCAATTACCAGGAATTGCTTACACATGCATCTGATTTCATGTGACGCTCACACGCTTCCTAACTGTGGGGTTGCACATCAGGCTGAGGTGCCCATTGAGCTTTGCACTCCTTTAGGTGTGTCACTTACTTGCTTGATGGGCTTGCGCTCTTAGTTGTGGTACACAAGTAAGTTATGGTACAAATTAAGGTAGTGATGCTGCTTACACACTTGCTTACTGGGCTTGCGCTTTTAAGTTGCAGCACACAAGTTATGGTTGTGGTGCTCTACTGGGGTTGCACTTCCTGACTACGTAGCTTTTTGTAGTTGCTGTGCTTGTCAGTGGTGGCATCCTTTTTTTTTTTTTTGAGTGCTCATAAACAGCGTTCATCTGCTTTGAGCTCAGATATCATCTGTGGTACTGGGGAATTACAGAGAGCAGAGCAGAGAGGGTTATATTATTTGGTGCTGTGGAGCACTGGAGATTTTATTTATTTATTTATTTATCTTTTGCGTTTTAATTTGGCCACACCTGGCTGTGCTCAGCTCTTACTCCTTGGCTCTCTTCTGGGCTTTTGACATCTGCAGTGCCAGGGATCAGCTGTGTGCAAGACAAGTGAGTGCCCTACCCACTTTGGCACACACTGGAAATCTGAACCTGTGACCATACACTTTCAAAGCAGGTGCTCTACGCCCTTGCAATACTATTCTAGCCTAGAGTATTACCTTTACATCTGTTCCAAATGAGAATGCAGTTCTTTCGTTAATTAGGATGAGAGTAAGGTGAAGGCAGATGATCAACGCCTCTGACTGCTCCTTCATTTACATATGCTATCCTATTCATGGTTCCCAGAAATATACATTTACATACAACATGCAGTATCCAATTGCTTGGTCTCATAAATCCTCTTTTATGTAGAGCATAATCAATTAGAAAGCAGAAATAGCTAAGGGGTGGGGAATACAGTAAGACAAAAAGCACAAGTCATTCTACAGGGGTGTTGTGTTGGGGTTAGTTTTTCAATCACAAAAGTCTTGGACTTTTGTTAAATCTATTGCTGTAGCTTCTGCTGATTTCATTAAAGAGTCAGCCTGTGAAGATGGATCTATGTGTGCTGTAAAAAGCTTTAATACTGAAAACATCTGGTGATTGATGTATTATTCTTACTTGCAGTCCACTGAAATCTAAAGGAAGTCAGATTCTTTGCAGCATCTTTATTGTTGACTTCAAATAGGTTACCCAAGTGATCCCCCTAGCTCCTTTCCTCTCACTTCAGAAACTATTACTCATGAAAATGGCACATAAACCAGGCTGGTCCTCCAAGAACACACTGTTCTATAGTAGAAAGCTGATTATAATCCAGATATTATTTTACGTGTGAATAAAACCTTGGAAGCAGAAACTGCAACATGTTAAACATTATCTCTAGGTGGTACAATTCTGGATGAATTTAATTTATCTTTTTGTTTGTTTGGGGGCCATTCTGGCAATGTTCAGGGGTTGCTTCTAGCTCTGCACTCAGGAATAACTCCTGGTGGTGCTTGGAAGACCATAAGGGATGCTAGGGACCAAATCCAGGTCAACTGTGTGCGAGGCAAGCTCCCTACCCTCTGTAGTATCTCTTCAGTTCCTAATTGTCTTTTTTTTTTTTGCTTTTTGGGTCACACCCAGCGATGCACAGGGGTTACCCCTGGCTCTGTACTCAGGAGTTACTCCTGGCAGTGCTCGGGGGGAACATATGGGATGCTGGGAATCGAACCCAGGTTGGCCGCGTGCAAGGCAAACGCCCTACCCGCTGTGCTATCTCTCCAGCCTCTGTATTTGTTTTTAAGATGGTGCAGAAGAGAACTAAAGTACGTGCCTAATAAAGAATAGAAACATACAAAAAATTGTCCAGATATTTTACACCATATAGACAATCCTTAATACTTCCTATGCTTTTGAAAAGCCAATAGGGAAATGAATTAAACAGATCACTTTGCATACATATTTGTAATGAACAGACAAGTGGTTAAGAAGCATCTGTTTACATTATTCACCAGTGCAAAGGCTACCCTAGGAGAGAACAAAACACTTTGGTGGCTCTTCCCCCTTTCAGGGGTTCTAAACATGAAAGAAGTTATATTGACTGGACAAAAGACTCAGATGACCCATTTCAAGTGTTCAGGGGACAATATGATATGGTGCTGGAAATTGAACCAGAGTGAACCAGTTCTCTACTCTCTCTCTCTCTCTCTCTCTCTCTCTCTCTCTCTCTCTCTCTCTCTTTCCTTCCCTTCCTCCTAGCTGTGGGAAAGCCTCCTACCCTCCCTCTCTACCTCCCTCCCTCCCTCTTTCTTTCTTTCTTTCTTTCTTTCTTTCTTTCTTTCTTTCTTTCTTTCATCTCTAGACTATAAAAACATCTGCATGCCCCAAATCCCCTAAGTACCCCCAGAGCCTCACAGCCAGGCAAGGCCAAAGGACTACTTAGAGTCATGGACGGAAGGGCAATGAGACCCGAAGTTGTGCTGATGGATGGGATGTAGTTCACAGTGCAGGTGAAATTCTTCAGGAGAAAGAAGGAGGCCTTGAGGACCAGGCCTAGGAAGAGAATGTTCCTGCAGAAGATGGGAAAGATGGTGGCTTTGTAGTCCACGACCTTGGTCTTTTTCACAGATTCCTCCCATCCTCCTCCCTCTGAGATATCATCCTGTTACCAGCCTTGGATTGTTCGCTCATCACTGCTTGGGCAGCAGTGTCCTCATGCATCTGTGCCAGTCTTTCCACAGCTGCATGTTAATGTCAAGCCAGGGCCGGGTAGCGGGGCCTCGCTGCATGCAAGGCAATAGTTGTAGGCGCTGTACTATCACTCCAGCATTTTCTTTTCTTTTCTTTTTACTAGGGACCTCCCCTGGCAGTGCTCAGAGGGCACCATGATCACACCCAGTAGTGCTCAGGGTCACCAGAGCTACCCCACTCCTCTGTGCTGGGTATGGGGTTATGTGCACCCCAATCGCTGGGCATGCGCCCACCATTTGGTGCTATCACCCTGGATCTTACTTCATAGCTTTAGAGCTCAGAAACCTACATATCTAGGAGAGAGAAGAGAATTTAAAAGACCCTGCTGTTGGACTGGAGAAGGAACCACTAAGTAAATGATGATTGGGGGGATTGCCCAGGATGGGAGATATGTGCTGAAAGTAGAGCAAGGACCAAACACGATGACCTCGTAGTATCTGTATTGCAAATCACAATGCCCAAACTTAGAGAGAAAGAATTGTACCTGCTACAGAGGCAGGGAGTGGGGAGGGATGGGGTGGTGGGTGGGATACTGGGAACAATGGTGGTGCAAAATGTGCACTGGTGGAGGGATGGGTGCTCAAGCATAGATTTACTAAAACGCAATCATTCAAGTTTGTAACTGTATTTCACGATGATCCAATAA
Source organism: Sorex fumeus (assembly GCF_029834395.1). NCBI lineage: Eukaryota > Metazoa > Chordata > Mammalia > Eulipotyphla > Soricidae > Sorex > Sorex fumeus. The sequence goes on from NW_026606101.1 coordinate 22,481,131, forward strand.
AACTTCTTAAAAAAAAAAAAAGACCCTCCTGGGGTCAGGCATCACCAGGAATGTGAGTAGAGGCACATTTGTGTTCCCTGGAGAAAGCTCCCTTTCTGCAGTTAGGTACAGCTGGGGCCAGGGTGCACCCATCTCTCTCTGGGCTCAGCTACTCCTTTCCTGGTGTAAATTTAGCCTGGTGCACACAGTCAGTTGCGACAGCCCATCTCTGTTCTGCTCCACCGTGGCTGAGATGATTAGGCAAAAAGATGCCATCCCCAGCAGCAAGCAGTGGGGGAAATATCACTCATCTTCTACATGACCCTTTCCCCCCATCTCAAGAATAGAAACAGCTCTAGCATGTTCTGCTCTGTTTCAGGAAGATCCTGCCACAGAGGGGGTGGGAGGGCCTTTGGCCTGATCCATTCTAGAAACAGCTGCCGCCTTCCTGAACAAGGGGCACATGGTTAAATGAGGTTGGCAGACTGAATCTTGTGGAAAACTATGGGCACAGAAAGATCAACTGAGCTAGGATGGCATCATTAGAGAACACGGTGAGCAGGATAATTTTGGAGTTGCTACTGAAAAACAGCCTATTCAAGACAGAGAAGGGTTTTCCCTTGGAAAGTTTTCAGTGGACACATGTAGGTGGCCCTGGGGTGTCCAGAGCTGCGGCAGCCAGAGGAGGGTGCCGGAGTGAGGGAAGAGCCCCATCTCTCCCAGGGCTCCACCTCTGCCTCTGAGAAAGCAATCAGAATTTCCCTTATTGAACTCGGTTTAAACCCCCCCAAACTGGCTCATGTTTTTTTGAAAATTATTTGTAATCATCAACCTTGTTTTCATCTTAGATATGAAAAAAAAACTCCCATTTCCATTTTGGGAATTCATTTGTATTTTCTCTGTGTTCTCTCTATTCTGCTACCCTCCACCATGCTGGGCTATGTCAGGGGTCTCTTGTTCCCCCGTTCTTTCTACAGAGCTGGCTTGCCCAGCTTTGTTAACTTCTGCTCTGCTTCTCTGCCCATCTGGTGACATTGAATTTTCATGTTCCCTTTGACCCCAGATGCTATGGACAGCTCCTACCCTACCGCTTAGCCCTCCCTTTAGACCAAGAAAGATGGGAGCAGACTTCAAATGTCATTTCATCTGCCTTTGGGAAATGACAAGGCATCCCCACCTTTTGTATTTGGAGGTAAATATATTTATAACTGACCTTACATTAGTCTTTGAGACACTGGCCCGTTTCCAGGTTTTCTATTTTTGACTTTGTTGTCTATTCCTGCCATAAAATACCTCTGATTTGGTTTGATTCAGAGGGGCAATCATGTCCGGAGGTGGTGATGGTGCAATTTGTTAATAGTTGGTTGAATTAGCCCTGCCCCAGGACAAGGAGCTAAGAAAGTTCCCCCTCTCTTCTAAGTCCCTTTTTCTGTGGTGTCAGCGTTTTGTCAGAGACACACTGGAAGGGTACTAAGGCAACTAACTGTTCAATGATGCCTTAGAAGGTTTGAGAAGCCCTGACTGCAAAATCTGCAGAGGATTTTTAGGAGACAGGCTGTTAAATATATGTAAAAATCCCTGAGTAACTAAAGCCCTATATGGGAAACTCAGTGTGTAGATGCAGGAAATTTTTGCGCATGCAATTTACAGTCCTGTGACCAAGTCATCACACTGTTAGGTTATGAGGGTAGCAAAAAAAAGAACATTTTCAAAAGAGATTTAAAATCCCTCTCTACCATGAAGGAAATTCTGAGCAGAGTGAGCTCTTGGAGGAAATTTTGATACTATTTAATCTTCACATTAAACAGTTGGACACCATCCTGGGTTTCTGGGTCAGTTTTCCAAGTTTAGGAGATATCATGAAAGGGAAAATGTCATCAAGAATCATTAGAGGCTAGACAGATGATAGTACAGGGGTTAAAGCACTTACTTTGCATGAGGTGACCCCAATTTAAATCCTCAGCACCACATATGGTTTCCGAGCATCACCAGGAGTGATACCTGAGCACAGAGCCAGGAGTAAGCTCTGAGCACCACTGACTGTGGCTCAAATTCCCTTCATCCCAAAGAAAAGAAGTGAGAAACATTGGATAACGGTAAAGATGGGTTATCTGATCACTGATTTCACACCACACTCCCTAGACAAGGAAATGAAGAGTATTGGAGATCAATGAACTTGTGTTCAGAGACTTGTGGAGGGTGTTAAGGACTGTGCATGAGTGAGTGAGTGGGACCTGGACTGTGTTCTTGTTTCTTAGTCATGTGGTTACAGAATGGTTTTTAAACTGTTGGTTCACTTACAAACAGGCACCATGGGGGAACATGACTGTCAGACTTGGCTGTACGTTGGGATCTCCCAAGGAACTGTAAAAAAGTACCAATATGTGGAACCTACTCACTAAGATTCTGACTTAATTAGTGCTCTGGAGTGAGGCCTGGATATTTAAAAGCTTCTCCAGATGACTCTGGCTTGCACAGCCTGAGCCCTCCTTTGTGGGGTTTCTTATGACTTTCCTCACTCCTCAAGGTTGGGCTGACTGACCTTCACTGGGCTTGGCATGTCTACTGAACAAGTGTTTATGTGAACAACCCAGCAGGGGAACTTTTAGAATGTTCCAATTTAGTCTTAAAAAGGCACATGTCTATCTAGCATGAAAGTAAGTATGTTCTTACATAGAAAGCCACAGGATACTGATTCCCAGTTCAGTGGAATTTTACATTGGCTGAAGTTTTTTTAAAAAATGTAAGATCTTTTAAGCAATTGATTTTAGTGAAAATTTTGTTTTGAATTAGATAATAGTCTATGAAAAGTGTGTGGGTGGTGGTGGGGGAGGCAGGGGTGGCAGGAATGACTCCCAAATGGTGTTCAGGAGACCCTTCCTGGCAATTCTGAGCCAAACAAGACATTGGTTCACCCGAGAACAGATGACTGGTTAAAGAAACTTTGGTACATGTACACAGTGGAATACTATGCAGCTGTTAGAAAAGATGAGGTAATGAAATTTATATACAAGTGGTTCATGGAAAGTATCATGCTAAGTGAAATGAGCCAGAAAGAGAGGGACAGACATAGAAAGACTGCACTCATCTGGGGAATATAAAGTAACAGAGTGGGAGTCGAACACCCAAGAAAAGTTCAGATAAGTACCAGGAGATCTGCTCCATGGCTTGGAAGCTGGCAGCACATGCTGGGGGATAAGGCAGCTCAGATAGAGAAGGGAACACTAAGTAAAGGATGTTTGGAGAACTCGTTTGGGATGCGAGATGTGTGCTGAAAGTAGATTATAGACCAAATACGATGGCTACTCAATACCTCTATTGCAAATTACAACACCCTAAAGGAAGGAGAGAGCAAAAGGGAATGCCCTGCCAGAGAGGTGGGGTGAGGTGGGAGGGATGAGGTGGGGGAGGAGGGCTACTGGGATCATTGGTGGTGGAGAATGGGCACTGGTGGAGGGATGGGTACTCAATCATTATATAATTGAAACCCAAGCACGAAAGCTTGTAAGTCTACAACTGTACTTCATGGTGTTTCACTAAAAACAAACAAACAAACAAAAATCCAAAAAAAAAAAAAAAACCCAAACCCAAGTCATTTGTTCAATGCTAGGGTTTGGGGATGCTGCCTGGGCACTGTGATGTCAGGGATATCCCAGGTCACCCCAATGTTGGCTGCATCCAGGGATACTCAGGGGACCACAGGTGCTCACGGTGCCAGGGATAGAACTAGACTTGGCTGCATGTGAGACATTTGCCTTAACCCCTGTGCTATATCTCTGGTGCCTGATAATTTGTTTGTTTGTTTGTTTTGGGGTCCCACCCAGCAGTGCTCAGGGCTTACTCCTAGCTCTATGCTCAAGGATCACTCTTAGTGGGACTCGGGGAACCATATGTGGTACTGGGGATCAAATCCGGGTTGGCCACGTATAAGGCAAGTGCCCTACCTGCTGTACTATGACCCCCAGTCCTCCTGATAAATTTTATAGCCCCCTTCGCCCTCGTTCCTTCTCTGCTATTGTTGTTGCAATGAGCAGGGGTAGCAGACATATCTGGTGGAGGTGCTCACACTTTGGCTGGAGGCAGGGGGTGGGGTGTGGTGGTGGTGGTGCAGACTTGGTTGCAGTGTTTCCACACCTGACCTCGATGTCCACTGAGGTCAGCACACCTTTTGTTATGGTGCTTGCCCATGTACTCACCAGAGTTCCTGGCTGTGGCCCTGGGGTCTGATTTAAAACAGGTTTCTTGAACCAAAGCTATTGAGTCAGAGTGAATCCTAAGTCTGTCAGGGAGCTTTTGCATAGGTGAAATTAGCCCAACATTTGGTGGCTTAAAACTTCCTGTCTTTGCGGGATAGACACAGAAATATTGCATTCATCTGGGGAACATAAAGCAACAAAATGGGAAACTAACACCCAGGAATGGCTGAGATTAATACCAGTAATTTTGCTCCATGACTTGGAGGCCAGCAACACGTGCTAGGGGAAAAGGAAGCTCAGATAGAGAAGAGAGCACCAAATAAAGGGTGTTGTGAGGATCCTCCCAGGGTGGGAGAAGCATGCTGAAAATAGACTATAGACCAAACATGATTGCCACTCAATGCCTCTCTTGCAAAACACAGTACCCAAAAGAAGAGAGAGAGAACAAGGGGGAATGCCCTGCCACAGGGGCAAGGTGGGGTGGGGTGGATGGGGGGTGGGAGGGATGCTGGGACCCGTGGTGGTAGAGGATGGGCACTGGTGGAGGGATGGGTACTTGATCATTTTATAACTGAAACCCAAGCACAAAAATTTATAAGTCTATAACTGTACCTCAGTGTGTTTCACTAATAAAAAATAAAATAAATAAATAAATAAATAAATAAAATAAAAGTAGTTATGATTACAAAAAAAAAAACCTTCCTGTCTTTGTTTCTTATGCATTTCTGGGTTTGGTAGGCACTTGGGCTCCCATGAGCTGGACTTGGCCGATCTCAGCTAGGCCTGCTCATGGGTCTGAGGTCAGCTATGGGTTTTGGGGTCTTGAATGAATGACTTCATAAGTTGCCTGCTGGATTCCCAGCTACAGAACAGTGAAAGAGAAAGCCTGCCTCAGTTTATGCTCGCCAGCTGCTGTAAGCAGTCCCACTTGGGGCTGGCCCATCCTAAATTTTTTGACTCCCTGGTTCCTGGGCTTTTCTGATAAACAGAGTTAACAATTGTTCATCATAAAATTCTGCCCCAGAGCTTAGGCTCTCAGAGAAAGGGAATGACTCAAGATCTCATCTCATAAACTCTGCACACCTAATTATTCCCTTTCCCTGGATGCCCACGTGTGTGTGTTCTATGTGTGCATGTGTGTGTGTATTGTGTGTATGTGTGTGTGTATTATATGTATGTGTGTGTGTGTGTGAGTTGTACGAGTATAGTAAAATTGGTGCAAGTTGGAGAAACAATATTTCTCTCCAATATTTACATTTTTGTTTTGCTTTGCTGAGCTGAACTCAGGTGCTATTTCTGGCTCTGTACTTAGAAGTGACCCCTGACGGTGCTCAGGGGACCATATATGGTCCCTGAGATTTGAATCAGGATCTGGGACTGAAGCAGCTGCGTGCAAAGCAAGCACCTTACCTCCTGTACTATCTCTAGAGTTCTTGCATTTCTCAGAACTGTCCTGGATCACAGTTTTCATTCTGCTTCCACTGTTATTTTCATCCCAGGCTCCTATCAGGAGGCACCATGGATCATTTTATTGGGTAGTAACCAAGAAGGGAAGGCAACTTATGCTATCTGGAAGGCATTGCTTCAGCCAGGGGTGGGGGAGGTGGGGGTCAAGCTTCACATTCCTGCCTCTGGGGACAAAGTTGCATCCTTTGCCCTATGATGTGAAGCACAGAAAAGGGCACAACCTCATGCCCATGACATTTCTTCCCCAGATGCCAATGCTGGATTTTGTCAAGAAGAAAGATGCCACACAAATACAGGTGATGTGCCTTGTACAAAATAACTGGTTTAAACTTCCACCCATTTATCTAAACCGTGTGAGAACCCTAATTTGAAAGGATATTTTCACTCTTATGTTCATAGCAGCATTTGCCACAGTGGCCTACGCCCGGAATCAACTTAAAATGCCCATTGACGCACTGGTGGAGGGATGGGTACTTGATCATTGTATAACCGAAACCCAAGCACAAAAATTTGTAAATCTACAAAAAAAATGCCCATTGACTGGGTAAGGAAGTGGAGGTATGTAAACTCAATGGAATACTACTCTGCTTTTAAAAAACACAAGACTGTGTCTTCGTGGACAAAAATGAATACATTAAAGAATGAAGGAAGGAAGTGCAAGACAGTCATCAGTTGGTTTTTAACTCTTATGTGAGACTGTGAATTACTAAGGGAAGTGAACTAGAAAAATCAATAAAGTTAATCTCAGACTTGATGAAAATGATGGTGATTATCAGAGGGAAAGAGGAAGAGGAAGTTAAAAAAGAACCAGGAGACGGTCTTTTTGGTGATGTTATTTTGTCTTTTTGGTGACAAATACGCATATATAGAGTGTCATGCCGATCTCTCAAAATTCTATAATGTTTTGGAACTGGAGCAATAGCACAGCGGGTAGGGCATTTGCCTTGCACGCAACCGACACGGGTTTGATTCCCGGCATCCCATATGGTCCTCCGAGCACCGCCAGGAGTGATTCCTGAGTGCAAAGCCAGGAGTAACCCCTGAGCATCGTTGGGTGTGACCCAAAAAGCAAAAAAAAGAAAACTCTATAATGTTTTAAACCAATGATAGGTCAGTGAAAAAATTTAACATTTAGACAGATAATTTTTTTATTATTGGTAAATTTATTACCAACACGTTATCAAAATTAAAAAATTATTACATGGTAATGATTGAAAACAAAATGCTATTATCATGTAACATAAAAAGCAGCAGGATTTTTCTAGATGAAAGATGAGAGAAAAATGAAAACCAAATGCAGAATGATTTCCTAGGATGAATTTCTAAGCTGAAAAAGAAGAGATAAGGATTGAAAAGCTATGAGAAAATTGGAGTTAAGACCATGTATTTGAAACAAAATTAGTTAAAATTCTAAGGTATAGTTCTTAATGTTGCCATATCAGGGGCTCTTTTAGGGTCAGGGTAATGAGGCCCATTGTTTTTACTGTTTTTGGCATATCGAATACGCCATGGGTAGCTTGCCAGGCTCTGCTGTGCGGCGGGAAACTCTCAGTAGCTTGCCAAGCTCCCTGAGAGGGATGGAGGCTTTTAGGGCGGCTCTAATCACCCTTTTAGATGTTCCCATCATTCACACCATATTTGAACCCCATCAAATATGGTGCAGTAATTATGGAAAGTCGATAAGAAGTGTCTTATGATGTGTCACATGGCTGCTTCGCTGTCCTGCTGTCTGGAAAGCGGCCTGGAGCATAGTGGTGGTTTTCTGTTGTCCGTTGTCTACAAGTTGTTCACTTGAATCATCCTGAATAGAATAGGCAGAACACTAGATAAAGGACAACCATGTGAGCAAGCTGGGTTCCAAAAAGGATTCAGCATGATCGACCATATCCACACGGTGACCAAGCTCATTGAAGTTTCTCGAGAGATCAAGATGCTGCTCTGTCTAACGTTCATCAATTTAAAGAAGGCCTTTGAATCTGTTGAGACTGAATTGGTCATCGAAGCCCTACCCAAACAGGGCATTCAAACTCAGTACATCAGGATCCTCCGTGAGCTGTACTACGGATTCACTACCAGGATCTCACCATTCTACAAGGAAGTGATCATCGATGTAAAGAGAGGGTCTCGGCAGGGTGATACATTTCACCGAAACTCTTCAGTGCCACCCTCGAGAATGTCATGCAACAACTAGAATGGGAAGAAATGGGAGTGAAGATAGATGGTTGGCAACTATAGCACCTTCGATTTGCTGATGACATAATTCCAATAACACCAAACATTAGCCAAGCAGCACAAATGCTGGCCGACTTCAATTGTGAGTGTGGAAAGGTTTGACTGCAGCTGAATCTCACCAAGACAATGTTCATGAAAAACGGACTAGTTCCTGACATTCCATTTGCTCTCAATGGAATGAACATCTCCGAATGCAGCAGTTTTGTGTACCTGGGTTGAGAACTCAACATTAGGAACAACTTGGTGCTAGAACTGCACAGGAGGAAGAGAGCAGCGTGGAACATCTTCAAGAGTGTTGAAGAAGTTGTCTTCTTAAGGACAAAGAACCCCTGACTCCAGGCACATCTTTTCGACTCCACCAATCTTCCTGCACTAACATACACCTCCGAGAGGGGCAGAGGATCGAACCCGGGTTGTCTGTGTGCAAGGCAAGTGCCCTACCCGTTGTGCTATCTCTCCAGCCCGTGGAGAATGGGTAGGGAGTGTTTTATGATTTTTCACAGTCCAGGAATATGTGTACTCATTTGTGAGGCTTGGCCTGAGCAAGTGGAGATAGCATGGCGGTGGTTGGGTTGTGGAGGTTTTCGGCTGCCAGATCCCTTGGGGTGGGGAGGGGTCTCACCCGTCCCTCTCTGGGGTGTCCCGGAGAGGGACGGGTGAAACAGCCTGGCTGTTTCACGGAGTCCGGTGGCATGGTTATGGGGCCCTCATGTTATGCTCCCTTTCGGGAGAAGCAACCGTGGGATCTGGATGGTAGCCAATGATGAGATTATCTGGTGCCGGCAGGAGGTGGCTTATGGGCATGAACTCTAGGTCTCTGGAGACTGGGGAAAGAGGGCAGAGGATCTCCACTCCTAGACCTGTTGAGCCCAGAGTCCAAGGTCACAAAGTTCCGCATTACCTGAGTTCCATAGGACTTCCTCCCTAGCTCTGTGCCACATGCCCTAACTACTTCTTTTGATCTCTTTTGAAATAAGGCCAATAGATGAGCTTATATAGCTGAGCCAGAGGTGGTTTGTGGGTGTGTCTCCCACATACCTAACTTTTGGCCATTTAATTTTTTGATAAACTTGGCCCCAAGTTGTTGGGGTCTGGCCAAAGGCACAGCAGCAATTTTGAGGTATCTGGAAGTCTGAAGGCACCATCAGGCTGCTGTTGCACTCACCCCACAGGTACAGGTTGATCTGTTGATGGCATCATACCCCCTATTGGATGTTCTTACTCAAAGTTATTTCATTATACCTCATTGAAGGAGGAACAATTCAACCTAATTGTAAGAGAACACACTACACACTGAAGTATATGTTTTCTAAATGAAAATATTGTTTGTTAGGTAACAATATGATATTATTTTTGAATTCTTCTCAAAACTTCAGTAGAGAAAAGTCATGACACCATACCCTACTAATTTCTCTTCTTAGTCTTCCTAAAATTAGAAATTCCTAACTCACAACGCACACTGGGAATGGCAACTAGTGTTTGGCAACTCTTCCAGATGGGTCTGTATATTTGAACTGAACAGACAGAAATTACAGAGGATTCTCCCGGAAGATTACATTCAGCACTTTGTTGAGTGCAAAGTCAACAAGAACTCTACACTCAAAAACCAAAAAGTCAAACGTTTCAACCTGGAGGGACCTGTAAATGGATTTATATCTACTCTGGTAGAATGCAATTCCAAATTATCCTTCATATTCTATTTTAACATTTGGATGTGGTTTTAAAACACAAATAATAGTGTGCTGCTGATTTCTTTCTTTGACAAGAAAAGAAAACCATTGAGAACTGGCAAAGAATCAAATGCTGAAGAGCTGAGCCATTTGCACATTTCCATTTGCTTCAAAATTATTTCTCTGCAGCATTTCAAAGATCCTTATTATTCACACGACTTCTGTGGTAAAATTGCTAAAGACAACCTGGTTCAAGTTGATTCTTGGTCCTTGGTAGCTAATCTATTTTCCACTCTAACTACTCCAGGATTTTTTATCTTTTGGACATTTTCATGTCTTTAAATTTTTATAAATTCCATCATCGGCAATTGCCTTAAAAATGTTCATGACCATCTGCAATCTGCGTGAATTCTCCTGGATATTTTGTGTTTCATCTTTCATGAACACAGCTGGAGATATAGCTCTTGGTTGTGGCACTGGGCATCCTAAATGGTAGAGCTGCTGGATCCTGCTTTAGTCTATGGAATGGTACTGGGATTAAGGTCTCAGCCCCACAGGCCTCATTCTTATGAGCTATCCCTGAGCCCTCTGCCCCCAGGCTTTATTTATTTCCAATTTTAGTGAAGGCACTGTGATTTCAATACTGTTAACGATAGAGCTTCAGGCACACAGTGTTCCATCTCCACTCCTCCCCACCAAAGTGTTAGTGTCCTTCCACCAATGTCTCAAGGTCCCCTTCCAACCATCCTCATCCCTTACTAAATGTAGTTCTCTTGTCCAGCTTTCAAGTTCTGTTGCCTGTATGTTTCTTTATAGTACAGACTTGAGAGAAGTCATCCCTCATCTGTTCCTCTCCTCCTGATTGCCTTCACCCAGCCTCATACCCTCTAGCTCCATCCATGTAGTGGCATATTGCATGATTTAATTTTTTTCTTATAGTCAAGTAGTATACATACCACAATTTCTGTTTCTTTAAATTATTTTTTATTATAACACCATAATTTACCAAGTTGTTCATAATACAGTTGTTTCAGGCATTAAATGGTCTAACACCAATCAAACAACCACTGTGACCTTTCTTCCACCAATATCCTTAGTTTCCCATCCACAACACCAAGTAGTCCCCTTGCAGAGACAAACAAATTTACTTCATTTACTTTGTCACAACACAAAGACAAATGGAATTATCAAAACTTAGGTCAATAAGAGTTAATTTGTGATATTATTATATCTCACAGCGATGCTACTGTAATTGTCTGTATGAGGATCTGCTGTGCTGTTTAGTGCTAGTTAGCCAGGCTAGTTAGAGCCTTTGTGACATTGATTTCACTCATTGACTGTGCAACTTTGCAGTCAGATTTGCTAGTAGCATTGTCCTCCTGTTGTTCATCAATTTGCTCGAGCGGCCACCAGTAATATCTCACAACAAATTGTGAGACTTGTTGTTACTCTCTTTGGCATATCGAATATGCCACGTGTAGCTTACCAGGTTTTGCCTTGTGGGAGGGATACTCATAGTAGCTTGCCAGGTTCTCCGAGAGGGGCTGACAGTACTATGAAATTTTTGTTTGTTTTTGAGCTTCACTTGCCAGTGCTTAGGGTTGACTCCTGGTTCTGCACTTAGGGGTCACACCTGGAGAACTTGGGGGACCTTATGTAGGCACCAGGGATCGAACCCGGGTTGGAAGCCCAACCCCCTACTCACAGTACCATTGCTCCAGTCCAAGCTCCACAACTGAACTTCCTCAAACTGCTGAACCACAAAATTGTTTCAGATCTATAGCTTCTGGACACCTCAACGTTTCGTGGTAGTGGGTTGGAGTGACACTATAGTGGGTAGGGTGCTTGCCTGGACCAGCATACCTGAGGACACTCAGAGCACACACCTGGCTCTGTGCTCAGGGATCACTTCTGGTGGTGCTCACATGCTAGGCAAGTGCCTTACCCACTGTAAGTCTCCAGGCCCTGAGTCTCAACTTTTTGACAGTGTGTTGAGAAGAAATTGAGTTTTTTCTCAAGTTAACATTCAAGACAGTAGCAAAAGGAGACACTACAGTTCTCATTTTCTAGTTGCAGATACAGAGGCCCTGCCTGTGGGTAATTCTTGGGTGTGTATACACTTGTTAGCAATTAAGCTGGGGGCAGGAACACAGGTCTGGCTAACTCCAGCTGACCCCTGATGCTGCACTCAGATGACCTCTGTGTTCCGAGGCCTCCCAAAAGGCCAAGGTAAGCATACTCAGGACCGGGTTGCTTAGTGACCGTAAAATATCGAGACTGTTTGACTAATGTCACCACAAAAACTTGATTTTGTCAAAAAAAAAAAAAGAATGGGATTTCTGTGGGAAGTGGGTAATATTGTGGCTTGGCCAATGAGTCTCAATCAAAATCACTCTTAGGTTTTCAGTATCCGTTCTGGGCCATGACTTACATAACTGATGACTTTCAAGAGTGGGAGGTAGCAATTATATTTACCTTTGACATATTATTCCTAACTCTTAGGGAATCCTTTGACATTCTTACCCTGCTCAAATAATTTACAAATCTCTTTAATGCTAATATGTAAGTAATCCAGTGGCATAGGCAGAACCTCCCTGTATTTCTGTGTTTACTGGGAAGGGGTAGCCCACCATTCCTGGCCCATTGTAAAACCCTATCATTATGAATCAGCCAGACCCATCCGGTGGACTTCTCTGGTGTTGGCTTGGTATACTTTGGTATTTCAGAGTTGTGATTTCCTTACAGAATGTGGGATGCTAACTAATGACATGATAGCAGATACTCCCCCTTTGGGATCTGGCAAACAGATCCCTGGGGAGGGGAAGGAACCCCTTTCCAAATGTGAACCCAATGGTATGAGTGTGTTTTTCTGAGAGTTGAGGTCAGTGTGGGAGGAATGAGTGGCTTTCTGAAAATGGGATGAGGAAATCTGAGACTACCCAGCTCCATGACTGGCTTTGTTTTAAGGCGAAGGAGAGGGAAGATGGGAAAACCTGGTCATACAAGGTGACTGTCACCTCTACTGTCCCTGACAGAACACTTAGCATGCCTGTTTAAACCTTAGCTACTTCTGAAAGCTTCCTCTAGGAAGGGTCTCTTACAGATTGAATGGTGTTCCTCAGAAGATATGTTAAAGTCTTTATCCCTAATACCTAGGAATGTGACCTTGTTTATTTTAATTTTTAAATTTTTTTTCTTTTTGGGTAATACCCAGTGATGCTCAAGACTTACTTCTGACTGTACTCAGGAATCACTCCTGGAAGTGCTCGGGGGACCATATAGGATGCCAGGGATCGAACCTGGGTTGGCCTCATGCAAAGCAAACACCTTCCTTTCTGGACTGTCACTCCGGTCCACTGTGACCTTGTTTAGAAAATACAGTCTTTGCAGAGGTCATTAGGGTGGGCCCTCAGTCAGTACCACTGTCATTCTTAGAGGAGGTGAGAACTTCTTTCAAATTACAGTTTAGGTAGTTACAACAGTGTTCAAGATTTTGTGTTGGTATAAAAGATTGTTGCACCCCACAAGCATCAAAGTGCCCATGACCCTCCACCACTGTCACCTTTAATCATCTTCTCCGCTGTCCACCACCATCACCACTTTTTATTTTCCTTTTTTATAATTTTATTTATTGAATCACCGTGAGAGCAGTTACAAGGCTTTCAGGTTTAAGTCTCGGTCATACAATGAAACACCCATCCCTTCACCAGTGCCCATTTTCCACACCCAAAACCCCAGTATACCCCCCCATCCCACACCCTCTCCCTATCTGTGGGGCAGATGATTTCCACATTACTCTCTCTCTACTTTGATTACATTCAATATTTTGACACCAGACCCACCATTATTATTTGGGATTTTACCCCAACACTCAGATCTGCTGAAAAGGCAACAGTAGACAATTTGTTTTCTATTGCTGGTTATGATAACATATGATGTCACGCAGCTGCAGTGGCCATGTGATTTTGGAATTACAAACTTTTAACAATTAAATCTGGAGGGATTTCTGCCCAAACCTCCTGGGTTCTGAGATTTGTTCCTGAGTCTCTTGGGTCATGGCCATTAAGCAGCTTTATCAGGAGCCAGAGAGGCTGCTTGTGGGCGGCGACTTGGGATCTCGTTGGGTGGGGAGGAAATGGCTGGCTCCACCACCATTCTGCGAGGCCCCATGTGTCTCATCACTGCAGGAAGTCCTGACTGTCCAATGACCTCTGGAGGATGGCTGCCACCGAGCCACCAAGGGGGAGCAGGTGGAGGGACAGCACTCTCTCCCCCCTGGGGTGGCTCAGCGCCAGTAACTTTCTACAAGGACCAACCAGACACATTTCTGCCAAAAGCCCCTGGGTTCCAAGATTTGTTTCTGGGTCTCTGGAATCATGGCCAATAAGCAGCTTGATCAGGAACCAGAGAGGCCGCTTGTGGGCGGTGACTTGGGGTCTCATTGGGGTGGGGAGGAAATGGCTGGCTCCACCCCCATCCCATGAGGCCCTGCGTGTCTCGTCACGTGGGCCCAATCCTGACTGTCCAGTGGCCTCTGGAGGATGGCAGCCACCAAGCAGCCAGGGGGAACAGCCCAAGGCATGAAACCTATTCCCACCTGGGGTGGCCTAGCGCCGGTAATCTACTGCAGGGACTGGATGCATTTCTGCCAAATGCCGCTGGGTTCCAAGATTTGTTTCTGAGTCTCTAGGATCATGGCCATTAAGCAGCTTGATCAGGAGCCAGAGAGGCCATTCATGGGCGGCGACTCAGGGTCTCACTGAGGTGGGGAGGAAAGGGCTGGCTCCACCCCCATCCTGTCAGGCCCCATGTGTCTCGTCACTGTGGGCACAAACCTGAGTGTCCAATGGCCTCTGGAAGATGGCAGCCACTGAGCTGCCAAGGGGGAGCAGGCAGAGGGACAGCACCTTTTACTCCCTGGAGTGGTCTGGAGCCGGTAATCCATTGTGGGGACCAGAGGCTTCTCTGCCAAAAGTCATTGGGTTTCCGAGATTTGTCTCTGAGTCTCTGGGATCATGGTTATTAAGCAGTTTGATCAGAAACTGGAGAGGCCTTGCCTCCAATTATATAGCTGAGCCGGAGGTGGTTTGTGGGTGTGTCTCCCACATACCTAACTTTTGGCCGTTTACTTTCTTGGTAAACTTTGCCCCAAGTTTTTGGGGTCTGGCCAAAGGCACAGCAGCAATTTCGGGGTATCTGGAAATCTGAAGGCACCATCAGGCTGCTGATGCACTCGCCTCACAGGTACAGACTGACCTGCTGGGCGGCACCATACCCCCTCATCACCACTTCTTGGGGATCAGTTTTGTATTCCTAGGCAAGGGTTTGCCATTGCTCAATACTGTATATTCTATGTCTTGTTGCTTTGTATTTCACAGATTAATGAGATGATCTGGTATTTGATACTTTCTCACTGACTTATTCTGATATGCTCCAGTTCATTCACTTACTGCAAACTGCAAGATTTTGTCTTTTCTTACAGTGCATAGTATTCTGTTGTGTAAACATATCACAGTTTCTTTTCTTTTTTTTCTTTTCTTTTCTTTTGCTTTTTGGGTCATACCTGGAGATGCTCAGGACTCTGCACTCAAGAATTACTCCTTGCGGTGCTTGGGGGACCATACGGGATGCTGGGAATCGAACTCAGGTCGGCCACGTGCAAGGCAAAAGCCCTACCCGCTGTGCTATTGCTCCAGCCCCATATCACAATTTCTTTACTCATTCATTTGTTGTTGGACATTTGAGCTGTTTTCACGTCCTGCCTATTGTACCAAGTGCTGCAGTGGATTTAGGCATGCATATATCTTTTTTGAGTTAACGTTATGTTTTGGAGGTAGATGCTAAGAAGTAAAATTGCTGCGCCATATGGATGCTCTATTCTTACTTTTTGAGAACTCTCTATTCCTTTTTTCCATAGATGCTGAACCAAACAACATTCCCACCAATAATGTATGAGGATTCCATTTTGACTAGATCTCTGCCAATACTGATTGTTTCACGTCTTTTTGATAGATGTCATTTCACAAAATCACAAATCACACAAATCATCCTGTTAATCGTCGATTGCCTCGAGCAGGCCCCAGTAACGTCTCTTTCATCCTAGCCCTGAGATTATATTCAAGGCTCTTTAGGAGAATGAGACCCATCATTGTTACTGGTATTTGGCATATTGGGTACGCCACAGGGAGTTTGCCAGACTCTGCCGTGTGGGCAGGCTACATTCGGTAGCCTGCCAGTTTGTCCAAAAGTCTCCTGCCCCCGCGCCTGGCTGCCCTCGCTAGAGCCTCTTGGAGGGGAGCGGGTTGAGCTTTCCTCCCTGCCCCGACCAGGGTTCTGGCAGCCAAAGACCTCCAGGACCAGCCACCACCATGCTGAGGCCCAAAAAGAAAAAAAAAATCACGTAAGACATTAAAAAAAAAATTAGTTCAGATGGATGCAGAAGGAAGTTCTCTGATGTCTGTTAATGATCCAGCATCAAGATTTTCAACCAGGGGTCTGGTGCTGATCTCGAGAAGGAGAAAGCAACAATCTTCAATAAAATCCGACACAAAGTGTCCGAATGCGAGTGTGGGCACCAAGTACAGGGGGTAGGGCGCTTGCCTTTCATGTGGCTGGCCCAGGTTCAGGGCCCAGCCGAGGAGTACGCCCTGAGCACCTCCGAGTGTGGTCCCCAAACAGTAACAACAGACAAGCCAAAAATCTCAACGCGGCATCAGGGAAGGCGGGACTTGGTGTGCGGGTTTCGAAGAAGGAAATTTGGACACAGACATGTACATGTAGAGGGTAGAGGGCTGTGTAAAGAGATTAGAGTTCTGTTGCTGATGTCGGTGGGCCCCATGGGTTACTTATGTGAAGCTGGGAGGAGAAAGATGGTCACTTTCTCCCCAACCACCTCTGCCACCCGGGACCCAAGCTTAATGGATTCTTGTCTCACCTGCAGAACAGAATTTCAGTTTAAGGTCCTCTGGGACCCCGAGGGAAATTCCAGAGCTAAACTCTGCTAATTAGTAACTCTTCCTTACCTGCCCCCTCCCTAGAGATTTCCAAGGGAGCATACCTTCACAGCAGATTTTCCACAGATTACCGCCTTCTTCATGGATTTCTTCACTGCATCATTCGTCATCTGAAATCCCAAAGGAGGGCCACTCGACCGAGCAGAAGCTATACAACTTACCGTTCTTCATCACCAGGCCAATGTTCTTGGCCTTCCTTTGAACCACTGAGAAGTGGTTAAGAATTAAAGCTTTGGGGGTCGATTGATTCTGACCCATATTAGACAATCATAATAAACAGAACTAGGAGAAAGATAATAAGACATTACACACACTAAGAACACATGGCCTTTGATTCTGTTGAGACGGAAGCGGTCATTGAAGCCCTAGCCAATCAGGGCATTCAAGCCCAATACATCAGGATCCTCCGTGAGCTGTATTGCGGATTCACTACCAGGATCTCACCATTCTACAAAGAAGTGATCGTTGATGTCAAGAGAGGGGTGCGGCAGGGTGATACCATTTCACCGAAACTCTTCAGTGCCACCCTCGAGAACATCATGCGACGACTGGAATGGGAAGGAATGGGAGTGAAGATAGATGGTCGGCAACTACACCACCTCCGCTTTGCTGATGACATTGTTTTAATAACACCAAACATCAGCCAAGCGGCACAAATGCTGGCCGACTTTGACCGTGAGTGTGGAAAGGTAGGACTACAGCTGAATCTTACGAAGACAATGTTTATGAGAAACAGCCTTGTTCCTGACGCCCCATTCGCTCTCAATGGAACGACCATCTCCGAATGCAACAGCTATGTGTACCTAGGTCGAGAGGTCAACATGACAAATGACCTGGCACCTGAGCTGCGCAGGAGGAAGAGAGCGGCTTGGAACGCCTTCAAGAACGTCGAAGAAATAGCTAAGAGGACGAAGAACCTCCGGCTCCGGGCACATCTCTTTGATTCCACTGTTCTTCCTGCATTAACATATGCCTCAGAGACCTGGGCCCTACGCAAACAAGATGAGAACGCCATTCAGGTCTCCCAAAGAAGAATAGAAAGAGCTATGCTTGGAATAACACGTTTCACTCAAATGAGAGAACGAATCCGGAGTTCTGACATCCGTCGACGATCAAGGATCAGGGACGCTGTCTCATATGCCAAGGTGTCGAAAATCAGATGGGCTGGTCACGTAATGAGATTTAAAGACGACCGTTGGACTAGAGCTGTTACTGATTGGATTCCACGGGATGTCAAGAGACCGCGTGGCCGCCCACCTACCAGATGGTCAGACTTCTTTGTCAAGATCATGAACGATCGGTTTGAGGCCCTCCATGTTCCCGGAGCGAAGAGATGCCATTGGGCTACACTAGCACGCGACAGGGACAAATGGAGACGTTACTGGCGCCCGCTCGAGCAAATCGACGACTAATGGGAAGTTAAGTGATTAAGTGATTAAGAACACATGCACAGATTACACTGCTGCACTCGCTCCTCTCACACTGGTACACGCCACACTCACCACGGTCACACTGGGATTCCCGAATTTTCCCAAATGGCATCCATGTGATTTTCCCTGGAGGGTTTAGTTCTTCCAAGTCTCCTGGCAGCAGGTTTTCCAGAACAGATGAGGACCCAGAGAATATGTCCTCCCGATCCTAGGATAACAGACAAGGACCCAAAGAAACCTTATGTCCCTCAAGTCCTCCAAGTCAGGGTTGGCCACTTCCCTGCTGTGGTCCAGATTGGGACACTATTCCCCCAGAAACCAGATGGAATATTCCCCAGAACTTAAGGCCTTTTCAAAACCCGCTCTCGGGGCCTGTTTGCCGTCGGGAGATCTCGCTGGGACCTACAAATGTTAGGATGTGGATCGTGATCTCCCTTTAACGACAAAGAGACTCCAGAGACTGCAAACAGCAAGCAAGGTTTATTGTAAGACTGGCTAGCCAGGGTCGAGCTGCCTACGCTGACACCGGTAGGTTGGGCAAGACCCCGAGCTTCTTCAAAGGAGATCTTATATAGGCCTTCACCAGCAGTTAGAGCAGAGCCCATGCATTTCATGGCCAATAAATTCGTAACAACATATACTTTCTTAACCAATCCATTTAAAAGTACATCACTCCTTAGCCTGTCACCGTCACTGTCACTGTCCTCCTGTTGTTCATCGATTTGCTCGAGTGGGCCCAGTAACGTCTTCATTGTGACACTTGTTACTGTGTTTGGCATATCGAGTACATCATGGGTAGCTTGCCAGGCTTTGCCATGCAGGCTTGCTGGGCTCTCCGAGAGGGGCAGAGGAATCGAACTCGGGTCGGCCATGTTGGCTGCATGCAAGGCAAACACCCTGCCCCCTGTGCTATCGCTCTAGACCACTCCTTAGCCTATAGATTCAAAGAGCAGCATTTACGTACATGGGCATTATGGCTAGTGGGTATCTCATAACTCAGACATCTGGTTATCTTCTATGTCTACCCAGCTCCCCATGATTTACAGCTCAGGACACCTGCATTCCGGTGGAGGTGGATAAGGGAAGAGTTACTAGTGGAGGGGCAGATAAGGAAGAGTCAACAGTGGAGGCAGGATTTACATCTCAATTAAGAAGAGTCAAAGTGGAGGCAGGATTTACAGCTCAGGGCTCTACTAGGGAGGGGGCAGGATTTACATTTCAAGGCTTTACTAGGGAGGGGGCAGGTAAGGAAGAGTCAGTAATTAGCAGAGTTTAGGTCTGGAATTTCCCTCAGGGTCCCATAGGACCTTACAGCAGGAGTAGACAAGCAGTGAAACAAATGGGGAAGAGAGAGAGAGAGAGAGAGAGAGAGAGAGAGAGAGAGAGAGAGAGAGAGAGAGAGAGAGAGAGAGAGAAAGAGAGAAGACAGAGAGAGAGAGAGAAACTCACTCAAGAGAGAACATGGGCTTCTCCAAGGGCAGAGCCCCTACACACATCCTAGCATTAGACACAAAAGTATGAAAGTACACATCTCAAGAAGGGAGATACTGGCGACACATGTGCTTGGGCACCACATGTGCTCAGCCACGTTGGTAAAAGCAGCACATGTGCTTGGGCAGCATATGCTCACCCTTCCTTTGTTCAAGGTGGCCTTTATAGTGTTTCTCCAATGTGCCCCCACGAGAGGCTTCTACCTAGGTCAAAGTCTGTTGCGAATGTTATCTTGGGGGTTGGGAATGGTGATGGTCTTCTTTGAAATTCCTTTTCTGTCCTTTCGTTCTTGCAGGAGCTTCTATGGGTCTGTTGCTGGAGCCAGGTGAGGGTCTTATAGGACCTTAGTTCCCGTTTTCTGCAGGGCTGGCCTTTGCCATTGCCTTGGAAGGGGCCTTCCCTGTCTACCTGTCTACATCACTGCCTTGAAGAATGGCTGGTGAGGAAGGAAGGATCCTCCCAAAGGCTTTTGGAGGGAGCAAAGACTTGTCACACCTTGATTTCTAACTTTGAGTTTTTAATACTAATAGGCAATACATTTCTATTGTTTCTAATTTTTTTCTTTTATTTCTTTTGTTTTGAAGCCACACCTGGTTGTTCTCAGGAATAACTCATGGCTCTGCACTCAAGAATCACTCTTGGTAGTGATTGGGGAATCACATGGGATGACAGAAATTAAACGAGGTTGGTTACGTGTAAGACAAAAACCCTACCTGATGTGCTATTGCTACAGTCCCTATTGGTGCTCATTTTTGTCTGTTTGATTTTGGGTCATACCTGGTGGGGCTCAGGGAACTGTACAAAGTGCCAGGGATCAAACCTGAGACTTTTACATGCAAAGCATGCACTCAGCCCATTGAATGATATTCCCCCCCCCCCATTTTAGTTTTAAATACTTTGTTGTAGGAACCTTTAGAATATAACAACCTGTGATTTACTATATAGCCCACAGACTAATAACACTTCCTACAGTACAGTGTTATTATAGGCAATACTAATGCCTGTGCCCTAGTTTAGCAAAATTTCAGTGATTTTAGCTTCAGTACTTGTGTGTGTGTGTTTTGTTTCATTTTGGGGGCATACCCTGTGGTGCTCAGGGCTTACATCTGGCTCTGCACGAAGGGATCACTCTGGTGAGCTCAGGAAAGCATATGGGGTTCTGGGGATCGAATCCAGGTTAGCTGCATGAGAGGCAAGAACCCTGCCTACTGTACTATTCTGTCCCTAGCGTTGGCACTTTTTAATGTCCCCTCCTGTCCAGTAGGTCAATGTAGTGTCTGGGTGGGCAAGTTCTCACTATTGGTAGCCCATAACCATATTTCTTAGGCTACTACTAAGGGCACCAATGAAGGGCACCTCTGCCCTCCAGATGGGACCTGGCCTTTGAAGCACAAGAATTCCACTTGCAAGGGGGTACACAGGAAAGATTCTAATCAGCACCCCAGAAGCACTGTTCCAATCGACCCGCAGCTCTTTTTATTGTCTTCAGAACAACTTGCAAAAGACCTGAGAATGCCACTCTCAACAGCTGAGAAGAAGATAGGTGGTATATCTCTGGTTTTGATTATCCCAAACAGGAATAACCACATGCCTATAATGGACCAACAAGGGGTGAATGTCTCCGACTATGGTTATTAACCCACAAAAATTTAGGAATGAATAAATGAGAGATTGTGGTGCATTGTGGGTTGCCCACTTGGCTATGTTGCTTAGGTGTTGCTTAGTTGTAGTACTTGCTGTGAGGGTTTCACTGTATCCCACAGTGCTGGGGATCCCTCTCAATGATGCAGAGGGGTTCTGGGGAGGAAACTTGGCTTCACTCATGCAGGAGAGGTTCTCTGCTGCTGAAACATCTCCAGACCTGGGACCGAAGTGATAGTACAGTGGGTAGGGCATTTACCCTGCTTGCTCCGATCCGGTATCCCATATGGTCCCCCGAGCACTGCCAGAAGTGATTTCTGAGTGCAGAGCCGGGAGAGTAACCCCTGATCATTGCCAGGTATGACCCAAAAAGCAAAAATTCATCTGGGGAACATAAAATAACAAAATAGGAGACTAACACCAAAGAACAGCTGAGATAAGTACCAGGAGGATTACTCCATGGCTTTGAGGACAGCCGCACATGCTAGGGGAAAAGGCAGTTCAGTTAGAGAAGGGAGCACCAAATAAAGGATGTTGGGAGGTTCCTCTCAGGATGTAAAATGCGTGATGAGAGTAGACTATAGACCGAACAAGATTGCCATTCAATGTCTCTTTTGCAAACCACAGCACTCAAAAGGAGAGAGACAAGAAAAGGGAATGCCCTGCCACAGAGGTAGGGTGGGATGGGGGATGGGGGGTGGGAGGGATACTGGGACTGGTGGTGGTGGAGAATGGGCACTGGTGGAGGGATGGGTATTCGATCATTGTATAACTGAAACCCAAGCACAAAAATTTGTAAGTCTACAACTGTACCTCGTGGTGTTTCACTAATAAAAATTTAAGGAAAAAAATTCATCTGGGGAACATAAAGTAACAAAATAGGAGACTAACACCCAAGAATAGCCAAGATAAGTACCAGGAGGTTCACTCCATGGTTTGAAGGCCAGCCGCACATGCTAGGGGAAAAGGCAGCTCAGATAGAGAAGGGAGCACCAAATAAAGGGTGTTGGGAGGATCCTCTCAGGATGGGAGATGCATGCTGAAAGTAGGCTATAGAGGGAACATGATTTCCACTCAATGCCTCTTTTGCAAACCATAGCACACAAAAGAAGAGAGAGAACAAAAGGGAATACCCTGCCACAGAGGCAGGGTGGGATGGGGGGAGTGAGGGGGCAGTGGGAGGGATACTGGGATCAGTGGTGGTGGAAAATGGGCACTGGTGGAGGAATGGGTACTGGAACATTGTATAATTGAAACCCAAGCACAAAAATTTGTAAGTCTACAACTGTACCTCATGGCGTTTCACTAATAAAAATTTAAAATAAATAAATAAAATAAAAATCATCAAAAAAAATCTCCAGATCCATGGTTTTTGTTTTTTTTTTGGGACCACACCCATCAATGTTCAGGAGTTACTCTTTTGTTTTTGCTTTTTTGGGTTACACCCGGCGTTGCACAGGGGTTACTCCTGGCTCATGCACTCAGGAACCACTCCTGGCGGTGCTCAGGGGACCATATGGGATGCTGGAATTCTATCCTGGGTTGGCCATGTGCAAGGCAAACGCCCAACCTGCTGTGCTATCCTGTGCTATCACTCCAGTCCAAGGGGTTACTCTTTTAAGATTTTTTTATTTTATATTTTTATTGAATCATTGTGAGATGGACCCTTACAAAGATTAGGTTCCAGTCATACAGTGTTCCAATACCCGTCCCTCCATCAGTGCACATTTTCCAGCACTGATTTTGGCTCTGCACTCAGGAATTACACCTGGTTACTCTCAGGGGACCATATGGGATATCAGAGATCAAATCTGGGTCAACCTTGTGCAAGGCAAGCACACATACTATCTTCTGCCTCCCCCACCCCTCATTCCAAGGGACCTTTTTTTTTTTATTTGTTTGCTTGTCTCTTTTGGTGCTGCAGAGTAAACCTGGGCCTTGTGTGTGCAAGCATACAGTATATATACTTTTCCATAGTCTATAATTGGGGGTTTTGGTCCAGTCTCTTTTTTCAGTGACCCACATGGTTATGCACATTAATCTTTAAAGTGTCCCTTGGATCAGTGTTGGCATTTGGAAATAACTGTGAGTTCTAAAGCTCAGCTAGCTAATGTTTCTGAGTATAGTTTTGCAATACAATTATTTTTTGACTCACAAACAATTTCATCACATTTATTTCCTTGAAATAATGGTTTTACCATCTTTTCTCCACCCTCCCCCCAGGGATCCTTTTAAATCATGCTTGAATTTGATAGAAGAGAAAATGTCTATAAGCTTTATTATCTATAAGTTTACTGGGTAAACATGTGGGCAGAGCCCTTTGAAGAAGTAATTTTATTGAGTAAAATGAATATCTAAGAGATAGTATAAGCTCATAATGAAGACATTTATACATCATTACAGCTTCCTTCAAAAAAGCACAAATACTTATTACGCATGCATGGCCTAACCTGCATTTTAGATAAGCAATCAGAAGAGAAGGAGAAATAGAAAAAGAGTAACATAATCAGCGTGTATTCAAACCGAAAATGTCAGTGCAACCCCTCTGCCATTATAATTTATGAAATTTATAAAGTAGCTTAAGGAAGCATAATGTTCCCTCTTGAAGGTCGCCGTGCTTGGTTTTTTACTTCCATTATCCAGATTGAGTCTTAATGGGCAATCCTCCTACAGCTCTCTCCAAAGCTTTGGAGGTGGAATATTCAGAGGCCCTTGGAACGATCTGCGTCATTTTGGTGATGAAACAAGCCCCACAACGGCGGGGTGCCCCGACCCCCACCCCCAAGGCTGCACACCTGGTGAGCGGCTGGACTTAGACCATGCATTTGTTCATCTGAGAGCCCAGCTGAGTGCTGGTGGAGAGGAGAGGGGAAATGGAATGGGATGGGAAGGGAGGGTAAGTGATGGACGTCACCCCAAGTCAGAACTGGCTCAGTGGAAGTTTCCCATCTGTCCTCCTTGATTGCTTTTCCTGGAGCAATTTCTCAATGTATCCTTCTAATTTGTCTTCTGTGGATTTCCTTCCTCTTATCATTTTTCTTTACCTATTTCATTCAGTCCCTGAGACTTTGAGAGCTATGTGCCTCCCACTCAGCTAGATGCTGGGATTTGGCAGTGCATGTCATGCTGGCCTACCTCCCAGGTGTTTGTTAGTTGGGAACAAAGTCAGTGACAAAGTGAAGGGGGAACTCGGAGATGAAGAGGGGTCTCACAGACTGATAAAGCTGTTGGGAACGACAGCAAAAGTCTCCTGAGAAGATCCATGTAAGCAAAGATGGTTGAATGAGTTCATTGATGGGGAAAAGAAGCTTCACTGGAGACAATGTTCCAGGAAGAGGAATGTCCTATGTAAAGCCTGGAATCAAGAGAAATAGTGTGTCTGTCAACGCTAGATTTTCATTTTGCAAGATATTATGGTCCAGATTCTTGTCTGAAAATTGGGCAATGTGGTCCATAAAAGGGTTGTTTAGTGGAAATATACAAGGCAAGCAATAAGTATAGTTAACATTTTTCTAGTATGACTGGAGAGATAGCAGGGGAGGTAAAACATTTGCCTTGCATGCAGACAAATCCTGGGCACTTCATATGCCCTTAAATATTATGGCCTCTAAACAATACCAAGGGTGCTCCTGAGCACAGTCAGGAGGATTATCCCAAAATACATTTTTCTAACATTTATATTGACAGTAGGATCAATTTCTAATAATATTCTATTTATAAGGCACATTCTATTAACTTAATATAACCAAAATATTAGGACTTCAACATATGATTTTAGCTACATTTCTAGTGCCCAACAATCATATAGAGCTCATGGCTAATGCACTAAATAGCAGAGTCATAGAACGATAGACTCTAAGAATTAAAAGAAACTTTGGAAGCAGCTCCTATCAGCTTCTTATTTATAGATGAACAAATGGAGGTTGAAAGAGAACTGAGTAACTTCCCCAAAACACACAATCACCCGTAATGACTTTCTGTGCTTTTTTTCCTTTCAAATTCTAAGATCACAGAATATATGTGGCAGACAAAATAATGCCTCCTTTCCAAATTAGCTAGTCTAAATCCTAATCTCTGGAACCTACAAGTACATGTTGCTTTATTTAGTGAAAGGGAATTTGTTGGTGAGATTCAACGAATGATCTTGAGATGGAGAAACTATCTTCCCAGGAGGCCAAGGAAACTGTTGCCACCCCAGGAAGCGCTGGGTTTCTTTTGTGACTACACTAAACTGTCTTTCTGTTATGAGAACCCACAGACACACAGACATTTCCAGGGTTCATCCTCAATGTTTTCCACAGGGCTCTTTCTCCACTAACTTTCCTTAGATGTTCCAAATCTCTTATCAGTTGGGTGAAACTTGCAAGAAATGCATCAGTGAACAGGTGCATAGTGGCTACAGGGCAGATGTGTATGCATTGAAGGGCATCTCTTTCTGTCTGATATTTCCTTATTGCCACGGGTTTTTTTTTTAATGTAGGAGTATTGCTATTTATTCAGCCATTGATTAGGCTGATTGAATTGTTGCTGCAGTTTTTAAGAAGACAGTGTGCAAAGCACTCATGCACACCCAACTAACTCCGTCTTGTGCCTGAGATTCCATCTTACTGAACTTCCAACTTTGATTTTATTTACCATTATATAAACATATACAAACTCAATACATCAGGATCCTCTGTGAGCTGTATTACGGATTCACTACCAGGATCTCACCATTCTACAAAGAAGTAATCATCGATGTCAAGAGAGGGGTTTGGCAGGGTGATACCATTTCACCGAACCTCTTCAGTGCCACCCTCGAGAACATCATGCGACAACTGGAATGGGAAGGAATGGGAGTGAAGATAGATGGTTGGCAACTACTCCACTTCCACTTTGCTGATGACATCGTTCTAATAACACCAAACATTAGCCAAGCGGCACAAATGCTGGCTGACTTCGACCATGAGTGTGGAAAGGTCGGACTATAGCTGAATCTCACGAAGACAATGTTTATGAGAAACAGCCTTGTTCCTGATGCTCCATTTGCTCTCAATGGACCGACCATCTCCGAATGCAACAGTTATGTGTACCTAGGTCAAGAAGTCAACATGACAAATGACCTGGCACCTGAATTGCGCAGGAGGAAGAGAGTGGCTTGGAACGCCTTCAAGAGCATCGAAGAAATAGCTAAGAGGATAAAGAGGATAAAGAACCTCCGGCTCCGGGCACATCTCTTTGATTCCACTGTTCTTCCTGCAGTAACATATGCCTCAGAGACCTGGGCCCTATGCAAACAGGATGAGAATGCTATTCAGGTCTCCCAAAGAGGAATTGAAAGAGCTATGCTTGGAGTATCACATTTCACTCAAATGAGAGAAAGAATCCGAAGTTTTGACCTCCCTCGACAATCAAGAATCAGGGACACTGTCTCATTTGCCAAGGCATCAAAAATCAGAGGGGCTGGTCACATAATGAGATTTAGAGACGACCACTGGACTAGAGCCGTTACCGACTGGATTCCACGGGATGTCAAAAGACTGCGTGGCCGCCCACCTACCAGATGGTCAGACTTCTTCATCAAGATAATGAACGATCAGTTTGAGGCTCTTTGTGTTCCTAGAAGGAACAGACGCTATTGGATTACACTAGCACCCGACATGGACAAATGGAGACGTTACTGGTGCCTGCTCAAGCAAATCGAAGATTAACAGGAAGTCAAGTGATCAAGTGATATAAACATATATTTGGAAGGGCTTATAAGCTCAGGGGATCCAGTAATTCTTGGCCAATGAGGCTGGGGTTCAATGCATGATCCAAGGATGCAGTATTACTTGCCCTTGAGGTGCCAAGAATTACTCAGGACACCTCGGGGTGCCCAATGGACCTCCAGGGCCACACCTCAGGACCATCTGGTACAGGGGATCAAACTAGGGTCAGCCACATGCAACACAAGTGCCTTAATCCTTATGCTATCACTCTAGCCCCTGATTTAAATTCTATTCCCTCCTGTGTTCCTTTCCCTGGCTGTTGATGTTGTTGTGGGACCAGGGTTCAAATACTCTCCTGGCTATGGTGCTCACACACTCAGCAGCAGTGCTCACTGAAATTTGTGTTCACTTAGTTGCAGAGTGTGTACAATGCTCACCAGGGCCTGGACCACTTCATGGTGCATTATACACCTTGACTTAGAGGAGATGGAGATCCCTTATAGCACTGGGATCACAGCGGAGCTACCAGGCTTGTGCTGGAAGCATAGGGACACCAGAGATTGGAGTTTGTGACCAGATGAGAGAAGGGAAGGTGCTCTAAGCAACTACGATATTCGTCTAGGGCTGAACTGCAAATCTTTCCAAGGAAATATTTATGGACTGACAAAGCCTGGTTTCCCACTAGTCACAGGTATAGCTGAGGAATGCGTGCACAGATAATCTCCATGGCCCCCACCCTTTTCCCCCTTCTCTCCACAGTAAGCAAGGATTGCTTGATTAAAACAATCTCAAAGGAGTGTCATTATTGAGATGCAAAGGATAAGCTCCCGCATGTCTGGGTCTGGGCTCATCAGACACTGAACAAGCATCAGAGAGCTTGAGAGAGGAACAATGAGTTTATTAATAACATGTTATCTACGTGGGTGAAACCCAGCTAGATAGAGTAACTCATGTCCTTAGAGCTGTCTTACATAGTTTAGCTAAGACAGAGCATTGGGAAGAAGAGAGGGAAAGTCAGTTTATGAGTTTATCAGGGAAGGCACCATAAAGAAAGGAGTGCAGATTTGAATCTCTGCCCCCTCCACTGGGGGAAAAATCCATCAGCTGGGAATTAGGTTTTCTCAGTATGGTGAGAGAGATCCAGATGAAGAGATTACATGTAAATATCTGTCAAAGGCAACCTTCATAATCTTCAGTGCCCAACCCATGAAATTAGCTTCCGGCCAGGACAGGTTTGGGAATGGCAGATTTTTTGCTTCCCCACATCATCTATAACTAACTTGACTTCTTGGTCTGTTCTATACTCTTTCCTCCCATCTTTCCTCTTTCAAGCCCTCTTAAGGACCCCCGTAGGACGAGGCGTGGGCCGAGTTTATGTCCCCCAATTTGAAAATTCGAGACGTACCCAAATAAGTGCTGTTCTTTTTAAATATTTTTGGAAAAGTTTATTTTCAATAAGTTGTTCACAATAATGGATTGCATTCAATATTTGAACACCAGTCCCACCACCATTGCACCTTCCCACCATCATTATTTTGAATTTTCCTGCCACCACTCAATCTTGCCGAAAAGGCAGATGCTAGATAATTTATTTTATATTGCTTGTTATGAATAGCATCAGATGACACTCCTGAAATTCTAAAATTTTAGATAGTTAGGGTCTGGCGAAGTCTCTGCTGAGAGCTGCTCAGTTCCGAGATTCTTTTGTGTGTCTCTGGATCATGGCCGTTAAGGAGCTTAAATAGCAGCCAGTGGTAGTTGTGGGTATGACTTCAAGGGTCCCATGGGGAGGGGCGGTACGGGAGTGGGGAGAATGAGAAGGACCAGCCCATCCCCTCTCCCTTGAGACTTGGAGTATGTCATCACTGAACCCACATACCAGTGCTTCTCATTGGGTTCTGAAAGTTGGTGGCCAGTGGGATTCTTAGGGGGCAGTGGAGGGATAACGCCTGCTCCCGTCTGAGGCACCCTGGTGAAGTCGGCCTGGCTTAAAGCTCGGAGGCATCTCTGCAGCAAGCTGCCCTGTTCCGAGATTCTTTTGTGTCAAGTACTGTTCTTTTATTTCATTCTGGCCCTGTTTTTCTTATGGATGTGTCTGTTGGCAGGAGAGCTGAAGCCATGTGCTTCCCTGCTGCCACTGTGAGGGAGCCTGGGGCCCGTCTGAGTCCACCGTCCCTTCGTTCCCCATGAAACTGTGGGTTTTGTGGGAATTCTCTCTCAATCTGAGCTACACTCCTTAGTGAAATGAAAGTTTCTTTCTTTTTGCAGTTCTCTTAATGCTTCTATTTCTTCTTCTTCTTTTCTTTTGGGGAAGGGTGTTTGGGGCCTCATCCAAGAATACTCATAAGCTGTTTCTGGCTGTGTGTGCAGGAGTGACACCTGGTTATGCTCAGGAGACCATGTTGTGCCTGGAATGTGTGTGTGTGTGTGTGTGTGTGTGTGTGTGTGTGTGTGATAGCACAGTTGCATGTAAGGCAAGACTGTATCTCCTATATGATCTCTCCAGTCTCTTGGCTCATGTTTCTTTAAGTTCAGAGGGTCAAAATCCTTTCTGGAATCTTTTCTGAGTACTCATGTTTTTGGTACTGACTCCTGTCTCCTTAATTTAAGTAGGACTGAAAATTCTTGGTCTGACTTCTCTTTCTTAAACTTAATAGAAGGTTACAGTTCTGTATCTGGTTTCTTGTGTCCTTAAAATCACTGATTTTAAAATTCTCATTTTGGAGGCCAAGAGATAGTATAGAGGTTAAGACACTTGTCTTGCATCCTGCCAATCTGGTTTGAATCCCCAAAACCACATATGGTCCCCTGAGCACTGCCAGGGATCACTCTTAAGGACAGAGACAGGAGTAGACTCTGAGTACTGCTGGTTGTGGCAAAAAAACTATAGTTAAACCAAGCTAAAGAACTACCCCATCCAAAAGAATCCCTTTTCTAGCTATTGGTAAGTACTTTATGAGCCTGATCCCATGTGAAAATTCCGATTAATTTTTATATTTAAAAAATTATGGCCCTTCCTTTTGTCAGTTTTGTTGAGATGAATGAAACTTCCTAATAATAAAGGCAACTGCCACTTTGGGAATACTTTGAAATATCTAAATTAGTCTTTCTTCTATGCACAATTGAAAAGACTGTAAAATTAAATAAATTGTAATGAAGGCTATTTCAGTTGGCTTTGGAGATCTCCACATGATTAAATACATAAACTTGCTTCCTTATAAGACAGTAACTCCAGATGTTCTAAAACTAACAGTTAACTCCGATCTTTCTTGGAGACAATCTACACTGGGACAACTTTCTAAAACTCCTAATTTCTCTGCTGCCACTTCTCTTCTCTTCTTTCCCTCTTGCCTGTTAGCCATTTACCCCAGTTATATGCTGAGCTTCCTTCCCTTATTTTAATTCTTTTTGGGGGGTGATAATGCCAGCGATGTTCATAGCTTACTCATTACTATGTGCTCAGAAATCATTCTTGAAGTGGTGCCAGGAATTGAACAGGAGTTGGCCACGTGCAAGGCAAGTACCTCCTGTACTACCTCTATCTCCAACTTTCCCTTCTTTTCTTTTTCTTTTTCCTTTTGCTTTTTGGGTCACACACAGCAATGCACAGGGGTCTCTCTGGGCTCTGCACTCAGGAATTACCCCTGGCGGTGCTCAGGGGACCATATGGGATGCTGGGAATCAAACCCGGGTCTGCTGCGTTCAAGGCAAACACCCTACCTGCTATGCTATCGCTCCAGCCTCCCTTCTCTTATTTTCAAGCAGTCAATTAATTTTGAGGGGACTACCCAGCAGTGCTCAAGGGTCCCAGTATCTTGGCATTAATCAGCCCTGCTGTGTGGCCTGGGCTGTTCAATGCTCAGGCCCACAGGTGCTAGTGGCTGAAGCCACACTGGTGAGTGGTGTTTGTGATGGAACTTTGGGCCTCAGGCATGCTAGGGGTGATTTCATCTTTTTTTTTTTTCTTTTAAGCTTTGTACCCCTTTCTGGGGAAATAGGAGGGGGGGGGTTTCCTGAGTTCCCCCACCCTCGGGGAGGTCGATGGCGATGGGCAAGCAAAGGAAGGAACGAGGACCTGGCTGGTTGGTCTTAGTTGCAGTTTATTCCATTCCCATCTCCATTCTTCTCTGATTCTCTTCCTGCTTCTTCCTCCCCCATGCTACTTCATTCTCCTTCTCGATCCCTTTTTCATCCTCTTTCTCTGGAGTCTCCATTCTGATCTCCTTTCTCCTTCTCCCTGGAGTCTCAATTCTGATCCCCCAGCGACTCTTACAGTCTAGTTAAATCCTAAAGCACAAAGCATTGGGGTAACAATTACACATAGGTGTGATCACAATCAATAGGGGTAGAATTCTTTCCCTCGGGGACATCCGCTCCTAGGACAGATCCTCATTATCAGATCAATCCACCCTAGAGCGATTCCCCTGGGTGTGTTTCTCCTCTCCTTGTCTAACAAACATATAAGCATATATGATATAAATGATTTTGTATGGATACAGTAAGAAATACCTTAAACTTATAGAATTGCTCTCCTAGGACCATCTCAATCTCAGACTACAGTTCTCAGGCCAAATAGTCTTTCCTATTCCTAGCAGGGTCCTAGTCTCGACATTACCTTTGGACCATGAGCAGCATTTGTCTATGATCAAACTCTTAACTTATAGTTAAGAATGTGGCACTCTGGCCTGGCCCTTTTCGATGCCAGGGTAGCTCATCGCTTGCCCTGGGTCTATTCAGTCCCTCGTTGGGACCCTGCTTTTGGGGTGTTAGGAACTAAGGGCAACTGAGGCTTAAGTCGAGAAAGCAGATGCCCGGGAGTGAATAATATTCAGAGCCAATTAAATCCTAAGTAACAAAGCATAATATTAATGGTCTTTCTGTATCTATACAAAAAGGACATTGCATAAAGTAAATTATTCAAAAGACATAAGGAGAGGAGAAAGGCAATATTTCACTCATACATATAAAATCATAGATTTCTGAGGAATCTAACCTTACAAGTTAACAGAGTTTGATTAGGGGGAAAGCTGAATAACTGATTGGGGAGGAGAGCATAGGGAAGGATTTACAGATAAACACAATGGAATGGAAGTGCCTCAGGAGCACTGTAATGGGTATAACCTGATAAACCTAAGCTCCTTGTGGAGAAAGGGAGAAAGGACAAAGCAATGTTATCCTACAACAAGTCATGCTTGGCACTCAATTTAATAGAAGTCCACCCTTAAGGGTTATGACTGGCTTGTGGAAGTGATAGAGCATGTTCAAGCCCTGAGTTCAATCCCTGGCATCATTACACCAGGTCAGGACGACCAGGTTTAAGTCTCAGAAAATAATTTATTAAAAATGAAAATAAAAAGCCACTTTTTTGCTACTCTAAAACCTCTGGACTTGGTTAACTTGGTTCATCAATGATCACATCCTAGACAACAGGAATAAAAAAGAAAGCTATGGACTTTCAAGTTCAAGTCACTCAAATGATAAATTTCCGGTCATAACAACAAATTATAGCCCAGAGGGTTCAACAAAAATTTCAAAATCCTCTTCCTGCTCATTTGTGATTACTGGAAAAGCCTTTCCTGACTCAACAGTAAAATCTCTTTTACTGAGCAAAATTGTCTCCTAAAGGGGTCAACTTCGTAGGGAGGCACCTAAACCATTCTCCAAACTGAGGCTATTGAATCTCTGTGGCGTATTATTATCCAATAGACGTACTGGTGTCTCATTCTTGTTCAGTCATGTGTCGACTTACCTAGGGGAACTGACCAATGATTATTTTGATAATGATGATACACTGTGATATCACCTGTGTTTTCTCCTATCTGTGTCTAGATTGTCATGGAGACCTCAGTCTCTTACCTGGTCACACAGCCACCTCTGTGCTAGTGAACACTCCCCCGTCCCCTTTCTGACCACTCGGGACACAAAATGGGAGAGGAAGATATAAGAGATACAAGGACTGGTGCGATGGGGAAGACAGTCCAAAGAATGTGCCTGTCTCTGAGTGGGACTCCAACAATATGAGGCTTCTCCAGTCCTCCTCTGAGTAAGTATGTTCACAGAAGTTACACCAGTGATACAATCTTTAAAGAAGTAGGGTTGGAGTGATAGTACAGTGGATAGGGCACTTGCCTTGCATGTGGCCAACGTGGGTTCAATCCCAGTCATCCCATATGGTCTCCCAAGCACAGCAAAGAGTTATTCCTGAGTGTGTAATACTCCTCCCAAGCACAGCCAGGAGCAACCGCTGAGCATCACTGAGTGTGGTCCCCTCAGCTCCCCCGCCCCCCACAAAACCCCTCAAAAAGTAGATTGTGCAAATTACATGATTTTGTTCTTTCTTAGAGCAACCATATGAAAGGAACTAGAGGATATCAAGACTCAGAGACTATAAAAATCCAGATCCCGGACGAGAAAAGTGCAGTCTCTGCCCCCGCGCCTGGGTGTTCCTTCCCGGAGTCCCTTGGAGGGGAGCGGGTTGAGCTTTCCTCCCCGCCCCGACCAGGGCTACGGCAGCCGAAGACCTCCAGGACCAGCCACCACCATGCTGAGACCACTCTCCGCACACATGAAGGTACTGGCAGAGGGACAAAGCCACGTGGGTTCCGGGGCCGAGACCTCCAAGCCTACTCGAATTGGAGTCGAGCATCTTCCACCCAGATCCTCCAAATTCCAGTAGGCGGGGGTCACACCCACCACCTGGCCCCCTGGCGCCGTGTAATCCCATCAGCGGCCAAGACTCAGAGACTATAAAATCCAGATCCCGGACGAGAGCAGTGCAGTCTCTGCCCCCGCGCCTCGGTGTTCCTTCCCGGAGTCCCTTGGAGGGGAGCGGGTTGAGCTTTCCTCCCCGCCCCGACCAGGGCTACGGCAGCCGAAGACCTCCAGGACCAGCCACCACCATGCTGAGACCACTCTCCGCACACATGAAGGTACTGGCAGAGGGACAAAGCCACGTGGGTTCCGGGGCCGAGACCTCCAAGCCTACTCGAATTGGAGTCGAGCATCTTCCACCCAGATCCTCCAAATTCCAGTAGGCGGGGGTCACACCCACCACCTGGCCCCCTGGCGCCGTGTAATCCCATCAGCGGCCAAGACTCAGAGACTATAAAATCCAGATCCCGGACGAGAGCAGTGCAGTCTCTGCCCCCGCGCCTCGGTGTTCCTTCCCGGAGTCCCTTGGAGGGGAGCGGGTTGAGCTTTCCTCCCCGCCCCGACCAGGGCTACGGCAGCCGAAGACCTCCAGGACCAGCCACCACCATGCTGAGACCACTCTCCGCACACATGAAGGTACTGGCAGAGGGACAAAGCCACGTGGGTTCCGGGGCCGAGACCTCCAAGCCTACTCGAATTGGAGTCGAGCATCTTCCACCCAGATCCTCCAAATTCCAGTAGGCGGGGGTCACACCCACCACCTGGCCCCCTGGCGCCGTGTAATCCCATCAGCGGCCAAGACTCAGAGACTATAAAATCCAGATCCCGGAACCACGCGGCCGCATTTGCGGCCGCGTGACATCTTATTACCTCATTCCTACTTTGGACAAACTTGCAGGCTATCCGAATGTAGCCTGCCCACAGGGCAGAGTCTGGCAAACTCCCCGTGGCCTACCATATATGCCAAATACCAGTAACAATGATGGGTCTCATTCTCCTAAAGAGCCGTGAATATAATCTCAGGGCTAGGATGAAAGAGACGTTACTGGGGCCTGCTCGAGGCAATCGACGATTAACAGAGGATATCATGCAGAATGAAGTCAGTCAGAAGGAAAGGGATAGAGACAGAATGAGCTCTCTTATAGACACACAGCAAGGTAGCAACAAAGGGCCTACGGCAACATAATGGCAAGACTGAGTGAGTGGGAAGGAGGTCTTGTGAGAGAGGGATCTTGGGGTCCTTGGGGGAAGGAGGGGTTTTGTGGTCCTTGGAAGAGGGAGGGAGTACACAGGTCAGGTGATGGGTGTGGTATTGGAATTATGTGCATAAGAAACCATTATTAATAGCATTATAAACTACAGAATCTCAATAAAAATTTTTTTCAATAAAATTTTTTAAGGTAGATTTTGGGGTCCTGGGAATAGATCAGTTGGTAGAACACCTATCTTATAGACATGAAGTGCAAGTTCATGACATATGTTTGATCTCCCTTGGCACTGCCCTAGGTGGTGAGTGCAGCCCTCCAGCTCTGCCATCTGATATCCCTGGCACTATAGAAGTGTATGTGGTCTCTGGTGCACTGCAACCAAGTGTGTGTGAGCACTACACCCCAACTGTGAAATCCTTGGTGGGTCCCACTATGGTTTGAGCACCACAGCTAAGTGTGTTGTCCCTGGTGAAACACTGCAACCTAAGGTGTAACCCTTGGTCAGTGCAATAGCAGCAACGGGAAGGGGAGAGGAGAAATAAAGGCATATTGAGAAATACCATCTATTTGTACTACTAAATTTCCTATATGAGTGTATCAAAAGCCTCTATAAAGCTTTGAAACATAGTGGGAAAAATAAAATATAGTTCTATCTCTCTTAGTGCTAACGTGATAGTTCAGTGATAGTTCAGTGATTGAACCTGGATTCAATCCTTGGCACCCCGTATGGCTCCTTCGAACCTGCCAGAAGTGATCTCTGAGTGCAGCGCCAGGAGTAAGCCCTAACCACCGTTGAATGTAGCTCCCAAACAAAGAAAAATGTCAATGTGGCTGGAGCAATAGTATAGTGGGTAGGGTGTCTGCCTTACATGAGGCTGACCCTGGTATCTCATATGGATCCTTGAGCCCACCAGAATATTTCCTGAGAGCACAGAGCCATGAATAACCCCTGCGCACTGCTGGGTGGGGCCCCCAAATAATCAAAATCCTATAAAATACAACTAACCTCACAGCCACCCAAGACAAACTCTCTGAATAAACTCCCTTGCTTATGACTGTTACTTCCCTGGGACCTCAAGGGGGCTCAGTGGCAAAAAGCATCTGCTTCACAAGCTTGAAGCCGTGAGTTTGGTTCCTAGAGCTTCCCACATGCTCTGAGCACTCTTCCTGCAATGAGAAACAGTAACCAGGCATGCATAATCTCACTGGGAGCCCGAGAACACACACCCTGGTATTTGACCAATGGGGCTGGACAATTTAAATCTGGAGCCCAGTGATGTGGTGCTGCTCAAGGCCAGAGGCTCTGGGGGACACCAGGACTGAACCCAGTGATGCTCAGGGTTGAAGGGTGGAAGGGATGTCATGTCAAGGATTGAACTCTGGTCCTTGAGCTTGTGAGGCACAAGCCACTAACCTCTGACCTCACTGGCTCCAATGTTGCTTTTTTAGAGAAAACACACACTGTGGCTGGGAGGGAGGGTGACTAAGACACTGTGGGCTGAGCTCTGCTGGGGGCAGTTCCAAGAGATACCAGTGCCAGAGTGAAGACTGATGCTGGAGTTAGAAAATTGGAGGAAGAGTTGAGATGAGGGCTGGGGAGATAGTACAGGGTTCAGGCGTATGCAAGGAGACTCCAGTTTGATTCCTGGTACCACATGACCATCAAACTTTTTGGGTATGACCCTGGAGACCCCCTCTCCCCATCTCAGCACTGTGTGTTCTGTGGCAGCGCAGGGCCAGAGCAGAGCTGCATCTTTGTGCTCTTTGCATCAAACCATTGTCCAAGTTTGGCCAGGAATCAGTGGGAATAGTGTTTGATCCCATGCTGAGCACCCTAAAATTCCCTAGTAAATTGGATTAGATGTCCTTTTTTCCTTTTTCCCTTGCAGTGGCAGGAATCAAATTCAGGTCTCAAGCACTTTTACTCTGACCCCCATTCCCAGCCTGAGGAATTGAGATTAGAAAAGGAGAGGTGGAGACTGTTCTATTTGGAGTGCCCCAGAGGAGAGCAGGTGAGGCCACTCCTCACCCCACGGAACCCAATCCCGGCAACCGAAAACTTCCAGAACTCAAACTCCGCGATGTTCACAGCTGCTCTCCACACGCTGGGACTGAGCCTCATCCACGAGTGAATCTGCAGAAAACCCAGGTGTGTGGAACTGGTGACTGAAAACTCCAGGTTCAAAAGAACCAGGAATGGGTGACCCCTGCCCATGTCCCCCACACCTTTCTGGCAACTTGGCAGTCACACTCACAAGCCACCTCTGGCTGGGGCCAGATAATCTAATCAATGACCATGATCCAGAGACTTGTCCTTCTCTCTTGGAATAGAGCATAAAATGACATGCCATAGCCATGCCGCCAGACCCTGTGCCAGGATTTCATTTGGGACACCCCAGAGAGGGGCAGATGAGGCCCCTCCCCCCACCAAGGGACCCATCCAGGCAGCCAAAAACCTCCAGAACTCAACATCTGCCATGCTCAGGGCTGCTCTCCACTGGGGCCGAGCCTCATCCATGAGCAAACTTAATACGACATCTCATACCTCACATCACTCATACTCTAAGAGTAGTGCACCATATTTAATGGGGTTAAAGTAGAAGGCAACCAATCTTAGAGGGGAAACATATTTTTACAGATATATCTATGCATATATATGTATATTTATACATAAGCTCACAAGGCTCAACCCTTAACCACATATTAGCAATATCTTATAGAATGGCTTAATGTCCCTGAGTGAAATACAACAATCTTCACACACTCTCCTCTAAGGACAGTCTTTTTGGGGGCATTTTCAGCAGTTTATTTATAACAAACAATACAAAATAAATTATTTTGGTTTTGTTTTGGGACAGGGTTTTGGGGTTCAAATATAGTATTGGGAAGGTGTAATGGTGGTGGGATTGGTGTTCTAGAATTAAGTGTAAGCAAATATTGTAAACTACTTCATAAAATTATGATAAAACTAAAATTAAAAAAAAAAAGAAAAGGAGAGGCAGGAACCACAGTTCAGCTTGTCTCCAGAATGCAGATGTGTTGAGAGAGCGGGAAAGTGTTTAGCAAACTTAACTTACACCATTCTGCAAAGGGGGAAGATGCCAACTACTGATGAAGGTGTGAGTGAAAACCTCGAGAGATTGAATTCCTGGGAAAAAGGAAACAGAAATTAAATACAGAATCAGGATTTCTGATAATAGACTACATAATCTGAAAGCATGCTTTCCCATGTCCCTTCAAATGTAAATCTAATCAGTCTTTGGAATTTAAATACCCTTGGAGACAAATGAAATGTCATCCACAGAGACTGAAAAGCAAAAAGGGTGAAGACAGAGTTTGTGAAAACTGCTACATCATTTTCCTTAACTTTTCTGTTTTCGTTAGGAATGAAGAGTATAAGAAAATGAAGGTCTCTTGAAATAAGATAAAGAAATAGAAGAAAATAATAGAATGTTTCTGGATAAAGAAGAACATGAAAGACAGCAGTTTTGGTAATGGAAGGGAAGAGAAGACAATTTTGTCCTTAAGTAGAATGATTATTCTGGTAAGGTAAGGTAAGGTAAGGTAAGGTAAGGTAAGGTAAGGTAAAGGCCCTCCCGTTGATCGTCGATTTGCTCGAGCGGGCCCAGTAACGTCTCCATTGGAGACTTTGTTGTTACTGTGTCTGGCATATCGAATACTCTCGGTAGCTTGCCGGGCTCTCCGAGAGGGGCGGAGGAATCGAACTTGGGTCGGCCATGTTGGCCGCTTGTAAGGCGAACGCCCTACCCTCTGTGCTAATACGACATTGTATAGCTTCTGTAGAGCTATAAAAACAGAGAAAGGTTTATGGAAAGCAAGGTGCTTGCCTTACATTTGGCCAACCTGGGTTCAATCCTGGACACTGCATATGTCCCCCACATTCCCCAGCACTGCCAGGAATAATCCCTGAGCATAGTCAGATATAGTCCCAGACCAAAATAGAGCAAAACAAAAGGAAAATTTTTTATATTTGGTCAAACTACAGTGTAAATTGATTTTCTGAAGTGAAAAATATTTAAAAAACTCAGTACAAAGTTAAAACTGAAGTTTTTTTTTTTTTTACTAAAAAGATAATTTGTTCAAATCATTACTCTATTGCTCTCGGTAATATCTTGCCCTCATGGCAAAGCCTGGCAAGCTACCCATGATATATTCGATATGCCAAACACAGTAACAACAAGTCTCACAATGTTACTGGGCCTGCTAGAACAAATCGATGAACAAAGGGAGGACAGTGGACAGTGGACTCTATTGCTGGACTAAATTTATAGCTGAGTGGTGATCTGATCTCTGGCATAACACACAGAGAAATTATTAGTCTACTCATAATAAAAACTATAAATAAGGACATTTCTTTACTTTTAATTTAATGCAATCTATCTCAACAAAGGCTCCAAATTTAAAGTTGTGTTTTTATTTAAGCTTTACATTATTTAATAAACCTAATTTTTTCAACACGGAAAACTGAATTTTGCCTCTGAGCTACTTCTTAGTTCTGACCATATCATCTTCTATATTTACTTGAAAATATTGTATTGATGCTTTGATGAAATAGGTAATGAATTAATAGACAATGTTAGAGTGTACTATCATACATGGTATAGGGACCAAAGGGTTATCACAGTGGTTAGAGTGCCTTCCTTGAGGTGTGAGGATATAAGTTGGGTTCCTGGTCCCGTAACCCCCACTGCTGCTTGGGATCCTGGTGCCATAACAGGGGGCATGGTCTGTGGTGAGCTGCAGTCATGGCAAGAGAGAAAGAACCCTCCTCAATGACACAGAGGTCATTGAGAGAGCACACTGCCACAACCATTGTAGACCCAAACTTTGTTCCATGGTGCATGCCTGCTTTTGCATCTAACCCTTTATTTCAGAGATAACAGAGGAGGTGTTGGTGCTATCTGGAGGTGAGTGGGTTGTGTTGTCTGGAGCATGATCGGCCCTACCCAACATCAGCGTAAACACACCCCATTGAGACCTTCCTTGGCTGTGCTGCAGCTCCTGGCTGCTGGTTCTTCTGCTCCTAAGCGGAGGGCTAAAGAGTCTTTCAGATGTTCTGGTTACTTTTATTAAAAATTATCTGGGGAACTCCTTACACAAAGCCAACCCTCTTGCTGTGGCCGATGAAGACAAAAAAGTGATCAAATGTGGGAAAAGACAACCTAAGAGATAGGAAACATCATACTGAATCCTCACTCATCTCAGATGTCCCCTAGGAGTTTTGTTTATGGGGCTATCTCCTGTGCACTCTTTCCCATCGTGGTGGAGTATGGGCATTTTCTGAACTGGATAGAGAAAGGGATAGAGTCGTGAGTGTGAGAGCTTAATTTAAAAATGACCTAATGCTGGATGTTGACTCACCCACTTGCCCTGCCTTACTGATTCCTGATTAAATCTCCGAGGAGATGCAAGCCCAGCAGCTAAAATTCATGGAAACACCAGTTCCCATGGCTGAAAAGTCCAGGATGTGCTGGGGAGACAGGTGGGCCTAGTACCCACCTGGCTGAAGCCCCTGTAACTATCTATCCACAGCCCACTGCTACAGCCCTGCCAAGGGCTCAACTCCACTGTTTCATGAATAGTCTCTGCAGAGACACCAATCATTTTAGGGAACCATTGCCCCGGCCGAGAACTCTAGTTTCGTCTCCGAGTTGGGGTAGGCAGCTCCCACCCCCTCCCCCCACTCCATCCCTGGTACTTCTGGAAGCTCTGGCAGCCACACACACCTCCCAGACCCTCCCATCCCGCCATGTCAACTCACTGGCCCAGAACATAGATCCTGAAGTTTGGTATCCAGCTGCAATTTCCTCAATACTGAGATTCCAGTAGGTGCACACCAAATTAGATGGGAAAGTAACATAGAAGCCAACTAAAGTCAACAACAACAACAAAAACAATAACACAGAAGGCTCAACTAGCAGCAAATAGCTTAATGAATTCTTAGACAAGGACTTAACAACCCAGTAATTGGGTATAACAATGTTCACATAAAAATGAATTTTTTATACATATGGATTTAAATATTTTAGCTTTATTATGTAATCAATTTCAATTCTAGAATTATATCAATAGCTGTGGCTTTAATTTAATTTAATTTTACTGTAGAAAATTTAATTTTCTACATTAAAATAAATTAAAAAATTGTGAAAAAGTTACCAAACTCTCTAGTTCATTTTAAAATCCATTTGATTTTTTTGTCTCTTTTTTTTTCTCAAGAGTCAACATAGGGAAAATTGGGCAAATTGAAGGCATGTTGGGGGGGGGGGGGGCTCAATTAGCTAAGCTTTCTCCCTGGGGCTTCTCCTAACTTGTCACCTCTTCTTGGTGGTCTAATT
This sequence comes from Sorex fumeus, assembly GCF_029834395.1. Taxonomy (NCBI): domain Eukaryota; kingdom Metazoa; phylum Chordata; class Mammalia; order Eulipotyphla; family Soricidae; genus Sorex; species Sorex fumeus. The sequence goes on from NW_026606101.1 coordinate 22,522,155, forward strand.
CATTTTGATCCTTGCATGGGAGACTGGGTCCCTTTATGCTGGCTTCCTGGCATCTTTCTCATCCTCTCAGGCCCACTGTGTTGACCATGTCTCTTGGGCACAGCCCACTCAGGACAGGAAGTAGAAGCGGGAGTTTCCTTTTCCAGGCTTTCTGATTGGAAATTTATTTCTTCTGCGGGCAATGAGCAACAGAGAGCAAAGAGGTGCCTGGATGAGGCGCCTGCTTGCCCTGAGGACAAGAGTGTGATGCATCTTCTCAGTTTTGTCTTCCTGCGGCGCCCTCCTTCCACTGAGGTGCAGATGATAAGCGCCCAGTCTGTCATTTGACTACCTGTCCCGGGCACACACTTTCCAGCTGAGAGTGTATCAGCAAGCTGCAGGTTTGTCTTCCCCTCCACAGAAGGGGTGAGAAACAACCATGGGATTACCCTGGGATTTCTGTTGTCATTCATTTGCACCAACTGCATGTACCAGGTAACCAGCCTCCTGAGCAAACACTAGAGCGATCTGGAGATGCCTCATTCCTTCTCCCTCCTATGTAGGAGTTGTTTTAAACAAGCCAATGTTTGTCAAGTCCTTCAAGCACTGCCTGGCATATAGTAATGACTTGATCACTATGTGTTCACACATAAATTAATTAGGCCATTTCGGCTTCCTGAAACGGCAACCCTTACTTCATCTCGCTGGAAGCTGGGCTCTCAGGCAAGTACAGGCCCTCCCCCTCTTCATACAGAGCAGCAGGCAGGATGAGTTAAGAGTCTTCAAAATAATCAATTATTTCCTTATCACAGAGGACCAGATGGTGCATTCTATGGCAAACAGTTTTCGTGGAATGCCAATAATTTTGCTTCGATGAGGGTAAAAAAATGCAATTAAGCTGCTATCGCCCTTTACAAAAGGACCAGATGCCTGGCAGCCATGCCACCCTGGGGAGCCAGCAGAGTCGGGCCCAGGTAGTCAGGAAACACGGGCGAGGAGGAAAGGGGGTCCTGGAGACTGCTTTCTTTGGCACTCACATGTCCCCTGGGATTGACAAGAAAAACTGGCCTGGGGAAAGTCCTGTAGAATTGGCCCAACTGAACTGAACAGGGTTGAAAGAGGGATTGTGTGCTCCACTAACTCAATATCATATCTCAAAATTTACAAACAGAGAAATCCATTATGCCATTTAAGGTGACACAGGGCACTTTTTATTAAATCTCAGAATACATCTATGTTCCTTTCCTTGTCTTTGTGACACAGAGACAAGACAAATTAAACCATTCAAAAAGGAAAAATGAATGGGCCACAGTCTGTTTTCTAGAGCACATCAAACAGTGCAATAATGGTAAGTGTTCTGTTCTACTAGAGGTGCTGGTGCCATGTCCAAGGCCACAGAGGATCAGGTGGGAGGCAATATGGAGATGTTTCCTGATTGGTGGATGGGGTAAGGAGCAGTTTTGGGATCTTGTTGGTGACTCATTTTTCTGGAAAACACTCTCATGTTTAGGAAAAAGCAGTCTGATGTAGTAATGGCATTAGGAAACATAGCCAAACAGCAATTTGAAAAAAAAAATTTTTTTTTATAGCATTCTCTGGGTTGCAGGGACCAAATCAATGGGGGTGGATAAAGTTTTTAAAATTAAGTAAATTATATTGCCTTGTTTTTGAGGTCAATCTTCTAGCCCCTGGAATTTAATGTAACTTTTATTAAACTTAGAACACAGGCCAGAGAGATACTATAGGAATAAGGTGCTTGCCTTGCATATGACTGATTCTGGTTTAATCCTCAGTACTACATCTTCCTTGTGTAGTACCACCAGGAGTCAACCCAGAGCACAGAGTCAAGAGTAAAATTCTAAGCACAGCTGAGTGTGGCCCAACCCTCATCCACCACACCATATCCACTCCCCAAATATAAAAGAGATTTTTGGAGGTCTGTCTCAGAGGCCAGAATAGATAACGGAGAACTCGAGACAGTGCTTCATTGATCTTGGCACATGCTGAAATCTTAACAAGTTAAAATTTAACTGATTGCAGTTTCCACAGAAACAATCCATATGTGATATCCAAAAATAATGTCAGTAAAACTTGTTCCTTACACTACGCATAAGAGTCTAATTTCAGAGCCTGGGCAAATGAAGAGTGACAGCTGTGGTGAGGAAAGAGAGGTCAGAACTAAAGGAACTGAAGTAACTGGCTAGAAGAAGTTGATTCTGGCTGTTTTTATTTTATCTCCAGTCAAAGTTAGCAAAAATCTTAAACCATTTCGTTATCAAACTTACGAAAAAAAAACACAAGGATTTTATGAACTCTTTGCAGGAGTACACTAGTCTTATAAGCTTCTGATATGATGCATTCAACTCAGATGAGAGTGTTTTCTTTCATCTGTTGGGCATGAGGGTCCTTCCAAGTAGGTAGGGAAGTGAAAATTTTCTTTATTTCATAGGAAATAGTTAGAAAGAACTAAAATAAATTGATGAACATAATTGGTAGATTTCAAAATCTACCAATATTGGCATCTTTGTTCAGTGTTCTTTGTCCAACTGTGAACTTGGCTTTCACTGATGAGGCACAATGGCACAACTCAAATGTGCCTCAAGCATCCTCTTGGATGAGCAATAAATCCAGGGTTAGGTTGTCACCAGAGGGGGATCAAAAATGGAAGTAAATTCTCTGGTACCCTGTCCATTTCAAGATGACCACATATTTCTCTTCCCCTGATCCTGAGTGGTCTTGGTGACTGGCTTGTCTAAAGCACTTCAGAGAAATGATACTCAGAGATTCTGAGACTCAGGAGCAGGACAGTTTTCAGCTTCTGCCCGGGCTTCTTGGAATCTTCATTTTTTTTTTTTAGTTTTTTGGTCACACCCGGCGATGCACAGGGATTACGCCTGGCTCTGCACACAGGAATAACTCCTGGTGGTACTCGGGCATCATGTGGGATGCTGGGAATAGAACTCGGTCAACCGCATGCAAGGCAAACACCCTACCCACTGTGCTATTGCTCCAGCCCCAAGGAAGGGGAATCTTCATTTTAAGATCCAGATACATGTTATGAAGAAGCTTAGAGACATGTAGAGAAGCCACATGGAAAGGAATTAAACCCCGAGGATGTTATAGCATCTTGAAATGGTAACCTCAGTCCCATTAGTCAGCTGAAACCACATTAGGTAGAGTCAAGCTGTGCCCTCCAGGGACCTGTTCAAATCACAGATTTATGAGCAAAATAACAGTTGTTTTAAACAGTAATGTTGATATATGTATATTGAACATCATCCAACAGATGCCAATCTACAATTGTGTCAACATCCACTTGCCATGACTGGTTTCTGGGAGCAATGGCATGCCAGAATTTCGGTTCCGTCTCTCTCAATCCTAGTTCTTTCGTTCCGCTAAACTCTATGGAAAGCAGGACTAACTTGTCAGTGGCTGGGACTGATGCAAGTGCGTTGGTTAAGCATCATCTTCATTTTTTGGGATCAGGAGGTGGATGTGGGAGCTTTCTGTCTGGGTCAGCCAAGCTCTCACCACAGTTGTGTGTCTGTGACCCATTCACCTTCTTGAGGAATTCATAGCTGTAGAGCAGCTCCCCCGAGGTATGGATTGTTCTCTGTGATCCTGCGTTATGCAGTGAGGAGCTTCCTGTGGAAACTTATTGAACGGCTCCTCCCATGCTTGAGAGCTTTCTCTCCATTCTCTGGAGGGGGGTGAGCTGCTGGTCCAGACCCTCATTCCTGGCATCCTTCAGAATCAGATATCTTGATAAAAGTCTGGCTGGCCCGGCATGTTGTCTGCTTTTGTGTGCTGACGTCCTAGGAGAGATACACTGGCTGTAAGGTGAATGTCTGAGCACCCCTGAGTTGTCCCGGGAGGATTATCTGCCTTCACAGGATTATGGTTGATGATTTCATTGTCATCATTAAACTGAGTTGTTATTTATACTATCCTACCTGCTCTTAGTTCTTTACTACTCTGCGGAGTGAAACCTTCACTAATTGGGGTCACATGTGGGATGATGTAGGTTTGATCTGGGAATGAAGTTCTCCTGGGCATGGCCCTGATAGGGGTGACCTGCAGACTGGCCTGGGATGGAAGTCTTCATGCTTCCCTCTCCCTCTCTCTCTTCCCATACACAATACTTTTGCCTGATGTGATAAGACTCGTTGTATCTTTATACAATACGTCTGAAGAACCCTGACACAATGTGGGTGGGGGTGACTGCTCTGTCTCTGCCTCAGTTGAGGGTAGAAAGAAACCCCAATACATATAAAATTCACACATAAGAGCTGGAGAGATAGTACAGAGACTAAGGAGCTTGCTTTGCATGCGGTTGATCTAAGTTCTCTCCCTGGTGTCCTACATGGTCCTCCAAGTCCGCCAGGAGTAATTCCTGAGTATAAAGCCAGGAGTAAACCCTGAGCACTGCTGGCTTTTTTATGGCCCCAAAACCACCCCTTTCAAAAAAAAAGCACACATTCAATCCAAAAATTCCATTGCTGAGATATTTGTACTGGTTATCTACTGTAAATATTTTTTAGTGGAAAAATACCTGAAACATTACAGTAGGGAACTGATGCAATAAATCAAAATGTATTTTCTCCAGGTAGTGTCATGTTGCCTTTAAACATGTGTACTGATTCAGACTCTAGCAAAATTTTAGAAAAAAATGTTGAGCACCCATTATATGTCATAAAAAGTTATTAGCTAAGACTGGAGTGAGATTACAGTGGGTAGGGAGCTTGTCTTGCACATGGGCTGACCTGAGTTTGATCAGTTGCACCACCTATTGTCCCCAGAGTAAGTCCTGAGCACCACGAAGTGTGCCCTTAAAACAAAAACTAACAGTTAATAGTTTTTATTGTTGAAAAAAATAGATGCAGACCTATATTTATAACAGACACATTTATATATGTTTATTTATGCATGATTGGAGATCTACGCCCGGGGTCCCACACACCTGGGTTCCTCTGCCAGTTCCTTCATGCATGAGGCTCATCCGAACGTGTGGAGAGTGGTCTTAAGCATGGATGTGGCTGGAACCGGAGGTCTTCAGCTGCCGGGGCTCTGCTTGGGTGGGGAGAGAAACTCAACCCACCCTCCTTCAAGGGGCCCTGGTAAGGACAGCCAGGTGTGGAGGCAGGAGACCCTGTGCTGTTCTCTTCCGGGAGCATTAGCGGCCGCGTGACATCTTATAATCTAGTTCTTTCTCTGGAGAACCTGGCAGGCTACCAAAGTTATCCTGCTCACATGGCAGAGTCTGGCATACTCCCTGTGGCGTATTCAATATGCCAAAAACCAGTAACAATGATGGGTCTCATTCTCCTGACCCTGAAAGAGCCTCGAATGTGGCACTTTTTAAAATCTCAGGGCTAGGACGAAGGAGACGTTACTGGGGCCTGCTTGAGGCAATCGACGAACAACAGGATGACAGTGATACAGTGATTTATGTATGATTATCATATATCTGTGAAAAACATTATAAGGGATGATTGGGAACTAGTCATTGGACGCCTACCATGCACTTGTTATGAATCTTTGTGTCGTGAAATCATTTACTTCTGACAAACCTGTGGGAAGAAAACACTAACAATGTTCCTGTTTTACCAAAAACAAAAACAAAAAAAAAAAAAAAACCAAACCAACAACAGCACCAGCAAAACAACAAAAAATACTCCACAGCATTGAAAGCTGCCCAAGGATGCATCCAAGATAGGTGCCAAGGCTAGGGTTTCTTCTGCAAGAGTTCTTTAAATGATGTTAGAGGTATGTTGCATGCATGATTGGAGCTGTTCACTGTCCTTCTCATCTCTGAGAGAACTGTGTGGAGAGGCTGGAGCCAGGTCTTTAAGGATTTGACTACGAAGTTCACCCCAGAATTGTGGGCTTTGCACAATCAGGCCCAGAGAAAGTTCCTCAGAGATGTGAAGTTAGAGACCTGCGTGATGTGATCTAGATGGAAACTGGCATTTTCTGATTTGATTCTGCCCAAAGTATAGAATTGAGAGTCAGAAACACACAGACACAGACACACACACACACACACACACACACACACACACACACACCCCTAATTTATTACAAAGAATCTAAGCGTATAATATGTAGAAAACAAAATTTCTTTAGCAAATGGTGTTGGGGGACTGGAAAAACAAGTAAAGAAGCACCCCAAAGTGAACATCCTTGACACCATACCCCCAAATTGATTCAAACTGGACTAAAGACTTGTATACAACACCGAAAACTATAAAGTATGTAGATAAAGACATGGCGATAGGTTCCTTAATATCTACCTTAAAAACATGGTATAGGATTGAACTCTAATACTAGGAGAACAAAAGTAAAAATAAACATATGGGACTATACCACATTAAAAAAAAACAGAATGAAAACTAGGAATTGAGCTTTCATATGACCCAGCAATTTCACTCCTTGGAATACACCCTGAGGGCCCAAAAACACAAAGCAGAAAAGACATCTGCTGGTTATGAATTTTTGTGTCATGAAATCATTTACTTCTGACAACCCTGTGGGAAGAAAACACTAACAATGTTCCTGTTTTACCAAAAACAAAAACAAAAACAAAAAAACCAACAACAGCACCAATAAAACAACAAAAAATACCTATGTTCAAAATACCTGCACTCCTGGGGCCGGAGTGATAGCACAGCGGGTAGGGCATTTGCCTTGCACGCGGCCAACCTGGGTTCAATACCCGGCATCCCATATAATCCCCCGAGCACCACCAGGAATAATTCCTGAGTGCAGAGACAGGAATAACCCCTGAGCATCGCTGGGTGTGACCCAAAAAGAAAAAAAAACCTGCACTCCTATGTTCATTGCAGCACTCTTCACAACAGCCAAAATCTGGAAACAGGTGCCCAAGAACAGATGACTGGATAAAGAAACTATAGTACATCAACACAGTGGAATGACATACAGCCATCAGGAAAAATAAAGTCATGAAATATGCTTATAAATGGATAGACATGGAGAGTATCATGTTAAGTATATACAGTATACACAATAGAATACTATTTGGCCATAAGGAAAGATAACCTCATGAAATTTGCTGCTATGTAGATGGATCTGGAGGGTAACATGATGAGTGAAATGAAACAGGGGGAGGGACAGACATTGATCTCTCCTATAAAGAAACACAATAACAAATGCCCAAATCCAATAGAATCGGAGCATGAGAACTGATTTCCAGTAGGAAGCTTGCCACTGGGGGTGTGGATTGGGAGAAAGGTCAGGGAAGGGAACACTAAGACAATCGTGAAGTGAAGTAGTCACTCTGGCAGAGGACAAAGTGAAAAAATGAGGTTAAAAAGTGCCCACCATAGCGGGCATAATCTTCAAAGCTGGAGGGAAACTAGGAACATTCTTAGAGGGAAGTGGACACTTGTGAAGGGACTGGTGTTAGAATATTAAATGCCTGAAACTTAATCATGAGTAGCACTGTAGCACTGTCCTTCCAGTGCTCATCGATTTGCTTGAGCGGGCACCAGTAATGTCTCACAACAAATTGTAAGACTTGTTGTTACTGTTTTTGGCATATCGAATATGCCACGGGGTGCTTGCCTGGTTCTGCCATGACTCATGAGTAATTTTGTAATTTATGGTGATTCAATTAAAAAAAAAGACATGGAAGAAAGGGGAGACACTGTATGTACATCAAACATCCAACAAAGGGTTAATATACAAAATAATAAAGAATTTGAAGATCTCAACAACAAAAAAAAAAATTACAAATGGGCAGAGCCTCAAATTGGCACTTCTCCAAAGAAGACAGACAGATGGCCAGTAGTCACATGGAGGATGTTCATCATCTCTTGTTATTAGGAAAATACATATCAAAATGGCTATGAGACATCACTTCATAACTAAAAGAATAATTGTTATCCAAAGCAAGGACAAGTTCTGCAGAAGCAATAGTTTGGAAAAGGAATGAATATACACCGTTGGTGTGAATGTAAACTAGAAATTGAGATAGAGATTCCCTCAAAAGTTAAAAATAGAAATTCCATATGCTCTAGTTATCCCAGGTCTCAACATTGATCCCCCAAATACAAAATATTAAATTTAAAGAGAGATTTATACCCTCGTATTAATTATTTATAGTGTTACCCTCATGTAGCATTATTTACAATAACCAAGAGTTGGAAACAGCCTAACTACCCATCAACAGGTAATCAGATAAAGAAGATGCAGCATATATACACAATGAAATACCACTTAGCTCTAAATAAAGAGATGAAATCCTGCCATTTGTAACCACGTGGGTGAACCTAGAGAACTCTATGCTTAAATTTCTAGAGGAACAAACAACATCACATAATTTCATTCATTTGGGGTATATGCAAAAAATATTGAAAAAACAAAATTAAACATTTAGACTATAAGACTAGTGGTTACCATATTGAAAGGTGGAAGGTGGTGGATAAATTGGGTTAAATGGGTAAATTATATAGTGAAGGATAAAATTTTCTCTTAAATGTTTTATAAATTAGCTGACGATGTTTTGTACATTTTATTTTGCTTTTTGTGTCACACCCAGCAATGCACATGGGTCACTTCTAGCTCTGCGCTTAGGCTTTAATCCTGGCAGTGCTGGGGAACCATATGGGATGCTGGGAATCAAACTCGGGTTGGCTGCATGCAAGGCAAATGGACTACCTATTGTACTATCGTTCCAGCCCATGTTTTGTACATTAAAAATAATAATTGGGAGGGTGAGAGAACAAAAGGGAATGCTCTGCCACAGAGGCAGGGTGGGATGGGGGGGATGAGGGGTGGGAGGGATACTGGAACCCGTGGTGGTGGAAAATGGCACTGGTGGAGGGATGGGTACGTGATCATAGTATAACTGAGATCCAAGCACAAAAGTGTGTAAGTCTACAACTGTACCTCATGGTGCTTCACTAATAAAAAAAAATTATATTTGGCCGTAAGTGGGTTTTTTTTTTTGCTCTTGCTATAAATGTCGATCATCGATTTGCTCGAGCGGGCCCAGTAATGTCTCCATTGGAGACTTTGTTGTTACTGTGTCTGGCATATATAAATGTCATTGTTTTAAGTTAAAAAAGATAGGCATAAAGTCATATCTCCCCTTGTAGTTTTGAATCATATATCCTTGATGATGATACCTGAAATTAAGCATCTTTTCATGTACCAGTTAGTCATTTGTATGTCTTCTGTGGAAAAAGTCTAGGTTTTCTGTCTATTTATAATTATTTTGTGGTACTAGGGATAAACCCCAGGGTCTCACACCTGCAAGGCAAATACTATCAGTGAATTACAGCCTCAGTACTGTCATCTGCATTTACTTTTATTGATTTTTGTTTGTTTCTGGGGTTGGGGCCATACCCTGAGATATTCATACTCCTGGCATAGAGCTTAGGATCATTTCTAGTGGTGCTCATGGGACCATATGGTCCCAGAGAACAATCATGGACTTATACACACAAAGCATGAGCTCTTACCTATTGTTATATCCTCTAATGTCTTTTGCATTACAAAACCACTTTCCCCCTATTCTGTCCTTTCCTCTTGCTGTATTTCTCTATATACCACAGATGTCAAACCCTTGGCTTGAGAATACAAAACTGAGATTATCAAACTGGGGTGGGAGGTGTGGAGTGTGTGGTGAAAAGGTAGACGACAAGTAACAGAAAGACTTCTGGTGGGGAGGTGTGACGACTGTACTCCAGAACTATAAATGTTAACATTATTGCAAATATATAACCTTAATTGCAACTATAATAAAAATATTTTAATTCAGTCACTGATTTACAATGCTGTTAATAGAAATGTTTCAGACATACAGTGTTGCTATACCATATCCACCAGCAGAATGTCAGCATCCCTCCACCCGTCTCTAGGCTCCTCTCATTCCTCCTTCTTTAGCAAACTCAGTTCTATAGTCCGACTCTCACAGTCTGTTCCATTGACCATTTTTAATTCCCTTTCTATGTTTCTTTATATGTCTCATATGTAAGAGATCATCTGATATTTACCCTTTCCTTTTAGCTCACTTTAGCAGGACACTATCCAGTTCCAACAACATTGCAGCAAACTGCAGGATTTCATCTTTCCTTATATCATAATCACAAATCACAAATCATTCTGTTATTCGTCGATTGCCTCGAGCAGACCCCAGTAACGTCTCCTTCATCCTAGCCCTGAGATTATATTCAAGGCTCTTTAGGAGAATGAGACCCATCATTGTTACTGGTATTTGGCATATTGGCTACGCCACGGGGAGTTTGCCAGACTCTGCCGTGTGGGCAGGCTACATTCGGTAGCCCGCCAGTTTGTCCAAAGTAGGAATGAGATAATAAGATGTCATAATAAAATGTCGTGCGGTCGCATCTGCAGCCGCGCGGTTCCAGGAACTGGTTTTTATAGTCTCTGAGTCTTGGCCGCTGATGGGATTACACTGCGCCAGGGGGCCAGTTGGTGGGTGTGACCCCTGCCTACTGGAATTTGGAGGATCTGGGTGGAGGATGCTTGGCCCCGATCCGAGTAGGCTTGGAGGTCTCGGCCCCGGAACCCGCGTGGCTTTGTCCCTCTGCCAGTACCTTCATGTGCGCGGAGAGTGGTCTCAGCATGGTCTCTTCATGTGGCTGGTCCTGGAGGTCTTCGGCTGCTGGAGCCCTGGTCGGGGCGGGGAGGAAAGCTCAACCTGCTTCCCTCCACGGGGCCCTGGCGAGGACAGCCAGGCATGTGGGCAGGAGACTGCACTGTTCTTTTCCGGGAGCTGGTTTTTTAGCTTTCCTTATAGCTGAGTAGTATTCCATTGTCTATGTTGAACATACTAGTTCTTTGTCCACTCATCTGTTCTTGGGTGCTTGGGTTGTTTCTGTATCTTGGCTATTGTGAACAGCACTGTAATTAATGTAGGAATGTAAATATCATTTTTTTTTCCTTTCTTTTTCTTTTTGGGTCACACCTAACATTGCACAGGGGTTACTCCTGGCTCATGCACCCAGGAATTACTTCTGACGTTGTTCAGGGGAAATAGGGGATTCTGGGAATCGAACCCAGGTTGGCCGTATGCAAGGCAATCGCCCTACCCACTGTGCTATCGCTCCAGCCCCAGGAATGCAAATATCTTTTCAAATGAATGGTTTTGAGCTCTTGGGGGTAGATGCCAAGAAGTAGAACTACTGGATTATGAAAAGTTCCATTCTTAATTTTTATTTATTTATTTATTGAATCGATGTGGGAAAGAAAAGTTACAAAGCTTTCAGGTTTAGGTCTCAGTCATGCAAATATCAATCACATTTCCCTTTACCAATACTTATTTTTTACCACGAAGAACCCCAATAAACCCCCCACACACACCCCCACAATGCCTGTGGGGCAGATGAATTCTAGTTAACACTCTATCTACTTTGACTAGCTTCATTGTTTCGATAAAAGTTGCACCATTATTATTTAGACTTTACCCCCCCCCCCAAATCAGCCATGCTGAAAAAGCATTGTGAAATGATTTACTTTCTATAGCTGGATTCAAGAATTAAATGATGTCACAAGGCCGCTATTGCGGCCGCGCAGTTTTGGATTTCTGCTATTTTATTTATTAACCCTGGAAGTATTTCTACTGAGAGTCAGATAATTAAGAGATTGGTTTCTGTGCTTCTGTGGCCGTGGCCGTGCCGGAGAGCCACTTGTGGGGGGCAACTGGTGACCTCGGTAGGGCATGAAGGACGGGCCAGAACGCCCCCCGTCCTATGAGGTATCCATCGCGCCCCCACTCCAGGCTCAGACCTGCTCTCCACAAGGCTTCCATGCGGCCGCCATCTTTCTTTCCAGAGAGGAGAGGGCGAGTTGGGCAACACCCTTTCCCCTCCGGGCAGGCAAGATGGCGTGGATTAATGCATAGTCCATTCGCTTTTATGCTCCAAGCTGCTGGTTTTCTGTATTAAGTCCTTGTGCTTCTGGGGCCATGGCCGTGCTGGAGAGCCGCTCGTGGGGGGCAACTGGTGACCTCGGTAGGGCCTGAAGGACGGGCCGGAACGCCCCCCGTCTCATGAGGTATCCATCGTGCCCCCACTCCTGGCTCAAACCTGCTCTCCACAAGGCTCCCATGTCAATTCTTAATTTTTTTGATCAACTTTCATACTGGGTTCCATAGAGCTCTACCCATTTTATTTATTTATTTATTTGGGATTGGGCTGGAGTGATAGCACAGCGGGTAGGGCGTTTGCCTTGCACGCGGCCGACACGGCTGACCAGAGTTTGATTTCTTCGCCCCTCTTGGAGAGCTTGGCAAGCTACTGAGAGTATCTTGCCCGCATGGCAAAGCCTGGCAAGCTACCAGGGATGTATTCGATATGCCAAACACAGTAACAAGTCTCACAATGTTACTGGGTCCGCTTGAGCAAATCTATGAACAATGGGAGGACACTGATTTATTTGTGATTGAGTAGTTGGGCCTATTTTCCCTAGAGCTGTTTCTTTATGACTTTGGAAAGAGAAAATGCTGGACAGGAGAATCAATGGACTAGAAAGAGCAGAAGCATGCTTTCTGACATGATCGTAATGATCTATGTTCATGTAGATAAACTGGTGCAGCCATAGGTAAGACATCATTGAGTTGTGTGTTTAAGATGCAAAAAATATGTTATGCTTAAACTGTATCTCTGTAACAGTCAGCATCAGGCATCTGAGACACCTGTTGGGCTGATGATTAAGTACCTCCAATTTTTAAACTAAGATGATTCATGGAGATACTGGGGAGAGTCATTCTCAGGAGGAGTTCAGTTTATTTCTTGAAATTGTCTACATGAAATGTCTTTCTTAGTTAAAACTTCCTGTAAACTGAATCCATTTTTCTTCCTCTGAGACTGTCAGCTAGATGTCTCTTCCTTTGCTTAAGAATAAAGATTTCTCTCTCTGCTTGGAAACAAAACAAAACATGAAGAAAGGATGGTTGCAAAGTTTCAAATGGTGTATATCCAGAACACCATAGGTCCTAGATTATAAAAATGAGATGGACAGAGTGTGGAAGAAAGAGGGTAGCAAGAAAAGAGGGATGGGAGGCAGTAGGGGTAGGCGGCAAGGGTCTCAGGAAAACATGGTGGTCTAGAGGTGTGGCACATGTATAGATCAGAGTCGACAATACTGTAAACTTGATATCCAAAGTATAACAACCACACTAAACAATGCGCTTGTTGAGGAGGCAGGCTGGGGGTGGTAGGGAGTGAGCAGGACATTGGTGAAGAGAAGTCAACCCTGATGGGGTCTTGGGATTGGTGTTGAAACATTGTACTCCTGAAACTCCACTGTGAATAACTATGTATGTCACAGTGCCTTAATATTTTGTTTAAGTAATGTAAGAAGCAATAAAACAAATTAAAATAAAAAAGAAAAGACAAATATTGGGAGTAAACAGAAAATACAACTCACAGTTTAATGTGCACACAGAACACAAGTGTTTAAGTCACATCAGATAGAATCAGAGCTAGAGTGAGGGTCAGGTTGATAAGAGGCTTTTTTTTTTTTGATTTGAGAATTTGGTGGTCTGAACAATTTGGTATTAGGTCCCAGGAATTACCTAGGACGGGCTGGCATGATAGAAAAGCGAGTAGGACATTTGCCTTGCATTCAGCTGACCTGGGTTCGACTCCCAGCATCTCATATGGTCCCCGAGCACTGCCAGGAGTGATTCCTGAGTTCATGAGCCAGGAGTAACCCCTGTGCATCACTGGCTGTGACCCAGAAAGAAAAAAAAAATCACCTGGGAAGCCTCTAACATAAAACAAAACAAAACAAAACAAAACAAAACAAAACAACCTCCCTTCAAGTGACTGCCCAGCCAGTGGAGCTTGGGGTTATTCCTCACATAATTGAACTTGTTTTAGGGCAGGCAGGCGAGGACCTGACTTCTTATTTCTAAAGCATGGTGTTAACTTTCTAACAGCAGCTTGTTGGACTCTTCCATTTGATGCCTTGTGTTAATCCTTCTCTGTTTACATAGAACTGGGGTCATTTTCTCTGCATGTGTTCAATCTCCAATATATTTTATTTTGCTTCAAGAAGTAATTTTCACTGGCAACCCCCACTAAGACTAGTAAGACAACAAAAGCTGCAAGGTTGTGGGGAAAAATTTAAATAGTATGAAATCAGTGATACTCCACTCAACAGTGAGCTTTTGTGTGTGGATCTGGCTTAATTTACTCTTTTCAAGCCTGACAACAGCAGCAAGGAATATGCATGAGAACTGAGCCTCTCGTGTAGTTAGATATTTTTTGCCCTGCATGATGGGAGGGATGAAAGCTTTTGAGTCTTTCTCGATTCAGGAGATGGCACAGGGAGAGGAAACACAATGGACTAATATTCACGGGCCACCCATTTAATATGGCCTTGACAGAATATCTTTTACCCAGCATCCCTACACCCCCACCCCCACTTGGAGGATGTTTCATAATATTCTAAACTTCAGCTCAGTAAATCCTGCTGGTTAACTCGGGATATCAGTGAGGTTGAACACGAATGAATTTTATCTTATACTGATTAGCTGAGAGACAAATTTCTGATATAACAAAAGGATAGTTTTTAGAAACAAAAAGATATGAATATGAAATCCAAGTCCTATACCTATTAAAATGTTTTTTGTTTTTGTTTTTCTGGTGGCACCCAGTGGCGATCAGTGCTTACTCCTTGTTCTGCACTTAGGGCTCTACTTCTGGCAGGCTGGGGCACCATATAGGATGCTGGGGATCTAACCTAGGATGGCCAAATGCAAGGCAAGCATCCTACTCACTGTGCTATCGCTCCAGCACCCCCCAATAACAATCTTATATTGGATAATATTTCTGAGTCAGTTAAAAATGATCAAATATGAATAGTGTTATCTATTTTTCAAGGTTGTGGAGTGCGATTAAAAAGGTGATGTATGTACATTGACTGTTGTATGTTAGCTGATCACTAAAACAGATATACTTTTTTTTTTTAGTGAAACACCATGAGGTACAGTTATAGACTTATAAACTTTTGTGCTTGGGTTTCAGTTATACAATGATCAAGTACCCATCCCTCCACCAGTGCCCATCCTCCACCACCACGGGTCCCAGAATCCCTCCCACCCCCCAACCCCCCCATCCCAGCCTGCCTCTGTGGCAGGGCATTCCCCCTTGTTCTCTCTCTCTTCTTTTGGGTATAAAACAGATATACTTTTATCCGATTTTCTCAAAATATTTGTTCACAAACTTGAGAGAAGCATCTTATCTCTTCTCATTAATTATTATTATTATTATTATTAGCTTTTTGGGTCAGACCCAGCGATGCTCAGGGGTTACTCCTGGCTCTGTACTCAGGAATTACTCCTGGCGGTGCTCAGGGAACCATATGGGATGCTGAGAATCAAACCCGGGTTGGCCGTGTGTGAGGCAAACTCCCTACCCGCTGTGCTATTGCTCCAGCCCCTTATTAATTATCTTAACAAAGGTTGAATCTCTAGCACTCAGACAGTGCTTGGCACATGACATAATTTTACTATACGTTCACTACTGTCTGTTTCTAAGAATATTTCTTCTGTGGCATATTCTCCGTACAGCAGCACTGCCTCCCATCTGTCTGCACTTCTGTGAGTAGCAGTATATCTGAATCAGAGTAAAGAGTGGCTCTGGAGAAGAACAAAGATCACTGTGCCCTGATGGGGGAGAAGATGGAAATTAGACCCATGGGGTGATTCTGGCCACCTCAAACATGTAGAGACCTTGACCTCTGGAATAATGCCACTCTCCTCAGCTGCCTGGCCCCCACATCCCTCTTGTCTTGGTGATGGCATGTGGGCCTTTCCTCCTTTCTCTACAGATGTACTATGGGATTTCCCAGTTTTCTGCCTGCTTTGTTCTAGCTTCCCCATCTTGGCCCAATTTTTATTTCTCTGCATGATTCAACTTTAGGATGACATTTTCTTCAAACTCGCTCTGCAGGGAAAGTCTATGCTGATAAGAAATTTACAAATAGATCCAAACTGAGCAGCTCAGAGACAATAGGAAGGAATGGTTCAGATAAAGGGATGGGGGTAGGAGGAAGAGGCAGAGCCATCTTATGCTCTCAGACTTTTATCTGGGAGTAAAAATAATAGCACTTCAAATCAAATACTGAGAGAGAAAAGGAAAGGAAAATGGTATTATTTAAATAATATTGATGTTGCTCATAGTAGAAAATTAATAGATCATCTAACAATAAGAGGGTATTGAGAGCAATTAATATGATTATGTAGTATAAACATCAAGTCAGTATTACAGGTCTGGAGAGATAGCTCATGGGTGAGTGCACGCTTTGCATACAGAAGATCCAGATTTGATCTCCAGAATCATATGGTTTCTCACATGCTGCTAGGACAAATCCCTGAGCACAGAGCTGGGAGTAGCTGTCAAGTACCACCAGGTGTACCCACAAAAATCACATGTACAAAAAGAACAATAAGAAAAAATTTTCTAAAAAAGCAATATTTACTCCTCCAAAGATAAAGAAGATAAATATACCATGTAGTTAATGACTAAAGACACAAAAATTTAAACATATATAATAAAACAATAAATAAAATATACTTAACATGCCAATATATTCAATAAAATGATGTTTAGATTTAGTAACTAAGCAAATTAACATTGTATATTAGACAAACACAGAACGAAAAATTTCAAAAGGTAAAAGACGGAAGGATGAATAATGATATTTCAGGCACATGCAAATAAAAAGAAGACAAATGTTTCTATTTTGCAATCTGACAAGGTGGAATTAAGACAAAAGCATTAAAAAAGTAAAGATAAGGTGCTTTATAAGGCAAAAAGTTCTTACTCTACATGAACTGGGGAAATAGCTTAGTTATAGAGCTATCTTGTGTGAATGAAGTACTGGGTTATATCCCTGGTGCTGAATAGAAAAATCTTACAGTATACAAACATAACTATTAGTAATATTCATATAATCAATGACACTTTAACAACATCTATAAGTAAAAAATTTGTTGAAAGGTAAGGAGAAAGGAAAAATTTAGACTAATGATTGAAAACCTTAATACAACTTGCTCAATTCAAAGCAGATTACATGAGGGAAAAAAAATAATTTGTCAGATTACAGATAACTCATTCAAAATAGTAATCAAATAGTTCTTATAAATATCTAACTTCACCTCAATAAAGGAGAAAACACATTTTATAGAACTTTTTTTTCTTTTTGGGTCACACCCAGTGAAGCTCAGGGCTAACTCCTGGCTCTGCACTCAGGAATTACTCTTGGGGGATCATAAGGGATGCCAGGGATTGAACCTGGGTTGGTCGCATGGAAGGCAAATGCTCTACCCACTGTACTATTGCTCTGGCCCCTATCAAACATTCTTAAAGATTTACCACATCTTAGGTCACAAAGAAAGCATCAATAAACTCTTTAGAGTTATATTTTGATGAAAATGCTATCGTGTATATCAATTACCAAATCAGATAACCTACTTGAAAATTAAAAAAAATAAACTATTGAATTCTTTTTTCTTTAAAATAATGATAACCAGTAAACAGAAGATAATGAAAGCAGTAAAAATAAAAAACAAATTATATGAATTTACCATTTAAAAGCCAGAAAAAACATTAATAATAAAACAGAAAAAAGGAAAATGTAGTTCTTAAAAAAACAGTCAAATTCTAACCTACTTAGTACAAACAGGGAGTCTTCCTGCATCTTATTATTGAACTCACTGATTTGTCCCCCCGCAATTGTTTCTCTACTGCTGAGGCTTACATTGAGTTTAAAAAATTTTTTTCAATTAGAATATTCTTCAATTCTGTAATTTAATTATAGTTTTCTTTTTCCTCTCCTAGAGTTTCTTGTGCTTTATTGACTGCTTGTTCCATCATTTCTTTGAGCTCATTAATATGTTGACTCACACTTGAGTGTGGTTTAATTAACACAAATTATAGTGCTGATATTAAAATGTGGTACCATCTTCATCATGATATCTCTCCAGTCATTGTTTGAAAGGTGATTTAGCTGGTTGATAGGGGTATATCTTTCCAGATTGTTATCTCTGGTGCTATGTTTGTTGTTCTCTGAGGCTACTGATGAGGTTCTGCTTTTTGTTTTGTTTTCAGTGCCTCACACGTTTTGTTTTAGACCTGGATTTTGGAACCTTCTAGAGGCTACAGTAATTTATAACAGCTTTGAAAAAAAATTTTTTTAATTGAATCACTACGAGATAGTCTTACAAAGCTGTTCATGATTATATTTCAGTCATACAGTGTTCTAACACTCATCCCTCCACCTGTGTCTGAGGTTTCCCAGCACTAGTGCCCCCCAGGTCCCTCCTGTCACCCCCCCACCCCCACCCCCACCCCTGCCTGCCTCTATGACAGGCGCTTTTCTTCTCTCTCTCTCTCTCTCTCTCTCTCTCTCTCTCTCTCTCTCTCTCTCTCTCTCTCTCTCTCTCATCCTGTCCCACTTCCTTTGGGAATTGTGGGATATATCAGCTTTTGTTTGGCGCCACCTAGGGTCAGAAGCCTCTGCCTGAGCTGCCTCCCAGTATAGTTTTCATTACTTCAGACTTCAAACACTGTCATACCCTTCTGAGCCCTTTCTTTTCTTTTTTCTTTATTGATTGAAGTACTGTGATTTACAATATTATTAATGATAGTTAAGCGCGTATGCAATACCAATTCTACACCCATCACCAGTGTACCCACCTCTTTCCCAAGGTTCCTTTCCTTTTAAGCCCGTTACCTCCACAAGCCCAGTTGCGTGGATTAGTTCTTCTCTTGTGTTACTTTTGGCCCATTGTTG
This sequence comes from Sorex fumeus, assembly GCF_029834395.1. NCBI lineage: Eukaryota > Metazoa > Chordata > Mammalia > Eulipotyphla > Soricidae > Sorex > Sorex fumeus. The sequence goes on from NW_026606101.1 coordinate 22,540,926, forward strand.
CCTTTGTTGCGACTTTGCTGTGTATCTGCAAGTACCACATATGAGGAGATCATTCTGTATTTATTCCTTTCCTTATGACTGATTTTACTCAGCATGATATACTCTAATCCCATCCATGTTGCTGTAAATTGCATAATTTTGATCTTTCTTAGAGCTGCATAGTATTCTACATTGTGTATTTTGTATATATGCCATATCTTCATGATCTATTCATCTGTAGTTGAGAATTTGGGTTGTTTGTTCTAAGTGCTTCAATAAACATAGGTGTGCATTTTTCATTTTGAATCAATATTTTTTCTGGTAGAGACAAAGAAATGGTATTGTGGGTTGCAGGGGAGTTCTATTCCTGTTTCCTGAGAAATCTTGATATTGTTTTACATAGAGGGTGAACTAGACAACATTCTCACCAACAGTTGATGAGAGTTCCTTTCTCAGCACAACCCCACCAACGCTTGCTATTTTTATATTTTTTGAGGGGGTGGGGTAGGTGCACACCTGATGGTGCTTCAGATGTACTCCTGGTTTTGAGCTAAAATCAAGGGACCATATAAGATACTGGGGATGGAACCTTGGTTGGCCACATGCAAGACAAGCACCTTACCCACTATATTATCTCCCTGCTCCCTGTTTCTAGATTATGATATGGACTATTCTCAATGGTGTGAAATGATATTTCAATGTTGTTTTAATTTACATTACTTTACTCATGAATGATGCGACCACAGCAAAAAAACCCTCAAACTATAATAAAAAGACAGCCGACTGAATGGGAGAAAATATTTACACATACTACATCAGATAAAGGATGATCTAATGGGTCTAATGGATCTAATATTCAAGGTCTGTAAAGCACTAAAAAAAAAAAACCCCAACAAAATACAACAAATACAACAAAACCTCAACAAATACAACAACTTCACCCAAAAATAGGGAGAGAAGATGAACAGACACTTTCCCAAAGAAGACATACAGGTGACAAGTAGGCACATGAAAAAGTGCTCATTCATTTTCATTTTTGTTACCATATCATCTTCTTTTCTGGGTCCTTTCCAACTAATTAATGACTTTCCCTCTGGGGGTAGTTTCAGGAATTAGAGTAGCAATAAAAATGTAATTTAAGAGTTATCTAGTAAAAGAAAGAGAACAAAAGGTGAAAATACAATTAATTATACCGCACCTCAAAAATCCTTTCTTCTCTTTAACACTTTCTGGTGTTTTTTGGAAGCATCTCCTCATTATCTGTCTCAGTACCATTACACTACCCCTTCTGGCCTATTCTACTTCCATTCTTTCTTACAGAGATTAACTGAATGCTCTCCCCACAAAAAAGACCTTTTTTTTTCTTTTTTTTTTCCTAATTTTTATTAGTGAGACACCATGAGGTACAGTTGTAGACTTACAAATTTTTGTGCTTGGGTTTCAATTAAACAATGATCAAATACCCATCCCTCCACCAGTGCCCATTTCCCACTACCACGGATCCCAGTATCCCTTCTGGGAGAAGCACGCTGAAAGTAGACTATAGACCAAACATGATTGCCACTCAATGCCTCTTTTGCAAAAAGACTTTTCTTAGGAGTAAGATATAAGGAGCTATTGGTTTTGAAGTAGGCAACCAGGTAGGAGCATGGTAGGGTGGAGCCTGGCTATGAATTTCAGGACACTATGAAACTAGGAAATGTTTGGAGAGAGAAGGATGATCTTAAAAGGAATAATTCAGCCATCAGTTCACACCCAAAGACTAGAACCCATCATGAAATAATTCAGCAGGGACAAAGGGCCTTATAGACTCTGAATGAAGGGATTTTGAAGAGTTCAAAATCTTTTCCTTTGATAATACCCCAGCAGCAACTACAGAGAACCCCAAACAGAAGAAGCTTAGAAAAGACCATATAAACTCAAATTCCCAAAGCAAATCAGTTTTCTGATGGTTGTTAAAACCTCCATTACTTTTTGGGGTTCTCCTCTCTCTCTGGAAGTGCCCGTGTTCTTTCTTGAACATGTCTCATTTTCTTTTATAAAATCTAACTACTTCGCTATCTGTCTTCTGAAATTCTCTTCTATAAGAGAGACAAAGAACCCTAAGACTATAGTAGAGTTTGGGGCAGAGCCCTATTTTTACTGCAAAGAGTGTCATCCTCACCTTAGTCTGAGAACAACTACTCCCCCAGAATATGTGAGGTAGGAGTCAGCTCCCATTCCAGGATAAAGCAATTTAATGGGTGCATTAGTGAGGCTCGCAGGACCTTGGTGTCCCTGCCATGCAGGAACTCATGACATATTTTTTGCCAGTCCTGATCTCTCCAGCACTCATTTCACCAAAAACTTTGTGGCAAGCCACCCAGGAGCAAGGTACTCTATTTTGGTTACCACCTTCTGCTCTGTGTTTCCTCTCTGCACTTCGCTGACAATAGTTTGAGCATAATTTTGGAGGCTTAGGGGAGGGAAGACTATGAAATGACTATATTGGAAGTTTTTGTTCTCTCCCTATGTCAATATGGAACTTCACAGTTTATAAGTAGGTCCCTTTTCATTGACTCATCCTAGCAGCCTTTCAGCAATTTACATGAGGTGTTGTCAGTTGTGATTCTTATCCTTATGTAGTTGAGAGAGAAAATCTCAGAAAGATGAAGCCAGTCATAAATTGGCTGCCTCCAATACAGAATCTCTTGTTTCAAGCTGAGCCTCCACCTAATGCAACATAAGTTCATGGCTTGCATTTACATTAATAGCTACTTGTAAAATCAGTGCCTTCCCCATGAGCTCCCACTGTGTGCCAGGATAAAATTAAAACTAGGTGCTTTATGCCAGTGCTTCGCAGACTATGATGGCTTGCTAAGTGCTTCTCAGACTATGATAGGTTGCTAAAATTAAGGCTCTGATTTAGTGTAGCTGGATGGCATCTGAGTTGTCTGGATTTCCACATTGTGTTAATGACTCAGGGCACCAAGGCTTTAGTTGCAATGATTTGATTTAGTCTCCCAATAAATCCACATGTGGGGCCAGAGCGATAATACAGTGGGTAAGGTGCTTCCTTGCCTTGCACTGGGCCGACCCAGGTTCGATCTCCAGCACTTCCTATGATTCACTGATCCTGCCAGGTATGATCTCTGAGTGCAGAGGCAGGAGTAAGCCTTGAGCACTGCTGGGTGTGGCCCCCCAACAAACAAACAAAAAACCCACATGTCTCACATTGTCCTTCAATCCTGACTATACCTGAAGGATGAAGAGAGACGAATTTTCACAGTAATCATGTCAGTATTACTGGGAGTGAGACCCAGGTGGGAGCCTACAGTTAAGAACTACAGCTAAATGGATTAGGTAGTAGTATCCTCATGCTATAGCTGAAGAAAGGAAAGTTGAGAGAGATTAATCTGTGCCTGAAATCCTAAACATAGATGAGGCGATAGATGGGATTTGGACTAAGGGAAAACTCCAGAATACCTTTCTTTCTTTCTTTCTTTCTTTCTTTCTTTCTTTCTTTCTTTCTTTCTTTCTTTCCTTCTTTCTCCCTTCCTTCCTTCCTTCCTTCCTTCCTTCCTTTCCTTTCTTTTTTGGGTCACATCCGGCGATGCACAGGGGTTATTCCTGGCTTTGCACTCAGGAATTACTCCTGGCGGTGCTGGGGGGGACCATATGGGAAGCTGGGAATAGAACCTGGGTCGGCTGTGTGCAAGGCAAACACCCTATCCGCTGTGCTATCGCTCCAGCCTCCCAGAGTACATTTTCTTAACCACTGATCTCTTTGGGTTTCCAGAAAGACAACAGTCATGTGTTTCTATCATGTTGTCAATTGGGGAAACCAAATCATTAGAAAACACTGGGACACAAAGATGCTCCAGGACTAAAATGCTCAGTATTCTTGATTATGACTTAGCTGCAGACGGGTAGAAAGCTTTTCCTGGGACCTGAGAGCCCCTGCTGCTCCCTCAGACTCAACACATGTAAGAACTGATGATGCATCATTGGTTTCCTGGCTCCCCTATAAACGCTGATCATTCAGAGTATTTTCTTTCCCATTGAGGTTTTAAGTGTAAGAGAAAGCCAGGTGCATTAAATCAGTGTAATTAGCCCTGAAATGCTGGTGATTGAGGAAGTGGATTCCTCAGAGAGAGAGAGAAACTCTCCAAGGCTTTATCCAACTGGAACTGTGAAGCCCTGGGCTGGACAGCAGCCAAACGTCTGCCCCTTTTTGATGGGAAGCAAAGGGTTCCCCAAAGGAAGGCTGTGCTGGCAAGAGCTGGGTTTATTCTCCATCTGGGAATTCATTAATGAGGACTTAGCTTCAAAGGCAGATAACAAGCTAATCAGATAACAAGAAGGGGAAGGAAAGCCCTGCAAATCCTGTGCCTAATGAGTCTTGCTGGAGAGAACAGGTGAACCGAGAACAGGTGAGCATGTAGAAAAGGCGGAGCTGTGTGGTGAGGGCAGGTTGTCACCCACACCTGGGTGCTGGCTGACCATGGGCTTGAACCTAGTTTCTTTTAAGGAATAGCCCGTCTCTCCTAGGCCACTCACCCACTCAATCTTTGTTCCATCACCATCTTACATTCCAGAGACGGTTTCCACAGAGTCCCTGTCTATTAGGAAGGCCACTGGGTCCAAGGAAAACTCAGTAGACTGAACAAGGCTGGGAGAAGGAGCTCAACAAGGACCTCAAGCCCCTTGAAGTCCCAAAGAGAATACAAAGACGCCTTGTTTGCACTTAAAAGCCAAATTTTTGTTTGCTGTTTTTTAAAAATCAGTATTTGGGTATTAGAATACTCTAATTATTCTGCATGTGGGGTCAGAGATTACATAAATTGGGGAAGAAATCGTGGACATCGTAAAGGTTGTTACATTTGTCAGATTTTCTTTCATCACCCAATGTGAAATTCATGCTGCAATCTGATTTCTGAGTATTGGCTTCACTTTTTCTCAACACTTTGCCTAATTATTTTTCCAATGCTCAATACATTTCCAGGGGTTTTCCTCTATGCAAAGAGGAAGGAAGTCTGAAGCCGTGACTCAAATATCACCTTCATGGGCCTCTTCTGGCTGTGACTCTCCTGTGAGTAACAGAGATTGGAGGCTATGGGGGTATTAATATGCCCTTTGTCAATTGGTTACCTGGCCGAGCTTGTGCCATTTCTCTCTGTCCATCTTTCCTTCTCTTTCAGTCCACCCAAAGGAATGAGACTAATCTCTCCCTTCTAGTACGAAGAGCCATTACACACCTTTCTCTTTGACTTAAGTCTTATAAAATTCTGCAAACTTTCAATGGCCTCTGGTGTGAACTGGAAACACCAGATCTTTGCTAACTACAGAAATTCAAAATCCCTAGGTGAAAATACTACCGAGAGTATTCAACATGCCAAACACAGTAACAAGAAGTCTCACAATGGAGACGTTACTGGGCCCACTCGAGCAAATCGATGAACAACAGGAGGACAGTGTTTGACAGTGTTTGACAGGTGAAAAGTAGAGGTGGTGAGGTATGTGTTACTTCCAATCCAGGTAGAAACTTTTGCCCATTTCCTGGAACCATAGAACTCAGATGGAGTGCCTCTTGCTCCTTGTAGCTTCTTGTTGGAGCCCTCTGCAGAAACACCTAATATATTTATCTACCCATCTCTCAATTATCTTTCAGAGCTGTCATCAGTCTATGCCAAACCTATGAAAACAAATATATATCGTATTTCCCCTTGGATGGAGAGAGAGGGTAGATAATGAGATGGACAAAAATGGGGTCTCACCACACATAGAATGCCTTTCATTTGGCCAAGCCTCTGCTTTCCTTTCTCTTCTCTGATAGGGTGGACCCTGCCTGGCAATCACCTTTGGAGCATCTGGGACTCCTAGTGCTGGCTGTACTCAGATCTTTTGCATCTGAATGTGATGCGGGGATCAAGTAAATTTTTTTTTGACGGCAGTAGTTTTCAAGTTTGGCTATACATTTAGAATCTCTTAGGATGCTTTAAAATATGATGATGCCTAGTCCCACCTCTAGGGATTTTTATTTCCAGTTCTGGGATACAGCTTGAGAGCAAGGCATTTTAAACTCTCCCCCAAATGATGGATGTTATACTCAAAACAATAAAAGACAATTGTAGAAAACTTAGACAAAATGTGCTCTGATATTGACTTGCATGATCTATTTAGGATTCTACACCAAGGGCATGGATAACAAAAAGCAAAAATAAACAAATAGATTACATCAAACACATTCTACACAGCAAAAACCAAACCAAACCAAAAGAAAAAACCAAGAAAACTATCACTAGAACTTAAAAAAAATTGCACACAGTACATCTAAGAAAGGCTAGTATTCAAGACATATGAAGCACTTGTAAAACCCAGTAACAAGGAAACAAACAGCCCCATCAAAAAGAGCTGAGAGGGGCTGGAGCAATAGCACAGTGGGTAGGGCATTTGCCTTGTACTCGGCCGACCCGGGTTCGATTCCTGGCATCCCATATGGTGCCCCAGCACTGCCAGGAGTCATTCCTGAGTGCAGAGCCATGAGTAACCTCTGAGCATCGCTGGGTGTCACCCAAAAAGCCAAAAAAAAAAAAGGTGAGAGAAGGGAGACAGAAGAAAAAAGCAGAACAGACGCTTCTCTGAAGAAGACATATGGAAAGCCAACAAGCACATAAAAATTGCTCATTATTACTTACTGTCAGGATAACTAAATGAAAATGACGATGATATTACTACCTCATACATGTGAGAATGGTCTATACTCCCTCCAGGAAAAAAAAAAAAGGCCAGGAATGACAAATGTGCCAGAGTGGAGAAATGGAAACTGTTGTCTACTGCGGGTAGGAATGTAAAAGGATATCATCTCTGTGGAAATCAATATGGAGACTTCTCAATATATAAAAAAAAATTTATTGTATCATAACTCCCCCTCTTAGGTGTTTATCCAAAGTACACAAAAACTTGGGTAAACAGGATATGTAAGTCATTCTCAATTGTCTCTCTATTCTGCTCTGGTCTTCGGAAATTGGTTTGAATGGATTGCATCTATAAGTTTCCTTGTCTTTTGGTTTTGTATTGAGTTTAATAGTCAGAAGAGGAGCCAGAGTTATAGTACAGTGGGAGGGCGTTTGCCTTGCATGCAGACAACCTGGGTTTGATCCCCGGCATCCCATATGGCACCCTGTGCACCACTTCCGGAAGTAATTCCTGAGTGCAGAGCCAGGAGTGACCTCTGAACATAGTGGGGTGTGACCTCCCCAAAAAAGTGAGAGAGAGACTGACAGAGAGACAGAGAGAGAGAGAGAGAGAGAGAAGAGGTTTGAATATTGATTCCTCCAGTTAATCCCTTGCTTGCTGTCCTGACTCAGTGCTGTAGCTTCTGCACTGTGTCTTCTACATCTTTCACCCTCAAACTTCGAAATGCAATTCTTTCTCTCATTCCTTCTGGACTACAACTAATAATTGCAGTACTGCACTGTTTCTTTCCCAAGTTATCAAATTTGAATGTACCATCTGTTTCCTGCTGGGTCCATGATCAGAGAATGAGAGTAAGCATTGCCAAGTCATTTGCCCCACTTGCAAACACATCAAACGTTTTTCTGTTAGCAAATTGACTTCATGTGTATCTTTATCTACAAGGAGAGGATGTACTGGTGATGTAGACCCAAGCATTCGATTGGGCCCAGCATTTATGTTTCTTATTGTTGAGAAATTGGTATTCTGGTTTTATATCTTATCAAATTAAGTTTGTTAGCTCAGCCTGTCTGGGATTAATGAATCTGCAGTTTTGCCAACACCAAAGATCTGGTCCCCAGATGATATTCGCAGAGGCTTCTGGTGGCCATCATCAACTCCCACCTGCAACCCCAAGCTACTTTGCACTTAGTGTTCCTTTACCATCAACTCTTTATTGCCTTTGGACTGTCATCCCAACTGTGGTTGCACTTTATATTTTCTAAAAACTATCTATCTAGCAGCATCTATCTATGCCAACAAGCACTTCTGTATCAGGAATACTAAGACATCCTGGGGACATAGGAATAGCTCCATCAGATTTGTCCTTTGGTGCTTTACAGGCCAGATAAAGTGAGATGATAAATCCTGTCTAAATGACAAGGAAAAGCAGCTGAAAACAGCATTTAAGAATTCTCTGGAGTCATAAGCCTGGAGGAAGTGGGTGGCAGGTGTTAGGGGAGAAGCCTCCCTCTAAGAGGTAATATAAAGTTCATGAACAACTTGGATAGGGAAAGGAATAAAATACTGTCTGGGCTTTGACAACCTAGTGTATCTGCAATCTGCCAAGCTTTCAATCATCTTCTGAGAAACTATAAACACAGATGGCCATACCAGGGACATCAACCCTCTCTTCTCCAGGTGATCGAAGCAAACTGGCTAGCAGATCAAAAGATTCTCGAACCCCTCTGGTTGTGGACATCAGAGGGCCTTGGCAGCCTTCATACATTAAAAAGCCAAAGTGGAACCAGGTGTTTATTTCTTTACAGGAGGCTGAGGCTTGTTAATTCAAAAGCCCACAGGCATCAAATTAAAAATTTTATAAATCCATTTTCCCCAAAAGTAGTCCACATATGGGGCGAGAGAGAGAGAGAGAAAGAGAGAGGCACTTGGGCACTTGACTTGTATGTAAGTACAGCAGCCACAACCCTGGTTCAAATCCCTGCACCACATATCGTTCTCTGAACACTGCCTTCCTGAGGTCAGTCCTAAGCACAGAGGTAGAAATATCCATGAACACAACCAGTTGGTCCAATTCCTAGCCCAAATAGTCCAAATACACAGATATTTTTGTCTTTTAGGACCCTTCTTATTTACACCCTTATGAAACCATATCTGCTGGTTATTGATAAAATAGAACTGGGCTTATAGAGCCACTCTCAAGTCTAGAGATTCCCCAACAGGCTCAGAGTGACCCCTGTGTAGCCTCAAGAATCCCCTTGCCCTTCTTTTCTGACAGGTAGTTCCTGAGCCATAAATCTCTGTGACCTGATGCTGTACCTGGCATCCTCTCTCATGCAAACCCTGTCCAAGCCTAGCCCAGTAAAAATGTTACTGCCATGATGGTGACCGTAGATTCCTTCCTGATCAGTCCCCCAATTCCACTAGCCCTCACAGACCAATTCAGAGCCCTTATTTGGAAAGTAGGAGTGGGTACTTTGGCGGGTAGGGGAGATAACAAGGAGCAACTGCCAATCGGGAGTGGCGGTAGAGAGGCTTGCAGAAGTCAGAGGGGTGAGCAGGAAGCCAAGAGGGAGCAATGAAGTGGAGGGAAGGGGAAGATCACTTATTGGCAGCAACAGACAAAGCACAAGTTGGGCAGGAATGACTGTAAAGGAGAAATGCATGGTAGGAAGTCAAGGGTGTAAGAAGCCAGCTAGGGAGGAACCAAATAGCATGGAAGTATGGTAGACCACATTCTTGGTCTCCAAAAGGTGAGTGTTGTTCTGGTTTCAATCTCACCATGAGGAAATGCTACACAGCATAAGTTCCATTCTAATCATTCCTTCCCCAAGGCAACTCCAAAAGAAGATGTAAAATCTTTACTTTTTTTTTAAATTTTTATATCTGAAAGAGTTGGTTTCCATACAGGCTGCAGGCAGAATTAGGAGATATCTGGAGCAAGGAACTGTGTGGTGTTTGGGGGAATCAAAGCCAATTTTATATTTCTGGATAGGAAAGTGTAAATTGGAGAACTGGTGGAAATGAGCTTGGAGAAGTAAGTGGAGTCAAGCTGTGGAGACCTCCAGTGTGTTCTCTTGAGAATCATGGCTTCTTGCCACAGGGAGTCAGGGAACTTTTTTGGTGGTGCGGGGGGGGGGGGGGGGCGGGGGCGGGGAAGATGTTTGAGCCACATTTAGTGATGCTCATGGCGACTCCTATTCTGTAGTCAGGAATTATTTCTGGCGGTGCTCAGGGGATCATATGGGATACTGGGGATCAAAACAGGGTCAGCTGCATGTAAGGCAAATGCCTGAATATACAATATACTCATGTATATTGCTCTGGTCCAGGAGTCAGGGAACTTTTCAAGGCAAAAGTAATGGGTCAGATTTTGTTTTCATCAGCCACCCTGGCAACAGCATAGGAGTAGGGTGAAATGTGTCAGGTTAAAACAGCTAAATATCTGGGTAGGAAAAGATGAGAATGCCTCACAGGGATGAAAAGGATAGATATTTCAATAAATAAATACTCAGGATGTGAAAGCAACAAGAGTTGGTGACTTGGGGTAAGAGAAAGAAAGGTAAGCATATATTCCCATTTTTCAGATCTGGGTGCTGGATGAACGGGGTGTTAGCCACTCACAGGGAAGCACAGATTGGGGTGAAGGTGTGTCTGCAGGATATTTAAGATGTCCAAATAGAAAAAAGCTGCATGCATCTGGGCTTCAGGGTAAATCCTAGGCCATCCATGTTAGCAGCCTCATCACCAGACCATCCATGTTGCATGTTCATCCCATCTATGACCGATTCTCCAAACTGCTTCTCCACCCCAAAGCCTTCACCATCCTCTCTGGCTATGCTGCAAAGCTTCCTGGCTCATAAGCTCCTTTTCCAAAGATTTCTTCTTCCTTCTTGACTACACTGGCTCTCCCTGAAGGACTTCTTTCACCCTGGAGTAATAGAAGTAAGAAGTAAGGCACAGACACTTAGCTTTTTGTTTGTTTGTTTGTTTGTTTGTTTTTTTGGGTCCCCCCCAGCGATGCTCAGGGCTTAGTCCTGGCTCTGTACTCAGAAATTACTCCTGGCGGTGCTCAGGGAACCATACGGGATGCTGAGAATCGAACCTGGTTTGGCCACGTGCAAGGTAAACGCCCTACTCACTGCTATCGATCCAGCCAAAGCACTTATCTTGTGTGTGACTGGCTCGGCATCAATCCCCGATGCCTCATAGTTCCCTGAGAAGCAGTAGGAGTGACCGTTGAGCACTGCCAGATTTGGCTGAAGGAATCCACCCCCACTCCACCACAAAAAAAGAAGCTTTCTTTGGCAACCCTCTGGAGTGCAGGCTACTTTCCTCCCTTAATTTTCTCCTCACACAACAAAGTTCTGTCAGGTCAGGAAGTGGAGCTGGGATTCTTCTTACTTCCCATTCTCACATACCAATCATTCTTCTGGGACCCCATTACCTTATTGAGGCTTACTCCATTTATCATCTCTCTCCTTCGTATTCACTGTTGTCACTCCACAACATCCCCTCATTTATCAAAGAAAGTGAGTCCTATTTCAATGTTTTTTTCCAACATATGTTTAATTCTGAATGATTTTTACTTCCACTCCGATGAGACATCTGCCACCCTGGACACCTTTGTGTCTTTTCTTTTACCCCTTTCCCTTCTATTTGTTGGTGGCAATGCTTGCCAGACTGCCCCTTTGCCACTGAAATGTTTGCACCCACATGACAGGATTGTGTGGCTTATACTAGTGATTACATGCTTTGTTGTCATACCAGGAGTCCCAAATAGCAGGGACACCAACATTACATTTGGCTGTGGACAGAGCCTGGGATTAAACTCAGCAAAAACATAGGCTATAGAGTGAAAAGTAGACACTCTACCACTCAGCTGTCCCCAGACCCCTTCCTCATTTCATTATTTTTGTGTGTGGGAAAGGGGGCACCCCAGTGGTGTTGAGGTATCACTCCCAGCAATATCTGGTCGAGTCAAGGGATGCTGATGGTGCACTAGATCCAGGGAAGTTCATGCAAGGCTGCAGTGCTGCCCTTTGAACTACCTCTAGCTTAATCCTCTCCAAAGACTCTTCCACATGACCTCAGACCTCCATTTCTAGGGTCAGTATTTTTTTTTAATTGAATCACTGAGAGCTACAGTTAAAAAACTTTCATGTTTGAGTTTCAGTCATACAATGATCGAACACCTGTCCCTTTACCAGTGTACATTTTCCACCTCTAATGTCCCCAGTATCCGTTTCCCTCCCTGACCTCCTTCCCCCTGCATTTATGGCAGATAATTTTCCTCTTTCTCTCTACTTACCGGTATTAGGTTTGCAATACAGATAGATAGTGAGAGGCCATCATGTTTGGTCCTATATCTTTCAGCACACATCTCCCATTCTAAGTGATCCCCTAACCATCATTGACTTAGTGATCCCTTCTCTATCCCAGTCACCTTCTCCCCCGGCTCACAGGACAGGCTTCCAACCATGGAGCAATCTTCCTGGTCTAGGGTCAGTTCTTTATTGTAACGTCTGAGATAGTAACTTGCAAAACCCCATTCTCTAATAAGCTCCCCCATCAAAGACTCCACGGAAACTATTTTTTGACCCAGTGAAAACCTTTTGACTTTTGGCCTTCATCTTTTGTGGTGAAGATCTGGGACTTTTCCATAGTTGTTCGTTTCTCAACTTTGGTATTTGAAAGCCAGGTGGATGTGTGGGAAAGGTTAAGGAAGATGAGGATGAATTACTTTTCTTTTAAAAAAAACATCCAGATTCCCAGTTCATTGTGGTGGCTGGGAAAGAGGAGTGTGAAGCCCACAGGGAGCAAGATGTCACCAGCAGGCAGTTTCCACCAGTCTTGGTGCAGGAAAGCAGGAGGCAAGCTGGAATTCCTCCCTCCCATAACTCCCTCACCACTTATTGTCTGTCTGCAATGCTAGTTGTCTCACTCACTTGGGCACTTAATTACACATTCGTTAATTTTTCACATCTGTCTGTCTGGAGCCCGGAATGTGGTCATGGAAAGCCCCCTGGGCATGTATTCAAAACAATGGATTCCAGTTACAACTCACTTCCTGCAAGGTCTTCAGCAAATCGTTTCGCTGCACCTGAAAAAGTAAGTAACAGTCCTGACCTCATCAAACTGTTAGAAGCATTCATGAGACATTAGACATAAAAACATTTGGAGACATTAGAAAAATGTTTTAAGAACATAAGGTCTACTGTCTTCCAATTACATTGTGAACAGGACTCTTTCAGAATGTTGGCGTGCTCTCTGTTGCATTCATCATGCACAGGGATCAAATACTTGTTGGATAAATAAATGACTGAGTGACTGAGTGCATGAAGGTGAGTGAGTAAATCAGTTAATGCCTAAATGCAAGCTGAACTGCAAACATGGTGATCCTAGTCCTACAAAGCTATCTTATCAAGGTAGCTTTGTAAGTATTATTCATTCATCCCCTTGTTTCTTCAGTCACCCACTCATTTGACAAACGACTTTACTCCCTACCTTCTCATATGCTTGGTAGTGTCCATTTGCAACTCTGTGAATTTTTTTCAACTCCATCTTCATATGAGGAATCTGAAGCTCAGAGAAGTGCAGTCATTTGCCCACAACTCAACTGGATAGGAAGTTACGTGATGGCAACATGGAAGGGTGTTACCTTCTGAGGGTATGATAAAGGGGGAGCGAGTGTCTAACTGATAGTTGAATGATGAAATGTTCATGCGCTGCGCTGGCCAAGATTAGACATGGGGAAGTCAACTTACGGTTCACCTACTTGGTATCAGAGAGAGAGAGAGAGAGAGAGAGAGAGAGAGAGTGGTCCCACATCACATTTTTCAGGTAATTCAGAAGGTTCTGTGTGAAAAGGACTTAATCACTTAATCACTTAACTTCCCGTTAGTCGTCGATTTGCTCGAGCGGGCGCCAGTAACGTTTCCATTTGTCCCTGTCTCGTGCTAGTGTAGCCCAATGGCATCTGTTCGTTCCGGGAACATGAAGGGCCTCAAACCGATCGTTCATGATCTTGACGAAGAAGTCTGACCATCTGGTAGGTGGGCGGCCACGCGGTCTCTTGACATCCCGTGGAATCCAATCAGTAACAGCTCTAGTCCAACGGTCGTCTTTAAATCTCATTACGTGACCAGCCCATCTGATTTTTGACACCTTGGCAAATGAGACAGCATCCCTGATCCTTGATCGTCGACGGATGTCAGAACTCCGGATTCGTTCTCTCATTTGAGTGAAACATGATATTCCAAGCATAGCTCTTTCTATTCTTCTTTGGGAGACCTGAATGGCGTTCTCATCTTGTTTGCGTAGGGCCCAGGTCTCTGAGGCATATGTTAATGCAGGAAGAACAGTGGAATCAAAGAGATGTGCCCGGATCCGGAGGTTCTTCGTCCTCTTAGCTATTTCTTCGACGTTCTTGAAGGCGTTCCAAGCCGCTCTCTTCCTCCTGCGCAGCTCGGGTCATTTGTCATGTTGACCTCTCGACCTAGGTACACATAGCTGTTGCATTCGGAGATGGTCGTTCCATTGAGAGCGAATGGGGCATCAGGAACGAGGCTGTTTCTCATAAACATTGTCTTCGTAAGATTCAGCTGTAGTCCTACCTTTCCACACTCACGGTCAAAGTCAGCCAGCATTTGTGCCGCTTGGCTGATGTTTGGTGTTATTAAAACAATGTCATCAGCAAAGCGGAGGTGGTGTAGTTGCCGACCATCTATCTTCACTCCCATTCCTTCCCATTCCAGTCGTCGCATGATGTTCTCGAGGGTGGCACTGAAGAGTTTCGGTGAAATGGTATCACCCTGCCGCACCCCTCTCTTGACATCAATGATCACTTCTTTGTAGAATGGTGAGATCCTGGTAGTGAATCCGCAATACAGCTCACGGAGGATCCTGATGTATTGGGCTTGAGTGCCCTGATTGGCTAGGGCTTCAATGACCGCTTCCGTCTCAACAGAATCAAAGGCCTTCTTTAAATCAATGAACGTTAAGCAGAGCGGCATCTTGAACTCCCGAGAAACCTCAATGAGCTTGGTTATCGTGTGGATATGGTCGATGGCGCTGAATCCTTTGCGGAACCCTGCTTGCTCGCATGGTTGTCCTTCATCTAGTGTTCTGCCAATCCTATTCAGGATGACTCGAGTGAACAACTTGTAGATGACAGACAATAGGCAGATCGGGCGATAGTTGCCAATGTCATGGATGTCTCCCTTCTTGAACAGTAGTACGGTCCTGCTGGTTTTCCATTGGGACGGAACCTTGCATTCAGACAGGTAGCGAGTGAAGAGCCGAGCCAGTGTATTGATGAGTACTGACGGCAGGTTCTTCAGGTGTTCAGGTCTGACCTTGTCTGGGCCGGGTGCTGTTTGAAAAGGACATATGGAAAAAGTTAGGAATGATGCAGTTATCATAGGAGCCTCAGCCAGCCTTTCAAGCAGCTCTCAAGCTGACTTGGGCCTCCAGTGAAAGATGGGATGAGGAGTGAACTTCTATACCTCCACATTGACCATTCAGGGCCAGGGATGTTGTTCAGTGGTAGAATGCTTGCCTTGCATGCATAAGATCCAGGATCTGATTCCCAGCTCTGCAAAAACCCAAAGAAAGAGGCCAGAGCAATAGTACAGTGGGGAGGTCCCTTGCCTTGCACGTGGTCAATCCGGGTTTTGATCCCCAACATCCCATATGGTCTCCACGAGCACTGCCAGAAATAATTCCTGAGTTCAGAGTCAGGATAACCCTTGAACATCACCAGCTATGACCCAAAAAACAAGACAAAAAAAATAAAACGCAAAGAAACTTAAATATATAAACCATTCATTGGATACCGGACGTCCTTAGACAAGGAGTATGGTCATAGGCAAGGAAGCTTCCCAGGGAGGGACTTAATTGCAAATCTCAGCAACAGGGAATTGAATAATCTGTTTTTTGGGCAGAGGATTACTGCATCCACAATTAGGAGTAACACGTCTGAAGAATCAGTGTGTTCTTGGCATCTACCCGCCAAAACACAAAAACTTTTTTTTTCTTTTTTGGGCCACATCTGGTGATTCTCAGGGGTTTCTCCTGGCTCTGCACTCAGGAATTTATCCTGGCGGTGCTGGGAGACCATATAGGATGCTGGAAATCGAACCCGGGGTTGGCCACGTGCAAGGCAAATGCCCTACTTACTGTGCTATCGCTCCAGACCCACAAAAACATTTTTTTTAAAAAAAAGATCTATGCACACCTACGTTCACTGCAGCACTTAGTAGCCAGGATATGGAAACAAGCCAAATGTCTGACAACAGAAAAATGAACAAAAATTTACGGTATATATACACAGCGAGACACTACAGAGCTCTAAGAAGAAGATGGAATACCGCAGTTCACTGCAACCTGAACAGAATTGGGTGATTTTGTGTAAGCAGAGTAACTCTGAGAAAAAATGCTGAATATATTTATGTAAGAAGAAAAATTGGTTGTTCTCACTTATCGTTAGTATACAGAATAACAAGACAAGGGAATGGAAGATATCAAATGATACCCTTGGCCATGATTTACAGAAAGGAGAGTACCAAGGAAGGAGGGGAGTGGATGGGGGATGAGGCTGTGGACCAGCAATACCATAACAACATTGATAAGGGTCTTGGACATGTTGGAGGTTTAAAGGTGAGGTAACTCTCTATATCAAAACCATGAGTCAACACCAGTGTAAGCAAACAAAAATAAGTGATTTTTAAAAAAGTTTGAAGCTGGAGAGATAATACAGCAGGTAAGGAACTTGCCTTGCATGTGGCCAAGTTGGGTTATACCTCAGATACCCATTGGTCTCCTAAACCCTGCTGGGAGTGATCCCTTTGCACAGAGCAAGGAATGAACCCTGAGCATTGCCAGGTATGACCCAGAAGCCAAAAAAGTTTTGAAAGAAAATGAAAAGAAAAAGAAAAAAATAATAAAAAGAAAAGTTTGCTCAGGAGGCAGAGTGGGAAGAGGGAGGGAAACTTGGGGCCATTGATAGAAGGACACTGACATTGGTGGTAGGCTTGGAGTTGGGGACACTGAGTGTTTGAAACTGTTATCAACTACTTTGTAAATCACAGTGCCTAAATTTAAGAAAAAGAAGTAGTGTGCTAATTAACTTTAATAGATGGATTTGGATAAAGATGGGTGTGTGGAAAGGGTGGAGTTGCAGAGAAGAGGGATGGGAATGTACATGGAAAATCCGTGCTACCCATCAGCAGAGTCTTTTTCCAGGGATGGTTGCCTAGACTGGCCCAGCCTGGCACCAGACAACCTTCCCATTATGGAGATCCGACCTCTTGTTCTATATCCAAGTTCTGTGGGAGGCATTTGGCCAATTCCTGTAGATGACATGAGATAATTAGCAAGATTACAAATGAATGCTGGGCATTTTTCCTGAAAGATTTTTTCTGCTGGCCTTGTTGACATGAGTTCCATTCCCTCTGGGATATGAAGATGAAATTCCTGAGTTAGTAGCCTGAGGGCCACACCAAGAGAACTAACCTTCTTGTGGGGAGCTATCTGAGGAGGGCACTCTTTTGTCAGGCCTTTACAACAGACAGGTTCCCTGTGAGTGACTCTGGGCCCTGCAGAGTAGCAATGGAGCCAATAGGCAGATCATAGGCATTAATGAGAATTCATGAGATGAAGGCACTGAGACAAAGGAAGAGACAGCCAGGCAATGACCATGCAAATCCATCTGGGCTGGGATGTCCTTGAGAGGGCAGCATCTCAGGGGTAGAAATCAGCCTAGAAACCACGGAGTGTGTCCACGTAGGACAGAGCAGTAAAAAGATGTTTGAGTGTTTAATAGGGACTGGACCAAATGAGATAGAGTAGGCACGTTTATTTTAGAAAAATTAACTAATATCACTGGTTTAGAGAGAGCTTGTTGCAAGGAACTCAAATATAGTCAAGTTAACGTTTTTTTAACTTGAAGATGAGTGTTGGGGCTACATCCAGCAGTGCTTAGAGACTATTCCTGACTCTCTGCTAGAAGTGACTACTAGTGGTGCTTGGAGAACCATATACAATGCTGGGGATTGAACTGGGTTTGGCTGTGCGCAAGGTGGCTGTCTTACCTCTTGGACTATGTACCCAGCCCCTGGTCAAGCTAAGTTAAATCAAAGGGTGTCATTGTAAAGGGCCTTGGGCATCTCACAAAGTTCAGCAGCAAAACAATGGTCAGGAGAATGGAGCGAAAGGATAGAAAATGCCCCTGAAATTGGTACTGGGGAGAAAGGGAGCTCCATAGGCAACATGAAGTCATTTTCTTTTAAGTGACTTGAGCTTGGTGCTTTTTTCTCATAGAAGCAAAAATAGGATTAGTTCACTGCTCATCAACGTCTTTGCTGAGGCTCAAATTTTGTAGAAATGTATGAATCACGAACATTTTCCACAGATCTCAGTGGAATAGATGATGATGTCGAAAATGTAACAGAAAGCAGAAAAAAATATGTAAAGATGAAAAACTTTAGATGCATTAGTGTGATGGCAATCAGCCAGATCACTCCAATCATGTCCCTAATTTGGTCCATAAATAATTGATAGCCCACCATTTGTGTCTGGGGCAAAGGATTCCTAACAACAAATGCTTAAGTAGCTGTTAAGGTACCTAATGATTTCCGATTCTGAATTCATCAAGAGTCGTCATGGCTGTGATCCCAGGGCTCTTCCTGAAGAATTTAGGGTGGCAAGGTGGGTGGCGGGGGGAGGGGACTACTCAAGTATGGAGAAGAGCTGTCTTCTGTGTCTAGCAGGGGGCAGGATGTCAGGGAAGCAGTGAGCTCACCTTTCTTGGCTGTTAACTTGGCCGTAGACTTTCAATTAAGGTCCAGAGTTAAACCCAGGAAAACCAGCAAATAAAGTCGAAAGCAAAGCTTCTAGAGTTTTCTCTTATTTGTTTTTCAGAAACAGAAGGTCACTGTTCCCTCTTCTTCCCTCATTGCCAGAAGTGAAAAAATGAGTCACACAATGCCTCTGAGAAGCTCAGATCATTTAAACACTCTGACACTTCCGGGAGTGTTTGGTAGAGAGAAGTATGTGGGGAGAGCCACAGGGAACTTTCTAATTCATCTTCTGCCACAAGCCAGCTTGCTTTATAAAGTCCCTCTTCCAGGACCCTCCCTAGGAAAGCATCAATTCTTCTTTTAGTAGGTCCTTCAGATATTCTGTAACCCAGGCACACACAAGGCCACAGAGCAATGCGAATAGCCAGCATGGCCTGGATACCCCAATGCTATGTGCCACTTGTCAGTTCTGGAAAAGTGAGACAGGCTTCCTAGAGATTGAGTTTGTTAAGACCCACACCACAATCACCCCAAAGTCATCAGAATTCCTTTTTTGGGTGGACTTTGGGCCACATCCAGCCAGCTGTTCTCAGGTGTTCCTTGTGACTCAGTGCTCTGGGGGTCTGTCTGGCAGGGCTTGGTAGAATATGCAGTGCTGTGGATTGAATCTAGACTCACGTGTGCTCTCCAGACTGTTGAGCCTGCTGCCACCCCCACACCTGCCTTTTGACTCAGAATAGGATAGTCAGTAGCTCACATTTACTGTACAATAGGCACCTGGCACTGAGATGAACACGTCACATAAAAAACCTCATTAAGACCACTATGACAATGATAACTGGAAATGATCACTCTGGACAAGAACTGAGTGCTGAAAGCAAGTAAAGAGATATGCATGATAACCTTTCAGTACCTGTGTTGCAAACCATAATGCCCAAAAGGGCTGGGGTGGGGAGAAAGAGAGAGAGAGAGAGAGAGAGAGAGAGAGAGAGAGAGAGAGAGAGAGAGAGAGAGAGAGAGAGATACAGAAACAGAGGTAGACAGAGACAGAGACAGGGAGACAGAGAGAGACAGAGAGAGGCAGAGATAGACAGAGAGAGAGAGAAGGAAAGTGTCTGCAGTAGAGGCAGTAGGAGAGGGGTGGTAAGAGGAAACCTGGGCACAGTGATGGTGAGGAATGTACATTGGTGAAGGGATGGAAGTTGGAACATTGTATGACTGAAGCCCAATCACTAGCAACTTTGTCACTGTATCTCACTGTGATTCATAAGACAACAGCAACAGCAACAACAAAATAACAAAAGCCTCATTTATCTGCCAATGCTCCAACCACTGTCTCTGTTTTAGAAATAATGCAGTGGCCTGGGTGTGCAGCAGGGAAAGGGCTGTCTCAGACTCGGATGCCCTCACTCCTGCTCTAAACGCTCCTCTCCTCCCAGGACTCTCAGTGTTTTCCAGCATTCCCAGGGAGCCCTATTTATACTCCACAGTCCCGTCCACTCAGGAGAAGCGGCCAGAGGGCCTTGGAGCAGAGGAACGGCCCATCTGAGTTATGAGTCTATTAAATTCCTGAGCCACACTGCAAATCAACACTCCATAAACTGAACCTTCATTCTGAGAAGCATAAAGTCATAAACCAGAGTTCTTTTTCTGGAAATCCATTTCTCTTTTCCCAATATAAAAATTGTTGATGAAAATAAAGCAAATATGTAGAAACCACATGTACGCACATATATTAAAAGTAGATACAAGCAAATAACATTAAATTAATGCTACACTCTTGAAATTGTATGGACTTTACAGCTAGGACTAGATTAGCTTGGGGAATCTCAAAAAAGTGAATTTATTATGGTGGAATATAGGGGTTGGGGGACAGGTTGGGGACACTCTGGTGGAGGGTGTGGTGTATGTATGAGACTCTATCATTGACAGTGTTGTAGATAGGGACCGAGTGATATTACAGTGGGTAGGGCATTTGCCTCTCTCACAGCTGACTCAGGTCTGATCCCTCCAGCACCTCCAGAAGTGATTCCTGAGAGCACAACCAGGAGTAACTCTTGAGCATCACTGGGTGTCACCCCCAAACAAAACAAAACCACATATACACAAAACCAGTATTGTAAATCAAAGTGCCTAATAAAGTGCCTAACTGAAAAAAAGCTATCAATTAGAGATGCCATCTACCTTTTATTTGTTCATTATTTATTTGAGAGGTGGGTTTCGGAGCCACATTTAGCAGTGCTTGGTGAGAGTAGTTTGATTTTATGTGTGTATTTCTGTGTTCAGAAAATCAAGTGGTTCCAGGGTTTGCCATGCACGAAGCACCTTAACCCCTGTACCATCCCTCCAGCTCATCTTCCACCTCCATAAAATCAAATTTCCTTGGAGCAAAAGCAGGCAATTCCCCCACTGTTTCAAGGACTTTACAACTGAGCTCAAAGTTGGGGCAGATTTCTTCAATTCTTCATGACAGAAAAGCACTTGGGTCTTTGGTTTTGCTGCTGCTGCTTTATTATGTCCTTGAAATTGCCCAAAGTTGCAGAATTATCTAAAGGGAGGTCCGGTCAATACAGTGAGGGTGGGAGAGACCGTGATGAGAGCAGGTGACAGTTCTTGAGGGGGTCTGTCAGGAATCAGGCTGACTGTCAGCCCGATACAGACAAAGTCCCAGGGTAGTTATTTCCTTCCCACTCCTGAGAACACCTCCACTTTGTTGCTGTGGGGACCAGTCATGGCCCTGGATGGTTGCAGGAGTGGTGGAGGCATTCAGGAGGCTGGTGCAGAATGGGGAAGGGCAGCTTCTAGGCAAAAGCTACTGCATTTTGTTTGTTTGGGGACAACATCCAGCAGTACTCAGGGCTTACTACTGGCTTTGTGCTTGAGGATCACTCCTGGAGGAGCTCAGGGGACCATATATATGGTGCCGGGGATCAAATTAGGGTGAGACACACGCACAAGGCAAGTGTCTTCCCCCCCCCCCCCCCCGTACTGTCTCTCCAGCCAGCTACCTCATTTTTATAGTTTCATTTTTACATCTCACTGGACAGTCAAAAAGCATCTCAAAGGCATGTTTTGCAGCCCGGCTCACCTATTCCCATGTCTGGGGGTGGCAAGGGGTCTTGTGGGGAGACAGAGGATGATTTGGACAGTCTGGAGTCTGAGAGACTGCATTTCCCAAAAGCCATTTGGTTGTTGATGCTGCAGGTCTGAGCCACAACCATCCCCAGGTGAGTGGTCAAGGAGCACTTGTTCTTTGTACACAGGGCTCTCTGCCTCGAGCGCTCTCTTCTTTGGATTCCAATACAGAAACGGTGTTGGGTCATTGGCACTATGACCCTGTCCTCATTTTAGATTTGATTACGTGGATACCAATTCTCTGTCAGTTTTTTCATAGCCTTCAGTGAAACCACAGAACAGGATTTTTGTATATTTATTTTTTTTCCCCTTATAGTTAACCCATTGCAATAACATTTCTTGTTTGGTGATTTGGGTGGTAGGAATTGGCCTGTGGGGATTTCACACACCCAAAACGTGCATTCAGCCACCGAGCAATATACCCTACCCGAGAAGTTGTATTACATCAGTTAATTGTGATGCTGGGATCAAACTCAGCCTTCTGAACCCAGGACTTTCTGCATATAAAGTATGGATTCTTCTATTGAGCTACATCCGTGACTTTCCAGAGGTTATGTTTTTTATTTATATTTTTTACCAGATACTCAGGAATCACTCTTGGCAGTACTCAGGGGACAAAATGCAATGCTGGGAACTGCATGCAACCCCCGTCCTGTCTTTCAGGCCCCCCCCCTCCAGATCCATCCATCACCAATTGTTCTTATTTTCACTCCCTCCCAATCCCGACCTCAAAGATCTCTCTTCTGAAGAGAGCACCAAATAAAGGGTGTTGGGAGGATCTCTCCCAGGACGGGAGAGTCATGCTGAAAGTAGATTATAGACCGAACATGATTGCCACTCAGTGCCTCGTTTGCAAACCACAGCACCCAAAAGGAGAGAGAGAGAACAAAAGGTCAAAGGGGAATGCCCTGCCACAGAGGTGGGGTGGGATGGGGGGTGGGGGGTGGGAGGGCTACTGGGATCATTTGTGGTGGAGAATGGGCACTGGTGGAGGGATGGTTACTCGATTGTTGTATAGCTGAAACCCAAGCACAAAAATTTGTAAGTCTACAACTTACAAAACTCATTGTGTTTCACTAATAAAATTAAAAAAAGAAAAGAAAAAAGATCTCTCTTCCCTCCACTTTTTCCCAAGGTAACCTTAGTTCTTTAGACAACAGACTTGTATTTACCTTTTTTACCATCTGTCTATTCATTAGAGTAAGAGCCTTTAGAGGGGCATTGCTGGAATGTCAGCCAACTCCTGCAACCGGCCCTCCTCCAGAAGCTCTCCCCGCCCCATTTCTTTATCCCCAGAAATCTAGATCGGATCATTTTCATTCTTTATTCTCTGACTTTCAGGTTTTCTAAGTGGATAAATTCCTGCTTCAATTTGCCTCTCTCCCACTGTTAATAAAAAACGCAATTCAGGCTGGTGATTTTGGGTCCCTTCTGAATGTGCAGGAAATTTGAACTAAATGAATGAAGGCCCACAGTGTAGATCAAATCAATTCTGGGACTGGAAAAACATGCTTATGAAAAATAAATGAGTAAACAGGATTGGGACTGGATAAGGCATTAGATGATGAATCACGAGCTGGCAGTGGGCTGACGTGGGATGGACAAGATCTGAAATACCCACAGCTTTGGGACATGTTCCCTGTGGTTTCCCATCGAGACTCCGAGGAGACAGTCCTGTGGGCACGAGCCTGGTCCTTGAGTACCCGGGCCATGGGGGCAATTGTGGGACTGGGGAAAGAAGGCAAATTGAGGCCCTCTAACCATTTGTCTAAATATTTCAGACCTGGTTGGGTTTTGCAGCACCAAGGATCAAACCCAGAGCTTCTTACCTGCAAGGCTAGAGCTCTACCATGGAGCTGTAATCCTGGCCCAGGCCTAAATATTTAAAGATATCAAGTTAAGGAATGGAACAAAATGTTCTCTCCTGTAGCCATGAAACGTAAGCCTCTCTACTCTTCTGGGAGTCCCAATTCATGCCAGAATTCTTGTATTCCTTATTTCTGAGTCATCACAAGGAGCTGTCACGATAATTGAGTCCTTCCTGTGACTCAGAGCTGCTCCCCTTCTTTTCTTCAACCCTCAGTTCCGACCCTACCAGAGAACCTTGCTCCCAGGTGCTGGGATGCTCCCGCCTGCGACTCTTGATCCATACCTCCTGCAACAGTCTCAGCTCCTGGTCTGTCCACAGGAGTGCAGGTGTAGGTATTGTCTGCCTCGCAGAAGCCGGCCACCCCACAGAACCCTCCCTGCTCTCTGAGAGATCAGGTGGGAAAAGGAAGGAAATGGCTTTTCTTTTGTGTGTGTGTGTGGAGGGGGGAGGGGGACGGGTGGGGTAGTCAGAGGAGGCACATCTGGTAATGCTCAGGACTTACTCCTGGCTCTGTGCACAGGGATCATTCTTTGTGGTGTTCAGGGAACCATCTGCTGTGTGAGGACAGAAGTAGGCTCAGTCACATACAAGACAAGTGCCCTGCCTGCTGTACTATGTCTCCAGAGGCAGGAAATGACTTACCTAGTTTGCCTTGTTTTGTGGGCCACACCCAGCGATGCTCAGGGCTTACTCATTTTTGTTTGTTTGTTTGTTTTAATTTAATTTTATTTATCTATTTTTTACATTTTATTGAATCACCATAAGATAGTTACAAGCTTTCATGTTTGGGTTACAATCACACAACAATCAAACACCCATCCCTCCACCAGTGCACATTCCCCACCACCAATATCCCCAGTATACCCCCCTTTCCCACCCTCCCCCTGCCTCCATGGCAGACAGTATTCCCCATAATCTCTCACTACTATTGGGCATTATGGTTTGTAATACAGACACTGAGAGGTTGTCATGTTTGATCCTTTACTTTCTGCACACATCTCCCAACCCAACCGATTCCTCCAGCCATCATTTTCTTAGTGATCCCTTCTCTATTCCATCTGCCTTCTCCCCTTTGCTCATGAGGCAGGCTTCCAGCTATGGAGAAATCTATCTGTCCCGTGTATCTACTATCCTTAGGTGTCAGCCTCATGTTATGTTTTATACTCCACAAATAAGTGCCGTTTTTCTATGTCTGTCCCTCTCTTTCTGACTCATTTCACTTAGCATGATACTCTCCATGTCTATCCATTTATAAGCAAAGTTCATGACTTCATCTCTTCTGACAGTTGCAACGTATTCCATTATGTAGATGTACCAACATTTCTTTAACCAGTTGTCTGTTCTAGGGCACTTGGGTTGTTTACAGATTTTGGCTATTGTAAACAGTGCTGCAATGAACATATAGGTACAGGTGTCATTTCTACTGTGCTTTTTTGCATCCTCGGGATATATTCCTAGAAGTGGTATTGCGGGTCATATGGAAGCTCAATTTCTAGTTTTTGAAGGACTGTCCATATTGTTCTCCAGAAAGGCTGGACTAGTGGGCATTCCCACCAACAATGAAAATGTCCCTTTTCCCCCACATCCTCAGGGCTTACTCTTTATCTCTGCATTCAGTAGTCTTTACCTGGAAGTCCTCAGGGGACCATGTGGGATGCTGAGGATAAAACCTAGATTAGCTGCATGCAAGGCAAACATTATATCCACTGTACTGTCTCTTTGGACCTAGAAAATGACTTATCTTTAGGATGTGACCACCAAAAGGCCCCCCTCCAAAGATTCTAGGTCATGACACTACCACTCCAAATATAGCCCATGGGCCATACTCTGCGTGGTAGGGACAAATCGCTGAGTCCTGCCTGGTCTGCTGGGCAAAACCCATACATGGATTTTCAGATTTACTCTGTTAGAATTGGCAATTAGCTCCTTTGGGGGATCACTGCTGCAGTTCCATGCCACGGGTAATAGTGCAAGGAGAAATGGGGTGGGTGGGGCAGGAATCTTCCCTGTAATTTGATCCATTTTTTTCTTGGAGAGGAAAAACCAGAATACAGGTTTCTGGAGTGGCTGATGGCTTAATTGCCACATGCATCTTGTGGGGAGCTCTTCTTTGGCATCCCGAGCTTGACTCTGGCATTGGGGAGCAGCTGACACCTGGAGTGAGGGACAGAGCCAAAAGGGTTGGTGGCTGCCACCCAAGACTGAAGAAGGAGTTGGACTCATCCCTCCCTGGCCCCCATTTAAGTTACCTCTTTACTTTTAAGGACCATGGAAGCTGGTGATATTTTGCCACTGAACACTGCACCTTCATTGTTGGTATATTGTGTCCCCGGTACACAGGACAGTGGTTGGCACCAGCCAGGGAACTTCAGAATATCTGCTTGGTATGGACACAGGGGCTCTGGGATGGCTCTTTGCAAATAGCTTCATAAAATAGTGCACATGCTCTATTCCTTCTTTTCACTTTCCCCTCTTAGTAAATTATATAAACGATGCATTCATGTTCCTTTTCATTCCATCACTATAGTTGGCATATGGTTGATTTGGCCTTGGGATTTATTTTGGCTGATAACAAGTGAGCCATCAGATATGAACTGTCGCCATACAAGTGTTCTTACTTGGCCCCTCGGGTCTACGCATGAGAAGAACATGTTTTAGGTAGCTGCTGGTCCTCAACAAAGAAGCGTATGAAACAGACTTGAAATCAGCCCAGATCTAAGCTCAGCTTGTTCCAGGCAAGCTCTGAAAAACTCAGCAGAGAACTGACCCCACACATCTGAGAACTAAATATGTGATGGAAACTATTGAGACCTGGGTTGTTTGTTGAGCAGCATTATTAAAAAAGAGCTGACGAGTACATCCTTTCATGCTGAATCTCAGCACCTGGGTCAGCGCCTCAGCAAAGACGACTGATAGTTGCAGAGATCAAAAGGAGAAAAGAATAGACTAGATTCTGTTTTATTTTATTTTCCAGCAGGGCTGGAGCGATAGCACAGCAGTGGGGCGTTTGCCTTGCACTTGGCCAACTTGGCTGACCTGAGTTCAATTCTTCCGCCCCTCTTGGAGAGCCCGGCAAGCTACCGAGAGTATCTCGCCCGCATGGCAGAGCCTGGCAAGTTACTCATGATGTATTTGATATGCCAAACACAGTAACAAGTCTCACAATGGAGACGTTACTGGGCCCACTCAAGCAAATCCATGAACAACGGGAGGACAGTGCTACAGAGCTACCAAAATACACCACTAGGCAGAGCTACTGAGTAATCAGGATACTTCTGTTTGATATTAACATCCTGTCAGTTTACACATTCCCAATTCTACTACATTAGTTGTGTCACTCCCAACTCCTTCAAATCTGCCTGTCCTTCAAAAGCCAGTTCATGACCCATCTTTTCTCTCAGAACTTTCCCGGTATTTTCATCCTTCCTTTTGTCTAAATACCCACAACTTGGTTTGCTCGCCCAGTACTGAGTGCAGCATAGGTAGCCTTAAATGATGTATTTCTGTCATTCTGGAATTCCTCCTCCTGTACTTCTCTGAAGTCTTTTATTGTTCTTCCCAAGGCATTTCCCCTAATGAAACAAAATTATATATCCGTTAGAAGCATATGGGCAAAATTTTGCTTTTCTAATGATCACTGTCCTTACTTCTTTCTGCTTGAGAAGTAATGTGAGGCTCGGAGCTGTGGCAACCATCTTGTAACCATGAGATAATCTACCTAAGGACAAAAGGCTTAGCAGCAAAAGGCTAAAGGCAATACAATGGGGAACTGATCCATACAACTGAGTTGGTTTGGGGGGTGGATACTGCAATGAAGGGGCCTGAGTCCTTGCAGGTGGGAAGTGGGGTTTGGTAATAGATGTAGGGTTGGAATTATGTGAATGGGAAATTCATCATTGGCCATATTGTAAGTCACAAAACCTCAATCAGTAATAAAAGTTCTTTTTTTTTTTTTTTTAGGAAAGGGGCCAGTGTGTAATACAGTGGGTAGAATCAACATAGGTTTAATCCCCAGCATCCTGTATGGTCTCCCAAGCACAGCCATGAGTGATTCCTAAATGCAGTCATGAGTAACCCCTGAGCATTGCTGGCTGTGGCCCAAAATAAATAAATAAAATAAAATGTAACTATCCTTGATGTGATCTCTTAGGAATCAATTTACGAATGTACCTATAATTCATGTCTATAATCTTCCTCATTAAATAAAGGTCACCTGCTTCTATAATTTATTTCTTTTGAGGATGGTGTGGGATACACCTGGAGGTGCTATTCTTAGATCTTTACTCAAGAATGACCCTGGGCAGGACTCCAGTGACCATATTTGATGCCAGGGTTTGAACCTGGCATCTCACATATGGTCATATCATCACATATGATCCAGTGAATGAACCAGGGTTGACCTCATGCAAGGCTCTTATACTCTGTTCAATATCCCCAGCCCTATAATACATTACTTAGTCCCTAAAGTTAGTTACATGACTGTACACCAAATCTCTTTGAATACTGTGTTGTGACAGTGACATGGATTGAGAAATGATAAAATTTTTGATATACTGTGTAATTTGGGTTAGAGATATAGCGCAGCAGGTAGGGCATTTGCCTTGCATGTGGCTGACCAGGCTGACCTGGGTTTGATTCCTCCACCCCTCTCGGAGAGCCTGGCAAGCTACCGAGAGTATCTTGCCCTCACAGCAAAGCCTGGCAAGCTACCCATGACTGATGTATTCGATTTGCCAAACACAGTAACAACAAGTCTCACAATGGAGACGTTACTGGGTCTGCTCGAGCAAATCGATGAACAATGGGATGACAGTGCTACTGTGTAATTGGGGTGGAGTGGGGGGAGTCACAATGAGCAGTGCTCAGGGGTATTCCAATTTCTGAGCTCAGGAGCGATTCCTGGCAGTGCTTGGGGGACTGTATGTAGTGGTGGGAATTCAAACTGGGATTGGCTTCATCCAAGGCAAACACCTTTCTTCCTGTGTTATTGCTCCATCCCAGATTAATTGTCTAATTTCAAAATAGTACAGAGAAGAAACTCATCTCCTGGGGACAATAAGACCATAGCAGAATCAGAAGTCAGACTTCTCAGTCGGCATAAAATTGGAAGACTAAGCATGTGACTCTCATTCTAGACCTACATATTAACTTAAAGTTCTGTTTTCCAAAGTATCTTCATAGAGACATAATCCAGCCTCACAACAGCCCCTTATAGAGCTCAGTTACCACTTACTAAAAGGGTTATTTTCTGAAATTTTGACACTAAACAAATTGTGGAGTGGCCTGAAGAGTTAGGCAGCATTTGTCTTTCTTTGAGAGATCAATGGGACCATAAGCATTGATTGACTCATGCTGGGGTCTTTGCCTCCTATAACAGAGCTGGGAACTTGTGTTTATTTCTTTTCCCTCACCCCAGGTCAAAGCACAGGGACAACTAAATCCTCAAGATGCCTTGATGAGAAGATGAGATAAGGCAAGGCAGACTTGCTGTTTTTGGTTTCCTGTGGGGGAGAAAAATCCCTCATAAGAACTTTGCCAAATTAGTTTCTGTTTTTTGTTCTGGGTCCACACCTGGTGGTACTCAGCACTTGCTCCTGACTTTGTTCTCAGGGATCACTCATGGCAGTGTTTGGGGACCATGTGTGGTGCCAGGGATCTAACTGGGGTCAGCAGTGTGCAAAGCAAGTGCTTTAACCCCTGTTCTATCTCTCCAGCCTGAATTCTGCCAACTTAAATTTAGTCTACACACAACCGAGAGGTCATAGGCTGCAGGTCCTAGAGTAGGAGCAAAATGAAGTCATCCTCTCCCCTGCTTCTCCTCCCCTGAGTGGCTACTTGATGATCGTGAAAGCTGCAGAATTGGAAGCATTTTTTCACTCCAGTGCTGAGAGTCAAGTGTTCTTTTCACTCTGGCTATGACTCAAGTTCTTGGCAAGCATACCCCAATAGTCACTTAAGTCACTGCTCTAGGGCACTGGGAGATCTCAATGATTCCCCAGTTTTCTAGGATCCCTGGTTTAGAATATCAAAGCACTGGACTAACTAAAGCAAGCTAAACAAACTAAACACAAACTCTGGGAAGTTAAACAGTAGCTTCTTCTGTTCTTACAGAACCCCACTACCTCCAACCCTCCCACCCCAAACCAGAGTTTCCCTAAACCACAGGCTACTCTTCAAATCAAACATACTTAATTTATTGGGGCTGGAGTAATAGTACAGCACACAAAGCACTTGCTTTGCATACTTCAGACCTGGGGTTGATCCCCAGCTTCGCTGGCATCCCATATAGTCTCTGGAGCCTGCTAGGAGTGATCTGAGTACAGAGACATGAGTAAGCTCTGAGCATCACAGGCGTGGCTCTAAAACAACAACAAAACAAACAAAAACATACTTAAACTTTCCTTCCTTCTTTCTTTCTTTCTTTCTTTCTTTCTTTCTTTCTTTCTTTCTTTCTTATTGAATCACTGTGGGATACACCCTCACAAAGTTGTTCATGATTAGGTCTTAGTCATGAAGTGTTCCAACACCCATCCGTCCACCACTGTACATTTCCCAATACTAGTGTCCCCAATTTCTCTCCCATCATCCCTCACCCCACCCCCAGCCTGTTCACCCCTCTTGACCAGCATGATCATTTCCAACTATCCTTGTCATGCTCTTCCCTTCTTTATCTTACCCATCTTCCACCCCACACACACTTGTGATAGATTCCAACCATTGACCAGTCCTCCTAGCCTTTGTTTTCTCTGGCCTTGAATCTTAGTCTTCTACTATATATTTTTATATACCACAAATGAATGCAGCCATTCTAAATCTGTCCCTCTCCTTGTCACTCATTTCACTCAGCATGATACTCTCCATGCCAATCCATTGTTAAGCAAATTTCATGACTTCATTTTCCCTAACCACTTGTAATATTCCATTGTGTAGATGAGACATTATTTCTTTATCCATTCATCTGTTCTTGGGCACTCAGGTTGTTTCCAGATTCTGACTATGGTGAATAGTGCTGCAGTGAACATAGGAGTGCAGATGGTGTTTCTGCTATGTGTTTTTGGGCCCACAGGGTATATTCCCAGAAGTGCTATTGCTGAGTCAAATGGCTCAATTTCTAGTTTTTTGAGGAATGTTCATATTGTTTTCCAAAAAGGCTGGATCAGTCAGCATTTCCACCAACAGAGGAGAGTCTCCCCACATCTGCATCAGCACTGACACACTTAACTTCTTTACTGTCACCCAAATTCTATTTCCAAGTGTCTACACCAAAATCACTCTTCAGAGGTTGGAGAGATGGATTGAAGCATGAGAATATATGCTTTGTACAGCGGAGATCCATATGTTTGATCCTTGGTACCACATATCGTACCCTGAGCACTGCTGGGGATGACCCTGAAAGGACCAACCTGGGAGTGTCCCCAGAGCGTTAAAGATACACAAAACACAAAAACCAAAGCCACTCCTGTGATAGTGATGATCATGGTGAATTACAATTTGTGAGGATCTGGGAATGTTTGCTTTTATGTGCTTGTTCTTTAGTTATGAAAAGTAAGGGGTCTGGGGCATAGCTCATTGGTTAAAAGTGACCTCCTTGGTGTTGGAGAGAAAGTACAGTAGATAAGTCTTGCATGCAGCCATCCCCATTCGGTCCTCGGCATTGAACAATGTGACTTAAGCATCGTCAGAAGTGATCACTGGATACAGGGTCAGGAGTAAGCTCTGAGCACTGCTCGTGTGGCTCAGAAAGAAACAAATGATACTTTTAAGCATTCTTGCGTTACAAACCTATAAACATGAATTAGATCCTCAGTGCCACTCACATGTGCCAAGTATGGATGGTTCTGACAGCCAGACTCTCTGGGACCCCCAGAAACACCATGTCATGTGCCATCTCTAGTTGTGTGTGAACATCACAACTGAAGTGTGCAACTCTCACCAAGCCCTGGAACTAAAGATGTAAGAGCAACTGTGGCCAGGAGTGCGCCCTCTGGCCTGCAACTGAGTGAGCACCACAGCGACTCCTGATGAGCACCACAACCACACAAGCATCAGTGCCAAGTGAGTGAGGCTCCCGGTAAACACTGCAACTCAGAAAAGTAGGAGAGCACCGTACTCCGTAAGCACCACATCTGGTCTTCACAGCAATCAATAGCAGCAAAGAGAAGGGGAGAGAAAAAAGTGGAAATAAAAAAGTATAAAATTAAGGAAGGGTCTGGGGAGATAGTACAGTGGGCAGGATGCTTGCCTTGCATGTGACTGACCTTGGTTTTCTCCCTGGAACCCCATACAGTTTCCCTAGTCCCATCAGGAGTGATCCCTGAGTGCAGAGCCAGTAATAAGCCCTGAGCACCCCCGGATGTGATCCCCAAACCAAAATAAAAAATTAATAAATTAATAAATAAATAAAGAAGTAGGGCCGAAACATAGTATAAGGCAATAGGGTTACCTTTCACATAAGTGGTCTGGATTCAATTCACAGCACTGAATATGATTCCCTGAGCACTGCCAGGAGTGACCCATGAGCATCACCAGGTATGGTCTAAATCCCACCCAAAAGTTACAAAGTATATTTTTAAAGTGTTTTTACAATAGTATCAATATTATCATTCTATGCTTGCAGCGCTGCTGTACATGCCCACCCACAGAATGCAGAGGTCTCACCATCACTGATTCCTGACACCCCAAGGTGCCTGCCCCCTTAGCATTCTTAGAATACAGTTCTATTGGCCTGGAAAGTACATTTTACACCACTGTTGATTAGAAAGACAAATATACCCCTGGGATTAATCTATTAGTATTATTTTTATTCTTATTTTTATTATTTCTAAAAATATGGTGGGTACCTGAAATTATATCTTTGGTAAATACCTGAAACACTAAGCTAAAATCAGTGAGAATTAGAATTAGAACAGTACAGTGAAGAGACTCACAAATAAATCTCAGAAGACATTAACAAGCTGCAGAGATGCCTCCAGACCCTATGCCAGGCTGAGTCTCATCTGGCACCCCAGAGGGTATGTGGGGAAAAGTCAGGTATGTGGAAGTTTGTGACAGAAATCTCCAGGCTCTCACAAAGTCAGAAATGGGCAACCTCCACCCATCCCCCTTCTTCTGGGAGCTTGGCAATCATGCCCACAAACTGCCTCTGGCATCATATAAGCTAATTCACTGGCCATGATCCAGAGACTCACAAATAAATCTCAGAAGAGATTAACAAACTGCAGAGATGCTTCCGGACCTGAAAGTCACCATCCAGTTAAAATTTAACTCCATGAAAAATTTTAGAATTCCTGGAGTGTGCAGCTGCAAATTCTTATACTTTACACCACGGATGCACCAGAAGTAGCACACCACATCAAATCGGATGTAAAGTAGAAAGCAATCAATCTTGATTAAAAAATATTAGCACGCAAGGCTCAACCTGTAATATGTTATTAATCTCTTATACAAGGGCCACAAGGTGATCAAGTGATACAAGGGCCGATGGCTCCATGGTGAGATACAATTTTCCACACTTTCTTCTAAGGAAAACTTTTTTTTTATGATTTTTAACTAATTATTCATTACAAGCAGTATAAAATAATTTAGAGCCAGCTATTGGGGCACATTTGGGTGGTGATTGGGAAAATTCAACAAAATGGTGGTGGGAAGGTATAATGGTGGTGGGGCTGGTGTTGAAATCTTGAATGTAATAAATTATTGTGAACTTCTTGATCACTTGACATCCTGTTACTCATCGATTTGCTCGAGCGGGCTCCAATAACATCTCCATTCATCCCTGTTGCATGCTAGTGTAGCCCAATGGCGTCTGCTCACTCCAGGGACATGAAGAGCTTCAAACCAATCATTCAGGGTCTTGATGAAGAAGTCTGACCATCTTGTAGGTGGGAAGCCACACAATCTTTTGACGTTCTGTGGAACCCAGTTGGTAATGGCTCTAGTCCAGCAGTTGTCTCCAAATTGCATTACGTGTCCAGCCCATCTGATTTTTGATGCCTTGGCAAATGAGACAGCGTCCCTGATTCTCCATCATCGATGGAGGTAGGAACTTGGAATTCTTTCTCTCACTTAAGTGAAATGTGATATTCCAAGCATAGCTCTTTTGATTCCTCTTTGGGTGATCCAAATAACATTCTCATCCTGTTTTCGTAGAGCCCAGGTCTCTGAGGCATATGTTAATGCAGGAAGAACAGTGGAATCGAAGAGATGTGCCTGGAGCCGGAGGTTTTTCATCTTCTTAGGTATTTCTTTGATGCTGTTAAAGGTGTTCCAAGCCACTCTGTTCCTCCTGTGCAACTCAGGTGCCAGGTTCATTTGTCATGTTGACTTCTCAACCTAAGTACACATAACTGTTGCATACAGAGATGTTCGTTGCATTGAGAGCGAATGGAACGTCAGGAATGAGTGCATTTATCATAAACATTGTCTTCGTGAGATTCAGCTGCCGTTCTGACCTTTCCACTCTCACAGTCGAAGTTGGCCAGCATTTGTGCTCGTTGGCTAATGTTTGGTGTTATTAGAATGATGTCATCAGCAAAGCAGAGGAGGTGTAGTTGCCAGCCGTCTATCTTCACTCCCATTCCTTCCCATTCCAGTCGTCGCATGATGTTCTCGAGGGTGGCACTGAAGAGTTTCGGTGAAATGGTATCACCCTGCTGAATCCCTCTCTTGACGTCGATGATTACTTCCTTGTAGAATGGTGAGATCCTAGTAGTGAATCCATAATATAGCTCGTGGAAGATTCTGATGTATTGAGTTTGAATGCCCTGTTTGGCTAGGGCTTCAATGACCACTTCAGTCTCAACAGAATCAAAGGCCTTCTTTAAGTCAATGAATGTTAGACAGAGCGGCATCTTGAACTCCCGAGAAACCTCAATGAGTTTGGTTACCATGTGGATATGGTTGATTGTGCTGAATCCTTTTCGGAACCAGGATTGCTCACATGGTTATCCTTCATCTAGTGTTCTGCCAATCCTATTCAGGATGACTTGAGTCAGCTTCTAGACGATAGACAGCAGGCAGTTTGGGCGATTATTGCCAAAGTCATGAATCTCTCCCTTCTTGTATAGTAGAACAGTCCTACTTGTTTTCCACTGGGACAGAACCTTGCATTCAGACAGGTAGTGTGTGAAAAACCAAGTCAGTGTATTGATGAGTACTGACGGCAGGTTCTTCAGGTGTTCGGGTCTGACCTTGTCTGGGCCGGGTGCTGTTCACTTCTTTACCGACAAAGTGGCATGTCAGTTTCAGAAGGGAGAACATTGGGAACGACATATCTATCCTGCGGAATTTAGTATGTGGGCAGGTGGACGTGGCTATCGAAGAGATCTGAGTAGAAGTCATGGATACTCTTTTCCATTGCCCATCTGGAAGATGTGATAAATCCATCAGGACATCAGAGGGCAGTCATCTTGGTCTTGTAGTTGCAAAGGACAGGCGGGCATTGCGAATGCTTTTTCTGGCTTCTGCTGCATCTGCCAGCATTGCTGCTCTTCTCTCTTTGAGATCTTCCTTTATTGCTTCTCTGCACTGCTTTGCGAGCTCGGTGAATGAGCTCGAGAGTTTTCGAAGACAGACGTTCCTTTTGTAGCTATCTCTCTCTCAGCACAATCATGGAGGTTCTGAACCAGTCGACTGTATTCTTTGTCAATGTTGTCAACGACAGCATCTTCCCATGTTACCACAATAGTGCCAAAGAGCTCCCAGTTGGTGGTCGTTCTGGGAGTTCTCTTCTTATACTTTGCATCCCTTTCTTCCTGCTCTGTGAAGTAGAATTTTGCATGAAGGAGATGGTGGTCTGATCCCGTTTTGAATTTTGGGATAACAGCAACATCAGTCAGGCAAAACCATCAATTGAATCTGATGTAGTCAATTTTGTTGTGGAATAATCCACTGGGAGACTCCCATGTCCAACGTTTAGATTCGGCCTTCTGGAACTGTGAGTTACCATGGGTGATTCTTGGTCGACATGATGAACTCAATCTCTCACCCTGTTCATTCCATTCTAGGCCATCGTCCAGATTGTGATTTTAAAATTAATATTTAGAAATGAAACACTTCATATAGTTCAGTTTATACAATATTATGATCAATCTTATGGGCATTGCTTTTTAATTTGCAAAGAAAATATAACACAGAGCTCTTAACTCAAGACTGAGGGAATAAATGAATGAACAAATAAATTTCTCTTTGAATTCACAAAAATTGAAAAAAAAAGAATTAGAACAATGGATTAGGGTTAATAGAATGGGAGCAGACACTGATAGTCAGGGTCAGAGTAGATCCCGAGGAGGGGATGATGTTAATAAGACAATATAGACCTTCTGACCTAGAATGTTTGTGATTTGTTCTAAAGTGTGTTTGAATTCCTTGCTGCGCTGTAGAAGAATTAAGCATTCACACTCTCACTGGCCTGATGTGACGTGGCCATCCAACTTCCTGTCCTAGGAGACATCAGTGGTGATGAAGTTTAGCATGTGCTCATCGCAGAGGAGTCACCCCTTGGTCCTGCTGCTGCCGCACAACCAGCAAAATGCTGCTCCTCCAGCTTGTAACCTGCACCTACGCCTACTGAACCCCACTGCAGTCAGTGAACCCCAGAAGACTCAGGGACTTGTGAGGAAAAGGATCATGTGCTGCAAGCCATTCTGGAGAAAACACGAGAAAAGAAGTTTTCTCGGGCTCAGATCTTGGAAAGTCAATAAGCAAAAAAAAAAAAATCTTCCCTGACTTCAGCAGTGTCTAGCAATGAAGTTTCTTCAATGCTCCTTGAAGTTCTTCTTTGGCCTGATTTCATACATACTAGCTCTACTGTGCCCTGAAGCACCCGATAACATCTGAGGTGGGGTGTGAGGATGGACTTTTTCTGGGATATCTTTCATTTTAAAAACCCAAATATTTGTACTTGGTGGATAAAATGGGACGTCCAAAATCACTCCAGGAGTAAAAGAACCAAGGCTACTCACCATTGCCAAGTGGAGAGACGGCTCTCCCACCAAAGGCCATTCTATGTTGCTAAAAGAAGGAAAGAAAGATTTAATACTTCCAAGCCCTACCCAGGGTGATGGTAACTTGAAGAAACTTGGTGACCCAAACTGGATCAATAACAGCCTTAACTCTGTTGGAGAGGATTTCTCTTTCTCCTTAAATATTTTTCTACTAGACTTACCCCATCAAAAGCCTCACAGAGTTGTGTGAGAGTATGAGAATGTGAGCAGGCCCAGTAGAGATGAGATCTCAAGATGAGAGTTGCAGAAATACCTTAGACTCAGACTTTGGAGATACTTTGCCAGGAAGATGCACGAAGCAAATTTCATAGACCCCACCTTTAGAAACAGCCATGTGGCTTAGTGGCTTAGTGAGACTAAGTCCTCCCAGGCCCCCATCCATCAACAAACTGAAGCATGGTCAGACCAGACTCACTGATCAAATATCTGCTGTGCACCTTCTCCAAGTCAGGAAGCCCTGGAAGCTAATAGGAAACTAGCAACATCGTGAGCGGGTCCCCCCATTTCTGTCTCTGAACTCCTGCCCTTCAGGAAATGCTCATCTGAGGAGTAGCATTATAGCACTGTCCTCCTGTTGTTCATTGATATGCTCAAGCAGGCACCAGTAATGTCTCCATTGTGAGACTTGTTATTGTTTTTGGCATATCGAATACACCACAGGGAGCTTTCCAGGCTCTGCCGTGCGGGCGGGATACTCTCGGTAGCTTGCCAGACTCTCCGAGAGGGGCAGAGGAATCGAACCCGGGTTGGCCGGCCATGTGTAAAGCAAATGCCCTACCTGCTGTGCTATTGCTACAGCCCATCTGAGGGGTAATGGCTCTAAATTGGGGTATTCAACCTCTCTCTGAACTTTACTTCAGGAAATTCTCGGTGGAGGCCCCATGATGCAATCCCTGGTAGTTTTACTATGATTTGTTAACCTCAGTTTGAATCCCAGCAGGGTGGTAAGTGGCAGGTTGGCCACTTAAAAAATATTTCCGGGGCTGGAGCAATAGCACAGTGGGTAGGGAGTTTGCCTTGCACATGGTCGACCAGTGTTCGATTCCTAGTATCCCATATGGTCCCCTGAGCAACTCCAGGAGTAATTCCTGAATGCAGAGCTAGGAGTAATTCCTGTACATCGCCAGGTGTGACCCAAAAAGAAAAAAAATCAATTCTTGCACAGGAAGACATGTTGTCTGCTTGAGCAAACATTTGAAACAAACATTAAAATCTACATTTAGAGGCTGGAGAAATAGTTGAACTGGTAGGGTGTTTGCCTTACACACCTCTGGCCTGCGTTAGATCCCCAGCATCCATTTGGTCCCCCTAGTACCATCAGGAGTAATTCCTGAGTGCAGAGTCAGGAGTAACAACTCTTAAACCATGGTCCCAAAATTAAAACAACAACAGAACCCACAAAGCCCCAAAACAAATAAAATCTACATTTAATACACAAAATATTGCTTCCTAAATACTGTCTGTACTCCGTCATAGTATACTACATTTTATAAAAAACCCTTTCAAAACAAAGACAAAACACAAAGAGCAATGCCTTGGGGTCCCCAAAGAGTTAATGGTGCTTGCTTTTGAAGTGAAATCTTAATTTAGGTAGAGAGAGGAAATCGTTGAAAAGTTCTGGTCCAATAGCAGAAGGCACCACAAAATATCTACTCTCTGGCTACCAGAATATAACTTAAATTGATTTCCATAAACATCTTATTCTGCCCAGACTTGTCCTAGGGTTAGCTGAAATGGAACGCTGTTGTCGAAATTTTGCAGTGAAAGCAAAAAGCCAGGAAATCCTGGAGATGCTTTCAAGAACATGTCCCAGTTCTATCTGGTGAAGTCGGCTTAACAAACGGTACCTTTGCCCAACTTGGCATTAACAATTCATTTAAAATGTCACAGTCACTGTTAATTGGAGTTTGAGCTAATAACTGCTTCTGCTTGAAGATAATTTTTTTTAATTAAAGATTTACCAGATGGCCAAACAAGAGTGAGGAGATGAGAAATCGGTGTGAAAAAATAGAGAAGATTGAGAAATTAACTTAATAGTTTGGGAGAAAAAATATTCAACAAATGTCCCAGAAGGCCTAGTGATATCATAGCAGGATTTGTGTCACACAATTCTGGTGAAACGGACAGTTTGCGTGTCCAGGACACGGGTCTATCTCTTTTCTTACCTTAGCCTCACTTTGTAATGACAGACAAATGGGCTTTCTGACAATTTAAAATTCCACACCGGGCCCAATCTCATACTCTCCGTGTGAGTCGACTCAGTGAAAAGGGAAGTGCTCTATCCAAGCAATTTCAAGAACGCATACCTCCATTATCAACCCCATTTTGTTGCTTTTTGCTGATTTTCCTCCAGAACATTTTAAAAGCTGGTAGTGGAGCGGTTGCCTGCTAAGGAAGAAAACGAGTCAAAAGATCAAAATCAAAAGATTTTTGAACAATTTCAGAAAAATATTTTCCGCTCAGACATTTCATTTCCTCCGAGATTACAATTGTTAAAATTAGTTCTAGAATCAAGTAATCTCATATTTAAACTTAGACATTTATCTCACCAAAATAGACACCTTTTGATCATAAAGATGCATTAATCATTAGGGGTTTGTTGTTATTGCCATTCTATGTTGTTAGCTTTAACAAAATTTTATTTCATTTATAACTCAGTGATTAAAAAAAAAAGGTAAAGTCATGGTTAGTAATTTTCCTGACTTCATGGCTAAATAATTTAAAAAATACAGTAGGAGCATTATTGTTTTATTTGCTGCATATGCTAACGTGGAAAATATGATAGGAGCAATGCTTTGGAATTTCCCAGGTTGAGGCACTTGGCTCCAAGGCAGGATGATGGTGTGTGGTATGGTTTGCTGCTCCCAAAGGGAGGTACCCTGTTTGGCTTTATGAGTACTTAAGAGGATAGAACATTTATTTGTACAAAGTGCTCCATCAGTTTATCCAAGTATGGAAGAAGAAACTTATCACCCCTAACCTGGCCCATTTCCCAAAACCTCATGAAGCTCCTACTAAATTCCTGTAGTCGCATTTATCTCTCCCATCTTTGAATTCCTCTGACTCTTTGATTCATTTCATGAACCTTTCATGCTGGAGAGATGGATATAAACACCTCCCTTGGTAGAGCAAAGGCTCCCGAAGGAACAAACTGAACATCATCCCTCCTTATATCTCCGGAATCTGTTTCAGCCTTAATAAACAAAGCAAAAGCAATCCAGAGTAATATCCAGATAATATTCAATTTCTTCCCTGGTGTTTCTCAAACACTGTGAAAGAGATCCAAGTGCTCAAGGGTACTTTTTCCAAAATCCTATGCCTCTGCCTTCGACAGTCCTCTATGCAACATAGATGCGGACACCTCCCTCCTAGTCTCTCTCCTTTTTCTCTCTTCCTGCTTCCTTCACTTTCTTCTTCCTTCCCTCTCTCCTTTTCCCTCTTTCTGCCTCGTGCCTTCTTACCCATCTTCTTTCCTTTCTTCCTTCTGTTATGATTCTAAAAATTTATGTTCCTTACTCATTGTTAGCACCCTTAAAGCATAACTCTTATAAAAAAAACACATTATCAAGAGACATAGAGGCAGCTTCTTCACAGAGCAGTGGAGGATTTCTATTCCAGTAATTAAAGACAGCACAGTGGGTAGGGCGTTTGCCTTGCACGCAGCCAACATGGCCAACCCGAGTTCGATTCCTCCGCTCCTCTCGGAGAGCCCGGCAAGCTACCGAGAGTAGAGAGTATTCGATATGCCAGACACAGTAACAACAAAGTCTCCAATGGAGACGTTACTGGGCCCGCTCGAGCAAATCGATGATCAACGGGAGGGCCTTTACCTTACCTTACCTTTAATTAAAGACAGACATTGAGCTAATGCCATCTCCCCCTAAACTGCAAAGAAACCTTTCCCACCTTGCTGAGAGGAGAGACTGGAGTCCTTTGCCCTTTATTTTGTCCCTAGGAGTGTTATCAAGCAATTGCTACCTCAAAGGTGCAGCCGCCAATACTATAGCATCAGCTTTTGAGAAAGGAAAAGGCTTTACTTTTAGGTCAACTCGCAAGGAGACAGAAATCAGAGCTCAAATGTAGTCCTGGGCTGGTGGAGTTTTTTATACGGTGAGGAGGATCAATGTGGATATTTTGTGTGCTTGATGGATGCTCGAGCAAATCGATGAATAACGGGATTTCAAGTATCAAGTGATGGATGCCAGATGTGTGAATTTTGGTTGCCTTGGTGCCTGAGGTAATCTGAAAGCCTGTGTGTGTGTGTGTGTGTGTGTGTGTGTGTGTGTGTGTCTTCTGTACAATCTGTGAAACAACTATTAGAGGTAGCAGTTTATGAGGGAGACCCCATTTCCTGTCTAGGTCTTGCACCCTGCTGTGTTTATCTTCAGGTAGATATTGTTTGATTAATCCTTCTATGGCACTAACTGATCTCCTCTTATTTTCTGGTGTTTCTGGAAGATCCTAAATGCTTGACTTTATCCATTTAAGCTTCCCCTTCAGTCAGGCTGACAAAAGATTATCTGCAGCTTCTGGGAAAGAATCAGACTGCTGGCCTCTTTCACTGAAATTAGCCTAACTTGACTCCTAACTTGAACCTGCTAGGATCTAAGAACAGACATTAGACTGTGTGGGTGGTGATGAGGAAGCAGGATATCATCCCCAGTGCAGTAAGTGTGGAGTCCTGGAAATAACCCAAGAGGTCATCTATTTCCTAAATTATACAAGTTGGACACCTAAATTATATAAGTAGGGCCAAGATTAGAAATTTAGAGCTGCCAAAGACCTTGAGAGAGTCAGTGACCCAGGTCTCCCATGGAGTCTAAGACCCACGGTGCTTAAGACATTTCCAGGTCATTTGCCCATTAGTGGTCAAGTCAGAGAGGAGATTCCATATGGCAGGTGATGACCATATAGGAATAATGCTATAACAACTTCTCTGGTTCATGGAAGAGAAAGTTCTCCAAGAATAATGTCAATAGATTGATCATGACATAGGCAAGGTCTGTGGTGGATTTGGATGGTCACAACTCATCTCAGCTGGAAGTAGGTCCTAGTGAGCTTGCATCCAGGGGACAGCCTGCATAAAGTTTGGAAAATAGAGGTTCAGCCCAGTCTTAATCCCTGTCTTGGAAGGTCACTGCAGAACACAGGGCACATCATTGCTTACACACTTACTTCCTGGTTCCCCTGTCAACAGATGTGATAACTAAGTTGTAGCTCTTGTAGCACCTGACTGGCTTTCAGCTTCTCCCACTTCTGAGTTTCTCTAAAAGCAGAACTTGTGGACAGGAGACTTTGGGGATATTTTCATTTAAATCCAGCCCTTAAAAAAAATCCAGATCTATTCATAGATTTGGGGAAATTTGATGAGGAAATGTCGTGATTGAAAAGTAGACAGATTTAAGTACTTTTCTAGTACAATTTTAATCTGTTTGCAAAAAGAAGGGAATAAAGCTTTTTGCTGTAATAATCAGAAACTAAATCATCTGTCAAAGAAATATCCAGTCTTTATTTCTCTTGCAAGACAAACTCAGCACAAATAAGCAATTAGGTCCAATTTTAAAGGCAGACAAAATCAGATCACTGTATTATGCTTTCACCAGCATATGAATTACCTTTATGTAGACACTATTAGTTAGAAAAAAATCAAGTTAATCTTTCTGTCATTCACATATATGTAATACTTTCCATCACTCTTCTAAAGATACCTCAGAAAGAAAGAAAAACACTTTCTCAGCATAAAAAGGAATTTGTCTCAAACAATATTTCAAAAATAATAATTTAATTATATAAATGACAAGATACTGACTTGATTTTTTAATTATAAATAATGGGATATGTATATATTCCTGGCGTATATAAATATCAAGCAGATTTACTCAAGTATGAACTCCTTGAACTCAAAAGTTATGTCCCTCTGAACATTGGAGAGAACACAAGGCCATTTCCTATTGAGCACTTTTTATTTATTTATTTAAAAATATTTCATTCTTGATAATCTTTCAGTATCAATATTGCAAGCCACAATGCCCAAAAGGAGAGAGAGAGAGAGAGAGAGAGAGAGAGGAAAAGCACCTGCCATAGAGGACGGGGTGTAGGGGGGTGATGGGAGGGAACCTGGGGACACTGGTGCTGGGAAATGTACACTGGTGGAAGAATAGGTGTTGCAATACTGTAAGACTGAAATCTAACCATGAACAGCTTTATAAGGGTCTATCTCACAGTGATTCAATTAAAAAAGTAGCACTGTAACACTGTCCTCCCTTTGTTCATTGATTTACTCGAGTGGGCACCAGTAACGTCTCCATTGTGAGACTTGTTGTTACTGTTTTTGGCATATCGAATATGCCAGGCTCTGCCGTGCGGGCGGGATACTCTTGGTAACTTGCTGGGCTCTCTGAGAGGGAACAACTGTGCCAGGATGTAGCTCAGTGGAAGAATATGTGTCTTTACTTACATGTGTGAAATGATGGGTTTCATATCCAGCAACCAAATAAGTTAGTAAGTACAGACATAAAAACATATGATTAGAATATTTTAAATTTCAAGATATGAATAGATCTTTTTTTATTAAAAAAATTTTTTTAATAGTGAGACATCGTGAGGTGCAGTTGCAGACTTACACGTTTTTGTGCTTGGGTTTCAATTATACAATGATCAAATACCATCCCTCCACCAGTGCCCACTTCCCACCACCACAGATCCCAGTATCCCTCCCACCCCCCAACCCCCCCATCCCACCCTGTTTCTGTGGCAGGGCATTCCCCTCTGTTCTCTCTCTCCTTTTGGGTGTTGTGGTT
Source organism: Sorex fumeus (assembly GCF_029834395.1). Classification (NCBI taxonomy): domain Eukaryota; kingdom Metazoa; phylum Chordata; class Mammalia; order Eulipotyphla; family Soricidae; genus Sorex; species Sorex fumeus. The sequence continues at coordinate 22,584,190 of NW_026606101.1, forward strand.
TGCAAAAGAAACATTGAGTGGCAATCATGTTTGGTCTATAGTCTACTTTCAGCATGCATCTCCCATCCTGGGAGGATCCTCCCAACACCCTTTATTTGGTGTTCCCCTATTTATCTGAGCTCCCTTTCCCCTTACTATGTGTGGTTGGCCTCCAAGTCATGGAGTAAAATTCCTGGTACTAATCTCGGCCTGAATAGATCTTTTTAATGCAAAATAGTTTTATTTGTGAAAAACAACAGAAGAAAGAGGAATAAATACCCCAAGACAGGATTTGGACAACCCCAAAGGGAAAACGAACCAGTAAAATGAATTTTTAAATAAAATTGTTATTTATTATTCTTTTAAGTATGTAAGACATCAACCTATGAGATAAAAATGTAAGATATTAATAAGAATATAACTACATATCTTTATGCATTTAGTCTTTATTATTTGCATTCAAATGTGAATTATTTTTGAAAAGTATTTGGCTCTTTATTTAGTAGCACTGTAGCACTGTAGCACTTAGTATCACTGTTGCACTGTCCTCCCGTTCTTCATCGATTTTCTCTAGCAGGCACTAGTAACATCTCCAATGTGAGACTTGTTGTTACTGTTTTTGGCTTATCGAATACTTGCCAGGCTCTGCCATGCAGGCAAGATACTCTCAGTAGCTTACCGGGCTCTCCAAGAGGGGCGGAGGAATCGAACCCGGCTTTATTTAGTAAACATTATAATGAATTCAGTAAATGTTCATTCAAGAAAGAGCACGAGGGCTACTTATAATGTAGATTAAAAAAATAAGTTAAAAGTAAGTCTCATATAAATCTCAAAACGTCTAAAAATGCAATGCAAAGTGTGAATGTCTGAGTGAGTGGCCCTTTAAATGTGTGAATATTTTTAAAAATTCACTGAGGATTTGTTACACTACGGTGAATGTTTACCCCAATCCTGCTAGCACCCAACATGTTTTCTTCAAATTCAATGTCCAATAAAAAAAACAAAAAATTAAAATTAAAAAATAAAATGAACTGGCTGAAAGTGAAAACATTTTATTTTAGGCACAATGATTTGCAATCCTATTAATGATGGGGTTTCATGCATACAATATTCCAGTACCACACCCTCCACCAGAGTGTCCAATTCCCTCATCTCCCCCAGCCCAGTCCCTTGGCAAACTCAGTTCTGTAACCAACTGTCAGGTTCTGTTATCTTTGACCACTTGTTGTTCCTTTACTATGCTTCCTTATATCCCATGTATGAGGGTGATCACTTTCTATTTTTAGTTATTTTATATTTTCAGGTGGCAGGGCATACCCTGCAGTTCTGGGTGCTTACTCCTGGGTCTTTGCTCAGGATCACTTCTGGAGATACTTAGGGGACCATAAACACCTTAGGAATTGGCTAAGTGCAAGGCAAGTGCTGTACCCCCTACCATCTCTCTATCCTCTGATTGAACACTTAAAAATAAATTAATTAATTAATAAATAAGGTAAAGGCCCTCCCGTTGATGGTCGATTTGCTCGAGCGGGCCCAGTAACGTCTCCATTGGAGACCTTGTTGTTACTGTGTCTGGCATATCGAATACTCTCGGTAGCTTGCCGGGCTCTCCGAGAGGGGCGGAGGAATCGAACTCGGGTCGGCCATGTTGGCCGCGTGTAAGGCGAACGCCCTACCAACTATGAACAGTCTACAGTCCTCCGCTCTACCAGCTGAGCTATCAAAGGGGGGCTGGAGCGATAGCACAGCGGGTAGGGCGTTTGCCTTACAAGCATATTCGATATGCCAGACACAGTAACAACAAAGTCTCCAATGGAGACATTACTGGGCCCGCTCGAGCTCGAGCAAAACTATGAACAACTATAGATCATCCAACCCTTTTATTTTCTCAAAAGTGTGGATCGGGTGTGGGGGGGATATTATCCATGGTGGTGGAAAATGGGCACTGGTGGAGGGATGGGTATCTGATCATTGTATAATCGAAACCCAAGCACAAAAAATTGTAAATCTACAACTGTACCTCATGGTGTTTCACTAATTAAAAAAAAAAAGTGTGGATCAACACCTGTGCAAAATGCATAAACTTTTTGCACAGGTGTTGATCCACACTTTTGAGAAAATAAAAGGGTTGGATGATCTATAGTTATTCATAGTTGGTACCCAATATGCCAAATACCAGTAACAATGATGGGTCTCATTCTCCTAACCCTGAAAGAGCCTTGAATATGGCACTTTTTTAAAAATCTCAGGGCTAGGACAAAGGAGACGTTACTGGGGCCTGCTCTAGGCAATAGATGAACAACAGGATGGTCGTGATCGTGATCATGGATCAACACCTGTGCAAAATACATAAACTTATCTGCATAATCAATTGTGAGTTTCTTGTTCAAGTGCCAAGGAGACACGATGATAGGAAGTATCTTTTTTTTCTTTTTGGGTCACACCTGGCGATGCACAGAGGTTACTCCTGGCTCTGCATTCAGGAATTACCCCTGATGGTGCTCAGGGGACACTATAGGGTGCTGGGAATCGAACCCTGGTCATCCGCGTGCAAGGCAAATGCCCTACCCGCTGTGCTATTGCTCCAGCCCCAAGAAGTATCATATTTTAGAAAGGTAACACCACTTATCTCTCCACCCATCAACCCACTTATCCACCCATCAATATGTGTGCTCCAAGGGATGTTGAGTAGTTTTGATGACCACTAAATACTGGAAGATTGAGTTGCTCCCACCCCCCGCCCCCGTTCACTTTCCTTGCTTCCTTGCAAAAACTGTCTGCTTTCCTCCGTGGGTAAGCTCCTACATAACACTGTCCATGTTGTGTAATCCAAAGTAGGACAAGGCAGTAAGTCTGTCCGATTTTGGAGTCCTATCAAGCAGGTTCATTTGATTCTTATTCTTTCATCTTATTAATAATATATTTACCTCTGTTTTCTTGCCCCCTTTCATATTTCTCAATGTATTTGAATTCAAGAGATTATGAGATGTGGTAGTTTTTAATTAATTCAATATTATATTGGAATTTATGAAAAACAACTACTTGAACTGTTGTGTAAACATGATTGTCTTATCGATTTTTATCATGGGACAAGAAGGATAAATAGATTTCTTGGGTCCTATAGACAGCAATCCAGAATTATTTTGAGTTTTACAAAGATAGGATGAACGAACTGTGAACCAATCACTCCTTGAAGGTTTTAAAGGTATGAATAATCATGGCTATCCACAACCCCTCATGAAAAGGAGAGTGGTAATGAAATGATAATCTGAGAAATAGCTGCCTTTCTTTTGTTTAGAGCTCACTATGGCTGACACTGAATGTTTCAAATGCAACAATATCTCATTTAATCTTAAGAAGTCTATAATTAGGTGTTCATGCTTATTTTACAAATGAGTAATCTGAGAAATCAGATCACTTGCCAAGGTTCACAGAGCCAGAGACAGCTGAGCAACTTAAACCCAATTTTAGTTTTTTTAACTTAACAATTTTTTAAATGTAAGCACTGTGATTTGCAAAGTTGTTAATGACAGAGCTGTTGGCATTCAATGTTCCAGCTCCAAATCCACCACCAGTGTCAATGTCCTGCCACCAATGACCCAAGACTCCCTTCCTCTTCCCACTCTACCTCTGCAGCAAACTCAAACTCATTTTTTAAATTAAAAAAATTAAATTTAAAATGTGCCAATTTTAAATACCTTAATCAGTGTAGTGATTTTAGGTGGTCTTCATGGGCATTAGGAGACATGCACTGCCATCAAACTTCTGTGTCTGTCTTACATTGCCTGAAATAAATAGCAAAAATGCCTTAGTGAAAATGGGAATTAAGAGAACTTTATTTCATTTTGAAGCTCATTTCAAAGTCCCTGACACCAGAAAGCTTACAGTCATAAACTTCATTATTCTAGTTCTTGGTCCAAGTCTAGAAAACCCAACCAGGGAACAGGAAATGGTTCAAAGGGTTGGAGTAGATGCTTTGCATGCAGAAACCCAGAGATCAACCCCTAGCACTGTACGGGTGCTTCCCACCCATGTCAAGCACCTGGGGGTCATAGTTCCAAGCTGGGAGTAAACTCCAAGCACCTCCAGGTATGGCACTAAATTGAAAAACCAAAAGTGAGCAAATGCCAAAAACTATTCACAAGATTGGGAAAAGTCTAAACACTGGTTTTTCAAAAGATATAACAACAAAATTAACCATTTTTCTCTTAAGGACTGAATCAGATATCTGTCCTACCAGCAATAAATGAAGACCCCCTATTTATCACATCCCCACCAACTGGTTATTATTATTATCTGGTTATTACTATTCCCTTTTATTTAAAAAATTATTATTTATTTATTGAATCACCATGAGAACAGTCATAAAGCTTTCACGTTTAGGTCTCGGTCATACAATGATGAAACACCCATCCCTTCACCAGTGCACATTTTCCACCACCAAGAGCCCCAATAAACCCCCATTCCAACCCTCCCCCTGCCTGTGTGGCAGATGATTTCCACTTTACTCTCTCTCTACTTTGATTACATTCATTATCTCGACAAAAGATGCACCATTATTATTTGGGATTTCTCCCCACCAATCAGACCTGCTGAAAAGGCATCGTTAAATAATTTGTTTTCTACTGCTGGTTATGAAGAGCATATGACGTGTTGCACGGCCACTATTGTGAGTGTGGATTTCTGATATTTTACTAATTAAGTAAGGAGGAATTTCTGCCAAAAGCCACTAGGTTCCAAATTGGGTCTGTGTGCTTCTGGGGCCATGGCCATGCTGGAGAGCTGCTCGTGGGGAGCAACTTGTGATCTTGGCCAGGCAGGAAGGACAGGCAGTTTCCACCCCTCATTCCATGAGTCTGCAGTTGTCCCATCACCACCAGCTCATACCTGGCTGCCCAATAGGGTCTGAGGCGGCAACCACCATGCTGCCAGGGGGAAGAATGGCGGAAGGGACAAATACCCTTTCCCACCCGGTGGGTCATGGAGCCATATATTACCATTCCCTTTGATGAAAGTCGTTCTCATTCATATGAAATGATACCTCAATTGTCCTTTTGATATGCGTTTCATTGATGATCAGTGATGATGAATACTTTTTCATATATCTGTTGACAATCCTCATGTCTTCTTCAAGGAAATGTCTATTTAGCCCTATTCTCCATTGGGGGTTTTGTTTGGGGGCCACATCCAGCAGTGCTTAAGGATTACTTTCGGCTCTTTATTCAAAAATCACTCTTGACAGATTTCGGGGACCCATGTGGGGTGCTGAGGATCAAACTTGGGTTGGCTGCATGCCAGGCAAGCATCCTGAAAATTGTACAATTGTTTCAGCCCACTTTTATACATTCTGGGTTATTTGGTGGGTGGGTGGGGTTGATGATGGTTATTGTGATTGAACTTTTGAGTGATCTATATATCTACCTACCTATATACACATCTCTCTATCTATGTTTATCTTGAAGATTAGAACTTCGTCCAATGTATGGTATGAAAACCTTTCTTCCATTTGGAAGGATGTCTTCATTTTGGCTATCTCCCATCAGTTTTGTGGAACTTAACTTTGATGGCTTAAATGGAAATAAATGCACATATGCTACAAAAACAAAAAATCATTGAACATAAGGCCCCCTTTCCATATAGTTATGGTTCTCATCTCTTTCCTAAAAAACTTCAACTCTATAGGATTCTTGGATTTGAGGTATGCTGGAAATGACTGTCAATTCTGTGGATATCTCTTTCCAACACATTATTCTGAGTTGTCAAGTTGATAACTTGAACTTGTCATGCTAGAAGTATTTACACATGGAAATTGGGAAATATTACTCAGAATATTTTATATGACAATATTACCAACTATATAATAGATATCTGTTATATATTTATATAGTCATTTTCTATAGTTCTTATATATAGCTTATAACCCCTTGGAGTTCTATTAAATTATAAGATCCAGGAGTCGAATCTTTATATTACTACTAATAATACCCTATCAGGGTGGAGGGGTGGGAGGGATTTCGGGAGCATTGGAGGTGGGGAATGGGCACTGGTGGAAGGATGGGTACTCAATCATTGTATAACTGAAACCCAAGCACAAAAATCTGTAAGTCTACATCTGTACCTCATGGTGTTTCACTAATAAAAAAATAATTAAAAATAAGCCCCTTTCAATCATACAGAGTTAATATTAATGAGACGACTCTTGGTGGGCTCCTTAAAAACTTTAGAATGAGGCTGCCAGTTAGAAGATTGTAACTTTCAGCCACATCCTACATCTCCAATAAGGGGAAAGGGACTGAAAACTGAGAGAATTACTACTGGTTAATGATTTAATTAGTCATGCCTACATTATGGAGCTCTTATAACACCCTAAATGATGGGGTTTGTGAATTACCGAATGTGATTAGTGAGTTCACCTATATGCCAGGAGGATGTTTCACCTCACATTCCACTAGGACAAAAGATCTTGTGTTCTGGACCCTTCTGAACTTTGTTACTTTACTGTTTACAGTAAATTCAAAATAGTAAAGCTTTCGTCACTGAAAGTAAAGCTTTCTTCACTGAAAGTAACCATGGGTTACTAGAGAAAAGTATCAAACCTGAGGAGGAGTTGTGGGAGATATCTGTTTTTAATCAAGTTGGACAGAAATGTGGGTAACCTGGGTATTCACAACATGCATTTGCATCAGAATGAGGGAACACAATCTTGTGAGTCTGAGTCCTTGACCTATGAGATCTTTTCTAACCTTGAATAGTTAATATCAGAACTGAATTAAGCTGCAGTCATCCAGCTGGTGTGTGTAGAGAATTGGAAGAGTAATTATTGTGAAAATCCACCACTTTGGTGTCAGAAGTATCATATGGGTAGAAATATATCCTAGTAAGACTTACATGTCAGACACCCCACCTAGATGGAGTCCACAAAAAAAACTAAGAATAAACTCCCACATGATCCAGCAAGGAGCTGGAGCAATAGCACAGCAGGTAGGGCGTTTGCCTTGCACGCAGCCGACTTGGCCGACTGGAGTTTGATTCCTCCACCCCTCTTGGAGAGCCCGGCAAGCTACTGAGAGTATCTTGCCCTGAGGGCGAAGCCTGGCAAGCTACCCATGACATATTTGATATGCCAAACACAGTAACAAGTGTCACAATGGAGACATTACTGGGCCTGCTCGAGCAAATTGATGAACAACGGGAGGACAGTGACAGTGACAATGATAATCCAGAAAATCTCCTTCTAGGCATCTACCCAGAACACAAACACATTAATTTACATATATAATACATACCTATTCATCACAGAAATAGTCACAATATCCAAGGTCTGGAAATAACTCATGCACCTCAAAACATATGAGTGGATAAAGAAATAATGGTCAGAGCTCGAGAGATAGTACAGCAGGTAGGGCATTTGCCTTCCACACGGCCAGCCTGGGTTTGATCCCTGGAATCCCATTTGATTCCCAAAACCCCACCAGGAGTAAGCCCTGAGCACCACCCATGGGACCCAAAATAAAAAGAAACCCAAAATGCAATGAAATAATGGTCTCTATACACAATGGAATTCTTCTCAGCTATGAGAAAATATGAAATATGAAATCATGCAGTTTTCTGCAACATGTATGGAGCTGGGGAGTATTGTGCCAGGTGAAGTGAGTCAGAAGCTAAAGGACAATCACTGAATGATCTCACTCCTACATTGAATATAAAGAAACAACACAAGGGGTAAGAGAGTTCCCAAGGAAAACAAACTCTGTGAGAATGCAAGCATAACAGCGATGTGGTCACAAAGGAGGAAATCTTGGGGCAGTGGTGGTGGGTCATGTTATGATTCTGGTGGTGGGGTGATGAATTCGCATTGGAAATCTATTTGTATATTGTAAATTTAATTGTATGTAAACTGTTATAAGCCACATTTCATGTTGATGATGATGGTGGTGGTGGTCATGATGATGATGATGATGATGATGATGATGGTGGTGGTGGTGATGATGATGATGATGATGATGATGATGGTGATGATGATGATGGTGGTGGTGGTGGTGATAGAGAACATGGAAGTAAAAAAATGGAAGGAGATGGGAAAGTCACAGGAATATTGTCTCTGCCTAATATAGACCTGTTCTTATGTAGTCACATACTTGAAATTGCCTGATCATCACAGCCACACTGTAAGAGAAGGGGAGACAGCATTATCCACATTTTATTTTTTTATTATTTTTTAATTAAAACACAAAAGTTTATCAATACCTCAATTTCATAGGTAGGAAAACAAAAACATTTTGTGAAAAACCTAATACATTGCACATCGTCAAAAATGTATAATGCATCAAGATACGAAACAGAATGGTTTTAACCATTTCCCATCTTTTTTTCTTTTTGGGTCACACCTGGCGATGCACAGGGGTTAACTCCAGGCTCTGAACTCAGGAATTACTCCTGGTGATGCTCAGGGGACCATATGGGAAGCTGGGAATCGAACCCGGGTCTGCTGAGTGCAAGGCACACGCCCTACCCACTGTGCTATCACTCCAGTCCCCCCAATTTCCCATCTTTAATCAATTAATATTATTCCTCTTCAAAGGAGGTAAAAATATACCCATATTAAAATACTGAAAGCAAACATCACTGAAACACCATGAAATGATGAGGAGCTCACTGGCTGCTCTGTATTCATTACCAATCCCGAGCAAGAACAATTGTGACATTTGGGCCAGGGCACAGACCAACAGCAGGTGGCCATGCTTTGCGTGTGGAAGACCTGGGCTCAATCCCCAGCCAAACATAGACAGGAATGAACCCCAAGCAACATACTGAGAGTAGCCTCTGAGCATTGTGTGGTATGGCCCAAAATACAAGATGACAATATGATTAGTAACACTACCTGCATTTTAAAGACTGGAGAGCAGACCTTCCTGCACTCTGCTCACAGTCATACTGGAGGAGTCTGCCTCCTTCTCCCAGTCCAGGCCCTCATATCTGAATCCATTAACTCCTCAAGAGAAAGTACTCCAGGGGCAAAGTTAATATGGGCTCCTAAACTTGGAAATCTCATGGCTCCCTGAAGAGTTTGCTCTCTTCTTATATAAAGGTTGATTGCTAAAGCATAGTAAATCTTAAGCATAATTATGCTTAAGCACAGTAAATCTTTATTAAAATAAAGATCTGAAATCTGGGGCTGGAGTTACAGTACAGCAAGTAGGATGCTTGCCTTGTATGTGTCCCACCAGAGTTTGATCCCCAGTACTATATATTGATTCCAAGTCTATTGATTCCCAGTACTATATATTGATTCCAAGTCTGTCGATTCCCAGTACTGTATATTGATTCCAAGCCCAGTAGAAGTGACCCCTCAGCACACAGCCAGGAATAAGCTAGGTGTGACTCAAAAACTACAAAAAAGAATTTTGAAGTCTTTGGAACTGTTTTACTGTTCTACCCATCTGTCCCCAGGAATGATGTTTGCCTTTTGTGGGGGGGGGGGGAGTGTGGGGAGTGGGATTGGGGGCCATACCTGGTAGTGCTCAAGACTTACTCCTAGCTCTGCACTCAGGAGATGACAGAGTACTAGGGATCAAACCCTAGTTAGCCATGTCCAAGGAAAACACCTTACCAGCTGTGCTACTGCTCCTGACTATTACATTATTTTACAGATCAAATTCTATCTTCTTTCAACAGATACAACTGTCAGTAATTAAAGTGATAATACTACAACAGTCCTAGTTTGCTTAAGGACAAGGGTATACTCCAGCAAATGCATCATTAACCAATTGTGTCGTTGTGCAGATGTCATCAGTGTAATTAATCCTCAGTAAAGTCACCCACTATAGAGGAAGGATATTTTACCTGGTATAGTCTAACTGCATCTATCATATTTGTACTCCACCATTCACTAAAACACTGCTGAGGAATGCATGACTATACCCTCTGTGGAAGGAACGGTTTGTCTCCAAACTGCCTTGCCACTGTGGAATAACAATAGAAAGTAAATATTAATTGGATCAAACACACAAATCAGTTTTTCCTGCCCAGGTGATGTACTTGAAATTCAGATAAACTACCGTAAGGTTATCAGCAGGAAATAATGGAAGAATAGCTGGATTTTGGAAGAATAGCTGAATTTGCATTAAGTAAAGTTCATGAAACCAAAGGAAAACCATTCATTTCATTGCACCTTAAAATAGAACTGCAATTATTAAAAGAGAAAAGCATCATATTTATTAATGGGAGTGTGTGGTTTAATCATAAATTACATACTCATATCAAGCACTTATAAAAATTGTGAACTATCAAGACCAAATGTAATGAAACATGAAGGTTAAAGTGTAATTATTTTTTCTGCATTAATTACCTGTTATGAATTATCATCTGGGGGACCCTCCTGGTGATTTACAGCAAAAGGGGTGGTGGACTCATTGAGAGGCCTAAGAATGTGGTGCTACTTGGACTCTGAGGTGCCGGGGATTGCTCAGGCCACCCCAGCATCCCTCAAGGACCTCCAGGGCTGTATCCAGTGGTATTTGTTTGGTACTGAATCAAGGTCAGCCACATGCAAAGCATGCACCTTAATCTGGTACTATCTCACTGGTTCTTCATTGCATTCTAATCAACTTCATTTTCCATGAGTTCCCAGAAGAACAGGACAAATTTATCTTAAACTCATTTAAACAGAAGTCATTGGAGGAGAACAAAACTATTCAACCACCCCAAATGTCTTTGGCAAAGGGTTCATTCATATTTTTTTTAGTTTCTACAGGACCCACCTATGGCCATGTTGGGTTGGAGGGTACCCAGGGCCACCCTGGCTCTGCTGAGCCCTGCACTACTCTCTTATCCCTGAGCCTGGTGGCATTTGAGGGCCATCAGGACTTCACCAGAGGCAGTCCAGGAGAAAGCAATAGTGGGGACTGAATTCAGGGCCTCACACAGGTTAGGCATGTATGCTACCACCCACGTCATCTCCCTGCCCCAGCAGCGGTTGATTTCAAGAGAGGGTAAAGGCAGAAAATATTACCTTTGAAAGAAATATTTCCATGTAAACATCACCCTGAAGGGATTCTACCAGGGAATATCTGATCAATGGAGGAGGCAGAATTTAAAATTGACTGCCATTGTTTTACTGGACCTGTTTGGGGTAACCTTTCTAAATGGGCTTCCTTTTCTCCGCTAAGTTCCCTGTATTCTGTAAACTATTGAAAGATGGTAACCGGAAGAGAACTCAAAACACTGGAGCACATACTTTACATTCATGAGCCCCATGTTTAGTTCCCCCCATTGCATGGTGTACCTCTGGGATCCCCCAAAACCTAACCTGAAGTAGCCCCTCAGCTCCACTGAGTGTGCCACAAAAACAACAACAACAACAACAAATATAGCATCTGACATTCCATGGTGAGTATTCAGCGTTGCTGAAGCTTGCTCATACGTACAGGCGGTCACCATGTAATTAGTACATTTTCTCCTGGCTTTTTTCTCCTCTCTTACCAATCTTCCTTAGTCTTGTTTAATTATTTTTTTCAGACTCACCCAGAAGAATAGAGGATGATTTCTTTTGTTCCTTCAACACCAAAGATAGATACCCACTAAAAATACTTGGGGCATCAGAATCCCAAAAGTTATGTTAGTTGAATTTTTTTCCTGATCTTCCTATTTAAAAGAATGGGGTGAAATTATCCTTTCACAACAAAATCAGAGAGAATATATTGTGTTGCTTTAAAGATCCCTGGTAACTTCTTAAACATGCTTCCCCCCCAATTTCTTTTCTAGACAAAAGAGAGAAAAGGGTCACATTGTAGCATGACCTGTGATGTGAGTAAAAACCCTTTACTTATTGATAGAAAGACGTGATTTCCTGGGCAGGGAGTACGGCCCTGTTCAGGAAATTCACTCTGATTTCATCTCTGGGAATCAGCCCACAGTTAACCAGGCAGCTTCTCATTTATTTTTATACTTATGGCTTGATCTTTGACACAGACTTCTTTTAAAGAGATTTAGAAAACAAGCTAAGTGCCCATCAGTGGAAAAAGGGATAGAGAAGATATGGTACATATACATGGTGGAATACTAGTCACCAATAATAAAAGATGAAATCTTGCCATTTGCAACCAGGTGTATGAAACTTGGTGGGGTTCTGTGAATTAAATAAAAGAGAAATCCAAGTACTAGATAATTGTACTCATGTGTGGAAGAGATGCAAACAAAGAAAAGGAGAAAATAAGGGGCTGGAACAATAGCACCGAAGGTAGGGCATTTGGCTTGCATGCAGACAACCCGGGTTTGATTCCCAACATCCCATATGCTCCCCCAAGGACCCCAGGAGTGAATTCTGAGTGCAGAGCTAGGAGTAACCCCTGAGGATCACCGGGTGTGACCCAAAAAGCCAAAAAAAAGGGAGAAAATAAAATCAGACTCAGTTTCTGATAACAGAATAGTGGCTACCAGATGAGTACTAGCTCTACAAAAATTAAAGAGAGAGATAGATCTGGAAAAAATAATTCTATTTTAGAATGAACATTTAATTTATTTTTTAACCAAAGTAGGCAAAAATCATGGAGGGATTTTTAATCATAAAATCATATATATATATATATGTATATATATATCTTGGAGAGCCTGGTAAGCTACTGAGAGTATGCTGCCCACACAGCAGAGCCTGGCAAGCTACCCATGCATATTTGATATGCCAGAAACAGTAACGATAATGGGTATTATTCCCCTGACCCTAAAAGAGTCTCTAATATGACAGCATTGGGAAAGACGAGTAAGGAGAGGCTGAAAAAAATCTCAAGGCTGGGACAAATGGAGACGTTACTGGTGGCTGCTTGAGTAAATTGATGAACAATGGGATGACAGTGATACAGTGAAAGGGAAAGAAGGAATTCCAGAGAACAAACAAATATAACTAAGTCATATTTAAAAGGATTCTCATAGTGAAAGAAACTCCCACAAAAATAGAGAAGGCAACTTGCTTTCTGGGAGAAGATATTTCATGTCATTCATCTACCATGGGATCAATATCCAAAGTAGAGAACTCACACAATTATAATACATGTACACACAGACCCACATAACAATGTGTGGAAAAGGACAGAAATATGGGAGAGATAACTTATAGGTGGAGCACATGCTTTGCATGCAGGAAGCCTGGGTTCAATCCCTGGTACCACATGATGTCTCAGGCACTGCTGAGAGTGATCGCTGAGCACAAAATATCCCCTGAGCACTCTCCCTCACAAAAGCTTCCCAAATGGTCTAAAGATATAAATAAAGACATGTTCTGGTTTTGGCTTTTGGGTCATGTTTGACAGTGCTCAGGAATTACTTCTGGCTCTGCACCCAGGGGTCACTCCTGGCAGGGATCGGGGGACCATGTGTGATGTTAGGGATTGAATCTGGGTTGACCTCATGCAATGCAAGTGCCCTACTCTCTATACTATCAATTGGGTTGAATAGACACTTTTGCAAAGAATATAGGCAGATGGTCTACAGACAGATTCAAAATGCTCAGTATCACTGTTTTTGGGGAAATGAGGGCCCAAATCACAATGAGCTATAGCTTCATACCGTTGAGAAGGAGTGAGAAGGTCTGTAGCAAAAGAGACTAAAAATAAAAGTGCTGGTGGAGTTGTGGACAAAACCAGATTGCTGCATGCGTTGTGAGCAGGAATACAGTGGTGTGATTTCCATGGAGGACAGTATGGAGATTACCTTAAAAAATAGTCATCCCTAACCCTGCAAAGACAATCAACTAAAATGATAAAAATGAAAATTCCTTATGACCTTCCATTAGCATTCCATGGCATTTATCTGGAAGATATGAAAATGCCAATTCAAATGGGTATTTGAACCCCAGCATCCTTAGCAGCAATATTCACAATAACTGAAATATGGACTCAGCTTCAATACCCAACAGTGGATGACTGGATAAAGCTGCTGTGGAATAGAAACTCAATGGAATACTATTCTGCCATTGAAAAGACAAAATTTTGCCTTCCAGAACAGAAATGGATGAAACTTGAGGTGATTATGTTGAATAAGGTCATTCAGAAAGTGAACTACTGATCATTCACTGATAGATATAAATAACTTCAGCGAATGAACTGGCAAGAAAGAGCAAGAGTAACTCTTAGAGTCAATGAAAATGATGCAAATCACCAGTGGGCAAGGAGGAGGTGTGTAAGGAGAGGGGAAAGAATTTTTTTTTTGGTGGGGCACCTGCATGGGAATGTTGGTGGAGGGGGTGAAGACAAATAAAGATAGGAGATGTGACTCTAAAATCCCAAAATTCCATAACAGAAAGCAACAAAAAATAAAAATATTAAAAAATGAGAGAAAACACACATACACACACACACTATGAGCACAGAGCTGTTAGAGCTGTGGTGTAAAAGTCAGCAAAGAGAGAAGAGAGTTTACAGAGGCAAAAGCTGATGCGCCAATGCACCTTTTTGCTGATGAAAATCTTTTTTTTTTTAAATGTAGGAGCACTGCTATTTATTTAGCCATTGATTAAGCTGATTGAATTGGTCATGAACTCCACACTACATTTTTTCTTTAATTGAACCACTGTGAGATACAGTTACAAAGCTTTTGTGTTCGAGATTCAGCCATACAATGATTGAACACCCATCCCTCCACCAGTGCACACTTTCCACCACCAGTGTCCCCAGTATATCCCCTACCCCCATCCCAGTCCTCACCCTGCTGCCAGGGCAGACAATTTCCCCAATATTCTCTCTCTATTTTGGGGCATTATGTTTTGCCTGAATTTTCCCACCATAATTCAAGCCTGCCTGGCAGGGGCAGATGCTAGATCATTTATTGTCCTTTGCTCATGTTGAATATCATGGGTGCCACAGTCACGTGCTTTTGGAATCCTAGATTGTAGGTGGTTGGGTTCCAGAGACATTTATGTAGGGCACCAATCCATTTTGGGATTCAATTGGGCAACTCTTGACCGACCAGGGCTGTTGGTGCACTAAGATGGTGCCCGGAGGCACATTGTGGGCATGACAGCCAGGCTGACAAGTGGACAGGGAGCCAAGGAGGAACAGCTCGGCGCCTCTGCTGCCATGCAACATGGAGGTTCAATCCTAGAACCTGCACAGCTGGGCCTTGCTTGTGGAAGCTCTTGGTCACTGGGATTCCATCGGGAGTAGGTGAGGAGACTGCACCTCCTCCATCTGGGATGCCTCGGTGAAATTGGCTTGGTAAGGGGACCAGAGAGATCTCTGGCTCTGTGGTGTCTTCCAGGACTTGCTGCTGTGTCTCTGGCTTTTGATATCTTTATCTATGGGTCTCTGAAGCAAGGCCAGTAATAGAGTTTACAGGGTGGTGCTGGAATTGGTTCATGGGGGTGACTGCCAGTGCTTCCATGTGTATTGGGAAATGGGGGAAAGTAGCCCACCCCAGCTCCGTGAAAGCCTAGAGATTTCAGTAACAAAACTTGCATACCCGAATTTTCAGCAGTTTATATCTTGAGGTCCGTCCTGAAACAGTGGAGTCAGGCTCGGGGTATGGCGGTGATTTTGAATTGTAGAAGCAAGCAGCTGCTGGGGGCTCTGCTTGGACAGGCACAGGCTAACCTGTCCCCCTCCAATTTACCCCAGTCTCTTCAGCCATGCACAGGTTTGAGTTTAATTGTGGCTACTGATCTCTTTCGAGATTTTTCTATGGGTCTCTGAAATAAGGCCAATAAATGAGCATATATAGCTGAGCCAGAGGTGGTTTGTGGGCATGGCTTCCACATACCTAAATTTTGGCCATTTAATTTATTGGTAAACTTGGTTCCAAGTTGTTGGAGTCTGGCCAAAGGCACAGAGGCAATTTTGGAGTATCAGGAAACCTGAAAGCATGATCAAGTTGCTGATTCACTCGCCCCACAGGTACAGGTTGACCTGTGGGCAAGACCACACCCCCTCTTGGCGTTTTTTACTGCACAAAACCACACTGGGATGTCTCGATTCTGTCTAGAGTTAAGGTATGTGCAAAGTCATAAGTTTTCTCTTTTTTCCCTAATATTTTTCTTTGCTGTCCTAGAACTAAATATGTTTTAAAAATTTGGCATTCTCTATATCAGCTTTCACCAAAAAACCCTGAGTCAAATGTATACATCCAATCAATTTCTTCTCTTCTGGGTGGAGGGTGGAAGAAGGCAAGCTATTGGTTTTGTAGGGTCTTCAAGATAGGAACTGAAGAGATAGTATAGTGTGTAGGGCATTTGTACTACTTATGTCTGACCTGGGTTCAATCCCCAGTGTGGCATATGGTCCCAGGTGCCTATCAGGAGTGATCCCTGAGTGCAGAGCCAACAGTAAACTCTTGAGTAGTCAGGCATTGCCCAAAAAATAAAACAAATAAATAAGAAAAAAACAACCAAAAAAGAATCTGAAAGAGTCCACTTTCTAAAGAGAAACACCTTAAGTCCACATGAAATCTCTGATTTCAGTGCTATCCTTTCGGTGACTTGTCTTTCAGTTTTGGGGAATGAGTCAACACTCAGGGGGCCCAGGGACCAACTAGACCAGATGATTCAACGGTCAGTTTTTTTTTAAATAATTTATTTATTTATTGAATCACTGTGGGAAAAGTTACAAAGCTTTCAGGTTTAGGTCTCAGTCATGCAAATATCAAACACATTTCCCTTTACCAATACTTATTTTTTACCATGAAGAACCCCAATCAAACCCCACCCCCCACCCCTCCCAATGCCTGCGAGGCAGATGAATTCTAGTTAACACTCTATCTGCTTTGATTAGATTCATTGTTTCAATAAAAGAGGCACCACTATTATTTAGAGTTTACCACCCCCCCCCAAATGAGGCATGCTGAAAAAGCATTGTGAAATGATTTGCTTTCTACAGCTGGGTTCAAGAATTAAATGTTGGTTTTAGATTCCCGCTATTTTACTTATTAACCCTGGAAGTATTTCTACTGAAAGTCAGATAATTAAGAGATTGGTTTCTGTGCTCTGGAGTCGTGGCCATGCCGGAGAGCCGCTTGTGGGGGGCAATTGGTGACCTAGGTAGGGCGTGAAGGACGGACCGGAACGCCCCCCTTCCCATGAGGTTTTAGTTGCCCCCACACCCCCGGCTCATACCTGCTCTCCACAAGGCTCCCATGCGGCCGCCATCTTTCTTTCCAGAGGGAGGAGGGCAGAAGGGAGCAACACCCTTTCCCCTCCAGGCAGACATGATGGCCTGGATTAACGCATAGTTCGTTCATTTTTCTGCTCCAAGCTGCTGGGTTCTGCATTAAGTCCTTGTGCTTCTGGGGCTGTGGCCATGCTGGAGAGCCACTCGTGGGGGGCAACTGGTGAACTCGGTAGGGCGTGAAGGACAGAACAGTCAGTTTTGTGATATGATTCTGCTAGGGCCCAGCAGTGCTGGTGGTCATCAGGGCCACTTTGAGGGTGCTGGAGTGGGGGGCAGGATCAAAAGTTATGTACATGATGCAAGGATCAAACTTGGGGCCTCATGTATGCAAGGCATGTGCTCCTGTCAGCCTCCTTACTGGCTGTCCGGGCCCTAGTCATCAGCTCCAGTCACCCACACTGCTAAGGGGCCCTGGGTCCAGAGAAAGCCCACCCACAGCTGCCCCTCATTCCCTGAGTACTTAGTGAGCGTCATCTGCCATCACTCAACTGCACCACCACAGGGACAAAAGAGCATTCTTTTTAATCCTCAACCCCAGCTCAGAGGGAACTCCCAGCTCTCAGACAGCCACCCAGCACCCACATTCTCAGGGAAGTGTCCTGGACTCCCCACTGTCAGGCCTCAGGAGACCCTGCCAATACCCTAGCTTCTCTCCCAACACAGAGCAGCCTTCTTATACACCCACCTTGATTTCTTTCCTCGAAGACACCAGGGCTCTTGGCTTTTCAACCACTCACTGTCAACCAAGTGCTTGAACCAGCTCTGTCAGTACACGCCAGCAACCTTGCCCACAACTCCTCATGTCATCCTCACTGTTCGGAAGAAGGAGCCTGAGCTCAGAGTCTCCAGGTTGTAACTGGTAGCGCCTGTCCCCATATAGGACTTGGGCGGTGAGGCAGTGCTCACCACTCATTCTTCCCCGGCGTTTCTTTGATGATCTCCTGCCTTGGACGGTTCCGGGTGGAAATGGCAACTGGAGCTTAATCCAGGAAATGCTCCTGTTGCTGTGAGGGCTACAGAAATGAGCACCGTGCTCACAGTGAGAAGAGACAGTGTCCTGGCACTGATAGACCAGATGGGCGGGGGCGGGGGTGGGGGGTGGACAGAATGTAGTCCCTCAGGACTTCCATCAAGGAGGTCCCTTGCTTGGATGCAGCCATTTGAGTCAGGCACTCAGCCAGGCGCTCCCATCATGAGGAAGAGGGTGTTATCAAACTTTTCTGCATCGGACCCCCATCCTAGATTAAAATCCAGTCTCCAAAGGTGTTACCTAGGGATGGAGTGGGGACAATAAGGTCAGGAGGGTCAAGTGCTCATGAAGGGAATTAGAAGCTTTTTCAGAGAAGGCCAGAAGGCCAGCACCCTTCTTTCTGCCATGCGAGGATATGAGAAATTGCCATCTGCAGCCCAGAAAGGGTCCCCCCACCCCCACTGACAACCCCCAGGAACCAACTATGCTGACATTCTAGGTTCAAACCTCCCACATCCAGAGCTATGAGATGTGAATTTTGCTGAGTCCTCGTTATTTTGTGATGTGGTCCAAATGTGTATGTGTTGAGTTCTGGAGGGTGTGTCACATGGGACTTAGAGGTGACATATATCTTGGCTCCATGCACCCCACAGGGCCCATCCTGTACACCGGCATTTGGGGCCACTCACAATTGGGACTTGAAGGCATAGGGCCTGTTAGTCAGCCCACAGAGCCTGTATTTGGACCTTGCTCTGCCTTCCCTAAGCCCAACTTCTACAGGACCCCCTTCCTCATCTCACTTCAGATGCTCCAGGGAAAACTGAGCCCCTCCGGGCAGGACTTCCACCTCACTCTCTTAGGTCCTGCCCATTAGTTGAAGAACCAAATTCTTGGCTGAATGGAAGAAACCACAGGTTGTCTGCATCGTCTGAATCATCTGCATCATCTGACTCATGAAAGGCTATACTGGCCCTCCCGCTTCCCTCTCTCCACTCAACTTGGGTGGCCAAGACTTGGAGGAGATAGAAGAAGGTCCTGTGTGCAAAACCCAGATGGACCACAACTCAAACCTGCCTTGGGTGGAAGTCCAATCATCCTACCATGTTTCTGTATCTTAAGACACACACAGACACTTCTCTGTGCTACATTGGCCCTTGGAGGGTGCATTCAGAGTTGAACCATCTGTTGGGCTGCTTGCCCAAGCTGTGTCTCATTGTTGGCAGCCTGTATTTATCTACAAGCGGCCTCTCTAATGGGAGGGAGGCTTTGCTGGAGGCCAGGCAAATGCAGACTAAGAATTAAGCATGCACCTCCTCCACTGCCTTTCTAAGACACTACCAGAAAAATCTTAACCTCCTAATCCTGCATTCTGTCCAAGTACTTTCTTTCCTCACAGATTCCAAACATCAGGGAAGGATATAGCAGGCTGGAGGGTCTGGGGGGAGAGTCCCTGTGGTTATAACTGGGAAAGGCCAGCGCACTGAGCATGGCTGGCTCTGATTTTTCACAGACTCATACACCAGGCTGCCATTCTCACTTGCTGGGACTAAGAGGTGACACATCTCTTTCTGATAGCAGACTTAGAATAAACTTTCAGGAGCCGGAGAGATAGCACAGTGAGTGGGGTGCTTTCCTTGCATGTAGTTAACTCAAGTTTAATTCTTGGCATCCCATATGGCCCCTGCAGCACCGCCAGGAGTGATCCCTGAGTGCGAAGCCAGGAGTAACCCCTCAGCATCAACAGGTGTGGCCCCATACCCCCCAAAATGAACCTTCACACTGGTGGGGGAATGGGTGCTGGAAAATATGTTTAAACATATGTCTAAACCTCCCAAGTATGAATAACTTTTCAAATGACAGTGCTCTAATGATTTTTTAAAATAAAAAGACTACTTCAAAAAAACCTCGACCTGCCCCCGAGACAGCCGGTTTTCAACCCCTGAGCCGCGTAGGACGGGCACAGAGGCCCAGCTCTGGGCAACAAAGCTGAACGGCTCCAATTCCAACAGGTACAGCCCGCCCCCAAGGGCCTGGGTTCCTCTCTGGGCACGCGCAGCTAGAAACAGCCCCGAGACAGCCGGTTTTCAACCCCTGAGCCGCGTGGGACGGGCACAGAGGCCCAGCTCTGGGCAACAAAGCTGAACGGCTCCAATTCCAACAGGTACAGCCCGCCCCCAAGGGCCTGGGTTCCTCTCTGGGCACGCGCAGCTAGAAACAGCCCCGAGACAGCCGGTTTTCAACCCCTGAGCCGCGTGGGACGGGCACAGAGGCCCAGCTCTGGGCAACAAAGCTGAACGGCTCCAATTCCAACAGGTACAGCCCGCCCCCAAGGGCCTGGGTTCCTCTCTGGGCACGCGCAGCTAGAAACAGCCCCGAGACAGCCGGTTTTCAACCCCTGAGCCGCGTGGGACGGGCACAGAGGCCCAGCTCTGGGCAACAAAGCTGAACGGCTCCAATTCCAAACAGGAGACATTCCCAACTCCTCGCCCAGTGCCAGGGACTCTTTCCGGAGCCGCGGCCGCTAATGCGGCCGCGAAATATTTTCCCACTACATATGCCATAGGAACCATAAGCTAACTTCTTAGATGGAAACTTCTCTGTTTTAGCTCAGCCACTAGAAATACAGTTGCCAATAACTCATAAGCCTATCTTAACTCACACTGCATATCAAGCAGAATAGTAACACTGAACGTGAAGGACTAAACCACACCTCTCACAATGGTAAAGCAACGCAAAAGCCCACCAAACATTCATATTGAAGAGTCTAGCCCAGATGACACCAACAGTACTGTAGTGTTAGACAACCTCTCTGACAAGGAATTCAGAAGGGAGCTACTTAGGATGCTTAGGGAATTAAAAGAAACAATGGAAAGCAATGCCAATAGAAGACAAGAGGATCTGAAGGCACAAATGAGGAAAATGCAATCAGAAATGTCAGACCTGAAAAATCTCGTAGGCGAATTGAAAAGCTCAGTGGAAGGCCTCAGCAGCAGAGTAACAGCGGCTGAGAACAGAATCAGTGAGCTTGAAGATGAAGTTCAGAGACTCTCCCGAAAAGAGCAGAAAATGGAAAAGAGACTCACAATTCGGGAACAGATGGCAAGAGAAGATCGTGATGAAGCCAAGAGGGGTAACATAAGAATTATTGGAGTCCCAGAGGGACAGGAAGAAAACCTCGATGAAGAAGAAACTGTCAAAGACATCATTGCTACAACATTTCCAGAGCTGAAGAAAACTTGTGACCACATTCAGGAGGCCCGAAGGGTACCAGCTAGAAGAAATCCGAATAAAAATACCCCAAGACACATTCTGATCAAAATGACCAAAACCTTAGACAGAGACAAAATTCTGAAAGCAGCAAGATCGAAGAAAGAAATCTCTTACAAAGGAGCATCCTTAAAATTCACAGCTGATTTTTCTGATGAAACCCTCATGGCCCGAAAACAGTGGTGGGACATAGTAAAAAAACTCAATGAAATAAATGCCTCCCCCAAAATACTTTTCCCAGCAAGACTCTCATTCATAATAGAAGGAACAACACACAGTTTCACAGACAAACAACAGCTCAGGAACTTCATAGACTCAAAACCATGGTTACAAGAACAACTAAATGGGCTACTTTAAGGCAAGAAAGGCCCCTCAAATACACCCAATTTTAACAGAACAATGGGACAAAATCCCATAACAATAATCTCTCTCAATGTCAATGGGCTAAACGCACCAATTAAAAGACATAGAGTGGCAGGATGGATTAGAAAATTGAACCCAACATTCTGCTGCCTGCAAGAAACGCATCTCAATAGTCAAAGCAAACACAGACTCAGAGTCAAAGGCTGGAAAACAATCCTACAGGCAAACAGCTCCCATAAAAAAGCTGGGGTAGCCATCCTTATATCAGACCACATTGATTTCAGAGTGAGGAAGGTCATAAGAGACAGTGAAGGCCATTACTTATTGATCAGAGGATCTGTACAACAGGAAGAACTTACAATAATAAATGTATATGCACCTAATGAGAGACCAGCAAAGTACTTAAAACAACTACTCATAGATTTGGAAAAAGACATCAATAGCAACACAATACTAGTGGGAGACTTCAACACTGCTTTGTCACCTCTTGATAGATCAACCAGACTCAAGCTTAGCAAGGACATACTTCATTTGAGGGAAACAATGGAAGAAAGGGACTTAGTAGATATATACAGGACACTTCATCCACAAAAAGCTGAATACACATTCTTCTCAAGCGTACATGGAACATTCTCCAAGATAGACCACATGCTGAGCCACAAAACATGCCTCCATAAAATTAAGAAGGTAGAGATTGTATCAACAATCTTCTCAGACCATAATGCGCTGAAATTAGAAGTAAATCACACACAAAAACAGAAAACTAAATCAAACACCTGGAAATTAAACAGTGCACTATTGAACAACGAGTGGATTAGACAGGAAATCAAAGAGGAAATCAAAAGATTCCTAGAAACGAATGAAAATGAGAACACGAGTTACCAAAACTTATGGGACACAGCAAAGGCTGTGTTAAGAGGAAAGTTTATAGCTCTACAAGCATTCCTCAGGAAGGAGGAACGAGCACACATAAGTAACCTAACCTCACAGCTTAAGAGCTTGGAGAAGGACCAAAAAAAGGAGCACAACCCGAACAGGAGAAAGGAAATAATAAAACTCAGAGCAGAGATTAACGAGATGGAAACCCAAAAAACAATCCGAAAGATCAATGAAACCAAGAGCTGGTTCTTTGAGAAAATTAACAAGATCGATAAGCCTCTAGCAAAACTCACAAAGAAAGGGAGAGAGAAAACCCTAATAAACCGAATCAGAAATGAAAAGGGGGTCATTACAACAGAAACCACAGAAATTCAGAGGATCCTCAGGGAGTACTTTGAGAAGCTTTATGCCACGGAACATCAAAACCTCGAGGAAATGGATAAATTCCTAGACTCCTACAGACTCCCAAGGCTGAACCAAGAAGACCTGGAATACCTGAACAGACCTATCACCATCAAGGAAATTGAAATGGTAATAAAAAGTCTCCCCAAGCACAAAAGTCCTGGCCCGGATGGATTCACTAGTGAATTCTTCCAAATCTTTAAAGAGGACTTACTCCCAATACTCTTTAAGCTTTTCCACGAAATTGAAATATCAAAAACACTTCCAAACAGTTTCTACGAAGCAAATATCACACTGATACCAAAAGCAGACAGAGATACCACAAAGAAAGAGAATTACAGGCCGATATCCCTGATGAACACAGATGCAAAGATCCTCAACAAACTACTAGCAAATAGAATCCAACTACTTATCAAAAAGATCATACACCATGACCAAGTAGGATTCATCCCAGGGATGCAAGGATGGTTCAACATTCGGAAATCAATCAACATAATCCACCATATCAACAAAAGAAAAGATAAAAAGCATATGATCATATCAATAGATGCAGAGAAAGCATTTGATAAGATCCAGCACCCCTTTATGATGAAAACCCTAGCCAAAATGGGTATAGAGGGGACCTTCCTCAACATAATTAAAGCCATCTACCACAAGCCTACAGCAAGCATCATCCTTAACGGGGAAAAACTGAG
The DNA here is from genome assembly GCF_029834395.1 of Sorex fumeus. NCBI lineage: Eukaryota > Metazoa > Chordata > Mammalia > Eulipotyphla > Soricidae > Sorex > Sorex fumeus. The sequence continues at coordinate 22,607,895 of NW_026606101.1, forward strand.
AGCCTTCCCTCTAAGATCAGGGACGAGACAGGGATGCCCACTCTCTCCACTGCTGTTCAATATAGTACTGGAAGTACTTGCAATAGCGATTAGGCAGGAAAAAGATATTAAGGGCATTCAGGTAGGAAAGGAAGAAATCAAGCTCTCACTATTCGCAGATGATATGATACTCTACTTAGAGAACCCAATAACTTCCACCAAAAAACTCTTAGAAACAATAGACTCGTATAGTAAAGTTGCAGGTTATAAAATCAATACCCAAAAGTCCATGGCTTTCCTATACGCAAACAGTGAGAGAGAAGAAAGCAACATGAAAAAAACAATCCCATTCACAATTGTGCCCCAGAAAATCAAGTACCTAGGAATCAGCTTAACTAAGGAAGTAAAGGACCTGTACAAAGAAAACTACAAAACGCTACTTCAGGAAATAAAAGAGGACATGAGGAAATGGAAAGATATCCCCTGCTCATGGGTCGGGAGACTTAACATTGTCAAAATGGCAATACTACCGAAAGCATTGTATAAATTCAATGCAATCCCTATAAGGATACCCATGACATTCTTCAAAGAAATGGAGCAAACACTCTTGAAATTTATATGGAACAATAAGCCCCCACGAATAGCTAAAGCAATTCTTGGGAAAAAGAAAATGGGAGGAATCAACCTCCAGAACTTCAAACTGTACTACAAAGCAGTAATAATTAAAACAGCATGGTACTGGAACAAAGGCAGAACTGCAGACCAATGGAACAGGGTTGAATACACTGACATCTCTCCTCAATCATATGCTCATCTAATCTTTGATAAAGGTGCAAGTAATGTGAAGTGGAGTAAGGAAAGCCTCTTTAATAAATTGTGTTGGCATCACTGGACGGCTACATGCAAAAAAATAGGCTCAGAACTCTGCCTAACACCATGTACAAAAGTAAGATCAAAAAGTAAGATTAAAGACCTCAACATCAGACCAGAAACCATAAGGTACATTGAAGATAAAGTTGGCAAAACCCTCCATGACATTGAAGCTAATGGTATCTTCAAAGATGCCACGCCACTGGCCGTGCAAGTGAAAACAGAGATAGATAAATGGGACTATCTTAAACTAAGAAGCTTCTGCACCTCCAAAGAAACAGTGACCAAAATACAAAGACAGTCTACAGAATGGGAAAGGATATTCACCGAATACACATCTGACAAGGGGTTGATATCCAGGATATACAAAATACTGGTTAAACTCCACAAGAAGAAAACATCCAACCCCATCCAAAAATGGGGCAATGAAATGAACAGAAACTTTCTCAAAGAAGAAATCCGAATGGCAAAAAAGCACATGAGAAAATGCTCTACATCATTAATCATCAGGGAGATGCAGATCAAAACCACAATGAGATACCATCTCACACCTCAGAGACTGGCCCAAATTCAAAAGAACAAAAGCAACCGATGCTGGCGTGGATGTGGCGAGAAAGGGACACTCCTTCACTGTTGGTGGGAATGTCCACTGGTTCAGCCCTTCTGGAAAACAGTATGGACGATTCTCAAAAAATTAGAAATTGAGCTCCCGTTTGACCCAGCAATACCACTCCTGGGAATATATCCCAGAGAGGCAAAAATGTATAGTCGAAGTGACATCTGCACTTGTTTGTTCATTGCAGCCCTCTTTACAATAGCCAGAAACTGGAAGAAACCTGAATGCCCAAGAACAGATGACTGGTTAAAGAAACTTTGGTACATCTACACAATGGAGTACTATGTAGCTCTTAGAAAAGATGAAGTCATGAAATTTACATACAAGTGGTACAATATGGAAAGTATCATGCTAAGCGAAATGAGTCAGAAAGAGAGGGATAGACATAGAAAGATTGCATTCATCTGGGGGATATAAAGTAACAAAGTATGAGATTAATACCCAAGAATAGCTGAGATCAGCACCAGGAGGATTACTCCATAACTTAGAGGCCAGCCGGGTATCCTAGAGGAAAGGGCTATTCAGATAGAGAAGGGAGCACCAAATAAAGGATGTTTGGAGGATCCTCCCAGGAGGGGAGATGCATGTCGAAAGTAGACTATGGACTGAACATGTTTGCCACTCAATGCCTCTTTTGCAGACCACAACACCCAAAAGGAGAGAGAGGACACAGGGGATTGCCCTGCCACAGAGACGGGGGGATGGGGGGATGGGGGTGGGAGGGATATTATCCATGGTGGTGGAAAATGGGCACTGGTGGAGGGATGGGTATCTGATCATTGTATAATTGAAACCAAAGCACAAAAAATTGTAAATCTACAACTTTAAAAAAAATAAAATAAAATAAAGGGGGAAAAAAAAAAAAAAAAACCTCGACCTAGGTAGACATAGCTGTTGCATTCGGAGATGGTTGTTCCATTGAGAGCGAATGGGGCATCAGGAACAAGGCTGTTTCTCATAAACATTGTCTTCGTAAGATTCAGCTGTAGTCCTACCTTTCCACGCTCACGGTCAAAGTCGGCCAGCATTTGTGCCGCTTGGCTGATGTTTGGTGTTATTAAAACAATGTCATCAGCAAAGCGGAGGTGGTGTAATTGCCGACCATCTATCTTCACTCCCATTCCTTCCCATTCTAGTCGTCGCATGATGTTCTCGAGGGTGGCACTGAAGAGTTTCGGTGAAATGATATCACCCTGCCGCACCCCTCTCTTGACATCAACGATCACTTCTTTGTAGAATGGTGAGATCCTGGTAGTGAATCCGCAATAGAGCTCACGGAGGATCCTGATGTATTGGGCTTGAATGCCCTGATTGGCTAGGGCTTCAATGACCGCTTCCGTCTCAACAGAATCAAAGGCAAAGGTCGAGAGGTCAACATGACAAATGACCTGGCACCCGAGCTGCGCAGGAGGAAGAGAGCGGCTTGGAACGCCTTCAAGAACGTCGAAGAAATAGCTAAGAGGACGAAGAACCTCCGGCTCCGGGCACATCTCTTTGATTCCACTGTTCTTCCTGCATTAACATATGCCTCAGAGACCTGGGCCCTATGCAAACAAGATGAGAACGCTATTCAGGTCTCCCAAAGAAGAATAGAAAGAGCTATGCTTGGAATATCATGTTTCACTCAAATGAGAGAACGAATCCGGAGTTCTGACATCCGTCGACGATCAAGGATCAGGGACGCTGTCTCATTTGCCAAGGTGTCGAAAATCAGATGGGCTGGTCACGTAATGAGATTTAAAGACGACCGTTGGACTAGAGCTGTTACTGATTGGATTCCACGGGATGTCAAAAGACCGCGTGGCCGCCCACCTACCAGATGGTCAGACTTCTTCGTCAAGATCATGAACGATCGGTTTGAGGCCCTTCATGTTCCCGGAGCGAACAGATGCCATTGGGCTACACTAGCACGCGACAGGGACAAATGGAGACGTTACTGGCGCCCGCTCGAGCAAATCGACGACTAACGGGAAGTTAAGTGATTAAGTGACTTCAAAAAAACATTAAAAATTAAAAAAAGAAAAGAAAAAATCTTTCATTTAGACTCTTGTTCCTCTCACATGGCACTCAGTCTGCTGAGGGTAAGTACAAAATGATATACGAGCTTGGAGCAAACTAACTACGTGCAAAAAAAAGAGTGATTGCCTTTTCCTGCATTGTCACTGTCACTGTCCTCCAGTTGTTCCTCAATTTGCTCGAGCAGGCCCAGTAACATTGTGATACTTGTTACTGTGTTTGGCATATCGAATACGTCATGGGTAGCTTGCCTGGCTTTGCCATGTGGGTGAGATACTATCAGTAGCTTACCGGGCTCTCCATGAGGGGTGGAGGAATTGAAAACTGGTCAGCCATGTTGGTCACTTGCAAGGCAAACGCCCTACCCACTGTGCTATCGCTCCAGCCCACCTGCATTATCATGTCCCTGAAACGTTGGGGATGGAGGACTCCAACACAGTCTTCTCTCTGGAACTCGTCTGGTAACCTCCACCAAGCTGCTCATATCAGGCCTCCCAACTCAGCTCATCCACTATGGGCTTATCCAGGAAAACACGAGAAAGCTCTTGGCGTCTTTGAGATGGAAAAACATCACAGTGGCCACACAGACTGTGGATGGGGACAGATGCCTGGGCTGTTGTGTACCAAAGCTGGGCTTATGGACCCTCCCTCTATCACATCCATCTTTTCTATCTTCATAGCAGCTTCTGTCTGCCAACAGCAACATATAAGGCAGCTGAATGGACTTTACCTCATGTCTTTCAGCATCTTCTCTCTGAATAAAATAAAAGAATAGCAACAGCCAAAGGGAAGACTCAAGGGGAAGAGTGGCAAGATTGGGTACCGCAGCAATGTCAGACCACAGAAGGTTCCCTCCTGACCCCAATGCAAGTGATCAAAATCACAGGCCAGAGCTAGAGGTTTGAAACTCTTTCCCAGATCACCCAGAATGTGTCTCATGATTCTTCTATAATTGTAGATGCAAAGACATGGTTTATTGGGTGCTTTGATTTCTCCCAGTTCTTGTTATGTTTTGTTCAATGTACAAATCATTGCTGCTTTCTCTTAAAAGGGGTACATTTAAATTTTTAAAAATTAAAGTCTTAAGTTCCCCTAGGCTAAACATTGATGACACCTTCATGGGAAAGACTACTTGCCAGATAGGAATCTTCTTGGATCAAAGATTGTAATGTGGGATGGAGCTGAAGCAATAGCATAGTGGCAAGGGGATTTGCCTTGCACACAGCTGACCTGGGTTCGATTCCCAACATCCCATATGGTCCCCTGAGCACTGCCAGGGGTAATTCCTGAGTGCAGAGCCAGGAGTAACCCCTGTTACTGGGTTGAACCCCTGTTACTGCATTGCTGGGTGTGAACCAAAAAGCAAACAAAAAAATTGTAATGTGGGAATATGTGGGTTAGGGTAGGGATGTGGGTTAGGGTAGGGTGCACCTTAGAGACATTGTAATATATTATTCTGTACTTTATAACACTAAGAATAACCAACAATAAGCAGTCTGTGTCCTCATAGGAAAAAAATATTTTTTCTCCCAATTCCTTTTTTAAGAGAAGTCAGAATCTTGGACATAATGTTCACTTCCATTGAAGAACATCTCTTCATAAGTGGAAGGAGTTTTCAAGCAAGAACTTGATGTTCCAAGTTTAATAACCTGTTTCAAGACCATGCCAAATTCCAATATGGAGAGAATTTTTACTGACATCATCATTTTTTTTTTCAAATTTTATGAGCTTCTTTTAAATCACAAAATCACAGGGTATCCAATAGTCAGCAGTCTGTGCTTTCAAACTTATGCCAGAAAAATAACCTACAAATCATATACCTAAAACAAAAGCCATTATTTTCAGCTATTAATGTTGTGTCGAGCATAGAAATAAGACTGTGGGATTAAATTCATACTTCCCATGTCCAAATCTTTGATCACAACCTACTATCTGTTCCAGTGAGAGCAACTTGCCAAACCTCAGTAAATCACCATTTATTCCTCTTTAAAATGGGAATTTTCGACTTGGAACTGAGATGGTAGCTCAGGAGGATGATAGTTTCATATATACTTAACAAGTATGACGTACCATATCATCACCTACACCAGGGCTGGAGAGGGATTAAGGCATTTATTTAGTTATTTTGCATGCCACCAACCCAAGCTCGATTCCCAGCACCATGTATGGTGTCCTGAGCATCTCCAGGAGTCAACCTTGAGCACAGAGCCAAGAGTAAGCCCTGAGCAAGTACCCTTGGGTATGGCTTTGATAAAATGAGAATTGCAATCACACATTCCTCAGAAGGGTTGTGAGGATGGAATAAGTTAATGTATTGAAATTCTGAACAAAAAGTTACCAGTTCTTCTTTTGAACTGAATGCTATACCTGGAGAGTGAAAAGGTTTTAGGTAGTCATCTGGGAAACTTCAGAACATAAAGATAATTTTGTATCAAGGCAAGCCAATGTTATTAATTATATTGTTTTCTGAGACTTCCATTTGTGTCTAGCCAGAAGTTTCTACACCTATTCGAGCTAGTCCCAATCCCCCTTTATTTGAAATAAAATATCACTCAGTACTCCTCTGGAAATGTACTTTTCTATTTTCCTTTTTTTGGGGGGGGGGGGGCTTTTGTGCCACAGAAGACAGTGCTCAGAGCTGATTCCTGGCCCTGTGCCCAGGGATCACTCTTAATGGATTCAGGGGACTATATGGGCTACTGTAAATGGAACTCAGGTTGGCTACCTACAAGGCAGGCACTTACCTGTTGTACTATCTCTCTGATCCCAAGGAAAGTACTTTTTTTTTCTTTTTTGGTCACACCCGGCGATGCACAAGGGTTACTCCTGGCTTATGCACTCAGGAATTACTCCTGGAAGTGCTCAGGGACCATATGGGATGCTGGAAATCGAACCTGAATCGGCCGTGTGCAAGGCAAACACCCTATCCACTGTGCTATTCTCCAGCCCCAAGGAAAGTACTTTTTTAAAGTGAGAAAGTGTTCCCCTCTACAGTTTCACCAAGTCTACCACTGACTCCTGCACCATCATTCCAGCAACCCCCAAGGGTCAGATAGTATCAGTCACTTTGGCAAACACTGATATAGTAGAGTCCATTACACTTGTGTTTAATCTTTTTAAAAAATAGGCTTATGTTTGGGGGGAGAGAGGGAAAAGTCTGCTTATGCTTTTCAGAAAATTTTCAGACTTAGAGAAAATTTAAAAGAAGGTACTGAGAACCTGGAGTACTTTCCCGGCTGGCTCACACTGTTAAGGTCTACCTGTTACAATGAGTAAGCCAGTAGAGCCCAAGCTTCACTGGATTTCCTGGGTGTTTGCCTAATGCCCCTCTGCTGTTTCTCCATCCCATTCGGGTTGCCCTGGTAGCCGCTGACCCTGTCTCCTTAGGTCTGACTGAGCTGTGGTGGCTTCTCTGGTCTACCACTTGCCATTTGTTCTACTGGCTGGTTCCGTCCCAGGATTTGTGTGGATAACCTCTGGTCCTGTGTGAGTTGGGAGACCACTTTCTCAGGCATCCCAGATGCCAAGAAAGGCAGCTTCTTCAGGGTTTGAGATGTGCCTCATTTCCAAAGCTACTGCCCCCCACAGCACCCCGCTCCAAACTCTTCATGAGGTAGGACATAGTAATTCTTTAACCCAAAGCAAAGACTGGATTCCTTGTCAGTAATGAAGGCACTTCATGCAACTAAATGCTTGTCTACATATAAGCATATATATATATATATATATATATGTTTGTGTACATACAAGCATATACATATACATGTAGATAACACGGTCCTCCCTTTGTTCATCAATTTGCTCGAGCGGGCCCAGTAACGTCTCCATCATGAGACTTGTTGCTGTGTTTGGCATATCGAATACATCACAGGTAGCTTGCCATGCTCTGCCGTGCGGGCGAGATACTCTCAGTAGCTTGCCGGGCTCTCCGAGAGGGGGGGAGGAATCGAACTCGGGTCGGCCATGTTGGCCGCTTGTAAGGCAAACGCCCTTCACACTGTGCTATCGCTCCAGCCCTATACATATACATATTTGGCTATAATATACATATTTGGCTACATTTCTCCTGCTATGAAAAAAGCATGTGGGAAGAGAAAACAAAAAGATGAACATTTTATAGAACAACAAGATCCAACCTAAGTTGTCATCAGCAAACTCTTCATATTCCACATATTTTTAACATAATTTTGTCAAGTTTTTCTGCTAGTATTCATTCATTCTATCAGCTCTACTTCACATAGGGGCTTCCAACACCCAGGAAATGTTTCTTTCTTTTACCAATGCTTTTTTTTTCTTTTTGGGTCACACCCGGCAATGCACAGGGGTTACTTCTGGCTCTGCACTTAGGAATTTCTCCTGGTGGTGCTCAGGGGACCATATGCTGGGAATCGAACCTGGGTCAGCCATGTGCAAGGAAAATGCCCTACCTGCTGTATTATCACTCCAGTCCCCTGCTTGTTTTAAAAAAAATTTACTTTATTTTTAAAGAGACTTAGATTTTTATTTATTTTTTAATTGAATCACTGTGAGATAGTCTTACAGCTTTGTAAAAGCTGTTCATGATTAGGTTTCAGTCATACAGTATTACAACAACCAACCTTCTACCAGTGCACATTTCCCAGCACCAGTGTCCCCAGTTTTCCCTCCATCACCCCCTACTCCACCACCCCTCTATGGCAGGCACTTTTCACTTTTCTTCTCTCTCTGTCTCTCTCTGTCTCTGTCTCTCTCCCCAACCCCCACTTTGGGCATTGTGGTTTGCAATACAGATACAAAAATGTTTTCATGTATATCCCTTTACGTACTTTCAACACTCAGTTCTTGTCCAGTGTGATCATTTCCAACTATTATTGTCATACACCATTCTCTATCTTACCTACCATCTTCTACCAATGCCTTTAAAACAATTGTCTGTGGCAGGTGGTGGTGAGGGGGGAGGGCTACTGGGATCATTGGTGGTGGAGAATTGGCACTGGTAGAGGGATGGGTACTCGATCGTTGTATAACTGAAACCCAAGCACAAAATTTATAAGTCTACAATGGTACCTCATGGTGTTTCACTAATAAAAACTAAAAAAAAAAAGTGTGTGTGTGTGTGTATGTGTGTGTGTGTGTGTGTGTGTGTGTGTGTATGATTTGGGGACACACTCAGAGGTACTCAGGAGCTACCTCGGCTATGTGCTTGCAGGTTGTTCCCAGCCATGTCCTGGAGGGACCATGCTATGGCAGGGATCTAACTGTGTCTCCTGCCTACAAAGCACATATTCAGCCCGCTGTGCCATCTCTCCTGTCCCCCACTATTGCTTTTGAATCCCCACAATATTGTCACCTGAGAATTAAACTGTAGGCACTTGAACCACACAAAGTCTTGATTCCTTCCTGGAACAAAGCCCAGTATTGAATCCCAGGTGGTTGAATACAAGTGTATGAGTGATGCCTTTAAAAGAATAACTTATAATCATTTTCCTGTTTATGTTTTTAGTTATTTATGTGCCTCCACCAACATCAGTATGCCCCGAACCACCAACACTGTTGCTGGTCACTTCTAGTCCATCTGTCCCTCTCAGACCCTGCCTTTTCTCCTGCTTTTCCAATCTGCAAATTAAATTTCCCCTGCTTTGCCAACTATGCCTGTCTATGTCTGTATCTGTGTTTATAAGGATGTCTGTAACTATACCCGCACCTACAGTAATACCTGTCTGTAGCTGTACAAGGACTTAAAATCAATCCTACTGAATATTAAATAGTATGAGACAGTTTAACCAACATTTCCCAAAATGGGCAACACTGCCCTCTGGGTACTGGAACCTTCCAGGGGGTTCCATAGTAACCTTAGGTGCAAGTGGAGGGTGCTTTTAGTTTGTTCTTTTAATGAAGGTAGATTTTCGAGGACAAGAGATGTAGCACTGAGTATTTTTTCTGAAAAGGGAGCAGTAGGTCAAATAAGTTTGTGAAATCTGGTTTAAACTAAAATAAAATTACCGTGGGGAGTTCTGATACCTAACATAGCAATGAGAAGGTCAAACTTCAGGAATTTGTAGCCCCAGTTTAAACAAAGGGAAGCATAAAATAAATCCATCTTTAAATATCATCCCTGTTTCCTTGACGAACCAGCATACTTTTCCCCGAAAACACAGGAAATACAAGGTTAAATAAAGGTATGTTCGATAACTCCTGCTATTCTATGCTGCAAACTAGGCGGACAGATGTGAATTGACTGCTACCCCCATCATTTAAAAGGGAATTTCTGAGGCAGTTTTAATGAAGTAGCAATTTTGCAGACAATGTAAAATTCAAAAACACCAAGGAGATCTTAGGCACAAACATGCCAAGCACATGAAACAGCATCTGGCAGTTTCCCTGCAAGCCTCCCTGTGCCAGTATTTTACTTAGATAAGGAAAAGGGGGGAGAATTCTCCTCTTCCAGCCATCTTCTTAAATGCTTTAATTTGACACTATCTGAAAGTGATATTTAAGTTGTGGTAAATCACATTTAATTGCCGCAGGCTGCTTGCTATTATTTTACCATTCCTTTGATTTCTTTCTAAGCTCTCAGAGACACCCTCTGCCCCTGTAAAGGAGGACCCCCTTCCCTGAAGGGCTGTCAAACTTAACAGTGTTTGACCCATTTGGGTCAAGATTTGGTCTTTCACTAGAGTGGCGATGGTCCACTGACCAGAAACGCTGACCTCACCACACATCTTGGAGAGCACTTGGCCTCTGCTTTTCTTGGAATCAGGTCGGTGGGGGACAGGGGGGACAATCCTTGGGGGACCCTCACTCTTGTCCCAGCTGCTCTAAACCCCCAGTGCCTGTTTTTTCTACCCCAGCCACGCCTGGGTCATGGATTAAGGGGTAACCTGCCAGTCAGATGAGGTTCTTGAAGGGGTGCAACTAGAGGAAATTGGGGTGCTGTGCTCCAGAGGGATTAGTGAGGGTGGTGTAAGCCACAGAGGTGCAGAGAGAGGCTCTCCAGGGGGTTTCCTGTTTTGCATTTTTATATGCTTTCTGTTTCTATTATTATTATTTTTTTACTTGGTTTTGGCTCTTTTGTTTTTTCCCTTTGTCAGTGTGTTAAGCTACACCCCTTGAAGAGCTCAGGATCAAATCCAGCTCTGCGCTGCCCTGTTGCTCCTGGTGGTGCTCCAGGGATCATGCTGTGATGGACAGGGATGACTCTCTCCAGGACCCTGACCTGGGGTCCAGACTTGGGTGCCAGGGAGGGTCTCCTTCCTCTTTCCGTAGGCTTCTGTATCCATGCTGGGTTTTGATTGTGTCCAGCCCCTCTTGGAGAGCCTGGCAAGCTACCAAGAGTATCTCGCCCGCACGGCAAAGCCTGGCAAGCTACCCATGACATATTCGATATGCCAAACACAGTAACAAGTGTCACAATGGAGACGATTACTGGGCCCGCTTGAGCAAATTGATGAACAACGGGAGGACAGTGACAGTGACAGTGACATTTCTCTTTGTGAGCTGGATGTGGTACTTGTAAGCGTTGGTTTGAAGGAACTTGAGACTCTACAAAGCAGCATAGACCTAGTTCTGTTTTAACCATTGACAAAGCTGTGCAAGTATCAACCCTGTATCAACCTTGAAGACCCCCCCCACACACACACCCAAATTTAAAAGGTTAGGGCCTTGTTACTATGTCTCTTTGTTCGCTCTTGCCCGCCCATCTCACTCTGGTGGTGGGATGATACTGAAGCAGCTCAGCTGGATGGTTCAAAGTCAAGGTGTCTCTCTGCCATGACCATACAAGTGGGGCTGGAGACTCCACTTCCAAAAGGCTTTATTTACAGCTGGAAAGTTGGCAATGCTTATTAGCAGGAAGCATTGGCCCTTGCTCTACATGCTCTCGCTACAGAGTTCTCACCCAGTGGAGTTGGCATTCCCACAGAGGGTGACCTGACCCAGACCTCACACACCACACGAGAGGCCACACACCACACACCACCCTCTCAGGGGCCAGCCCTGATTCAACAGGCAGCTGTGTGAATCTTGATAGCACAGGCTGGAATGGAGAGTGGCCACGAGGCTCAGAAATCAGGACTCCAGTCTCTATGGTCATTAAGGTGATGACCGAGAATGTCAGGGGAGAGGTCGAGAAGCCTGGATCCTGGGGTCACGGTGCCTGGGCCCGGGACTCTCAGCCATGTTTCCTGGTAAGCGGGATCTGACATGTGTATTGTCTTTGCAGGTGAGGTACAAGAAAGTCTATGAGAAAAACAAAGGGAAGATGAGAGAAATGGAGCACGGAGATGAGATCAAGAGAAGGTTGTGATTGTTGGAATTATGTGCACAAGGAAGTAATTTTAACAGTCTTATAAACCACAGAATCTCAATCAATTAAAGTTTTTTCTTTAAAGAGTTGAGAGGTATCATTAATTACCCTTCACCCTTCCCAACCGCACATGTTGCTGTCTTGCTGTCTGGACACCAACTCTCAGAGTGTCTGTGAATGAATCTCAGTGCTCTTTAATGCCTTTAACAAGCTTACAAAGCTTCCCCTGATGGCTCTGGTTTTCCTTAGGCACTGCCAGGTTTTCAGAATAGAAATGGACTCCTTCCGCAAGAGACCGCAACCAACTGAGCCAGGAAAAACCTGGGGAGATGGTGGGGGGGGGGCACTTCCTGCCAAGCCCTCAACTTCTGCAAAAACAGAGTCTCAGTAAGAAACATGGCAGGGAACAGCTGGTTGCCCACCTCCACCCACCCCCACTTTCTTCCCATGTATTCTACATTGATAAATAATGAGTATTTCGTTGGTGATGTCTCTCTGCTCACATTATTTAAACTCGGAACATTGAAACCCTGTGGCTTTCATTGGAAATGACCCGTTGACTCATTGTGGAGTGGTAGATAAATATTGTTCTACATTCTAACAGGAGGGAAGGTTATCCATGGGGTGTAATTTCCATTTTCAAAGATAGGCCTGGAGTCTTGGAAGAGCGGCTGTTTTCTTAAAGGTTCTGTCTCGCCATGAGTGAATGTCTCTTCTTCGTTTTGTTTTGTTTTTTTCTTTCATTCTCGCCTGCTAAATCTGTAAATCCTCCTCTGGGTTCTTCCTTTCTTGTCATTGTTGTTGGCCACCACTAATGAGTGTAGCTTCCTGGGTAAATGATCACTATTTCCCTGCTTATGTTGTTATTTTCAAGAGATTTTCACAAAAATGCCATTGAATGTGCCTTGTGTCTTGGCTGAGTAGCTGGGAATGAGGGGCATGACCCAGATGAGTGAGAGAGTGATGGCCCCATAAATTGAGTCATTGTGGGGATACTTAGATGCAGAGCAGGGGACTGGTCCTGGCCTCACAGTTTGTCCCCCTCCTTTGGCATTACTCCACCCCTGCTGGCCAGAAAGGCTTAAGATGCTTTATGGAATACACGCACTCTTTGACAGAAAAATCATGTTCATGGAAACGCCAATGACCCTAATCCAAGAGCTTTGTGAGAGTGCTAGACTCTAATATGTTAAAACTGTCTTTAAATCATTTTAAAATTTTTGGTTCAAAGAATGGATCAAATACAGAGAAGATTACAGAAAACAATTTTAGAACCCACCAGAGGGGCTGGAGAGACAGTGTACACAGCCGCACATTGACGACAGCCCCTCTACAAATCCCCAGCACCATGTATGGTTTGGTCCCATGAGCACTGCTAGGGGTTACTCCTGAGCACAGAGCCAAAAATAGACCCTGAGCACTTCTGAGAGTGGCCCAACCCCACCCCCCAAATTAAAAAAAAACTTGAACTAAAAAAAAATAGAGTTATAGGAGCTGAAATTTGGCATAGATGCCCCAAATCCACCCATCTGTCCCAAGACATATTGTTCAGGAAACAACTCATCTGGTTATAATGTAAATTTAGGCTATGAATCTGTAGCTTTAATTTTATATAGATTTTATAGCATGTATGCATGTATGCTTTGAGCTGATTTTGCCTGTGGGTGAAAAGTTTTAGAGATGCCCATTCTGTCTGCACTTGGGATGAACTACCCCACTCCAAGCTAAGAAAATGTTGGCTTTTGGTACACTCCTTGTAGCCATGCTGATAATATGCTATGATGTAAGTATGTTCTTGCTTTGCTACATGATGTATGATGACGATGAGTTCGCTGTAATGTCCTATAAAAACAGGCTCTTGGATGCCCGAGCTTTGTCTAGTTTTCAGGTGCTTTGAACCTAGCCTAGACCCAGTGGTCTGATCAACTGGTGTAAATAAAGACCTCCTATTCTCCTGCCATGACTCTGTCTTGGTCTGCTTAATGAAGCAAACTCCCGTTACAAGGATCTCTCTTCCTCCTCCTTTCTCATCCCCTTCCCCAGGCAGCCTCCATCTGGGTTGGCACCTCATTCTGCCTCACATTACTCTGTGCACAAGAATGAGTCCTCTGGACTTGGAGCGATAGTACAGCAGGTAGGGCGTTTGACTTCCACACAGTTGACTTGGGTTCGATCCCTGACCTCCCATATGGCCCCCTGAACCCCACCAGGAGTTATCTCTGAGGTGTGGTCCCAACTCCCCTCTTCCTCCCCCAAAATGGACAAGTCATCTATGTCATCTTGTTTGCGCGCCGGAAGCAAGGGCATGAATAGCAACCTCCCCCAGAAAAGCCCTAGGTAGCCACACTCCAAATACTGCCAGGGATTGTTGCCTTTATGAGTTCCTCTGGTTGGGCCATCTTGAGAGCAGAATGGGGCATAGAGACAGAAAGGCAAGCACAAAGACTCATGGGGCAAGAAGGGTGGTGGAGGGATGAAGAGCACAGATGACTTCCCAGGACTTTGATCCCAGACAACTCACCGAAGGAAGCCAGACCCAGAGGAGAGAATGTGTATCTTCAGGTCACACTTCCAGAAATGGGCAGAACAGGGACCAGTTCTGGGCTGTGATACCACCTGGGTTCAATCTTGTATTTCATCCAGCAAACAAGCCCCTGCTTGGCTAATTATCTTACCTCCCCTACCCACTAGGGAAATTGCCAGAAAATTTGCAAATGCCCATGCCCTGAAGACCCTGGCAAGCCTGGACTTCTGTGCTCCTCTGGAGGAAGACAGTACTGATGCCAGTTCGGAGGACAACAAAAGCTTGAAGAGTCACATCAAGTTCTGTGTTTGCTAGGAGTGCCCCCTGGTGGTAGTTGCCTTTCAACTTCCCATCTGAGCAGCAAAGTGGAAGCTTCTGTATATTTCTAAGGCTCCCTTTGACACTCCCTCCCACCTCATCAATGCATCCCTGCTCCCTCCCTAGAAAAAGCAGAATATGTTTGGTGAGGAAGGCCACTATCTCTCCTCCGTTTGCCTTGGGAAGGAATCACAGTTACTTACACCTGACATATAGGTTCTATGTGAGAGAGGCAGAATGTCCTCGTTCCTTGAGCAATGAGTGGTCAGGTGAAGGACACAGATGGTGCTGCCCACCATCACATGTTCAGGATCTATTGTAGAGTCCTACGTTCAGGATATATTGTAGAGTTGGGACTGTTTGTCACAGCTGCGGCCCATCTTTGGCCAAAGCACTGTAGAGTGATGTGTACTCCAGGATGGTGTCTGAAGATGGAAATCCTGATTCCCATCTGGACTCTAGTTTTCCCTGGCTGAGTCAGACTTGGACAAATCACTTTATCTCCCAGGAATCCAGTTGCCAAATTTCTTGAATGGGTAGAATACATAACCACATCATAAGCATTCATCGGCCAAGTGAGGCCATCCCTACCAGATACACTTTTGGGGGGGTGCTTGGTGAGGGCATACCTGACAGATCTCAAAAGTTACTACTTGCTCTTTGTTCCGGGGGTCTGGAGTCAATCCCACTGGTGCTCAGGGGACTTTACAGCGCTAAGGATGAATGAAAAAGTGAGTGTTTTTTTGTTTTTGTTTTTTTAAAAATCACCATCAAATACAGTTTCAAAGCTTTCATGTTTGAGTTTCAGTCATACAATGATTGAACACCCATCCCTCTACCAGTGCTTTTCCACCACCAATGTCCCCAATATCCCTCATCACAGCCCTCCCCCTGCCTCTATGGCAGACAATTTCCCCCATAGTCTCTCTCTACTTTGGGGCATTATGGTTTTCAACACAGATACTGAGAAGTTATCACATTTGGTCCTTTATCTACTTTCAGCACTCATCTCCCATCCCCAAAAATCCCTCCAACCATCATTGACTTAGTGATCCCTTCTCTATTCCAGCTGCCTTCTCCCCCAGCTCATGAGGCTGGTTCCACTATGGAGCAATATTCCTGGCCCTTGTCTCTACCATCCTTGTGTGTCAGTCTCAAAAACTGAATTGGTATGATTCTTCACATCATTGCCTATACTTATTAGATGGGGCTCCACATTCAGCTCTAAGCAAGTCACATAATACAAAGTTGATGAATTATGAGTCATATTCTCCACAAGATAAGAACTATCTCTATCTATCACTATCATCCCATTATTCATCGATTTCCTTGAGCAGGCGCCAGTAAAGTCTCCTACCCCTGCACCTGGCTGTCTTCACCAGGGGCCCCTCGAAGGGGGACGGGTTGAGTTTCCCTCCCCACCCAGAGCAGAGCTCCAGCAGCCAAAGACCTCCAGAACCCAGCCCAGCCAGCCATGCTCAAGACCACTCTCCACACGCTCGGATGAGCCTCACACATTAAGGAACTGGCAGAGGAATCCAGGTGTGCGGGACCCAGGGCTGAGATCTCCAAGCATGCTTGAATCTGGACTGGGCCTCCTCCACCCAGAAACACCCCCCCCCATCTTTCAGTAGCTAGGCATTACACCCACCAACTGTTCCCGACGCTGTGTAATCCCATCATGGTCAAGACCCAGAGACTATAAAACCAAGCTCCCGGCAGCCTTGCAACCTCTTACAAGATAAGAACAAACCAATTACTAAGGGAAGTCAAAACCATTCATTATACTGGATCCAGTTAGAAATGGTTTTTTTTTAGATCTTCCCAACAGATGGAGGTGCTGTTGAGACAAACTTGGTACATGGTAAGTTGGCAAGAACAGTCCCCCAAATTTGTATAACCATCGACATTGTGCTTCTACTTTGAAGAATCCAGATTATCCTTTTCTCTGGAAGGTGTGGAAAATGCCTCTTGTACACAAAGCATGGGCTGTAGATCTCTGAGTCTCTCCAGACCCCTCCCAAGTTTTAACATAGGATGCCAATACAGGGGTTGAATTACTAAAAGAATAGATGCTCCCAAATGATTTGATGTACCTTATATCAACTTGGATTCATTGCTAAAGCCTATATTCCCTGATCAAAGTGGCTCTGTTGCTCAATGCACTAAGTACAGGGCAGGTGTGGGGAGCCAGATGGGCCCAGTGAGTACTCAGATCTCACCTTCCCTGTGGGGCTGTGGACCAGAGGTTCCTCGGCCCTGTTCCTTTTGGGAGTCTGCAAAGCCCCAGAGGAAAATGTCACCTACTTGTAGAGAAGGGAGCTCCCTAATTTCCAAGACACAGAGGAAGAAAGGTATGTTCACCCACAAGGTCACTATAAGGAAATAACAGTGATGGGAGTCTCAAAGCAACCGCATCCATTTGTCTCAACTGAGGAGGCTGGAAAGCCTGAGACTCGGGTCTGTGCAGGGTCAGCTTCCAGCGATGACTCTCCTGACGAATGAGGCTTCCTTCCCTGTGTGTCCTCAGGTAGCAAGTAGCACCTCTCTGGGGTTGCTGGTCCTTATAGGCACCCACCCCTCGCAGAGATTCACCGCTATGATCTTCTCTTAGTCTAAAGACTACTCCACAAAGTCCCCAACTCCAAACCCAATGTTAGGCTTAGAATTTCCCCCATGTGCTGAAAAGTATCATGTTAAGCGAAATGAGTCAGAAAGAGCGGGATAGACACAGAAAGATTGCATTCATCTGGGGAACATAAAGCAACAAAACGGGAGACTAACACCCAGGAATGGCTGAGATTAGTACCAGGAATTTTGCTCCATGACTGGAAGGCCAGCCACATGTGCTAGGTGAAAAGGAAGCTCAGATAGAGAAGAGAGCACCAAATAAAGGGTGTTGTGAGGACCCTCCCAGGGTGGGAGAAGCATGCTAAAAGTAGTCTATAGACCAAACATGATTGCCACTCAATGCCTCTCTTGCAAAACACAGTACCCAAAAGAAGAGAGGGAGAACAAGGGGTAATACCCTGCCACAGAGGCAGGATGGGACGGGGGGGATGGGGGGTGGGGGGGATGCTGGGACCCGTGGTGATGGATGACGGGCACTGGTGGAGGGATGGGCACTTGATCATTGTATAACTGAAACCCAAGCACAAAATTTGTAAGTCTATAACTGTACCTCATGATGTTTCACTAATAAAAAAAGAAAAAAAAAAGAATTTTCCCCATGTGCATTGGGAGCGGGGGGACACAATCCACCCTCACCCTGGAGCCCAGGTTTGCATCCCCAGTGGGACCTCCGTGTGCTTTCATAGATGAAGAAGTTTCATTCCAGCACCTTCCTCCTCTCCAGAGCGGACTCCTTAGAGAGGAGGAGTGAGGAGTCCTCACTGGGGGAAAAAGAGGTGCTTGCCTCATACATAGGTGACTTTCTCTTGCATTGTCTCCCAAGCAGTTGACTTTCTTTTGTGGACTTTGCAGACACTGCAGACCCCACTAAAGGAACAGGGCCAAGGGACCTCTGATTCACAGCCCCACAGGGGAGCTGAGATGTGGGTGTTCAGTGGACTAGGGGCCAGGGAGAAGAGAAAGCTGTGGAGAAGCTCCAATGGTCCCCATAACGTGCCTCCATCCTGAGGTTCCCCTAACTGTCTCTCTCTGGGTTCCATCTCAGGCAGTTGGTGACCACCAGCCGATCCATGGGGGGAGGGGGGATGGCCATGAACACTGGCCAATCAGGCTTCTCAGCAGTTGGTGGAAGGACAGTTAACTGCCATCCCTTTACCACACACACACACACACACACACACACACACACACACACACACAGAGCTCCACCTGGAGGAATCAGCTCTGAAAGGGGCAGGAAGCACCAAAGAAGCTGTCGGACACTTCTTGGTCACAACATGGAACTGAGCCCAGCAGGTCAGGCCCAGGACACAGACTGGCTGCCTTGGGGCTGCAGGAGAACAAGTGCTCTAGAGTGAACTGAGGCCCGGGTCCTAGGGGGCGGGTCTGCAGATCTGCTTGGGCAGAGGATTCCCTGTCCCCTGGCGGCGGCCCCCCTGTCAACTGACGGTCAGCACTGGGCAGTCTGGGGAACAGGGGAGAGACAGAAGGGACAAGGCAGAGCTGAGGGCCCGCTCCTCCAGGGAAGGTGTTGGGGTGCGAGTGGCCCCCACCCAAAAGGGCAGCTGGGGGCGTGGCCTGACTCCTGACTGCAGGGGCCTGGGCAGGTCCCTGGGCGGTCTCTCTTGCCCCCTTCCTCCTCCCGTGGGTCCAGAGCCTCCCCTGAAGAAGGCAGAGGGGCCTGGGGATCCTCAGAGTCACCCTGTGCGGGGCCTGGGACAGGGTGCCACACGCAGCTCACACTCCTGCAGGGACAGATGGGCCTGCTGACCCCCGGGCATTGCCACCTCCAGACCATCAGTGGGTCCCATCAACCGTTTGGGGGCAAGGTGGGGGCGGCACAGGCCACATTGGGATGCTCCCTGCTCCCCTCCTGCTCCCAACCAGTGCCATTTCTGTTGGGAGCAGACAGGGAGGGAGGGAGGGATGCCAGGGGAAGAGCCACCCAGGACAGAAGGGCTAAGAGCAGAGGGAGGGAGGCGAGCGCCCAGCCAGCCCTTCAGAGCAGGGGGCCAGTGCTTGGGAGTGCCACAGCTCCAGACCGCGCCCAGAGCCTCTGTGGGAGTCTCATGCCCAGACAGGGCAGCGCAGGGCAGCGCAGGTCCTCCTCTAACCCCCTGACTGGCTTTGCTTCTTCAGCTCTGGGACCAGCCCTCCAGCTCTGCCACATGCTCCGCCCAGCGCTGGCCCTGAGCAGGGGCCCCAGCCAGTGGGGTCCCTGCGCCCCAGCAGGACCCCAGCAGCCTCAGCAGCACCGCCAGAGAGAGAGGACGCTTCCTGATGCAGCAGGCACCCAGGGGACACACAGGCCTGCCCGCCACCCCGCCCAGCGACCCAGGGTCAAGGCGAGGCCCTCCCTGCAGCTCAGCACAGGGCTCCCCGCAGGCTGCTCTGGAGGTCCGTGGGCAGGGAAGGTGGGAGCAGGTTCGGGCTCCCCCCGCCCCCCTCCCCCTGCAGGCCGACCGACCCCATCGCTCTGGGCCTGGGTCCCCCATAGACTTGCTTTCAGCCTTGCACACCCCAAAGGCCACTCTGGGGTCGAGAGGGAGGGGGGCATGCGGGTGGGCTGCAGGGAGGGGACGCCCTTGCTCCCTGCCTGTCAGCCCTTGGTTGCTGCTGTGGGGCTTTCTGCTGCTCAGGCATTTGAGGGACTTCTGACGGGAGGGGAGGGGAGGGGAGGGGAAGGGAGGGGAGGGGAGGGGAGGGGAGGGGAGGAGAGGGGAGGGCGGGACGCGGGACACGACGGGACTACAGGGCAGAGGCAGGTGGAGGAGGGGTGGGTGAGGAGTGAGGGAAGGGGCAGAGAGGGCAGGGGAGAGTAGGGACAGCAGAGCAGACAGGGCAGGACAGGGGAGAGAAGGCAGGGTAGGGCAGAGCAGGGCAAGGCAGGGAAGGGCAGAGCAGCAGGGCAGGGCAAGGGGCCCAGAGTCCACCTGTTGCCCCTGCAGCCTGAGAATGGGGTTGCTGCGACACGGGGACTCCCTGGGACCCCGGCCCTGTGCCTGGTGGGGGTGTCCAGTCTGGCCTGGCCTGTGCGGGAGACCCTGGGAAGCAGCCTGGGGTCGGAGGTCCTCATGCACCCCCTTTCCCACTGTTCTTCGGCCCCACAGCTTGAAGCCGCTGGACGCCAACAGCACTGAGGAGGCCGCGCTGGCCTGTCCCGTCCCGCCAGGAGCTGCCCCGTCCTCGCCTCGCACCCGGCTCAGCAGGGCTGGGCTGACAACGGGACGTTCTGCCTCCCGCTCCCCCTCGGGTCCCAGGAAGTGGTGGGGTGACCACCCCTGGACTCTGCTCTCAGGACCCCCCTAGAGAGCCCTGGGCAGAAGGGCTGCAGGGCTGCGGGGAGCCGGGGTTAAGGGGCAGGAGGTGGCCGGGGCAGGGGTAGGGAGGCTGATTTCTCAGGCAGCGCGACACGCTGATCAATGTGCCTGGGCAATTGAGGGGTGACTCTTTATTCCTGTAGTACGCAGGAGACTTTCGGAGTTGGGTTGGGGAAGGGTGTGTGTGTGGAGGGGGGGCTCTGCTGACTGAGTGTCTCTGTGCAGGACTAGGAGACGCGGGTCTGGGAGGGCGGGTCCGCGGGCCCCTTTGCCTCCGCGACCCCCCTGAACCCCGAGCTGCCCTCCCCCCTCCCACACACACACACCTCCTGCCTCAGGCCCCTGCGGGGAAAAGTCAAGGGTGTTTGCTTAGTCGCCCCCAGCGTGGGCATGTTCGGTTCTCTCCTGTCTGAGGACTCATTGGTGGTGCCCATGCCCGGCGGACCTCAGGGTCAGGGCAGGGGACTGGGGGCTGGGGTTGACGCTCAGTCAAGTGGTGTGAGCATCACTGGCCCCGAGGGAGACTCCAGTTCCAAGTACCTGGAGATGAAGTGAAGGTCCCGGCTCCAACCCAAGGAAGGATCCCTGCAAGCCAGCTTGGTGTGGTGGTTCATGGGGGGTGGGGGGGGAGGGGGGAGGAAAGGCGAGGGAGGGGAGGGAGGTGTTATTCAGCCGATTCGGGGGAGGTCAGGGACTTCACCCAGGTCTATTCAGGATCTAAAGGGTGGATTAGGCTTCTCTCTCTGGAAGGGTTTATAACCCGGTCGTTCTGGGTGCGTCACTCTCAGCGTGACTTCTAATAATTCCCTGTTCTCTCCCTTATCTTGGGAGCTCCCTGGCTGGTTGTCTTAGGGTCCTAGAAACTAACTTTGGATCACTTAGCTCAAGCTTAGACTATTTCTCCCATCTTGCCTCCCTCTTTTGAATTGACATTTTCTATCTTAGGCGAGACTTTTGCAAAGTTTCTCTGCTGATTTTTTTTTTCTATTACTTTGCCCCATAATCATCCTGTTTGGTGGTTTCTGACACAACATTGTTTGAACCACAACTTAAGGGCTTCATGTTTAGTATTAGGGAGAAAGGGTGGGTGTTGAAGGAAAAACAAACATGGCGGGCTGATAGTCACCTGATGCTGTCAACAAATGGCCACACCTGAGAGCTTGCAGGGGCCACGGGGTGGGGTCACGCCCAACCCTCCTCCAGCTCTCCTCCAGGAAGCTTCGGTATTAGCTCTAAGCAGGGAAACTCACTGAAAGTCACCCAAGCCCCCTCTCTGAAGGACTCATTTGCTCTTGCCGTTTCCCAATTCTCTGTGAAGAACAAACTGTTGTTTGACTTCTAATGTTTTTCTTCTTAGGGTCTTGGCGATTAGGGAGTGTCATTAAGTAGTTGTCATCCGCGTCCCAGGAGTGGCCTAGGGACTTCATGTCTCCCAAAGAGGCCTTGTCCCTAGTTCAAGATGCCTCTGAGGTGACCCCGGCCTGCCCTTGGCCTCATCCCTCCCCTTAGTGTTCCTTCTGTCAGCTGCCATCCTTACACTCCCTGTGTTGAGCCTCAGAGCCTCCCTATTCCAGGCCCCTATGGGCCCCACAACAGAACACAAGGTAAGAAGCCGGGAAGCTGAGTGAGGGGTGCCAGGAGTGTGGGGTTGTCCAGGCTTTATCCCACCTGGCCCAGAGCCTGGAGTTCGTTGAGACAATTCTTCCTGCTGGGTGGCCACGGGGTCACCAGGAGCCAATTTCCCCTCTGGAGTTCTAGGAGACTTTTATACCCCTGGGACTTCCCGCACTTGATCACTTGATCACTTGATATCCCGTTACTCATCGATCCATTGTATTTATTGGATTTGGCATATCGAATACACCACGAATAGCTTGCCAGGATCTACCATGTGGGTGGGATATTCTCGGTAGCCTGAAAACACAACATAAACTTTACAGGTGTTCCTATTCAGGCTTATGTGCTAGTATGATACTCTCAGTAGCCTGCTGGGTTCTCTGAGAGCGAGAACTTGAGAATAAGAAGTTGTGCGGCCACGAATGAGCTTCCAGGAGCTTGGTGTTCTAGTCTCTGGATCCTGGCCGTTGATGGGGTTACATGGCACTTGGTGGATGTAACTGTCTAGCTACTGGAAGACCCAGTCCCGAACCGTGCAGGCTTGGAGATCTCAGCCCTGGGTCCTGCACACCTGGGTTCCTCTGCCAGTTCCTTTATGCATGAGGCTCCTCCAAGCATGTGGAGAGTGGTCTCAGTGTGGCTTTGGCTGGGTCCTGGAGGTCTTCAGCTGTCGGGCCCTGGTGAGGACAGTCAGGCACGGGGGTAGGAGACTGCTTTGTTTTCTTCTGGGAGCTTGGTGTTCTAGTCTCTGTATTTTGGCCGTTGATGGGGTTACATGGCACTTGGTGGATGTAACTGTCTAGCTACTGGAAGACCCAGTCCCGAACCGTGCAGGCTTGGAGATCTCAGCCCTGGGTCCTGCACACCTGGGTTCCTCTGCCAGTTCCTTTATGCATGAGGCTCCTCCAAGCATGTGGAGAGTGGTCTCAGTGTGGCTTTGGCTGGGTCCTGGAGGTCTTCAGCTGTCGGGCCCTGGTGAGGACAGTCAGGCACGGGGGTAGGAGACTGCTTTGTTTTCTTCTGGGAGCTTGGTGTTCTAGTCTCTGTATTTTGGCCGTTGATGGGGTTACATGGCACTTGGTGGGTGTAACTGTCTAGCTACTGGAAGGCCCAGTCCCGAACCGTGCAGGCTTGGAGAACTCAGCCCTGGGTCCCGCACACCTGAGTTCCTCTCCGGTTCTTTTATGTGTAAGGCTTACCTATGAGTGTGGAGAGTGGTCTCAGCGTGGCTTTGGCTGGGTCCTGGAGGTCTTCAGCTGTCGGGCCCTGGACAGTCAGGGTAGGAGACTCTGCTTTGTTCTCTTCTGGGAGCTTGATGTTCTAGTCTCTGGATCCTGGCCATTGATTGGGTTACATGGCAGTTGGTGGGTGTAACTGTGTAACTGTGGACTTCCCCACAGATTTTTTTTCCCTTACCCTGGGCTTCCCCCCACCCCATCCCAGAGCCCTTCCCACGCTGAGTCTGTGCTGCAGAGGGATCCAGCCCACCTATTATACTTTTCTATCCCACAATCTGCTGCTGCCCCCCTAGAAGCAAGAGCTGCCTCCTTGAGCCGCGTTTTCCAGGTGAAGCAGAGGGGTGTTGACTCACAGTGGTGGGGGGGAAGGGGAGAAACATTGCATCCTCAGCATCAGAGGTCAGCAGGAGGGTTGCTTGCTTCCTTGGGTTGCCTAAGTATGAGTGGAATGCCACCGAGAGGATAACATGGAATCCTCTCCCAAAGTCCTGAGCAGGCAGGCTTCATGTGGGGGTGATGGGATTGGGATAGGGGGTGGGAAGGAGCCACAGAGTGCAGTGGGCGGGGTCAGACCATGAAAGCTCTTGCATTGAAGTCAGAATGGAGGTCGAGGGCTCAGAGGCGCACACAGGGCTGTCAAAATTAGGGAGCAAGGCAGCATGGGTACCCAGCATGGATACCCCCCACCCCCACCCCTCGCCCTACCTCCGGATCTCACACCTGTGGTTTGCCAAGTTCTGATCACGTGACCCCAGCACGCAAAGTTCAGCCCCAAGGGTAGACAGGACACTGGAGATGTTAGGGAACAGGGAAGACACTTACCTGGCCCCAAAGCGGGGTCTTCCCCTGGAGTCCCAACAGTGCTGAGGGGACATCGTGCAGGAAGTCCTGCTGCATGGAGCAGGGATAAGAGATCAATGACCCTTCGCCCCCACAATCCTTGCAAGACGCTCACAAGCATTGAGGAGGCATGCTTTTCTTCTCTTGGACTGAAATACTTTTATTTCTGTTATTATAATACCACAATGCTGTTGTTATGAATGGGACCTTTCCTTATTTCTATGTCCTTCAGAGCTCTCTTCATCTTATCCTTGACCTCAAATGTCATCCTTTTTTTTTTTTTAAATGTGGATGCGGTTGCTCTCTTTCTCCTCTGGGCTGAAAATCTTTGGCCGTGCTTTTTCATGGGTCACAGGTAAATTCTATGACTGGTTTGCCTCTGGTCTCACCTTTGGATTCTGTGCTCATCCTTTTGGGATAAACTTGTATTTGATTGGGTGGCGTCTTAAGTCTTAAGGCTCAAGTTCTGTAAAAGTAACTTAAGGACTGTGCCACGGGTTCTAAATCACTTTATTGTGATTCATCATGATGATGTGTGGGATAATTTTTACCTAACAGAGGAAAGTGAAATAGATTGTATGTGCCAGACGTTTTATAATGGGAATAGAAAGCTATATTGGATACTGACAAAAGTGCTGTGTGCTCACTTCTCAGCTTAGATCAAGGACCCTGATCCTTCAGGTTCTCTCTATGCCCCAATGTCATATTTCCTTCGCATTCAGGGTAATCACTATCTTACATGTTTATGCTTATTAGTCATTCGCTTTTTTTTTTCCCGCATCACACCCGGCATTGCACAGCAGTTACTCCTGGCTCATGCACTCAGAAATTATTCCTGGCGGTGCTTGGGGGACCATATGGGAAGCTGGGAATGGAACCCAGGTCGGCAGCATGCAAGGCAAAAGCCCTACCCACTGTGCTATCGCTCCAATCCTGTCATTCACTTTCTTCACCGTTTCACTACATTTTTTTACCTATCCTCAGAATTAACTGATTTTGTTTTTCCTAGGACATTATTATTTTGTGTCCCATTGCAGATATTGTTTAATAATACTGCACAACCACCCCAGGAACGTCAAAATAGACATTTCAAGCTGTGTAACTAGTGGAAAGTAGGGCTTCGTAGTTGGGATTGGATGAGGAAACTAGAATGGATCCAGGTTGGACGTATGGCTGAAGTATTCTATTTGAGTGACAAAAAGAAGTTCAAGGGAATAAAACCAAATGTGTATTTGGTTGTGTCATGTTCTCTAATCACACTGTCCAAATCAAGACACAATGGCAAGCCAAGAGTCAGTGTCATTACACTGTGGAAACATTCCAGGTTGGCAATAGTGGTAGTTATTAGCCTTCACTGACAATGTAATGTTAGCGCTACAAAAATGATTTTTCCATTGCTTGCAAAAAAAATTGCTTTCTAGACTTTGCAATTGACATAATGCTTTTTTGGTACACAATTGTACAATTCCGGGGCAGGTGTTGTAAGACATGCTACTGATTATGTAACTAGCATAACTATAAAAAAAAATTCAAAGTAGATGATGGTGTAATTTTAGGTTGGCTTAACATTGGCCTGAAGAAATGTCCACTGGGCTGGAACATAGGGTTTGTGCTTAAAAGGCCTGGGTTTGGTCTCCAGCACCTCAAATGCCCACCCCCCCCCCCCGCACCAAAACAAAAATAATAAAGGCCATATGTTATCTGAATAAAACTTAGTTCTTTTTTTCCTTTTTAGTGAAATAGTTTTATTGATAAAGAAATGTGGAAGAGAGAGAAAGAGAAAGAGAAGGAGAGGGGGGAAAGAGAGAGAGGGAATATAGAATGGAAAAAATCTAGAATGTAATTTTGCTGTATATTTACTTTTGCAGTTAATTGGGGCCAAAGTGTTTTATAGCTCTTCAATGATAAAAGTTAAACCAGTCAGTCATGTTGATTTTTAAAATTATTAGTAAAGACAAGAAGTACAGGGCCTGTGAGACAGTACAGTGAGTAAGTTGCTTGCCTTGTCTGAGGATAACCTGAGTTTGATCCCCTGCACCTCACATGGTTTCCTGAGCACTGACAGGAGTGATCTCTGAGCACAGAGTCAGAAGTAAGCTTTGTGATGTAAGTAGTAAGGGTGTGGCTCAAAAAACAAAAGAAAGGGGGTGGATTTACCTGGGTCCAATCCTCAGCACCACTAGAAGCAAGAAGGGAAAACTTTTATAAGTTTTTTAAGTGTAAGACTGGAAATCATAAAATACAGGAAGAAAATTAGGTAAAACTCTTCAACTTGGCAGTAACAGTATCTTGGGAATGCTACGGCAAAGGGGGGAAAGAACAAAGTAAAACAGAGGAACTACAAATGGAAAACTTTGGCACAGTGAGAAAAGACATAAAATGATAAACCATGAAATAAATACAAAATGCTTGCAAATACATAAAGGGGTTAGTGCTTTTAAAAGGCAGAAATGGAGTCCAGGGTAGTGGATAACATGGGTTTGTGCTTGCTCCTCCTGCAGTTTAGGTTTATTGAGTTACTCCCACAACAGTGCTCCTGAGGCACACCCAATTCCATCAGGCACTAATAATGCTACATTGCTTTTTTCTTTCTTTCATGCCCTTTGCATGGCTTATCTAACAATGTCTTTTTTGTATAGACACAGGAAGACAGTTGATACTATGTTCTTGTAACATGGGAGTTAATTGACTTCAAATAATACTCCTGGGCATCTGTCATATTTACCTGACTTCAGCCTCAGTTACCCTTACTTCCTAACACCCCCAAAAGAAGGGCAAAAATGGACCCAGGACAAGCTGTAAGCTACCCTGGCATCAGAAAGGGGTCAGGTAAGTGCCATAAGAAGTATAAGAGCACGGTCAAGGAACAAACTCTGTCATGACCCCAAAAAAAGTAACTGAAGGACCCTGCTGGGGTTAGGAAAGACTAACCTGGCCTGAGGACTGTAGTCTGGGATATATATCTCCAGGAAGAGCCAACCTTTAAGCTTAATTTATCTCTGTGTTTATACAAAATGACTAGAAATACTAGTAAGAAGTAAATTTATTATGATTGTTTAAATGGGTTACTAGCTGAGGAAAAGAGAGAGCAATACACCCTAGATGAAGTCCTGCCCTTGAGTGGATCTCCTAGTAATCTAGAATGCTGGATCCTCATATGAGATTTTGTCTAAAAGTTAATCTCTTAGAATTTCCCCTGAAGAAGCAGCTTCACATATGTTTGTTGTTATGACAATGTTCAATCCCACCTATATGTACCCCCACCCTTTATGATTTCTTTTTCTTTTTTTTTCTTTTTTTTTTTTTTTTTTTTGCTTTTTGGGTCACACCCAATGATGCTCAGGGGTTACTCCTGGCTCTGTACTCAGGAATTACTCCTGGTGGTGCTTGATGCTCGGGAGACCATATGGGATGGCAGGGATTGAACGTGGGTTGGCCATGTGCAGGGCAAGCACCCTATCTACTGTGCTATCACTCTGGATCCACCCTTCATGATTTCTATGTAACACTGCTGTAAGGAGGGAGAAGGAGGAGAGAAAGTACTATGCTGTAAGGGGAGAGATTGAACTATACTAGGGAAAGGGAAGCGAAAGAACTATGATGTTTTGGGATCATTATCACGATCACGACCATCCTGTTGTTCGTCGATCGCCTCGAGCAGGCCCCAGTAACGTCTCGTTCGTCCTAGCCCTGAGATTTTTTAAAAAGTGCCATATTAAAGGCTCTTTCAGGGTTAGGAGAATGAGACCCATCACTGTTACTGGTATTTGGTATATTGGGTACGCCACGGGGACTCTGCCAGACTCTGCCGTGTGGGCACATTACATTCGGTAGCCTGCCATTTTGTCCAAAGTAAAAATGAGATAAGATGTTGCGCTTCGGGGAGCTGGGTTTTATAGTCTCTGGGTCTTGGCCATTGATTGGATTACACGGCACCGGGGGCCAGTTGGTGGGTGTGACCCCTGCCTACTGGAAGGTGGAGGATCTGGGTGGAGGATGCTCAGCCCTGATCCGAGCAGGCTTGGAGATCTCAGCCCCGGGACCCGCCTGCCTTTGTTCCTCTGCCAGTACCTTCATGCGTGCGGAGAGTGGTCTCAGCATGGTGGTGGCTGGTTCTGGAGGTCTTTGGCTGCCGGAGCCCTGGTCGGGGTGGGGAGGGAAACTCAATCCGCTCCCCTCCAAGGGGCCCTGGTGAGGACAGCCAGGCGCGGGGGCAGGAGACTCTGCGCTGTTCTCTTCCGGGAGCTGGGTTTTATAGTCTCTGGGTCTTGGCCGTTGATGGGATTACACGTTGATGGGATTACACGTTGATGTTTTGGGAAAGAGGAGAAATTACTGTGCTGTAAGGGGAGAGATCAAACTACGTTGGGGAAGAGAGAAATAAACTACCAACTAGCATGAGACTCTGTTTCTCTATTTGCCCTTTTCCTGCTCCTTCATCTGTCGCCATTGACTGGCCTGGAGTGGCGGTTCTCTGGCCACTAAATCCTCATGTCCCTCCCGCCCATGCTTCTTTGAAACTCACACCAGGAGTTTAGGCATATGCCTTGTATACAGCTATTCATTCTCTGGTACCACATGGTCCCCTGAGCACTACAGATGTGACCCTAGAGGGCCCCAAGCACAGCCAGGGTTACCTGGATAATCCCCAACTCTGAAGGACCTAGGCAGTATTGAATCACGTTCTTGAATGCCAAGAATCTATAGGAGCGGGGCTGGAGTGATAGAGTGGACAGGGTGTTTGCCTTGCACACGGCCAACCTGAGTTCGATTCCCAGCATCTCATATGGTCCCCCAAGCACTGCCAGGAGTAATTCCTGAGTTTAAAACCAGAAGTAGCCCCTGAGCATCACTGGGTGTGGCCCAAAAGGAAAAAAATAAGAGTTCATAGCAGCATCTAGAAATTCCAGATACTATGAAGTGGCTTCTTGAATTGTTAAGGTGATTCTCCATGAGACCCAAACTACAACAAACTTAAAAATGTACCCGTCAAGGAGGCAGGTTGAAGGAAATCTGAGGACACTGGTGGAGGGAAATGGGCACTAGAACTGGGATTGGGGTTGGAACATTGTGTGCCTGAAACTCAACAATGAATAACTTTGTGAATGGCAGTGCCTTAATAAAAATTAAAATTAAAAAAATTCTATGGTGTACATAAGGCAAAGTTTTAATTATTAAAGCAAAAGAATGGAGGGGCCAGAGCGATAGCATGGCAGGTAGGGTGTTTGCCTTGCACGCGGACGACCCGGGTTCAATCCCTGGCATCCCATGTGATCCCCCAAGCACTGCCAGGAGTAATTCCTTAGTGAAGAGACAGAGCCAGGAGTAACCCCTGAGCATCGCTGGGTGTGACCCAAAAAATAAAAACAAAAACAAAGAATGGAAAAACTGAGACCAGAGAGATACAGCAGGCAAGGCACTTCTCTTGTGTGTGACTGACCTGGGTTTGGTCTTCAGCACCACATATGGTCCCCCAAGCATGATCAGAAGTGATTCCTGAGCACAGAGCCACAATTAAACAATGAGTACTGGTGGTTGTATCACCCATTAAAAAAATTAAATAAGATACATTTTTAAAAACCAATTGCTAAATTAAACCAAAATCCTATTCTACCAGGTGAAGAAATTACAACTTTGGAGGTTTTCTTTACCTAATATAGAAATCACAAAGTTTCCCTTTTCTACAAGTTTACTTGTACTGAGTTCTAAAACTTCATTATAAAATTTCATTGTACACTAATTCAGAGAAACATCTCCAGGAGGGTTAATGAAAATGCCCTTCACAAACTGCCTAAAGATCATGCAATTTATTTTTTTGTTTTATTTCAAAGTTTGGAGTAATTCTGGCACAACAATGTCTTGATCAGTTTTTGTCCATATGCCCCTAGGAGACATGTCCAAGTGTGTTCAAAGCTGCCTTATTTGTATTTGCAAAATGTCCTTGGACTCACAAAGACAAATTAGTATGACAAATTAGTATGACAGCCACTAGGTGAGTTGAGTGCAACACTGCACTCCGAAATTGAATTAAATTCAACTGTGTTCTCATGGAGGATTGGCAGCATTGTCCTTCAGGTGAGTCTGCTGTGTGGCAGATCTCACCTGAAGGCCTGGTGAAGACACATGGGAGATGCTTGCTTCCGAGTATAACTTGCTCTGGCCATTGGAATATTTGTGGAAGCATTACAAGCTAGTGACAAAAATATGCTCCTGGTTGGCATGTTCTCTTGTGCTCTTGCCTTTGCCCTGTGAGATGCCTCAGACACTGACCCCACTGTATCTGGGGGAAACACACCAGTGCAGGCATGGACCCAATCACAAACCAGTATCTGCAGCTCAAACTCAGCGACCCCTTGGAGACATGAGAATGAACTGCTAATAGCTATTATATTGCTGTATTAAAGGATTGCTATGCTTCACCTCTGCGCTTAAAGGTGTGAAAATTCTTGCAAATATTTCCAAATACGCATAATAAAGTTTTATAAGCACACGATGTGAAATGGAGAGATTGATGAAATTCAGGACAGTGTTTATTCTTCGCTTGAAGGAAATACAATTGTTGCATATGTAAAGATCTCAAAGACAATAGTGTGTTAAATTTCTTGTTTTGGGGTCACAGCTAGCAATGCTCAGGCGACCATAATGGGGTGTCAGGGATCGTAACTGGGTTGGCCAAGTATAAGGTCAATGGCCTACCCTCTCTCTCTCTGGTCCCATCTCTACCATCCGTAAGCTGAGAGATGAGTAAACTGGTTCTTTATAAGTACTCTCTATACAAGTAACTTTATCAAATCTCTCAGATGCTTGATTTATACAAGGGGAACAATGTCATGCAAAAACTTTAAGCAGGTTCTATGACCCTAGTACTCTGCCGTGGACTGCCCCAACACGCTTTCTTAGAAAACAAAAGTTATTGAAAGAAATGAGCTCAAGATTTTCTTCAAAAGTTTACCCCCAAGTGATTCTGTGATGTCAAGTATTTCCAGGGAGTGGGGGTGGGGTGGAAACACTAGATTTTTAAAATGTTAAGACCCAATGTCTAAACAAGAATTCAGTTTCAGAGCTATGACCTTCATAGCATTGATGTGGGGGGTGGGGAGGAAGGAAAGGGTAGCTTGGGGGGTATAATCCCATAAAAGATTGCAAGGGTGGGGTGGGAATGGCTTCAACAACGCAAATGGGTTGAAAATCAGAGCTAGTTGAGTAGAAAGTCCTTTGCCAAGACACCAGATCTGATACTTTAAAGAAAGTCAAACTGTGATGACCGTATTTTGAAATATGAGCACCTTTTTCTCCCTTCCCCCATCCCCACCTCCACCCCTTCCCCTGGATACTGTTTGGGCCTCTAGCCCCTGGGAGACCCCAATGTGCCCTCAACCTCCCAAGTATCCTGGTCCATCTGGTAGGTCTGAGGTGCACAGGCTGGGGCCTCATGGTCAAGCTTCTCAAGGTCATAGTTCTATTTCCCAGTGCAAACTTGGCCCATTCCCCAGGCATTGCTGCTCTCCTCTCTTTGAAGCTCCCTACCCCCTGCTTTGACTTCACTGCAAACTCTAGTGTCTTTGTCCCTCACAAGGCCTCCCATTGGCCCTGGATCCCTTCAGCACCATTTGTGCACTTGGAATGGATGGGCGGGGGGGGGGGGGGGGGGGGGCGGTAGGAGGAGGCAAGGCTTTACTCAAGTGGCATCAGGTGAGGTTTCTTTACCCTCACCATGGAAACTTTCGGGGGGGAGGAGTTTTAGAGGTGGCAGAGTCAGTCAGCCCTGAGTGAGCCCGCTGTTCATGCCAGTTCCTTGGGACTCCTGGGCTTAGGAATCCCCAGAAGAGAATACAGCTCTGCGGTGCCTATTTCAAAGATGGCACCTGCTTCTAGCAATAAGCGTATCTCCTTCACCTGTACAATATGGATTATCTCCCAATCCCACCCCTATCAGTGGGCATATGGCACGAGGGTGAGAGAATGGCAAGTACTGGAAGGAGGGAAGGAAGTTTATGGGGTCTTGTTCCCTTCCGGATCAGACTTCTGAGAACTTGTACCACACTTAGCCTGCACCACAATTTGAGGATGAGCCATGGAGCAAGTGGGGTGAAGAGTCGACAAGAGCCTTGAACCCCACCGGGGGCAGGAGCGCCGGGGACCAACCAGGTGAGCACAGACAGCGAGTTTGGAATGCCAAGCCCAAATCGCTCAGGGAGCAGTCTGTGCAGGAAGAAGTGATTCCCCAACTCCTGAGACTTCCCCTGGGCCCTTCCCCCTATAGTGCTTCACACGCAGATCCCGTCTAGCGTGGTCACATGGCTATGGCCAATTTGCTAATGCAGCTGGTGGCAGCTTTCTCCTTCTTACTGTGTCAAAATTAGGTAAGGACCTTGGCTGACACCTTGGAAATTCAAGTACAAATCCAGTGCAGAGGAGATCAATGTCTTTCCCTTAATGGGAAAAAAAAAATAATTGATGGCATCCACTCAGCAAGAAGACAATGTCCATAGGAATTAACATGACCGTAAGCAAAACGAATGAAGCATTGACTACAACTGGAGGAGAAAGAACACCAGAGAATGCAAATGCTGAAAGAAGGTTCAGACATTCTCAAAGGGCTGGTCATACTGACGCCATTTGAGCTAAAATGACCTCAAGCATCCAACACGCCTGCAGGGAGGAGAGTTCTCTATCAGGACTTGAATAGGCGACAGGGCCTGAGCACTTAATGCTCAGCCACATCTTCTTGAGGAATTCTGAAAGCCTGTCATGGCCATTAAAAAAAAAATCACAAGTCACCAGTAAGAGAAGATACTGTTTCTCAAGGAGAGAATTCAAAGCACAGGACGGAATTGGAGGAATATAAAATCGTAAAGAGAAAGCAAGGGACCTTAACTCCAGAAGTAGTTACTCTGTAGGGCCCTCAAAACAACCAACAATGAATCAGTACTAAAGCCAACTGGAATGGAAGAAAACAGAGAATTAAAGACATGGTCCAGCAAGAGAAAGATTTTGAAGTCCAAAGTCAGTGCTACCACCCAGGACGATCTGGTCATGAAACCCTTCCAGAGAGAGGCCCTCAAGTCCAAATTCACCCTGTAGACCCTGCTTGGACCCCGACCAAGTCCCTGACCTCCCCCAAACCCGCTGAACACCCTCCCCCCACCACGACTGTCACACCAAGTTGGCTTGCAGGGATCCTTCCTTGGGTTGGAGCCGGGACCTTCACTTCATCTCCAGGTACTTGGAACTGGAGTCTCCCTCGGGACCAGTGACGCTCACACCACTTGACTGAGCGTCAACCCCAGCCCCCAGTCCCCTGCCCTGACCCTGAGGTCCGCCGGGCATGAGCACCACCAATGAGTCCTCAGACAGGAGAGAACCGAACATGCCCACGCTGGGGGCGACTGAGCAAACCCTTGACTTTTCCCTGCAGGGGCCTGAGGCAGGGGCATGGGGAGTGGGGGCTGCCCTGGGCTCGGGGGAACGCCACCAAAATGCTCCATATACAGGGGCCCGCGGCTCTGGGGGATGCCATCCAAAACTTTCCAACATCAGGGGCCCACGGCTCCACGGATGCCGGCTAAACCCAAGCCAATTTAGAAGCCCGCGGGCCCGGCCTCCCAGACCCACGTCTCCTAGTCCTACACAGAGACACTCAGTCGGTAGACCCACCCCACACACACACCCCCTTCCCCAACCCAACTCTGAAAGACTCCTGCATACTACAAGAAGAAAGAGTCACCCCTCAATTGCCCAGGCACATTGAGCAGGGGGTCGCGCTGCCTGAGAAATCAGCCTCCCTACCCCTGCCCGGGCCACCTTCTGTCCCTTAACACCGCCCCCCAACCCCCCGCCTTGCCAGCTCCCCGCAACCCTGCAGCCCTTCTGCCCAGGGCTCTCTACGGGGGGTCCTGAGAGCAGAGGCCAGGGGCCGCCACCCCGCCACTTCCTGGGACCCAAGGTGGAGCAGGAGGCAGAACGTCCCGTTGTCAGCCCAGCCCTGCAGAGCCGGGTGCGAGGCGAGGACGGGGCAGGTCCTGGCGGGACAGGACGGGCCAGCGCGGCCTCCTCAGTGCTGTTGGCGTCCAGCGGCTTCAAGCTGTGGGGCCGAAGAACAGCGGGAAAGGGGATGCGTGAGGCCCCCCAACCCCAGGCTGCTTCCCAGGGTCTCCCGCACAAGTCAGGCCAGACTGGACACCCCCACCAGGCACAGGGCCAGGGTCCCAGGGAGTCCCTGTGACGCAGCAATCCCATTCCCAGGCTGAGGGGCAACAGGTGGACTCTGGGCCGCTAGCCCTGCCCTGCTCTGCTCTGCCCTGCCTTGCCCTGCCCTGCTCTGCTCTGCCCTGCCCTCTCTCCCCTGTCCTGCCCTGTCTGCTCTGCTCTCCCTACTCTCCTCTGCCCTGCCCTCTCTGCCCCTTCCCTCACTCCTCACCCACCCCTCTACCTGCCTCTGCCTCTGCCTCTGCCTCTGCCCTCCCCTCCCCTGCCCTCCCCTCCCCTCCCCTCCCCTCCCCTCCCCTCCTCACAGCCCCCTCCCTGGCCTTAGAGTCAGAAGCCCCTCAAATGCCTGAGCAGCAGAAAGCCCCACAGCAGCACCCAAGGGCTGACAGGCAGGGAGCAAGGGCGCCCCCTCCCTGCAGCCCACCCGCATGCCCCCCCTCCCTCTCGACCCCAGAGTGGCCTTTGGGGTGTGCAAGGCTGAAAGCAAGTCTATGGGGGACCCAGGCCCAGAGCGATGCGGTCGGTCGGCCTGCAGGGGGGATGGGGGCGGGGGGAGCCCGAACCTGCTCCCACCTTCCCTGCCCACGGACCTCCAGAGCAGCCTGCGGGGAGCCCTGTGCTGAGCTGCAAGGCCTCGCCTTGACCCTGGGTCGCTGGGCGGGGTGGCGGGCAGGCCTGTGTGTCCCCTGGGTGCCTGCTGCATCAGGAAGCGTCCTCTCTCTCTGGCGGTGCTGCTGAGGCTGCTGGGGTCCTGCTGGGGCGCAGGGACCCCACTGGCTGGGGCCCCTGCTCAGGGCCAGCGCTGGGCGGAGCATGTGGCAGAGCTGGAGGGCTGGTCCCAGAGCTGAAGAAGCAAAGCCAGTCAGGGGGTTAGAGGAGGACCTGCGCTGCCCTGTCTGGGCATGAGACACCCACAGAGGCATTGGGCGAGGCCTGGGGCTGTGGCACTCCCAAGCACTGGCCCCCTGCTCTGAAGGGCTGGCTGGGCGCTCGCCTCCCTCCCTCTGCTCTTAGCCCTTCTGTCCTGGTTGGCTCTTCCCCTGGCATCCCTCCCTCCCTTCCTGTCTGCTCCCAACAGAAATGGCACTGGTTGGGAGCAGGGAGCATCCCAGTGTGGCCTGTGCCGCCCCCACCCCGCCCCCAAACGGTTGATGGGACCCACTGATGTTCTGGAAGTGGCAATGCCCGGGGGTCAGCAAGCCCATCTGTCCCTGCAGGAGTGTGAGCTGGGCCAGGCACCCTGCCCCAGGTCCTACAAAGGGTGACTCTGAGGACCCCCAGGCCCCTCTACCTTCCTCAGGGGAGACTCTGGACCCGTGGGAGAGGGCGGGGGTGGGGGGCAAGAGAGACCGCCCAGGGACCTGCCCAGGCCCCTGCAGTCAGGAGTCAGGCCACGCCCCCAGCAGCCCCTCGGTGGGGGCCACTCGCACCCCAACACCTTCCCTGGAGGAGCGGGCCCTCAGCTCTGCCTTGTCCCTTCTGCCTCTTCCCTGCTCCCCAGACTGCCCAGTGCTGACCGTCAGTTGACAGGGGGCCGCCCCCAGGGGACAGGGAATCCTCTGCCCAAGCGGATCTGCAGACCCCGCCCCCTTAGGAGCCGGCGCCTCAGTTCGCTCCTGAGCACTTGTTCTCCTGCAGCCCCAAGGCAGCCACAGTCTGTGTCCTGGGCCTGACCTGCTGGGTACTGGCCAATGCCATGACCTAGAAATGTCCAGAGTTTCGCTGCTGCTGCCTCAGCCCCTGTCAGAGCCGAGTCCTGCTTCTGGACTGTGGGAGGTGGCGGTTCAACGACTCTCTGCCACCAACTGACGAGCAGCCTGATTGGCTGGGGGGTGTGGCCTTCCGCCTCCCCTCCCCCACAGCTGCTGGTCACCAACTGCCTGAGATGGAACCCTGAGAGGGGACCGTTGGGGCTGCCTCAGGCGGAGCGAGAGATGGGGAAACCTGGAGCTTCTCCCCAGCCTCCCTGACTCAGGTCCAGCAGTGCCCCTGTGCCCACAGGCTCCCTGAGTATCTTCCTACGTTTCCTCTGCTGTGTGTGTGCTAACATTTCGCTAAGGTGCCGTCCACAGACCATAGCATTCACCCATTCTAAGTGCATGTGTGTGCCTGAGGGACAGGACAGTGGGGAAGGGGCTTGCCTTCTGTGTGGCCGGCCTGACTTGGTCCTCAGCATCACGTATTGTCCCTGGGGGACACCAGAGGCGACCCCTGAGCACAGAGCCAAGAGTGAGTCATGACGACCACCGGCTGGGTCTCCCCTCCAAAACTAAGCCAATACAATGTGTGCTGGTTTTGAGTACCTTTCCAGAGCTGTGAGTCCTTCTCACATTCCAATTTGTCCAGTCTTTTATCACCGCAATGAAGCAGCACTCAGCAACAGCCGTCATCTCTAACCCACATCGCCGCACCCCATCTTATGACTGCTTTGTCTTCATAAATGCTCCAATGTGGACACTTCATAAAAAAGGAATTCTACTAAATATGCTCTTTCATGTGTATCCTGTTTTCAAAGTTCATTGAGAACATATCCCATCTGATGTCCACTTCCTTATGGCTTTGGAGGGTCTGGCTTTGGTTTGGGTTTGAATTAGGGGCCACACTCAACAGTTTTTGGAGGTTACTTGTGACTCAGTGCCCAGGATCTGTGCAGTGTTTGGGATCTATTGCTTGAACCTTAGGCTCCAGCTTACAGAGCATGCTCTCAGCCTTTTAGTGATGGTCTCAATTCCAGAAGTGTGTGAGTGTGTGTGTGTGTGTGTGAGAGAGAGAGAGAGAGAGAGAGAGAGAGAGAGAGAGAGAGAGGAAAGTGGTGGGCAGAGTGGGGTTTGCCACCCCCACGAGTGCTCAGAAACCATTCAGCACCATGGTTTGAACCCAGGCTTCCTACACACAGAGCATGCACGCAGTCCATTGGATCGGGTATTTAGTCTAAAAACTCATTCCCCTATTGCTAAAAAAATATTGTAAATCACATTTCATATACCCATTTCTCACTGCACAGACATTTGGTTTGGACCGTTTATACTTTATTAAATAGCCTCTTGACATCTGCGTCAGGTGTCAACCTTATTTTCATTTCTTCTTGACTATATCATGGGTTTTGAGAGTTAAAGTATATTGTGCCTTTTGAGGAAATGCTAAAGTGTTTTTCACAGTACCTGCACTGTGCATGGTTCTGTCCAAGTCTGATCTCTGGCCACTCTTTGGGAGTGTCCGCAAAGCAACAGTGCACATGGCCCAAAAAACAAAGCCAGAGCCTGACATCCCCAAGCCTTCTCAGAGTCGGGATAGGCAAACTCCCCTCCACCTCCCTATACATCTGGAAGACCTGCAGCCATACCCACTGTCCCATTCCCACCACCAAAATTTCTTGGATACCTACCCCCCACTAAAGCCCCAACAGCCACACTCACACTCCAGTGGCTGTGACCATGTCTTCAGCCCAGCTGCCTCATCAAACTCTCTATAGTACTAACATCCCAGTTGGAGCACACCAGGCTGAATGGGAATGTAAGGTAGAAGCCGAGCAATCTCAACTAACAAAAACATCAACACCGAAGGCTTAACTTATAACAACAGTTAAGTCATCCCTCAGGTAAGTATTCAATGTCCCCACAATGCAATATAACAATTTCTACAAATTTTCTTTGACTGAAAAATTTTTTTATCATTCTGTTCGCCATTTATGGGTAACAAGCAATATAAAATAAATTATTGTGGGCCTGCTACAGGGGCGGGCTTGAGGGGCGGTTGGGGAAATGGAGACAATGGTGGAGAGGAGGTGACAGTGGTGGTGGGGCGGGTGTTGGAAAATTGAATGCCTGTAGCAAATCATCATGAACAATTTTGTAGACCACAGTGTTTAAATAAAGTATGTGTGTGTGTGTGTGTGTGTGTGTGTGTGTGTGCGCGTGTGTGAAGTCAAAGTAACTGCACCATTGTTTTCCTCCCCTTCCCCCGCTGTTCTGTTGTTGCAATGGCTAGAGTTCAAGTGCCTGGTGGTGTTTGTGCTGATAGTTGTGCTCACACACACTTGGCAGTGGTGCTCCAGGGCTCCCACACTGGGCTGCAGTGCCCATGGGACAGTGCCAGGGATGGCACTCTATGACTGACTTACAAGGCAGAGTGCATAGCAGCCGTCATGCATCCCACAATCCATAGACAAGGGTTCCACTCCCTCCCATGCTGGCTTCTAATGCTGATTCCCATCCATATTATTATTATTATTATTATTATTATTATTAATATAGACAAAGGGTGGTGAAGTAGTAGCGGGAGCTCTGACCTGTACTTCCCTAATGGTGTTGAGAATCACACTGCATGTGCTTGGCCTTTTGTACCTTGCTTTAGGAGGAGTGTCTAGTCATTTGCAATGTCAGTTGAGATGCAGGCCTTTGTGCTGAGCTGAAAGAACTCTTTGTGTATTCTAGATTTTAAAAAGAAACATCAGATGTCATTTGCAGAGATTTCATTCCACTCTGCTAGCTGTTTTCACTGTCTTGGCCAGTGTCCTTTGAACCACAAATTCTTATTTTTGTTTTTTTTAATTTTGCTGAAGTCTAATTTATTTTATCTTCAGCCGCTTGTGTTTGGGGCATCATATCTAGGAAATCATTGCCTAAGTCATAAAAGTGCATTGGCATTTCTCTTCTAATAGTTTTTGCAGTTTGCTAATTTAATCTGAGAGATGCATTTTGAATTAATGTTTGTATATGATGTGAATAGACGTCAACTTGGTTATTTTGCTTGTGATTATTCAGTTGTCCCAGCATGAGGTCGTAGAAAGACAGCAAGATATTCTGGAGACTCATAGGTCTTCATGTTTTGCATATAGGAGACACGGGTTCGATCCCTGGCACTGAATCCCCAAAATACTGAACTGGGAGTAGTCTCTAAGTATCAAAAAAACTGTGATCCAAAGAAGTATATGACCTGAGTGTGCCTTCAAAAACTGAGCAAAAAAAAAAAAAAAAGCAAAAATTTTGTCCTGGAACCACTTGTTGAAAAGACTATCTTTTTCCCCCATTAAATTATTTGGCTTTTTTTTTTTAGTTTGTTAGAATTATTTTTTCAAGAAGTTTTATTGGATCACCATGAGATACAGTTACAAACTTGTATGATTGCATTTCAGTCAAACAATGCTCGAGCACACTCATTCCTCCACCAGTGCACATTTCCCACCACCACTGTTCCCAGTGTTCCTGCCATCCCCACACCACCCCACTCCCTGCCTCTGTGGCAGGTACAATCCTTTTTTTTTTTTTTTTTTTTTTTTGCTTTTGGGTCACACCTGGCAATGCACAGGGGTTACTCCTGGCTCTGCACTCAGGAGTTACTCCTGGCGGTGCTCAGGGGACCATATGCGATGCTGGGAATCGAACCCAGGTCAGCCGCATGCAAGGCAAACGCCCTACCCGCTGTGCTATCTCTTCAGCCCCAAGGTACAATCCTTACTCTCAACCGAGTTCGATTCCTTCGCCCCTCTTGGAGAGCCAGGCAAGCTACTGAGAGTATCTCACTCGCTCAGCAAAGCCTGGCAAGCTACCCTTGACTGACGTATTCGATATGCCAAACACAGTAATAACAAATCAATGGAGATGTTACTAGGCCCGCTCAAGCAAATCGATGAACAATGGGA
Source organism: Sorex fumeus (assembly GCF_029834395.1). Classification (NCBI taxonomy): domain Eukaryota; kingdom Metazoa; phylum Chordata; class Mammalia; order Eulipotyphla; family Soricidae; genus Sorex; species Sorex fumeus. The sequence goes on from NW_026606101.1 coordinate 22,647,998, forward strand.
GGATAGTGCGAGTGCTAATGCTATGATTTGCAATATAGATACTAAGAGGTCATTGTGTTTGGTCCTTGGGCTACTTTCAGCACACATCTCCCATCCTGGGCAATCCCTCCAATCATCATTTACTTAGTGGTTTCTTCTCTGTACCAACTGCCTTTTCCCCCAGCATAAGGGGTTGGCTTCCAAACCATGGTGTGATCCTCCTGGCCTTTATCTCTACTGTCCTTAGGTGTGAGTCACATATTATGCTACTTTATATTCCACAAATGAGTGCAGTCATTCTATATCTATTATTTGGCATTTTTCTAGAAAACAATTTACCCTAAGTCATAAAGTTTCATTCTGGACTCAACTTCTATTCCTTTAGCTCTAGGTGCCTCCTTAATGCCAGATACACTATTTTAAAATATTTTATTCGATATGCCAAACACAGTAACAACAAGTCTCATGATAGAGACGTTACTGGGCCCACTCGAGCAAATCAATGAACAACGGGAGGAGCGTGATTACCGTGATTACCGTGAATCACTGTGAGATATAGTTATAAAGTTGTTTGTAATTGGGTTTCAGTCATGCAATGTTTCAACACCCATCCCTTCACCAGTGTACATATCCCATCACCAATGTTTCCAGTCTCCCTCTAGCCCCCCAACCCCAGCCTGCTTCTATGGAAGGCACTTCCCCCTCACCCCCTCTCCCCTTTTGGCATTGTAGTTTGCATGACGGCTACTGAAAGGTTATCGTGTTTGTCTCTTTATCTACTTTCAGCAGCCACACATTATTTTGATTAATGCAGCTTTATGAATATTATGAAGCCACAAATGTAAAGTATCTTTTTTTTTATTTTTAAATGCTCTTTTCCCAAGATTGTTTTTAGTCTCTCTCAATCCTTTGAAGCTCTGCCTGAATTTTAGAGTCTATATGCCAGCTTCTATAAAGAGGTGAGCTGGAAGACTTGAGGGGAGATCTCAAGAGGCTGGAGACAGGCCTGAGTTCCATTCCCAGCATTGCACAATCCTCTGCACATTGGCAGGGATCAAGCACCGAACACTAAACCAGGAGCATCCCCCTCAAATTACTACCAGGTAGCACTGTAGCTCTGTAGCACTGTCCTCCCATTGTTCATAGATTTGCTCGAGTGGGCACCACTAACATCTCACAACAAATTGTGAGACTTATTGTTGCTGTTTTGGCAAATTAAATACATCACGGGTAGCTTGCCAGGCTTTGCCGTGCAGGCAAGATACTCTCAGTAGCTTGCCAGGCTCTGCAAGAGGGGTGGAGGAATCAAACCCGGGCCGGCCATGTCAGCTGTGTGCAAGGCAAACACTTTACCTGCTGTGCTATGGCTCCAGCCCTACCAGGTAAGGCTCTACAATGTTCATTTTTAAAAGCTAGGAAATAAATGTGTCATTGGGATGTGGCCTATAATGTGATCGATCACTACTGTTAAGACAGCACAACAGGAGCTGGAGTGATAGCACAGCAGGTAGGGCGTTTGCCTTGCACGCAACCAACCCGGGTTCGATTCCCAGCATCACATATGGTCCCCCGAGCACTACCAGGAATGATTCCTGAGTGCAGAGCCTGGAATAACCCTTGTGCATCGCCAGGTGTGACCCAAAAGGGAAAAAAAAAGGGAAAAAAAGACAGCACAACAGGAGAGACAGTACAGAGGGGAGGCAGTTGCTCTGCAGGCAGACAACAGGAGTCAGAGTCCTGGCAAGATATAGACCTCCAGGCCTTGCCAAGGGTAAGACCTTGCCCTGGAGCAGACCTGGTACTTATCTCAACTATTCTTGGGTGTTCAACTCCCATTCTGTTACTTTATATTCCCCAGATAATTGCACCTTTCTATGTCTGTCCCAGTCTTTTGGTCTCATTTCACTTAGCATGATACTTTCCATGTAGAACCACTTGTATGCAAATTTCATGACTTCATCTTTTCAAACAGCTGCATAGTATTCCATTGTGTAGATGTATCAAAGTTTCTTTAACCAGTCATCTGTTCTCAGGCACTCGGGTTTTTTCCAAATTTTGGCTATTGTGAACAGTGCAGCAATGAACATACAAGTGCAGATGTCACTTCGACTGTACTTTTTTGCCTCTCTGGGATATATTCCCAGGAGTGGTATTGCTGGGTCAAATGGGACCTCAGTTTCTAATTTTTTTGAGAATCATCTGTACTGTTTTCCAAAAGGGCTGACCCAGTTGGCATTCCCACCAGTCTCTCCATTTGTGAAGTGAAGGAGGGTCCCTTTCTCACCACATCCGTGCCAACACCAGTTTCTTTTGTTCTTTTGGATGTGGGCCAGTCTCTGTGGTGTGAGATGATATCTCATTGTTGTTTTGATCTGCATTTCCTTGATGATTACTTTCAGCAGCCACACATTATTTTGATTAATGCAGCTTTATGATGTAGAGCATTTTCTCATGTGCCTTTTAGCCATTCGGATTTCTTCTTTGAGAAAGTTTCTGTTCATTTTGTCCCCCCATTTTTTGATGGGGTTGGATGTATTCCTTTTGTGGAGTTCAACCAGTGCTTTGTATATCCTAGATATCAACCCCTTGTCAGATGTGTATTCGGCGAATATCCTTTCCCATTCTGTAGACTGTCTTTGTATTTTGGTCACTGTTTCTTTTCAGGTGCAGAAGCTTCTTAGTTTAAGGTAGTCCCATTTGTCTATCTCTGTTTTCACTTGCTTGGCCAGTGGCATGTCGTCTTTGAAGATACCGTTAGCTTCAATGTCGTGGAGGGTTTTGCCAACCTTGTCTTCAATGTACCTTATGGATTCCAGTCTGATGTTGAGGTCATTTTGATCTTACTTTTGTACATGGTGTTAGGTAGAGATCTGAGCCCACTATTTTGCATGTAGCTGTCCAGTTTTGCCAGCACAGTTTGTTAAAGAGGCTTTCCTTGCTCCACTTCACATTTCTTGCTCCCTTATCAAAGATTAGATGATCGTATGTTTGGGGGGAGTGTCAGTATATTCAACCCTGTTGCATTGGTCTGCGGCTCTGCCATTGTTCCAGTATCATGCTGTTTTAATTATTAATGCTTTGTAGTAGAGATTAGGGAGGTTGATTCCTCCCATTTTCTTTTTTCCAAGAATTGCTTTAGCTATTCGTGGGTGCTTATTGTTCCATATGAATTTCAGGAGTGTGTGCTCCATTTTTTGAATAATGTCATGGGTATCGTTATAGGGATCGCATTGAATTTGTAGAATGTTTTGGGGAGTGTTGCCATTTTGACAATGTTAATTCTCCATTCCATGAGCAGGGGATATCTTTCCATTTCCTCATGTCCTCTTTTATTTCCTGAAGTAGCGTTTTGTAGTTTTCTTTGTACAGGTCTTTTACGTCCTTAGTTAAGATGATTCCTGGGTACTTGATTTTGGGGGGGCACAATTGAGAACGGGATTGATTTTTTCATGTCACTTTCTTCTCTCTTATTATTTGCATATAGGAAAGCCATGGACTTTTGGGTATTGATTTTATAACCTGCAACTTTACTATCCAAGTCTATTGTTTCCATGAGTTTCTTGGTAGAGGCTTTAGGGTTCTCTAAGTATAGTATCATATCATTTGCGAATAGTGGAGCTTGATTTCTTCCTTTCCTACCTGAATGCCCTTAATATCTTTTTCTTACCTAACTGCTATTGCAAGTACTTCCAGTACTATATTGAACAGCAGTTGAGAGAGTGGACATCCTTGTCTCATCTCTGATCTCAGAGGGAAGTTTCTTAGTTTTTCCCCACTGAGGATAATGCTTGCCATGTGGTAGATGACTTTAACTATATTGAGGAAAGTCCCTTCTATACCCATTTTGGCGAGAGTTTTCATCATAAGCAGGTGCTGGATCTTGTCAAATGCTTTCTCTGCATCTATTGATATGATCATGTTTTTTTTCTTTTCTTTTGTTGATATGATGAATTATGTTGATTGATTTCCAAATGTTAAACCATCCTTGCATCCCAGGAATGAATCCCACTTGGTCATGGTGTATGATCTTTTGGATGACTTGTTGAATTCTATTTGCCAGTATTTTGTTGAGAATCTTCACATCCGTGTTTATCAGGGATATCAGCCTGTAGTTTTTTTTTCTTGTGGTGTCTTTGTTTCCTTTTGGTATTAGAGAGATATGAGCTTCATAGAAACTGTTTGGGAGAGTTTCTGTTTCTTCAATTTCCTGGAAAAGCTTGAGAAGAACTGGCAATAGGTCCTTTTTAAATGTTTGGAAAAATTTGCTAGTGAATCCATCTGGACCTGGGCTTTTGTTTTTGCAAAGACTTTTGATTACAGTTTCAATTTCCTTGATATTAATGGGGCTACTCAGGTATTCTAGATCTTCTTGATTCAGCATTGGGAAATGATAGGAATCCAGGATTTTATCCATTTCTTCTAGGTTCTCTTGTTTCGTGACATTCAGACTTTCAAAGTAGTCTCTGATGATCTTTTGAATTTCTTTGATTTCTGTTGTGATATCTCCCTTCTCATTTCTGATTCGGTTTATTAGGGTTCTCTTTCTCTTTCTTTGTGAGTTTTGCTAGTGGTTTATCTATCTTGTTTATTTTCTCGAAGAACCAGCTCTTGGTTTCATTGATCTTTCTTTTTTTTTTTCTTTTCGGTTTCCATGCCATTGATTTCTGCTCTAAGTTTTATGATCTCTTTCCTTCTGCCTGGCTTGGGCTACTTTTTTTGGTTCTTTTCTAAGATCTTGAGCTGTGAAGTGAGGTTGTTTATGTGGGCCCTTTCTTCCTTCCTGAGAAATGTTTGCAGAGCTATAAATATTCCCCTTGACACGGTTTTAGCTGCGTCCCATAGGTTCTGGTAGCTCGTGTCGTCATTCTCATTTGTTTCCAGGTATCTTTTGATTTCTTCCTTGATTTCTTTTCTGACCCACTCGTTGTTCAACAATGAGTTGTTTAATTTCCAAGTGTTTGATTTGGTTTTCTGCATCTGTACATAATTAACTTCTATCTTCAGCGCATCATGGTTTGAGAAGATAGCTGATACAATGTCTATCTTCCTGATTCTGTAGAGGTATATTTTGTGGCCCAGCACATGGTCTACTCTGGAAAATGTTCCATGTGCACTGGAATAGAAGGTGCATTCTTTTTGAGGGGATATAAAGTCCTGTATAGATCTATTAGCCTTCTGTCTTCTATTTATTCCTTCAGAGCCATTATTTCCTTGTTGAGTTTTAATCTTCTTGATCTACCTATGGGTGATGAAGCAGTGTTGAAGTCTCCAACTGCTATTGTTTTTCTTGTAATGTCCTTCTTAAGGTCTGTTAGCAGTTGTTGTAGGTATTTGGCTGGTCCCTCATTGGGTACATATACGTTTAGGAGTGTGATTTCTTCCTGCTGTACATATCCCTTGATTAATAAAAAATGACCTTCACTGTCTCTTCTAATCTTTTTCAACCTAAAATCTATGTTGTCTGATACTAGTAAGGCCACTCCAGCTTTTTTGAGGGGGTTGTTTGCTTGCAGGGTTGTTTTCCATTCTTTGACTTCGAGTGTGTTTGTTCTGATTGTTCAGATGTGTTTCTTGTAGGCAGCAGAATGTTGGGTTCTGTCTCTGAATCCATTTTGCCACTCTGTGTCTCTTAATTGGTGAATTTAGACCATTGACGTTGAGAGAGATTATTGTCATAGGGTTTTGTGTCATCTTTCTGTAAGGGTTTGTTGTGCTTTAGGGGTTTTTCCTGTTTTACAGTAGCCCCTTAGCCCTTCTTTTAGGGTTGGTTTTGAGTCTATGAAGTTCCTGAGCTGTTGTTTATCCAGAATATAGTGTACTGTTCCTTCGAGTTTGAGTGAGAGTTTAGCTGGATAAAGTATTCTTGGTGAAGCTTTCATTTCAGTGAGTTTTTTCCCTGTATCCCAGCATTGCCTTCGGGCTTGGAGGGTTTCCTCTAATAGGTCTGCTGTGAATCTAAGGTATGCTCCTTTGTATGTGAGTTCCTTCTTTGACCTCGCTGTTTGCAGTATTGTGTCTCTAGCCGTGGCATCCATCATTCTAACTATGATACGTCTTGTAGTGTTTTTGTTAGGGTCTCTTTCAGCTGGCACCCTTCAGTCTCCTTGAATATGGATGCCTGTATTTTCCACCTCTGGGAACTTTTCAGCAATTATTTGTTTAACCGTAGTTTTTTCATTGGGACTGTTTCCCTGACCTTCTGGTACTCCAATGATTCTAATGTTGTTCCTCTTGGAATCATCCCCTATTACTCTGATTCACTCTAGAGCTATTTTGAGGTCTCTTGCCATTGTTTGTTGTTGCCTGTAGGCTTCCCACAACTCATCTTCCAGCTCACTGATTCTGTCTTCAGCTGTAGCCATTCTACTGTTGAGGGCACAGACTGAGTTTTTTATTTCGTCTATGGAATCTTTTATTCATGACATTTCTGTAGCTTTCCAATTCCTGCTCTCATTTCTTCCTGTATTTTCTCGATTGTTTCTTTCACGTCCTGCTTTAATTTACTGGTTATCTGTCTCACTGTTTCATTGAGTTCATTGAACATCTTCATTACTTCATATCTGAATTCTTTCTCAGAGAGCTCCCTTAAGTGAATAACACCTAATGAGGCTCCTGAAACTATTTTTATCCCTTAATGAGCCCACCATCAAAGTCCATATAGCCAGTTATGGTTTCGATTAGATCGTGTTCAACCTATAGATCATTGGGGTGGTGTGGGGGGTTGTATTAATCAGGGTTTAAGAGAGAAGCAGAATAGGATGTTCATAAATAGCATCTGGTTTATTATCATAAGGAATGGACTCCCCAGGACTTTTGGTGCCGGCGGGCCCCACAAGTACAGCCTGTGCTGAAAACTGGAAAACAGGCAGCCCGAGTCGGGGCTTCCAGGGAAAAAACTGGGCTGATGGCAATGCTCCAGGCCCGAGCTGACCTTGGTTCTGTGGCCTGTATAGAGTCTCCTCCTATCAAATCTCCGGCCCTGGTGTAAAAGAATTCTTAAATTGTTGACCACTTAGAAGCCAGCAATTTATAAAGAATTCCACACCACTCAGGAGTAGGTCTGGTTACAGGAATACAAGCTAATTTCAATATCTGACAACCATAAAAATTCCCCTTATTACCCAGCTAAATAAGGAAAAAAATCATGTGAGCAAATCAAACACTTTTCAACAAAATAGAAATACAGAAGGACTTCTTCTACTTGGTAAAGAAGATGGGCAAAAAGGCCTAGGAGAAGCTTACGGCTGAAAGTCTGAAAGCATTTCCCATAATGTTTGTGATGTTTTCTATAACAAAGGAGCCCATAGTGTAATGCGGCTGGCAGAGCTAGCAGGCTAGAAACCCAGAAAGGTCATCCTTAGAAATAAAAATGCCCTTTCTGACAGGATGTTCTGTCTAGAAAATGCCAAGTTCAAATGGGAGGAAGGAGAGATGAGAGAGAGAGAGAGAGAGAGAGAGAGAGAGAGAGAGAGAGAGAGAGGAGTGGTCCTAAAACTTTGTAAATTCCTTGTACAGGATCAGCAGACCCACAAGTGATAGTGAGGACCCTAAAATAGAAGCTACAACACCGTTTACAGCTGTGAACACACAAAAGAAACAAGGACACTTAGGTGAAAGTGTAGCGATGTGTGTAGAATTTATATGCTGACAACTCCAGAACACAGATCAAGGAACTCTATGAATAGAATAAATGGAGACAAACGCCACGCTTGTGAACCAAAGACCTAGAATTACAAAGCACTCAGTGATTCCTGCCAAGTGAGCGTACATGTTGGACACAATTCTGATCAAAGACCCAGCAAGATTTTTGTGTATAAATTTAGGCCATCTTATTATAAAATTTTCTTTGGAAAGGCAAAGCAATTAGAATAGTTAAAACAGCCTGAAAAAAATAAATAAAAACGCAGTAGGGTGCATGAAGCTGGCTCAGAGGGCTCAAGGTATATAATGACAGCAGGCAGGAGGCCTGGTTTCAACCTTGCACCACACCGAGTGACCCCTGAACCCTTGAACATCACTGCTGTGTCCTAAAAGCCAAAAAAGTGACAAAGAATAGGAGAGAAAAGGTCTAAGATCAAGGGCTAAGACAGAATAGTTCAACTCTATACCCAAACCTTCTGTTCATTATTAATCTTTGTTTTAGTTCTGAACTATGAATTTACTGGGCTGGGGAGATGGTTCAAAGGTCTGGGCAGATGCTTTTCATTGGCAGGGGGCTATCCCCAGCTGTGCTCAGGATTTACTCCTGACTTTGCACTCGGGGATCATTCCTGCACATGCTCAGGAGACCATATGGGAAGCCAGGGATTGAATCCAGGTCAACCGTGTGCAAAGGAACTGCCTTACACACTGTCCTACCCTCCTGACCCCTGGGGCAGGTGCTTTTTATGCTGAAGGTCAAGCCATCCCCAACACCATGTTGCTTCCTGAGCAACCACCAGGAACTTTGCCAGGGTGACTTGCTAGAATAGCCCCTTAGCACTGCTGGCATGACCCCCCCAAATTACAACAATAATAACAATTCCTGGGGGTAAAATAAGTACTTGAGAGTGTAAATGTGTACTCACTTTAGGAGCACAAAGTTGACACACCACACCCACCACCATAGCGCCAATATCCCTCCCACTATCCGAAGACCTTTTCCCTTCCACACTTACGCCCTTGAGTAGCTCAGTTCTGGATAAATACAAGCAGAAAAATAATAACTAGAACGGCAGAGAACTCAAAGTTCTCCTGTGCAAGGGATCCTTTTAGGAGGATAAAAGCCAAACCAGGAGAAGGTATCCGTTAAATAGATGCGCCTGGTGTGGAATAGAAGAACACTGTATCTGTGAACTAGAAGAGTCTGTGGAATATATGCAGAAGCACTGAAAACCTGGCAGGGGCGAGATAGCACAGCAGGTGAAGCACTGGTCTTGTATGCAGCCAACCCCGGTTTGATCCCTGGAACCATGTGTTCCCTGAGCACTGATGAAAGTGACCCCTGAGCAGAGCTGGGAGTAACCTCCAGCACTGCCCATTGGCTACCCCTCCGCTAAGAAAAAAATAAAAAAGGTGATTCAAAGGGCTGAATCGCCTGCAAGAATCCCATATTAGAACCAAACAGCACATATGCTTGCCGAGAGGACCACCAGGTATGGCCCCAAAACAAACAAACAAAAAAAATGCCAATCAACAGACTAATGAACAGAACGCTTTAAGATGGTTATAAGAAGCGCTCAGGGGCCTATGCATGGGACATGCTCCTGCCCCCTGAGCTAATAGAGAGGGATCCCACAAAAGCATTGCCCGGCCACAGCTGCAGTCAGTGAGCCCCAAAGAACATCACAGCTGAAGGTCTGAGTCCCTCAAGCGAGTGTGCATGAGATCCTCACTCATCATCACTGCTGCATCAGTGGTGGGAAAGGAAATGGGAAATAAACATTCTGGAGATGGGCAGAGATGGTTCCTGAAGAGGATGACCATACAGATGGCAAATTAGTACCTGGGGAATACCTGAGGGCACAAGTCACTCAGGAAAGGTCCACGAAGATCAGCATAAGGGTCAGAGAGCTGGCTCAATGGGCAGAGCTCATGCTTTGCAGTGGGGGACCCTGGTTCCATCCCTGGCACCACAATGAGCGACCCGCAAGCACAGAGCTGCAAGTAGCTGCTGAAAACCAGTGATATGGCCCCCAAGTTACACATATACAAAGATGAGATCACCGGGAGATATGGCTGTAGAGTAGAATGGCTAAAATGAAAAATAGTTCCAAATGGGAGCCTGAGAGATATTACAGCAGGTAGGGTGCTTGCCTGACATGTGCAGCCAACCAGGATGTGATTCCTAGCACAGGATGTGGTCTCCTGAGCCCTGCCAGGGTGATCCCTGAGCATAGAGCCAGGAGTAAGTCCCGAACACAGAGCCAGGGTGTGGCCCCAAACAACACAAAAAACTCAATAGTGCAATTGGGCCAGAGAGAGAATACAGAGATTCTGAAGCTTGCATTGCATGCCGCTGACCCTGGTTCCATCCCCAGCTATGATCCCCCAAGCAATGAAAAGGGCGTGCAGGTGTCCTAAAGTATTTAGACGAAAAGGGTGACAGGAAATCTTGTTGCTAGAATGGTCACATTTGGCACCTGGAGTCCAAGCTCCTCCCTGGTTGTCCGCCGGTGCCTGAGGTTTGTGTTGGTTGTGCTGGGCACTGCCTGCATCATATACTGCATCATATACATATACATCATATACATCATATACTGCTGTGGCTCATGGAGTGAGAATTTTGCGCCCTGCTGGTATGTATAATGCATACAAGACAATGCCTTGTATGCATTATTCATGAAGGACACTGTACTTGCCGGAATATCAATGAATAGACTCGATTTACAGGCAGGAAAAGTTTGAAAGTCCCAGACACAGTAATGCAGTTCAGTGAACTAAAGGCAAGGTGTGGAGCGGAGAGTTAGAAGAGGGATGAAGGCACTTGCCTGTGGCCAAGCCAGTTCAGCCTCAAGCACAGCCAAAGCACACAGCTGGGAGTGGCCCCTGGGCATCTCCAGGTGTTGCCACAAAACAAAGCACAGTTAAAAAAAAAAAAGAGGAAATGAACTGAGATGCGTCATCACGATACCTTTGAGCAGTATTGCAAAACACAGTGCCTAGAAGGAATAAAGGAACAGGAGAGTGAGAGAGAGAGAGAGAGACAGAGAGAGAGAGAGAGAGAGAGAGAGAGAGAGAGAGAGAGAGAGAGAGAGAGAGAGAGAGAGAGAGAGAGAGAGGAGAGAAGGGAGAAGGTGGGTGGGAGAGGAGAGATTCTCTGCCATAGAGTCAGGTTTCAGGGCACGGACTTGGGGGCAGAGGGAAATTGGAGACATGGAGGGAAACTGGGGATGTTAGTGGCATTCTGGAAATGTACACTGGTGAAGGGATGGGTGTTGAAACATTGTATGACTGAAAGGCAGCCCAGTGAAACTCAATCATGAATAACTTTGCAACTGATGATTCAATTTAAAAAAGAGAGATAAGATTTGAGCTTTGTGAATACCCACCACGCCAGTATCCAAATATTCCACTAGGTGGCGCTTGTGTCTGAGTTTTTACTGTTTCGTGGCTGCTCAATGGCGAGGGGGCTGTCTCCTCTCTTCCATCAAAAATCTTTGGGGATTTTCTCTATTGGAAACCCTAAAAGGAGAGAGAGAGAGACAGACAGACAGACAGACAGAGACAGAGAAAAGACAGAGAGAAGACAGAGATAGAGACAGAGACAGAGACAGAGAGACAGACAGAGACATAGAGAGAGAAGACAGAGACAGAGACAGAGAGACAGACAGAGAGAGAGAGAAGGCAGAGAGAAGACAGAGACAGAGACAGAGAGACAGAGACAGAGAGAGTGCCTGCCATTGCCATACAGGCAGGCTGGGTGGTGGGGTGGGGGGTGATGGGAAGGCAACCGGGGACACTGGTGCTGAGAAATGTACACTAGTGGAGGGATGGGTGTTGGAATATTTTATGACTGAAACCCGACCATGCTTTGTAACTGTGAATCTCACTGTGATTCAATTTAAATCAATCAGTAAAACATTTGGGGAGGGTCAGAAGAATAGTACGTGGGTGGGGTGCTTTCCTTGCATGCAGCAGACCCTGGCAGTTTGATCCCTGGCACCCCATATGGTCCCCCCCCGAAGGCTGCCAGGAGTTATCCCTGAGCACAGGACCCACTCCATAGAGGTGGTCCCAAGCCCCCAAAAATAGAAAGCAAAGAAAAATAAAAAGGAAAGAAGAAAATGCCAAATGTTATAAGGGCTCACACACACACACACACACACACACACACACACACACACTAGATCTCTAACTTTTCATGTGGAGGGTGGGCACACCCAGCAGTGCTCTGAGATCACTCCTGGCATTGTTTAGAGGTCACATGCTGGGCTGGGCACTGAACCCAGCTTGATGGTGTCTCCAAGACAACGCCCACTATCCTATCTCTTCAGCACCTGAGTTCTCTCTCATTTTGGCAGGCATTGTCTTTTTTATAAGTCAATGACTCTTTTTTTTTTGGGGGGGGGGGGTCACACTTGGCAATGCACAGGCATTACTCCTAGCTCTGCACTCAGGAATTACTCCTGGCAGTGCTGGGGGGACCATATGGGATGTTGGGAATCTGACCTGGCTCAGCTGTGTGCAAGGCAAAACGCCTGATGTACTATTGCTCCAACCCCTTGACAGGCATTCTTTAGCAGAGAATTTTTGACACGGAAGTTAACAACAACAAAAAAGGCATGATATTGGATAGAGCGCTTGCCTTGCGTGCCACTGACTGGGTTCAATCTTCACCCCCTGTGGTCCCCTGAGCCAGGAGTGATGCCAGGATTAAGCCCTGAGCACTGCTGTGCGTGACCCAAAGCAAAAACAACAACAAAAAGATATACCCTGCCCCCCCCCCCCCAACATCCTCCCTCCCTCCCTCCAGGAAATTGCATCAGCTAAATCTCTCTTCTCTTTTGTTGTTCCTTCCAGATCTAAAACAAAACCCCAAGGAGAGCTATCACCTCTACCCTCCTGGTTCTGCATTTCACTTCCTCCTAGAACCCTCAGCTCAGCTAAATTGCCTGTCCTCAAAGAAAGCTTCCCCGGCCAGGCATATTGCTCTGAAGGTTAACAACGCTTGCTTTGCTTGACAGAGGCCTATGCCACACACACACACCCCTCCCCCACCCCTATGCCGCATGCCCCCTCCCCAACACTGCTGGGGGCAGTGAGCAATATCCAAACAACCAAGTGTGACATCAAGCAAACAGCTCCCACATGAACAACCATGTGAAAAATCCGCTGGCGCTGGGTGCTCCTATTTCCATGATGAGTTTAACTCTGCTTTTGTTGCTGGGAGTTTCCTAAGCCTGGGGCCCCTCTGTGGTTCTTGGTCAACTGTGCTGTTGGATTCCATGCTAGGTCCCAAGCTTCTTGGGTCCTGCAGCTCAATGCATTAGGTGATGCTGGGGGGACCAGAGGTGCTTAGGATTGGACTAAACTTGGTCACATGCTAGGGACGCAGCTTAACTCAAGCCCTACTTCTTAGCCCCTCAATAAACTTCTTTGACTGAGAAGGAAATGAAAGTGGTCAGCTGACATGCTCAGGTTTCAAATGGCTTGTGATACAGTGACTAGGGTCAAGAGGGGACAGACAGGGCGAGAGCAGAAATAACGGCTCCAGAGGAGAAAATTCTGAGAATAGCCCAAGAAAGGCTCAGGATACGCACCCGGGCTATACAATAGAGAAGTCTTTCCAAAATCCTGCTCTTCCCCCAAATTCTTTGCCTTAAAGCCCAATGCATGGGGCTGGAGCAATAGCACAGCGGGTAGGGCGTTTGCCTTGCACGCAGCCGATCTGGGTTCAATTCCCAGCATCCCATAGGGTTCCCGCCCCCAGCCCCCAGCACTGCCAGGAGTAATTCCTGAGTGCAAAGCCAGGAGTAAGCCCTGTGCATTGCCGGGTGTGACCCAAAAAGCAAGCAAGCAAGCAAACAAACAAAACAAACAAAGAAACAAAAAACCCCAATGCACAAAACTCACCTATCCCCTAGTAAAGAGGATAGGAAAAGAGAAAGTTTTCCACATCTGGGCCTCCTCCTTAAGGATGCCCCGTTCCCCAGCTTTCCTAACCTCCCCCTTCATTTCCTCAAGTCTCAACTGAATTCTGCAACTCTTATCTCTAGTCTTGTACTTTCAACGGGGCCCTCGTTCTTTATTCTTCTTTTGGTTTTGGGTCACACTCCACCGTGCTCAGTGCTCAGTCCCGGCTCTGCACTCAGTGGTCACTTGCGGTGATGCTCAGGAGACCACAGAGGGTGCTGGGGATTGAATTCAGGTCAGCCTCTTGCAAGGCCAGCACCCTCCCCACTGTACTGCCTCCCCAGCCCCATCTGCTTCCCATCCTGGCTGCCTGTGGACAAAAACCTGGGTGTGCTCTAGCACATGGGGGTCCTGTCTGTAGTGGCCGCAGGGGAGCGTGTGTTGTCCCTTAAGCACCTTCCCGTCCCAACCAGATGGATTGGACATTTGCTAGTCTCATGGGATCTCTCCCTTCTACCTGTTCTGGATTGTTTCACTTTAGTTCCGTAAAGTCCCTTCCCGTTTGTTGTTTCCATGCCTGGGTGGGGGGTCATATGTGCTCAGCAGCCCACAGGCTCACCTGTGCATGTCTCTTTTGTCTTTTTGGCTTTTTGGGTCACACCCAGCAATGCTCAGGGCTCTGCACTCAGGAATTCCTCCTGGCAGTGCTCGGGGGACCCTATGGGATGCTGGGAATTGAATCTGGGTCCGCAGTGTACAAGGCGAATGCCCTACCTGCTGTGTTATCACACTGTATTAAAGACACATCTGTGTGTGTGTCTCTTGCTCTCAGTGCTGGCCGGTGGCACAAGGCTGCAGTGCTCACACTTCATCTGCGTGTTGGCACATACTTGGTGTGGTATACTCAAGACCACACAACTAGTCGTGGCACCAAGGACCCCCAACCACAGTGTTGTGGGTTTCCTGGCAAATGGGGAGGTGCTGGGAGAATACGGGAGCATTGCCATAGTGGGATGCAACCTCTGGGAAGCATCACAACTAAAAGGAGGTGTGCCCTCACCTACGTCAGGAAGTGCAGTGCCCGACGAGCACCACAGGGACCCTTATGAGCACCATCACCACCGTAGTGTATGCAACTTAACTAGGAGTCTGAGCCCTTGAGGCCATGTGCCAACACTGCAGCTGAAGGAGCTCCAGCCTCAGTGAGTACCACGGTCAGTTGTGTGAGGAACATGGCTTGACACGGGTCACCCTGCTCCTGATGGGCACCTGCATAGCTTGTGTGTTGCAACACCAAAGGGGGTATAGGGAACGGAGAAGATAAGAAGGAGTTTTGGGGACTGGTTTATGTTTTGTTTGCTTTTTTGCATCATACCAGCGATGCTCAGGGGTTACTCCTGGCTCTGTGCTTGGGAATTACTCCTGGTGATACTCAGGGGATCATGGGGATGCCAGGGATTGAATCTGGTCCGGCCATGTGTTGTGCTGTCTCTCCAGCCCATGAGGTAGTCCTTAGTAAGAAAGAGAATGTTGGCTATCAGAGCAGATTTCCCTAGAAGTTTAACAGAAAAGCAGAAGAAACACTCTAATTCCAATCTTCCTTTTCTTTGGAGCCACATGTGGCAGTGCTCAGGCCTTACTCCTGGCTAATCATTCCTGGCAGTGCTTAGGGTACCTTTATGTCCTGCAGTAGTTCAACCTGGGGTCCAAACCCAGGCTCAGTGCATGCAAGACATGTGCCTTAACCTCCGAAATAGCTTTCTGCTCTCCTCCCGCTACCAAATTTATCATTTTAACAGAAAGGCAATAACGGTTTCCTAATCCCCTAAAGCTGTTTGATCTTAAATGAGAGTAGGTCTCTTTAGATTGGCTTGAGTTCCTTTGACTTCACTAGGTTTGGGCACGTTTTCTGGGATTTGGCATTGTAAACTGCCTTCTCTCTGTCTTCCTGCCTGCCCTAGACCCTTGACAATCTACCATCTGCTTCTCCAGGGAGACCTTGTGATTTCCACAGCCTGTCCTAGAGGACCCTCCTCCTGCTCATAAGAAACTTTCTCAGAAGATGCTCTTGGCCAACTTCTTCACTGGGGCAAGTCCTCACAATTTGCACTCTACATTTACCAAGCACCTTTCCCTGAAGGTTGCCATGGCAGCCTCTGCATATCCCAACTTCACATGCTTTGCTTCCCCCCCCCCTTTACATGACTGCTTTAAACACAAAAACAAAAGCTAGGCAGAAAGAGGGAATGGGCGAGTGTGTGTGTGTGTGTGTGTGTGTGACAGGGGGTGGTGGGGTGGTTGTGGGGATGGGGAGTGTGAGGAGTGGGGGAGGGAGCAGAACATCAGCTAGAGGCAGGTTCTGGAATGGCCTCCTGATATCAATCATCTGAGGAACCAATTAGGGGAATTAGGGGAAGTGGTCACTCTGGCTATGGTGGGGTCTGAAAGGAGGTCAGTGATATACTCGATACCCTCTCAGTAACAGTACTAGTGAGCCACAAAGTGCCTGAAAGGAAACAAAGAAAGAAAGAACTTGCCAAAGAGGCAGGCTTGTGGTGGGGGGGAGGAGGGGGCAGGAGGGTAACTGAAGACGTAGGGGAAGGGAAGGCACAAAATTATAGAGATGCTCAAAGTTGCGCACACATGCATATGCACACTCACGCAGACACATACATATGTCAGATACACACAAGCACAGAAACAGACACAAACGTGCAAATGCTTGCACGGGCAGATGCACACACTTAGGCACACACAAGTGTGGACAAGCACACACATACATGCACACATAAACGCACACACGCACACAGATGCATGCACTTGGATTCAAACAAATACAGGTGCCCACACACAGACTACACACAGATTCGCACACACAGACACACACACATGCGCAGGATACTGGTGAAGGGCTGGGTGCTCGGACACTGTACCCCTGAACTCAATCGTGAATAACTTTGTAATTCACAGTGACTCAATACATTAATTGTAAAACTTTAAAGAGAACCAATCTCCACCTGTCACGAGCGCCTCTGGGTTTTTCCCTCATCCCTGAGGGAAATGGGCAGGAATGGAGGGGCCCTCAGAGCTCAAGGACGGGGGCTTGCTCTGGGAGGAGGATCTCTTGAATGTGGAGGATGAGGGCATGGGACAGAGAGGGGAGGCAATGTTGAGGGAGAGGAGGCACCTGGGGAGGGTGAATTGTCTGCTGGGCTGAGACCTGTGGATAGCTCAATGGAACCAGCTGAAGATGCAATGCTTTGTTGAGAATGAGGAAGTGATTGGGACACTCTTTTACTCTGAGGTCTCTGACTGCATGTGCCTTTGTCATTTGTCTATCACAATAATCTCTCTAAATGGCAGCAGAGTCCCGGGGGCCCAGGGAAGAGTGAGCAAGAGAGAGGAAAGCACTGCAACAGACAGAGGTGGTCACCCATGTCACTGAACGGGTGACTGACTTGCTTCGGAACATGGGGTAGACACTGGTCTTAGGTAGGGGCCCAAGAGACAGTACAGAGACCTTGTGTGCACTGACCTGAGTTTGATTCTGAGCTCACCCCATGGGCCCCTGAACTCACGAGAAGTGATCCCCAAGCACAGAGCTAGGAGCAAGACCTGAACACACCAGGTGTGACCCCTCACAAAAAAAGAGGAAGAGGAGCAGGAGCAAGAGGAGAAGGAGAAGAAGACGGCAATGAAGAAAGTGCATCAGCGGGGCCAGAGCGATGATAGTACAGTGGTGAGGGCTGTACTTGGATTGATAGTCAACATGGGTTCAATCCCCAGCATCACATACGGTCTTTTCCAGCCCTGCCAGAAGTAATCTCTGAGCACAGAGATTACTTCTTAGGGGCCACACCATATGATTTCCTGAGCACTGCTGCCAGGAGTGATCCCTGAGTGCAGAGTCAGAAGTAAGCACTGATCATAACCAGGCATGGCCCTGAAGCAAAACCAAACCAAACAAAGAGTAGGATGCTGATCTGATGATCTTCTGCTGCATCCAGGTTATTGGGCACATCCTGTGATATTCACTGCAGCCCCAAATAAGCTTATTTTACATCATTACTTGTCTCTTTCCTGAAATTCTTTTCTGCAAGTGTAAGGTGACACACTGGAAAAAGTAAGAAATTGGGGCAGAGGTTAGGACTGCCTTTTCTTTTCTTGCAAAGGTTAAATCCTTGCTCCAGTCTGCGCCCACAGTTCCCCAGGAAATTTGCAGGTGGCGGGGATAAGTCTCTGCATGTGAAGATCAAGGGGGACTCATACAGTTAACTAACAGCTGCACGGAGGTGGTGACAGGCAAAGTCTGGCCCAGGTGGGCGCTCACAGCTGACTTCAACAGTCCTAAACGTCCTGTGTGGATGGCAGTAGTTTCCCTGCCTGCCTCTTCGACACCCCCCACCCCACCCCACCCCAAAGCTGCCACCTATTCTCTCCCCACTTTACATCAGTGACCTGAGACACCAAGGAAGAGGAAAAGAGCTCATGGAGGAGAGGGGGAGACTTCTCCCTCTATCATGGGTCAGGTAGGCTAAGGAGCCTACACAATGGGTATTGCACACATGCTTCCTCCAAAGGACAAGTGGGACAGATGTGACCCACTGGCTCCTGTCAGCTCTCTGCTTCTGCTTCTCAGCTTCCTTGGGAAGGGGCATACTCCTCTCCAACCTGGTTAAATTAAGACTCTGCCGCTTCGCTGACTCACCCCAGTGGTGTTTGCAGGTATGCTTTTTATTGGGTGCTAAAATGTAGCCCACTTTCTAGGGGTTTCTACGTGGGGTGGAGGACTGGGCTCTTCCAAGTGGAATTTGCATTTGTCTCAGTTCAGTGGTCCCAGGGCAGAGCCAAGCACGATGCACTTGGCAATCGGCTTTCCCTTTATTTTTGCTTGCCCTCTTGAGCCTATGGTAGCTGAATCTTGAGGGCAAGATGAGAGAAGATGGACCTAAGACTTGGCCACCAGCAAAACTGGGTGTACAGCTCATAGCACAGAAAGACAGTTCCTGAGGAGGAGCTTTCTGCTGAGGAAAAGTTCACCTCAAGAGTGAGGAGATGGGGCTGGAGCGATAGCACAGCGGGTAGGGTGTTTGCCTTGCACGCAGCCAACATGGACAACCCAGGTTCGATTCCCAGCATCCCATATGGTCCCCCAAGCACCGCCAGGAGTAATTTATGAGTGCATGAGCCAGGAGTAACCCTTGAGTATCGCCGGGTGTGACCCAAAAAGCAAAAAAAAAAAAAAAGAGTGAGGAGATCCATCAGAGCTATGCCGCCGGACCCCCACACCAGGCTGTTTCATTCAGAGCACCCTGGAAGGGGGCGGGTGAGGCCCTTCCCTGCCCCAAGGAACCCAGCCCAGGCAGTTGGAAACCTCCAGAACTCACCTGCCACCATGCTCATGGCCACTCTCCACACACTCAGGCAGAGCCTCACCCATGAGTGAACTTATCCCTGGACCACGTGACATCTCATACCTCACACCACTCATATTCCAAGAGTACTGAATCACATCTGATGGGGCTTAGCTAGCTCTCTAGTCCTCAATTTATTATTTTTGTTTAAGTTATATACAATGAAATCAGCAGGGTAAGACACTTGCCTTGCACAGCTGATCCAGGTTCAAATCTCAGCCCTGAGCAGAGCCAGGAGTAAGCCATAAACACCAATGGGCGTGGCTCAAAAACAAACATAGATAAAACAGATTTTAGGCAATCTAATTAAAAATGTGTTCCTCCTCCAAAGAACAAAGAGTGAGTATCATGCTAAGTGAAATGAGTCAGGAAGAGAGGGACAGACCTACAAAGACTGCACTCATCTGGGGAATATAAAGTAACAGAATGGGAGATGAACACCCAAGAATAGTTGAGATAAATATCAGGTCTGCTCCACGGCTTGGAAGCCGGCAGCACATGCTAGGGGAAAAGGCAGCTCAGATAGAGAAGGAAACACCAAGTAAAGGATGCTTGGAGGACTAGCTCGGGATGAGTGGTGCATGCTGAAAGTAGACTATAGACCGAACATGATGG
Source organism: Sorex fumeus (assembly GCF_029834395.1). NCBI lineage: Eukaryota > Metazoa > Chordata > Mammalia > Eulipotyphla > Soricidae > Sorex > Sorex fumeus. Next base: position 22,667,560 of record NW_026606101.1, read on the forward strand.
CCACTCAATACCTCTATTGCAAACCACAACACCCTAAAGGAAAGAGAGAGCAAAAGGAAATGTCGTGCCACAGAGGTGGGGCGGAGGATGGGGTGGGGAGAGGGTGGGAGGGCTACTGGGTTCATTGGTGGTGGAGAATGGGCACTGGCAGAGGGATGGGTACTCGATCATTGTATAACTGAAACCCAACCACAAAAGTTTGTAAGTCTGGGGCCAGAGCGATAGTACAGCGGGTAGGGCATTTGCCTTGCACGGGGATGACCCAAGTTCGATCCCCAGCATCCCATATGGTCTCCCCAGCACCACCAGGAGTAATTCCTGAGTGCAGAGCCAGGATTAATCCCCGAGCATTGCTGGGTGTGACCCAAAAAAAAAAAATCCCCAAAAGTTTGTAAGTCTACAGCTGTACCTCATGGTGTTTCACTAATAAAATAAATAAATAAATCCCCCCAAACAACAAAGAACAAAGAGTGGGAGATTTTAAATACACAGGCACACACACAAACGTGTACACACACACACATACACCCAAACACAACACATAGCTTTATATATAAGACAATTTACACCTGGAAATATTTATTTTTCCATGGAAAAATATACTTAAGAAAATTAACTTCCTATAACAGTAAAGAAAATCTATATGGGCCATGCATAGACTTAAAAAGGAGCGATAGCACAGCAGTAGGGCGTTTGCCTTGCACACAGTCAACATGGCTGACCCGAGTTCGATTCCTCCACCCCTCTTGGAGAGCCCGGCAAGCTACCGAGAGTATCTCGCCCGCACGGCAGAGCCTGGCAAGCCTCCCGTGATATATTCGATATGCCAAACACAGTAACAACAAAGTCTCCAATGGAGACGTTACTGGGCCCACTCGAGCAAATCGATGAACAACGGAAGGACAGTAGAGGAAAATAAAATATGATGGGGGGCTGGAGTGATAGCACAGTGGGTAGGGCGTTTGCCTTGCACGCAGCAACCCAGGTTTGATTCCCAGCATCCCATGTGGTCCCCTGAGCACTGTCAGGAGTGATTCCTGAGTGCAAAGCCAGGAGTAACCCCTAAGCATCGCCAGGTGTGACCCGAAAAGAAAAAAAAATACGATGGAGCCAGAGCAATAGCACAGTGGGTAGGGTGTTTGCCTTGCATGCGGCCGACCCAGATTCAATCCCCGGCATCCCGTATGGTCCCCCAAGAACCAACCGCCAGGAGTAATTCCTGAATGCACAAGCCAGGAGTGACCCCTGAGCATTGCTGGGTGGGACCCAAAAGGCAAAAAAAATAAATAAATAAAATAAAATACGCGAAGTTTCATAAAGTTCATCAAATCTTCTATGAATGTTTCTATTTATAAAATAGTGTGATCTATAATATACTTAAATATAATTTATTTATAAAATATTTCTATTTATAAAATAAAATACATAATTTTGTATATGTAACTTTTTTTTTTTTTGCAGGGGGTCACATCTGGTGATGCTCAGAGGCTATTTCAGGCTTGGGGCTCAGGAAATCATGCAGAGGTCAAGGCCACTGAGGCAATTGTTTCTCTGGTCCACGATTTCCACTATATAAACTGCCCCTTAAGACAAAAAAACATCAATTTACAGAGCTCATATGATGACACTGCTAGTATAATACAGAACTAGTATGATGACACTGTAGCATGATTTCTTGACAAACTAAAAAAGCAGGAGAATGTTTGAATTTAATAAAGGCCATCTTCTAGAAACTTCGGTAGCTATCAAACTTATTTCCTATGACAGGAAATACAGGAGTGTCTACAACTGCTACCTGCTAACAAGAGGCCAAGATAAAGAGCTATTATTAAAAATTGGGAAAGGAAATTTGTAAATAACAATCTAGACAATTTCAGACTTAAAACTGAATTTAGCAAAGCAACACAGATATGGTCAGTAATTCAGAGGCAATAGAAAAAATGTTTTGAAAACCAACTCTTAAGAGTAGTGTTTCTAAAATATAGGAATTGCAACCTGCATTGAACACCTACTAAATAAAAAAAAAATCTCCTCTCTTCAACTGGAAACTGGAGTATACTGAGTATATTTTCAATAAATGTAGATAAGATACCATATTCTGAAGAGATGGCTTTGTATTTTAAAATGTCATCTTTTCAACTCATTCATCTAGGAAAATCGATATAACACTGATCAAAATCCCAAGGGGGCCTACTCTGGCACATTATAAGGTCTCTTATTGCTAAGCAACACCCATAAGGTACATAAGGTATATATCATTTCCTTACTCAGACCATGTATTGATATTAACTTCATTGTACCATCTGCAGTAAGCTAGGGCCCATTTGTTTTTCTCTGAAGATTTTCTCATAGCAATAAGTGGGAGATGCTGGAGGGTAATCAGGCTTGGTGGGGGGAGGGGGAGGCAGGGCCTCCAGGGTACACAGAACGAGGGGCCTGACTCAGTCCAAGAGGACATGCTGGGCTGAGACGAGTGCCTCTGGAGCTTAGTGGGTTGGGCTGGGCTGAGACCCATGGGAACCTATTGGAGGCCACAGTACATTTACTAGACCTCTAGTTTCCTTTCCTGGAAATGAAGGGGGTTTGGCTTTGCAAGCAGGTGTTTGAAATTCACCCATCTCACTTGTATTCGTTATCGGAGGAAAGGTTTTTCTAAATTGATCAGCAGATTAGAAAAATCTCTGTACTTGATAATTCCGGTGTGAATGTCTTTATTTTAAAAGTATCACTGTGTTTCCTGTTCGATTTACTTGAGCGGGCGCCAATAAGGTCTCCATTCGTCCTAGCCCTTTTAAAGTATATTTCTTTTCAGTGTCAAAACATAAGTCACTTTTCTCTTTATTTTATTGCTTTTGGGGTCACACCCAGCAATGCACAGGGGTTACTCCTGGATCTGCACTCAGGAATTACTCCTGGCGGTGTCCGGGGGACCATATGGGATCCTGAGAATTGAACCCGGGTTGGACGTGTGCAAGGCAAACGTCCAACTCGCTCCGCTATGCTATTACTCCAGCTCCATTTTCTCCTTTAGAAAAATCTTTATAATAATAATAATAATAATAATAATAATAATAATAATAAAATTGCCTATGAGGACAGAAGTCTCCAACACTCAAATTATCCCGTCCAAATGGCCAGGGAGGAAGGTCAGTGATAGAGCAATTATCTTGCATGTTGAAGGCCATAGGCTCAGTCATTGAATCAAAACACAATCAGGGCCAGAGAGACGGTATAGGAGGTAAGGCCTTGCATCCTGCCACCCCTGGGTCAATCACCAGCATCACATTTGGTCCTGCGAGAACAATTAGGATTCCTGGCACAGAACCAGGAGCCAGCCCTGAGCACAGCTGAGTGAGACCCCAAACAAAATCCAAGTGTCCATAATCACGATCACGATCATCTTGCTGTTCGTCGATTGCCTCAAGCAGGCAGCAGTAATGTCTCCTTTGTCCTAGTCCTGAGATTTTAAAAAGTGCCATATTCAAGGCTCTTTCAGGATTAGGAGAATGAGATCCATCATTGTTACTGGTATTTGGCATATTGGGTACGCCACGGGGAGTTTGCCAGACTCTGCCATGCAGGTAGGTTACATTTGGTAGCCTGCCAGGTCACTCACCTGATCACTCTGATCATTCTTTCACTGAGCCGGTGAGGTGGGGGGTGGGCGTACGGTAACACAGGTGTCCTAAGGCGAGCTCAGGGAGGATAGAAACCTCCCATGGAGCAGAAGGGCAAAAGCTCGCTTGATCTTGATTTTCAGTACAAATACAGACCATGAAAGTGGGGCCTCACGATCCTTCTGACCTTTGGGGTTTTAAGCAGGAGGTGTCAGAAAAGTTATCACAGGGATAACTGGCTTGTGGCGGCCAAGCGTTCATAGCGACATCGCTTTTTGATCCTTCGATGTCGGCTCTTCCTATCATTGTGAAGCAGAATTCACCAAGTGTCCATAATAATCCAGAATATTCTCTCCACTGGGCTGGAGCTATAGCACAACAGTAGGGCATTTGCCTTGCATACAGCCAGCCCAGCCAAGCCGGGTTTGATTCCTCCGACCCTCTTGGAGAGAGAGAGCCTGGCAAGCTGAGATACTGAGAGTATCTCACCCGCACGACAAAGTCTGGCAAGCTACCCGTGACATACTGGATATGCCAAACACAGTAACAAGTCTCACAACGAAGACGTTACTGGGCCCGCTTGAGCAAATCGATGAATAAAGGGAGAACAGTGACAGTGCTAGTGACATTTTCTCCAGTGTAGGTATGGCTTCATTGTCCTTGAACACACTATGCTCCAGCACAGGGATTCACAAAACTGTTGAGCCCTATTCCCACCCATCCAAAGTAAGGAATGCTTCAGGAGGTGTTTATTTCTCCCATAATCTCTTTTACTTTACACTAAAACCTTTTAGAGGGAGGAAGGCCTCCAAAGCAGTGTGCAGGGGGCCCAGAGACCCTCTCAATGATAACCAGGCCCCAGGCCTCAGGCTTCAATCCTAGAGCCTGAAGGCTCAAGCCTCCTAGGACAATACTCAGACAATGTTTGGGGGACACGACAGGTGAGCTCCTAACCCCTTTGTTATATCTCAGGATTCAGCAACACCAATTTACATGGTCTTGCTCACATACTTCTTATTTAAAAAAGAATTTTTGGCTACATTTAGCAGTGCTCCAGCTGGGGGCACTCCCAACATGCTCAGAGCACCCTGCATTTTTTTTCTTATTTATTTATTTATTTACAGTTGTAGATTTACAATTTTTTTGTGCTTAGGTTTCAATTATACAATGATCAGATACCCATCCCTCCACAAGTGCCCGTTTTTCACCACCATGGATAATATCCCTCCCACCCCCATCCCCCCATCCCCCCCTGCCTCTGTGGCAGGGCAATCCCCTGTGTTCTCTCTCTCCGTTTGGGTGTTGTGGTCTGCAAAAGAGGCATTGAGTGGCAAACATGTTCAGTCCATAGTCTACTTTCGACATGCATCTCCCCTCCTGGGAGGATCCTCCAAACATCCTTTATTTGGTGCTCCCTTCTCTATCTGAACTGCCCTTTCCTCTAGGATACCAGGCTGGCCTCTAAGTTATGGGGTAATCCTCCTGGTGCTGATCTCAGCTATTCTTGGGTATTAATCTCATACTTTGTTACTTTATATCCCCCAGATGAATGCAATCTTTCTATGTCTATCCCTCTCTTTCTGACTCATTTCGCTTAGCATGATACTTTCCATATTGTACCACTTGTATGTAAATTTCATGACTTCATCTTTTCTAAGAGCTACATAGTACTCCATTGTGTAGATGTACCAAAGTTTCTTTAACCAGTCATCTGTTCTTGGGCATTCAGGTTTCTTCCAGTTTCTGGCTATTGTAAAGAGTGCTGCAATGAACAAACAAGTGCAGATGTCACTTCGACTATACATTTTTGCCTCTCTGGGATATATTCCCAGGAGTGGTATTGCTGGGTCAAATGGGAGCTCAATTTCTAATTTTTTGAGAATCGTCCATACTGTTGTCCAGAAGGGCTGAACCAGTGGACATTCCCACCAACAGTGAAGGAGTGTCCCTTTCTCGCCACATCCACGCCAGCATTGGTTGCTTCTGTTCTTTTGAATGTGGGCCAGTCTCTGAGGTGTGAGATGGTATCTCATTGTGGTTTTGATCTGCATCTCTCTGATGATTAATGATGTAGAGCATTTTCTCATGTGCTTTTTTGCCATTCGGATTTCTTCTTTGAGAAAGTTTCTGTTCATTTCATTGCCCCATTTTTGGATGGGGTTGGATGTTTTCTTCTTGTGGAGTTTAACCAGTATTTTGTATATCCTGGATATCAACCCCTTGTCAGATGTGTATTCGGCGAATATCCTTTCCCATTCTGTAGACTGTCTTTGTATTTTGGTCACTGTTTCTTTGGCGGTGCAGAAGCTTCTTAGTTTAAGATAGTCCCATTTATCTATCTCTGTTTTCACTTGCTCGGCCAGTGGCGTGGCATCTTTAAAGATACCATTAGCTTCAATATCATGGAGGGTTTTGCCAACTTTATCTTCAATGTACCTTATGGTTTCTGGCCTAATGTTGAGGTCTTTAATCCATTTTGATCTTACTTTTGTACATGGTGTTAGGCAGAGTTCTGAGCCTATTTTTTTGCATGTATCCGTCCAATGATGCCAACATAATTTATTAAAGAGGCTTTCCTTACTCCACTTCACATTACTTGCACCTTTATCAAAGATTAGATGATTATATGATTGAGGGGAGATGTCAGTGTATTCAACCCTGTTCCATTGGTCTGCAGTTCTGCCTTTGTTCCAGTACCATGCTGTTTTAATTATTACTGCTTTGTAGTACAGTTTGAAGTTCGGGAGGTTGATTCCTCCCATTTTCTTTTTCCCAAGAATTGCTTTAGCTATTCGTGGGGGCTTATTGTTCCATATAAATTTCAGGAATGTTTGCTCCATTTCTTTGAAGAATGTCATGGGTATCCTTATAGGGATTGCATTGAATTTATACAATGCTTCCGGTAGTATTACCATTTTGACAATGTTAAGTCTCCCGACCCATGAGCAGGGGATATCTTTCCATTTCCTCATGTCCTCTTTTATTTCCTGAAGTAGCATTTTGTAGTTTTCTTTGTATAGGTCCTTTACTTCCTTAGTTAAGCTGATTCCTAGGTACTTGATTTTCTGGGGCACAATTGTGAACGGGATTGTTTTTTTCATGTTGCTTTCTTCTCTCTCACTGTTTGCGTATAGGAAAGCCATGGACTTTTGGGTATTGATTTTATAACCTGCAACTTTACTATACGAGTCTATTGTTTCTAGGAGTTTTTTGGTGGAGGTTATTGGGTTCTCTAAGTAGAGTATCATATCATCTGCGAAAAGTGAGAGCTTGATTTCTTCCTTTCCTACCTGAATGCCCTTAATATCTTTTTATTGCCTAATCGCTATTGCGCACCCTGCATTTTAAACATTCCAAATTATATCTCAAACTACCACTAGGATTATATTTTAATAAATTTTCGATCCTAAACACCAAAAGAAGAAAAAAGCAGTATTCCTAATAGCTTGAACAGTCAAAAGGCCCTACTCTAGCCTAATTTCTAATATGCATACTTTGCTTTTTAACCCCAAAACACCAAACCTCTAATACCAAGAAATAAAGCCGCTGTGTCAAAATCTAAACAAAACTGCACTACCAAGAAGAAGGAAATGCAGTCAGGTGAGGAGAAAGAGTCACAACAGGAGACACTCATCCACCAGAGCTAATGAGGCGGGCACACACAGGTCACAAGTCACCAGCCTTAGGAGAGCCCAGAAAAGGCCAGTAGCCCTGCGGGGAGATGATCTTATCTATCATGTACTCAGTAATTATCTTCATTGAGTGTGGAGGAGGAAATTGGTTCATCATAACCCATCAAATACGCAACCCCAAGCAACAAGAGCAGTGTCAACGCCTTGTGCAAACACTCAAACAGGGAACATCCAGGCAGACAAACCACCACTGCAGGCATAGCGGCCAAGCGCACCGTCAAATTACAGGTATGCCGCGAAACAAGTTGCATTAGGAAACTAGGTCATTGCCACCACGTTTATTGATCTAGGTCATCACTAAGCATAGGACACTGAAGCGGTTTATAAGAAAGAAATCCTGCCCTTAAGAGGCTTACAATCTTATCAGGGAAATAAAACAGGCACAGAGGAAGCTGGAGGCTAAGAAAGCAGAGGATAAACAGGAGTTCAGAAGGTGCGGGGTGGTAGTGGTTAGGAAAACAGTCCAGAGGCCTGATTCCCACCCAAACCTGCCTAATTGTTCACTTCTCTGGGTTGCCTGCCCCAGTGGCCAAGCGAAGGAGAGGAAGAAGCTGCCGGCATGTGTTTGCATCCTGAGCCCCATCAGGAGCTGAGGGAAGAAGCTCTCTGGAGGAGGTGGTACCTGAGTTAGCCACTGAAGGGGACACAGAAGGCATCTCAGACAAGGAAGGGATGCTGAGGTAGGTCTGCACAAGGGATCTGAGGGGAGAAGCAATTGCGTGTCGCAAGGAGCTGGGGGATTCCCACGCACCAGTGACCCCTGCCTTCCAGCCAGCCAGGGCACAGGTCTCCAGAGGACAGAAAATACCGAGAACAATGGTGGCATTTCACCAGACATTTCAATTTCAGAAAATATAATTTAATATTATCTCTACATTGAAAATTGACATCGATAAGCTTGTCAAAATGTAAACCCGTTTCCAAAGTTGACATTCTTAGTAAACATTAAAACTCTTGATTCTGAAAAGCATTTGATACAAATTATCCCAACCGTCCCAACATTAATTTCCTATTTGGTTCCCTGCACTGTGGAAAAAAGCCCCAGAGCCTGGTAGAAAGGCGCACGACCATGGGGCCTACCTAGAACGGACTGGGGTTCTGTGGTGTGACCGAGGAGCGCAAGAGAAGGCTCCATCCTTCTGAAAGAGTTTTGCCGGGGCTCAGAGGATGCCCTGGGAGAAATGTGTCTGGCGGGAACGCACTGTAGAGAGGAAAGGGCGTCCAGGCTGAGGGTACGCGGCCAAACATGCTGAAGTAAGGGCAGTGGGGCGCAACAAGGGTCTAGCATGGGGACAGTGTCAGAGGCAGAGAGAACAGTCACAGCCAGCAACTCAGTTCCCTGGACTCAGTCCCATGGAACCAAGAGCCAGTACTTGGCAGCCTTTCTTTATAGACTAACACCTGTGCCTGTGCTCAGGAAGGAACAGCTGAGTGAACAGTCAGAATCAGGAGTCACGGTCAAGCTCGGCTCAGTCATTTCCACTGTTTGAGGAACCCCTGGGGTCCCCCTCCCCCGTCAATATACCACCTTTCCACAGCCTCTCTTCTTCCCTTTAAGATCTGCTGGAACTCAAAAGGCATCAGAGAGGAGCAAATGATGAGAACTGGAAATAGATGTATATGGCTTATTAAGTCACTGGCTTTTTCAAAGGTCGGCAGATGAGAAAAACTTTCTTTTCTAGGAGTTTTCTAGAAGAGCCAGTTCACAATGGGTGGTGAATAGCCTCATTCAATGTCAGGTAAGGTATAGAGCCCTTGAAGAAGACTCCAATTTCCTGAACTGTTTTTCCATTAGAGAGCAGTGTTACAAATACAATACCACAGGATTTCAAAGTATATGTTCACACAATTGTGATCTATGGACATCTGCATTGTTTGGCTTAAAAAAAAAAACCAAAAAGACACAAAGTGTAGTTAGAAATGCTCTTAGTCATTAGTGAGTACACTTTCGGAGTATACTTTCTTAGCGGAGAACATGCAGTAAATGATCTTGGCAAGTAAGCCATTCCTTTAGAACATTTTTACCAATTCTACAAAAGTCAAAGCGTCTTAAAATTTCATTTTATAACGAAGAAAATAAGCTTAGGTATTTTATTTAACATGCATTCATTTACAGTTATGCCAAAACAATCTGCTTTTAATGAAAGAAACCTTACTAATTCTAAAAAACAAGCATTGAGATTTAGTAGGATCATCTACATTTCAAAGTAAATTACATGCATGATATACATTAGCCAATAAAGAATACCAATATGAGAATTCATGACATTTATTTTTCTGCATGGAGATTTAACTACTGTACAATACATATACAAAACAAACCCACAAAGCAACGGTGTGTAATAGGTAGTGAGAGACACTTTATAATAAGCATATTTAAAAATGCCTACAAAAAGGACATTTTTTTTAGGCAACAAAATATTTTCAGTCCTTGACACCTTCTCACACTCACCTAGCACCACAGATGCAAGGACTTCCCAGTAAACATGTACAATCTCATGCTTAAAATCTAAAGCATGCATTGAATAGAATTTATACATTATGATCTACTAAGTATGCAATACATACTTCTAATATTTTACACATTAAATTACCCTGCAGCGTCTGGAAATTTAACATTTATGCAAAACAACTTCCGAAAGACTTATGAAACAGGTTTTTGAGGATCACCTTGGGGCTGTTCACACAGGCATTGGTTTAAGTAAGTGGGAAAATGGCAGCAGCCTCAAGGTTCATACTGAATGGAAATGGCAAATGGCATGTCACACCCTGTAAAAATACATATATACACAGATGGCACAAAGATTTGTGCAGTTGGAATCACCAGTGCAAATGCATGCATTTGAGGTACTTATATTTTTTTCCCATGGTCAGGTATAATTATGCATAGTCGTGTTCCACAAGTACTAAATATTTCAGACCTGATCAAGTGAAAAGGTGTCAGAAGTGTCAATGGGAGATTTTATATAATTAATTTCAAAATGCAAACAGGCTCGTAATGAACATTCAACATTATATGTTTTATGTATTTAGTTTAAAACGTTTACCAACCAATAACTTTTTGCAATTTAAAAGAGACTGGTAATTATACCTGGCCAAGTGATTTAAATAGCATACTTGAAATCTGAGCAAGAACTGTAGTGGAATAGTGAAATACTTCATTATTGCTTCATTGGACCGAGAAACCTAACAGGCAGAGACAAACAATGTTCAGTGATAAGTGAATACCCAACACGGCCTCGCCTCAACAGAAACTAAGCACTCTCCACGTTATCGATGCCATTGGCATCCACATGGATGTCCGGCTCCCCACACAAAGAGGAGGGCACAAAGCGGCTAACAGTGGGGCAGAGACAGCTCTTAAGCTCTGGCAATTCTTGTTTCAGGCGTTCCAACTGCTCCACTTGGAATATATTTGGCTGTTCGGGCATCCAATCATATATCCTATGATGAAACAAACACAAAGCACATGAAATACTGTCATTTTATGGTAGATTTAAGACCTGCCTGGCAACTTTTTTTCCAAGAGAATTAATTTATAATGTCTCATAGAATGTCTGGAACATCTGTATTCTTCTTTCTCATTTCTTTTCCTTTTCTCTTGGTGCACACCTGTTAAGCTACAGGCTATGCCTGACTCAGTACACAGGGTCACTCTCAGATGTTCTTGGGGGACCTGTGCATTTCTGGGAATCAGACCCAGAGTCTCACACAGGCAAGCTAAGTACTCCACCAGGAGTCACACCCCTGGTCACAGTCTTTTTAAATTTTTATTAAGATACAAGTATCAGTTTCATCAGGGAAAAAAAATCTTTTACTTAACCTTGCCAATAATCTATAAAAACAGCACCCCCTTTTTCTCTTTTGGGGGGAGTGCTGTTAGGTCACACCCAACAGAGCTCAGGGGTCACTATGGGCTCTGCACACAGGGATCACTCCTGGCAGTGCTTGGGGGCCGTAAGAGATGCCGGGGAGCGAACGTGGGTAGGCCATGTGCAAGGTTAGAAAGTGCCCTACCCGCTGGACTGTAGCTCTGACCCTCTTTTTAATTTCTCATACAAAGAGCTGTTAATGCAACTGAGAACCAGGGGTGGTCTCAGTGGTCTAGTGTATGGTGTCCATGCATGAGAGCTGGGTGTGATACCTGGCAGGGGAAAAGTAAAGGCAGCAAACAGCTGACTGATTCAAAAAATGAAACGAGGCAGAGCTAGAACTTTTTGGCTGTGTGTGTGTGTGTGTGTGTGTGTGTGTGTGTGTGTGTGTGTGTGGTGTTGCAGAATGAGTACAGCTCTCAGGCATGCAAGACAAGCACTTTGCTGAGTCACACCCTTATCTGACCTAAGCCCCTACCTGCCTGCCAAGTTCTGGCTAGAAAGCACTAAAGATGGCACAGCGCTTTCAAAGAAAGGAAAAAAAAAGTGGAAATTAAAAACACAGTAACAGCCATGAAAATGTCAACAGAATAAACAGAAGATAAGATTGAAGAAATCTTTCAAAGTGGAGCGAACGCCAAAAAGAAAAGGAAAAGGAAAAACAATTAGAAGTCTGGTCTAAGACTAAAATAAAAGAATAAAATATGGAAACAAAAAAAATTTTATAATTAAAAAAATCTCAGAAAAATGGAAGGAAAAAAGTTAAAATGATTTCACAAAATTTTCCACATCTTTAAGGAAATGTATCAAGAGACTGAAAGGGATGCCACGTGCCCTGTACAAGATGTAAAATCAGATCCCCAATAAGACCCCTATCCAAGTGGCCACCAGATCCAAGCTTTCAGAGAGGAAACAAAGATACCACATGCAAAGGGACCAAACTCAACATGGCATCACATGCCAGCAGACCGCATCACATGCCAGCAGACCTGGAATAGGACATGCGCAAACTGGACCAGAGTTACTTAAGAAAAAGAAATTAAAGGCCATCATAGTTATCATAAATGTAAAAATTCCAATGAGCCAAATCACTTTTATAAAATAATCAAAAGTATTCTGTATGAAATAACGTGTAAGAAGGTCGGTCATGCACTTCCTTCTATTAGTGCATAACCACTATTAGTACCTTTGTATATATTTTTTTCCTTTTTTGGGTCACTCTGCACTCAGGAATCACTCCTGGTGGTGCTCGGGGGACCATATGGGATGCTGGGCATCTAACCTGGGTCGGCCACGTGCAAGGCAAACACCCTACCCACTGTGCTATTGCTCCAGCCCCAGTACTTTTATAAAACTATAGAAATTCTGTTAAATGAAAATACTCATTCTTTAAGAAATACCCATTTTCATTTATTTTTCTTTTTTTGGCTACACCCAGCTGTGCTCAGGATGTACGCCTGGCTATGTTCAAAGATCACGCCTGCTAGGGCTTGGGACCATATGTGGTACCAGAAATCGAATCTGGGTCAGCAGTATGCAAGGGAAATACCTTAACTTCTGTACTTTCTCTCTAAACCACCCCCCATTTTCATTCTTATCATACTTCTCCCCAAAGGAAAATGCATCAAAGGCTCTGAATGCCCCCATCTCCTTTCTGGTGTCATAGCTGGCAGTGACAAGATTTTACCCCTGGTTCTGTATTTAGGAATCGTTCCTGGTATGGCTTTGAGGGACCATATGGGATTCCAGGGATCAAATCTGGGCCAGTTGCATGCGAGGAAAGTGCCCTCCACGCTGTACTATCTTTCTGGATTCAAAACATTTTTTTTAACAGTTACAAGCTTTCATGTTTGAGTTTCAATCATAAAATGATCAAACACCCATCACTTCACCAGTGCACATTCCCCACCACCAATATCCCCAGTAGAGCCCCTCTTTCCAACCCTCCCCCTGCCTCCATGGCAGACAATTTCCCCCATAGTCTCTCTCTACTTTTGGGTATTATGAAAACTTCTTTCTTTACATCTAACATTTGATAATTAAAATAAAAACAACCCTCCCCCCACCCCCGAGTAAGTATATTATTTGAAGTATATAGAGAGGCCGGAGCAATAATACAGTCGGTAAGGCATGTGGCTGAGCCAGGCTCCCTCTCTGGCATCCCATATGTTCCCCTGAGCACTGCCAGGAGTGACTGCTGACTGCAGAGCCAGGAGTAACCCCTGAACACTAATGGATGTGGCCCCCAAGCAAAACAAAACTAAAAAGCATATAGATTATCAGAAGAAACAGTTTTGCAAAAATAACAAAGGGCTAGGGAGAGAAAGAAAGCACGCGAGAGCGAGCACAGGAGTTAAAGTGCTTGCCTGCATCCCACCAACCCTGGTGAGACTCTCCAGTACCCTATAGGCCCCTGAGCACTGTCAACTATCTCTCTTGAGCACACACAGATATTGCTGGGTGTGGCCCCCAACCACTGAAAAAAACAGGGCATAGGAACTCACTTAGATCCAACAGCAAGCTACATAGGTCCCAAGATACCAGGGCCACTGCTGTGGTGGCAGAGATCAGACCCAGAGCCCTTGCACACCAGGCATGGACTTCAGTCCTTTGGCCAAGAGTCCGAACCCGTGTTCTGCAATTCTGATACCAGACTGATTAAGACAAAATGGGAGCCAAGAGCAATAGTACAGTAGGTAGGGCATTTGCCTTGCACGCGGCCGACCCGTAAGTACTGCCAGGAGTCATTCCTGAGTGCAAAGCCAGGAGTAAACCCTGAGCATCACTGGGTGTGACCCAAAAAGAAAAAAAAACGGGGAGAGGAGCAACAAGACTTTATTAAGAGGGCGATAGAAGTGTACTGGAATAGTAGTATGAACTAAGTCCAGGGAAAGTAGTATGAACAAGTGCAGAGCAGGCCTGGTCAGAGTGTTACCACTTATTCTCTGTATGCTGCCGCTCAAGATTTAGCAAACCAGCTAAACTCTCGATAGAGAAACCATCACCTCTTCTATCCCAAAATGTCTTTACCCCAAGTAGCCTTTCAATTTCCTATTAATTACCCAGAAACACCCAAGGACTTTTAAAAAAAGAGGAAAAAAAGATATATTTAAGAAGCATGTGTTGGGCTGGAATGATAGCACTGTGGGTAGGGCATTTGCCTTGCATGTGGCCAACCCAGGTTTGATCCCCAGCATCCCACATGGTCCCCCGAGCAGAGTTAAGTCCTAAGTGCTGAGCCAGGATATCCGTGTGCATCGCTGGGTGTGACCCAAAAAGAAAAGAAAAAAAAAGAAGCATGTGTTTATAACACATTCCTACAGTGCTATCCATGTTCTAAATTCTGAAGATGTAACCTAAAGGCAGGCTCAAACCTCATGACTCTGTGTGCAATGTTTATTGGTGGTGGAGGTAGATTAGGGCGAAGGACACTATGTAAAATAATTATCTATATGGTTATATCAGACAGTGGAAAATGCAATGGAGAACATACAGGGGGTACACAGTGAGTTATTTAAATTTAGTCCAGGAAGACCTCATTTGGAATCTAACTATTCAGTCTTCTCATGAATTTCTCCAAAGCAGAAAAAGAAGCACATCACGGTGGGGATGGGTTGGTGGGGAAAGTTGTAGAGAAAAACAGGTGTGTATGTAAGGCACCAGTAGTAATAATTGTGTGGGAGGGAGGGGGAGAGAGAGAGAGAAAGAGAGCAGGAGCCTGCCTGCTCTGATAGTCACTGAGGAAGGAAGATTGCAGTGTCGAGGTGAGTGAAAACAGTCAACAGTGGAAACTGGGGAGAGACCCAGGATAAAAAGATAAAAATAAAAGATAAAATCAACAAGATTTCGTCTGGCTGGATTTGAGGTGTAAGATAAAGAATCATGTCTTCCTTAGAAGGTCCCAAGGATTTGGCATGGGGGGAGAGCGGGGGAAGCTGCCATTTATATTGAAATCAGAAATCTAAGGCAGACATTGGTAGCTGGATATAAGAGGTTCGAGGTGAGGGGAAACCTCTCAATTGGATATAAAAATTGGGGAGTCCATCAAGCTATGAAAAGCCACAGAACTGTTAAGATCCCTGTTAACAGTTATCAGATCACTGTAACAGAACTGCTCAGAAACTGGTGCAGACAGAGAAGCCGGAGGCACACAGCCACCCCTCCCCCACGATGACTCAGTACATCTGGGCTAGGCAGCAGCTGGCTGAGATTTCCACCAGCTTCCTACGTTACTGCTATGTACTAAGTTAAGAGAAAACACACCAACAATCAAATGGTAAGAGAAATCTCAGGCTGAACTGCAGAATTTTAACTAACTTTAATATATTTCTACTTCTGTATGATGAAAACCATTTTCCCCTAATATTCCATTAACATTTTCCATGGGAAAACAAATACCTATCATAAATTAGACCATTAACTCCAAATTCCTTCAACTTCTTTCTGTTTTCAGGATCGTTGGTATCATCACCCCAGCAGAATATGACGAGTCCCTTAGCTTTTGCCTCCTGAATATAGGATGGGTTCCTGAGCAGGTCTTCAGTATGTGCATTTATCCCCTGAAAGCAAAAAAAAAAAAAAAAAGCTGCTCATGAAAAGATAACAACTACAAATGCTATTCGATTATACTTTAGACTGGTGTTCTCTATAATAAAATAAGCAGGGAAATAAAATGTTACCATTTTTTCTTAGCATTTACTTTATCAAACAAGTTTACAGTCCACTTTTTTCCATTCTTCCTCTTCTTTTTTTCAGTGCTGGAGCTCGAAGTGAGGGTCTCACACACGCACAATGCCTCTGAGGCACCTTCTCAGTCCCAGTCTAACTATTCACAAAATTCTCTATTTGCTTTGGGGCCACCCTGGCTGTGTTCACAGCTTACTCTGGCTCTGCACTCAGGGATCACTCCTGGCAGACTCGGAAGACATAAAATACCATGGAACAAATCCGGGTCTGCTATGTACAAGACAAGTGCTTTACCTGCTGTACTATCGCTCCAGCCCAGGTAATTCACTAAATTCATGCAGAAGACTAAACTATGCAACTTACCAAAAAGAATTTTGATGATTTAACTGTGTTACATTCTGAGATCTAATAGCCTCATTTTAAGTAGTCGTTAAGACAGCCTCAAATACAGTCATTTACGTGTTATACACATGTCAAAACTAACCAATTAGATGTGTAAATTAACATTCAAATTTATTTGCTACTGCTCTAAAAAAAACACGAACTTTTTGAATTAAAAAGATTCTAACTTACCAGTAGATTTTCAAACTGTGCGAAGCTCATTGCGATGGGGGTTGTTCGAGATCTGAGGTCCATGAGTTCTGGGTAAATATCAGATTTTCCTTGAGTTAAAAATAATATTGGATATTTGTTCTGCTTTTGCCGAACCCTAAAAAAGACAATTAAAAAACATTTTCATCAGGGTCACTATACTGTTTCAAATTTTAGTACTGATTAAGAGAAAAAATAACCGCCACTAAAATATGACTGCCTTAGAGGAAAGGAAAACAAAAGCAAACTTCCCCAATCGTAAAATCCTGTGACTGAGTTATTGCTACCATTACAGTCGTTCAGTCAAAAGAGAGGGGAATACTAAGTTACTCTATGCAAGAGTCAACATATTCTCAGAAAAGTACATAATAACTAGCAAAGAGGGGCTGGGACTAGCCAAAGGCAGATGCGTACCCTGGCACATGTGTATATGTGGGTGTACATGCAGGTAGGTGTATACCCTGCACCTTGGGATCTCCTAAGCACTTCCAGGAGGGATTCCAAAGCCATGTGCTGGGAGAAGCCTCTGTAAGACCCTGAGTGTGACTCAAAAAATATAAAATGCACACATGAGCACACACATATGCGTGTCGATCTGCAGGGATGATCTTACATGGCTGCAGAATGAAATGTAGGATGTGGAGTGTTACCCCCCCCACCCCCACAGGGTATGGCATGCTCATGGGAGGAGGCTACACAAAGCGTGACTGAGAGGAGAAGGAAAGGTGAAGTCTGCACATCTGCCCATCTCCAAACACAATCCTGGCAACCGCAGATCCCCCTGGCTACAACCAGAGAAGATAAGAGAAGAAAGCGAAGTACCACTCACATTGTGCAAATATCTGCATCAAATGAAGAAAACACTATCCTCCTCTTCCCAGAATTTTCTAAGACAGTTTTTAAAATTATATCCAAAAATAGATTCATGTCAAAATATGTTGACAAATTACCATCCCATATTCCATCCTATGTGAAAGAAATAGGAAAATAAATGCCATTAAAAAGTGTTAAATCACAGAATCACAGAGAAAAATGCGAGAAATATCTAATCAAACTCACCTTTACAGATACAAAAAGTCCTGATCATGAATTATCAATTAAAAATAAAATCTTTGAGTTTTTTTCTTAATTGAATCACTGTGAGAAAGATGTTTACAAAGCTGTTCATGATTAAGTTTCAATAAATCTTTTGAGTCTTTTTTTTTTTTCGCTTTTTGGGTCACACCCGGTGATGCACAGGGGTTGTTACTCCTGGCTCTGCACTCAGGAATTACTCCTGGCAGTGTTCAGGGGAACATATGGGATGCTGGGAATCTAATCTGGGTTGTACGCGTGCAAGGCAAATGTCCTACCCGCTGTGCTATCGCTCCAGCCCCAAATCTTTGAGTCTTAAGCATATTAAATACCCACAAAAATTTATACAAGTAATTCTATAAATAGCAATAAACCAAGACACCTATTATTCACACGTTAAATGTTTCTTCTTTTTTGGGGGGGCTCATACCCAGTGGAGGATCAGATGCCGGGTCTGTGCTCAAAGGGACCCTCTTGGTAGAGCATATGTTTTGCATACTCCAAGATCCTGAAATTGATCTCTAACAAAATTTAAATTGTCACTGAAATCAGTGTCACTGTCCTCCTGCTGTTCATTTGCTCGAGTGGGCCCAGTAACATTGTGAGACTTGTTACTATGTTTGGCATATCGGATACGTCATGGGTAGCTTGCCAGGCTTTGGCGTGCAGGCGAGATACTCTTGGTAGCTTGTCGGGCTCTCCAAGAGGGGTGGAGGAATCGAACTCAGGTCGGCCGTATCAGCCTTGTGCAAGGCAAAAATGCCCCAAAATTAAAACTAAAAACCACTTATTAGGAAAATCTGAAAATACTATGCATGCCAGGGTCAGCTTACCCTAAATGGCAATTCAGAAAGCAAGATAATCAAAAACTGTAGGATGCTGCTCTGAGTGCCCAATCGGGATAACTGAACTTCTGAGCTCACTATAACTCCAATCGCTCCTCATTCCAACCAACCTCACTCTTTAGTCGTACCACGCCCATCCTTTTACATGCATTCCCACTGAATATATTTCCCTAACTAGAATGTAATTTTCAGGAATGACTTTTATCTTGTTTACTACTTGATCCCACACCCAGAAGTTGTCTGCTCAAAGTTTTCAAGAAATAATTATTCAACAAAAGACTGCAGAAGTATTACAGTAACGTTAAAGCACACTTTCAAAAGTTTATTTCCCAATTAACAATTACTAGTTATTGCCACCGAACATAAAGCGGTTTAGAAAATGATTTGGAATATGTTTTATACTGAGTATAGGATATAGAAACTAATTAGAATGTTATAAAATTTGGCAGCCTAGAGTTCTCACTGTTTATGCTGTAATTATATCCAGAAACCATCACATTAATTTACATAAGACACAATCATCATTAACTTAAGAGATATCAAATATTAATTTAAGAGATGTGCTTAAAATAATAAAAGATGTGCATGCTGAAGAACCCACAATAAATTTTCAGCTCTACTTATTGTATTGAAACAGATAGAAGGGATGTACTTAACTCAACAGGAAGGGTGGCGAATGAAGAAAGAATATGACATAAAAAATTACTTACCCTTTGCTGGCAGATCCATTTTATTTCTATGTTAAAGCCTACATCCTCTGGCAAAGATTCTAAAACCTACAGGTTTTATATTTTACAGATGAATTTTGTTTTTTTTGGTGGGGAAAAAAAGAAAAAACAATATTATTAAAGGCAATCTTTCATAAAAGATCATAATAAAAACAAGTGTTCTATGCTTTTGTGTCTTTTACTCAATCTGACAACTTGACTGATGATAAAAAAATAAAGCAAGAGCAAAAATGTTGTAGACATCTACAATAGCCGATTCTCTATTTGACCCCAGCACTCTAGACATTACAATTGGAGTGCAACTGACAAGTGTATTAATATCTTAATACAAACTAATTAGTTTAATGCAAACTAATGAAGTAGAAAGACATTTGTCATGTTTTTGGAATGATATTTAGCTCAACTATACTACAATATAATTATATAAGAAAATAATTATTTTTTAGTTTGTTTTAAAGGTAGTAATTCTTGAGCTAGAGCCATGGTACAGCAGTTAGGGTGCTGCTTTGCACATGGCTAACCTGGGTTTGATCCCCAGCACCCCATGTAATCCCCCCACCAAGGCCACCTGAGTGATTCCTGAATGTGCAAAACCGGGGGTAGGACTTGAGCACACGGGTGTGTCTCTCTTCAAAAAGGGTAACTATACTCAGTAACAAATGTCTAATAACCCTCTGAAAAGATGTTATCTCCAAATAAAAGATTTTACAGTCATACGATTATTTCTATATAAATAATACAGTGCTGATTTATCTAATGGTCATATATCAACCATTTGCCATCATTTTGACAGTCATTAAATGGAAAATCTAATTGAAAATATGGGGGTTAGAGCAATAGTACAGTAGGTTGACATTTGCCTTGCACCTAGATGACCCAAGTTCAATTCCAAGCACTCTATAAGGTCCCTTGAGCACCTCCAGGAGTGATTCCTTAGTGTAGAGCCAGGAGTAACTCCTGAGCATCACTGGGGTTGGAACTGGGCATGGACCCTCCCTCCGCCCCCAAAACTGAAAATATAAATCTCGTTTTAATCTATAAAGAGAAGACTTGATGAAGTCTAAAACATGAAAAATAGGCAAATACATGCACCACCAGGTGTAATTCTTGAGTGTATATAGCCAGGATTAAGCCCTGAGTAATGCTGGATGTGGCCTCAAAACAAACAAGAACACAGCTCTTCCAACTCTGTAGTCGCCCCATCAAGGTTTGGGGGTTTTATCCTGAGTTCTCAGGGGTTATGGTGCTGGGATCCAATCCAGGCTTTGTGTGTATAAAGCATGCCATTAGCTGCATTCTCTCTCCAGCTTTAACTTATGTTTTAATCTTTTTGTTTGGGGGAGGGGGGGAGGCACACATGGATGTGTTCAGAACTTTCTCCTAGTTCTGCACTCAGGGATCATTGCTGGTGGGCTTGGGGGGATCATCTGGTGTGCAGAGGGTCTCTCATTTCTCTGGTCCTCAAATTATGTTTAAAATACCCTGACAATCTTGGTTTAAGGCTATCTTTCCTTTTGTTTTTTTGTTTGTTTGGTTTTGGTTTCTTTTAGCCACACCCAGTGATGCTCAGGGCTGATTTCTGGTTCTGTACCAGGGAATCCATACGGGTTTTCTACTGTAACTGAAACTATCAGAAAACAGAAGACAGTAAACAAAGCCAGCAAGAACAAGGACAGCACCTGGCATGCAGATAAGTTTGCCCTGTACTGTCAAAGGGATTCTTTATGAAAAGTTTAGCTATTGTGACATTTTTAAAAAGAATTTCTTAAAATCTGCGTCTGAAACCAGGATAATTATTTTCTTTGGCCAGAGAACCTTGATTCTCTCCAAAAACTGAGTAAGAATTTAAAATATTACAAAAGTGCTCACCCCTGGCCAAATGACCCATCTCTCCTTCCCATCCTTTCCCTGTTCCTCCCCTCAAGTACAAAAATGTGGATTTCCTTTCTTTCTTTGAGTAAATTACTTAAAACAAAAAGTAACATCAGTATATCACTAAATAATTTATCATCTCCAAAAAACATCAATGGTGACAAATTTTTACTACTGTTGTCATTGAAAACTCCATGCTTGTCAAAGAGATTCAAGAGAAAGCACAGCTCCAGTTTACTCAAGGAACTTACCATCTTAAGTGAAGGAAATGGTTGATTTTCAGAAAAGGAATTTTCTTCCTCTACCACAGATTCTGAAATTTTAAATTAAAAATCTCAGGAGATAAAATGCCATTTTATCACTAAGATACACTCCTAAATTCTTAGGGGGAAAAGGGAGAGATGCTGAAGTAATTATGCAAATGTTTCACATACAGTACTTTTGAAGGCTTTTGTACTCATTTTTATCAGTTAAAATCTAAATAAAAATCCTATATGAAGAAAATAGCTTATAACATTTAATGCAAACACCATGCCTTGTGGCCTCAACAGTAATATTTTCTTAGGAAAACGGTAACACTACTTTTTAAAAATTAGTCATAAGCAGTGATCTGCATTTTCTCAAAGGAATCATGAAATGCCACCTTGGTTTGGATCAAAAACAAAGAAATGCCACCTTGTTAAGACTTCCTATTTGAAACGCCAAAATCAGCTCACTGTAGCACTGTCCTCCCATTGTTCATCGATTTGCTTGAGCGGGCCCACTAACGTCTCCATTGTGAGTCTCGTTACTGTGTTTGGCATATCGAATACATCAGTCATGGGTAGCTTGCCAGGCTTTGGCGTGTGGGCAAGATACTCTCGGTAGCTTGCTGGGATCTCCGAGAGGGGTGGAGGAATCGAACCGGAGTCAGTCGGGTCGGCCGCGTGCAAGGCAAATGCCCTACCTGCTGTGCTATCGTTCCAGCCCACTCAAAAGGCAGAAATTAAAAAATTAAAAGAACCCATAGCTATTTTCATTTAGTTCAAAATAGATACTCCCTTTCCCTACTCCCCAGCCCCAACCTGCTGCATTTTTGTGTGTGGGAAGGGGCTGATGACAGGATTGAAACCAGGACTTCACACAGGCAAAGATCCATCCTGGGTCACATTCCCACCCCTCACCTTGCTCTGAGTGTTTTTTAACTGGGTACTGGGGCCCAGGAATTGTGCCCAAGGATTCACACAGCAAGGCATACAGTCTACCACGGAGCTTTATTTCCAAAGGAGAAAAATTTTAACAGCAAGACTAAAAACAAATAAATAAGGCCCTTTACTAAGCCTGTGTGGGCTGGAGCACAGCAGTAGGGCATTTTCCTTGCACATGGCCGACTCGACCGACCCGGGTTCAATTCCTTCTGCCCCTCTCGAAGAGCCCGGCAAGCTACCCATGACATACTGGATATGCTAAACACAGTAACAGCAAGTCTCAAAATGGAGACATTACTGGGCCCTCTTCAGCAAATCAATGAACAATGGGAGGACAATGACAGTGACAGTGACTAAGCCTGTCTATTGCAACTTAAAAAAATTATTTCATGTAAAATTTTCTAGGTGAATAGAGGTAAAATTCATATTACTAATAATAGCGATAAGTGGTCAAAGACTCATATTTACTTTCTGAAAATAATCTTCAGAATATTTAGCACTTTGTAATTTTGTACAATGCATTCAAACAGACTCAATATAACCACAGAAAACCATATATTGATTATGTGTAATGTACAATAAATATTTCTGGGACTATAAAACAAAAAAAATAAGCTTTTGTATTAAAACAAAGGTTTAGGGGTCAGAGAGTGGGTGGCTGTGCTCCGCATGGTGGGGGGGGATGGAGTTCAATCCCCAGTGTGACCTGATCTCCTAAGTACTATGCCAGGAAGAATCTTTGAACACTGCCAGGCATGGCCTGGAATCCAAAAGAAGAATTAAGCTGGAGATCCAGCTTGATATTGTAACACTTTATTGCATATATAAGGGCCTGGGTCTGATTCCGGCATTATAAAATAAATAAAAGACAAAAATAGAAGACTAAAGAGTGGGTATGGTGCTTGCCTTGCATGTGGCTGACCTGGGTTCAATCCCATAGAGCCCCCCAAACACCACCAGGAGTTATGCCTGAGTGCAGAGCCAGAAGTGACCCCTGAGCAACTCCTCGTGTGGCCCCAAAACAAACACAAAATCTGAAATAAATGGTACAGACCATTAAATTCCATGAGATAAAAATTAATATGTTATCACAAAGCCTTCGTAGGTAAGACAGGCACTGAGGAAACTGAGACCAGTAGCGAAGTAAACACCCAGTAGCAGAGCAGATAAATGCTAGGACCAGGTTTTAAGTTCTGGCTCTGGAGCCAAATTCTCCAGTCACTACACTTCATAATTGGTTAATATGGTTGGAAAGAGTGATAGGTCCAAAATTACAAAGAACTTGAATCATAAAGCTAAGAAAACTCATAAAAGCAAACAATAATTAGTATAAAACACATAAAATATATGCATTTGAAAATAAAAACAGCTTTCTTGTATACATAAAATTACATTTAACAGACTATTCCGAGAATGTTATAATACATAAAGAAATGCTATTAATGAAATAAAAGCTGCTTCCTTATTGGTACATACCTTTTAGATCTTTAGATTTTAACGCAGTCACATGAGTGAGCTAAAAAAAACACACACACAAAAGACAATCAGATAATGGACTCAGTTTATGAAGATATGGTGAATAAACTTGAAAATCTAGCAAGTGAGATAAGATCGTAACAGAATTATGAGTCTATTAAGGACCAGAGAGATAGTATAGCAGGTAGGGTGCTTGCCTTGTATGTGATTTAATCCAACATTGCATATGGTCCTCTGAGCCCTGACAGAAGTAAGCCCTGAGCACAAATACAGATGATTCAAAAACAAACAGGGAGAGAAAAAAAAGGGCAAGGCTTGTGTCTTACATGACGTGACCCTAGTTTACCTCCAGCAAAAGACCCTCTGAGGACTCCCAAGAGTGATCCCTGAGCACAGAACCAGAAAGGAGCCCTCAGCACCACTGGCTGTGGCCCCCCAAAAACGAAACCATGTAAAATTATATGGCATCAACAAAATAAAGACCTTAGATATTAACATGTTAAACTTGTAGCATACGAGGGTAATGATAAAAAGTGACAGGTTTAATATACAGAGCTAAAGTGGATCAGCGCCATCTAAGACTACGAGGGCAAACCCCCATAATTTATAAAGAATTAGGATCTCGCCTGTTCCTGAAAGCAAAAATCAATGGGGTCCACAGAACAAGACAACAGATGGATTAGTATGAATTCCAAGCACAGCAGTATTGGGGCTGGAGTGGTAATACAGTGGGTAGGGTGTTTGCCTTGCAAACACCTCAGCATCCCATATGGTCCCCCAAGCACCGCAGGAGTCATTCCCTTGTGCATAGCCAGGAGTAACCCCTGAACATCGCCGGGTGTGACCCAAAAAGCAAACAAACAAATAAAAACCAAGTACAGCAGAATTACACATTACCCTTTTTCAATGTTATAGTCATCTCCAGAGCAAAGAGAACTAATACCATATTCAGGCAAATAGCCCTGAAACTAGAGGAAAATTCATGTTTTGCGCTACTAACCTTTAACAACTGAAGCTGATCAAATGTTAATTCCTTGACTGGAATTTCAAAGAGTTCAACTGGATCAGCATCAAATTTCTAAAAAGAAAATAAAGAGGAAAAATAAAACTCCCAAGTTATAACTGAACATTGAGGCTGGATGAGCCCCGGAAGGGGAATCCTTACCTATGCCAACCTCTCCCAGCTCATTCTTTAAGATTCAACCTTTTAGCTTCTAAGTTGTATGGAATCTTGAGTTTGGTCAAAAATATCTACAGAAATCAACTGTCATGGAAAAACTGTCTCCTTTTCTTCGCTGCCTTGGAACTGACTTTTCCTTTCCCTGTGAAGTAGATAGCTGTACCTGAGCATGACAACCCCGGGTTCCCTAAGACCCAGAGGACAGGGAGAAGTTCCCAGGCAGAGGAAATGGGCTTAAGGTGCAGTATCACAGGGGTTCCAGGAGCCTGACCTCTGAGGCCAGCACCCTCCTGAGAACACGGCTGAGAGTCAGGAGTGAGGCACGCTACTACAGCCACCTCCTAGTGCTCCACAGCTCCCCTGCTTGCCTCCCTAGTCCCAACATCAACAACAAATGCTTTCATTACATTTGCAGTTGTTCATGCACATCAGACATGAGGCTGTGTATGCATAAAATTTTTTCTGGAAAAACATACAAGAAAAACTGAAGAATAAGGGAGACAGGAAACTTGAAGGATAGGTTAAGCTTAAAACCAAAGAAATGGGAAGAAAAGACTTTTTTATTCTATAATAGTCTGAATGACTTGATTTTTGCAATGCAGGAGTTCGTTTTATAAGAAAAACCAACTTAAATTCAAGTTAATTACACACACACATTATTACTTTTATTGCCTAATTAACTCATTTAGATTCAACTTCGGAGCAGGCAGGTCTGTTAAAAATAAATCCAATCATTGTATGACTTAAATATGAAAGCTTTGAAAGTGTAAAAAGAAAAAAGAATATTTAGATGCCACTTCATGATACCATCTTCCCTTCAGTATAATTTTTACTTTTTACTTATTTGTAACTGATAATGTTGTACATGTGTGCATACAAGTAATGAATATTGAACAAATATATTAATTTTTATATTAATTTATACACTTAGCTTTCTAATTTTTGCTTCTGTGGATTCTGGTAAACTTGGATTTGTTCTCCGTTTTTATTACTAAATATTACTTGTCCATCTAAAAAAAGAATCCAAAATGCTCTTCAACAAATTCTCAGATATTCAAAAATAAATTATAATTAGTTTAATTAATCTCATACTTGGGTTTGTTATCCTGTACCATTCCACCCTCTCACTTTGTCACTGTGCATGAATGTTTCTGCTCCTTTCCTTTTGGGGTTATGTACCCCTCTCCCACATAAACAGGTGCCATTCTCTTTGCTTCTTCCTAACACCAGTTCACAGAAACAGTCAGGTTTTTCCCATGTGTGACTGTAATCCAAACCCATATAGCAGGGGAGAAACTGGTGGCAAGCAAAGTGCTACATGCATTGTTTGGTACAGTGTCACAGATCTTAACAAACCACTAAAATCAACTCTGGAAAAGGATACGCAAGGCAATTTTAAAATGTTGGTGTTGTAGAGGTGAGCTAACTGTACACATCAAAATTTTAAGAACAACAACAAAAAAAATCTAAGAGCCAAACCAATACTACTGTAAACATGTGACTCAGCTGTAACAATTAAATCAAAACAGTGATTGCCAAGGAGGCAGGGTGAGGAGTGTGAGGGAACCCAGGATGGTGTGACTGTGATCTGAACACCCGTATGCTCAAAACCCCATTACTGTACTGTAAATCATGGTGTCTAACTGTTATTTCAATGAAAATATTTTACCATGCAGGAAAAACAAAGCCAGATGCCAAATAAACTGTGAATTTAAGTCCCTGAGATATCAGTGTTAGAAGTTATTATAGTTTAGGTACTATGTGAATTATGACAACAAATCTGTACAATTCAAATTTCTTTTTCTTTATACAATTATAATTTTGAAGAAATGCATTTGTCAATCTATTTTTAGACTTCTCCCTCTGTCTTGCTCTCATCTCCACTCTACCTACGTCCATTCCAGGTCAAGTTTACCTTAACATCAGCCAATTTTACCAAATCCCTAGTCTCTTGTTGCTTAAACTAATTATGTCAAATACCAAACTATTAGTGTTTAGTTCTGAATATTTCTATCTCTTATCTAATCTCCTACACAGAGGCTCTATCACTGGCTCCAAAACACTTTCCCAGTTTTCTTTCGAATTCTGTGTCACACAGCCTGCTCAGAGGTCACTCCCAGTGGTGCTCAGGGGACCAGAGAGGCTGGGAGCACTCATACCCCAGCAAGCAAAGCATATGTTGCGGCCTTTTGGGCTATCTTCCTACCTGCCAATTATTTTTTAAATTTTTCATTGTGATTCTTACCACTTCTGTCAAATCCTATTAGCCTCTTTATGTGAGAAAAAGTCACGTAAAAAGAAGGGAAGTTAAAAGCAAATACTGATGGTTTCCTCTCCTGCCTCAAAATTGGGAGAGTGGCAGACTCACATAGAAACTTCCTAGGAAGTCTTTTAGTTGAATAAAATTCCTTTTTAAAAGCAAATTCAGCAATACACAGATCCTAAGCTAGGAAATGGATATTTCTTTCTCATCACTTTCTCAATGTTGCAGAAATTTGAGAAGAAAAAACTGGAAACTCAATAAGAAAATGAGCAGACTAATTCTACACACTAAATATGGAACGAACTTCCTAGTTTTAAAATTTTATGTGTGTTTTACAAGGAGAGAATATCAACATACCTTTTTCATAGTCAGACAACAGGTCAGATCATGATATACCACAGGTACAAAATCTTTTGAAAGATGTACGTCAAATTCTACAAAGGCTGCACCCTGACAAAAATAAACAAGTATTAATTTCTTCTTTTAAAACAACACTCCATCTATGTAACTGACATACATTTTTTGATTTGGGCCACACCTGGCAGTGCCTTATGGGTCACTTCCAGTGGCGTTTAGAGGGCTCATGTGCTGGTGGGGAGTAAATCCAGGCTTCCTGCATGCAAATCATGTGCTTCAGCCCATGGAACTATCACAATAACTCTATTTTCTTTTCATTATTGTATAGGCATTCATTCCTGGGTAGGGAATGGGCCTTGGGCTATCTTCCTAGCTACCAACCGAACATCCTCTAGGGCCTTTCTGTGCCAGTGGGATGACCCTCACGGGTGTCACATCCTGCCACAGATACTGGCAGATACAGAGCGAAACAGAAGCCCAGAACCCAGGCCTACCTACCCCCGCATATTTCCACTGGACATTCAAACCACAAGTAGGAGGTGGATACCACTGGTAGAGACCCCAGCACTGTGTGGGCCAAAGACCAACTAACTTCCCCACCCACCCCCATCCACCCCCCAACATCAAGTTGCAATCGATGACAAAAGCTAAAAAGCATTCTTGGAACTCTTTGAACCCTCTACAATTCTGTAAAATGAGTTAAGAAAATGAACAAAACCAAGCTGTATGAAGAATATAAATTGATAACCTTTTAAGTGTTACATAAAATCACTGCTACTTTCTTCTATAACATTGCAAAGTAAGTATCTAAATAACCTACAAGGATAAAAGCGATGCTTAGTGGAAAATATTCCTTGCCTCAATCACTCAAAAATGTGATACTTCAATAGGATGCTATGATTCCAATGTTTTCATCCTACCCTTAACCATGCACCTAAATACAATATAAATACCTAAAAATACTTTAATTTCACTTGAAACATGTTTAGAAGTAATATGTATAAATATTCCCCATTTAAACTATTGATGCAGGCAAGAGAAAATTGCCCAGATCTATTTCTCTGTCTTGCTCCATCTTCAGACCAACAGTCAGAACTGGTTTAAATGACCGCTTCCCTGTGAAATGATTAAAGGAATCTCAGGAAGGGCTGGGGAGATAATACAGGTACTAAGGCACTTGCCTTACAGAATGCAACCCTGGTTCAATCCCTGAGCACAGAGCAAGGATTATGTCTTCAGCACCGCCAGGTATGACACCAGAAACAAAAAACACTGAGCACAGAAGTCCCAAGAGAATAGAAGAGATGTTCCCTCTTAGAGAACAAATGTGTTCCTGCAACCTAGACCTAGATGTAATAAATATGCATTTATTTACTAGATGCATTAAAATAATGTTCACTAAAAGTTGGGGCCAGAGAGATATTACAGTGAGTAAGATGCTGGACTTGCAAGAGGGGGTCAACCTGGGTTCAAGTCCCAGTATGACCCATAGTATTATTTATGGTTCCAGAGTCTTCTAGGAGTGACCCATCAGAGCAGAGCAGGAGTAAGGCCTGAGCACCACAGGGTTTGGCCTCTAAACAAATAAACAAACAAATAGTTCACAGTAAGCATGGTATCTATTTTCCAGAATGCAGAGATTAGTAGTTGTAGTTATGTACTATTTTAATTCTTGTCAATAAAACAACCTTGTATGTGCTGTTTGTACAAAGCAGTTCTTAAAAAATAAAACAGGTAAAAGGGGATCAGCAGTGTGGTCCTGGATGGAAAGTCTAACTTTAGAAACTGGATTGTAATGTAGCAGATACAGATGTTGAAATATGAAGATATACTTGAAACTGAAAAAAAAAGTTTTGAGAGGGTCACTCACATGACTAGCAGCATTTCTTAAAGAAGCAATAGTATTTTCTTGCACTTTAGCAAGCCTGAAGGAGAATATATAGAGTTATTGTATGTAACATATAAGAAAAAATATAAATGTAATACAAAAGCCAACCATATTTTCAATAATGGAAATAGTTCTTTCTCTCTTATACATTTCTTAGCCAAAAGGCCTGGAAATGATACATAAATGTCTACACTGAAGCTTATTTCAATCCTCCCCAAAAGACAGCAACTACTATCACCTGGGTGATTTATTTCGAAGATGCATGTCTTAAGGGTTATATTTACATGCCAAATATACATATATCCTACATTCCTCCCTGCAAGTATGGTGCCCAATTAAAGGAAACAAACCTTTACAAAAAAGCGCAGGCACACATGGAAACCTATTCCCCACAATGAGGTCTCAGCTGATTTAGTACTGGCAGATTCAGAGAATGGGAAATTGTGGGCACACCAATTGGGTGGAAGCATGGAAACTTTTCCTCAAACAAACAAGGAAACTGAGACCCAGAAAGGGCGATACGCCAACAATCAGGACTACACCACAGAAGCAGTGATGCTCCTGGCTAATGCTTTTCTTCATCTAGCCTCCCTCCCACTTTCTAGTTTCAATGTCTTCTGATCACTAATCAGGAGCATATTAACAAGACTGACCAGAGCTTAGGAGAGAATTGGTTATCTAATTAACTTAAACTGAGTGTCCTAATCACTGAATCATACTTAAAATCCAGGGTACTAATAAAAGAATCATTTGACTTTTAGTCAAACCAATGCAATAACCATCTCAAGTATAAGGTACCAAATGCTAGCACCACACAGTCAACCTACTGAGCAGTTGTTGTCGAATTCCCTGCACCTCTGTGTCCAACATCCAATGGTATCCTTGGCTTCCAATACTTGGAAAATGAAGACTTCATGTCACAATTATATCCTGGTAATGGCTTAATGATGATATAATCAACTTTGTAGGGGAAAAACAGAGGGGGAGGGAGAAAAAAATCGAAATTATAAAGGTCATACACTTAAGCCACATAGTCAATCTTTATCAAATAGAAAAAAAAATCACTAACCCAAAACTGAGTCAAAGTAAAAACCTCCAGATTATGTAACAGTCCTGTATGTTACTGATTTAGTTACTATTCTAAAACAAACTGTTAATCTTTACCACTCTCATGAAATCAATTTGAAACTAATGGAAATAACGTAACGTGTGCCTATTAATAAAAGGCCGCCTGGGGTCAGGGAGCCAGCTCAAAGGGCTGGAGCACAAGCCTGACATGCAGCAAGGCCCCCAGTTTGTTCCCTGACACTGAGTCCTCCCGCTGTCAGCACATTTACACTGCGGGCTCCCAGCACTGCCATGTCCAAGTAATACCAGGTCACCAGACCTAAGCTGTATTGCACAGTCCACATGGCTGAGCCAAGTTAAGCCAGGAGGAACCCCTGAACACTGCCTGGGAGGCGCCCACTTTCTCCCCTAAAACACAGTAACTGGGAAGAGACTAAAGGGTCATCCTGCTTTTCCAGGCTTACCTCTCACTTTGCCTATGGTTTTCCTGGAATTTCTGCTCATAATAGGAAGAGTAAGGATTCCTGCACTCTTTCCACTCTCGGCAATGGTGGATGACAAGAGGCAAGCTGTACCCACATGTCCAGGAAGGGCATCGCCCTGAACCACATGTTCACTGAGATCTTCCTGATAAAACAAAAGAGATTATCTGAATTCTTTTACTTCAGTATCTTCCACCTAAAAATCAAAAGCTACACTCAAGTGAACAGAGTCAACGGCAGAGAGACAGCACAGAGGATAAGGTGCCCATCGTTCATGATCCTGGTACTGAACCATAATGCCAGGAGGGTCACTGAACAGAGAGGCAGGAGTGGGCCCTGATACCAAACCATGTAAAGCCCAGCTACTTCACCAACCTCCAAGGATAAAGTGAACAACATTTATGGAGAGACAGATATTAACAAGTACAATCAAATTTATACTCAGATAATTTATATGGCTTATTTGTTAGAGTGATGTATTTCCCTTTAATAGTAAGAGGTTACACTATGTATTAATCCTAACTCAGGTGATTTATGATTCTGATCTCCTAAACAGTGTGAGGTGAATTCTTACTCTGAATAACACTGACAATTTTTTAGCCTTGTCTATAAATAATATCCCCAAACTAGTGGCCAAATGAAAGGGAAATCAGGCTGTCCAAGACAGCATGAAAAGAAATGGCCTTAAAGAATAAAAAACATTCACCAGAAATCTCTTTTAAAACCATGTCTAAGTTCTCTATTACTTAAGATATAATAATAGGGACCTGAGATGTTTGAAACGACTGTTTGTACTGTACATGCAGGGACCCCAGATTCAATGCCAGTGCATGGTTCCCAAAAAGTCACCAGGAGCAACTCCCCAAGCACCATACAGGAGCAACCAATGACCACTCTCTGGAGTAGCCCACCAATAAACATTTATTAAAAGGATTTTATTGTTGTCTTTTTAAGGAAACACTTTAAATTCTATATAATACAATGAAGTAAAAAAGCCACTGACAAGGGTTATCTATGTCTAAAGACTTAATCAAATTACATTATTCAAAGGTTTTAATAATCATTTGTTACTCAATGGGTTCATTTTTTAATTTATATATATTTTTTGCTTTTTGGGTCACACGCAGCAATACTCAGGGGTTACTCTGGGCTTTGCACTCAGGAATTAGTCCTGGCGGTGCTTTGGGGACCATATGGGATGCTGGGAATCGAACCCGGGTCAGCTGTGTGCACGGCAAAAGCCCTACCCACTATGCTATAGCTCCAGGCCCCCAATGGGTTTAAACTCATCCTGAACTGTGCCCTTTTCAAGAAACTGTGGCTAGGTGCCACTGCACATTATGAAGTAATATGCAGATAATAAGCAAGACACACTTCTATCCTCAAAGATTCAAAGCATCATCTAGTGGGAACATTGTCTTGCACACAGCTGACCAGGGCTCAATTCCTGGCACCCCATATGGCCACCCAAACCCCACCAGGAGTAAGCCCTGAGCACTACGTGGTATGGTCTCAAAACCAAACCAAAACAAAAAGTATCTCTAAAGAGCTGGCAGCTCATAGCTGGAAGCCTGTCTCATAAGTTGGGGGAGAAGGCAGCTGGAATAGAGAAGGGACTCACTAAGAGGAATCATTTGGAATGGGAGATGTGTGCTGAAAGTTGATACAGGACCAAACATGATAGCCTTTCAGTGTCTGTATTACAAACCATATTGCCCAAAAGTAGAGAGAGAGAATGGGGAAAATTGTCTGCCATGGAGGCAGGGGATTGGAAAGGGTGGTACACTGGAGACACCGGTAGTAGAGAATGTGCACTGATGGAGGGGTGGGTGTTTGCTCATTGTATGACTGAAACGCAAACATGAAAGCTTGTAACTGTATTTCACTGTAATTCAATTAAAAAAAAAAACAAGAAAGAGCTGGCAGCACAGATTTTGAACAACTTTAACAGTAACTATTATTCTTATTACATACTTTATCACCAAGTGAAGTTGTAAAAATTAGTCCACTGTTAAAATGAATCCTTATTAAAAAAAAATAAAACATACAAAAAACCTCAACTATCCAGAGACCAAGTATAAAAGTCTCAAAGCTGCTAGTTACATCAGGTTGCCCACTGTGAACTCTGTAAAAGGCACCATTTGAATGCCCACAGATGTCAAGACACCTGGGTCTTGATTTAAAGCACTGACTCTGGGTCTGAGAGATAGT
This sequence comes from Sorex fumeus, assembly GCF_029834395.1. Classification (NCBI taxonomy): domain Eukaryota; kingdom Metazoa; phylum Chordata; class Mammalia; order Eulipotyphla; family Soricidae; genus Sorex; species Sorex fumeus. The sequence goes on from NW_026606101.1 coordinate 22,700,649, forward strand.
TCGATGGGCTGAACACATTCTTTGCAAGCAAATCCCAGCAACTCACAGTAGCCTTTGAGTCCAGCAGGATATGGCCCGAAAGACAAAACAACAAAAACCCCAAACAAAAAAATTAATTCTAAGGAAATTATCTTAATTCTTTTTTATTTTGATTTTTTTTTAATTTTGGGGTCACCTGGAGGTGCTTAGGGTTTACCCACTGCTATGTACATTGGAATCACTCCTGGCATTCTCGGGGGGACCATATGGGATGCCGGGGATTGAACTGAATTGGCCTCGTGTAAAGTAAGTGCCCTACCCACTATATTATTACTCTGACCCAATTTTTTTTCTTCTATTTTTTTTTTGAATCACTGTGGGAAGTTACAAAGCCTTCAGGTTTAAGTCTCGGTCATACAATGATCAGACATCTTTCCCTTCACCAGTACTCATTTTTCACCACCAAGAACCCCAATTTACCCCCTTCCCATCCCTCCCAGTGCCTGTGAGGCAGATGATTTCTACTTAACTCTTCTCTACACTGATTACATTCATTATTTCGACAAAAGATGTACCATTATTGTTTAGAATTCCCCCCCCACCCGAACAATCAGAACTGCTGAAAAGGCATTGTGAAATACTTTGTTTTCTATAGCTGGTTACGAGAATCATATAATGTCGCGCAGCCACAATAGCAGCCATGCAATTTTGGATTTCTAAAAAGAGACAGATAATTACGAGATTGGTTTCTGTGCGTCTGGTGCTATGGCTGTGCCGGAGAGCCGCTCATGAGGGGCAACTCGTGACCTCGGTAGGGCGGGAAGGATGAGCCACTACCGCCCCCCCCTTCCCATGAGACTGCAGTTGCCCTGTCACCGCCGGCTCATACCTGGCTTTCCAGTAAGATCTGAGGTGGCAGCCACCTTGCTGCTGGGGGGAAAAAGGTGGAAGGAAGCAACACCCTTTCCCTCCTGGGGAGGCATGGCGCCGTAGTTTAACGCATGGTCCATTCACTTTTCTGCCGCAAACTGCCGGACTCTGGACTAAGTCCTTTTGCCTCTGGAGCCGTGGCCGTGCAAGAGAGCCACTCGTGGGATGTAACTTGTGACCTTGGTAGGGCATGAAGGACGAGCCGGTACCGTCCCCCTTCCCATTAGACTTGCCCCAACTCTGACCCAATCTTAGTAATATTCTTAATAGTACTCGAAAATTTATTAATTCCATGATTTTAAAAACCTGTTTAAATGTATAGATGATAAAGAGCTGTAGAAGGCCACTGTATAGTTTAGTGGAACATATTAGCTTCATATTTATGACACTTTGGGTTTGATCTCTCACAACCAAAACAAAATGTTGCACCAATTGTGCTTTACATCAATTACACAAAAGCAGAAAAAGTTCATGTCTGCATTTTTTCCCCTCAAGCCTCTTCACCCAGTGAAGGAATAACTCACCTCAAAAAAATCAAATATTAGTTCCAGGTTGTCTGGTTCCATTGTCTGTATACTATACTCAGTCCAGCGATCAGGCTGTAAGCCATACCCACACTCAGGCTGTGAATGCCGGCATTTGAACTCATTGTCACTTATTAAGGAGATCTCCAGGCTATTGGACATTTTGTGGAGAACTGTGGGAGATACTCTATCATCATCATCTTCCTCCAGACCCTCTAGAGTGAGCTTTACCCTATAGAAAGAAAAAAAATTAAGGAAATGCAAATACAAGTACAAAAAGAAAACTCAGATGAATGTTATGTAATAAAGTACTCTCTGAATATGCTATATCTTCAAGAAAGAAAAAAGGTCACATTCTATTCTTTTCCTTTTCGCCTACTGTCCCCCTCTTTAAAAAATTATTCAGTGTCCCTTAGAAATCTACCTTAAGTAAACAAACAATACCACTCAACTGCACCTGATAGACTCTCCATCATTCCATTCGAGCTGGGAAACACTGCTAGGTGTTAGGTTCGTTTTGTGAGAGATTAGTAACAGAGCTACATGTTATTGCTGAAAAGTATTAAAATGAAAAAGGTGGCTAATACTCTTTTTAGGAATTCTTCATTTTTAAAATCCAGGTCTTGGGTGCGAGATAGGACAAAGGGTGTCCTCAGCCCTGCACACAGCTGAGCCAGGTTCAACCTGTGGCATCTTCTGAGCACCACCAGGAGTTAACCTCTGAGTTCCAATAGGAGCAGCCCAAAAACCAAAACCAAAACTAATAAACAAAGCACCCCACAGTGCCTGAGCCTGCCAGGAGTGATCCCTGAGTGCCAAGCCAGGAGTAAATCCTGAGCACCATGGGATGTAATCCTGCCAAAACAAAAACAAATTAATTTATCAATAAACTAAAATGCCAGCCTGGAACAGAGAGTGCTCACCACGATGAGCACATGCTCTACATGCAGGGGGCCGGGATTCCGCCCCTGGCACTTTTCTTCCAAGGTCCTGAAGCAGCAGCCCCACTGCCTGGAGTGTGGCTCTCCCGCAGCCCCACAAAAATACTAGAATAAAGTAAAAATAAACATATAAGCATCATAAAACTGAATTCTACTGTTAGTATACATTTCAAGAATATTAGAACTGGGAGGTTATATAACTAAGCCAAGAGTCTAAAACTCTTCCAAGGCTCTCAGACCAAAGAAAACAAAACCAGATTTGAAGACACAGGTCCACAAACCAGGTCCATTTTCAATGGGAACTAATTACTTGCAATACCAAATTAACTTAGTTCTAAAATTTCTTGCACCAATGGAAATGGGTATAGACTAAACTTCTGTTTTAGAAGCATACCAGTAGTGGTTAGGAAGTCATACGGAGTAGTGCTCTGACTACAATGATGTTAGGGCTCAAACCCAGGTTCCCTCACGCAAAGCATGACCACCAGCCCTTGGAGTCAGCTCCCGAGGATCAGATTAAATAATTTTAATATTATTAATGGAGAAACTAATGTTACTATACAGAGCAACAGTAAGCTATGAAAATGTCTGTTTCTGGATTTAAACGGGATCTGATTTATAATGCAATTAGGGGGGTTTATATGTAGTGGAGGTAACAAACATTCAAGAAAGACACCGAAGGGTCAGATAGGAGAGAAGGAGGGGGTTTACCCTAAATGTAGCCAGCCCAGAAACCACATTTGGTCCCCCAAGCCCCACCAGAAATGATCCCTGAACACAGAGCCAGGAATATTACGCGAGTACCTGAGTACCATGACCTCAAAAGACAAAACAGAACGCTGAAGGTAAAAATGGCCATTTTGCCAACAGCATGTCTCTGTAAGAGTTCATATTTTTAAAAGGGTCAATGAAAGAATCTAAAAAGTATTTTAAAAATAGATAATGTCTATCAGAAACACTGCTTTCCACTTACTATGAAGAAAACGTAGTTCATTTTTGCAATCTGATGTCAATGAGTTATTTGAAACATGTGACCTGTTGTTAAAATCTACTTCCTGCCTCATGTTGGTTTCATCTATAACTAAATAAATCTGGGGGTTGTTGGACAATGATCAGAACAAACACCAATTTCCAGCTAGCACAATGATTTCAATGGGAATTAATCACACTGTATAAATAACAAAGATTCGTTATTTAAAAACAAAAAAAATCATTCTAACCTTAAACAACACAAAAACATGTATACTCAAAGTGATCTGCAAATCAACAGAAAGACTCAGTTCGTACCTGTTGTCCACACAGGAACTCCAACCATTAATTTTCTAATAATTTCTTTACTACAGTCAATGAAAAATTCACACCAACCAATGATTTTCTATTATGTTAATTTCAAGGTCACATGCTATTAAGATATCCCTCAGCTTCTAACATCATTTATTTGATTCTTTTAAAAAACATTATTTAAAGCTATACGAATAACTGGCTAGAGAATCTTTGTCGTCAACTGAATCTTACAACTGAAGTATGTGGCATAATTACCTTGGGTTTTTCAGGAGCAAAGCAGAAGCCTAGAAAAGTTAATGCAGAGAGAGACAAGATAGACCTAAGACCTGTTGGTACCTGAACCTTACCCCGAATAACCAATGCAAAAGACTTTCCCTGTGTATTTCATAACTGAGAAAAATGATATAATATTTAATGAGCTACAGGAAAACATTGATAGATTTATTAACTGCAGTATCAAAAGGGGCTGGAGTGATAGCACAGTGGGTAGGGCGTTTGCACGTGGCAAACCCGAGTTCGGAGAGCCTGGCAAGCTACCAAGAGTATTTCGCCTGCACGGCAAAGCCTGGCAAGTTACACCTGTGACATATTTGATATGCCAAACACAGTAATAACAAATCTCACAATGTTACTGGGCCCGTTCGAGTAAATCGATGAACTATGGGAGGACAGTGACAGTATCAAAAAATACATTATATATAAAAGAACTCCATATTTCAAAAAGTTAGGTCCCAAAGATAACAGCTCACTTGAGGGCATGCATGAAGTCAGGAAAATAAAGCCACCCACAATTAACATTAAGCTATCTCAATAAAACCTGGCATCTACTTCTTACACTGAAAATTGAAAAATAAATTAATCTGGGACTATTGGGTAACCACTACCTTTCCTATTTTCTTTTCTTTTTTGAGAGGGTGGGGTAGTGGGGGCACACACCTGGCAGTGCTCAGGTGAGCATAGGTATGCCAAGGATTGAACCCCAGTTGGACACATGCTCCAGTTCCATGTTTTTCCACTTTCAAGTCATAGGATATTTCCAACACGATTTTTCTGCTTTTACCACATTCCTCTCATTTTGGCACAGAATTACTTTTGTTACATCAATTTAAAATCAAGCTATCTATTGTTACAGAAATTTGAAATGGCAAAAAGAATGAGGATACATTAAGCTTTGAAATCACTTAAGTATAAACAAAAATTTCTGGTTTTAAATTCAGAGATTTACGTGCATATGTAACTTTGTTTATCTGAGGTAGGGAAGTAGTTCACTACCCTAAGATCCTATACTTTGTAAAAAAAAAAAAATTAACATCACCTGTAAACGTGTTAGTTTCTCAGTATTTAAAGGTTTAAATCAGTTGGGCTAGAAATCTATAGTGTTATTAAAAAGAATAAAATCGCCACAATCACAGTAACTAATAGTCATACCTAAATCTAGATTTTTTCAATTTTTTCTTTGTTATTGAGACAGGAGGTTTTTCAGAATAATGCAAACGTAGCCTTATTTCAGTCTGACACGTCAGCCACCCAGAATCCAGAGTCTCAACACCATCTGGCAAAGAAAATATGGACAGTGAGAATTATATACTTATATACTTAAAACAATCCAATAGATAGAATACACATTGATGACTCTAGTCACATTATCTACTTATTTTGCAGTGCTGGGGATCACACAAAACTCTTGGCCTAACACAAGCCAAGGCAAATGCTCTTGAGCTGAGCTACATGCCTGGCCCAGCACACTTACACCGACTACATTTACATTCATAGAGCTTATACAGCTATTGTTGTATACTTCCACAGCAAGTACACAGCAAGCAGTCTTAACATTCATCACTAGAACTGCATATGATGCAAAGAGGAAAAATTGAACCAGATGTTAACAGTGAGCCTCATTTTAAAAGCTTAAATGAATGAGTTTTTTCCCTTGGGTCGGTACGACAGGGCACAGTGAGCGCACGGTGGTCTCGGGCTCAGTTCCCGACATGCCACGGGATCTCCCAAGGAACACCAGCCTGAGTACAGAGCCAGGAATAAACCCTGGGTACCACCAGGGGCAGCCTCCAAACCCAGAAACAAACAAACAAACAAACAAACAAACAAACAAGAGACCAGTCAGTGGCCATGAACAACAAAAGAATAAATAAACACCTAAAGAGGGGCCAGAAGGATAGTGCCGTGGGTAGGACGCTTGCCTTGCACGTCCAAGCCAGGCTCTATCTTGGGTATACCATATGCTCCTCTGAACCCTACCAGGAATGATCCCTGATTGCAGAGCAAGGAATAATCCCTAAACTCAGGTATGGCACAAAAACAAAAACAGGCAAGCAGCAAGATATTCTTACTGAGCTCATTATTAATGTGAACACAGCCTGTACTGGAAAGAATACATATTCCAAGCAGCGTTTAACCTAGCTGCTGTTCCAGAAGGGTCATTATTACACAGCCAAAGCACCACAAGAGAGTGTCAGCTGGTACTAAGTATGTCATTTCTGCTGGGGGCTGAGGTTAAACAAACAAACAAAAAGACAAAACTAGATCCACTGTCCACTGTCCTCCCGTTGTTCATCAATTTGCTCGAGTGGGCCCAGTAACGTCTCCATTTTGAAACTTGTTGTTACTGTGATCAATTCAGTATTTAAATTTTTATATATTCTACCGTAAAGTGTAATGTTTATAATATAAATAATTGTGGTAACACTGTATACACTGTATTAGTACTGCTTCACTTGAAGTTACATACTATCATAGTTAAAAACTTTTCATTGAGCAGCAAATTATTTTGTACCTAAGCTTTTCACCAATGGGACTTAAAAATCCTTCAATCTAACATAAAAACACTAATTTTCCAATTATAAAATTTAAATCACTACCATCTCTTAATTTTAAAAACTCTACAGAAATATATAAACTTGGAGAAACAGTTTTCTCTAGCAAATGTTAACTAAAATTGAAGTAAGAAAATTTAACTAAAACCAGGTTTAGGATAACAGCAACGACTCCTTCCCCCTCAAACTCACCCCTTCCTTCACCAAAAGGTGGGAAATGGAGAGGAATATTGCCTCTTCTAACCATAAATTAGTATTAAAATGGTTCAAGGGGCTGGAGCGATAGCACAGTGGGTAGGGGTGTTTCCCTTGCACGCGGCCAACCCAGGTTTGATGCCCAGCATCCCATATGATCCCCTGAGCACCGCCAGGAGTAATTCCTGAGTGCAAAGCCAGGAGCAACCCCTGTGCATTGCCAGGTGTGACCCAAAATAAATAAATAAATACATACATACATAAATACATAAAAAGATTCAGGGAAAGGATGTCATATGCATTAATTATAATTGAAGAATGTGAAAACAACGCCACAAAGAGTTCTCTAAAACATGCTGATAAATAACATCTCAAAATAAGGAGAATTGCCCCTAGAAGAAAGCTATTTTAGACTAACTTACAAATAATCCCAAACAAAATTAAGTCAAAGTAGAATTCCTATCCACAAATACTACCAGAGTACCCTGCTACAGTGCACAAACACACACAGGGAGTAAAACCACCAACAGAAACTCAGGCCCTGCATCTTGTCAGTCAATAGGAAAACAGACTGGTTGGCAGCCACTTCTTTCTCTCCCGCTCAGCGTCAGAGTAACCACACATTCCACCCACCCACTATACTTGTATACTTCTACAGTGTAGAATTTAAATGAAAATGCAGTTGGGCTAATAACCCTGCTAGACTATGGTATTTCAAATAATTGAGGGGAAAACTCGAATCCTCTGGAGTTAAAATATTTATTGAAGTGGAAAAATATTCAAGAGCATAACATCTTGAACACTCAGAGGTAAAATTACTTCCTAACTGAACTGTTAATTGGTTTTCTTTGTTTTAGAGCCACACCCAGTGATGCTCAGGGTTTACTCCTGACTCTGCACTCAGTAATTACTCCTAGAGGTGCTCGGGTGGGACCATATGGTATTGAAGTTGGGTGGGTAGCGTGCAAGGCTACCCACCTGCTGGCCTATCTCTCCAGCCCTGACTTGTCAATTGTTAAAGATTCTATAAGGCTGAGAGATAACTCAAGTGGTAGAACACATGCCTTGCATGTGCGGGGTGCCCATGAGCTCCACTGGGCGTGACCCTGGTGGTTTCACAGCTCCACCGGGAATTGCTCCCGTTTATCAGGTTATTTTGGCCACTGCTTAGGGCCTACTGTTGGCTCTGCGCTCAGGGATCATTCTTTTGCTGCACTTACGTGGTGCCATTGACTGAACCTAGGTCAACAATAAGCAAAGAAAACATAAGAATTATATTGAAGGAGCGGAGAGATAATACAGCAGGTAATGGACCTGCCTTGCATACAACTGACAAAGTTGCAAGGCAAACCAAATGAACCAAGGCAATTCTTATAATTCATAAGAATTATATTGAAAGGAAGGAGAGATAATACAGACAGCAATGTTTGCCTTCCATACAGTTGACTATACAGTCAACCTAGGTTTGATCCCTGGCAACACAGATAATTCCCTAAAACCTACCATAAGTGGTGCCTGAGTGCAAGAGTCAGGTGTGGCAAGAAAAAGTAAAGAGAAGGGAAGGGAACAGAGGGGAGGGGAGAAGAGGGAAGGCAAGAGAAGCAAAAAGAAAACACAAAGGAAGGAAGGAAGGGATTACACTAGAAATGACTACTTGAAACATAAGCACGAAAGTTTGTGAGTCTGTAACTCTACCTCACGGTGATTCATTAAAAAATAAAAAAAACTTAAAAAAATTTAAAAAATGACAATTTAGCAGAGTGTACTTGTTTCTGGGATCTAGTCTATTTCCAATATCATACCTTACCATATTTCCTTACTGTTTCTAATGTTATACAGTAACATCTCAATCACATCAGTAAAGAATTTCAAAACTCATTTTTACTTACTGTGGATTCCAAATTGCCCATCATCAATAATAATTTCACTTTCTAGAATTGAAGGAAAATAAAAACCCAGTTAAAATTTGTGATGCATGCACAGCAAATTGAGAAAACACCCATCTTAAGAATTTTTTAAAAATATTAAATCCAAAATTTCAAAGCAACCCAAAGTGAATAAGCATGTTTATTGTAGCCCTCAATAAAGAATTACTTTAAGGAGGCTATCAAATAGTAATAGTTCTCACATACTTTGGTGACTACTCAAAGTTGTTAGAAGATTAAGAAAACTACCCAGAGAGGTGGCTCTAGAAGCACCAAGAGGAACTTCTATACCCACCAACACGAGGTGCACAGGTTGCTGGGCAAAGCTATCTCCTGGTTCATTTTTCAAACCAAAAGTCTTGGCACAATTAAAATGCTTATTCTCATGTAGCACATAATCTGAATTGTCTAGATATAGTCCTCTCAAATCCCAACTATGCTCTATAGCCAGCTAAAGCTTTACAAACAGCGTTAACTTACCTGCATATACAGAGCTGTGAGGAACTACCAAAAGAGTAAGTGCTAGGACATTCCCTTCTAACAGAAATTGCAACTATGAAGCTATGAAACTTGAACTATAGATTTTAACTGTAAAGCCCCAACCTCTTGAGTAAGATATATAATTACCTTTCCTCTTACTTCCTTCTCAGTTTACCTTAAACATAAGTCTGAAGTATTTGTTAAGATAAGCATGACAGCTGCCAATAAAGATTCTCTGGTAGACTGCACACAGCTCTCAAGTTTAGGAACTGTACTTTCCACAACTATCAATTTATGTTCAAGACCAGAAATGAAATCATCCCACTTCCCACAGTAAAAAATATACTTGATTGCAAGATGTCTCAAAATGCAAATTACTTTAAAATGTTTTGTTACCTAGTACCACATTTCCAGCCTCAATATGGGACTATTAGAATTCTAAAACACACTACCATAAAAATTATAAATAACTACAAAAATGTATTAAAACATACAAAGAGGAAAATCCAATAAAGAGGATGGAATGAGATCTGTTTAAAGGAGATACATCCTAAGTAGAGGGTAAAGCAAAATCTCTTACTACTTCCTCAACTAAGCTAATTTCTGGCAAAGTATTTTGTATGTTTAAATTCTAATTTGCTCTAGAAAATGAAAGATATACTTCGTAGCGCCAAGTCAATCTGTAGATGACTCCAAGAGAGTAATTTAAAGTATGTTAAGTGATCTTTAAATTTTGATCTCAGTACAGAAAATGAAGTTAAAAAATACTTGTATGAAGAGAAATGCTATTTTTAAGCATAAGAAAACTGAATAATGTTTAAAAATATAGCTGAATATTGACTTTAATATAGCCGGCAGGGTATTTAAATAAATTAGGAGGAAAATACACCCAAGAAATTGGAATTCATTCATACAAGTTTATTCACGTATCTACTAGTTCACAAAAAAACACAGAATCGAATAATTTACTCTTACTCCTCAAATTAAAAAATATAAGAAGCTTTGTTGTAGGTTAACTCCTTCCTCAAATGTTCTACAAGTTCTCTGAGCAAGTAATCAAATAAAGCCCTGGGTGCTCAGTCAAGAATATTCATTTATTAACTTTGTTGATAACTTTATAAATAACTACTCCAAATCAAAAGTTTCATCAATATTAAGTTAACTCAAGACAATTAAAATAACTAGGCAAGCATTTCTAATAAATGTATAAAGAAAAGCAATTAAGAAATGTTTAGTTTTGAAAGATCCATGAAATGCTAACGTGAAAGTTGTAGTACTGACAACGCCATTGGCCTTAATACTCAAGAATTTAAAAAATTTATCAAATCCCACTAAGCCATTGTGCAGCATATTAGTAACTTTATGCATATGCCTCAAACAGATGCAGTTAATGCCCATACCTAAAGGGGTTATTGATCGTGGTTGTAGATGAGTCTCCCACTTGTGAACTATGACTTGACATGGACCACCGATAGTCTGCAATTTAAAAGTTAAACGTCTGCAATAATTTCTTATATCTTATTTTCTACCCAAGACTCCATAAGATGTTTGTGGCCTAAGTCTTATTCTAAATATGAAACCAAAAGATTCATCTTGTTAATTACCAATGTTATATGCCAAAAACCAAGAATGTACCAGGTCACAAAACATGATGAGTGCTGGAAGAAAATAGGGGTGAAGCAGTAAACTGGGGGGAAAAATTAGACAAACTAGCACACAAAACCATCTCAAACCCACTGCGAAATCTGCCTACAGCCCTCAATCAAAAAATAAAAAATAAAAACCCACTTTATTCTTCAACGATTATTAATTATGCAGTAAAGTTAACCTAAAATACTTTTAGTTTTGTGTGTCAGAAATCAATGTGAATGGAAAAGATATCTTAAGCAAGTCTTCAAGTGTCCGGAAAAAGCCTAAACTCTATATGACAGTAAGATTATCACAAGTATTTCATGGAGCATGAGGGTACAATAAAGATCTTTGTTTGATGGATATATGTGTATTTATATACTTAAGAAGAATATAGAAAACAGGAAGAAAGGCAGAGTTCTCAGATCTTAATAACGAGTATTTCTACAGATCAAAGAAAACCCTTAAAGGACACACACATGGATAAATGTGTAGAACAAGTTCTGTATAAGGGGTACTAACAACTGGGGGTGGAGGGATGGTGGGCAGGGCGCTGGCTGTGCAGGGTTAGATCCCCAACACCCCATTATGGTCCCCTGAACACTACTGGAATGATCCCAGAAAACAAGAGTCAGGAATAATCCCTGAGTACCACCAGGTGTGGCCCAAAACCAAAAAACAAAAGTGGGGGAGGGAGGATGTTACTAATAGATAATTTTATTCTTACAACTTAGAAGTTTATAAATTATATCTTACTGAAAAAAATTGTTTATGTATTATTGATAATATATAGTGACTTAAAAAGATAAAGCTACAGAAAAGGTTCACATGTATGTATGTGTATATGTAAAGAACGTAAGGTATTAAGGGCTTCCCAATTTACCATGTTTTCTAAATTAACAAAATTAGAATTAAACTGAACCAAAATAAAATCCTTGAATACAAATTTTATGATAAGAAACATTATTTTCGTATGTTTTCTAAGTAAATTTGCTAAAATTTAAAGAAGAAAAAAAAAAGACCCAACATTTTTATATGTAATCCAGATCTTTTTCAAGGCAAATATTACATATACTTTTATTTTAAAAGTCTATCATAGATGCCTGAAAGTGCAGGGCTTGAGGCACTGGCTTTGTACAGAGCTGACCCCAGTTCAAATCCCTAATGCCACATATGGTCTTGTGAGCACCACTAGGAGTGACCCCTGAGCAGAGCCAGGACTAAGCCCTGAGAACCACACCCCTTACCCCCAAATATCTTATATAAGCTTTTCTCTGTATACTTTTCGATGGCTTTTAGTACTCTTTTCTATTATAATTAACAAATTTAGTAGTAATTACATTTAATAGTAAATATGTCAAATAATTATATTAAATAAATAAGATAGATTGATTTAACATAAATTAGGCACATCAAATAAATAGGAGATAATTTTGTCACTAAAACCAAGGTTAAAAATCACTTTCAAAACTAGTAATCTTTCAGCTTACTGAACCTAAAACAGCATTATTCATTCAAATCATTAATCCTGGGATAATACAGGAAATCTCTCTCTTTTTTTCCTAATTTAATACCTCTTTGTTAAAAGGTATTAAATTGGCAGGCTGAGTTAACTGAATTGGCAGGCTGAGGAAATCTTTTAAACATACAAACGCGGGCCAGAGAGATCGCTGAACAGGCTGAGCACATGCTTTGCATGCAGGAAGCCTGGGTCCAATCAGGCAACACACGGTCCCTGAGCACCAGTGGAAGCAACCCTCAGACAGCAACAGATGTGACTCAACCAAAAACAAATGCGAAGCCGGTCAGCCTAAAGGATGGTACAATCTTACCGTGTTTACACAGAAAGCAAGACAAATCTGAATATTTTCCTGTCAGTGTCTAAAAATCTATTTTTTTCAGTGCTGGGGATCAAACTCAGGGACACATACATGCAAAGTAAATCATCTGTCACTGAGTTATATCCTCCACCCTTGTTTTTTTATGCTTTCTTCTAAACTTTCAATTTCTCAAATGATGCAAATGCCTTGTACTGAAAATAGGCATAATGTTTCTTTCTTTGGGGGGGAGGGGTTAGTGTGGGCCATGCCTGGTGGTGCTCAGGGGCTACTGTGGGCTGAATTTGGGGCACTGCACACGGCCACATCAGCCCAATGCAAGGCAAGTGCCTTACCTCCTGTGCTATCTCGCCAGCCCAATGAACTACGTTTCTTACTGATAAGGAGCCTGAAAGGACTTATTCCTTAATCCATCTCTCCCATGTCCTCTGTTGTGTGTCTCTCAAAAATCCTCTTTACTGCAAAAATGGTACAAATCTAGTCTTATGCAAGGTGACAAGGCTGGGGATGGAAAGGAAGGTAGCCCATTCCACGGTCTGGAGGAGGCCTGGGTTCGATCCCGAGTACTGGATGGTCCCCTAAGCCCCACCAGCAGTGATCCCTGAGTGCGAAGTCAGCAATCCAGAGTGACTCTCAATACACCAGCATCTTTCTGAACACACCAGACAGCTCTTCCCCCCACCCTGCCCCTCCACTAGAGTTGAAAGGATATCAAGAATATATGTTGTTTGCTTGGTTGGTCTTTTTTTTCTTTTTGGGTCACACCTGGCAATACACAGGGGCTACTCCTGGCTCTGCCAGCTACTCCTGGCTTTGCACTCAGGAATTACTCCTGGTGGTGCTCAGGGGACCATATGGGATGCTGGGAATCGAACCCGGGTCGGCCGCGTGCAAGGCAAATGCCCTATCCGCTGTGCTATCGCTCCAGCCTGAGAATGTAATATTAAATGTCAGCAGGGAGAATAGCCAGATTGAGGAAAGGCGTTTTGTGTAAATTTAGATGTTATGTAACTTTACAAAGTATTAGCACAGCACCTATACTTGTATAAGAAAAGTTACGTAGATTAAATATTTGCTGGAGAACATATTTCATTGGTAAATTTAATAAGAGACTCACTCTTCACAGCCTAAAATAACCTAGGCTCAACAGAGTGGAATGTGAGAAAGTCCAAAGGATTGTTGATTCAATAGGTAAGTCATAATTGATACTAGCTATTACACTATCAAATCCATGTTGGCTGGTACATAATATTGAAAAATAGAAGAACCAGGTTTTAAAATACAATGACCCTGAAAAATTGATATAGTGCTTTACTAAACTTTAAAAGAAAATTTTAAATTGTAGCTTAAATTTAAAAAAAAAAACCTTAATGCCTAGTGATAACTCTAAAACATGCACATGTAATCACTAATCCTTCAAGATCTTAGAAAGATCCTTCCTGGGGCCCAGGAACCAGAAAGCTTAAAAAGCAGAGCAGCTTCAAGGGCAGTGCAGGTGCAAGGGCAGAGCACATGCCTTACATGCATGAAGTCAGGAGTGAAATCCCTGGCACCACCTGGCTCTGCAACGACCACTGCTGGGTGTGGTCCTCGTGGCCCTGAGATGAGCCTCAGAGCTGCTCCTGGGTCAAGAATCACTGAGAGTAGAGCCAGAGCGACAGTACAGGGGGAAACCAGGGGGAGGGCATTTGACCTGCATGCTGCTGATTCGGGTTCGATCCCTGGTACCCTATACAACACTGCCAGGAGTGATTCCTGAGCACAGAGTCAGGAGCAAGCCCTTGCCGGGTGTGACCCAAAAAATAAAGTTTAAGATCTGTAAAAGGCTGCAGTAATTTTAATCGTATTAAAATCAGCAAGAGGTGGCTGTTTGAGAAATAAAAAATAAATAAATAAGAGTACCTGGAGGAGCCAGGGAGCTGGTACGGAGGAAGGGTGCAAACTCTCATGCACCCACGCCCTGGCAGGATCCCAGGCACTGCATGCCCAACCCCTACCCCCTTATCCCGGGCACTGGGATAAGTCCCACCAAAAAGAGGGAAAAGAAATAAGTAACAGTATCAGTCTTACACAATATTCCATTAACAGTACCAGTAAAGTCACATAATTTAGCATATATTAAATCAGATAACTACTGGGACACTTTCAAATATGCATACTAACAAATACACACACAATAAAAAAAACTTTCTGCAAAAAAAAAATTTCGTGATTTCTTAAATTGTTGCAGACGTTATTCAGCTACATCAACAAAGAGAGAAATAAGATCAACAAGTAGGTGTGATTTTTTAAAAATTTAAAACAATCAAAACTATCAACCAATCACATACTATCAATACTTTCATTTATAATAAAAAATGTGAACTCAAAATGCTGCTCATCCTTTTCTTTTCACAAAAGTTGAAAGAATAGAAAATACACATGTACAAGGGGTCCAGAGGAAATTTTAGCAATGATGTCAGAGGTTAAAACTATAGTTATTTTTAAATTACTTAAAAAAAAAAATTTGGTTACCAGAAATGCAACCCAGACCTCCTGGCTGCAAACCTGTGCTTCGTCTGCTGCGCTCTCCTGCACACTAGATTACTATTAATAAGACCAGTAAGAAAAACGGAATGAGCAAACCTCGGAATGAGCAAAGCAAACTGTGCTGGCAGGTATTTCGGAAAGGATTCGAGTGGGAAGCAAACCGCTGAGGACAGTTAGCATTCATGTGATTTTATGACACTGAGAAATCGAATTGGGGGGCCGGAGCAACAGGACAGCAGGTAGGTCCTTCCTTGTCTTGCATGTGATCAACCTGGGTTCAATCCCCGGTGCCCCATCTGATCCCCTGGGCCTCACCTGAAATGATTCCTGAGAGCAGAGCTAGGAGTAAGCCCTGAGCACTGCCAGGTGTGACCCACAAAACAAAGACCCAAAAAAAAAAAAAAAGAAAGAAAAGAAATTGTGGTGGGTCTGCCAGAGCATGATTTGCATGCAGAAGGCTCTGGTTTCTGTCCCCTTGACATGGCTCATGAGAGAAGTCAAAAAACAAAAAAAGAAAGGTATCAGTGTGTATAAAGCGGCAGTCAGATATTTTGAAAGTACGCATCTGATAACTGCAGATGATCAATTCTTTTGTTAAAAGGATTTAAATGGTTACCGGGAAATTAAGGGTGGGTGGGGAAAGAGGTGGGAAAGAACAAAGAATCTATATATGAATGAGTTTTAACACCATTAAAAATTAAGAACAAGGACCAGAAAGAGTGCAGTGGGCAGGAGCGGAGGCCCGGCTTTCCCCGGCACCACCCGATCCCAGGGCAGAGGCAAACACAAGCCAGGAGCCCCAGAGCACCACTGGGCGCCCCTTTCCCACCAAAAAAAAAAAAAAAAAAAAAAAAAAAAACCCAACAACCAAAAACCCAACTTTTAAACAAACAAAACCTAAGAGCTATTTCCACTGAAATGAAAAAAAAAATTCCAAAGAAAGTGTAATTAAAAATCACCTACATTTTAGTAAAAGGTAACTGCACTAGTTCGGCTATAAGAGGGAGGATCTAGATCTTTTTTTTTTTATCTGTTATAGGGTAATTCAAAATTATTTTTGGCGAAAACATGAAATCAATGGACCATCTTGTAGACTCACCAATCTTTTATTTTAGAAATATCTACTTCTAGCATTATTTGCTGTTAAATAATTTTTTGATCTATAACCTGTAGAAATTTTTAACTGGGCAGATCAAAAGATTATTTTACTACTAGCATATGAGAACATATGGCTATGCAAAATTAAAAGAAAAAGAACTCAATTTCAAAACTATGCTTGAAGAAGCAAAGTGGAAAAGGAAATTTGAATTGTCAAGTTTTACTTACTTATTTATAATTAAATTTTAGCAATGGAAGGAGCCAAAGAGACCCACAGATCAAACCTCTGATTTGATAGATGAGGAATCTAACATCTAAAATTCTAGTGACTTGCCCAAGATTACCAAAGTTTTTGCTCTGGCTCAGTGACTACTTTAGGGGACTACCTCTGCCAAACACCTGACACATAAAGTTACTCTTTTAACCTATCTGTTTCCCAATTACTTTCATAACTACTTTGCTTTCCATAACACCATACTTTATAATACATTCATAATACATTGGTGTAAGATACATCACACATTATGTAAGATTCCTTGCACATCGGTCCTATTATCGACAATGAACAATTAACAAAGTTTCGTGTTTCATTTAAAAAGCGCCACCAACTCTTAAAAGGAAGTGTTACTTTAAGCTGGCATGTGGAGTTTAAATAACCCACTAACTATATGCATGGGATTTTATGCAGCTATTGACTCTATTCCAGGAAAAACATACTTACCACGGCAGCCCCTGCATCACACGGTACATGTGTACACGATACAGAGCACCTACTTAAAGAAACACACTCACCAACACAAACTGTAAACTTTTGCAAGTATTACAAGGGGGGGGAAATGATTTTTTTACTGTAAGCAGATGTGCCAAATTTTTTTTTAAAAAGGCATTTTGGACTCATTTTGCTGCTTTTGGTTACATTTTTAATAAAGAGAAAAAAACTTGAGGTTGGCTTAATTTGACTTGTGTTGACAACAGTCTTCTTTTAGCAAACTACACACAAACGACTCATGATTTTTTCTTATGCAACTGGTAGCTTAGTGTAAAATTTAATTGATTTCAAATTACAAAGCTCAATCTCACATACTAGGATCCTTATATTTTCAATGCTATGCATACTATGACTCTATGTCTATGGCCAATTGTTTAATTTATACAGAAAAACTTTGCACAATGCATAATCCCTATGTTAAATAATGATCTTTTATCAAGTCATTAAGGTGAGACTGTCAAGATAAGCCAACACAATGATCACCCATAGTGTAATTTAAATACTGTTATTTACAACACATTCTTGGAATAAGAAAAGTAATAGGTGCAAAAGACAGCTAAAGTGGGTTGTCAGTTTTTCTGTTCTGTAATGGTGGCTAAGAGAATGAGCAATCAGTGGCTACTTGTACTTTTCGCATGGACCAAGTTTTCCATCATCCCCAAAGAGAAATACATTTTTCGAAAGGGTTTAATTCATGGTTTGCTATCTAGACTCCTGCCTGCAACTTATGCACACTCAGTCTAAGTGAGTTCAAAGGTTTAAAAAAAAAATCTGAAAGAATCTTCTCAGCAAGTAAGAATTCTTAAAGGGAAGAATTAGTTTTTTGCTTTTCTAACTAAGACAAGTCCAAAATAATAAATCATTGTAAGCAAGCAGACGTAGATTTAATAGATACTCCAAAGGTCTTCAAAAGATCTTAGTCTATGAACATTGTTGAAAAAATTCTACAAGAAATGACTTTAGTTTTGATAGGAGTTAATGCATCCATGAAGAAATGGCTGAAGTGAACTAATCTTTGGAAACAATTACTCACTTAAAGCCGGCTATATACTCCACTAAATACATCCTCATCACAACAGGATTAACAAATGAAACAAAAAGAAAAATACCTGTAACTGGTTACTAATTCGTTTACGAAAGTACAGAAAATGCACACCTCTAGAGCATTTATCATTAATACTAATTTTATCTTAAGTATCCTGCAGAACATACTTACTATTAGTCTTAAAAACTCATTGCAGACTTTGTCTGCTTCTGAGTTCTGTTTTCCAAGTGCTTCCTTCCCTTTTGGCACTAACATGTTATTTATCTATTTCTATTTTCCTTTTTTTGTTCAATTAAACACACTTTACTTTCAATGATTTTAAACTAGTTGCTTCTGAAAGAAGCTTGCTGATTAGAAACTGGAAAATAGACAAAGACAACATACCTTTGGTTCTAAAAAGCACCCTTTGAAGTACCGATACTCAACAGATATTCCTCTACTGAGTACAATGCTTGCTTTCCATAACATGCTGTGAGGAAGAAAAGAAAAATGAAAGCAGCAACATCAGTATCAAATTAAAATTGCACCAACTTCATAATCTTTTTCTGTATGTGCGGTACCGGGGAATAAACCCTTTTGTGTGCATGCAAACTCTTATGCATGGCAAAGCATGCATTTTACCCGAAGCCATTACCACGGACCAGATAGATTTCACTTAAAACTCACCAATGTCTGTGACAAAAACCACTTATTTCCTCCTACAGAAATTTATTCTAGGCCTAAGGCCAGGGTCCAGGGTTCCAGGAGCAATGAGGATAAGGAAGAAAAGCACCCATCTTCAAAGAGGTCGCTTTCTTTTCTGAGTGGACAAGCATTATATATATACTTTAACCTTTCAGAGAGTCAGATAGGACAGGAAGTTTAGGAGGAAGCTTTTAGAGGAAGGACTCAGTCATTAGAGGAAGGACTCAGTCATGAGGAACTGCCTGAACACTCGTGTGTGTGTGTGTCTCTGTGTGTGTGTGTGTGTTTAGGGGGTTCTTGAGCCAAAACAAGCAGTGCTCAGGGGAGCCAATAACCATCTATACCCTGGTGCTGGGGGGTTAAACTGGGATTGGCCTTATGAAAGACAAGTGCCTAACCCCTGTGGAACTTCTCCCTTTCTTTTGTGACTCTTAGCTAAAGATGTTACATAGTTGCTAAAATACTTAGGGCTGTAGGCCTGCAATTCCAACTCATATTCCAGACATCCTTATTCTAACTACAGATCCCAACCTCTGGCTACTCCCCCAGTCAAGCACTGTTTTTACTTGTCTTAACTCAAGTCCTTCTCTGAACTGTACTATTTTAACAAAACGTTCTGACTCAACAGTGGAAAGAATTCACTGCGATTCATGATTATAACTGATTATAGCTTCAAAGCACAGGCCTGGAGGTATACACTTCCACAGTCCCATGATCCTCACTATCACCCAAGAGCTTGTTAGGAACGTAAATTCTCGGGGACCTCCTAGACCTATAGAATTAGAAACTGATGTTGAGCCCCGTAATCTGTAATTCAACAAATCTCCAGGTGACTCTGAGAAGAACACTTAAGTTGGAGAGCCACAGTCATAGACCATTACCCACATATTAATTCAGCATGAATAGTTCTATGAATAAACAGCAGCTCCAAATGTTCTTCCTCGACACCAGATGGTTAGCACTGCGTCCGACCTGGCTCTGCCAAGACAGGCTTCGGTGCACTCGCCTCATTCTGACTCAGTCCTGTCTCCTTGCGTAGCCACAACCAGCTGTCACCAGGTTCCTAACTCCAACAACTGAACCGACCCGGTAGTAATTTAAAAAAAAAGTGTGCTCTGGCTCCACTCTTCGGAGACTCTGATTTCTTCAACTCGAGGAAGACCCTGGTCATCTGGAGTTGGCTAAGATGCACAGGGCAGGTTACTAATCACTGCTTCAGAGGGTGGCAAATGTTTCCTAGCCTGCATGTGAGCCCTCAGTACCAAGAAAGGAGCAAACTTGTAGTAAGCAGTATCTGAATTAGTTAGAGATGCAGAATAGAGTCAGAGGGAGGCTTTGAAAAAAAATGTGGTTGGATCCCTATTTCTCAGTCTCCAGGAATAGGATCTGGGCACAAGTACTTTCTCTGATGTTGGACATAAAATCCACAGCCGCATACTCTTGAGTATCAAGGAGCTGTATCCCCAGAACCCAAACAAGAGTTCCTTTCAAAGCCCTCATATTACATGCTAATATGAATCCCTGGTTTAAAAACACTCGTTAAATGAAGAGATGGAGAAAGCAATAAGTTTATTACTTACCTCAAGCAAAGGTAATGTTTTTGGTATTTTGGTGGGAAGGAGGGTCCACCCAATGACCCCCAGTGGCTATCCTGGCTCTGTGTAGGTGTGTATCCTTGTTAGGGGGGAGGGGAGGGAGAGATGGGGGAGCTGCTGCACCTAGTGCTGAGATGGAACAAGGCCCCCTGCAGGCAAAGCAAGCACTCACTGTTGAGTGCTCTGTCCAGCCCTAAAGCAAAGTATATAATAAACCAGAATCACTTAGTGACTTCAAGAATAAACATTATTTGCTGAAATTCAAGAAAAGCCAGGATGGAGGAGCAATGAGAAAGTTTAACGCAGCCATTAATTTCTGTTCCATAGTCTTCTGCTCAAATATTATAAAATCTACAAGAGGAAATAATACAAGTGACCCACATTTTCAGTATTTTAGATTACAATCCTTCAAATTGGAGGTAATTAAGAAAGATTGCAACAGAGTTCTCCCTATCACAAGTCTATAGGTAAAGAGACACAGGACTCATTGAACAGGGCTCACAGAGTACTTAATCTTTTTCAAACGTGCCAGGTCCTACCAGTTGGTCACGCAGTCTTGCACAGTGGTCCCCCATTTGCACAACTTTCACCTGTGCCCCCCTTGGACTATCCTAGGGGCCAAGTCCATAAAAGGCACAATTTGAGAAACAGTGCTCTAGAGAGAGTATGCTGGAATCCCAAAGAAACAATTCTGAAACACAAGAAGGTTGTTTCACAGTAAACAAACCAGTATGGCCTTATATCATCTTGTATAATCTACTTCCTTTGTTCTGTGAAGCACTGCATATCTGGCACATATGAATACATTTAAACATCAGTGTACAATATCAATTTACAAAATGCTGGCTTCTTAAAGGCATGTACTTATCGCATTCCCATCAGTTTGATGTTGGCTAAAAAGGATTCAAGCTCAAAGATTCAGGGATGA
The DNA here is from genome assembly GCF_029834395.1 of Sorex fumeus. Classification (NCBI taxonomy): domain Eukaryota; kingdom Metazoa; phylum Chordata; class Mammalia; order Eulipotyphla; family Soricidae; genus Sorex; species Sorex fumeus. Next base: position 22,721,853 of record NW_026606101.1, read on the forward strand.
GGTACTTGAGTTTTCAATTCAGACACAAGTGAGAGATCCAAAATCAAGGGGAGAAAAAAAAATGTCACTTGGAAGGAATAATCTGTCACGCACTTGTGCGTGCGTGTGTTTGTGTGTGCGCGTGCACATGTGTGTGTGGGTTTGGGGATCACAACTAGCTATGTTCAGGGTTTAGTCCTAACTCAGCATGCAGAGATCACTCCTGATGCCAGGGATCAAACCTGGCCGGCAGAGGGCAAGGCCATGCCTTACCCACTTTAGTATCTCTCCAACCTCTGATCTGTTCTTATTTGACCCCAACACTTTTTGGCAACAGAACTTCACTTACAGGAACAGGCAAGAATTTTGGCAAGAGATACAGGACAATGGCTAAGGCACTTGCCTTGTACATGGTTAACCAAAGTTTGATCTCTCGCACCACATATGGTTCCCTGAGCATAGCCAAAACTGATCCCTGAGCTCAGAGCCAGGAGTAAGCCCCGAGGCACAGTTGGGTGTGTCCTAAAAGCCAAAACCAAAACAAACCAAAAATAAGCAAGATTTGGCAAAAAATTGAAAAAAGACAAATATGGAAAAGGATATTTTATATGTATTGTTCATTAGTTTATATTACATTATTTTACTTTCATATTATGTCTTTGTTTTGCTGCATGTGTTTCTCAAACTATCTGCTATGAAGATCCATAGCTTATTTTAACTCTGCTAGCTTATTTTAACCCACCATCCAAGAATAATAGTCTGGTCTGCACCGCCATTTCAATGAGACGAGAAGCAATGACAGGCACGGGCGTCCGAGCAGTCAGAGTACTACACATATTACACACACACACACACACACACACACACACACACATATACAGTCATGGGTGTCCCAGCAGTCAGTACTATACATATATTACAATATATACAGTCATGGGTATCTAAGCAGTAAGATTACCATACACATAGATTACTATATGTAGTCATAGGTGTCCCAGCAGATTACTATACAAAGAGTGACAGCACAGTGGGTAGGGCGTTTGCCTTGCAAGCGGCCAACATGGCTGACCCAAGTTCAATTCCTCCATCCCTCTCGGAGAGCCCAGCAAGCTACCAAGAGTATCCTGCCCGCACGGCAGAGCCTGGCAAGCTACCTGTGATGTATTCGATATGCCAAACACAGTAACAATTGTCACAATGGAGACATTACTGTGCCTACTCAAGCAAATCGATGAACAACAGGGAGGACAGTGACAGTGAATCAATTACTATATATACAGGTATGGGCATCCCAGCAGTCAGATTACTATACATATACTACTGTATATACGGGCATTGGTGTCCCAGCGGTCATATTACTATACGTATATTACAATATATACAGTCATGGGTGTCCAAGCAGTAAGATTACTGCAATCACTGTCACTGTCCTCCCTTTGTTCATTGATTTGCTCGACCGGGCCAGTAACATTGTGAGACTTGTTACTGTGTTTGGCATATTGAATACGCCACAGGGAGCTTGCCGGGCTTTGCCTTGCGGACAAGATACTCTCAGTAGGTTGCCGGGCTCTCCGAGAGTGGTGGAGAAATTGAACTCGGATCGGCCATGTTGGCTGCGTGCAAGGCAAACACCCTACCCGCTGTGCTATCACTCCAGCCCAGTAAGATTACTATACACATATATTACTATATAGTCTTGAGTGTCCCAGCAGTCAGATTACTATACATATTTGTAAAAATGGCTGCACTGGTCGACGGGCAACATATTTTTTAGCACTGCTCTAATTTGAGCCCAGGAATCATCTAATCTGATTATTTCTCCCCAAGGTACTGCATGCTATTTGTATACATTTAGGATTTTACTAAAGCAAACAAACCTTTTATCAACATTATGTACCAAATAATGCCTAAAGAAGATTTTTTTAATGATAAGAGAGATAGCACAGTGGGTATGGCCTTTGCCTTGCAAGCAGCTGACCCAGGTTCGATTCCTCCACCCCTCCTGTAGAGCCCGGCAGGCCAGAGAGTATCTAGCCCACAAAGCAAAGCCTGGCAAGCTACCGTGACATATTCAATATGCCAAAAAAAAAAAAAAAGAACAAACAAACAAACAAAAAACAGTAACAACACAAGCACAAGTCTCACAATTTGTTGTGAGACATTACTTGTGCCCTCTCAAGCAAATCGATGAACAACGGGAGGCAGGACAGTGCTACAGTGCTAAGTAGAAATATATATTTGTTTCTCAGAAATATGGCAGAAGTCCCAAAAGACCAAGAAGAGTAGAAAATGACTGATGAGGGGTGGGAGAGGCCAACAGATAAGGGGCTTGCCTTGTACAACAGACCTGGGCTCAATCCCTGGTATCACATGTTAAATCCCCTGAGCCAGCTCCCTGAGTGGGGACCAGAAATGAGTCCTGAAGATAGCTGGGTGTGGCCTCAAAACAATCAAACAAGAAGATGACTGCAGGAAAGGCAGAAACTAAGGAACAGAGGACCTTGTGCCCCACCCTCAGCTCACCCCCACCCCTAAACTTTATAAACTCCTTAGATTATGTTGGTGACAGAAAAACAAACCTCAGTATTTTAGAAGCCTGCAGGCTTATCATCTGACATTTCCAAGCTTACCTTTCCCCAGTCTCATTCTCTGGAAGAAGAGCAACTGCATTTTGAGGATTCCACTTTCCCAAAGGATCACAGCTTCCACATATAGCAAAAACTTCTCCTAAAGAAACAGACCAGTTACAAAGTGATTTGTACAAAGATTTCCACTTTAAATTTTAATATAGAAAGAACAGTCAGTCCACCTAGCTCCACAATAGGGCAGGACCCTATTCCAATGAGGAGGGGCCTCATTGGAAATAAGGATTTGGGCTGAGGCGTTTCCCCTGAGTGCCTGGACTGTAAGCTGACCCATCTCTACCAGAACCAGAGCCACAGAAAAGGGAGGATGTGTACAGTAAACTTTTCTTAGTTTGCTCCCCTATATTGAGCTAATAATAAGCAACCATGAAGACAAAATGATCAAACTGCATCTTTCACGGCAGCTTCCAGTTTAAAGGGGTAACAGTAAAGAATACAAGTATTCAGGTATGGGATGTGATTCTACTACGCAGAGCACATCTTCTGCATGTGTGAGGCCCTGAATTTTACCCTTGGTACTACATAGTTCCAAGAGGTTTGTTTCCTACAATAACTGTATCACTGTCCTCCCGTTGTTCATCGATTTGCTTGAGCGGGCCCAATAACGTCTCCATTTTGAGACTTGTTGTTACTGTGTTTGGCATATTGCTTGCTGGGCTCTCCGAGAGGGGCGGAGGAATCGAACCCGGCTCGGCTGGGCTGGCGGTGCGCAAGGCAAACGCCCTAAGGTTATGCTATCGCTCCAGCCCCCTACAATAACAAAAGAGAATATTCTACAGAAATAATAACTACCACTTTCCAGAAACTTGATAGTTATTGAGCTAAAAACAAGAAAATTACCAATGAGACTGGAGCAACAACAACCAAAAAAACCCTCAAAACAAAGATATATGTGGAAAAAAAAAACAAACCAGTATTCCTTACTATGTTGAGTAGTATTTCATTTGAACACTTCTCAAAGAAATATACCAACACTAATGCTATTCCCTATACTACTAGTAAATATATTTAGCAAAAGCCTACAACTACTTCAGTAAGTGTACAGAAGTCTACTTACACATCAGCATATTCTGAATATAATTAAAATTCTTAAGTAAAAGCGAAACTGAGCCTAAAAGACAAAGTTCAAGTCCAACACCTCCTGCATGTGTGAGTCTTGTGGCTACCAAGTTTTTGGCCCTACCCTAATAAAACTAGAACTATACTCCACACCTGCCACTCACAAGAGCATTTTGACAGCTTGGACCACCTAAGGTTTAACTAAAATTCCAAGTGTGACAGACATCCCATTGCTTTTAGAATTCTAAATGCATATACATGAAACAGGTGAAATAAAACTCCACATAGAAAGTTCATGTCAAACTATTCGCTAATCCTTTCAAATAACCAGACATTAAGTCTGTTGAGCATATGTTCTGACTCCTAGTGCCCAAGGTACAGACAGCCATAAAATCCCTCCTCCGGACTCGCTAGTAGACTTCCTCTGTGAAGATGAAGAAGAGTCTTACTGAAACTTTCTCTTAGAGTCAGTTATTTAAGTCCCTACTTTTTGTCTCTGAGAGAACATGTATCCAAATGGGAAAAGGATAATGGGGGCCAATAATCATTCACTTCCCTTTGTAAGTGCACATTTTATCAGTTCCCTCCTGCCATGTAATTGTTGTCCTTCTGCTGATTACCTTGGAATGTGGCTTTTATTATGGAAAAGGTTAAAAAATAAAAAGGTCTTACCTTACTTGGCTCTCATTTATTAAAAACAAGTAAAACTTAAAATGTATACAGACATGGATGCGAAATAAAGGAATCTGCAAACAGCACCCCACCTCTTCTTATGTCACCCCTCCCTGAACTCCCCCAATCTCTCCACGGTCAGCACAAAATAACTTCTGCCTGCTTCAGTGAGGAAGCCAAGGTAGAGCAATTGGGAGGAGAGGGGCGGTGAAGAGTAGGGAGAGAGGGAAGGAGGGAGGCTCAAGCTGCCCTTCTCCAAACTTGGTCCTTCCCATCGACATATTCATCTACTGCTCTCTTTCTTCTAGAAGCTGGTAACGAGGGCACCCTCCTCCAGCTGACCGACCCATGGCAAATGCTATGGTCAGTTAATTTGCCAGATGTGGCCAGCAACTTCTGGTTTACCACCCGCCCACAATTCTCTAAGGAATGAAAGAGCTCTGCAGGGTTCCCTCCAGAGCAGGCCACACACTGCACTGCAGGTGAGCGCTGGATTCACACCAACCGCTACCTCAGCTGACTAGCTAGCTTCACCCCGCAGGCTCCTGCCCACACAGAAGAGGAGCTGCACAGGATTATGGTCATTAAGAATTTGCACTTGGACCAGCAACTGCGATATGATGGCTGCTAGAATATGCACTGGCCATAGAGCCATTGCTTTTTGCAACAGATTAACCCTGCTCTGAGCCAGACAGGCAGTGAATTTCAACATGAACTAGATAATGATGCATGCGATTGCTGTGGGTTTGATCCCGGCACTTCATACGCTCCCAGGAGCGATCATTGCGTGCGGCTGACCTGGGTTCAATTCCCCAGTACCCCAAGTTGTTCCAGGAGTGATCGCTGAGCAAAGAGTCAGGAGTAAGCAAGCTGTGGGCACAGAAGGCATGGCCCAAGAATCAAAAAATTTTTAAAAATATAATATAAAAACCAAGTCCACTCTCATAACAGGTCCTTATTCAAGTCACTGACGTTCTCTGAATGCTCATTTGATTAAAAACTGTGCAAGGTAAAATTTTACAATACCTGGCAAAAGAGTTCCTCTTATTTCAAAGGTAACCTGAGAAGATGTCATTTTGACGAATTTCCTTTAGGATGACCTGCTAGGGAGAAAAAGAAAAGTTGTCTCCGTGTAGATACAAATATGTGCTCAAGATGTAGTTTAAAGTAATAAGCCAAAAATGAACCTGAATTATGAGCAATGGATTGCACAGTCTTATATAGAAAGACCATACCCAGCAGGTTTTAGGGCCGAAAATTATAGACACTATTCTATACAAGTATAAGAACCAGAAATACTGCAAAAGAAAAGTGCCCAAGTTTTCAGGAATTCAATATTCTCACCACATACTTTCTCTTCTGATAAGCAGCTGTTCTGTACTCAATCTATCTTTCCTGACCAGGCTCATGTTATGGTGCAGGAAACAAACATCTATCTATAGATAGAAAAAAAAAGTTTGGCTCAAAGGCCAATTTCTATTCCCCATCTACTTCAAAGAGGGCTCCAATTTTAACGCCAACCACCAAAACCTCACATAAAACCAAAAACATATAAAAACCTTCCACCAGAAATTCCTCTTTTCAGATATTCTCTTTTAGCCATCACTGATCTAGTTTCGTGGATTGGAATTCAGACCTTTGATTCATCTCCCAATCTATGAGAAAAGCACTCTTTAAGTATACAATGTTAATTCTCAAAAGATTACATTAATATACAAAGAATACATACTCCATGCAAGGGTTATATTCTATGTAACTTCTTTGATACCCAAATAAATCGTTGTATCCCAACCTACCCAAGTTCCTAAAACAATTCCCATCATGAGGTTGGAGAGAGCGCTATGCTCCTGGTAGGGCATTTGCCCTCACACAGCAATTCAATTCCCAGCTCCACAGAGGGTACCTGGAGCAGTCAGGAATAACTGAAAAGACTAAGTGTGGTCCAAAACAAACAATCAAAAAAGCCAACAAATCCCAATCATGACTTTGCATATTTCCACTATTTTGTCAGCTTAAGTTTTATTTGTATGTATACATTTTTATCAGCTAAATAGATTGGCATGTACACATTTCTAAAATCCTAAAGTACCTCCCATAGCAATTAATTCTATTTTCTTCCTGCTCACACTGTCCCTTCCCACAAATACATGGAGAATTGTGCAATGGCCATTTAATTAATCCACAATTAACATTTCGGTCAAGGTAGACAGATAACAGCAATTCTCCATATGGAATTTGACCCTCCAAAGGGTATTTGGTGATGCAGACATTTTTTGTTTGTCACACTTCGGGGTGATATTCCTGAGCACAAGGAGTGCTGCTAAACACCACATACTGTAGGGAGCTTGGGGCAATAGTACAAACAAGCAGGTAGGGTGCTCGCCTTGCACATAACCAACCCGGGTTCGAACCCCTGCTCCTTATAGATGGCCAGGACCAGAAATAAACCCTGTGTACCTCCAGGTATGGCCCCCAAACAAACAAACAAAACAAAAACCAAAACCCAACATCAGATAATGCAGAGCAAACTGTCTAGTTCCAAATACCATCTATCTAGCCACAGGAAACTGCTCTGACGATTTGAGGTTCCATCTAAGCTGTAAACAGAGTAGGGTCCATTCCCATCAATTAGAAAATGTGAATGTTGAATAACAAGAACAGGAGTCAAAGTGGTTTCATTTCACAAGATAAAGAATTCCATATTTTACGTGTCAGGGAGAAGAAGGCCTCCAAAATCTGACAAAGAAAAGATTTCCCTATCTGGCAACTAATCACTTCAGCAATACTAAACTGAGACTCCACCTTGGATAAAAGGTGTCCTTGTTGATAATAAGATATCTTAATCTACTTTCTGGTCTCAGTAAACCCAGGGCAGGGAGAGAGCACTGGGGTCAGGGGCTGCAGTGCTCCCCAAGCACAGAGCATCCAGAGCCGCGGTATTGAGCTATGCAGTCAGGTAAGGCTGTGGATCACAGGGAATGGGACACCCCCACTCCCAAAAAAGTACATGCACCCAGTTCTAGCACTGGCAAAGAGTGTTCTAAATCTAGGCCAAGGATATACAGCTCAGCAGTAGACATGGGCCTTGATGGGGCCTGGAAGATCAACACCACCCCTCACCACTCGGTGCAGTTCCACATTAAAAATGATCTCTATACTGGCTCCATTGACCTATCATTAGCCAAAGAGCTTAATAGTTCGTTTCCAACGTAACATCTGATATATGTGATCTATTTTTGTATAGCCCAAAGACAAGTGCACAAATACTACCTTTTATGAAGAAAAGCAAGTGAAATTACTTTACAAACCTCAAACTGCAAAACACTTGGCTTAATTTACTGAATAACTTTTGAGATACAGCAAAAAGGTGTGTCCTATCAAGCAAAACTGCTTAATAACCAACCTCTACCTCAACCCATAATTGTACTTTCACCCAGTGTTTTGTTTCCAGAGTCTCAACTAAGGGAAGGCATATCTGCATAATTACGCAGTTGGTACTCAACTGTTTGCTGATCAATTTTTAATAACCATTTTAGCCTATGTTAGAGAAATCAAATGTAATTATTCCTGCGTATTAAAACCGACACTGGCACGAATCATCTTTAAATGCCCAATGTGCTAAATAAGAAACTTACATAAACTCAACCAGAGGGTAAAAATCAATTATTCAAATTGAGCCTTTCACTCTTATGGCTGTTTTCCAAAGCGGCTACTGTAACCTGGCTGTGAACAGCTGTCCAAAAGGCGCTGTACAAAGTTCAAACACATTCCTTAAAAAACAATGCTGGAGGGGGTCAGAGACAGACAGTCCAGCAGGTAGGAAATCTGCCCAGCACTGTGCCACCTTGTTCAATCCCTGTATCCCATATGGTCCCCTGAGCACCACTAGGAGTAATGTCTGTGTGCAGAACCAGGAGCAAGACCTAAAAACTCATGCTGAAGACCAAGACATAATCTTCCACTTGGTTTACTAAATAAGTAAATAAATAAATAAATAAGCCCCTCATAATCTGGATTAATTTCTTCTGCTCCCTCCCCTACAGGAAACAGCAGACCAAATAAAAGCCTGGAAGCCATAGTTCCTCCAGAAGTTCACTTGATCATGGACAGAGGCCAAAATTCTGGTGCAGGATTGAAACGTACCATTTTGGCACCCAGCTACCACCAAAACAGTAGTGACAAAGTTCAATGCTGTCCAGCTACAGAATTAAAAATTTAAACCCACCAGCACTTCTTCCATAAGGAAGAATACATTTTTCAAACAGGAGCTGATGTTATGTAACTTCATCTTCATGCACCCGAAACCTTAACGCATACACAATTCCAGAAACAGGTTTTGGTTTTATTCTTTTTAAATATAACCTCCATTTTGTCTTTTCTGAAGACAAATAGTAGACACTGTTCTCTGCTGAGACTTTTTGCAGCATTCAGTACATTTCTGAAAAGACTCAAGAACTAGCAAAATATGACACCGACTTATATAACATTTCAAAGCTAATACTATCTGGCAAAAACAAATTGTACTATTCCTTTTGTTAAAGGATCCCATCAGATTACTTTACAGGTTTACTGGTTTTGGGGGAGAGCTGAGGAATTTAAATGTACATGAATATTTAATTAAGAAGTAAACTGAAGTTATTTCTTTAGCTAAAATATGTCTGTCTGGACAAAAAAGAACATCTCTCACAACTTCCCTTCAAATTTTTCAAAGGGAGAAAGCTGTTTCCAATTCTCCTTGACTCCTACACCTCTGAGCTAAGAAAGGAACACATGAAATGCCTGCGTTTTCCTGCGTTTTCCTTTCACATTGGTGGAGGATCATCAGGACCTGAGTACTGACACGACTACACTTTCAAGCATTTTAATCTGACATATGCACACATAATTCGAGTTTTTTTTAAAGCACTTATGGAGATTTTATTAAGTCCAAGTAACTATTCCTAGAGCAACTTTCTAAACAATGCAGGAAAATTTTCCCATATGCTTTCCATTTCTGCTGGATACTGTATGATAAGGAGATGTTTGGTGGGAATACGCAAAATTGATTCACTAATCTATTTTTTTGTACCTATTAAAGCTGACTCTGCTGTAAAGATTTCTTTTGGGAAGTGGTAGTGGGGGGTGTCATTATTCTCTGATCCTGAATCTTGCCTAAAAATCTTGTTTCTCGGATTGAAATTTTTGTCTAGAATTCTGGTTCTCCCAGTTCTGAAATGAAGAACGGCACACTTTCTCAACTCGGTTTTCTTTGAGTCGATTGTACCCAGAGTGTGAAGAGTTGGGGGGGGCGGGGGGGGCTGACAGCTGCACTTTACCTCTTAGCTAAGACACAAGAAGACACAAATGTGGCAACATGAAGAAACTTGCTAGAGTATTTAGGGTAAGCGCTGGGGCAGAAGCAGGGGGAGAGCCGGGAGAAGGCATCCCGGGGCGCAAACATCCTGCTGCAGGATTCGGAACAGTGTCCCGGGTCCAAAGCCCGACTGACCGACTAACTGCCTCAAAAGGGGGGGGGGGGGGGATTTTCTGCACCGTTCATCCCCGGGGATGCACGCCGGAGATCCCTTAGAACCAAGGGCAGCGGGAGGATTACGACGGGGGACGGAGGAAGGCGGCATCCCCGCGAATTTCTCCCCCTCCCAAGGCATCAAGGCCGTTTGAAGAACAACTTCGGAGTGGCAAAGCAGCGTCCTGGCGTCTCTGCACAAAATCAGATCGCGGGGCGCCGAGGTCTATTCCCGGGGCGTCACCCGCCACGCCGGCAGGCGCTGCGGGTCTCCCGGAATAACTGAACTGCACAGGCGTGTCCCGGGCACGGGCGCGCGCGGCCACCGGAGGGGGGGACCAGCAGTTGCCAAAGCACAGCCTCCCCCGGCGGTGCCACGAGCGCGGCTGCAGAGGCGGCTGGGCACCGCGGGCGCGGGGGGAGAAGGACGCGGACCGGGACCGCAGGGTTAGGTTTTGTTGGTTTTTTTTTTCTTTTTTGGAGGGGGTGGTGTATAACCCTCCGTTCCCTGACTCGGCACTTGGCCACGATGGTTCCGATAGGCGCGATCTGGGCGACCGCAAACACTTTCACGAATTGTCATCATTATTATTATTGTTGTTGTTATTTGCTAAGTGGGAAACTTAAGCGCCGGGCTCCGCAATCGCCGCGGCCAACCACGAAAGTCGGAATGAAAACAAAACCCAAAAAACGCCCCCAAACACGGAGCAGCCCCCGGCCCGGTTCCGCGGCGCCCGCGTCCAGGCCGCCGGCGTGCGGGCAGCCCCGTGCCCGGCCCCGGTCCGCGGCGCCCCCCGGGGCCGGCGACCCTGACAGCTCGGGCGCCACGTGAGCCGCCGCAGCCGCCGCCGCCGCCGCCGCCGCCGCCGCCGTAGCCGCCGGCGCGCCCGACCCGCCCCGCCGCCTCACCTGCCGGACCGCGGGTTCGCGCCGCCGCCGCCGCCGCCGCCGCTGCCGCCGCGCCCGAGAGCAGGGGCCCCGCGGGCCGAGTGCCGGGCGCCCGCCGTCCGCGCCTCGCCAGCGCTCCCCGAGGCCGCCCGCCGCCGAGCACACGGGCAGGAAGCGGCGCCGCTCAAACCGGTTTCAGCTGCTCCAGACCAAACCGCCAGGCCACCCCGCGGGGCGGGGCCTGAGGGGCGACGGGGCGGGGCCTGACGTCACGCCCGGTGCCCTCCTGGCCAATGGGCGGCCGCGCGCCGGGGGGCGGGCCCGCGCGTTCCTGGAAAGGGGCTGCGTCGGCCGGCGCGGGCGGCGGGGCATCCCCGGAGTCCCCCGGTCCGCCCTCTCAAGCCCGCGCCGGGGACAGCGGTGCCCGGGGAGGCGCGGCGCGGGGTCGTGGACGTTGAACGTCGTCCGTCCAGGGCCCTCTAGGACGGCCGGGGTGGAGGCAGCAGTTGGAGGGGTCAATTTCGATTTTTTTTTTTTTCCTCCGGGCCGGGTAGTCCTCTGGGAACGTGCTTTCCTTACGGAAACAGCGAGCCCGCTTGGATCACGTCTTGCAAGTGGAAAAGGAGAATGAGGGGCGTCTAACTGGAAAGATTTTTTTTCTTTCTTTTTCTTTTTTCTTTTTTTTTAACCAGCTGTTCAGTTTGAAATTAAACTTGGCACTTTTCGGAAAGCCCAAAGGCTGCAAAAATTGTAGTCGTTTATCTTCTGAGAAACCAATCCCACCCCCCAATAATGTTCCCTCTCCTTTTGATGATGCCGGGAAAATCATTTGCTATTTACCCAACTTAATTAAGTGTTACCGTGTCAGAATCAAGGTCAACCTTTAATATCAAATTAGATGATCTCCCATGTCTCCTTTTTCTCCACTGTGTTGTGGAGAATTGATTCTGGTTCTTCCCTTTTCTTCTCACAAGACTGGGATCAAGTAATTTCCTGCTTAAGGTGAGAAAGCGGAATCTTTCCATTCCCCTAATGGATTTTTAGGAAAACGTAATAAATTCAGGTACAACACAGAGATTCTCAAACGTTGGAGAACCACGTTGTGGCTATGGGCGATGGCACGTGGGCTCGCGCATTTTGAGGCTGTCATAGGTGTGTCTAGTTTATGGTCCTATCAGAAAACACTGCTATTGGGACATGTTCGTCCAGGAAATCATTTTTATGGAGCCTGGCTGTACACAGGCAAACAAATGTCTAGCCCACAGAACTCTCCCTCAGGGCTATCTCTCCCCACCCACTTTTGTTGTTTTGCCATTCAGGGATTTGAACCCAGGGGTCACATGCAGGGCAAGCACTCTAGGGCTGGGAATGTGGAAAGATTCTTAGAAGAGATTAACTGGGGGCCAGAGCTATATTACAATGGATAGGGCGCTTGCCTTGCATGAAGCTGAGACAAGTTTGATCCCCGACATCCCATATGTTCCCTGGATTCCGCTTGTAGGGCCAGGAGTAACTCCTCATGGCTGGTGGGTGTAACCCCAAAACAAAGAAGAGATTTGCAAATTAGTGGGGAAGGCTAGAGCGATAGCACAGTGGTAGGGCATTTGCCTTGCGGTCGGCTGGCCGATATGCCAAACGCGATAACAACAAAGTCTCACAATGGTGATGTTACTGGGCCCGCTGGAGCAAATCGATGAACAATGGGAGGACAATGACAATGACAGAACTGACTTAGAAGAATTAGATGAGCTCTAGCTTTCCAACTGGAATAGCCCATGAGCACCTCTGGGGATGGCACAAAAAAAATTTTTTTAAGAGTTTCTTATTTTATAAATCGGATTGTGCACAACCATTTTGTGGACTTGGATTAGACCTCAGGGCATTTCTGATCTTATCCAAGCAGTTAATCAAGTGGTTGCTTTGTGTTTTGCACCAAATGCAATGATTTATGTTTGGTTTTGAGTGGGTGTTCTATTACTTTGTTTTATTTTGCATTGTTGGGAACTAAATTCAGGCTCTCGAACCTGCAAGGCATAGGCTCTACCGCTGAACCACATTCTTGGCTTCCGCGGTGTATTTTTGATGGTAATTCTTCTAGCTCCAAATTTATAAAAGAATGAACGCATTCTCCTAATTGTGTACTGCTAGCTGCTAGTCAGCTGTTGGACATTTCCTAGTAGCTGGGAGTTGATTTCATTCCTCTGCTGTTAGTCATACTTCAGTGATGAATTTCTTTCATATGTATTTGTTTCCTTTAAGTGTTTATAATAGATCTTAATTTTCCTGTAATCACCATTCACTCAAGCTATTATTTGCCTAATGATCATAGTACAAATTGATTAACCTAATCCATGCTCCTAAATTCTGTTGGAATTTAGAAGAATTAAATACATTTAATTGACATACATGGAGGAACTGTGAAAAGATAGAAAAGAAACCAATAAGAGCAGAGTGATAGTACAGTGGGTGGGTTGTTTTTCTTGGAAAAGGCCAACCCAGTTTGACTCTCGGCATCTATAAACCACCAACAGTAATTTTTTTTTTCCTTTTTGGGTCACACCCAGCAATGCTCAGGGGTTACTCCTGGCTCATGCACTCAGGAATTACTCCTGGCTGTGCTCGGGGGACCATATGGGATGCTGGGAATGGAACGCGGGTCGGCTGCGTGCAAGGCAAATGTCCTACCCGTTATTACTATTATTCCAGCCCTCCAGCAGTAATTTCCGAGCACAGAGTCAGGAATAACCCCTGAGCATCGCCAGGTATGAGCCCAAAACAAAAACAGAAAAGGAAGGAAGAAAGAAAGAAGGAAGGAAGGAAGGAAGGAAGATAAAAAAATCAGTAGTATTAAGTAACTGGGAAAAATGCACACAGGAAAAAAAGGGATTCCAGAGATGGCATTTTACATAGCCTTGCCTAGAAAGTCTTTAATAATACAACATTTTTTTTCTTTTTGGGTGGGTGGATCATTCCTAGTGGTACTCAAAGTTAACTCTTGACTCAGTGCTTGAAGGTTGTTCCCAGGAGTGCTCAGGGGATCATGCAGTACCAGACATAGAACCTGGGCTTCTGACTTGAAAGTACATGCTCAGTCCTTTGAGCTGTCTCTCCAGCCCCAACTTACTTTCAATCACATTTTGTTCACCTTGCTCTCATTAACATACAAAAATCAGCAAGCGGACAATATAGCTCTCCACTACCATTCTTGGGAATGTTAATTTTTGTTTGTTTGGGCCATTCCTGGTGATACTGCCTTTGCACGCAAGAATTAATCTTGGCGGTGCTTGGGGAACACAAGAGATATGAGATGTCAGGGATCAAGCCTGTATCAGCTGCATTTAAGGCAAACACCCTACCTGCTGTACTTATTCTCCAGCTCCAAGAATATTAATTCTTTTTGTGAAGGGAGGGAATACAACCAGTAGTGCTCAGTGAACTCTCCTGACTCTGTGATCGGGATCACTCCTGATGGTGCTAGAAATTGGAACCAGATTCACAGCCACATGCAAGGCAAAAACCTTAACCTCTGTACTGTCATCATCTCTCCAAATTCTTTGTGATTTTCAGAAGACTCCAAATATATTAATTTAATGAAATAGTTAACGTTATTTTATTTGGTTCAATAATAAAATAACTAATTTATTGACACCTTGGCAAATGAGACAGTGTTCCTGATTCTCGATTGTCGACAGAGGTTGAAACTCCGGATTCCTTCTCTCATTTGAGTGAAGCGTGATACTCCAAGCATAGTTCTTTTGATTCCTCCTTGGGAGACCCGAATAGCGTTCTCATCCTCTTTTCGTAGAGTCCAGGTCTCAGAGGCGTATGTTAATGCAGGAAGAATGGTGGAGTCGAAGAGATGTGCCTGGAGCCAGAGGTCCTCTTAGCTTTTTCTTCAAAGCTTTTGAAGGCGTTCCAAGCCGTTCTCTTCCTCCTGCGCAACTCAGGTGCCAGGTCGTTCGTCATGTTGAGTTTTCGACCTAGGTACACATAACTGCTGCACTGGAGATGTTCGTTTCGTTGAGAGCGAATGGAATGTCAGGAACGAGTCGGTTTCTCATGGACTTTGTCTTCGTGAGATTCAGCTTCAGTCCGACCTTTCCACACTCACAGTTGAAGTCGGCCAGCATTTGTGCCGCTTAGCTAATGTTTGGTGTTATTATAACAATGTTATCAGCGAAGCGGAGGTGGTGTAGTTGCTGACCATCTATCTTCACTCCCATTCCTTCCCATTCCAGTCATCACATGATGTTCTCGAGGGTGGCACTGAAGAGTTTTGGTGAAATGGTATCACCCTGCTGAACCCCTCTCTTACGTCAATGATCACTTCCTTGTAGAATGGTTAGATTCTGGTCACTGTCACTGTCCTCCTGTTGTTCATCGATTTGCTCAAGTGGGCCCAGTAATGTCTCCAGTGTGAGACTTTGTTGTTACTGTATTTGGCATATCAAATACATCACGGGTAGCTTGCCAGGCTTTGCCTTGTGGGCGAGATACTCTCGATAGCTTGCTGGGCTCTCCGAGAGCAGCAGAGGAATCGAACCTGGGTCGTCTGGATCAGCCACGTGCAAGGCAAACGCCCTACCCACTATGCTATTAATTTATTAAAATTTGCCCCTCACTAGCTGTGACAATTTTTAGCAATCAACATTTTATTGATATTTGTAAATTTATGGCTTTATTTTTGGAGAAACCTTTTGAACCCACTCAGTTTCTTAAATTTCTCTAAGATGCTTAATTAACCCATTGCTAAATTCTTTCATTTTACTGAAATTATTTGTTTTGGATGCACTTTTGTTGTTGTTGTTGTTTTATTTTGGGGCCCACACCCAGCAGTGCTCAGGACTTACTCCTGGCTCTGTGCTCAGGGATCACTACTGGTGAGACTCAGGCGACCATATGCGGTGCTGGGGATCAAACCCAGGTCTGCTAAGTGAAAGGCAAAGGCCTTCCCCTCTGTATTATTGCTCCAGCTCCTTGGGTGCATTTTTACATGCATTTTACCACAAACAATTGCTTTATGAGATAGCTATTTTTGCTTATTTGCTTTGTTGTGTGGGGACCACATCTGGCAGTGCTCAGAGCTTACTTCTGGTTATGTTCTCAAGGATCACTCCTGGGGACCACCTGGAGTGCCAGTAATCAAACCTGGGTCATCCATATGCAAGGCTGGAAAGGAACGAAAATCAAAACCACTATGATAGAGCGGAGCCATAGAGTGGGCAGGGCATTTGCCTTGTACACGGCAAACTCTGGCACCGGAGTGCTGAGCTGCAGGCGTGGCTCAAGAACAGCAATGACAACAAGAACCACATTGAGCTATCACACCCTTGAGAATGGCTTATACCGAAAGGAGAAAACAAATGCTGGTGAATATGTGGAGACGAAGGACCTCAATGTACTTTTATGCACTTTTGGTGAAAATTCTAGCAGCTCACTCTTTGGGGGGTGGGGGGTAGGGGGTGGGAGTGGGAAGATGTTTGTGCTACACCACCAAACACTGCTCAATTACTCTTGGTGTTTCACTCAGTAATTACTCCTGGCAGTGCTCAGAGGACCATATGGGATACCAGGGATTGACCCCTGGTCAGCCTTGTGCAGGGCAAATGCCTTACCTGCTGTACTATCTCCTTGGCCCCTCTGCCCCCAGCACTCATTCTTGGATGGTAGTAGACCAGAGAGTCAGGGCTGGAGTGAGGAAGCTTCTTGGCACTGGTGGGCATTGCTTATGGGAATGATTTAGACTGGGGAGACTGGAGGCAATATTCTCCTCTCTGTTCTACTCCCAATTTAATGGCTCATGCACATCTTTGTGTTTTACCCATGAAATGAATATGAGAGTGGGAGTTAACGCTTCATTGCTTTTATCTGTTGAATCTTTATTTTGCTCTCCTACAATCAAAGGCAAGAACTGTGTGTTGCTGATCTTTGCATCCCAGAACAGGACCTGGCACATAAGTATAAAACATTCTGATATCTTTAGGAGCTAAAGAGATAATGCTGTGGATCAGGCTCCTGCCTCACATGCGGCCTATGCAGGGTCAGGCTCCAGCAGCCCACATGATCCCCCAAGACTTGCCAGGAATAACGCCTGAGTAGAGAGAGCCAGAACAAAATCCTGAGCACAGTTACATGTAACCCCCAAACAAACACAAACGTGCTTATAGAAATCATGGGAAAATTGAGCAAAAATATTTAGTGAGCTTGTCAATTCTCAATATGAATGTTTCATAACCATCAATTCTTCCCGTGATTTCTATGCTCCCACATTACTGATCCTACAGGAATCCTGCTCTGGTTATCAAAATAATAATACTCAAATAACCCATCTGACCCACAGCCATAGACTTACGACCCACACAGTGCTGTTTTTAAATTGTAATACTGAATGTACACCCTAACTGACATTGTCCTCACCACTCCCTGTTACTCATTCTCTATGCTAATCACATATTTCAAATGTACTGCCTGGTCTAGATTGACTTCTGAGTTTGGATTCCAGGACAACTGAACAAACTCCGACAAGGTTCACGCTTCTGCATTAAAGAAAACTTGTCTTCCTTTTATGAATTAGGGGATTGAAATCCCAGCCCATGGACATAGATGGAATATGGGAATCATTAAACCACACGAAATTTTTCAGTTGTCCCAGGCAATACATTAATGTGACTCTACATGCTAACACTGACTTCTAAAGTTAAAGTGATTGAAATATTTTCCTAAAGGAAAGGAATAAAACCCAGGAACCTATGAAGTGGATGGCAATTATAATTCTGAGATCACTTTTTCCTCTCTCTGAATTCAGCAAATCATTTTTTTTAAGTCTGAATAATATCTCTTCCCTTTTTTGTTTGTTTTTGTTTTGGGTCACATTTGGTTGTGCTCAGGGTTACTCCTGGCTCTGCAGTCAGGGATCACTCCTGGCAAGGCTTAGGGTACCATATAGGGTGCCAGGAATTGAATCCGGGTGTCCTACCCAAAGTACTATTAATAGGTCTCACCCCCTCCTTTTTTTTTTTTAAAGACAAGTATCATATCGCTGAGTGATTGCTATAGAACCAAATTTTATTATGTGTAGACAACTAAAATCCACCAACTGGAGATTATCTTTCAAGTTATTTATCTTCCTTCAACTACAAAAATGAACATTGATAAGTACAACTAATTCAATGGTTTTAGATACATCTATTTTACTGATTTTTTTTGTTTGTCTGCTTTCAGGTAACACTCAATTGTGCGCAGGACTTTCTCCTGGCTGTGCTATTGGGAATCATTCCTGGTAGGGTTCAGGGGACCATAGTGGTTCCAGGGATTATGAAACCCAAGTAGACGCTATCCAAGACAAGTAGTCTTCCTGCTGTACTATCTCTCTGACTCTTCTATGCAATGGTCTAAGAGGTCTCTGAGAAGATGGCACGACACTCTAAACACCCTTGTCATTATAGTCAGTGATTATTTTCTTAGGTGTCAGATTGCAGTCCAGAGAAGTCTGTCATGCCAAGAATTCGTGATTCAGAACAGAATTATTGCCATAGTGGGGGGACATTTGGAAGTCAGACAGCACTAATTCTTTTTATAGGAGGTTAAAATCCATCTTGGACATTTTAAGGAATTCCTAGACCTAAGACTTCCATAATAGAAATTTCTATATCCTGGTTCAGAGAAATAGCACAGTGGGTAGGGCACTTACCTTGCATGAGTATGACCTAGGATCAGCCCCAGCACCCCATATGGTCCCATATGAGCCCTGCCAGGAATGATCCCTGAGCACAGAATCAGGAGCAAACCCTTAAGTACCACCAGATATGGCGTTAGAACTGAAAAAAGAAAACCAAACCTCAAAATAACTCTGTTTACTTATGTCCTCAAAATAACGCTGTTTCTTCAGTATGCCCAAAGCAGTCAGACTGATTCCCTTAAAGATCTCTCTGTTTCACCACCCTCTATTTTTTTTTTTTTTTTGGTGGGGGAGTGGGGCAGAGGAAAACAGGTAATCCTCACTCAGCTGTGCTCAAGATTTACTCTTGCCTCTCTGTTCAGGGATCACTTCTGATTATACTCGGGGGACCCTAGTTGGTGCCAGGTATCCAACCAGTATTGGCTGCATGCCAGGATAACACCTTACCCACTGTATTATCTCTCCAACCCTTCTACCATCTATTTACGATAACATTAGCTTGCATTGCCTATGTTCTATAGGCTAAGTTCACATTACAAACTATATCAGAAATCTATAAAGTTTCAGAAGTCTCCCCCTTTGCTTGCTTCAGGTAATTCTCTATTTGTGTAGTCTAATGTGGTGGTGGTGGTGATGATGATGGTGATGATGATGATGCCGGTGATGGTGTCAGGGAGGGGCAGAGGAGGAAGGTAAATCAGGGGCTGAGCTCATGCCTTGCCCATGCCCAGCACCACCAGGCTGATCACGGAACCACCAGACCGGCACTAAGCCCAGTATTGCAGGGACTGACCCTGGGTTCTATGAGCTCAGCTGGGAAGGCAGCAAGGGGCAGTGGGGTGTGAAGAGAGAGTGAAAAGGAAGAGAAGAGGAGAAGAGAAAAACAACAGAGAAGAGAGAAAGAAGGAGGGGGAAAATTTATGGTAGGAGACAGACAGACAGACAGACAGACAGACAGAGGCAGAGACAGAGTCTTAGGAATAAGTAGAATATACACTACCGTTTATGTATATGTCTTCAGCTTAAAATCTGCCACTTAAAGTAGACTTAAAGTCTACCACTCTCAATTAGATTTCACCACCTTCCCCAAGTAAGCACTCCTCATTTTAGTATCCATCTGACTCTCCATAAGATAATTCTTTGTTTTCTCCACCTACTTCTTTTTTAAAAAAATTATTATTACTATTATCATTTTGCTTTTTGGAGATGCACAGGGGTACTCCTGGTTTTACACGCAGGAATTACTCCTGGCAGTGCTTGGGGAACCATATGGGAATCGAACCCTGGTTGGCCGGCGTGCAAGGCAAATGCCCTACCCGCTGTACTATTGCTCTAGCCCCCTCCACCTACTTCTTAAGCTCTGTTTCAGACCCAAGCTACCTACTTCCTTCCCAGCTATACTAAATGATGTAGGCATTCCTTGGGCTAGAATGTTGCTGCCAAGTTTTTGTCCTTGAACCACCAGTAGCTCTGACATTCCCAGGGATCCTGTTAGGCTTGTGAATTGCCGACATCTCCTTGGAGCTGCTGAGTTTTTAAAAAAAAAAAAAAACTGCACTTTATTTTACTTTTCTTTCTTTCTTTTTTGCAGTGCTGGGGATTGAACCAATGTCCTCACGTGTGCAAGCCAGGTGTTCTCCATTGAGGTAGCTGCCTGACCCAAAAACTGCAGTTTTAACAAGATTTCTAGGGGATTCTATAATCACACAGCTTGAGAAGTTCTGCTTCCTTGGACCACAGCAAAATTAGCTCCAGAAGAAATCAAGTGATCTGCAACTCAACTTGAAAGTTGGAAGTACTTACATTTCTTGGAAGTATTTCCTTACTAATACTATCCTCCCTTCTACGTAGAGCTTCCTTTGTGGGTGTGGCAAAAATTTGGGTGGATAAATTTCCATAGCAAATACCCATCCTATTTGGATTGGACTGTATGGAAGGTATTGATTCCTGGTATTTCCAAACCCACCCAACACCCGCCCCCTTCCACCCACCCCACGCACACCTCCCAAGAAGATTGTAGACTCCTAGAATTCACTGACCCTATCACATCGATGGTGAAGAACTAATTCTAGAACAATGACACAAAAACACTTTATAAACTCCATGGCTAGAGGAAATAAAGGATTGGCTTCTGAAGCCTGCCTTCCTTTGTAACTAGACTCAGACTTCTGTAGCAACAAGTAATTTTCTGTAGACATTTACTGATTTCGAAATCATTTACATGCCTTTAATTTCACATGATTATTTAAATCTGAATTGTGTGTGTATGTTAGAGGGGATGGTGCTGGAGATCAAACCCAGGATTCAGTGTTGGGGGCTCCACCCCAACACTTCACACACGCAAGCCTATTTTCTGGTAAGGAGCTATATCCTCAGGCTTCCCCACTACCTTTATGTATATGTCTTCAGCTTAAAAAAAAAAAAAGCACAAGGCTTCCTCTTCAAGTCCATGTTCTCCCTTGAATATGTATCTCTGTGTCTCTTTGCTTGCTTTCTTTTTCTTTCTTTTTTTTTCACTCTGGAGAAGCCCAGGTTCTCTTGAACATGTATTTTCTCTCTTTATCTCCCCTTACAATTTTCTAAGTAAGTTTCATTCAATAAAAACTAACTTGCGGGCTGGAGCAATAGCATAGCAGGTAGGGTGTTTGCCTTGCACGCGGCCCACCTGGGTTCGATTCCCAACATCCCATATGGTCCCCTGAACCACCAGGGGTAATTCCTGAGCGCAGAGCCAGGAATAACCCCTGTGCATAGTCGGGTGCGACCCAAAAAGCAAAAAACAAAAACAAAACAAAACAAAAAAACTAACATGCTTCACAACTTGCCTCCTCCTGAAATTCTTTTTTGGGGTGGGCAGGCCACACCCAGCATTTATTCCTAGCTCTGCACTCAGGGACCACTCTTGACAGTGCTCTGGGGGACCATTTGGGGGTGCCAGGGATCAAACCTGGGTTGGCTGTGTCCAAGACAAATGCCCTACCCACCAGACTATGGCTCAGGCTCTGAAATTCTTTTCTGGGAGGGAAAGGTGATGAACTCAGAATGCCTGCGCTGAGGTCAGGATTGATTTCCTTTCCTGCAAAGAGCAATTCTTCACTGGACCCTGTGAGCAAGTTTGTGGCTCTCCTAGCAATTGGGTGGCAGGGATCATCTCCAGCACCTGCACAACAGGGGGACATCAGGCTCAGCTTGAAAGCTGCCTTGTGGGGCCGTCAGGAGGGATCCCTTTGGTGATGCTCTGGGAATCATTTTGTGGTGCTAAAGATTGAATCCTGTTAGCCACATGCTAGAAAATGGTCTACTTGACAGAAATTCTGCTTGTGCAAATTAAGGCATGACATTGAATCAAAGAGAAAACATGTGGACTGAAGTTTGCAGATTTCTATTTAAAAAAAAATAGCGCGTCTGGAGCAATAGCACAGCAGGTAGGGCGTTTGCCTTGTACACAGTTGAGCTGGGTTCGATTCCCAGCATCCCATATGCTCCACCGAACACCGCCAAGATTAATTCCTGAGTGCAGAGTCAGGAGTAACCCCTGAGCATCGCTGATGTGACCAAAAAAGCAAAAAAGCAAAAAAAAAAAAAAAGAATCAACTTAGACTAAAAGATGTTCTGATTGCAATTTAAAACTTGGGAGGTTGGGGATATGGTACCACCAGCAGGTCAATCTGTATCTGTGAGGCGAGTGCATCAGCAGCCTCATGGCGCCTTCAGACTTCCAGATACCCCAAAATTGCTGCTGTGTCTTTGGCCAGACCCCAAAAACTTGGGGCAAAGTTTACCAAGAAAGTAAACGGACAAAAGTTAGGTATGTGGGAGACACACCCACAAACCATCTCAGGCTCAGCTATATAATTGGAGGCATGGCTTCTCTGGTTCCTGATCAAACTGCTTACTGGCCATGATCCCAGAGACTCAGAAACAAATCTCAAAACCCAACAGCTTTCGGCAGAAACGCGTCCAGTTCCTGCTGTAAGTTACAGCCACCCCAGTGGGAATAGGTTTCATGCCTTGGCCTGTTCCCCCTGGCAACCCAGTGGCCACCATGCTCCAGAGGCCACTGGACAGTCAGGTTTGGGCCCACAGTTATGAGACACATGGGGCCTCATGGGATAGGGGTGAAAGCGGCCCTCTCCTCGCCATCCCAACGAGACCACGAGTTGCCGCCCACGAATGGCCTCTCTGGCTCCTGATCAAGCTGCTTAACGGCCATGATCCCAGAGACTCAGAAACAAATCTTGAAACCCAGCGGCTTTTGGCAGAAATGCGTCCAGACTGAGCAGTAGGTTACTGTCGCCGGGCCACCCCAGGTGGGAATAGGTTTCGTGCCTTGGCCTGTTACCCCTGGGCAGCCCAGTGACCTCCATCTTCAATAGACAGTCAGGTTTGGGCCTGCAGTGATGAGACATGTGGGGCCTCACGGGATGGGGGTGAAGCCGGCCCTCTCCTCCCTGTCCCAACGAGACCACGAGTTGCCACCCACGAACGGTCTCTCTGTCTCAGAGACTCAGGGACAAATCTTGGAACCCAGCAGGTTTTGGCAGAAATCCCTCCAGATTTAATTGTTAATATTTTGGAATTTCAAAATCGCGCAGCCACTACTGCAGCCACGTGGCATCATATGTTATTCATAACCAGCAATAAAAAACAAATTGTCTACTGTTGCCTTTTCAGCAGATCTGAGTTTTGGGGTAAAGTTCCAAATAATAATGGTAGGTCTGGTGTCAAAATATTGAATGTAATCAAAGTAGAGAGAGAGTAATGTAGAAATCATCATTCCACAGGTAGGGGGAGGGTGTGGGATGGGGGCTTCTGGGGGTGGAGAATGGGCACTGGTGAAGGTACGGGTGTTTCATTGTATGAGCGAGACTTAAACCTGAAACCTTTGTAACTGCTCTCACGGTGATTCAATAAATAAAATTATAAAAAAATTAAAAAAAAAACCTGGGAGGTAATTCAATAAAAGTTTCTTGTATTTCTGAACTTAAAAATAATTTTTTTTGTTCCCTTTTAAAAATAATTTTTAAAGTGCTATACCAACATACATTTCTCCAAATACAAATATATATTTACATAGACTTTTAAGTAAAAGTTGGATTTGGGGCCAGGGAGAAAGTTCAAAGAACTGGATGAAATATAGACCTTGCATGAACAAGGCCTGGACTGGATCCCTGGCAACACGCAAGGTTTCACTCCCAGAACAGCCAGAAGTAGCACTAGTGGCTTCCAATACTTCCCCCCAAGAGAAAAGATGGTCTACTTGGCCTGCAAGCCCCAGGACCTTCTCCTGTGTCCGGAAGTGTGAGACACATACAGTCTGCTGCATCCCAAAGGAAAGGTCCTTGTCACCCTCTTCAATATAGAGCCCCAGGGGCCACTTACCAACAGGTCAGGCTCCAGGAAAACACATTTTTCCTGTTCACTACTTTTCCTTGTCTCCACAGCATCCATAAGAAGTATGAGGTACACTCACCACATGTCCCAGGAGCATCTTATCTGTGGTTCCTAAAGGTCCTAGGTTTCAAGAGACACTGGCATTGTTTTTCCTGTTGTGATTTATTTTATTATTGAGATAGGTCTCATTCTCCTAACTCTGAAAGAACCTTGAATGTGGCACTTTTTAAAAAATCTCAGGGCTAGGACGAAGGAGACGTTGCTGGGGCCTGCTCGAGGCAATAGATGAATAACAGGATGGTCGTGATCGTGATCGTGATTTATTTTAAAAAAGAATTTGCTTACCTCAATATGCAATCCAAACTTCCACATGATCTAAACATATTGCATTCAGCAGTGTTCAAATGCATCATTGTTGGATTAGTATTTGTAATTTTTTTAAATTTTTTTTAAAATTTTTGGGTCACACCCGGCAATGCTCAGGATTTTCTCCTGGCTCTGCACTCAGGAATTACTCCTGGCAGTGCTTGGGGGACCATATGGGATGCCGAGAATCTAACCTGGGTCAATCGTGTGCAAGGCAAATGCCCTACTCACTGTACTATTGCTCCATACCCTGGATTAGTATTTTGTATGCTCAGAAAGCCCTTCATCAGTCATATTTTTGCACCACTATAATTCATAAACTAGTCACAGTTTTGCAGGACTATAATTCTGCAAAAAGATTACTAGTAATAGAAGCATTTAAAATTCTCTTCTTTTGCATATTGATACTTTCTAATCTTCCACCACAAATTCCTTTTTTTTTAAATTGTTCACAATTATTTATTACATTCAGCATTCCAACCCCAATTCCATCACTATTACACCTTCCCACCACCATTATTTCAAATTTTCTCACCACCACCCAAGCCTGCCCCAAAAGAAAGTCCTAAATAATTTATTTTGCATTGCTTGTTATGAATAACCCATTAAAAATGATCCAAAAAACTTTTCTTAGAGGGAAATGTGTGAAGATTCTTGTATCTCATCCTAGAGTCATTAAACCCTTGTATAAGAGATTGCTAACATATTGTTATATGCTGAGCTTTGTTTGCTAATATTTATTTATTAATTGAATGATCGAGATCAGTTGCCATCTACCTTACACCCCATCAATGTGGTGTGCTACTCAAGAAACATCGGTGGAGTAGAGTTGAAATCTCGTGCGACTGCAAATTCAGTTGTGTACTCCAGGACTTCTAAAATTTTAAACAGGGTGATAAAACTGTCTACTACAAATTCTTAGTGTACCTGAAATAAGTCAATACCAGACCAGGTGCTAAGAATGTTGGGGGCGCAGCAATAGTACAGTGGGTAGCGTATCCACCTTGCATGAGGCCAATCTGGGTTTGATCCCCAGCTTCCCATATGGTCCTCCAAGCACTGCCAGGTGTGATTTCTGAGCGTAAAGCCGGGAGTAACCCCTGAGCATTGTTGGATATGGTCCAAAAGAAAAAACAAAGAAAGAATTTTACAGACGTGATCTTATGAAATCGTCTTTACTATCTTTGAGTTGCTATTATTAACTCACTTTTCAAAGGGAACACAGGCCTTTGAAGTTAAATAACTTGTCAGTTCAGTCCAGCTGTCTGACTTCGTGTAAACGGTTGCTTCTCTTAACCTCTCAAACTCAGTCTGTTGGGAAGTGCCTTTTATGGCCTGTAAAACTAAGACAGTATCTGCCTCGTGAATTGTAAAGTTTAAAAAAATCTATATGTCAACTGTGAAGATGTTCTTTCATAAAACACCTGGTACAAGGAATACATTATTTTCTTAACTTCTCTACAGATGTCAAGTACAATAATTAAAATAAGCCTCATGGCCAGGGAAAACGGAAGTAAAGGAACAATTGGGGCTACATTGACTCCAAGAACCAGAGCCCAGACTTTGCATGTGGGAGGCCCTGTACCACATGGTTCCCAGAGCACACCAGGAAAAATCCCTGAGCACTGTGCCAGCAGTAGCTCCTGAGCAACTCCCATCTTTTCCTCCCAAACCATAAATAAAGGAAACAAACCAACAAGCAAAACTTTTGTACTGCAAAAGAAAAATGTAACTATGATAAAAAGACAGCATACAGATCAGGAGAAGATATTTGCACATCATATATAAAGGGCTTAAAGAATTCACACAGCTTAACAATAATAAAAAAAAAAGAGACAGTCCAATCCAGAAATGAGCAGGGCAGAATGTTTGCTCTCCCAGGAGAATGTGCATGTGGTCAGTACACCCAGGAAATGATGCTCAGCATCATTGATGATCAGAGAAATGCAGAGCTGCCACCTCAGCTCTGTGAATAATTTGAAAGAAACAAGTACTGGAGAAGGTGTAGAGAATATAAACTCTCCTGAACTAGTCAAGAGAAAATACACTGGTGTAGTCATTCTGGAAAATGATAAGGAGCCTCCCCACTGTATCACGGTATCACTGTCATCCATTGTTCATTGATTTACTCCAGCAGTCACCAGTACTGTCTCCATTCATACCAGCCCTGAGATTTTAGCAGCCTCTCCTTACTCGTCTTTCCCAACGCTGCCGTATTGGAGGCTCTTTCAGGGTCAGGGGAATAAGACCCGTTATTGTTACTGTTTTTGACATATCAAATACGCCACGGATAGCTTGCCAGGCTCTGCCATGTGGGCAAGATACTCTTAGTAGCTTGCTGGGCTCTCCGAAATATATATATTTCCCTCTATGATTTGTTGCCTACTATCTGAACCCATCAAATATGTTGTGGTTATTATGGAAATGGTCAGGGAGTATCTTATGATGTCCCAGGAATATGTTCACTCATATGAGACTCGGCCCTAGCGTGTGGAAAGCGGCCTGGAGTGTGGCAGTGGTTAGGTTGTTCACCAAGAAGCCTCCTCAAAGAAGCTAAAAGTCAAGTGACCAGGTGATCCAGCAATGTCCCTTCTGGGTATCTATCTGAAGACTCTGAGAACATTCACTCAGAAAATTGTCCCCAGCGCTTATTGCAGTGAATTTTCAATAGCTAAATTATGAAACAACCCAAACCGGCCATTGCTAGTTGATTGGATAAAGACAATGTGGTCTAGGGGCCAGAGCAATAGTACAGCAGTTATGGCATTTGTCTTGCATGAGTCAACCCAGGTTCAATCCCTGGCACCCTATATGGTCCCCTGATCCTCATCAGGAGTGATCCCTGAGCACAGAGCTAGAAGTAAACACTGAGCACCATCAAGGGCTCAGTGATTTTGTCCCAAAACCAAAATCAAATAAATATGAAGATGTGATCTATTTATACAAAATAATACTAGATGGTTAAATAAAGATGAAATTTCATCACTCACACCACCATGGAATGAACTGGAGAGTATTATGTGAAGTGAAATAAGTCAAAGGAAAAAGACAATTATTTTCCTTCATTCAGCCATGTGTGCAATTAAACTAGGGAGTCAAGCTGATGAGTAGCAGAGTTCAAAGGAGAGCTTAGGGGTTAACAGAGCCTGTTTTATAATCTTGAAGCAATGAACCTAATCCCCAGTGCTCTCACATGGGCCCTGAGCTGTCCTGGTGACTCAACTATCTGGAATCTTCAGCACTATAACCTAGTGTGCAAAATTGGATTCACAACTGGTGTATGTGAGCACTACAATGGAAAATGTGTGTGGAGCCTAGAATAGGACTACAACTAGAGATGGGAAGCAGTGGGACCGGGAATGCTACAACCAGTATGTGCATGAACACCTGCAACCAAAGTGTTTGAGCCCCACTGAGCACCACATTGAAATGTGTGAGCACCAAGGACAGGAGTGTGTGACCCTCTTTCTTGGCTATTGCAACAAAGGGAAAGGGTGGGGAAAACTGATGAGGACAAAAGAAATTAAAAGACAAAATGTGTGTGAGCGATAGTACAGCGGGCAGGGCACTTGCCTTGCACACAGTCAACCCAGGTTCCCTTCCCAGCAACCCATATGGTCCCACAGCAGCCCCACCACCAGCTATTATTTTATTTTATTTTGCTTTGAGCACTGCTGAGTGTGGCCCAAACCATCTCCCACAGAAAAAGGGAGAAGGAAAGAAAGAGAAAGAAAGAAAGAAAGAAAGAAAGAAAGAAAGAAAGAAAGAAAGAAAGAGGGAGGGAGGAAGAAGAAAGAAAGGGAGGGACTGAGGGAGGGAGGAAGGGAGGGAGGGAGGGAGGGAAAGAAAAAAAGAAGGAAAGGAAGGAAGGAAGGAAGGAAGGAAGGAAGGAAGGAAGGAAAGAAGGAAGGAAGGAAGGAAAGAGAGGAAGGGGGAAGGGAAGGGAAGGGAAGGGAAGGGAAGAGAAGAGAAGAGAAGAGAAGAGAAGAGAAGAGAAGAGAAGAGAAGAGAAGAGAAGAGAAGAGAAGAGATAAAAATGAAACAGGGGTGGGGAAAATAGTACAGCAGTTAAGGAGCATGATCTCGGTTTGATTCCACACACCGCATGATCCCTAAGTAGGGTGTAATGCTAGAGGCACCTCCAGCACCTCTGGGAAAACCCAGTATTCCAGGCATCATAAGTCTGAGGAAGTGTTGCATCCTTGGGTCCTGCATCTTTGCTCTGAACCATGACACTTGCTTGGCCAACAATTTCTGATAGGGACCCCCCCAGGACCTACTGAGCAGCTTTTGGGAGGTCAAAAAAATCAAAACAAAACTGTGGACTTTGACAACAGAACTAAGATCACCTGAGGGGAAGAGGGTGGGAGTCAAGCTAAGGGATGGGATGTATGTAAAAAGAGGTGTGGGGTTATATTTGCAAACGGGTCAATAAAATAAAAAGATTTCCTTAAACAAACAGGCAGGAGCGACAGCTCACCGGTTGACTCTGCATTGTTTCCTCCCAACTTCTAGTTCACTGTCCTTGTTTTGGGTCACTTGAAACTAGCTGTGGCAGGAGTGAGAGACCAGCCAATACTACATAAATCAGGGCTCGGTCCCCTGGAGAGCGAATTGTGGGGTATTTATCGCAGGTCCTAGATGGAGAGATAATAGGTCTTTTGGGCTGGCCCCAGTTCAGGTTTCGTTTATTTATTTATTTGTGGGGAATGATTCAGGGTTTGGCTGTGCAGGCCATGAAGTGCATTTTCCCAGCTGCAACAGGAAGGAATTTCAAGAATGGCAAAACAGCACCAGAAAAAGATTTTTTCCCATTTCAGTGGCTTTAGTCTAGTTAAGGGAACAAAATTTACCACGCTACTACACCAAATATACTCCTCATGTGTGGAAGATGAGTGGGGGCAGGGTGGAGAGTTTTATACTTGGCGATTCTCAGGGAAAACTGCTGGCAGGGATCAAATCTGTGTCTGCAAGCCATGCACTCCAGCCCAATGAAAATCTCTCTGGTAACCCTTACAACAAACATTTTTGTGGTGTCAGTGTGGCTATTATTTCATTTTATTTTTCTTTGTTTTATTTTATTTGATCTCTGTCTTGCCAGTCACTGTCAAATTAATAATTTTATCAAAGCCTAGTTGGTTTGACCTTGGACTAGCTAGGTCATTAACCAGAGTGATCACTCTTGGAACCTTGTCTGGCAAGAATGCCTGGCATAGAGAAAACAAGATATCTTACAAAAAGTAAGCACTTTGTTCATTATTTTGGTGGTTGACTGGTGTTTAGCTTTGGAAAATTTCTCTTCTCTCCATGATAAGTAGAAGAGTCATTTATATCATTTTAGGGATGATAATGAACTTTCTGTTGGGGGCCATAGTATGCCCTCCTGGAAAGTCAAGCTTCAACCCCATGAGGGGATGAAAGTAAGAACCCTGCTTTCCCCCTCTGTATTTTCAAGCCATCAGCCAAACTCACTGACTTTTCTCCAGTAGAACCTGGTTTGACAACTCTCCTATCAGAAGGGTAGGTCACAGTGCCCCTTTGGTTCAAGCAGAGTGGTACACCTTATTGGAGGGAAGAATTTCAGCATCTTCAGTTAAAATACTGCATCTCAGAGGACAGCTGCAACAAAGAACCACAAATTTAGTGGCTTGCCACAACTGATAATGGTGGGCCTCAGGGATGTGGTTCAATAGCAAAGCACATGCCTTGCATGCATGAGACCTGGGTTCAATTTCCAGCACCACAGCACAAACAAACCTGACATATAATTAGCTGTAGTTTCGGGGAGATGGGCAAAAATTCAGAATAGAGGTGTTAGCAAGGTCATACTGTCCAAATTCTCTAGGAGAGAATCTGTCCTGCGACTTCTTAGTTCTGGAATGGCCAACAGTCCATGGCTGCCCTGCCATGCCCAAGCATCACTGCAATCTTGGCCTCCTCCTGGCACAGTACTCTGGGTGTCCAGTCGTCTGTGTATCTGTCTCTGTGCTTATTCCTCTCTTCATCGAACGACACTAATCATGTTGGATTAATCTCCACCCCACTGACCAACCCTTTGACTTCCTTGCTTTTAGTGACCTGGCTCCAATTCCCAGCACCAGGTGAAGACCCTGTTTCTAAATAAGGTCACATTCATAGGTCTTGGGGCTAGGACTTGAAGTTTTTCACAGGAAACAGTGCATCCTATAACATGTATTGAGTAAAGTCTTCAAGAAATAGGCTTAGTATGTAGGTCAGGAGATTTTAAATAATAAGGCCAAGTCTACTATGTCTCAAGAGGGCAAGGTGGTGGAGAGAGGGAGAGACAGGCAGAGCAGATGTTGGGAGGAGTCCTTGAGACATGGACGGTATGTTTTCCATAATGTTCCTTATATTAACTTCTTCTCACCTTTTATTTTGTTCACCTGGGTTCATCTTTCCATAACTTAATATCCTTAGACCAGAAGAGTGGGTTCTCCAATGTCACTGTGGTCTAGACAAGGAAACCTGAAGATATTGCTGCAGATAGGGGGGTGATTCCCAGCAGAAGAAATAAAGTTCCCCAGGTAGCACACAAATTCTGTTTCAGGGGACTTTAGTGAAGTGGGGAGGATGGGGTGGTCTTCAGAACAGAGTGCCCCCATCTCTCTGTGCAGCCTGCTTCAGCCCCTGTGGGATTCCTGCGTGGCTCAGGACTGGTAAGTCTGCGATCAGCTCCTGTGTGACAGAACACAGCGCAGACCCATCCTCCCCTCCTCGTGGCATTCTATGTTGGTGGTTCTTTCGCTTAGGGCCATTTCCCTGATCTCACCCTGTCTTGTTCCCCTTTTGTCTCTTTCATGATGTGGTTCCTGGGATCACACCTGGATTGGCTACATTCAAGGCAGGTGCCCTACTCACTGTACTATCACACTGGCCCCAGCAAATTTTTCTGTTTTGTTCATTTGTTTGTTTTTGTCATACCTGGTGGTGCTCAGAGGTTTATCCTGGTTCTGCACTCAGGAATTACTTCTGGCGCTGCTCATGGGACCATATGAGATGCTGGAGATCAAGTCCAGGTCAGTCACATGCAAGGCAAACACCCTACCCACTATACTCTGGTCCCTTAACTTTTTTTTTTAATGATTTTGTATTGAATGGAAAAAAATAAACAAAAAAAATCAAAAGACAAAATAAAATGAAAATAGCAGAAATTTGTCTCATTTCTAATATTTTAGTTGGTAATACTTTTTCTTTTACTTTAATTTTGGGATACACCCAATGGGGCTCAGAGTCTACTTGTGGCTGTGTTCTGAGGTCGCTACTAGCCTTGTCAGGAGTAGGCCACTTGCATTGCAAGCATCTGAACTCCTGTTCTCTGTCTGATATTTGAAAATGTTAAAAAAAAAAAAGACTGGCAAATTTAGATCTAGTCCCAGAGTTTAAAAGATGGATTTAGTTGAATCCACCCTTGGAAAAACACATCTGCTGACTTTGAGGCACTTGGGAGCCCATGGTTTTCACATCATAATACAAACTTTGCTATGGAGATCCAATTCCTTTCCAGTCCAGACTGGCTTTTTTCCAGCCTATAAATTCCCACCAGGCTGAGCGCTCCTGCAGACCTTCCTTGCCATGCCAAGGAGGCTCACAGCAGTTATTTCCTGCTTGCCAGCTGCTTTCATCTCTAAAAGTGGCTACTCTGTGCCCAGGTTAGTGCCCATTTCTGTGCTCAGCCTCCTGGGCAACTTGTATCTAATTGATTCAGAAGTCAGCAGCACCAGCAGCATGGAAGGACCATGCTCTTTTCTCCCATTGCTTCTGCTTGCATTTCTGAAAAAGCAAAGGCTGAGGTAAAATAGTTGTATACAAATGCTTTTTCCTTCAAGGTAATAATCATCAAGTTTTGTAGGGGAGTAGAGAGGATAAAGGAGCAAGAAAAGTCAATAAAGAGGGGCAGAATGGTAGTACAGTGGGTGGGGCACTTGTCTTGCATGCAGTCAACCTGGGTTTGATCCCCAGCATCCCATCTGGTACATCAAGTTTGCCAGGAGTGATCCCTGAGCACAGAGTCAAGAGTAAATCCTGAATTTTGCCATGTGTGTCCCCATAAAACGAAACCAAAAAAGAAAGAAAAAAGTCGGTAAAAGTGGGTGCTGAGGGCGTAAAGATTAGCAATGGGTTCTCCAGGAAAAATGTTCTAATTTATTGCATCTGCCAATTTTTACTGCTGCAAGTGCCTTGAGTGAAGTGGGGGAGCAAGGGAGGTAGCCTGGAGTAAATAGCGCTTCCACCTCTCTGCTCAACCCACCCCAGCTAGCTGAACTCAGGGAAATGCCTGGCTTCAGTCAAGACGAGCAGTCTGCTGTGCGCTTCAACATGACACAGATGCTCATGTCCCGCCAGCCCCATGAGGCAGTTGTCGAGCTGAGCCTGAGCTCCACTTTTCTGCAAGTGGGAGATGATCCCTGCCACCTGATTTCTCAGGGAGCCGCGGACTCAGACTGGACGTATGTAGAAAAGGAAAGTCAGTCCTAACCTCAGCACAGGTATTATGGACCTCTCATCTTTTCATCATGGAAAGAATTTCGGGAGGAGGCAAAATAGTGAAGCAAAAGAGTTTTTATTGAATGACACATGCTTAGAAATATGTGAGAAGAAACAGAAAGCACATGTTTGAGAGATACACGTGTTTCTCTGAAAAAAAAAAAAACCTGACAATACAGGCTTTTCAGAATGCAAAAAAAAAAAAACCGCAAGTAGATAAAGATAAAAGGATACTAGTTCATCATGGGTAACAGGGTGTAAAAAGCAGCTTTTGATAGGTTTGTTTGATTTGTTTTTTTTGGGGGGGGGCTGCCCCTGGTGGTACTCGGTGCTTACTCCTGTCTCTATGCTCAGGGATCACTCCAGGTGGGCTCAGGGGACCAAATGGGGTCCTGGGAATCGAACCTGGGTTGGGTCTGGCGACTTCAAGGCAAGTGGCCTACCCACTATACCCTCTCTACGGGAGAGTGGAGACTTTATACAATTCCTACAAAAAAGTTTTTGCTGGAGTTCTCTGCATACATAGAATTTAATCTGGGTATTGTCACAGGAAAGCCTTTCACTGCTGATGGTCTTCTCAATCCTTGCACTGTTGATATTTCCTTCCTAATCTCATAGATTCTTCTGTAGCTTCTCATTTCTTCTTTAGGTGGATTTCTGCTCTGGATGGTGCTTCAGTTTCTCCTCTCCACTTAAGAATTTGCATTTCTCATGCCTTTGGGCTACTTCAGATAACCGATTTATTTCTCAAAAGTACAGTATGAGTACCCCACTACCTATCTGTTTGCAATAGTTCATTGGACTTAATCCCATATGGATGCACAAGGGCAGTGTAGGGGCCAGAGTGATAATATAGTGGGTAGGGCGTTTGCCTTGCATGGGGCCTACCTGGGTTCGATCCCAGGCATCCCATATGGTCTCCCAAGCACCGCCAGGAGTAATTCCTGAGTGCAGAGCCAGGAGTGACCCCTGAGCATCGCTGGGTGTGACCCAAAAATAAAAAAAAAAAGAAAGGGCAGTGTAGATGGGACATTTCCCATTGCGGAGAGGGAGCAGAGATGTTTACCTAGTGCCTCCATCTGTTATACTTGAAAGATTCTAGGTGCGTATTAGCTTGCCTCACCTGATACAACGGCAAAAAAACATGGGGGGCGAAAGTAGGTACAGGAAGCCACAAATACATAGAGTATTTGTCAATAATCTTAAATATTTGAAAGTTCCTAAATAAAATCTCTCTTTAATTTTCACTACAGAAATGAAATGAAATCACATGATGTGGAGATGTTACTCAGACTATATTTACCATCCTTCAGTAATAAATATATCAAATCAATACACTGCATAGTTTAAACTTAAAAGTTTTTTGTTTTGGATTTGGGACCACTCTCGGCTATGCTTAGGGTTTATTCATAATTCTGTGCTCAGAGATCACTCTAGCAGTGCTCAGGAAACCATATGAAGTTCTAAGGATCAAACCAGAGTCAGCTGCATGCAAAGCATGCACTTTAAACCCTCTTACTATCTCTCAGCCCCCAAAGTATAAACAATAATATCACGACGACCACGATCACGACCATCCTGTTGTTTTTCGATTGCCTCGAGCAGGCCCCAGTAACGTGTCCTTCGTCCTAGCCCTGAGATTTTTTCAAAAGTGCCATATTAAAGGCTCTTTCAGGGTTAGGAGAATGAGACCCATCATTGTTACTGGTATTTGGCATATTGGGTACGCCATGGGGAGTTTGCCAGATTCTGCCGTGTGGGCAGGTTATATACAGTAGCCTGCCATTTTGTCCAAATTAAGAATGAAATAATTACGGCGCCTGAGATCTCCAATATGTCAATTATATCTTAATATTTTATATTTTATACTCAAATATTTTATATCTCAAAAACCTAGTTCCAAATAAAGTGGGAAAGGAAATCTAGGGGCAGTAGCATAACGCGTTGTCTTCTCCTTTATGAAATTAATATGTGATAAGATCTCAGCTTCCACCTCAAGCTCTTAGAGGAAAGGAAAGAGGGTCAAAGCCATACCTACTTGTTTTTACATACCAGCTCCCCTCCAAGATTGGCTTCATTGAGGAAAGAGGGTGTCTACATTCAGCAAAGAGAGAGAACTTGAATCCTAAATTCTCAATAGTATTTCCATGATCCTACCAGCTTCTTTACATCTTTGTTCTCCATGTAACCCAAGTCATTTATGTCCGGGCACATGTGTGTGAGTTTCTCTGTATGTAAGTTCTCTGTTTTCGTAGAATATATTCTATAAATTAAAGAGGAGAAAGGGGAAGGAGGAAGGGAAGACGGAAAGTAAAAAAGGGAGGGAAAGAAGCAGGCATAATAGGAGGAGGTGAGAGAAGAGAAGTCAGTACTAGAGATAGGGAAAGAGAGGTAAGGATGATTTGGCTATCTTAAAGAAATCAAGTGCAATAAAGGGATACACTAGAATGGAAATCCTGGGGAAGTTCCTCTTAAACTTCAACTTACTCTTCACTCATCTAGGGATCTTGTTAAAGTTAATATTCTCATACCATAGCTCTGAGACATGAGATTTTAAATTTCTGTTTCCAGGGACCTCTGATACTATTAGTTTTCTCTGAGTATCAAGACCCATCACAGTCTAGACACAATGGAGTGTGCATGACTCAAGAAATATATCCATGCCCCTGGCATCTGTGATCCATCTGTCACCAACATTCTTGGTTTTGATCAATGTTTCTCAACCAGGGTTCCAGAGTATTCCTGGGTGAAAATTGCATCAACAGCATAGGGGTGCCCCACATGGGAATAAGGTTGAAAGGGGACTATGGTCAAAAATGGTTGAGAAACTCAAGATAGTGCAACACAAACCAAACTTCAATATCAACACAAGTCATTAAAAATTATATGGGAACCAGGGATGTGTGTGGCTCAGTGGTACATATATTCTTTGCATGTAAAAGATCAGAGTTTGATCTTTGGCACTACAGAAAAAAAATAAAGATAGGAAGGAAGGAAGAAAGAAGGAAAGAAAGAAAGAAAGAAAGAAAGAAAGAAAGAAAGAAAGAAAGAAAGAAAGAGGGAGGGCGGGAGGGAGGGAGGGAGGGAAGGAGGGAGGGAGGAAGGAAAGAAGGAAGGAAGGAAGGAAGGAAGGAAGGAAGGAAGGAAGGAAGGAAGGAAGAGACGACAAACACAAAGAAAATAGAAAGGGAAAAATATAAAAAATATTTCGGGTGGGGGGACTGGAGAGATAATACAGGATTTACGGCACTTGCTTTGCAGGCTTTTGACCTGATTTTATCCCTAGCACTGCATATGGTCCCCAGAGTACCTCAGAGATAATCCCTGAGCAAAGAGTCAGGAGTAAACCCTGAATATTTCTTTGTATGGTCCAAACATCTATTCCTCCAAAGAAAATAACATGAACTCTTAAAATCATAATAACCTCTCAAATAAAACCACTAGTCTTGCATGTGATCTGTGCTACATTCATGGGTTTCAATGCCTCCTCTATAGATCAGAGACAATCCACACCCAGCAGTTGTGCAGCTCTGATTACAGAATGACTCCTCATGAAAGCAAACCAAAATCAGGAAACTACTTGCATAGAAGGTAAATATCAAACATTAGAACACTGATCAGCACCTTTAGTTACAATTTCATCAAACTTTTCCCCATATCACAATTGTGTAGATGTTGTAGGTAAATGACCTGATTTCTTGTCCTATTTCTACAGATAAAAATCAGAGAAAATAATATTTACAATCTATGAAAGAAGCATGAGAAGTGTGTTAGGTGATCTCTAAAAAAGCTGTAAGTTACAAATACAGAGATAAATTCTAAAAATGACCCAGAGAACTAGAAATTAGACTAAGCCAAAATTTAGCATATCTACACAAATCTGTCATTTGTGCTCAAGTAATTTGATTATTTCCATTTCAGTTTATATCTCTATCGATTATCTATGGTCACTACTTAAAATGTAGAAGTTATAATGCATTGTATCTTAAAGTATCATTGATTTAACAAATGAAAAGATAATTCAGTAAAATTGTACTTCAGCAGTTAGGTCACAATTTTTAAAATTCAGTTTTTATTTAATAGAAACTTTTGCTTCTAAAATTTCTATTAAGTAATTTGTCTGCATTACTCTTGTTGCTGGGCTGGAGCGATAGCACAGCATGTAGGGCGTTTGCCTTGCACGCAGCCAACATGGCCAACCGAGTTCAATTCCTCTGCACCTCTCTGAGAGCCCAGCAAGCTACCAAGGGTATCTTACTGCACGGCAAAGCCTGGCAAGCTACCCGTGACATATTCGATATGCCAAACACAGTAACAAGTCTCACAATGTTACTGGGCCTGCTCAAGCAAATCGATGAACAACAGGAGGACAGTGACAGTGATTCTTATTGCCATATAAATTACCCATTTGGGGGGCTAAAGAGATAATACAGTGGTAGGGTACTGATTTTGCATGCACCCAACCTAGATTCAATACCCGGAACCCCATATGGTACCCTCTACCTAACCTGGATTTAATACCCAGCACCCCATATGGTACCCTCAGCCAGGAGTCATCTCTGAGGATAGAGTCAAGGAGTAATCCCTGAGTACCTCCAGATGTGGCCCCAAAACAACAAAACAAAACAAATATACCCATTTTAATTTCAAAATCAAGGGTTTTAGATTACAAAAAGGATCAAAATCTACTAATAAAATATATGGTGAAGGATCTGGAGCGATATCACAGTAGGTAGGGCCTTTGCATGCGGCTGACCCGGGTTCGATTCCCAGCATCCCATATGGTTCCCCTGAACTCTGCCAGGAGTAATTTCTGCGTGCATGAGACAGGAGTAACCCCTGTGCAATGCCGGGTGTGACCCAAAAAGCAATATATATATATATATATATATATATATATATATAATGTGGTGAAGAGACCGGTATCTTACAAGTACCTTTCTGGTGTTCTTGCCCAAGGTCATTGCAGTCAAATGGCAAGTGGGACTAAAACTGGTGGCAGGGCTGACTGGACCAGGTAACCTGCATGGTTCTTCCATTTGTACGTCTCAGCTGGAATGACTGGAACAGCTGCAGGTTGAATGATTTTGTCTCTTTTGTCAAATACTTCTTCCACTGGCTACCTTGGTCTTCCTCCCATAATGGTGGCTTAAGAATAGTCAGCTTCCTTACATGGTGTTAACTTCCTCCATAGCAATAATCTGATCTAAACCAATTTCTTCAAAATATTTATTCATTGGGAGTTTGGAGACATATCTAACTATCCTCAGAGCTTACCCCTGGCTCTGTGCTAAAGAATCACTTCTCGTATTGCTCAGGGGACAATGTGCAGTGCTGGGGATCAAACATGAATTAATAGCATGCAAAGCAAGCACCTTACCCATTGTACCATCTCTCTGTCCCCCTTAAGAGAGAAACTCTTCAGTAAGTCTCTGGAGCTGCTCCCAGTATTTCAATGTAAGTGACCTATTAACTACCTACAGTTGTAGAACCTCAAGACTTAGTGTTGTGAAACAATAAACATTCTATATCTATGGTTTCTGTGAGTCAGAAGTGTAGAAGCAACTTAGCTAAGCAATTCAGGAAGCTACAGTCAAATGATGACTGGAACTGTCATCACTGAAAGACTTGTCTGGGATTGGAAGATCCATTCCAAGATGAGGATTTCCCAATAGTTCCAAGTGTAGGCAGGAACCTTTTCTTCCTCCTCATGAGACCCTCTCCCTGAATTTCTTTACTATTTTCATCACAGTGGCTGCTCTCCCCAACATCAACAATCCAAGAAAGGTTTTTGACCTAAGATCAAAGAGCATCCTCAGTAAAAATTCTAAAAATAATCATATTTTATCTCTGTATTATTCTGCTTTAATAAGCTCTGAATAAGAGTCTAGTCTTGGGGCTGGAGTGATAGCACAGCTGGTAGGGCATTTGCCTTGTACACGACTGACCCGGGTTCGATTCCCAGCGTCCTCTATGGTACCCTGAGCACCACCAGGGATAATTCCTGAGTGCATGAGCCAAGAGTAATCCCTGAGCATCGTCGGGGTTACCCAAAAAGTAAAAAAAAAAAAAAAAAAAAAAAAAAAAAGCTCAGTCTTATTAAGTGAGGGAGGACAGTACAGAATTGATCCAATAATTGGTGATGGGGGTCATTGAGGCCATTTGGAAAAAGCTCAATTATGACAAGGAAAAGCTAATGTTGAGTGCAGAAAAGAGGGCACAAAAGTAAGGAACATAGTAAGGAAAATCCAAGTTTTAATTAAGTCCTGGAGCTAGGAAAGAACTAGAAAGTCTTGAGATCTGAGGCTTTCTGATTCATTTTGCCAAAAGTCAGAGGCAAATTGGAGAAAAATGACAGATACATCCTCTGTCAAAATTACTCCTGCACTAACAACAAGAGACAAGCTGTCCCTGCCCTTCAGAAGTTATTTTCAATTTCTTGGCCGAACAATAAAAAAACAAAGGAACATAAGAAGTATTTCTTCTGAATAATTAACCAAAGAAATAAGAAGTATTTCTCCTGAATAATTAATTGGCTTTATGAAGATGGAAAGATATTTTCAGCCTCTAACAAAAAATCAGGGTTGTTTAAATGATAACCTTATGCAACAATGACACAGTCTTTTAGGAAGTTTACTTTTGCCAATATAACTAGTAGTTACTTTACAGGTCAATAACATCCAGGTTTCAAGCTGGGATGAAAGGAGGTAATTTTTTAGTTCTGATTGAAAATTGAAACAAAGGGAATTTTGCAATCAAAACAGGAAGAGAAACCAGACACTAATATCTCAGGAACCATAGAGCTTTGTTCTTCCACAGTGCTTAGGGAAGCAGAGTTTATAAACTACTTTCATCAAAGTCAGATTTCTTGGAACACAGCCCTCCACATGCTGTCTCTAGTTCTTCACCTTGCCCATTTCTCTGACCTGGTTTTTGCCCCTACCATATTGCCCTGTAAGAGGAATATTTTTCTATTTTTGTGTTTGCTATCAAGAGCCTGTGTCCCAACTAATCACCTTACTACTTCTGGAAATACTCAATTTATGGGGCATTGCTTTCTTTGCTTGCCATTTATGTAAGTTCTTCCAATCTCTCCACGTGGGCATCCTGATCATTTTCTTTCCTGTCTTTCTGCATGTTGTTATCCATTCTACAGTTTCGATATTATCTAGATGCTAACATAGTCAGTATTAATATCTCTAACCTTGATCTTACCCTCAAAGTTAAGACTGCTGAGTCCAACTGCCTTTTTGATATTTCCACAAGGAGAATTTTACAGACATTATGATGTGTCTCCTGGCATTTCTGGCTTATTATCTCCCAAATCTGTTGCCTCATTTATCTTTTCAATTATCTCTCAATTAGTGGCTCCAGTGAAAAAGCCCAACAACAAAAAACCCAACTTCAGTACATCTTGATTTACTCTTTGTCTTACTCTATACTCATTTCATCGGAATTTCATTTTTTCTCCAATGCCCATTTCAAACCTTTTCACCTCTAATCCCACTCAATCTTTTGGTCCTATTAAACCCATTTTATTTTTCTTTTTGGGTCACACCCAGCAATGCTTAGGGGTTACTCCTGGCTCTACATTCAGGAATTACTCCTGGATGTGCTCGGAGGACCATATGGGATGCTGGGAATCGAACCCGGGTCGGCCGTGTGCAAGGCAAACGCCCTACCCCCTGTGCTATCACTCCAGCCCCTCAACCCATTTTTAATACAAAAAATAGATTGTTCTTAAAAATCACAACCCAAGTGTCCAAGAACAGATAACTGGATAAAAATAAACCCCACAAACTATGGTATATATACACAATAGAACATTCCTTGGCGAGCACATGCTAAGGGGAAAGGCAGCTCAGGTAGAGAAGGGAGCATCAAATGAAGGGTGTTGGGAGGTTGCTCCCAGGATGGGAGATGCATGCTAAAGGTAGACTATAGACCGAATATTATTGCCACTCAATGCCTCTTTTGCAAACCACAGCACCCAAAAGGAGAGAGAGAACAAAAGGGAATGCCCTGCCACAGAGGTAGGGTGGGATGGGGGGGGGGGGTCGGGGGATTAGTAAATCTACAACTGTACCTCATGGTGTTTCACTAATAAAAATATTTAAATTAATTAATTAATTAATTAATTTTAAAAAAAGAACAGTCCTTGGCGATAAGAAAAGACAATCAAAATTTTTCCACTACATTGATGGAACTGGAAGGGATTATGTTGAGCGAAGTCAGCTTGAAGAAGAGCAGCAGATACAGGAGGTTTTCCCTCTTAGGTGGGATGTAAAGTAACAGCAAAGGAATAAAAAAGTGCCAAAGGCAATAGAATCTAAGAATTGATCTATAGAACTGAGCTTACCATGGCAGGAGAAGACCAGGGAGGGAGATTTATTGGGGGGGAGGGGTGGTGGAGGTGGGGAGCTGAGACTATGTGGAAGGGAGCAGACACTCAGGTGGAGGTTTGGGGTTGAAACATTGTATGCAACCCTAGCATTAACATAATTTAAATCATGGTGACTAACATGAAAACTTTTTTAAAAAAATTTTTATTTGTGAAACACCATGAGGTACAGTTGTGGACTTTCACATTTTTGTGCTTGGGTTTCAGTTACACAATGATTGAGTACCCATCCCTCCACCAGTGCCCATTCACCACCTCCAGTGTTCCTAGCATCCCTCCCATCCTCCCTAACCCCCCCATCCCACCCCACCCCTGTGGCAGGGCATTCCCTTTTGTTCTCTCTTTCCTTTTGGGTGCTGTGGTTTGCAAAAGAGGCATTGAGTGGCAATCATGTTGGGTCTATAGTGTACTTTAACATGGAAACTTTTAAATACAATTGTAGCACTGTAGCACTGTGCTCCAGTTGTTCGATTTGCTCCAACTGGCACCAGTAATGTTTCACAACAAACTGTGAGAACTTATTACTGTTTTTGGCATATAGAATACCTCATGGGGAGCTTGCCAGGTTTTGCCGTGCAGGAGAGATACTCTCTGTAGCTCTGTAGCTTGCCGGGCTCTCTGAGAGGGGCTGAGGAATCAAACTCAGATTGGTCACATGCAAGGCAAACGCCCTACCTGCTGTGCTATCGCTCCAACCCTGAATACAATTAAAATAATAAATAATAAATACCACATTTTGCTATGGTCCACTTAACAATGGATTCCTACTTTACTTAGACCAAGGTACAAACTTGCAGCACAATCTAAGCTGCTACAAGATCTACCCGCTTTCCCAAGATCACTTCATACCTCTGTCTCATTGACTCCCCTTGTCAGTGCTGACCACCCTATGGGCATTTGCATATTCTATTCATTTTCGTAGAAGCTCTCATTTTCTGTACACACTGGCTCTTCCTTTAAGTCCTAGCTTCATTATCATCTGCTCGGAGAGATTTCCCTTTACCTGAAGTTTGCCTCTGTTCCTCATGGTCTCTTAGCTGCTTCTTTCTTTCCAGCATCACACTTCATTTTATATTGCCAGCTCAATTTTTTCCACCAAAAAGAAGATTTGGGACGCTTTGAAGGAACTTACCAGTTTTGAAACAAGTCAAAAGCAGTATAAACAATGAACTACTTCTTTGCTACAAATGGGGAATCCTGTGGGCTGCTACCAGTTACACTTGAGAGCTTCCATATTTATAATATGGTACACTGGGGCCAGGAGATACAGTGCGTGGGATACATGTTCAATTCATGGCACCTTGTGGTCCCTCACCATTACAAGATACATCCCTAGAGACTCCCAGCACTGCCAAAGGGACTAGGGTGGCCCGGGTATCAATGGGCTGGAACAGCATTGCATATTTTGTATTGAACCACTTTTATTGGCTGAGAATCACTCCCAGATCTCCTAAGCATTGCGTGAGACACCTCATCAAAAATAAAGTGAATAATTCAATCAATTAAAAATTGGTACAATGAATCCCATCTAAGACCCACAGATAGGGAGATTCTTGAGATCCTTTCAGTGGGACCCTTGAGGCCCTCGACAGCATAGTTAACTGTTCCTGCTTTGTGATGGTTTTAAATCTTATCAACAAACCTGCATTCAATGAACCATGTAGAGGCTGGAAACATTTTCTCATGATGAGTTTCATTTCCTGTGTTTCTCATTGACGTTGGTTGTTTTCTTTTTCATTTCCTCTGAGACACCCGTTCCATGAGATAGAAGTTGTCTTGCTGGAGTAACAGAAGGTTTGAACTCCACTTAAACTCTTTTGTGCACGAATGAAGTTCCAGATTAGATTCTGGCACTTTAAAATTCTTAGTTTAAATTCTTGGCACTTCATCTGGGACCCCCTGCTTCCCAGCTCAGGGTATATAATCCCCTCCTCACCCCTGCCTTTTTTAAAATTTGCACACAGCCCATGTTGTTGCTGTGTGCACATATTACCTTGGGGTGTGAAATTTCTTTCTTGTATCTTACAAGGATTTTCTCTTGTATCTTCTCTCTCATATTTTCTAAACAAAGCCACTTTATCTCAAAATATTTTTACAGTCATAGAAAATAGCACCAATAAAAAAGCATACTCTTTAAACTTTTTTTTTACTGTTATTTATTTTTTGGTGGGGGTTCTCTCAAGTAGTGCTCAGGAGGCCCTATGGTTGCTCTCCATGACTCTTGGCCAACCTGACAAATGGCTCAATACCAGGACCTGAGAATGCGGTGCTACTTGTGCCCTGTTCTGCTAAAGTCTACCTAAGCCAGCTGGTGGTGTTTGGGGTCACACCTGTGGTGCTCGGGAATCTTTATGGCTACATCCAGTGATGTTCAAGGGACCATGTGGTGCCCAGGAGCAAACCAGGGTTGGCTGCATTTAAGGCATGCATTCAAACTCATTTAGAATCTCTCTTACCCTTGCTTTTAT
Source organism: Sorex fumeus (assembly GCF_029834395.1). Taxonomy (NCBI): domain Eukaryota; kingdom Metazoa; phylum Chordata; class Mammalia; order Eulipotyphla; family Soricidae; genus Sorex; species Sorex fumeus. The sequence goes on from NW_026606101.1 coordinate 22,765,414, forward strand.
TTCTACACAAAGACTTTGTATCTGATAAACTAAGCTGACAATCCTTCCTAATAATTATGCACTTACTCTGTTCTAACACCTTAAAGTTTCTTTTCTGTTTTGTTAATGAATCACTCAATCTGGGAAGCAAATTTTCGGTGGAATTTAACCTGCTGAAGCTCCTACTTTCCAACATTCATTAAAACTATAAATCACCTTGGTTAAGGTAGATGAACCTGAAATTCTAGCTCACAAAGGAGCTATTAAATGAATTCAAATCAACTCTCAAGGAGACAAATGTGTTTCAATTTCTTCCAAATAAATCATAAAATGACAAATGGATAGATAATATTCCCTGGGAAAGAATCTGTTTTGCAAGGAACAGACCTATATTGGTAATCCTCAGACAACTAAAATGATTTTTGCATGTAGAGAGTGAATCACTAGACACAATTGTGCTCTTGTGCTCAGAGACCCCGCGGTCATTTAGTGTCCCTGAGGACACTTTAAAGGCGGAAATGGGCTCTGTTGTTCATATTTATTAGGACGAAAGCTCATTTCAGATATCAAATGCATTTCTATTTTCTTCTTTTGTATTTTCTCACCACTTCAATACAACTCCTCTTCAGGGCCCAAATGACATATTTAAAATGATACTGAGAGGAACATTTCGGTACTGTTTTATAAAACTCTAAGGATCAGACGGTTAGACTGAAAGATTGTCCTAAGCCATCCAAGCATGCTCCATCTGTTAAGACCATTTTCTTGGCTGCTTCTGCAGGGAATTGTTTATACTAAGCTCTGAATTGAGTGTTCAGCTTCACTTGAGGTAGAAAATCTCACTAGTTCCATTGCTAATTCACAGTGCCTAAGGAACTTCTGGAAGAAATTATGAGATGGCATGCATTGAAGGCTCTTTTATTGCTCAACAAATGCAGCAGAGACAAAATGCCTTTCTGCTCTTGATGAGCAACCAAATTGGCCAGTTTGGAGATGGCGCTGTCTTTAATTGGGTCCCGTGGGGTTTAGGCATCCTTCAACCACCTCTACCTTCAGAGGTAAAGCACGACAGGAGACCAAAATAGTTCAGAGCTGGAAGGGAACTAAGGGGTTACCTCTGCCTTCTCCAATGCAATGTCTGTGTCTGTGTCTGTGTCTGTGTCTGTGTCTGTGTCTGTGTCTGTGTCTGTGGCTGTCTGTCTCTCTCTTTTTCTCTTTCACCAATTTTTTTAGAGTTGACAAAACTGTTGGCATATTGCTATAGTCTCAGTAAACAGCAAACTAGAAATGATCACCTATTTACATTTTAGACTCTAGGGGGAATCTGAAACAAAGTATACTTGGGAATAACACTACAACTGCTGAAGAGACAGGATGTATCCCAGAGCTACAGGCAATTGTTTATCCGCAGAGGAAACATTTAGCAAAATGCAAGTTGCTTGCAGTGACATCTTCTTTGACCAAACCTCTCTTTTCTTAGGGGGGGGCGGGGGGGGTTGGATCACACCCAGCAATGCTCTGAATTTACTCCTGGCTCTGCACTCAGGGATCACTCCTGGTGGGCTTGGGAACCATGTGGTGTTCCCAAGATTGAAACCTGGCTTGGTTGAGTGTAAGGCAAGTGCACTCCACCAGCTGTATTTTGCTCTACCACCCAACACCGCTCATTTTGTAGAATAGATATGTGAAGTTCCAGGAGATGAGATGTACCTCAGTTAACCTGCTGCCTGCTGGCATGCTAAAGCCGTAAAGCCTGGTTTCCCACTCCCTAGGACTCTCCTTTCTTGTTATCCAGCTAGGCAGCAACCCCTAGCCCAAACTGTCCAAGTTCATGGATTTGGGATAGCACAGCGGTAGGGCATTTGCCTTGCATGCGGCCAGCCTGGCCAAGCCAGGTTCAATTCCTCCGCCCCTCTCAGAGAGCCCAGCAAGTTATCGAGAGTATCTCCCCGGCATGGCAAAGCCTGGCAAGCTCCCCATGACGTGTTCGATATGCGAAACACAGTAACAATAAGTCTCACAATGGAGACATTACTGGACCCGCTTGAGCAAATCGATGAACAATGGGAGGACAGTGCAGTGCTAAACAGTGCAGTACATAAAGATTCTTCCACAGATAATAAAGTAAGGGGAAGCAGAATCTTCCACCCCCACAAATATGCCATTATGTGTTAATCTGTTTTGGAACTAAGAATTAGCAGGCTCAGAAAAACCCTTTTCTTCTCCCTGAAGTGTCTAAGAGAATTAAAATTGAGGGCCTGTCCCAAGAAGAGAGGTATAACCTCATTTTTTCTTAAAAAAAAGGGTTTTTTTCTTTCTTTTCTTTTTTTTTAATTTATTCACTGTGAAATTACAAAGTCAATGATGATTGGGTTTCAACACTGATCCTTTCACCAGTGTCCACTTCCCTGCACCAATTCCCCCCGGCCCTGCTTGTCCTCCTACCGAGCAGTCTGCCCCTAGGAGAGGCCATTTAGCTTTCCAGATAGGTTATTGCCCTGTGGTTTACTGCTGTCCTGTAAACAGGACTGCTGCAGATACGATTTCTTTTTATTTATTTAATTTTTCCTTTTGGGTCACATCCAGCGATGCACAGGGGTTACTCCTGGCTCATGCACTCAAGAATCACTTCTGGCGGTGCTCAGGGGACCATATGGGATGCTGGGAATTCAACCAAGCTCGGCGTGCAAGGCAAATGCCCTCCCCGCTGTGCTATCACTCCAGCCCTGCTAATATCACACTTTCCCACCTTTCAGCACCACCTCCTCCTCCCCATTGAATGCTTCTCTACATCATGGTCACTGACCCTCCCTGTCCTATCCTCCAGACCCCCAACTGGCATGTTTCCTACTGAAGACCAATTATCATGTTCTTTGTCTCCATTTCTTTGGGCATTCGTCATTACACTACTATATAAGGACATGATATGTCTTTATATCCTGCTTAGGATGTAATCTCATTTTTATATCAGACTTTGCTGCATGACCTGACCTGTTTTTGTTTACCAAACTTGCTGTCCCCCTCTTCTGGTCATCTGTCTTTTCCTCCTTGTGGATGTCTCACTTGTCTGACTGTTTTGGCAGGGTGGGTCTCATGTCTTTGGACCTCATATATATACATAAAAAAATGGTTTTTGTTTGTTTGCTTGGCGGGCTGGAGAGATAGCACAGCAGATAGGGAGTTTGCCTTGCATGTGGCCAACCCGGGTTCAATCCCAGCATCCCATATGGTCCCCAGAGCAGCACCAGGAGTAATTCCTGAGTGCAGAGCCAGGAGTAACCTCTGAGCATCACCGGGTGTGACCCAAAAAGCATAAATAAATAAATATAAATTTTTTTTTGTTTGGGCTAGTGAGATAGTCCAGCAGGTAGGTTGGCTGCCTTGCACACGGCTCACCTGAGTTCCATCCGGGCACAGCCCTACCAGGAGTGATCTCTGAACACATAGCTGGGAATAATCCCTGAGTCCACTGGGTATGACCCCAAACCGAGAAATAGAAAAGAAAAGAAATCTGTCCATGTAATTATTAGACCAGTCAAAGGACCTGGAAGGGAAGTTTTCTGACCCTGAATGTGTTAGATGCATCTGTGGTGAATTTCTCTCTTTGAAAAATGCACAGTTCCCACGACTTCCACAATCAACTGCTAACATCATTTCACATTTCTACCACAAGAAATATGGAACAAACATTTTTAATTCTGTGGGGAAATGTTAGGAATGGACTTTTGAGGACTCTGTGTGAAGGGAAAAAAATTATTTAACCCCACTTATAGCTCAAGGCTCAGCTCCTGGACCCCTTCAGATCCAGCACTATCTTTCATAGTGTATGTGTGTGGGGGGGGGGCAGGAGGGCTTATGTGTCTCCTGACACCCATGTCAAGGATCCTGCCAGCTCCCTGGGGATTCTTGGGCCTTGCTCCTTCTCCTTTTGCCTTGGACTGCCATACCTTTTTGCTGCTACTCTTCTCCAGTTGCCCGGCTCATTATGCATGAAAATGCCCAGAGTTTTCACTGGTGGAGGGATGGGTACTCGATCACTGTATGACTGAAACACAAGTACGAAAGTTTGTAAGTATGTAACTGTACCTCACGGTGATTCATTAATAATAATTTGAAAAAATGCCCAGAGTTTTATAATACTGTGGAGGAAACTCGGTCTATTCAGGAAGAATGGGAAGGAATCTATTCAGAAAGAGACTTGGGCAGAGATATGGCTCAGTGCTAGAGCACATGCTTCAGTTGTGTGAGGCCCTGGCACTAAAAATAATTAAAAAAAAATGGCTGGAGCGATAGCACAGCAGGTAGGGCGCTTGCCTTGCACACAGCCGACACGGCTGACCCAAGTTCAATTCCTCCACCCCTCTCGGAGAGCCTGTCAAGCTACCAAGAGTATCTTGTCTGCACGGCAAAGTCTAGCAAGCTACCCGTGATGTATTTGATATGCCAAACACAGTAACAAGTCTCATGATGGAGACGTTACTGGGCCTGCTCGAGCAAATTGATGAACAATGGGAGGACAGTGACAGTGAAAAGAAAATGAGACCAATTGTCCTCTGGTTCAAGAGAAACTTTCCCCAAAAATTCAGATTTCTCTTTCTTTCTTTCTTTCTTTCTTTCTTTCTTTCTTTCTTTCTTTCTTTCTTTTTTTACAGAATACCTTTACTGGGAGAAAAAAAGAATGATCTCTGAGAAGAGAGTGCTAGTGGTGATTTTTGTCCTTCTCAGGGATGTGGACAATGACCATGCCTGACAGCACATTCCAGCCTACAGTATTGAGCATGGCTTATGAGATCGTTCTAGCTGCTCTGGGTCCATGTGATGGTTCCCAGGGGAACTTGCATATCTTGTACATTTGTTCAGTACAGGTCCCACTGCTCACAAAGTCACCAATTGCCATGGGGCAGCCGAAGAGCTCCAAAGAGTGGCGAAGGGCTGAAAGATCTTGGGGTCCATCTAGTCCTGTAGTAAGTGTATCAGTGTTAGGGCAGAGACAGTGCAGTGGATAGGGCACGTGCCTGAAGACGACACAGGTTCAATCCCTGGCACCTGTACACATGATTCCCTGAGCACTGCCAACAGCACCTCTGCCTGAAAACAGCTGTGTGTGGCCCAAAGTCCACGCCCCCCCCCCCAAAAGGTGGATCAGTGTCATAGAAGCTGAAGTGCTTCTCATTCAAGAGCTTGACCACCCATTGTTCTCACCAGGTGACATGGCAAAAACTGCTGAACTGCTTTCAGCTCATATACATTGAGCAGGAACTTGAGGTGCCCAGTATCTCAAGTTGGACATGCCCAGACAGACTGATGTATGTGGGTCACCTCTGGGGAAAATCTTCTGGAAGTCTATGATCACCACGTGGGCCTGGATCCTAAAGCACCTGATCACAACAGTGGTCACACAGTTCCCTCCCCAGCCTTTTTGGCCATTCTGGTCTCTCTAATAAAGGTTCTAGTAGACATGGCTGCTGTGGACGGGGATCCCCAGTTGCCATAATTCCTTCCAAGCAGCACTGAGCCTCTCTTTGGGCACACCTCAGTTCCTAAATCTGCCACCACTAATTAATATCATAATAATAATGATTATTATTATTGAATCATCATGAACTATGAAGTTAAAAGTTTTTCATGATGGGTCTGGAGAGACAGTACTGCAGGTAGGGTGTTTGCTTTACATGTGGGTTCAATCCCCAGCATCTCATATGGTCTCTGAGTGCTACCAGGAATAATTCCAGAGTAGAAATAGAAATAATTCCTGAGCATCACCAGGTGTGGCCCCAAAACAAAACAAAGTTATTCATGGCTGAGTTTCAGGTGTATAATATTTCAACACCCATCCCTCCCTCCATCAATGTCCCCAGTTTTCCTACCTCCATGCCCCCCCAGCCCCACTGCCCCCCCCCCACATGCATCTCTGGCAGACACTTTTTTCTTTATTTCTCCCCCCTCCCTTTAAGGATTGTGGTTTACAATACTGTTACTGGTTGGGTATCACGCTTGTCACTTCTCCTCCTTTCAGCACCCCTCCCTCCTCCAGAGTGACCACTTCCATTAACCATTATCATATTGAACCCTTCCCCAACTTATTTCCTCCCTGCCCACTCTCCACACTCCCACCCCCAACCCCCTAGTGCAAGCTTCCTACTAGAGACCAGTTCTCATCTTCTTCGTTTCTGTTGCCTTTGGGCATTGACTATTCCCCAACTATATTTCTTTATACTACACATAGCAGCTACATCAATCTGTGTCTCTCCCTCTCCCTCTAACTTCTCTTATCATGATACTCTCCAGTGCCATCCATCACTGATTCATCTTACACTCTTGCCTCAAAATTCTCTTTGGCTGCTGGAAGTGCCTCATCTGCGTATTCAGCCTCTCTCCAAAGCACTTGGTCTTTGGTCCTCAGGCAGTACTTGGTGAGGCTGGATCAACACTTTGCAAGCCTGACAGTCGGTACAGTTCTCTAAGGCTTTGGCTTTTTAAGTCCTTTTGAGGAGTCCACTATGGACTTGGGAACCCTCAAGTCGTGACTCTGGACTTGCCATCTCCCCACCAGGGCAGCTACATGGAGAACTTCTCATCTCCTCATTTCCTAGTACACACACACACAACACACACACACAACACACACACACACACAAACACACACTCTCTCTAGGACAGATCTTAATTCTCCAATAGTATGATTTATGCGGTTTAAACTGAAAAGGAAATAGTAACACATTTGCCCAAACACACTAAAAGATTTTACATTTTAACAGAATGTAGCATCCATTCCTTTCCTTTATCTCCTCCTCTCTCAAATTGGGTTTCACAGGCCTGTTAGGGATGTGTAGGAGGTCTGGAATTGAAGTGCTGCATTTCCCAACAACTGTTCACAACTATAAAAGCCCCAGATGAAGCTCTGAAATGAATACATCCACATGTGCTGCGTAGTTACAGGAGTCACAGATACCCTACTTTCACTACAGAGATGCTATATTCTGCTTTTATTTTATTTCTTGTTTTAACACAACCTAGTGTTGCTCAGGCTTTACTTGTGGCTCCATAATCAGGATCACTCCTGGACTGAATCCTGGCTCTGTGTCTCGCAGTGTTCAGGGCTTATTCCTGTCTCTCTGATTCCTTGTAGTTCTGGGTGGAACCCGGTGTGGTGCTGGTGACCAGACTACATGAGAAACAAGTGCCTATAGCTATTGTACTATCTCTTAGGCTCTTATTTCCTGCTTTTAAAAAAGGGGTTTGTGACCCAAAGCGGTTTTTTTAAGCATATTTATTTGTCAGAGGATGGAGTCAGTCATCAAACTCTATGTGGGTCTTGGTACTCCTGTGATGGTTATGGAGAAAACAATTACAACAGAAAGAAATATCCTGCTTACCTCACAGGGTTCTCGGAGGATTCTGTGGGCTCATATACAACACAAGCTCACACAGTTAGCCCTAAGTACCTAAGGGATGGTACCTGACACAGAGTGGGGTCATACATTTGTTTGCTTGGTTTTTAATTACACCCAATAGTGCTCAGGGCTTACTCCTAGCTCTGTGCTCAGGGATCACTCCTGGTGCTGGGGAACACACCCAGATTGGCCACATGCAAGGTAAGTTCCCTACCCGCTGTACCCAGGTGCCATACATTTCTAAGACAATCTTACATATATGTGTGTGTACATATATAAGTTTATATATATATAATTATATGTAAGTTTATATATATGCATATATATGTTTCCTTATGAAACCAGCAGTTTCCCAAAATATCACAGCTTAAATCTCATTTGAAATATCTCATCTCTAGACCAAATGCCAAACTACAAGTTGAAGGGAAGTTCTAAATGTTGTCCAGCAAAGACCTTCAAGGACCTGGTACTTTATATATATTATAATGATATATAATATATTTTATATTTTATAGTATGTTTATATATACATATATATATATACTTTCTTCTGTCATATAAGTCAGTTGAGGGTTTCAAGTTGCTAATATCAGTGGTCTGCTTCCTATGTGCTGAATGCATTGATAATTTATTCTCTAAAACAACACCATTTTCCCCTTGGGAAATTTGAAATGGATTTTAATGGTGAATTGAACGTACAGATTCCCAAGCTGAGAATCCAGGGCAGACTGACTTTAGCTGCAACTGATACATGGAGATATCTTTTAGCCAGTAGTTTGAATCTTGTGATTATTTCTTGCCCCCAGTTAACTACACTGGCTGTAATCTCAGCAAGCTTTTCTTGGACATCATTAGATGTCTGTCAGAAATCCTGGCTGCAGACTTCTTTGCTCACCCACGTTATTAATGATAGAACATCTCTTGGGGTAAACCTTTCAGAAGATGGTAAACGTTGTTTTTCGGAAAGCCTCATCACATCTCTTCCTGTGTTCTCTTGCCCTAATCTGGAGAAACAACATGTTGTGGGAACAGAGAAGATGTGGTTTTCCAGATGCCTTAAACTGGAGACTGAGCAAAGAGTAAAGCATTGCATGAAACAGGCCAGGGAACTCTCTAAAGGAAGTTTAAGGTTGCTGCAGATTTGGGGGGTGCGGGAGGCACCACACCCAGTAGTGCTCAGGGCTTACTCCTGGCTCTGTAGTAAGGGATAACTCCTGGCAGTGGTTGGGCAATCATAAGTGCCACTGTGGATTAAACCTGGGTCCAGGTCAGTTGCTTGCAAGACAAGCACCTTATCCATTCTACTATCTACTGGCACTATTGCAGACTTTTAACTGGGGAAACAGTGAAGTGCCTTACCCACTATACTAAGAATTCTTCTTTTTAAATTGAACCACTATGAGATACACAGTTACAATGTACAAAGCTGATTAGGTTCCAGTCATACAATGTTCCAAAACCCATCCCTCCACCACCAGTGTACATTTGCCACTGCCAATGTCTCCAGTTTCTCTCCCACCCCCTCCCCAATCTACCTCTATGGCAGCCATGTTCTTTCTCCTCTGTCTCTGACTGTCTCTGTTTCTCTCTGTCTCCCAAAAAGGAATTCCTTACCTAAATTCTTAACCTAAAAAAGAAATTCCCAGTTCAGCCAACTCAACAGAAAGTGCTGCTAAGACCCCTCAGAGAACATTGAGTTGGAACAAGTCGGATAAGAGTGAGTGGCCTGGGCCCTTGTACCCTCCTACGAGTGAGACAGTTTGTGGGGTACCTAAGAAGTAAGTCTGTCCCCAAGGGAGCCAGATCTTGAGAAGAATTCCTGGAGAGGGACTCAGCAGCCATCTGACAACACTCTCACTCTCCTGATCTGCAGAGGGATCTGGACAGTGTATCCGGTATTCACGAGGCTGCTACGGGACAGGAGACAAGTCACCCAGTCGACAAGTCAGCTCAGGCTGCACTCAGGCCTTCTGAAAGACAGACCCTCTCTCATCTTGTTAATTGTGCAGTGTCTGCTGGTCCCTGGAGAGTGTGCCTAGAAAGCACTGGACACTTGCAGTGTCTGAGTGTCAGCAGCCCGGGCCCGTATGCTGCACGAGTCGCCAAGGACTAAACCTGAGGAAGAAGCCGGTGAGGATGTGTCTGTCCTGATTCTTCAGAGCACTGTTCATTTATTTTTTTTTCCTTTTTGGGTCACAGCCTGCGATGCACAGGGATTACTCCTGACTTTGCACTCGGGAATTATTCCTGGCAGAGCTCAGGAAACCATATGGGATGTTGGGAATCAAACCCGGGTCGACCACATGCAAGGCAAATGCCCTACCCACTGTACTATATCTCCAGTCCCGAGCACTGTTCACTTTGAACCAATGAGAAATGGGAAGCTTGTGCAGAGGTTAGCAAGGAGTCACCCCAAGAATAAGTATTTCTCCAGACCTGCAGAGTCAGCAAGGAATAGAGTCCCTGCATCATAGGTGGCCTTGGAGGGTTTGCAGTTTCTCTTCTGCATGGAGAAGCAAAACAGAGGTGAATAGCACTATTGCTGACAGACTTCCTTCCTGACAAAACCAGCAGAATCCCTCAGTGAGGAAGTTCGGGCATTTAGCCATTTTATCTCCAATGGTTTGGGTCTTCCTAAATGGTGAAATTGGGTTTTTGTCTTTTGTTTTGTTTAGTAATCTCTCATATAAGGGTTTAATGGCTCCGTGGTGAGATACAACATTCTCCACTAACTTCTAAGAAAATCTTTTTTTGATTATCCTTTTAACAGATTATTTATAACAAGCAATATAAAATAAATTATTGAGGGCCTGCTATGGCGGCAGGCTTAAAGGGTGGTTTGGGAAATTGGAAATAATGGTGGTGGGGAAGTGCAATGGTGGTGGGACTGGTGTTGGAATACTGTAACTAAACTGATGACTTAATAAATAAAGTTATAAAATATAAAATAAAAACCCTGGAGAAATAGGACAAGGATAAAGGCACTTGACTTGCATGTGACTGAGCTTGGTTCTATGTCCAGCACCATATGGTCATCCTGCACTACCAGAGTGACCCCCAAACACTTCCAGATGTGGTTCCTCCCACCAAAATAGCACCTAGAGACTCAAAGAACTGCATACTGAGTGAAATGAGTCAGAAGGAGGACCAAATAGAATGATTGTACTCACAGTAGCTCTCTCTCTCTCTCTCTCTCTCTCTCTCTCTCTCTCTCTTCTCTCTCTCTCTTTCTCTCCCCCCCTACTTTCTCTTCATAGTATGGGAAAAATACCCAAAATCAGTAGAAACAAGGACTTCCTGTGGTAGGAAGCCTGCCACAAAGGGGGAGGGGGAGTTCAGTTAGGACAGAGAGGGGACCACTATGACAATGATACATAGAAATGATCACTCTGGGCAATCCCTCAGAACTGAGGGCTGACTCTTTTGCAAACCACAACACCCAAAAGGAGAGAGAGAACAAAGGGGAGTGCCCTGCCACAGAGGTAGCGTGGGATGGGGGGAATGGGGGGTGGGAGGGATACTGGGATCCATGGTGGTGGGAAATGGGCACTGGTGGAGGGATGGGTATTTGATCATTGTATAACTGAAATCCAAGCACAAAATTTGTAAGTCTACAACTGTACCCCATGGTGTCTCACTAATAATAAAAAAAAAAAAAAAACTGAGGGCTGAAACGAGTAAAGTGACATGCATGATACCTGTTTAGTAGCGGTATTGCAATCCACAGTGCCTAAAAGGAAAATAAGAGAGAGAGAGAATGAGAGAGAAGAAAAGTGTCTGCCATAGAGGCAGGCAGCAGGTGGGCGGGAAATTGCAGACATTAGTGGCGGGAAATGTACACTGGTGAAGGGACAGTGTTGGAACATTGTAGGACTGAAACCCAATCATGAACAACTTTGTAACTGTATATCTCATGGTGACTCAATTGAAAAAAAATAACTTGAAAAAAATTGAAAAAGAAAACCACAGAGCTTCATACATGGTTTGCACATGGGAGGCTCAGATTTGATCTCTGGCACCACATGGTCCCCTCACATACCTGGGAGTCACCCTGAGCTTCGTGCAAGGAGCAACCCGCAAGCAGAGCTAGGTGTGGCCCTCCAAAACTTGGAAAAATATTCAAAGTAAGTATTGGAATAAAATATCCTAGTAGCTTTCAAATACCTAAAATCATGGGAACTCTGAACCAACACTAGAATGCTGGTCCATGGAAGCAGTATCCAATGAACTAGTTAATCATGTCTGGTTCCCATGGCAACAGCCACCGAAGCAGCTCCTCAGAATAAGACTAAATGGGACCAGCTGCCAGTGTGGAAATAGAATCCTCCCCTGTCCTCTCCCACATGTCTGTGTTACAAAACAGGACTTGAGAGGTTCCCTGGGTTCCCCGTGGCCTCCATTCAAGAAATTTCAGGGCCAAAGCCCCTCCTCCACTGTGGTTTCAGTGTTCAACACAGAAATGGTTGGGGTGGGGGCGGTTAATCCACACATTTTCAAAGACAAGGATAAGTCCGTTTTAGCTAGTACCCAGCCCAACCCTGTCTGTCACCAATTCTCTTAGGCAAGTAATGCCATTTTCTGTGGGTATCAAATTAAAGCGTAGTGTTTCTCAGCCAGGGGCCAACTAGCCTCCTGTGGCCTCTCAGGATATTCTAAGGGGGCCGCAAATGAAAATCATTTCAATTGAGTGGGAGGACACCAAATGAGTTTTGGGGAATAACTGGTGGGACAAAACCCAGGCAACCATATGGGGTGGGGGGCTAGTCTTGGCTCTGTGCTCAGGAGTATCTCCTGGTGGTGTTTTGTGGACCAGCTGTAGTGTTGGAGGTTAAATCAAGGTCAGCGTCACACAAGGCAAGTGTCTAAACCTCAGGGCTATCTCTCCAGCCCGCAATGAGACAATTTCTTACACCAAATGTCTTTAGGCATGTTTTTCATGAGGCGTTTGCATCCCTCAGTTTTAGATGTTGAAATCCTAACTCCCAGTGTGATGGTATTAGGAGGTGATTATGTCATAAGGGTGTAGTTCTCATGAACAGAACTCTGCTCTCAAGAAAAAGACTCCATGTTGGGCCCTCATTTCTTCTACCATGAAAAATACAGTGTGGAGACAGCTGTCCCGGGACCAGGAAATGGGTTCTAAGCAGATGTCAACCTGCTCGGGTTCCTTCCTTCCTTCCCTCCTTCCCTCCCTCCCTCCCTCCCTCCCTCCCTCCCTCCCTCCTTCCCTCCTTCCCTCCTTCCTTCCCTCCCTCCTTCCTTCCTTCCCTCCTTCCTTCCTTCCCTCCCTCCTTCCTTCCTTCCCTCCTTCCTTCCTTCCCTCCTTCCCTCCTTCCCTCCTTCCTTCCTTCCTTCCCTCCCTCCCTCCCTCCCTCCCTCCCTCCCTCCCTCCCTTCCTTCCTTCCTTCCTTCCTTCCTTCCCATCCTCCCTCCCTACCTTCTTTCTCTTTCTCTCTTTCTCTCTTTCTTTCTTTCTTTCTTTCTTTCTTTCTTTCTTTCTTTCTTTCTTTCTTTCTTTCTTTCGTACTTTTCAGCCTTCAGGTCTATGAGAAATAACTTTGTTTCTTGGTCACCTAGTCTATGTTAATTAACTGTAGTTGGAAGGGATTAAAAATACCTATCCTGGGGCTGGAGACATAGCACAGCAGATAGGGTGTTTGCATGCAGTTGACCTGAATTTAATCCCTGGTATCTCATATAGTCCCCTGAGCACTGCCAGGGGTGATACCTGAATGCAGATCCAGGAGTAAGCCCTAAGCATAGCTGAGTATGGTCCCAAAGCCAAAAATTTCTTGAATTTAATTTGACCTTTAAAAAAATCCTATCCTACTCTTTCTATTTTTCTGGAAAACCCTGACTAATACCAGTTCCCTTTGTTATTGGACACTCCTTAGTTCTGGGGAAAACCAGACTGGTTACCATGGGTTTTCTTTCTTTCTTTCTTTCTTTCTTTCTTTCTTTCTTTCTTTCTTTCTTTCTTTTTCTTTTTTAAAAATTCTTTTATTATATTTATTTATTGAATCACTGTGGGAAAAGTTACAAAGCTTTCAGGTTTAAGTCTCAGTTATGCAATGATCAAATACATTTCCCTTCAACAGTACTTATTTTTCACCACCAAGAACTCCAATATACGCCCCCTGCCACCCCTCCCAATGCCTGTGAGGCAGATGAATTCTACCTAACACTCTATCTACTTTGATTACATTCATTATTTCGACAAAAGATGCACCATTATTGTTTACAGTTTATACCCAACAATCAGAAAAGGCATTGTGAAATAATTTGGCTTCTACAGTTAGTTATGAGAACCATATGAAGTTGCGTGGCCGCAATAGCGAATTTGGATTTCTGATATTTTACTTATTAAGCCTGGAGGTATTTCTGCCATGAGCCAGATAATTATGAGAATGGTATCTGTGGCTCTGGAGCCATGGCCATGCCAGAGAGCCGCTTGTGGGGGGCAACTGGTGACCTCGGTAGGGCATGAAGGACGAGCTGGGAATGCCCCCCTTCCCATGAGGTTTCAGTTGCCCCGTCACCACCGGCTCATACCTAGCTTTCCAAAAAACTCTGAGGAGGCCGCCATCTTGCTGTCCAGGGGGAAAAAGGCAGAAGGGAGCAACACCCTTTCCCTCACAGGCAGGCATGGTAGCGTGGATTAATGCATAGTCCATTCACTTTTCTGCCGCGAGCTGCCGGGCTCTGCATTAAGTCCTTGTGCTTCTGGAGCCACCATGGAGAGCCTCTTTCTTTTTATTATTGAATCAGTGTGAATTACAAAGTTACAATGTTATTCATGATTGAGTTTCCGGGGCACAATGTCCCAACACCAGTCCCTTCACCAATGTCCAATTCCTCCACCAATGTCTCCAGTTTCCCTCCTGATCCCCGTTTGCCTCTATGGCAGGCATTTTTCCTTTTTCATCCTCCCAACCCCTTTTAGCACCGTGGTTTACAATACTATTGCTGACAGGGTACCATACATATCACTTTACCTCCTTTCAGCACCCAGTCTTCATCCAGAGTGACACTTCCCTCTTTCATTGTAATGGACCCTTCCCTGACCTAACCCTCTTCCTTCTTAGGAACTTGTCATCCCCTCAGTGGCAAGCTTTCTCAAGAACAAATTCTCCTGCTCTTTGTTCCTCTTGCCTTTTTGGCATTAGCTATTCTCATGAATTTTTACTCACTTTTTACTGAGAAATAAACACCACCAAACCCACACACACATTTAAGTAGCAAGTATGGAATGTTAGAGACCAAAGGTTAATGAGAAATCATTACTAAAGGGGAAGAGGTGGCTTTAGATAAGGAGATCAGGGTAGGCTGTGTGAGGATGAGATCTGAATGACTGCTAGAGAGGGAGGTAACCCTACAGTCCACCTGAGTCAGGAAGTACTTATACACCAAGAAGGCTGGACCAAGGACCAGGAAGTGCACGTGCACTGAGGAGGCTGCGCTCTTGGAAGTGAGTATGTGCATGTGATTGGCCTATGGGTACCAGAGTAGAGTAAAGAACTCTGAAAGGTGATGGTGAGGCTGGAGCAGGGTTACCTGTAGGGTAACACTCTTTTGTCCTTCCTCAGGTAGCTTAGGTTTGTCAGGTCACACCCATCTAAGAACACTGAACTTGTATTGTAAGCAATGTCCTTTCTGTGTGAACACAGGAAGACAGTTAATATTATGCTTTGTAACTTGTGAGTTGATTGACTCCGACTAATATTTACTCCTGGGCATCTGATTTCTTGACTCAGTTGCCCTTAGTTCCTAGCACCCCAAAAGCAGGGTCCCGACGAGGGACTGAATGGACCCAGGGCAAGCAGTGAGCTACCCTGGCATCGAAATGGGCCAGGACAAAGAGCCACGATACTCAACTATAAGTTGAGGGCATGATCATGGACAAATGCTGTCATGATCCAAAAGTTAGTAACGACGAGACTAGGACCCTGCTGGAGCTAGGAAGATTAACCTGGCCTGAGGACTGCGAAATGTATAGTGAGATGTTCTCAGGAAGAACCAAACTAAATTTATATCTCTTACTGTGCTCATACAGAATGACATTGCTAGAAATATTAGAAGTAGATTTATTACAACTATTTAAGTAGATTACTAACTGAGGGAAGAACACACCCTTGTTGGGATCCCACCCTTGGGTGGATCTCCTAGTAATCTGAAGTAATCTCTGTAGATGAGATTTTATCCTTGAGTTAATCTCCCGGAGGAGTGGCCTTACCTCTCTTTGTTGATTCATCAGTATTCAACCCACCTTTATGTCACTGCCTTATGTGACTGCTATATAAACTAAGACGTAAGCTCGGAAGGCTAGTCAGAAGCGAGAGAGCTCGGGCTCCAGAGATCCAGAGTCAGAGCCAGGAGGAAAGAGGTTCCAAGACTGGGGCCCAGGAGAGAAGGAGGCAGAGAAAGATAGGAGTGAAGAGGATTGGAATAAACTACTATTGATATAGACCGGCCTGGCCCCTCTTTCTTCTTCCGTCTGCCCTTGGCCAACAGCCCTTCCGATCCAGGCCACACACAGCGGCTCAAGAGCACCAAATGCAGGCGGTGAGACAGTGCTGTCCAGTGAGCCCGTGAACACACAACCTTCGGCGTGATAAGATTTTACAGTTACCCAAGGAGAGAGGTCTGGGAATAGGGACACAGAGGCAAGGGCTCACGTATCCCAGGCCGGTTTTATTTTTTATTTTTCATTGTGGTAACTCTTGGGGTGGAGCGATAGCACGGCAGTAGGGCATTTACCTTGCGCCAAGCCAGGTTCGATTCCCCTGACCCTCTTGGAGAGCCCGGCAAGCTACCAAGAGTATCTCGCCCACATGGCAAAGCCTGGCAAGCTACCCGTGTTGTATTCAATATGCCAAACACAGTAACAACAATTCTCAAAATGGAGAGTTACTGGGTCCGCTTGAGCAAATCAATGAACAATGGGAAATCAGTGTTTTCATTTGTGGTAAGACATGCATAACATAATATTTACCATCTTAAAACCATGTCTACAGGCACCAACCCTCAGTGTTAGAGCGTTCAGATTGTGTAATTCCCTCCTCCCCACCATTTTTTTATGTGGAGGAGGGCTTGGGAGCCATACCTTGCTGTGCTCAGTGTTTACTTCTGACTCTGTGTTCTGGGAATCACTCCTGGCAGGTTCAAGAGACAGTAAGTGGTGCCAGAGATCGAACTCAGGCAGGTGGCATGCAAAGCAAGCGCATTACTGTCCCCTCCCCCCCCCAAACCCCTTCATTTTCGTTATGCTGCATAGTCAAGGGAAAACCTTCTTTCTCTCTCCCTCCTTTCCTTTTCTTTTTGGGCAACTCTTGCTGGTGCTCAAGGCTTACTCCTGGCTATATGTTCCTGGAGGTTCTGGGAGCATATGGGGTGCCAGAGACAGAACCGGGTGACAGAGTGCAAGGCAAGCAAACACATAGTACTCTTGCCCCAACTCCTTGTTTTCTGAAAGGCCCAACAGACAGACAGACAGACAGCACCTGCATCGTCCCCTTCCCATGAGCCCCTTCTGTGATTTGCTGAAAGACTATACCAGACAAGAAGCAGCAGTATTTCCTTCCCTTAAAGGTGGAATGCTATTCCACTGTGTGCATAAACCACATTTGCTCATCCATTTCTGCATTCAATCATTTGGGTTGCTTTAACTCTTGGGTGATTGTGAATCGTGCTGCTATGGACATGAATGTACAAATAGATTTCTGCTACCTTGTTTTCAATTCTAGCATTTATCAAGAAGTTGAATTGCTGAATCATATGACAATTCGACAATTTTAAAAAATGATGTTCTCATGCTGTTTCTTCCCAAACTATCACATAATTTTACATTCCTACCATCAGTGCACAGGTCTCCAACTTTCCCACTTCCTTGCCAACTCTTGCTATTTTCTTTTTTACATCACTGCCAGCCTCCAATAGTTGCCCCCATGGGTGTGACATGGTATCTCAATGTGACTTGTGCGTATGGAGTCACCAGATTTTTGGCCTTTTGCCTATCTTCTTTGACCACAAAATCAGCCTAAGGGAGTTCTTCCGGACCAGTCAAAGAAAGAAATTAGAGAGAAGAATCTTCTTTCCTCTTGAGTTACAATAACAGAGACCTAGAATGGGAAAATTGGAAGGAAGGGTGTAAGTTGGAAAGTTCTGGAACAGAGCTTTCCAGCTCTCTGAAAGGGGCAGTCTAACTTTTTGTTTACTTATATGTTAGTTGTTGGCAGTATGCGACCAGTTAATTGGATTACTTGAAGAGAAGGGGATTTAATTATACCTATGTTGACATAACTTATTGATTAGAAATCAGATGTAGGAGAGCCCATGAGGGTAAGGAACCCAGATGAGAAAGTCATCTCTCATCCATCCTTCTCCCTCTCTCTTCTCTCTCTTCCACATACATCTTTGCTATCCCAAAGCTGGCTCTTTCTGCTTCTCCAACTCATTACGCCACTAAGACCCCACAAAGTTCTCAGGTTCTCCTGTGAGAGTCACACCTCCTGCAGATCACGATATCTTCTCTTTGTCCCAATAAGAGATTTTACAGAGCAAGACTATGATAGGAACAGTCAGGTGACCAGCTACAGCTTATATGCCAATTTTTTTTCTTCTGGTCTCTTGAAAACAGACACAAAGGCAAGCTGTGCACCTAGGGATTTATTTGGGAGATGATCCAAGGGAGCTCTTGGATCAGGGAAGCCATGAAAGGAAAAGCAGGCAGGCATGGATATATTAGGATAGAACAGGTAACAGGGGAAGAGAGATAACTGAGAGGGCTGGAATGCAGACCTCCTGTGCATGAAGCCCTAGGGCTGAGCCTTCCTCATGGCCCCAAGCACCACTGGGCGTTAGCTCTGAAGCTCCCTAAGCTTCAGCACAACTGCCATGGCCAGGCATTGGACTAGCTGACAGCACAGCTCTCAGGTGCCCTCAACACTCCTTGGAAGGCCTAGAAGGGGGAAAAAAAAAGTGAGTAACTGGGTCTCAAGTTTACAGGGACCCCAGGAAGACTCTGAAGAACACATTTTAGCATGATTCCACCTGACAAGTGAGGTAATTGCGATATTCATCCACCAATTCCCATCAATCACTGGTTGAGGGCTGCTCCCTAATCCCCTGCTCTCCCTGAAGTTCGGTGACATGGAAAATCCACGCACTTGCATCAAGAAGTACTTACTGTGAGCGATGAGGACCATATTTGGTCAAGGCACCAATAGCATTTGCTATAAATATAATTAAGGTCTGGGAAAGGAGATTCAAAGAGCATGAAATATAAGTCAAGGGGCTGGAGAGAGCTCAAAGTGCTGGAGTACAGACTTAGCAGGCAGGAACCCTGGCACTGGCTGGCTCCTCAGTCATGTGGGGTGTTGACCCCAAGCCCTACACTGGAATAGCCCCTGAGTACCAGTCAGTATGGCCCCAAAACAAAGCAAAAGAATATGACAGAAGGTAAGTGACACTACTTCTATGCTTTGAATTTCCAATGGATTGAAAATAAACATAAATTGGGGCTGGAGCAATAGCACAGCAGGTCAGGCATTTAGCCTTCTACGTGGCTGACCTGTGTTCGATTCTAGCATCCCATATGGTCCCCTGAGCACCACCAGGAGTAATTCCTGAGTGCAGAGCCAGGAGTAAATCCTGTGCATCATTGGGTGTGACCCAAAAAGCAACAACAACAACAACAACAAAAAGAAAATACACATAAATCAAAGTGTGAGTGGCTTAATGGCCAGAATGAGAGATAGCATGTGCGGGCAGAATCTGTAGGCTTGCATGTTGTAGCAGAAGCACTTAACACACAACGACAAAGCTCACTAGCAGAGTATTTGTCCTGCACAGGGACTGATTTGAGACGAGAAAGAAAAAACCGAAATTACTCTCTGAAAATAGTTTTCTGCTAACTAACATTAAAATGATAAAAAAAAAAAATGGTGGGAATGGAGCAACTATACAGCTGGTAGAGTACTTGCCTTGCACTCAGCTGGTCCCAGGTTCGATTCCTGGTATTCCATATGGTCCCCCAAGCACCGCCAGGAATTATTCCTGAGTACAGAGCCAGGCATAGCCCCACATGTGATATGTGCCCCACAAACAAAACAAACAGAAAAGTGAATAATGAAGCTAGGAATGCTTTCTTTACAACGTTATAAAGATGTTTGCTTGGTTCTTGAACTTGGCAACAAAACAAAACCCCTACACTGTACTGTTTTATGTGGCTTTCTTTTTTCTTCATTTTGTGTTTGTTTGATTTGGGGGCTACAGCCAACAGTGCTCAGGAGTTATTCCAGATGAGGGTAACAGAGGTTGCTCCCAGTGGTGCTGCAGGACAGTGTGATGCCTGGGGTGGAACCCAGTACTCAAGTACGTACAAAGCAAGCACTCCAGTCCTTAAGTGGACCTCCCTGACACCTAAAGTTCTTTGTTTTATACCTGTTACCTTCCTCACCCCACCACCATCTTTAACTTTTGTGATTCAATAGCATTTCTTTTCTAACAGCTTCAAGATCTCAGGTAGCGTGAAAATCCCCTTTGAAAACAATGGAAACTTTGTGCTCAGCCTCTTCTGGCTCTGAAGCAAGAAAACAAATGAGACCCAAGAGAATTTGGGACTCAGGCAAAGATCCAGATGATATTTGGGGCTTAAGTGCTCAGAAAAGCCCCTTGATGAAGTGAGGAAGGGGGCTTGTGTTGGAGGGAGCGGGGAGCCCAGCAGTCTTGGTTGCTGATTTATTGTGTAAGGAGGGACCAGAAACATCTTGGGGAGGATCCCAGCGGGGCATCTTCTCAAAAATGGGGATACCTACGCTCCTCTGGGTTTTCTCCTGTCACCTTGAAATAGAAGATTCAGATTTTGCCAACACTTTGGGTGTGTCCTCTGCATCTTTCCAAACAAGATTAGTAAGGTTCCAGTGTTTCCCTTGAGCAAAATAATTACCCTCCAGGGACTGGAGCACAGCGGGTATGGCTCTTGCTTTGCGTGCAGCTGACCCAGGCAAGCTCCATCTCCAGCACCCCATAAGGTCCCTGAGCCCTCCAGGAGTGATCCCCCAAATGTAGAGCTAGGAGTTCACCCTGAGCACAGCTGCGTGTGGCCCCCAAACAAAACAAAAGTATTTTCCAGTCTCAAGAGTCTTTAAACCATCATCAGGCCTGAAATGTAACTCACTGGGAGAGTTCAGGCTTTGCAGGTATGAAGCCCGGGGCTCAAGTCCTGGCAGCACAAAAGACAAAAAAAAAAAAAAAATTAAAAGCAAGCAAACAAACAAAAACGGTTCACCAAATACTGAAAAATAATTGCATTACAACATTTTTTAAGACCCTGTTTTCCTTAACATTTTTATATCTCTTCTTATATTTAATATAGTAATCGGAACTATCCCAAACATTCTTTTATATATGTTATATATAGTAATATTGATAGATAGATAGATAGATAGATAGATAGATAGATTGTTTGTTTGGACAACCCCAGCAGTGCCCAGGGTCTAGTCTTGTATCTGAACTCAGGGATCATTCCTAATGGGTTCAGGAGAACATATGGGGTACAGGGGATCAAACCCTGGTTAGCAACATGGAAGGCAAATGCCTTATCTGGTGCACTCTTGCTCCAACCCTGAGCATTAATAATTTTTATTTGCATCTGATGAATAGAATTACATTGCATTTTGTTCATTGAGTTATTTATTGGAAGGTGTATGATCCACAAAGAAGCTCAAGGCTCAGGTGGTGTTCCTGGCTCTATGCTTAAGGATCACTTCTGGTGGTGTTTTGGGGGACCATAGGAAGGACTGGGGGTCAAGGCAGGGTCAGTCACTTGCAACACAAGTGCCCTAACTCCTTTATTATTTCTCTGGCTTTAACGTTATTTTTGTTTTTTAAATTTAAAATTTTAGGGGTTTGGGGCTAGAGCGATAACACAGTGGATAGGGCATTTGTCTTGCACGGGGCCAACCCAGGTTCGATTCCCAGCATCCCATATGGTCCCTGGAGCACCAATGGAAGTAATTCCTGAGCATATGAGCCAGGAGTAACCCCTGTGCATCTCTGGGTGTGACCCAAAAAAAAGCAACAGATAAATAAATAAATAAAATAAAATAAAATTTTAGGAGTTTGTTTTAGTTTGGGGGCTATACTCAGCAGTGCTCAGGACTTATTCCTGGCTCTGAGTTTAGGGACTACTTCTAGTTGGCTCAGAGACTTTATGGGGTGCTGGGGATTGTACCTGGGCCAGCTGCATGAAATTAAGTGCCTTATCCCCTCTACTCTCTTTCTGGCCTTCACTTTTATTTTTGACTTGTTTATCTATGGTGTAAGTATTTTATTCAATAAATGCTTGATTTTATTTTTCCTAAAAATACTCAAGTTCAGAAATCAGAAACACAGCTGATAAGCTTATCTTTACAAATTTAACTCAGCAATAGAGTAATTGCCATGCATATGTAAGGCTTGGGTTTAGCTTGAGTTTTTTCCTGACAGTGGAGGGCAGGAGGGTGGGGAAACAGAGGGTTGGAGGGTAGCAAAACACCAAAAATAAAATTTAAAGTCAAGGAATAGACTGAGATGAGAAATATTTGTAAAAAGAGAATTTTAACCATTTGCATCATACAAATTAATGAGAAAAGTAAAAATTCGATTAAAATTTGAAGAAGAGTTCATAGTAATTTATAGAAGTGGAAATAAAGTTGTCTAATATTGATTTTAAAGATATCAATCTTGTATTAGAGAAATAGCTCAAATTTTAAAATTTGAACCAGCAGAGGAACACAGGCATGCAGGTCCCGGGGCTGAGATCTCCAAGTCTGTTCGGATCGGGGCTGAGCATCCTTCACCCAGATCCTCCATCTTCCAGTAGGCAGGGGTCAAACCCACCAACTGCCCCCCGGCGCCAGGTAATCCCATCAACGACCAAGACCCAGAGACTATAAAACCCAGCTCCTGGAAGCGCGAGGCTGCATCTTATTATCTTGTTCTTACTTTGGACGACCTGGCAGGCTACTGGATGTAACCTGCCCACACGGCAGAGTCTGGCAAATTCCCCGTGGCATACCCAATATGCCAAATACCAGTAACAACGATGGATCTCATTCTCCTAACCATGAAAGAGCCTCGAATATGGCACTTTTTAAAATCTCAGGGCTGGGATGAGGGAGACATTACTGGTACCTCCTTGAGGCAAATCGACAAACAACAGGATGATCGTGATCGTGATCGTGAAATAAAGTTGTCTGATATTGATATTAAAGATATCAATCTTGTATTAGAGAAATAGCTCAAGGGACTAAACATTTGTTTTGCACATTGGAGGCACAGGTTCAATCCCTAGTACCACACAGCTCCAGAAGTTGACCCTTAGCACCACCAGGCATAGCCACAAAGCAACAATAGCAACTAAAAATAAACAATATCAACCTTGCTAAAAAAAGAAGTAGAATTATGAGAAATAATGATATATCATTTTTGTCAATCAGAAGTATGCACAGTTTTTGAGAATATGGATTCTCTTTTAAAATTTGAGAGACTACACAATTTCTGTACAATGTAATACTACACAGATGATAGGAAAAATGAAGTCATGAAATTTGCTTATAAATGGATGGACATGGAAAGTATCATGGTGACTGAAATGAGTCAGAAGGAGAGGGACATATGGGACATATATAGAATGACTACATTCATTTGTGGGATATAAAAAATAGTATGAGACTAAGATCTAAGGCCAGGGAAATGGCTAGAAGCTACCACAAGTGTGTGGGGGGGAGCAGAGGACAGTTAGGATAGAGAAGGGTGATCAATATTACAATAATAGTGGAAATGATCACTCTGGGCAAGATCTGAGTATTGAAAGTAGGTAAATATATATATATATATATATATATATATATATATATATATATTAAGCCTTCGGTATCTGTATTGCAAACCATTGTGCCCAAAAGAAGAGAGAGACTGAGAGTGAGAGAGAGGAAGAGAGAAAGGGGGGGTAGAGAGAGAGGGGGAGAGAGAGAGAGACAGAGAGAGAGAGAATAAAATTGCCTGCCATAGAGGTGAGGGTAGGGTTTAGGGTGGGAGTGGGAGGGGCTGTGGGAGGGAGAAGATTGAGGACATTGGTGGTGAGTAATGTACATGGGTGAAGGGATGGGTGTTGGAACATGATAATTGAAATCCAATCATGAACAACCTTTGTAACTGTGTATCTGACTGTGATTCAATTAAAAAATAAATAAAATGGAGCTTAATGTATGTTGCTTTAATTAAACTTAATCTTATTTTTTTTTACACCTTTAATGACTATTTCATTTTATTGTTAGGTCAAATATGAATCCTTAATTATTTTCATCCAGTACTCCTAGTTTTAATTTCTTAGCTGCAAATTAAATAGCAATGGAACATTTTTTTCAAGTCCTACCCTGTCAATGGGCTGGAGCAATAGCACAGCAGATAGGGTGTTTGCCTTGCACACAGCCAACCCAGCTGATCGGGGTTCAATTCCTCCGCCCCTCTTGGAGAGCCCAGCAAGCTACGGAGAGTATCTTGCATGCAGGGCAAAGCCTGGCAAGCTACCTGTGATGTATTCGATATGGCAAACACAGTAACAATAAGTCTCACAATGTTACTGGACCCACTTGTGCAAATCGATGAACAACGGGAGGACAGTGCGACAGTGCTACACTGTCAGTGATCAAATATAATTGTTGACCTTTCTAAACATCTCTAAGTCTTGAATCTGTACCTTATTAAACATTCTCAGAATTTTCATAATCAAGGTTGCAGTCTTTAAGGCCTATTGTCCTTCTTGACCTATGTTTGAAATATGGAGCCAACAACACATGGCTATAAAAACCATAGTGTGACCAGTCCAAATTGAGATGTGCTCAAGTATTACATTCTCTAAAATTAAAGTGAAAAATTCATTTTTAAAAAAGAATACAGGGGCTGGAGTGATAGTACAGAGGGTAGGGCGTTTGCCTGGCATGAGGCCGACCCGGGTTCAATCCCCGGCATCCCATATGACCTTTCAAGTACAGTCAGGAGTAATTCCTGTGTGTAGAGCCAGGAATAACCTCTGAGCATCGCTGGATGTGACCTTAGAAACAAATAAATTAAATAAATAAGTAAAGTAACTGCTTTTTAAAAAAATAATTAAAAAGTTTAAAAAGAATACAAAGGGACCTGAACAATAATCCCAGAGAATAGGGTGCTTCCCTTACAAGGGCAAACAAAGATTCAATCCCTGTCATCTCATATGGTCCCTTGAGCACCATCAGGACTAATCCCTGAGCACAGAGTCAGGAGTAAGCTCTGAGCACCACTATATGTGACCTCCCAAATAAAATAAGAAGAATATAAAATATCTCACCATTAGTATATTGAGTCTGTGCTAAAAAAGATAGTATTGGGGATTTATTGGATTAAATAAAATGAAACATCAAAATAAAAAAAAATAAAGTTTTAAAAAATTGAAAGACTGCCCTTAACGCCACCAGGTGTGGTCCTGGTACAACACCCTGCCTCCAGCATCACTGAATAAGGCCTCCACAATAACAACAATGAAAGAAATTCAAGGCTAATAGTACCTAGAATCTATGAGGATATATGCTGAAATATGAAAATTAACAGTTTTTCTAAGGATAATACAATAGCATAAAGTGTGTACCCCCAACATTAATACATAAAATGTGTACCCCAACAATCCAATTTTAGGTAATTCCCAAATAAATTAGCAAGTGCATTTATAGAAGAAAATTTGCCTCTACCCTTTGGGTTCTTCATACACACACACACACACACACACACACACCACACACACACACACACACACACTTTATCTTAAAAAAAAAAAGTAGAAAGACCTACATGTTGTGTAATGGTTACATGGAGTCGGCAAATTCCAGGGTCTTTGATTAGTTGACCAGCCAGCTTGCCAAGAAATCAAATGTGTGTTAGACAGATTAGCAGGGAAAAAAAGCAATGAAATAACATGCATTTGGAGAATTTACAAGGATGAAGACTTTAAGGCCAATGGGGCAAAATAGTGGGGTGTTATCCTGAAGAAAGATGACAGGGCTCTGGGGTTTCAAGGAGAGAGGAGAGAGACTCAGTTGAGAAAAGGGATTCACGATACAGACCAAAGCTCTGGAATTAGCCCTGTGCTTGCACTACTATGTGGATAGTTTTCTCTGATGAATTTCTCATTAAAACTACCGATTCTGTGTGATATCATTCATTGTTCTAGGTAGTTGAGGTAGTGGTAACAGCTTCTCATCAACCTGCAGGACCTTGACTGGTCTCAGCTGAAAACCGTCCATATGAACCAAAATAATTCATCTTTGAAAGCCTCTATAGAACTGCTTCCGGAGGTCCATTCAGCTTAGAGTCATGGGAGCACCAAAAGAAGTGCAAGTGACAATACACCAGTAACAACGCAAATGTTTGTCAAAGGGGAAATAGATACGTGACCTATGGTCCATCTATTCTATTGAAAACCATGATTGACAGATGCATCATCAGGTACCAGAGCAGATCTCTGAGGGCCTGAGCATCATGAGTTCAGATCTAGGGGGTGGAGTGATAATGTAGTGGGTAAGGGCGCTTGCCCCACACCGGGCTGACTCCTGTTTGATTCACAGCACCCCATATGGTCTTCGAACACCACCAGGAGTAACCCCTAGTGCAGAGACATAAGTAACCCCTGCGCATAGCTGGGTGTGGCCCCAAAACAAAAATAAAATTTGAACACGAGTTCACAATAATTTATGGAAGCTGAAATAAAGTAATCTAACATCAACATTAATATTAAAGATCTCAATTTTGGGGTTAGAGAAATAGCTCTGAGGGCTGAATACTTGTACTCAGCTAAAATGATGAAAGTCCTAAAATCCTAAAGAAAGCACACAATGGTTTACTGGTTACTTATGGAGATATGGTGAGGTCAGCCAGTGACGAGGCCATAACTCCTTATCATCAGAAGGCATGTGCATACCTGGTATAGATTAAGACAAACAGCTACAAGCAACATAGTCATGAGCAAGAAGAGATGGAAAAGACAGACAGCTACGTGGAGCCCTGGATTCCCACACAAGAGGCTCGGTTGGTGGGAGGGTCAGCTTCTTCTACCTCTGTTACACACACGCACACACACACACACACACACACACTCACAATCTAAAAAAGAAATAAACAACTTAGAAAGACCTACATGTTGTGTAATGGTTACATGGAGTCGGCAAATTCCAGGGTCTTTGATCAGCTCACCAGTCAGCAAATGTCTTCAGTAGCCATTCCTAGGTTACACTGCCCTTGTCTTTAAAGTCTCATCATAATGTTATAATAAGTGTCACAGTCACAGCTCTTTAACAGCTCTTCATTGAACAGCTCCTGACAGTGTATCTCTGTGGGCTGCAACGGCCCCAGAAATAGGAGCCTCTGTGAGCAGGACGGCAGCCCACAAGGCTGCTTGCCACATCTCCACTTTCTGTTTCTTACGGCTTGGTGCCCTCTAGTTCTCTTCTTCACCATCTGCCTCATTTGTCCATTAGTGCCATCTCTGACAGTCTCCATTACCTTTTCTTCCTTCATTTTGGCATTGTCTGTCTGCATCATCATCTGTCTACTGATGTCTGTCTGCCTTCGTTGTCCATCTGCAGGAGTCTGTCCATCTATATGCCCACCTAGGCAGTGTCCTGCTTTTATATCTATCACCTATAACCTCCTGTAGCTATTTTTGCTGTTTGATTGATTGCACCCTCCCCCTCTCGTAGATGAGATTTAAAATGATATTTCAAATTGTTTTAATCATCTGACGCCGCTTTTCCTTGCTTCCTTCATAACTTCATGATAAGAGTTTAAAGACAAGGGCTCCCCCCCTGGCAGCAAGGTGGCTGCCACCTCAGAGCTTATAGGAAAGCCAGGTATGAGCCGGCGGTGGCAGTGCAACAGCAGTCTCATGGGAAGGGGGGCGTTACGGCTCATTCTTTACGCCCTACTGAGGTCACGAGTTGCCCCCCACAAGCGGCTCTCCGGCACAGCCATAACACCAGACGCACAGAGACCAATCTCGTAATTATCTGGCTCTTTGCAGAAATACAAAATCTCGTGGCCGTGATAGACATATAATAGACATTATACGATTCTCATAACCAGCTATTGAAAACAAAGTGTTTCACAATGCCTTCTCAGCAATTCTGATTGTTGGGGGGGGAGGGGGCGGGGAAATTCTAAAAAATAATGGTGCATCTTTTGTCGAAATAATGAATGTAATCAATGTAGAGAAGAGTTAAGTAGAAATCATCTGCCTCACAGGCAATGGGAGGGTTGGGAGGGGGGCATATTGGGGTTCTTGGTGGTGAAAAATGAGTACTGGTGAAGGGAGAGGTGTTTTATCATTGTATGAGCGAGACTTAAACCTGAAAGCTTAGTAACTTTTCCCACAGTGATGCAGTAAATAAATATAAGAAGGGAAAAAAAAAAAAGAAAGACAAGGGCTGCTGAAGGCTCCAATGTCACCCTGCTCGGATTCACATTACGGTACTGGTACCTCCCTGCTGAATATGCTTTAAGCTTTGACCATATCATCTTCACAATATAGCAAATGAGAAAAACTATAACATGGGCCTCTTAGAGTTTTCCATGAGAATTAAATGGTTCAGTTTGCATTTCATCAACACACATAGAGATGCATCAACAAAAGGGCTGGAGATATAGTACAGTGGGTAGGGTTTGTGCCTTGACACAGCCCACCCATGTTGGCTCTCCTGCATTTCATATGCCCGTCCCCTGCCCCAGCACTGCCAGGAGTAATTTCTGAGTACAGGGCCAGGAGTAGCCCCTAGGAACCATTGTGTGTGGCTCAAAAACTAAAGAAGAAAAGGGTGGTAGTGGGTGAGGGAGGGTAAGAAATGCATCAGCAAATATTACTAATGGGAAAATCGAGAATGAAAAATCAAAGAAAATCAACTTTGACACAAAGAATGGTTATTATAATTTTAACATCTAAGATATCATTTCTATAGCTGAGATAAGTACCAGGAGGATTACTCCATGGCTTTGAGGACAGCCACACACATTAGGGGAAAAGGCAGCTCAGATAGAGAAGGGAGCACCAAATAAAGGGTGTTGGGAGGATCCTCCCAGGATGGGAGATGCGTGCTGAGAGTAGACTATAGACCGAACCTGATTGCTACTCAATGCCTCTTTTGCAAACCACAGCACCCAAAAGGAGAGAGAGAGAGAGAGAACAAAAGGGAATGCCCTGCCACAGTGGTGGGGTGGGGGTGGGGGGTGGGAGGGATACTGGGACTGGTGGTGGTGGAGAATGGGCACTGATGGAGGGATGGGTATTCGATCATTGTATAACTGAAACCCAAGCACAAAAATGTGTAAGTCTACAACTGTACCTATGGTGTTTCACTAATTAAAATTTAAAGAAAAAAAAGATATCATTTCTATAAGTACATGTCTATATATGCCTAGAAAATGGTTCAGGGAAAAACCCTCACAACCTAAGTCTACAGGGATAGTACAGTAGGATCGTATAGTAGGAAAATACAAAGGCAACTTGTCTTGCATGCAGCTGACCTGGATTCAATCCTCAATATCCCATATGTCACAGTTCCTGGATTACTGTAAGGAGTAATTTTTGAATGCAGGGCAGAAGTAACCCCTGAGCATCATCGCCTAGTATGTCTCCCCCAAAACAACCCACCAAACAACAAAAGCCCCCACACCTATTAATGGCATTGCTTTTTATTGGAAATGGGCTACTGAAGTGAGCACTTGGAATAGACCAGGGGACTTGTTTTATCAACTTTATATTTTGTATTGTTTGCTTTTCTACCACAATAAACCGTTACTTGTATAAATGTAATAGAAAGCAATAAAAATGTTTCAAAACCTTAAAACCACAAGTTGCGACTCCTGCCTCCTCCCCATCCCACTCAGCTATGCCAGAGACAGAACAATAAAGACTAACTCTGAACTCTAAGATTTAGAGAATCGGACAGGTTTTGCTTAAGAAAACTTGGTGATACATAGTCTGCAGAAACGTATGTGTCTATTTGGGCTGCATGAGGAACTTCCTCAGCAACATAGAAACAAATGAACTGCAATTCTTGGCTAATAATACTTTGTAAATGTAGAAAGATACAAATGATCTGCTCTTAAACAACACTTCAGGACACCCTCAGGGCATCTTCCAGAGTTGTTGAAGGGCCAATTTCACCTTGCTTTGGACCAAGTTTCTAACTACCCTTGCACTTTCTCACAACGTCCAAAGATAGTAGAATATCCTTATCCAAGTGTGCATGACAGGTCTTGGATCTTCATGGAGGTGGAGGTGATGAGAAGTTCTAGCTAAAGCCCTCCTATCGCCAAACTCAACCTCAATTTTATTTTCTTTGGTAGAGGCTTTATAAACTGAGAAATTTGAACTGAGAATATAGTGTTAGCAAGCATACTTTCAAATCTCCCTCTATAAAGATCTACACCTTTGCTAACACACAACCTGGCCAGAGGAAGGGGACAGGAAGCCGGCTGGAGAGAATATTCTGCCTCTCTGTCCCCCTCCCACAAACGCTGTGGTGAGAGCTGCTGACAAGGTCTGCAAAAGTTCTCAGGGCCAGAGCACAGTGCAAAGAGTCACTAGTGAATATATGTCTACCACAAAGCAAACTATTGGTTGCATTATTTTATAAATTCACTTAAATGGTATCACATTTTCCTATTTTGTTTTTTGAACCACACCTGGCAGTGCTCAGGGCTTATTACAGGCCTTCTACTCAGGGTTCACTTCTGGCAGTTCTCAGGGGACCATACAAGGTTCCCTTTATGAAACCCTTTATGAAATAGACCAGGGTACTCCAGGTCACTGTGTACAAAGCAAGTGCCCTGCCTGCTGTACTATAACTCTGGCCCCAAGTATCATATTTTTTATGTGCTTTTGGACCTTGCTTTTTGTCTTTACCATTCTATTTTTATCACTGTTGGGAATAAAATGTAGTTCTAATTCCAATACTCATTTAAACTACCAGAATTCTATCTTTTTACTACCAAAGCAACGTGCAAAGAGGTTTACATATGCAGAACATTATTCATATATGCAGGAACAAAGTTGCTGTGTGTGTGTTTTGAATTGGGGTTGCATATGTATGTCTTTACTAGGTATTGCAGAATTGCTCCATAGTTACTCCACCTTTCATTACCGCAAGCCAAGCACGAAAACTTTTGCTTTAGATTTTTTCACTCTCACCACAATTGATGTCATTAGACTGAACACTTTGCTAACCTAGTCTCTAAAATCATACTTCACTGTTATTTTAATTTGCATTTTCCCGCTAGAGTGCTCTGTACTTTCCTATGCCTCATTATCCACAACAATGTCATTGAAGTCACAACAAACCTAATTATTACCACAAAGAACAAGTAAGTGCTACTAATGTTCGTAGTCAAGGACCATTACAAAATATGCCTTCGCTTGACTTCTCAAACCTTTTCCTCCTGGAGTTGTTCCCACCTATATGCAGCTCACAAAAGCTGCAGCACAGGCTGGCGCTTTCAAAAGCCAATCCATTTCACAAGAAAGCCATTCCAAATAGTTTTGGTTTCTGCCACTTTTGAGGGATCGGTTGAAATGCAAACCACTTATAAAATGAACTCTACAATTTTTTTTCTCCACCTGATAAAACCAAGCTATGAAACAACAGGCATCTGAAAGTTTGTGTTTGTTTCACATTTTGTCAAGCTATAAAATGCTTATGTGTGCATAGGACAATATTTTAGGGACAATATTCTCAAACAAAAAAATGGTGCATTTTAGGGGAAGAGACTGAGAATTTCAGGCTTAGAGTGAGAAATAGATTGTTTCAATTATAGAATGCTTGCTATTCTTTTTTTTTTTTAATGTTTTTAATTGTGCTTTTTTTGGGGGGGGGGAGGGTCATACCTGGCAATGCACAGGGGTTACTCCTGGCTCTGCACTCAGGAATCACTCCTGGCGGTGCTCAGGGGACCATATGGGATGCTGGGAATCGAACCCGGGTCGGCTGCTTGCAAGACAAACTCCCTACCCGCTGTGCTATCTCTCCAGCCCCCTTGCTATTCTTTGATTGAGCTTCTTTCAATACCTCCCAACAGACCAGAAATATCATCGGTTAAGATACCAATTTGTGTCTCTTTTTTCCCACCCCAAAGCATGTTTTAGCGTGCCTTTAAACGGAAGCTGGATTTGGGAGGGAGGTGTGTACACTGGTGATGGTGATGGGTGTGGTGCTGGAATTATGTGTGTTGGAAATCATCACCAACAGGAATGTAAATTACAGAACCTCAGTTAAAAACAAACAAGCATACCCAACCCAGAAACGTCCTTAACCACATTGTAAATCAAGGTGACTAAAATAAAAATCAAATGTTTGAAGCAGAAAAAAAAATTGCTGGAAATAAATAAACAAATGGAATGCTAAGTACAAGGAAATTTATTTTAAAATTGTGAAACAGAAAAGCTAGCCTTTTCACTTCTCTTTTTAAACACCAGCCATTTCCTTTCATCATAAACAATACTCATGACGCTTTACATATAAACGTCAGTAATGGACGGAGGCCTGTTTGCCATTCTGGAAAAAAAAAGGCAAACCACTGCTGCTGTCAGAGTGTTACAAAATGACTTAGAAAACTTTAGGCTGGCATTGTATTTTCATTTCAGGAAAGTTGTGAAATGCATTCTTGCATCTTTGAAGCAGATCACAGTGTGCCTGTGTGGTGTTGAAATCTTTTTTTTTTTAATGAAGGATTTCATTGTGTATTCCTCCCATAGCTCTGACAAGTTGACTGGAGTAGACAGCAGTCAGCTTTGTCGTGAGTGGCATCTTCTCTTGGAACCGTTTTCAGACAACTGCTCTGTGGGGCTCTTCGTGCTGGGCTTGGTGGAGCACCACTCCCTGGAGAAGGACACACACTTTCTGAATGACTGACAGTTTTCTTCACTCAGAGCAACTATGCAGATCAAGCAAAGCCCTTTTCTCTGGGTTCAGATAAAGAATTCTTACAAACATATTTTTCACACATATGTACTTAAAATATACTGTACTACCCAGGTTCGAGTCCCAGCATCCCATATGCCAGGAGTAATTCCTGAGTGCACAGCCAGGAGTGACCCAACTCCTGTGCATAGGCTGGGTGTGACCAAAAAAGAAAAAAAAAATATATATATATACTGTACTAACACATGGTATATATATGTGCATATATATTGTGTTCACAATATATATTATGTATTTCAATCAATCAAGGATTCAATCAATACCTTAAAAAGTGGTTTTTCAGGAGACTGTTGTGATAGTACAGCGTGTAGGGCGTTTGCACATGGCAGACTTGGGTTCCATCCACGACATCCCATATGATCCCCAGAGTCCCACCAGGAGTGATTCCTAATAGCACATCCAGGAATCAGCCCAGAGCACAGCAGAGTGTGGCCCCCAAACAAAGTAAAACCCCAAAAAGTTGTTTTCGGGGGCTGAAGAGATAGTAGAGCAAGTTGGGTGTTAACAATTGCACATATCCAACCCAAATTTAATTCCCAGAACCCCGTATGATCCGATCCATCACGCCTGAGCAGGAGTGATCCCTGAGTGCAGAGCCCAGGAGTAAGCCCTGAACACTACTGGTATGACATTCCCTCAACCTGAAAAGTTTTTTCAGAATTAGAGAGAGACCAGGGTTCGACCTCCACTGCCACATGTGGTCCCTTGTGTACCACCAGGAGTGATCCCTGAGCACAGAGTAAGAAATGAGCCCTGAACACAGCTATGTGTGGCCCCTAAAAACAAAATAAAACGAAAGAAGAGAGAAAGAGAGAAAAATAGAAAAAGAGGAAGGAGGAAGGAAGGGAGGGAGAGAGGAAGAAAGAAGGAAGAAAGAGGGAAAGGTTGTTTTGTTTGGAGTCATAAATTATATATTGGCTGACCTTTTTATTTTTGGCCAGTTATTTTCATTTCATTTCATCATCCTGTTATTCGTCGATTGCCTCGAGCAGGCCCCAGTAACGTCTCTTTCATCCTAGCCCTGAGATTATATTCAAGGCTCTTTAGGAGAATGAGACCCATCATTGTTACTGGTATTTGGCATATTTGGTACGCCACGGGGAGTTTGCCAGACTCTGCCCTGTGGGCAGGCTATATTCGATAGCCTGCAAGTTTGTCCAAAGTAGGAATGTTTGGCCAGTTATATAGGAGGAAAAAAAATGTTAGTTATACATTGCTTATGTAGAGCTTGGTAGCAATTTCAGATCTATGGACAGCTAATCTGTAATAAAGGAGTTGTGTGCATTAGGTGAAGTAGGAAAACTTCCTCAGCAAATGATGATGAGAAAACTGGACAAACACAAAGCAAAAAGTGAAATTGGATTTGTTTTTCAAACCATACACAAAAGAAAATTCAAAGTGGATTAAAGACCTTGAGATTACAGGGCTGGAGCAGTAGTCCAGTGGGCAGGGCATTTGCTTTGCATGAGGCTGACCCGGGTTTGTCCCAGCATCCCATATGGTTCCCCCAGCACTGCCAGGAGTAAGTCCTGAGGGCAGAGCCAGGCGTAACCCCTGTGCATCGCAGGGTGTGACCCAAAAAGCAAAATAAATAAATAAATAAATAAACAAACAAATACCTTGAGATTAGACCAAAACCCCACAAGTATGTTGAGAAAATATAGGTAGAACATTCCAGAATATAGATCTCAAATTATGTGATTACATTGGAAATGATAACAGAAACCAAAACAAACAAATTGGATTATATCAAATTAAAAACATTTTGTATGTCAAAAAACTGCAGGTTGGGCCGGAGTGATAGTATAGCAGGTAGGGTGTTTGACTTGTATGCAGCTGACCTGGGTTCAATCTCCTGCATCCCATCTGGTCTCCCAAGACCCTCCAGGAGTGCAGATCAAGGAGAAATCCCTGAGCATCACTGGGTGTGACCCAAAAAGCATAAACAAAAAAAGAAAAGAAAAAATAAACTCAGGCTAAGTAAGAATACACCCTAGTGAATGGGAGCTGTATTTGTACTTGGCAAACAATGTTTGGAATCTGAAATCCATGTCCTTGCATACCAAGCTATTTTGGACTTGTGAGGATAATTTTCAAATTAAAAATACATGCAGAAAGTTATACTTATTTACTCATTCTTGAATCTAGCTAATTATTCTACAAATCTATCTTGATTTGGGGCCATACCTGGCAATGCTCAGGGGCTACTCCTGACTCTGCACTCAGGAATTACTCTTGTGGTGTTTAGGGGACCATATGAGATGCTGGGGATCAAACCGCAGTTAGCTGCATGCAAAGCAAGCTGTACTATATCTTTGGGCCCCTATTCCACAAATATATATTGAGTATACATGTGTGACAGGGAGATGTTAGGCTCTTTTTTAGATGATTGTTTTTAAAGTTTTAGGGTACACCTGGCAATGCTCATGGGGTTACTCCTGGCCCTTTACTCAGAAATTAGTCCTGGCAGTGCTGAGGGGAATCTATCATACCTGGGTTCTGGGTATCAAACCCAGGTTGGGCACATGCAAGTCAGTTGCCTTACCCCTACTATCTCTATAGGCCCAGATATTAGATTCTGAGGATAGAATATTAGGGAAGAGTTTTACTCAATGGAATTTCATGGTGAAATATAAAGATCTGATATATAGTCATTGAGTGTAACACCACAAAGTTTTGGACATGAAACTGTAATCGGCCTAGCAGGTCACTTTGTATTACTGTATATCCAACATTCCTCAAATCTTCATAACCTACAACATTGATTACGTAGCTTGCTCATGAGTCTGAGTGTTGTCAGAGTGTAACTGAGCAAGGCTGTCTCAGACAATCCCATCTTCCTCCTCGTTCCCCAACAGTTTCTGTTATTCCATCCTGGTATGAACAGGTTAGGATGCACATAATCTCACTCTAGAGGCAGAAGCAAATGTAGCTTTTGGCCTAGCCACAGAATCTGCACACTCTTTTTTTTTTTTCATTTTTAAGTGGTTACAACTCATTGCACAGTTTAAGTAGATGGATCCAGATTCCCTGCCCCAATGTCCAGGTCTCCGCTTTACCTGTGTACTATGTCACTCATTCTATCTCACAATACCCAGTCTAGTGTGCAGCTTAATAGTTTGAAATCATGTCCTTGGGCCTCTTTTGGACTCTACCCCAATAATTCCCTGACATCTCATCTTTCCTTAGTCTCTGGGCCATGGCCATGGCAAGATCCCTGTCTCCTGCACCTGTGACTGAGCCCCTCACAGCTGTTCCCCAACAGTTTCTGTTATTCCATCCTGGATTTCTCATCTCTGGCCACCATCAGTTATGTCGGGATGAGATTTTTGTGCTCAGCACCTTGTTCCTGTCTGGGTGTTCAAATCCTGCCTAAGCCTGACTTTCCTAGGTGTCTAAGCACTGCCTGTATTCTGGCCTGTCTGTGCCCCTGGGACCTGCCTGCACTCATCCATCTGTCAGTGTGCAAGCCCTACCTGAATCTGTAGTCCATCTGGGCACATGCCATGAGAGTGTGAAGAGGCAGAACCCACACACTCTTTTCTTTTTCTTCTTTTTTAAAAACCCACCACACCCCTGCATAGGGAAAGAAATATTTATTTCTCATTTATCTTTTGAACACAACTAACCTAATTTTTCAGATGATTTTAGGAAAAAATTAATTAATCTTTCCAGTTCACAGCTTCAAAGCTAAAGTTCTGAATAAGACAATATGGCTGCTAATTAAATGTAAATGAAGTTTTCATTAAAGGTTAAAAGCAGTGTAATCTCATAAGTGTAACCTCTTAATATACACAAGTCAGGCTCTAGACTTAGTCATCCATAGATGAGCTGGGCTTTAGACTTAGGAACACATAAATGATCGAGGCTTAGACTTCATAACATTGTACTTCAGATGTTCAAGAGCGTCAAAGAAATAGCTAAGAGGATGAAGAACCTCTGGCTCTGGGCACATCTCTTCGACTCCACTGTTCTTCCTGCGATAACATACACCTCAGAGACCTGGGCCCTACTCAAACAGGATGAGAACGCTATTCAGGTCTCCCAAAGAGGAATTGAAAGAGCTATGCTTAGAGTATTACGTTTTACTCAAGTGAGAGAAGGAATCTGGAGTTCTGACCTCCGTTGACTATCGAGAATCAGGGATGTTGTCTGTTTGCCAAGATGTGGAAAATCAGATGGGCTGGACACGTAATGCGATTTGGAGACAACTGCTGGACTAGAGCCGTTACCAACTGGATTCCACAGGACGTCAAAAGATCGCGTGTCTGCCCACCTATGAGATGGTCAGACTTCTTTATCAAGACCCTGAACAAATGGTTTGAGGCTCTACATGTTCCTGGAGTGAGCAGACGCCAATAGGCTACACTAGCACATGACAGGGATGAATGCAGACGTTACTGGCTCCCGCTCGAGCAAATCGATGAGTAAAGGGATGTCAAGTGATCAAGTGAGCAAGTGATCAAGTACTTCAGTACAATAAGAGTCACAGAGCAAGAAGCACCTCTCTGTTCTCCTACATGGGTCATTCACATGCTAGTATGAATAAGGCGCTGTGCAGACTCTGCAGAGCAGTGCAGCGAGTGTGCTGGGGCTGGGTGGCAAAGCCGTGGCAGGCGCAGTGCAGGGTCTCTCTCAGGGGGTGGCTCAGCTCAGTCCTCTTCTCTCCCACAGAGCAGCGAGAGGCTTCCGTAGAGTTCCCGGATATATCACCCTTCACCACAGAATAAAGAGAGGTGGCACAGTTCCTTAGTCCATCCGGGCCCATGTGATGAGATACGAAGAGATAGAAGCTTCTGCTTCCATCTTCTATGAGCCAAAGTCTCAGTTATAAAATAGACTCCATTCTCTTCAAGAGAAGAGCTATGGGTTTACCCAGAAAATGGCATGAACAGAGGAGGTATGGAATACCTGGCCCACTAATACCTGCCAGTGGTTGATACAGCGCAAGAAACATCTGAACTTGGTCCAGACAAGAGACACTGAGAAAAATCATGGCCCTCCATCGTTTTGTTTGCTGTTTTTTTTTTTTTGGCTTTTTTGGGTCACACCTAGTGATGCTCGGGATTACTCCTGGCTCTGCACTCAGGAATGACTCCTGGCAGTGCTTGGGGAACTACTTGGAATGCTGGGGAATGAACCCGGGTCAGCCACATGCAAGGCAAACGCCCTACTGGCCCATCCGTGGTTTTGCTAATATGTTTTATTATTTCATATAGTTTCTTGTGTTTTTTTTTCCACATAAAAGTTTCTTGTAAATAAGGTATGTTCTGCATTCTCTGTCAAAGAGAATGGTTGGTTCAGGTGGCTGATAAATTAATGATTAGTAATGAACTTGGGGCATAGAATGGTATAAAGCTATTTATTGGTGCGGGGTGGCACACCTGGCTGTGCTCAGGGCTTACTCTTGGCTCTGTGCTCAGGAGTCACTCCTGGTAGTGCTCAGGGGACCTTATGTCGTGCCAGGGATCAAACTGGGGTCAGTCACATGCAAGGCAAGTGCTTTAATCCCTATACTATCTTTCTGACTTAAAGCATTCCTTTTAGGAATGTTGCCTTTTGTGATCTGAGTTGTCAAACCTATAATCCTTAATAGTTTATTTCAATAAACCTGATTGAAATAGACTTACTTTTAGGCCTTCCTTTCCATGTATTGAAAATTTTAATTCCTGATAGTACTAATTCTCATTTAATAATGTCTTGTGATTTCCAGATGCTATGACTTGCCTTATTTCTCTCTTTAAAAGAAATGGTTCAATATCCACCTTATCAAATATTGTAGTTTTCATTAAACTAACAAAAGTTACTGAAATATAATAAAATGAAAATAAATATCAGTAGCTTCTATAATGTTTTCTAATAAAAAGCCAATGTTCCCTTCTTAGAATAAAACACACTTCTGCATTTTTATGGATCTATTCAGAATTTTCCCTTATAATTTTCTTAATTTTCTTATTTTTTACTATTTTAAAAATTTAGGATTTGCCTATTTTGTGTAAATTTTAAAATGCAGTAGCTCAGAATTCTTCAAAATGTTGATTTTTGGGGGGCTGGAGCAATAGCACAGCGGGTAGGGCATTTGCCTTGCACGCAGCCAACCCAGGTTCGATTCCCAGCATCTCATATGGTCCCTTGAGCACCGCCAGGGCTGATTCCTGAGTGCAGAGCCAGGAGTAACCCCTGTGCATTGCCGGGTGTGACTCAGAAAAAGCAAAAAAAAAAAATGTTGATTTTTGAAGTTTATACGCCACTAAAAGATAAAGCGTTTGAAAAAAATTTACTTCATAAACTTATTGTTGATTTACAATTTTGTGTAATTTTAAGAAATTGACTCCATTCATCTGCGTATGTGTAGATGTCACCACACACACACACACACACACACACACACACAAACACAAGATCACTCCCATATATGGGATTAAAAAGAAACATTGTGAGGGAGCAGCAAATGGTTGAAGTCATCAGAACTGAAGATTTTGTCTATAGAACTGAGCGTACATTGGCTGGGGGTCTGGGAGTTGGGAGGGTCCCTGAGACAGTGGTAGAAGGAAGTGGTCTTTCTGATAATGAGTGTGGTGTTGGAATGATGTATGCATGAAAAGTCACTGTCACTGTCACTGTCCTCCCATTGTTCATCGATTTGCTCGAGCGGGCCCAGTAACGTCTCCATTGTGACAACTGTTACTGTGTTTGGCATATCGAACGTGTCACAGGTAGCTTGCCAGGCTTTGCTGTGCCGGCAAGATACTCTTGGTAGCTTGCCGGGCTCTCCGAGAGGGGCAGAGGAATTGAACACGGGTCGGACATGTTGGCTGCTTGCAAGGCAAACACCCTACCCGCTGTGCTATTGCTCCAGCCCGCATGAAAAGTAAAAGTAGAATTAAAAGTATGTAACTCCTGATGCTTCAATAAAAGTGGTTAAAATAGAAAAGAAATGTCTTACTTTGAAAAAAAGGGTATTGGAATCTTGAATTTCAATATATAAAGTTGTTCACTTTTGTGAGGTTTCTTTATTGTCATATACATGTATTGGTTTGCCTGAGCTTGCCTATAATGTTCAAACCACAACCATTGTGTGTGTGTGTCATTGTCTTTTTCCTTTTCGGGAATGTTTATTGAGGCACCATGATTGTTGTTCATAATAGAGTTATTTTCAGGAATACTTTATTCCAACACCAATCCCACCACCAATGTCCCTTTCCCTCCACCAATATCCCAAGGTTCCCTCCCACCCCCCTGCTTGTCAAGAGGGGTGGGAGGGAAATATAATAAATGTATTTCAAATTGCTTGGTGCAATAAAGCTTACAGTAATAGCAAATAAAATTACCAGAAAATAAATTTATAGAGGTCAATTTATGATGATTGTTACATTTTTAACCTCTCAATCTAGTGGAGGACAACCATATGCACTTCTAGTGAGTGCCACACTCAATGCCACATGATGGAAAGTACCTCAAGCATTGTTGAGCATGGAGCATGCCAATTGTGAGGGGTGAGTGCAGGTTCCATGCTCCTTCAATATTGACATTCCTTGAGAACCCAGATCAGTGCAACACTGCTGGTCCTGGCAGTATGAGAAGACATTAGAGGGGCCACCAATAGAATCTTGTACCACGAACTGAAACTGCTTTTGTGTGTTTGTGTCTAGGTGGAAGTGCTTCTAAGAAAGGTTGGGGGTCTGGAGGCCATCTCCCACTGATACTAGGCCAACTG
The DNA here is from genome assembly GCF_029834395.1 of Sorex fumeus. Taxonomy (NCBI): domain Eukaryota; kingdom Metazoa; phylum Chordata; class Mammalia; order Eulipotyphla; family Soricidae; genus Sorex; species Sorex fumeus. Next base: position 22,805,544 of record NW_026606101.1, read on the forward strand.
GTGAAAGTTTCAGTGTCTGGCCAAGGGCAGAGGGCTACTTGACATTCGTGGTGCTGGGATTATCCAAGCCACACTAGTGGTGCTTGAGGGATCTCCAGGACCATGCCTATCTTGGGGGGTACATCCCACAATGCTCGAGAGTCGATGTGGTATTGGGGACTTATCCAAGTAGAGCACATGTTAGTGTTACAGTGCAAATGACTAAATGGATAAGCGGGCTGGGTTCTGGGTTATTGGGTACAGTGTATTAGAATAGCTACACTATTCTACATACCAATCACTATATGTTGGCTTCAATGTTTCAGCTCCACAGGGGTCAACAGCAGCCCCTGGAACAGAGATCCCAGCACTCCATTCAGCAGCAGTGGCTTCTCTCCAGCAGCTCTGAAGCTGTAGCTTCTTCCTCTTCCAAGACTGCAATGGCAGCATCTCATGTCCTGAACTTAATACAATTTGCTGATATGGCTCTGGTTGTCTGATTGGTTATGCCCATTATTAAGGGAGTGAAAAGTGATTTGATTTGTTACACAAAACAACCAATCAAACCACCCAGATAGAGACCAATTAAATAGTCTCTTACAGAGAGGTGCTTACTTCCTTGATCTCTGCTCTAATGATGAAGTGGAACAATTTAGAGGCAGAAGCAGGAAATCTAGAGCAGGATCTCTGAGTGATGCATTCCAGGCAGTGGGCAAAGCTGAATAGGTTGTAAATCACAAAGGTATGGCAAGAACAGAACAAGTGAACAAAAGAGATTTGGTTGCTTGAGTAGGAACAGAACAGAATCACAGAAACAATTGGTAAAAGGTCTCTATGAAACTTGAAACTGTTTGTGTTAATCACCAACTATGCATACTTTAGCAACCCTGTTAGCAATCCTTGTGTGTGTTAAATGAAAAACATTTCTCTAGGAGAGTTGTCGCCTGTATCTAGCCTATAGCCTCATGAACTGCCCATTTTGCTGATAGCCTGGTCAAGTCCACATGCATAAATAAAATTGACCCTCCCCCCCTTATCTCTCAAGTGTTGGCTCTTTCTTGGCCATATTTCTATAACAGTAGGCATGACCTATAACCACTCTATTATCTCCTGACTGCAGCAATTGCGTCTTCTAACCCAGAGATGGTATATGATTCTTCCTCTTACTTTTTGGTGAAGTTGTGGAGTTAATTTGTTTCTTCTGAGACCCAAAACTCAGCTTCCTCATGTAAAACAACAATGCCAGTAGTACTTACGTTACAGGAATTGCACTGATTAAGATAATATATGTAAGTAGCTTAGAGCACCACTACCCATTAGAACTCTCTGGGTTGACATGAAAATGTTCTATCTTGGGGGCTGGAGCAATAGTGCAGTGGGTAGGGTGTTTGCCTTGCATGTGGTGGATCAAAGTTTGATCCTCAGCACTCCATACAGCCCCTCGAGCACTGCCAGGAGTGATTCCTGAATGCAAAGCTAGGAGTAACTACTAAACATTGCTGGGTGTTGCCCCCAAACAAAACCAAGCAAAACAAAACAAGAAAAAAAAAAAAAGAAAATGTTCTGACTGATATGGTAGCTATGAGGCTTATGTGAGTTAGTGAGCATCAGAGTATAGATAGTGTGACTGAGGAATCAAAATATTATTATTATTACTATTGTTATCATTATTATTATTTTACTTCTAATCAACTTAAGTTGACATAGTTATGTGGAGGGTATCTATTGCTCCAGAACCAGTAGATTTGGAAACCTGCCTAATACATTATTAAGACTTCACTGAGGGTTAGCCCTGTAGGTTAAATCCACACAGTCAGAGTGAAATAAAGGAGCAAAATTTCAGAAAATGAGGAAAGGCCTACACTCAGTGCTTTCCAACAAAGGCTCCTTCACGTCACCATTGAAAACTTGTTTCCAAGAGAAGGTCTTCCACCAACTAAGAGCTAAGTTGGTCACCTTGACCTAGGTCACCTTTTCCTTTTGTTCACCCTAACCTAGGTAGATAAGTCCTCTCTTTCACTGAAAGAACTGCCTGAGGAGGCAATCCAGTGGGTGAGATGTGGAGGTGAGCTCTCATCTCACTCCCAGGACTCTGGGACCTTATCCTTCCCAGGGGATCCTTCTTCCTGCCAGATCCATCCATGGTTAGTCACTGTGTTTATTTCCTGGAGATGCTGTGTTAGTTCATTCAAGCAATGGTGACAAAATACTACAGCTTGGTTGGCTTATAGAAGTTTGTCTCTCAGCTGGGAAATCCAAGAGTGTGTTTCCAGCTGCTTAAATGCCAGGTGAGGACTCTTTCCTGGTTCTTGTCATCGACACAGACATAGGCATAGTAAGTATCTATTGATACAGACAGAGTCATAATCACACAGTCTTCTTGCTGTGTCCTTACACTATGGAAGGGCCCAGGGACACCCTCACATCTCATCTAGAAGGGAACTAGTTTCATTCATGAGTTTCTTCCCTCATGTTCATCTAGCAGAGAAGAAGCCTGGGACCAGGGAGATAACTCAAAGGCCTAGAGCTCATGCCTTCATGCTGAAAGTCAGGGTTTGATCTCTAACACTGCATGGCTCCCGGAACACAAAGCTGCGCATTATCCCAAAACACCACCAAGTATGCCCCAATCATTCCTTGTCTCTCCCACTCCCATCCTCTTTAAGATGCCCTCTCAACTGTGGCAGTACCCAATGAGGGAATGTGGTTAAGCCCACATATAGTAGAACAGAGACTGGGCTTGGAGAGACATCTAGATCCCAAAGTACCCAAATCATAAGTTTTGCTTGTGTGACATTACTAATGGCAAGGCCCCAAATTCACCACCTCCAAAGACCTCGCCTCGGAATACCATTGACTTGAGGGTTAGGATTTTAACATGTAGATTTCAAGGGCTGACCAACATTCATACCACAGCAGTTGCCATAACTGAGTACCACCATGGGTGACATAGAACACCAGTATTTATTCTCTCATAGGTCTAAGGGAAGAAGTTCTAACTCCAGATGTTAGCGGGACTGTTCTGTCTGAAAGTCTCGGGGGAGACCTGTCCCATGCCTTTCTTTTGGCTTCCAAAGTTGTCAACAATTCTTGGCATTCCTTGTATCATGGACATGATTCCAATTTATCCATTGTATATAGAATTCTCCATGTGTTTCTATGGTTCTTCTCTGAATTAAAGATATCTGTACTGGGGGTATGTGCCACAAGCAGATCAATCTGTACCTGTGAGGTGAGTGCATCAGCAGCCTGATGGTACCTTCAGACTTCCAGATACCCCAAAATTGCTGCTGTGCCTTTGGTCAGACCCCAGAAACTCGGGGCAAAGTTTACCAAGAAAATAAATGGCCAAAAGTTAGGAAGTTTGTGGGAGACACCCACAAACCACCTCTGGCTCAGCTATATAATTGGAGGCATGGCCTCTCTGGTTCCTGATTGAACTGCTTTATGGCCATGATCCCAGAGACTCAGAAACAAATCTCGAAACCCAGCGGCTTTTGGCAGAAATGCGTCCGGTCCCTCCAGTAGGTTACCGGCGCCAGGCCACCCCATGTGGGAATAGGTTCCGTTGGCCTTGGCCTGTTCCCCCTGGCGGCCTCGTGGCTGTCATCCTCCAGAGGCCACTGAACAGTCAGGTTTGGGCCCACAGTGATGAGACACGTGAAGCCTCACGGGATGGGGGTGGAGCCAGCCCTTTCCTCCTCGTCCCAACGAGACCCTGAGCTGCAGCCCATGAATGACCTCTCTGGCTTCTGATCAAGCTGCTTAATAGCCATGATCCCAGAGACTCAGAAACAAATCTCGAAACCCAGCAGCTTTGGGCAGAAATGCATCCGGTCCCTGCAGTAGGTTACTGTCGCCAGGCCACCCCAGGGAGGAAAGGGAGCTGTCCCTCCGCCTGCTCCCCTTAGGCTGCTCGGTGGCCGCCATCTTCCAGAGGCCATTGGACAGTCAGGTTTGGCCCCACAGTGATGAGATACATGGGGCCTCATGCCTTCTGCATGCGTTCTGGGGATAAGTAAGCACTGGCTAACACACAGAGTGGTTTACTGTGACATTTCTTTCTATTCCTTTATTATGATTATGATTATTTGTTTTGGGGCCACAGCCAGTGGTGCTCAGGATTTACTCCTGGTTATGCACTCAGGGATTACTCCTGGTGAGGTTCAGGGCACCATTCATGCTGCTGGAGATTCAACACGAGTTGGCAGCATGTAAAGAAAATGCCCTATCTGCTGTGTTATCTCTCTGGTCCCATATTTTACTGTGACATTTATTAAAAGGAACTTTTTCTGGGTGAAGAAATGAGTGCCCATTCCATGAGGGTAAACTCAAAAAGTGTGCTTCCTGCCCTTCCTACTGGCACGGGATTGAGCGTTTCCCAACCCAGACTTTGTGTCTATATTGATTGAAGTGGAATTTTGTCACTTGCATCTGAAGAATCCTGACTGTCATGAATGATGACAGATGCTGAGGATTAATATGCTGCCTCTTGCAAATAATTTAATCTGTTCTTCTAAATAAGGTTTACAAAGTTGGTGAATTTGGGACCTTGCTATTAGCAATGTCACACTAGCAAAATTTATGATTTGGGTACTTTGGGATCTAGATGTCTCTCCAAGCCCAGTTTTATCTCTGTTCTACTATATGTGGGCTAACCACATTCCCTCTCTGGGTACTGCCTCACCTGAGAGGGCATATTGTAGGGGATGGTAGTGGGGGAGGGGGACAAGGAAGGACAAGGGGGCACATTGGCATTGCTTTGGGATAACACCCAACTTAGTGCTCTGGGTACTATGCAGTGTTAGAGAGCAAACCCTGACCTTCAGTATGAAAACATAAACTCCGCCTTTGAGTTATCTCCCTGGCCCCAGGCTTCTTCTCTACCAGATGACTTTAGATAAATAACTGCACTAGATTATCTAATAAAAGGTGATGGGTCTGATTTCAGGAAGCTTTTGTTTTTTATTTCTTTTGTTGCTTGGTTTTGGGGCCACACCCAGGCTTCCTCCTGGCTCTGGACTCAGGGATTACTTCTGGCAGGGCCCAGGGCCTATATGTGATGTTGAGTATCAGACTGAGTCAGTTGAGCAAACAAGGGCCTTATCTGCTGTATTACCACTCTGGTCCAGGACTTTTGGGGGGGTGGATGGGGGATGGGGTTGCCACCCAGTGGTACTCAGGGGTTATTCCTGGTTCTGCAGTCAGGATCACTCCTGGTGGACTAGGGAGACCTTATGGGGTGCTGGGGATCAACCAGGTTAGCTGCATGCAAGGTAAGATCCTACCCACAATACTTTGTTTCTGGCATCCAAGTTTTGTTTTTTTCTGTAAGATAAAGTATTAGACTGGTTGAAAAGTTTCTTTTATAAAAGAAATAACTTTTTTTTAGGTATTGGCTATAAAAATATAACATCATCATAATTCATTTTTTTAAACATAGAAAAGTAAAAAAAATTAAATTGTGACCCCTCAAATCTAATATTTTGGGTTACCTCAAAATATGGGCCGGAGCGATAGCATAGCAGGTAGGGCGTTTGCCTTGCATGTGGCTGACCCAGGTTCGATTCCTCTGTCCCTCTCAGAGAGCCCGGCAAACTACTGAAAATATCCCGCCCTCACGGCAGAGCCTGGCTAACTCCCCATGGCATATTCGATATGCCAAAAACAGTAACAACAAGTCTCACAATGAAGACGTTTCTGGTGCCTGCTCCAGCAAATCGATGAACAATGGGAGGACAGGACAGTGCTACAGTGCAGTGCTACCTCAAAATATACCTTTGTATCATTTTTTAAAACTATACAATTTACATATAACACTATAAAATTAAGGTGTATTGTGTCATGATTTAACTTACATGTATTGTGAAATAGTTGAATTGTATAATGTGATTTAACTTAGATCTATTATGAAATGATTGCCAAAGAAATTTAAATTACATGAATCATCTCCTATAGTTACAAACAAAATATTTTTTCCCTCCTTGGAACAACACGTAGTATCCACTTTTGACTTTCATATGTCATACAGCAGTGTTCACTGTAGTCACTAAACTGCACGTCATATCCTCAGTTCTTGTTTACCTGCTAACTGCAAGTTTGACCTTTTTTTGTTTGTTTTGAGGCCATGCCTGACTATGCTCAGGGCTTACTCCTGACTCTGTGCTCAGTACTCATTCCTAGCAGTATCAGTGACTGAACCAGAGTCAACTGCGTGCAATGCAAGCTCTTGAACCCCTGAACTACCTCTCCAGCCCAAGTTTGTGCTTTTGACCTCTTTTCATGCCAGCCCTCCTCTCCTATCTGCCTCCTTTGAGAACTACAAATCTTATCTGTGTGTGTTTGTGTGTGTTTGCTTCATTTTGGAGTCCACATGTAAAAGAAACATTCTGAGTTTAGGCTGTGTCTCTGCAAAAGACTGATCCTAAAGTTTCTGCAGTTGTTCTGCTGCTGTGTGTGCCCCTCATCTGATGTAAACAGCCCATGCAGCATCAAGAGGAAATGTGTCTGCTGACCCTATCCATCACAGAGCAGGAAACGCTGAATGTAAACAGGGTTTCTTCATCAGCAAAACGCAACTGGTTACCAACCAGAGCTTTTAAATTCAGACCAGGAGCTCATAGAAGGTGGGGGAAAAATAGGAAGTTACGGAATGTAGTAGAAAAAATTAGGAAATGAAAATCTATAGCCTCAGCATGAAGCTTATTTGGGTGACTGAACTATTTATCTCAAACTGTGAGGAGGAATAGAACTGAAGCAGAACAAATCTCATCAGCAAGGTTGATTTCTAATTACGAGAAGGCCTGAAGTGTGAACTATTGAGTGAGGCAGGAGTCAAGTCTGCTTATATTTTTAACAAGAGCAGAAACATTTCTCAAAGGTAAGAACATACAGATAGATGAGATCAGGTAGATACTCCATAAAAATACAAGCCTAGTGGGGATACAGCTATAATAATACAGAGGGTAGAGCATTTGCTCTGCATGCAGCTGACTCAGATTTCATCGCCAGCACCCCATATGGTCTCCCAAGTCTACCAGCAGTGATTCCTCAGTACAGAGCTAGGGGTAATCTCTGAGTACCTCTGGATGTGGCCACATGACAAAGCAAAACAAAAATACAAATCTAGGAAGTCAGAAGAGTAAAGAAAGTGCAAGATCGGTCATCAAGACCCAGGAGATGATGGGAAATAATTTTTGGGAAATGAACAGAAATCTCAAGTGAGGAACTGGGGGAGGTGAGGCAGAGAAGGGAAGCTATCAAGTGATTTTTTTTTTTTTTTGGCCAGGTTGTTACTGTGTCTGGCATATCGAGTACTCTCGGTAGCTTGCCGGGCTCTCCGAGCCAGGAGTAACAGGCTTAATTCCACTAATAGCTTCAGCAAAAGAAATGTTAGGGGAACCTAATTCTAATGAAAAAAAAAATGCTGAGGGTATAAAATGGGTATTGGTTTAAGTACTGACTTATGGGTAGTTTCATTAGGAATCAAAAACTGACAGTCATAAAATGTGGCAAACTGAAAGTCCCCCTATCCCACACATTCACCGACCCTAACTCCTCACAAGTAACTGAAGTTCAGGCCAGAAACCGAACGAACTTGGAGGTGGATCAAGCAAGCCAGAGGGAGCAAAGTCCTGCCACCACCTGATGGCAGCTTGGAGGGTTTCAAGCAGAGGATTCAGCTGAGCCAGCCGAGCCCTCTTCTTCATCCCTGGAACTTGGAAATAGGTATTCTTATATCACAGTGCGGATTGTCTTGGAGGGCCCAATCAAGTGGTGGAAACTTTTCGAAGCAGAGAAATTTCTCCAGCTCGTCAGAACAACGCAGCAGAAGGAACAAATCTAAGACCCCCAAGGATAAGCCTGTCTTGAGAACTTGACTTACTTTTGCTTCAGGGGCCCCATAGGAAGCAGAAGTAATGCAGGAGTGAGCAATTACCTGGCCATGGACTGACAGTCAACAAGGAAACTGGGACTGCCAGTCCTACAGCCACAAGTAACTGAAGTTCAGGCCAGAAACCGAACGAACTTGGAGGTGGATCTAGGCCCAAGCAAGCCAGAGGGAGCAAAGTCCCGCCACCACCTGATGGCAGCTTGGAGAGTTTCGAGCAGAGGATTCAGCTGAGCCACCCTCTGCCAGTCTTCTGACTTTGTGAGGTACGAAGTGAGAGCTTTTCTAAGCCTCTATGTGAAAATTTATCACTGCAGCAATCGGAAACCTACACCCAACTAGTAACTTTGATGGTTACAAGGCAATGTGAGCGCCTTTGCCTTTGAAGTGTGCCCTACACAAACAGTGGAGCAAGAAGCCATCCTCTTGGTGGAGAAAAGTAGAAACTTCCTAAAGAAAGAGGAGTTTGAGCTGGGCCCTGAATGGAGTGTGCATCTTGGGTCTTGGGTTTAGAATCCCCAGAAGCTAACCTTGAAACAAGGGTTTAATTGCAAGTTCTTGTTTTAGGGTAGTCACAGGAAGTACAAGGAGGGGAGTCAGGAAGTGAGGCAAGCCAAAAAGAGAAGTCAATAAAGGGTCAGAGAGTGCAAGGGTTAAGGTGCATGGCTACAAGCACTGTTGGATGAGGGCCTCAAGAACTCTGGGGTGTGGTCCCAAGCACTACTGCAAGGCCTGAGCAGCAATAATTCCTCAACTAGTTGGCAAGAATCTCTGCAAGGGGCCCCTCAGACTACTGAAAATCTGTTGGGAGCACCACTCTATACTCATTTCTCCCCCATCCCCAGAAAAAAGAAGTCAATAAGAAGAAATTAAAAGAAGTTGTGACACAGAGAACTTAAATCTTCGAGGTGGTTCTGAGAAATACTGAAGATAATCCTCAGCTATCATATCTAAACAACAAAAGGACAAGGAGTCAGGGGGACAATTCACTCCCAACATCATTGATTAAGGGTCTTCCCAGGAACATTGATCTCCTTGGCATTTCTATTAACTTAATTTTAAAAAATATTTGGGCCACAATCAACAGTACACCAGGCTTAATTATGGATCTATGCTCAAGGATCACCCCTGGCAGGGCTCTGGGGACTCTATGGGGTTCTGGGATAGAACCCAAGTTGGCCCAATGCAAGGTAAATGCCCTACCTGCTATAGTACTGCTCTGGCCTCTGCTCCTTGCATTTCTAGCTTGCTGTGTGGAATGCAGAGAAGGTACCAGCAACTTCATTTAATTCAGCAGCAAGAAAATTACAGGTGCTGGTACTCAAGAGATTGAAGTGGAGCAGGGGTGGACATGAATTTTGCTCACAGGGCTCTCAGGGACATATGCAGGTACTGACACTATCTACTGCTAAGGGCAAGGGTTTGGACATAAAGGGAAATAGGAGAAGGACATAAAGGCACAAAAAGTATGTAAAAATAATGTTCCAAAGTGGTTAGTTGAATTGGTTCTGGAATCAATGGAAATTTGAATCTGAATTCACTTTCTCATTTATTGTATTTCCTTGGTCAAATCACTTCACTGTTATCTATGTTATCTATCTGGCAGGCTACCGAATGTAGTCTGCCCACACGGCAGAGTCTGGCAAACTCCCCGTGGCGTACCCAATATGCCAAATAACAGTAACAATGATGGGTCTCATTCTCCTAAAGAGCCTTGAATATAATCTCAGGGCTAGGATGAAAGAGACGTTACTGGGGCCTGCTCCAGGCAATCGATGAATAACAGGATGATTTGTGATTTGTAATTTTGTGGTGGACCCTTGTCTAACACCATATACAAAAGCTAGCTCAAAGTGGATAAAAGATCTAAAAGTTTGGTATACACCTATAAAACCCTTTGAAGAAAACTCAGCGAAAAGTTTTATGATATGAGATATAGCAGCAATTCTTGGATGTAGTACCAAACAAGTCTCACAATTTGTTGTGAGACATTACTGGTGCCCGCTCGAGCTAATTGATGAACAACAGGAGGACAGTGCTACAGTGCTACAGTACCAAAACTTCAGCAAAAAAAACAAAACAAAAAAAAAGTAAAAAAATTTTAAAACTATGCTCCAAAGAATAAGATTAGCAAAGTGAAAAAGTAACCAAGGGAATGAAAGAAAATAATTTGAAAATCATATATTTAATAAAGTGTTAATGTCCAGAATAGAGAGACAGAGCTCTTAAAGCCCAGCAATAGGGTGGCTCATGCCCTGCGAGCAGAGCCGGGGAACCTGAAGATCCCCCTTCTAGGCCGAGGTACCCTCTGAGAACCTCGGCCAAAGTCTTAGGAGTCAGCCAGAAGTGAACTGAACTGCTATCCCTATTCAGGCACGAAAGCAGCCCCTCCCCCACAGGTACAGCAGCGGCAGTGGGTGTGGCATCTGGGGCACCCATTCATTTTTCCAATTCTCAGCACTTTGGACTCACATCTCAGCCTCCATTACCTAATTCTTATGAGGACAGCCTGGCTATACCAAACACATTAGGCCAATAGTTCACTAGCCTACTCCAATAAAAATACTCCCAGAACTCGCCAAAATTCTTGAACACAAACCTTATGTAAAAGAACACATTCCCTGAAGCTTCACTAGAGACCTCACATAAGGCTCAAAAAGGCACCAGAGGTAGTATTCTTAAAGGGGAAAAAGGAAACCACCATTGACCGAGCCCATCTAGAATCTTCACTCACAGTGAAAGGGAGGGTCAGTGATAGTGAACTCACCTCCATACTATCACAGGGCCCACCTCTGTACTACCACAGCAACATTAAGAAGTGGCACAGATACTCAGCATGAAGAAAGGAGCCCTGAAGCCTCAACAGGGAATACCCACAAATACAAATACCCACAAAGCTCTTCGATAAAGAATTCAGAGATGAAAAGCTGAGGATGTTCAATGAGCTCAGAGAAATGGTGGAACAGGTATCCAGTAAATTAAAATAGGATATGAAAGAAACAGTGAAATGGACAGCCAATAAAAATACAGGAAGAAATAGAGCAGAAATAGGAAAACTACAAACAGAAGTGTCACTAATAAAGGATTTGGTAGATGAAATTAAAAACTCAGTGAGTGTCCTCAACAATACAATGACAACAGCTGAAGACAGAATCAGTGAGCTTGAAGATGAGCTGCAGAAAGCTTACAGGGGAAAAACAAATAATGGAAAAAGACCTCAAAATACGCTCAGATAAATAAAGAGACCTAGGGGATGAATGTAATAGGAACAACATAAGAATCATCGGAGTACCAGAAGGACACGGAGGCAACCCCCAATGAAGCAGCAACATTTAAAGATATCATTGCTAAGAAATTCCCAGAGCTGGAAAATGCAGGCATCCAGATCCAAGAAGCCTGAAAAGTACCAGCTAAAAGAGACCTTAATAAAAATACCCAGGACATATCATGATCAGAATGATGACTACCACAGATAGAGAAAAAATATTGCAAGCAGCAAGGTCAAAGAAGGAAATTAAATACAAAAGAGCATCCCTTAGCTTTACAGTAGATTTATCGGCTATCTGAGCCCAAAGACAATGGTGGAATATAGTGAAAAAACTCAATAAAATGAACGCCTCACCAAGAATACTTTATTTGGCTAAACTGTCACTCAAACTCAAAGGAATGATACATTATTTCATGGATAAACAACAGCTCAGGAACTTCATAGACTCAAAACCAACCTTAAAAGAAGGACTAGGGCTGGAGCAACGGCACAGCGGGAAGGGCATTTGTCTTGCACGCAGCCGACCCGGGTTTGTTTCCCAGCATTCCATATGGTTCCCCTACCGACAGGAGTAATTCCTGAGTGCATGAGCCAGGAGTAGCCCCTGTGCATCGCTGGGTGTGACCCAAAAACAAAAACAAAAACAAGGACAAAAAAAAAAGAAGGACAAAAGCGGCTACTGTGAAACAAGACAAATCCCTACAAGTACAACAAACCTCTACAGAAAGAACGGACAAAAACCCATGACAATAATCTCTCTCAATGTCAGTGGTCTAAATGCACCAATTAAGAGACACAGAGTGGCAAAATGGATTAAAAAATGGAATCCAACATTCTGCTGCTTACAAGAAACACATCTGAAACAACATAGATTTCAGGCTGAAATAGATTAGAAGGGAGAGTGAAGGCCATTTTTTAATAATCAAGGAATATGCAGATGGGGAAGAAATCACACTCCTAAACATATACGCACCCAATGAGGGACCAGCAAAATGCTTAAAACAACTGTAATAGATTTCAAGGAGAACAATGGTAGCAACATGACAGTAATCGGAGACTTCAACACCGCCTTATCAGCTTTTGATAGATCAACAAGACTAAAACTCAGCAAGCAAGTACGGGCTTTGAAGGAAGAAATGGAAAAGAGAGGACTAATAGGTGTATACAGGGCTTTTCATCCCCTAAAAACTGAATACACGTTCTTTTCCAGTGCACATGGAACATTTTCAAGATGGAGCACGTGCTAGACCACAAAATACACCTCAATAGAATTAGGAAGATAGAAATTATATCACTATCTTTTCAGACCACAATGAACTGAAGATAGAAGTTAATCACACATAGAAATGGATAATCAAATCCTGATTCTGATGTCCTAATGTTAAACATCTCAATGTTGAACAGCCAGTGGGTCAGAGAGGAAATCAAGGAAGAAATCAAAAGATTCCTGGAAACAAATGAGAATGAATATATGAGCTACCTTAACTTGTGAGGGACAGATAACGCAGTGTTAAGGAGAAAATTTATAGCTCTGCAAGCATTTCTCAAGAAGGAAGAAAGGGACTACATAAATAACTTGACATCACAGCTTAAGATCTTAGAAATGACCAACAAAAGGAGTCCAATTCAGGTAGGAGGAAAGAAATAATAAAACTTAGAGTAGAAACTAGTAACATGGAAACCCAAAAAACAATCTGAAAGATCAGTGAAAGCAAGAGCTGGTTCTTTGAGAAAACAAACAAGATTGACAAACCACTAGTAAGACTCACAAAGAGAGAGGGGGGGGAGAGAGAGAGAGAGAGAGAGAGAGAGAGAGAGAGAGAGAGAGAGAGAGAGAGAGAGAGAGAGAACCATAATAAACTGAATAAAAAATGAAAAGGCTGAACCAAGCAGATTTGGAATACCTGAATAGAACTATCACTATATAGGAAATTGAAACAGTAATCAAAAGTGTTTTCCCAAAAACAAGAGCCCAGGTCCAGATTTATTCACTAGTGAATTCTTCCAAACATTTAAAGAGGACCTATTGCCATTCCTTTACAAGCTTTTCAAGGAAATTGAAGAAACACAAACACTCCCAAACAGTTTCTATGAGGCACATATCACCCTAATACCAAAAGCAAACAGAAAAACCACCCAAAAAAAGAAAGAAAGAAAATTACAGGCTTATATCCCTGATGAACACAGATGCAAAGATCTTCAACAAAATATTAGCAAATAGAATCCAACGACCCATCAAAAAGATCATACACCACAACCAAGTGGTATTTATACCGGGGATGAAAGGATGGTTTAACATTCACTATCAATCACCATAATCCATCACATCAATAAAAGAAAAGATAAAAATTGATATGCTCATATGATCATATCAATAGACACAGAGAAAGCATTTGACAAGATCCAGCACCCATTTATGATGAAAACTCTCAGCAAAATGGGAACTGAATGAACTTTCCTCAATATAGTCAAAGTCGTCTATCACAAGTCCATGACAAGCATTATCCTCAATGGGGAAAAAACTAAAAGCTTTCCCTCTAAGATCAGGCATGACACAAGGATGCCCACTCTCACCACTTCTGCTCAGTATAGTACTGAAAGTACTTGCCATAGCAGTTAGGCAAGAAAAAGATATTAAGGGCATTCAGATAGGAAAGAAAAAAATCAAAATCTCACTATTTGCAGATGACATGATACTATAATTAGTTCTTGGAAACAATAGACTTGCAAGGTAAAGTTGCAGGCTATAAAATCAGTATCCAAAAGTCCATGGCTTTCCTATATCCAAAGAATGAAAGAAAAGAAAGTGATATGAAAAAAGCAATCTCTTTCACAATCATGCCTAAGAAAATCAAGTACCTCGGAATCAGCTTAACTAAGAAAATAAAGGACCTATACAAAGAAAACTACAAAACGCTACTTCAAGAAATAAAAGAGGACATGAGGATATGGAAACACACCCCCTGCTCATGGTTGGGAGAATTAACATGGTCAAAATAACAATACTCCCTAAAGCATTATATGTGATTCAATGTGATCCCTATAAGGATATCTATGACATTCTTCAAAGAAATTGATCAAACACTCCTGAAATTCATATGGAACAACAACCCCCCACAAATAGCTAAAGCAATTCTTGGGGAAAAAAGATGGGAGGCATCACCTTCCCTAACCTCAAACTGTACTACAAAGTAGTAATAATTAAAACAGCATGATATTGGAACAAAGTCAGATCCACAGACCAATGGAATAGAGTTGAATATCCTCACATATGCCCTCAAATATATGATCATCTAATCTTTGATAAGGGAGAAAGAAATATGAATTGGAGCAAGTAAAGCCTCTTTAACAAATGGTGCTGGCAAAACTGGACAGCTACATGCAAAAAAAAAATATATAGGCCCCAACTCCGACCTAACACCATGCACAAAAGTTAGATGAAAATGGATTAAAGACCTCAACAGGAGACCAGAATTCATAAGGTACACTGAAGCAAAACCCTCCACGACATTGAAGCTAAAGGTATCTTCAAAGACAAAGTGCCATTGACCAAGCAAGTGGAAACAGAGATAAACAAATGGGATGATCTTTTGAAGAGAAGCTACTGCTCTTCAAAAGAAACAGTGACCAAAATACAAAGACAGTCTACAGAATGGGAAAGTATATCCACCTCAGATCTTTCTGATAAGGGGATAATATCAAGGATATACAAGACTCGGGTTGAACTCTACAGGAAAAAACATCCAATTCCATCAGAAATGGGGTGATGAAATGAACAAAAACTTTCTCAAAGAAGAAATATGAATAGCCAAAAGGCACATGAAAAAATGCTCTTCATCAATAATCATCAGGGATATGAAGATCAAAACAACAATGAGATATCATCTCACACTACAGAGACTGGCACACATCAAAAGAATAAAAGCATCTGGTGTTGGTATGGATGTGAGAAGAAAGGGACTCTCCTTCACTGCTGGTGGGAATGCTGACTGGTCCAGTCTTTTTGGAAAATAATATGTACATTTCTCAAAAAACTAAAAATTGAGCTCCTATTTAATCCAGCAATATCATTTCTCTGAGTATATATTGGAAATGCAAAAAAATATACAGTAGAAATGACATCTGCACTTGTATGTTTATTACAGCATTATTTACAATAGCCAGAATCTGGAAAAAACCCGAGTGCCTGAGAACAGATGACTGGGTAAAGAAACTTTAGTACATCTACACAATGGAATACTATGCAGCTGTTAGAAAAGATGAAATCATGAAATTTGCATGTAAGTGGATCAACATCATGCTAAGTGAAATGAGTCAGAGAGAGAGGGACAGACATAGAATGACTGTACTCACTTGTGGAATATAAAAATAGCATAATAAGAGAACACCTAAGGATAATAAAGATAAGGGCCAGGAGGATTGCTCCACTGCTTAGAAGCTGACCTCACATGTTGGAGGGGAAACGCAGCTGGGATAGAGAAGGGACCACTAAGTAAATGACGGTTGGAGGGGTCACCCAGGATGGTGGATGCGTGCTGAAAGTAGACTATGGACCAAACATGATGGCCACTTAGTACCTGTATTGCAAACCATAACACCCAAACAGAGAGAGAGAGAGAGAGAGTAAGAGGGAATGTAGCTGCACCAGAAGCAGGGATGAATGGGGTGGGGGTGGCAGGAGGGATACTGGGAACATTGGTGGTGGAAATGCGCACTGGTGCAGGGATGGGTACATGATCATTGTATGACTGAAATGTAATCATGAAAGTTTTTAAGTATGTAACTGTATCTCATGGTGATTCATTTAAAAATAAATAATTAATCCAGCAATGAAAACAAAATAAGGGCTGGGGCAACAGTACAATGGGTAAGGCACTGGCCTTGCATTCGGCTGGCCCAGGTTCTATCTCTAGCATCTCATATAGTCTCTGAGCCCTCCAGGAATAATTTCTGAGTGCAGAATCAGGAGTAACCCTTGAGCATTGCCGGTTTGACACCTCCCGCCCCAATAAAACAAACTAATTAAAAAGCGGGCAAAGGGATACAGGATGTAGTTCAGATGTAGAGTACTTCCCTTCTGTGTGTGAGGCTCTGAATAAAATAAAAAGGCAAAGAACTTAAATATTTCTCAAAGAAGAAATATAAATGTTGATTATCACTGGCAAAGAAGTTCAGATAATAAGTTTTGGTGAGGATGTGGATAATTTTGAATCTTTATGTACTATTGACAGGAATATAAAATGGTACTGCTGCTTTTGAAGACACTATGACATTCCTCAAAAATATATAAATATAGGATTACCACATGAGTCTATAATTCCATTTCTGGAATTTCAAGATCAAATGATGTTTTAAAAAGAACCAAAAACACCTGCAAACAACCCAAGTGTCCAGGAACAAATGACTGGATAAAGAAACTAGGGTCTATGTAAACAGTGAAATACTCCTCAGCTTTAAGAAAAGATGGAATCATGCAACTTGCTGCTACCTGGATGGATCTGGAGGGTAACACTGAGAGAAGTTAGTCATAGGGAAAGGGACAGGCACAGAATGATTTCTCTCAGAAGCTGGATATAAAGTAACATAGAAGAGGAAAAACAAATGTCCAAAGGCAACAGAAACTGAGAACTGATCTTCAGGAGGAAGCCGAGCACAGAGTGGGGGCGGGGGGTGGAGGCAGGAAGGAGGGAGTAGGGGAGTAGGAGGTTGGAGGGGTGGGAGGTGCAGAGACAATGGTGGAGGGACCTAGTGCAGGGGTGGTGTTCACAATCACGATCATCCTGTTGTTCGTTGATTTGCTTCGAGTAAGCACCAGTAACGTCTCCTTCGTCCTAGCCCTGAGATTTTAAAAAATGCCATATTCAAGGATCTTTCAGGGGTAGGAGAATGAGAACCATCATTGTTACTGGCATTTGGCATATTGGGTACACCACAAGGAGTTTGCCAGACTCTGCCGTGTGGGCAGGTTACATTTGGTAGCCTGCCAGGTTGTCCAAAATAAGAAAGAGATAATAAGATGTTGCTTCTGGGAGCTTGGTTTTGTAGTTTCTGGGTCTTGGCCGTTGATGGGATTACACAGCGCCAGGGGGCCAGTTGGTGGGTGTGACCCCCGCCTACTGGAAGATGGAAGATTTGGGTGGAGGATGCTCAGCCCCTATCTGAGCAGGCTTGGAGATATCAGCCCCAGGACCCGCATGCCTTTGTTCCTCTGCCGGTACCTTCATGCGTGTGGAGAGTGATCTCAGCATGGTTGTGGCTGGTTCTGGAGGTCTTCGGCTGCTGGAGCTCTGGTCAGGGCGGGGAGGGAAACTCAACCCGCCCCCCTCCAAGGGGCCCCGGCGAGGACAGCCAGGCGCAGGGGCAGGAGACTCTGTGCTGTTCTCTTCCAGGAGCTGGGTTTTAGAGTCTCTGGGTCTTGGCCGTTGATGGGATTACACGGCGCCAGGGGGCCAGTTGGTGGGTGTGACCCCTGCCTACTGGAAGATGGAGGATCTGGGTGGAGGATGTTCAGCCCCTATCCGAGCAGGCTTGGAGATCTCAGCCCCAGGACCCACATGCCTTTGTTCCTCTGCTGGTACCTTTATGCGTGTGGAGAGTGGTCTCAGCATGGTTGTGGCTGGTTCTGGAGGTCCAGAAGGGTGGTGTTAGTATGTCTTAATGCATGAATCCTTTACACTAACAGCATTGTAAATTACATGCCTAAATTTTTTTTTAAAAAATTAAAGGACTGAAAGAATCAAAAACAGAGTCTCATAGAAATAATTGCACACCCATTAAAATGTACAATAGTCCAAAGGTAGATGCAACCTAAATGGTTACTGACACAGAGTAGATCGTGATAGATACATGAAACTGAAGTGTTATTTAGTGCTAGAAAAACAGGAAATCCTGACACATTCTAAAGCAGAAATGAACCTTGAGGAGATATACTGAGAAAAATAAGCCAATCACAAAATACCATGTAGCGTATGAGTCCACAGGGCAGAGGTCCTTAGAGTCATCAAAATCATAAAGACAAAAAAAGGTAAACTGGGGTTTGGGGGGGGGGTATGGGATGGGAAGGAGTGTGGGCCAGGCAGGGGAGTTTCGGTGTAATGGGGACAGAATTTCCTCCTTTTTCCCCCCTTCAGTTCTTGTGCCACACCAGCAGAGATCTTAGAGCTTCCTCTTAGCGCTGTGCTCAAGGGTTATTTTCAGCAGTGTTGGGGAACTATACAAGGTGCTTGGGATATAACGGGGCAAGGCAAGCACCTTGACTCCTATACAATCTCTCAGTGATGCAGAATTTCCCTTTTAACCAAATGAAAACAGCTCTGGCAATGGATGGTGCTTAGGGCTGTACAATGGTATGAAAGCAACTGACTAGCTTGGAACTGTGCGCATAAGGAATGAACAACTTTTATGTTATGTATATCAAAATAGTAAATTGGGAGAAATTTTTAAGGGTCTTCCAAGCTTAGTGCTCCCATTGAGGCCACTCCCATTGAAACTTGGCCCATCTGGTTCAATGCTGAAACTGGCAGTGTAGTGCTGTTCGGACCCAGAGGTGCATGGACACCGGAGTGCTCAGGGGACACCAGACTCACTTCTTGTGGAGTTTAGAGGAGGCACATGATGCTAGGGGTGGAACTCAGGGACTTACGCTATGAGCTATGTGCCCTTGTTTTATTATTTTTAATTTCTTTATTTAATTTTGATTTTGGGGTCACACTTGAGTGCTCAGGTCTTACTTCTGGCTCTGTGCTCATTCCTGGTGGGGTTTTGGGGATCATCTGTGTTGCCAGCTTTGAACACTGATTGGCTGCCTGCAAGGCAAGCATCCTGCACACTGGACTATCTTCTCGGCTCTGCCCCTTTTCATCTAATTTTTTTTTTTTTTGCCTTATAAGGTTTTGGACTTCAAGACCTTGTTCCTTCTTCAATAATAAAGATGTGTCCACATTCCTTTGTTCATTATAAAGGAGCTATTTTTCCTATTAGAAAACATAGCTAATGTAGGAATGGACAGCACAGAGTTCATTTTATCCACAATTGCAAACAAACCGTCTTTTCAGGATAATTTTTCAGTTCTCTGTAGTGCTTTTTAAATCTACTCTACTGTTGCTAGCCCCAGTGGGCCAGTTTTGGTCTCTTCAATATAATTATAAAGAAAGAACTTTTACACAGAGTGCATAAATAATTTGTGCTAGAAACCCATAATTTGTCCTAATCCAAATTTTTCTTGAGGAGGTTTATGATGACAAATTTTCTGTCACTCTGAATCATGGTGCTAAAATGCTTGGTCAAATATTGATGTTTCTGGGGCTGGAGCGATAGCACAGAGGGTAGGGCGTTTGCCTTGCACGCAGCCAACATGGCCGACCCGGGTTCAATTCCCAGCATCCCATATGGTCTCCCAAGCACCACCAGGAGTAATTTCTGAGTGCATGAGCCAGGAGTAACCCCTGAACATCGCCGGGTGTCACCCAAAAAGCAAAAAAAAAATTTTTGATGTTTCTGTGAGGCTTTTTGTGGATAAAATGATTGGGGCTACTTTCAGATTGACTTCTTGCTCAGGAGCTGTTCCTGGAGGTGGTCTGTGAAATACGGTGTCAGGGGTATGACACAAAGCCTCCATATGCAAAGCAAGCCACGAGTTTTGGGATTTATCTATCTAGCCCTCAAATTAAATTTATTTTCTTTTTAAATTATAATTTAGGAAAAATGGTTTCAATTTGAAGTATAGAGTTTCTGCACAACCCTACCACCAAAGTGCTCAGAAGTCACCATGTCTGTCACTATAACATCTAGTTGGCCCCTTTACTGCACTCCAACAACAGTCTGCCCTCCCAAACTTGTCAATCTAAGCTATTTTAATGAAGGAATAAATAATATTGACAAACTTTAGCTAGAGTCATGACAAAATGTTGATTTGAGCATTTTGATCAATTCTGCATTTCAATATTGTAAAATAAATTTTACCTCAATTGATGTACCATTTAATACTATTTAACACAGATATTCAATAGATATTAAATATTTACCACAGAGTCTCCTGCCCCCGTGCCTGGCTGTCCTCGCCGGGGCCCCTTGGAGGGGATCGGGTTGAGTTTCCCTCCCCGCCCCGACCAGGGCTCCGGCAGCCGAAGACCTCCAGAACCAGCCACCACCATGCTGAGACCACTCTTTGCACACATGAAGGTACTGGCAGAGGTACAAAGCATGCAGGTCCCGGGACTGAGATCTCCAAGCCTACTCGGATCAGGGCTGAGCATCCTCCACCCAGATCCTCCAAATTCCAGTAGGCTGGGGTCACACCCACCAACTGGCCCCCTGGCGCAGTGTAATCCCATCAATGGCCAAGACTCAGAGACTATAAAACCCAGCTCCCTGAAGCGCGTGGCTGCATTTGCGGCCACACAACATCTTATTATCTCATTCCTACTTTGGACAGACTGGCAGGCTACTGAATGTAGCCTGCCCACACGGCAGAGTCTGGCAAACTCCCCATGGCGTACCCAATATGCCAAATACCAGTAACAATGATGGGTCTCATTCTCCTATCTCTGAAAGAGCCTTGAATATGACACTTTTTTTAAAATCTCAGGGCTAGGACGAAGGAGACGTTTCTGGGGCCTGCTCGAGGCAATCGACGAATAACAGGATGGTCGTGATCGTGATCATGATTGTGCCCTTTTTTGGGTCACACCCAGCGATGCTCAGGGGTTACTCCTGGCGGTGCTCAGGGGACCATATGGGATGCCGGGGACTGAACCCAGGTCGGTTGCATGCAAGGCAAACTCCCTACTTGCTGTACTATAGCTCCGGCCCCTTTCCATCTAATTTTGTGGAAGACCAAATCCAGTGGTCGCCCACAAGCTAGGAGGTCACTCTCGATAGTGCTCAGAAGACCATATGCACCAGGGATTGAATCTGGGCATCCTTCATACAAAACACATACCCAGACTTTTTAATTTTGCCGTCCCAAGATTTTTTAATTAAGTCACTGTGAAATAGACCCTTATAAGGTTGTTTATGATTAGGTTTGAGTCATACAGTGTTCCAACACCTATCGCTCCCATCACCCCCGACCCCACACACCCCCAGCCTGACTCTATGGAAGGCACTTCTCTCTCTCTCTCTCTCTCTCTCTCTCTCTCTCTCTCTCATTGTGGTTTGTGATACAAAAACTGAAAGGTTCTTGTGTACATTCCTTTACCTACTTTTAACCCTCAGATCTTGTCCAGTGTGATCATTCCCAACTATTATTGTCATTCTGGTCCCTTCTCTATCTTGCCTACCCTCCACCCCACACATACTTGTGGCAGATTCCAACCATGGACCAGTCCTCCTAGCCCTTGTTTTCCCTGGCCTTGGATATTAGTCTTCTACTATATATATATTTTATATACCATAAGTGAATGCAGTCATTCTATATCTGTCCCTCTCCTTCTGACTCATTTCACTCAGCATGATACTCTCCATGTCCATCCATTTATAAGCAAATTTCATGACTACATTTCTCCTAACAGCTGTGTTGTATTCCATTGTGTAGACGCATCACAGTTTTTTTTTTTAACCCATTCATCTGTTCTCGGGCACTCAGGTTATTTCCAGATTCTGGCTATTGTGAATTGTGGTACCCAGCCTTTTGAGCTGTCGCCCCTAACTTGCACATCCTCCAGACTTCTGAGAACCTCTCCTGACTTTTGAAAGAAAATTTTAAATGAATATGGTGCCCAGCCAGCCCTCAGCACTAAGAAATGTGAGTATAGTTATTCTCCTAAGAAAGAATGTTAATGTCCTGGCTGTGCCCAAGCATAGAGGCGGATGGTCCGGGGTGCAGTGGTGGAGTCAGGTCAGAAAGGAGTGGCAGGTATGTCACTTGTGTAGTCTGTGTCTTCAAACTGGGGCTGATTTTGCTGGACTAGGGAAACTTATTCCAGAATGTCTGAACCTGTAATTCCATGGTTTCTTAGCAGTCTATGGGTACATTTGGGACACCCATAAACCTGTATAGAAAAGAATCATGTCTCTGTTCATCAGCTTCTAAGTGAATGTGGACCTCTTCTTCCAAGGAGGAGGTGTACAAACCTCAGTGCTGTTAGCAAGAATTGTGACTTTTGTAAAAGACACACCTTGTACTAATGATTTTTTTTAAAAAGGCGACTTCTAGATTGCAGATTCATTACTACTTCAAAAGTAAGGTGTTATGCACAAAAGTAAGATCGAAATGGATTTATGACCTCAACATCAGACCGGAATCCATAATGTTTATTGAAGACAAAGTTGGCAAAACTCTCCATGATATTGAAGTTAATGGTATCTTCAAAGATGTCACGCCACTGGCCGAGTAAGTGAAAACAGAGATAGACAAATGGGACTATCTTAAACTAAGAAGCTTCTGCACCTCAAAAGAAACAGTGACCAAAATACAAAGACAGCCTACAGAATGGGAAAGAATATTCACCAAATACACATCCAACAAGGGGTTGATATCAAGAATGTACAAGGTACTGGTTAAACTACACAAGAAGAAATTACCCAACCCCATCAAAAAATGGGGCGAGGAAATGAACAAAAACTTTCTCAAAGAAGAAATCCGAATGGCGAAAAGGCACATGAGAAAATGCTCTACATCACTAATCATCAGAGAGATGCAGATCAAAACAACAATGAGATATCATTTCATACCACAGAAACTGGCCCACATCCACAAGAACAAAAGCAACAGGTGCTGGCGCGGATGTGGCGAGAAAGGGACCCGCCTTCACTGCTGGTGGGAATGCAGGCTGGTCCAACCCTTTTGGAAAACAGTATGGACGATTCTCAAAAAATTAGAATTTGATCTCCCATTTGACCCAGCTATAACACTCCTGGGAATATATCCCAGAGAGGCAAAAAGATATAGTCGAAGTGACATCTGCAATTGTTTGTTCATTGCAGCACTCTTTACAATAGCCAGAATCTGGAAAAAACCTGAGTGCCCCAGAACAGATGACTGGTTAAAGAAACTTTGGTACATTTACACAATGGAGTACTATGTAGCTGTTAGAAAAGATGAAGTTATGAAATTTACATACAAGTGGTACTACATGGAAAGTATCATGTTAAACGAAATGAGTCAGAAAGAGCGGGATAGACACAGAAAGATTGCATTCATCTGGGGAACATAAAGCAACAAAACGGGAGACTAACACCCAGGAATGGCTGAGATTAGTACCAGGAATTTTGCTCCATGAATGGAAGGCCAGCCACATGTGCTAGCTGAAAAGGAAGCTCAGATAGAGAAGAGATCACCAAATAAAGGGTGTTGTGAAGACCCTCCCAGGGTGGGAGAGACATGCTAAAAGTAGTCTATAGACCAAACATGATTGCCACTCAATGCCTCTCTTGCAAAACACAGTACCCAAAAGAAGAGAGAGAGAACAAGGGGGAATGCCCTGCCACAGCGGCAGGGTGGGACGGGAAGGGGGGGATGGGGGGGAGGGATGCTAGGACCCGTGGTGGGGGAGGATGGGCACTGGTGGAGGGATGGGTACTTGATCATTGTATAACTGAAACCCAAGCACAAAAATTTATAAGTCTATAACTGTACCTCATGGTGTTTCACTAATTAAAAAAATGATTAAAAAAAAGAAAAAAATTTTAAAAATGAATAAATTAATGTCATAGAAAATATATTAGTAGATAGGTTCTTAAAAAGCACTTTAGTTTGAGGTTGTTTAATAAGAACAGTATAGGACTATGCAGAAATTTTTAGAGAAAATTGATACTCAACATTTTTAAGACTGAAATTACGCTACATTATATTATATATTAAACTACCAAGTTTAATCGAATGTTCTGTTTTGTTCATATTCTTCACATCATCTCCACTATTTCCTATATCTAAAAAATTGTGTTTCTATTTAACCCAGAAATTTAGGGATTGTTGAAGTTGAAAAGTTCATAAATTTAGTGCTGTAATTAAATTTATCTTTTAAAATTTTTCTTTTTAAAATATTAAACATTGGTTGCAGTAGTGGATGTTAATAAAAAAAAAAAGTAAGGTGTTGTATTGCAAACTGTAATGACCAAAAGGAAAGAAAGAGAGAGTCAGAGACAGAGACAGAGATACAGAGATTGAGAGAGGCAGAAAGAGACAGAGAGCGAGTGAGCGAGCAAGAGAGCAAGGGAGAGAGAAAGTTAAGAAAAGTGCCTGTTGTAGGGGCAGACTTGGGATTCGGGGTTGGGGGGTAGAAGGAGGGAAACTGGGGACATTGGTGGTAGGAAATGCACACTGGTGAAGGGAAGGGTGTTGCAACATTGTATGACTGAAGCCCAATCACAACTTTGTAACTGTGTATCTCACAGTGATTACACACACACACACACACACACACACACACACACACCAGATTAAGGTATTTAGGCCTGCAATGGGATGTGGATATTTGATACATTTTTAAGAAGAATATAAACAAACATTTATTATTTTAAATTTATTTTATTTTAAAATACTTGAGAATCAGTGACATCACACAGGGTGAAGGTGCGTGCCTTGCATGTGACCAACCCCAGTTTGATCCCGGCACTACCTGATCCACCAAGCATCAGAAGATGCAGCTCTGAAGACTCCTGAGCAATGCCAGGTGTAACTCTGACAGAACCCAGTATTACTGGGGTAGCTCAGGTACCTCCAAGCTCCTCAGAGTCTGAGAAGTGCCACATCTTCAGTTCTTTGCATAAAATATTTGGAGCGATAGCACAGCGGTAGGGCGTTCGCCTTACAAGCGGCCAACATGGCCGACCTGAGTTCGATTCCTCCGCCCCTCTCGGAGAGCCCGGCAAGCTACCAAGAGTATTTGATATGCCAAACACAGTAACAACAAAGTCTCCAATGGAGACGTTACTGGGCCCGCTCGAGCAAATTGACGATCAACGGGAGGGCCTTTACCTTTACCTTTTACCTTTTAAGTATATTTCAGTATATACTTTGATATGTATATTTTATTTTACGAATTGAAAAATACTTCTCTAAGTAGGTCTGCAAACATTACTAGCCTGACAATGAGGTCCAAGTCAAAATGAAAAAAAGAGTAAAAATTAGGTAAGTAGTCTTACAGAACACCATCAGTGGGGTTATAGGTTACTTTATGATGAAATGTGGGGTGACAATCAGATGCCAGCACATATGCATCTATCTGACAATGGCTTCCTCCCAGAGAAGGCTCTTCTCGGACTTGCACACTGGGGCAGTCATGTCGGTATGTCGGTTCTGTGATTCCAACTACTCTTCCTTCTCACACCCCTGTTGCCTGCACAGGTTGACCTTGTACTGAACCTCAGTGGTGAGAACTAGTCTCCTGGGGGACAGCCACTCTCTCTGAGGAGGAAGGGCTGTGTGGTGGAAACATTCCCGTGGGCTTTCTGATAGTTTTCTTCCCCTGCCCTGCTCCCCGCCCCATGCCTGCCTTCCTCTCCTCCTTGATAGACACTGTGAAAACAAAAATACCACACGCAATACTCAATACTCTAAGTCTTGAAGCGCAAGAGAAGGTGACTACTTGAGCAGACTTGTGATTATACTCAGGGAGAATCGGTTGATATGAAAATAAATTCTATTCAGGTTAAGGAAAAAGAGGTTTCACGGCCAGGATTCTGAGGCAGAAATATAAAATTCTTTCTCTTTCTCCTAGGTCCTGCAGACCACATTCCATATTTCTCAGACTTCCTTGCAGTGATGCCAGGCTCTGGACTGTATTTTGGTTGATGGAAGGTTTATGAATATGAAGTACACCACTTCCAGAAACTTCCATATGTAGCGATCCTCCATCCTTTGGGGAATACCTGGCAATGCTCAGGGTTTACTCTCTTGGCTCTGTGCTCAGGGATCACTCCTGGTGGGTGGGGGACCATATGAGGTGCAGGGGGTTAAACCTGGGTCGACCATGCACAAGGCAAATTTACCCTCTGTACTGTTGCTTCAGCCCCCATCTTTTACTCCTTTTGCTGTGATCTTGAAGGGACCCAATATAATTATCAGTGTTACTATAGATAGATAGTGGAGAATGTCCCTATGGAAGAGGATGCATATTTCCCAGTAGGAACTGGGGAGAGGGATCTACTCCTGCCCAGATGATGTGATGGTTATTCACTGAATCACTGTGGATGAAATGATGAATGGTGGATCCTGATCCCAACTCAGGAGTGCTTTTGGTGATCATTTTCACATCTTGGTTCATTTCCTCCACTGTCCGAGGCAAAGTTACATTCATGTCATGTTGTCAACTTTCTGGTCCTTGCTCTTCTGTCTCCCTCTTGTACTTTTGATGAATGTTGGGCATCAGGATAATTGAGGATAATCTTCTCTTCTCAAGGTCAACTAATTGACCATCGCAGGGCCTTCTACAACTGTAATTTTCCTTTGCCACATAATATAATGTGCACTCCCATAACATAAGGAAATTTCCAGTAATTGTGAGATGGATAGTTTGATTGGCGAGGAATTAAACTACATGTCATACAGAACCATCATAATAATCACAGTGAGTTGAAGAGAAAATAGGTTCCCCAAGGGGAATACTAGTGGGCAGACAAAATCGGAGCTGTTCTCCATCATAAGCTAGGATTTAATTTTGGTGTGCTCATCTTGGTGCACTTCATTTGTAGTTTTATTGGCATCTACAGTGATGACCTGTCACATCCTCTTAATGCACCAGGTGGATGTTGTAGTCAGTTCCAGGCACTTTGCCAACATCCTTCATAATGTAGACATGGAAACAGCTCTCTGTTCTTTCTAAGATGGTGGAAGATCACTTAGCCAAATTCAGAAAACTTAAAAGTGCAATGGCTGGGGCTGGAACAATATAGCACAGTGGGTAGTGCATTTGCCTTGCACGTGGCCAACCCAGGTTTGATTCCCAGCATCCCATATGGTCCCCTGAGCACTGCCAGGGGTAATTCCTGAATGTAGAGCCAGGAATAATCCCTGTGTATCGCCAGGTGTGACCCAAAAAGCAAAAAAAATAAATAAAATTAAAAGTGCAACGGGATTAGCCCCATGGAGAGAGATCCTCATCCATCAGAGGAGACAGAGACAGCAGTTGAATGTTGTGACTTTCATTCTCAAGTGGAACATTTGGAGTCCTTTACTCCTAATCCTCCAGACAATCCCTCCTTGGCCCCTGGCAGTAGATTGTCCTTGAACACACCTGCCCTGTTTTTCTCTCTTCCCTGGCTCATTCCCTCTTTCCCTCACTTCTACTTCCTGCAATGCCCCTTCAAGTGAATAATCTTGCATGTGTCATTCTCTTAAGTTTTGCTTTGGGGAGAGGGGGTAACCTAACAAAGACGGTGTTGGTCACTAATCATTAATGGAAAGTAGAGATGGTGGGTCTCTGAAGGCTGCAACCCTACTGGAGAAACCAGGACAGCTTGTTCACAGGCATCTCTTTGGACTGGCCACTCTCCACTGGACTGGCCAGTACCCATACCGCACAGGTCATCTCCCACTACAGAAATCTGTCAGCACTGTAGCAGAAATGACCGCCCTTGACATGTCCTTCTTGGCTGACTAGGAGATTCTAGCTCAAGCTCATGGGTAGAAAATATAAATATCTTAGGACACATTGCTATTGGGCCATGTCCTAAAAGGCCTGTGTACCCAAAATGGGGAGAAAAGGTTATATGAGGTCAGCTTTTTTTTTTTTCCCCCTTCTTCTTCTTCTTCCCTTCAGTTCAGACTCAGGTCAGGGTTGTTTATTTGAATTCTGGCAATAACCCTGGGAATTTATTTAGGTGCCAAGGGAAACAGGAGCACGGTGGACTCCAGAAAGATTTGTGCTCCAAGTCACTCTAGAGCACATCTGAACCCAGGGGACGATGGTAGACAGGTGCCCGGTGGTTTGGGCTGGGGGGAGAGGGAGGGTCGGCATGCTTGGTGAGTTTATGAGGACATCATTAACCTAGAAACTGAGGGAGATCAGGGATCGGATGAAGATTCAGACTTTATGAAGACTTCATCAACATTTCGTCTCTTCGACATGGGGCAGGCAGCCCCAAGATCTCTCCTAGGAAATCAGGCCCTTGCTTTCAGCTGCTGGCAGAGGGCAGAGAATGTGTTAAGCGTTCTCAGTCCATCTGTCAGCTCCCTTTCTTGTGTCAGGAAAGCAGAGCTAAGATGAAGAGGGCTTGCAGGCCTCTTACTGAGGAGTGAGTGCTTTGAGGAAGGAAGGAGAGAGTGTGGGGCAGAAGGAGAAGTTAAGCTGTGAAGGTGCCACTACAGAGACCTCAGCCGAGCTTTTTCAGAGCTCTGAAGCTGGGGTAACTCTACAGAATTATCCGGAATTGAGACAGTCGTTAGGAACAGGCTATCCCCCACCATCAGAAGTGTGTATAACCTGGATTAAGATCAAGAAACCCTCTTCTTGGCAGCGGAGGGTAGCTGAGTTGGAGACTGGACCTGGGCATGGTCCACCTCAGTAGTCCTGTGCGATGAGCCCCTTGTCTCTCAAAGGCGTTATAATCCGTTCTCAGCTTCACCCACCTTCAGCCTTCCCTGGAAACAGGAACAGTTTCTTCACTTGCAACTTCTGAAGGTTGGCTCTACAGAGAAGAGGAAACACAGTTTTACGTGTCCACAAATTTTCCTAGCCATAGTTCGTTGTGTTTTAGAGTCTTCAGGGTACTTTGCATGGATATGGTCTTATTTGAATTTAGCATTAATGTCAGCATTACCATTGATGTGAACTAGAATGGAAGAATTTCCACTTCACAGATGAAAAGCCTGATGTTTACAGAAGGTAAAGGTCAACATGGCCAGAAGAACCAGCCCTGCAGTCCAGAACTTCAGACTTTCATTTTGCATTGTTCCCACATTGTAGAAGGATTAAATCCCACACTTCCAACTATCATGTCTTAGTGGTCCCTTCTCTATGCTAACTTCCTCCCCACCCTAACCCCCAATGTGGCAAACTTTTAATCATGGGCTAGTCCTCCTGGCCCCTCTTTCTACTGTCCTTAGGTATTAGGGAATAAACTTTCCTTAACATGTCACTTTGGAAACTGAATTATTTTGAACGGCAATTATTTTGCACTCAGTAAACTCAGAAGAGATTGTGTAATTAACTCCCTTAACTCCCTAGAACATTGACAATTGGGATATTAATCAGAATTTGGATTTTTTTTTACCCAAACTAGCTTTCTTTCACTGTTTCCAGAAGCTGTTTCCAACAAGACAAACATCTAATTAAGAGTATCTCTCTCTCTCCCATGAGTCACCCTCTCCTCTTGATGTGAGTCTCCCCTCTTCTTAAGGTCTTGGGTCCTTATTATGCTCTTTTCTCTGCATTGGAGGATACCTGTGCTTTTCCTTATTGGCTGAGGAACCCTCAGTTTTGTGTATATTATTAACACAAATGTAATTAACTTGTTTTCTTCCTCCTAATATTTTTTTCCCTCCTTCTAATGTCTGATATCGATTTTCTGGCTTTATTATTTTTTTTTTATAATTTATTTCTTTATTGAATCACTGTGGGAAAAGTTACAGAGCTTTCGGGTTTAGGTCTCAGTCATGTAAATATCAAACACATTTCCCTTTACCAATACTTATTTTTAACCGCAAACCCCAATAGAACCCCACCTCCCACCCCTCCCAATTCCTGTGAGGCAGATGAGTTCTAGTTAATACTCTATCTACTTTGACTAGATACATTGTTTCGATAGAAGATGCACAATTATTGTTTAGAGTTTACGACCCCCCCTCCAATCAGACATGCTGAAACAGCGTTGTGAAATGATTTGCTTTCTACAGCTTGGTTTAAGAATAAAATGATGTTTTGGATTTCTGCTATTTTACTTATTAACCCTGGAAGTATTTCTATTAAAAGTTAGATAGTTAAGAGGTTGGTTTCTGTGCTCTGGAGTTGTGGCCGTGCCGGAGAGCCGCTAGTGAGGGGCAACTGGTGACCTCGGTCGGGCGTGAAGGACGGACCAGATCGCCCCCCTTCCCATGAGGTCCCTGCCGCCCCCACCCCCGGCTCAAACCTGCTGTCCACAAGGCTCCCGTGCGGCCGCCATCTTTCTTTCCAGAGAGGATTGGGCGAATGGAGCAACACCCTTTCCCCTCCGGGCAGGCTTGCTGGCGCGGTTTAACACATAGTCCATTTGCTTTTCTGCTCCAAGCGGGTGGCTTTCTGTGCTAAGTCCTTGTGCTTCCGGGGCCGTGGCCGTGCCGGAGAGCCGCTCGTGGGGGGCAGCTGGTGACCTCGGTCGGGAGTGAAGGACGGCCCAGAACGCCCCCCTTCCCATGAGGTCCCTGGCTGGCTTTATTTTTGAGAGAAAAATTTCCTCTTTTCTGGTCACATGTACATTGAATCTAAAATAGAAAACTTGAAAAACAAACAATAAAGTCTTGGGGCTGGAGAGATAATACAGTGTGGTGCTTACTTTCCTTGCCTTGAATCAACAAGTATTCAATCCCCAGCACCCCACCTGGTCCCCTGAATACCACCAGAAGGTTATCCATAGCGTAAACCCAGAGCACTAATGGGTACAATCAAATTTCTTTCTTTTTTTAAAAAAAATTTCTTTTTAATTAAAAAAAAAACCAAAACCAAATTGTTACCCTAAGCATCCGTGTGTCTGTGTGTCTGTGTGTCTGCTTGTCTGCGTGTGTGTGATGGGTACCTCTTAGAGTCCTCAAGTCAGTCAAAAGGCTAAGTTAAAGACATTTAAGATTCAACAGGTACAAAGGTACTCCTGCTAAAAAGCAGCAACTACTGAAACATGAAGCTTTCATTAATCCTGAGGTGAGGATTTTATGGCCCTGAACATGAGATGAAAAACATGCAGAGCTGTGCAGACAAATCTTTTTTTTTTAGACTTTGCATACATTACAACAGTGTATTAGTGATACAAGTTGTAAAATACTTTTCCATTCCTTTGGATTTTGCATATGATGGTTTTACATCAGTCACTGCAGGCAGACTGAGCAAGCTTTGTTTTTGTGTGTTTTTTAAACATGCATTCAACTAGATATGATTAGAGTCAATTAATACTCCCTTTTATAATTATAGTTAGCTAAAAAAATTGCCAGGCAGCCCACAAAACAGGATTTTCTTTAAGACCAACCCAGAGTGAGCTGGAGACTAACGGCTCTGGGGCCTGCCAGGAGGGTGTAGTAGTGCTTAGCTAAGTGTCAAGAGCATTAAGAAGAGAGTCCTGGTTGGAGGCATGAGGCCTGCAGCACCAGCTTGAAACCTCCATGATGTGACTGCACAGCTCCATCTTCAAACATTTGCAGAGTGATCACCACTGAGGGGGCATGTAGATGTAGGTGGGTGTTCCTGGGGCCCGGTATGTGGGCACAGTGACCGGGTGAGGAGCGATGGTAGTGGGGGAATGGGCAGTCAGCAGGGTACCAGCTGACATGGCCATAATGGTCCTGGCAACCATGCCCGTGGTGACTCCATTGCTTCCAGGCGGAGGGATGAGTGCAGGGTACACTGTTGCTGGCATGCCATTGGGCTGCACTACCATGGTGTGGTGGATACGTGGTGTGGGAGGGGTGCGGTGGAAAGGGACTGTGTGTAGTATGTGCCTTGTTGTGCGTACAGGCTCTGCTGGGGGTAGGCACTTCGCACGGGGTAGACGGCAGTGTGCAGATGGATCTTATCACCAACATTCAAGTTACTCATTGTTTGGAAACCCATTTGTCTTTCATCAAGACACCTAACATTTTTCCTATGAAAGTTATTTCTCCTCCTTCCCTTTCTCCTGCACAGTTATATGCACAAGCCTTTAGCCATTTGACATGTTTGTTGCTTCCATTGGTTGTTCCCATAAGACCGCTCTTTTTTTCTGCAATCTAGTGCTTATCTGCTTAATTCACAGATTCAGTTATAAAACATAGGAAGGCAATGGAACGTCTGTTTTTTCCTTCATCAATGTCCTTACCTGTGTTGCAGGTAGCTAGCTTATTATGAGATGATTTAGAAGGCTACATTTAAAAAGTTTATTTTTTTCCTTTTTTCTTCTAAGAAATTAGTTTTTGAGCTTTATGTGAAGCAATATTAACCAATCATTAGCCATAGTTGCATTTTGCTGAACAACAACAATAACAACAGCAATAACAATGTTATAGTAACTACTAACAATTTATCCATCAGACATTGACTCATTCATCTTCACCACTTCATTATGTATGGAGGAGGCACAGAGAGACCATATAATTCACCCAATGTCACACAGCCAGGAGGTTTCCCTGTGGCCAATATAGAAATCATGATTTTTATCTAGAAATACCTTGAACCAGTTCAGAAATAACATGACCTCAGCTGCTGAAACCCAAGAAACTGCCTCTTCATGGCGATCTTTTTAAGTTCAGATGCTTGATCCTTTCTTTAGTTTTGCTTCTGAAACATTTCTCACTCAGGGTTGAAGGAGAACCTTTGTTTTTTTTTTTTTTTTTTTTTTTTTTTTTGCTTTCTGGGTCACACCCAGAAATGCACAGGGGTTACTCCTGGCTCTGCATTCAGAGCAGTGCAGTGTTCAGGGGACCATATGGAGTGCTGGGAATTGAACCCCGGGTCGGCTGCATGCAAGGCAAACACCCTACCCACTGTGCTATTGCCTCAGCCCCCAAACCCTTGTTTTCTCATCCCCTTTCAAATCCAGGTTTATCCCTTGCCCTGTAGGATTTCCTCACTCAATTGACCTCCGTTGCACAGGCGAGTCTTTGTTTCTTTTATGTGCCTATGGCTCTTGTTCTCTGAGGGTTTTAGAGAGAGTTTTGCTTATCCTGAGAGTAGCTTACCTGTGTAGGCCCTCACGTGAACTAGGACACTATTGTCATTGGTGGCCAGAGTGGAACTATTTTGTATAGGTGTGACCATCATAATGATGCAGGAATCCCTACATCTTTCTATAGCATCACCATCAAGGTCCAAGAACTACTGGTTGGGACCAGTCACCTCAAGTTCCATCCACGGTGTAAAAAAAAAAAGCACAATTTTTTTTAAATAGCTCGATAATACTAAGTTTGAAATAAGCACAAAAGAAATTATGAGCTGAACCCAATCAACACTGGTAAGCTCCTCTGGGCAAGGGTTGTTAAAAATGTTCTGTTTCCCCTTTATCTTAGGAAGAGCTTAGACAAGGAATACAGCATGAAGAGAGAACTCTTAATCTAGAATTTTTCTTTAGATCTAGATACATCAAAACATGAATCAAAGACTTAGGCTACAGTGGAATTGATTGACCACAATGGTGCCGTCCATCTTTTATCTAGCAAAAAAAGAAGTGGCATTAAATTTTTATATATGATATAACAATTTAAGAACTGACCTTTCAAAACTGAGTAGTCTTTCCTGTTCTTTTCCTACATAAGGTGTTTTTTGTGACTATGAGGACAAGAAGACTCTCTAGAATGTGAGTACACCATCCTTCAATCTCTCAATCTTTTTTTTTTCTTTTGGTGAAGCAAGAAAATTTCTATTGACACTTATTTAGAAAGATGAGGGGAGGAAAAGGGAGAAGTACATATAGGAGAGCGAATCCAGGCTTCTCCGGAGTGTAAATAAACAAGCACTGAAACAGAGACAAGCAAGCGAGATACCTGTTCAAGGGAGAAAGGGGAGGGCAAGCCCCAGCTAGTTAATAAAGCTATTTTTTAAATTGAATCATTGTGAGATACAGTTACAAAGCTTTCATGATTGAATCTCAGTCATACAATGATCCAACACCCATTCCTCCACCAGTGTACATTTTCCACCACCAATGTCCCCAGTATCCGCCCCCCCCTCCATCCCAACCCTCCTCCTGCCTCTATGG
Source organism: Sorex fumeus (assembly GCF_029834395.1). Taxonomy (NCBI): domain Eukaryota; kingdom Metazoa; phylum Chordata; class Mammalia; order Eulipotyphla; family Soricidae; genus Sorex; species Sorex fumeus. The sequence continues at coordinate 22,839,476 of NW_026606101.1, forward strand.
CAAGCAATTTCCCCCATACTCTATCTCTACTTTGGGGCATTATGGTTTGCAATACAGATAATGAGAGGCTATAATGTTTGGCCTTTTATCTACTTTCAGCATACATCTCCCATTCCAAACGATTTCTCTAACCATCAATTGACTTAGTGATCTCTCTCTATCTCAGCTGCCTCAGCTCATGAGGCAGGCTTCCAACTATGAAGCAATCTTTCTAGCCCTTGTGTCTACTGTCCTTGAGTGTCAGTCTCATGTTATGTTATTTTATACTCCACAAATGATTGCAGTCGTTCTAATGTCTGTCCCTCTCTTTCTGACTCATTTCACTTGGCATGATACTCTCCATGACCATCCACTTATAAACACATTTCATGACTTCATCATAAAGCTCTTTCTTTACCAGTACCTTGTCTCTTGACTGATGTCACTGAGCCATAGTGGAGCAGAACCCTTCTAGGTTGCACTGTAATATAAAACTGAACAATATCTTTAGCCACTCATTCCTCCATGGACAGTAGGGCAGACTGTATGCTGTGACTATGGTGAACAGTGGCTATGACATGACATAGGCATGCCTTTATCTTTTTGAATAGTGTTTTCATATTCTTTAGATAAATATCTAAGAGTGGAAATGTGAGTAGGATATTTCTATTTTAGTTTATTTTTTTATGCTAGGCCAAATAAGAAAATGAAAGACAATTACTAGATTGTTTTTCTCTTAATTGGGTTACGAATAAAGAATCAAAGTAAATGAACTACAAAAACACAATAAAAAACACACAATAAAACTATATAACACAATAAAAACAACTCAGACTTTGTAAAAATAATGGAGTCACCAGAGGGGAAGGAGAATGAGAGCAGAGGGTACAGGGGGGTCAATTTAATACTGGAATGGCACCAGGACTTTGATGTGGTATGGGCTTAGATACACACTAAAGTGTGACTTTCTACTCCCATAGTTTATAGTGTCCGTTAAACCAATAATAATTTTTTGGGGGGGAGAGACACACCTAGTAATGCTCAAGGCTTAACCCTGGCTCTGTGCTCAGGGATCACTCCTGGAGGGGGGTCTCAAGGAATATGGGGTGCCAGGGATTGAACCCAAGTCAGTCTACGTGCAATTGCCTTACCTGCTACACTGTCTCTCTGGTCCCTAACAGATTTTATTTTTTTAAAGTAAGGGCTGGAGCGATAGCACAGCAGTAGGACGTTTGCCTTGCACGTGGCCAGCCTGGCAAACTCCCTGTGACGTATTTGATATGCCAAACACAGTAACAACAAGTTTCACAATGGAGACATTACTGGCCCCGCTAGAGCAACTCGATGAACAACGGGAGGATGGTGCTACGGTGCTACAAAGTAACAGAAAGAAATACTTGTTGATTATACTTTAGTATGAGGAGAATGAAGGCACCCAAGTAGAGCTGGCGGGAAAGGGGTTGGTGAGGTTCAGGTTTCTCTGCTTTACCCTCATTTCTATTCAACTAGGATCAGTGAGCTCTCTCCAACTCCACGCTGAGCATTCAGTTACACTGGTAAACCTGGACCTGTTCAACATCAGTGATCAAATACGGACGTAATTATTCAAAGACAAATATGTGCTCAGTGAACCTGTCCTTCCTTTCAGTGGACACTGGACACCTTCCCTGAGTCTGGAACCACCTGGGATTTGGATAAACAAAGATAAAGAAAGCCAGAAGCTTGCCCTGAGGAAATTACAACTGAAAAAGGAAGGAAGACCAAGTGACCAGTAGGAAGCTGATGCAATAATCCAGAGAAAAAGGTCAAGAGCCTGAATCTGCCACAAGACCAAAAGCTGGTTCAAAGTCAAATAAAACTGTTTCCCTCTCGGGACAGTGTTGATGACTGTCCAGAAAGGTCTGAGCTTTGCTTTTTCAATTCTTTTTTTTATTCTTGCTTAATTTTAACTATTTTATTCAATTTATACAATTAATTAAACGTCTTAAATTACAGAACAATGCTTATAACAATATTTTATTGTTTTATTTAATTTACAAAAGTATCATTTTGTTATTATTTCTTCCTTAAATAAAGAACCAGGCTACCTTTCATGCTTTATATTTAGCTTTTTTTTCTTTTAGTGAAGTAAAATATTTTTTATTGAAAGAAATTTACTTAGAAAAGTATAAGAATGAAAGGAGTACATGTCCCACAGAGAACATGAGCTTCTTCAGGATGGAAAAAGCCTATTTAGCTGTATTTGAAAATAATTAGGAAACAGAAAGAGTGAAGGAGGGGAGGAAGAAGAAAGGGCAGAGGGGAAGAAACAAGGAAGGTGGAGGAAGTAAAGGCAACAAAGGGGAAGAGAAGAACAACAAACAGAGAAAGGAGAAGGAAGAGGGAAAAGATAAGGGACAGGAAGAGGAAGAGAATAGAAGTCATCACATTCCACAGAATTCTGACCCACACATTAATTAATATTCATTCTCCAAACTCCAAGAATTGTACCAGAAGATAAAAACTGTCCTGTAGTTCATGGTCCGCACATTCACATCAGTCCAGGTCACTGCCTCCAGTGTGCCGCTGCAGGAGCTCTCACGAGCCAGACCACTTCTTACCAGGACCAGTGCAGCTAAACCCGCATTCCCAGAGGACTCTGGGATCATCACCTCACGGATCTTTCCGTTACTTCAGTCTAGAAATCTCATCATGGGAGTAAGATTTTAGTCCCAGCTATAGCTTCTGCAGTGAAAGCACCACGGGGCAGGCGTTCCTTCGGGTGATGAAAAGGCTTACCCTAAACCCGAGCAAAGTGCCAAGGATCAAAAGCATCGCTCTGTGATCTGGGGGGCTTAGATGCTGAGACTAACCTTTATTCCACCTGCCTTAAGGGAGACTGTGTGCCTTCGCTTTTATTGACAAGGAGATGAAGGTTTTGCTTCCAGCTCTTCTTCTGGAAGAGACTTCGTTTTCTATGCACAAGGAATCCATCAGGATGAATCTAGGTTGAAGCTTCCTCTGCCACCCCAACTTTTCTTCCTTCTGTCAATATTGTGATAAATAGGAGGGTACATTTTCAGTTGTGGTGCTTACCAGGAGTTGCGCTGTTTGCACATGTGGCCAAGGTGCCCTCCAGGGTGTTGCATTTATTTTCATTTGTGGTTGTGGTGTTCACCAGGGTTGCTGCTGCTCCTGGTTGTCATCTTTGTGTGTGTGTGTGTGTGTGTGTGTGTGTTTTAGTTACTCACCCTGGGTGCATACTTTATTATTTTTTTAATAGTTTATTTCTTTATTGAATCATTGTGGGAAAAGTTACAGAGCTTTCGGGTTTAGGTCTCAGTCATGTAAGTATCAAACACATTTCCCTTTACCAATACTTATTTTAACCGTGAACCCCAATAGAACCCCACCTCCCACCCCTCCCAATTCCTGTGAGGCAGATGAGTTCTAGTTAATACTCTATCTACTTTTGACTAGATACATTGTTTCGATAGAAGATGCACAATTATTGTTTAGAGTTTACGACCCCCCCCCAATCAGATATGCTGAAACAGTGTTGTGAAATGATTTGCTTTCTACAGCTTGGTTTAAGAATAAAATGATGTCGCGTGGCCGCTATTGCGCGGTTTTGAATTTCTGCTGTTTCACTTATTAACCCTGGAAGTATTTCTATTAAAAGTTAGATAGTTAAGAGATTGGTTTCTGTGCTCTGGGGTCGTGGCCGTGCCGGAGAGCCGCTCGTGGGGGGCAGCTGGTGACCTCGGTCGGGCGTGAAGGATGGCCCAGAACGCCCCCCTTCCCATGAGGCCCCCGCTGCCCCCCGCCCCCGGCTCAAACCTGCTGTCCACAAGGCTCCCGTGCGGCCGCCATCTTTCTTTCCAGAGAGGAGCAGGCGCATACTTTATTTTTTTTTTATTAAAAAAATTTTAATAGTGAGACATCATGAGGTACAGTTGCAGACTTACACATTTTTGTGCTTGAGTTTCAATTATACAATGATCAAATACCCATCCCTCCACCAGTTCCCACTTCCCACCACTACAGATCCCAATATCCCTCCCATCCCCCATTCCCCCCCTCCCCCATCCCACCCTGTCTCTGTGGCAGGGTATTCCCCTCTGTTCTCGCTCTCCTTTTGGGTGTTGTGGTTTGCAAAAGAAACATTGAGTGTCAATCATGCTTGGTCTATAGTCTACCCTCAGCATTCTTCTCCCATCCTGGGAGGATCCTCCCAACACCTTTATTTGGTGTTCCCCTCTTTATCTGAGCTCCCTTTTCCTGGGTACATTTAAGCCCAGCATTTGAAGGAGAGGAAAATGAAGAGGCAGAGTAGAGTATAAAGACACTAGGATAGGGTATTGGGTACTTTGGTAGCAAGAAGGTGCAGTAACTGCACAGCAATACCATAAACCATCGATGTTAACACTGTTGTAACCATGTTACCTAAACTATAATAAAATTGTTTTCAATGCAGTGCTTGCATACACAGTTACTTGCAGAGCTGGGAATCTCAGACTGCAGATCTGCTAGGCATTACCAGTGGGGCTGTAAGGATTGCCAGGGGTCGATCTCACAGACTCATGTTAGCAAGGCAAGAGCTTTAGCCATTGAGTCATTGACTGGTCCCTTAATTTAAATCTTTTTTGTTACTTTTTTTTTATCAGCAGCCCTGGATAAAGAAGATTTCAATATGGCAAAACAGAAATTCAACATGGCAAAACAAGTTAAAGTTCATGTAGTAAATATACTTAAGGTGGCTTAAAAATAAAAGGAGGCAGGAGATAAGGCACGGGTCAACCCCAATTCAACCCCCAATAGTGCATTTGACATCCCCCGACTCCACCACCCTCATTCTGCCCAAGCACCTCCAAGAGTGATCCTCAAACACAGAACCAGGAGTAGGCCCTGAGACCGCCTATGTGGTCCAAAAATAATAAGAACAAAAATCAAAGAGGGCCAGAGAACAATTCAATGGGCTGCGTCCCTGCTTTGCATATAGGATGTTCTGGTTTGGTCACTGGCACCACATAGTCCCCAAACACCACCAGGAGTGACGCCAGAGAACAGAACCAAGAGGAGACCCTGGGCATTAACAGGTCTGATCAAAAAGCCAAATGATTACATAAGTGAATAAATGAAAAGCCAAGAGTTCATACTGGCCTCTGAGTACAGGTTCAGGAGTAGTTCCTAAGAACTACTGATTGTGTTCACCCTCAAAAAAAAAAAAAACCCCGATAAATCAGTGATGATCCAAATTGTCAGGTGCAGCTTTACCCAAAGTCTTCTTGATTTCCTTTGAACCTAAAATGGTTTGTAGTGCATTGCAATTAATTCAAAGTCATCCTCAGAAAAGATGAGCAAATCTAACCTTATCCTGAATTATATTTTAAAATCTTGAACTACTTTTTCAAAAATTTTGACTTTTTTTTTCTTTTTTGGGGTCACACCCGGCGATGGACAGGAGTTAGTCCTGGCTCATGCACTCAGGAATTACTCCTGGCAGTGCTCGGGGGACCATATGGAATGCTGGGAATCGAACCTGGGTTGGCTGTGTGCAAGGCAAATGCCCTACCCGCTGTGCTATCGCTCCAGCCCCAAAATTTTGATTTCTTGACCAAAGAATTTAGAAGTAGATCTCCCCCCCCAAAGAAACAAATGTCCCCCCTCCAAGAAAAAACAAATGAAAGGAACTTACCTGAGAAAAGGGAACAACACAAGAGCCATTGCTTGAACAAATCACCTAAAGGCCTCTTCTCAAGCCTTAGTTTCAAATTGGGGTCCCTAAAATTCAATATCAGAACCCGTGCCTCAAAAGACCAGAGTGGTAGAGCATGCTCAAAGGCTGTGAACTAGGAGACGGTATCATATTCTAGTGCTCAGAACACAGAGGTGAAAAGGAGGGAGAGATTGTCAAGCTGACAGGAAAGCTGCCCAGAGTTCCCCAGAGGCCGGGCAATTGGCAGATTTCCCTAAGTAAGTAACTGCGTGTAGTTTAGTTCACTCCTCTCTATATAGCATTTACTCGCAGACAGGTGCTCTTTGCCTGGAATGAACTCAGTTCATTGAAAAAGGAAACATGCTGCACTTTTAGCTACAGCTCATACAGATTTGGGTGCAGGCAGCTGCGAGGCCCTGGCTGGGGCATAGCAGCTTTTTCTTTTCTGAAAACAGAGGGGTCTTTAGGCTGTCCCATGATTGGCTGTAGTGTCCTTTTGACGAGCTGCCCCTGGGCTGGAGCTGATAAATGAGAAAAGCAGCTCTAAGCAAACTGTTGGTTTGATTCTTTGTTAGCTAAAGAACCCAAGTCATTTGAGGTTGGCCCAAAATAGAACACACAGTAATGTGATCAGAATGGAACAAAGGTTCTGCATCCGAGAGAGGAGGACAGAGAGAAAGAGATACCTCTGTTGGCAGGCCTGAAGAGACTTCCAGGAATTAGAAGGCAACGGGCATAGAAATGTCACTAAGAGCTGATGTGTTAGTTTTCCCCCAAAGCCCCAGGGGTTCCCAGGTTCTCAATTGCTGTTTCTGTGTGTCATAAAGAATAGGGTCATCCCATCCAAACAGAGCCCAACCAGCCGTGGGGCCACTCTACTCCCACATTCCAAAGTCACCACCATGCCTCTGGCTGGACTCCTCACCTAGGGACCAAGTTCACCAAATAACTAATTTGCCAAAAATTTAGGTATGTAGGTCTTTGTGACTGAAATCACCAGGCTTTCTCGAAGTCAGGGTGGGCTACCTCCGCACACTTTCCTGTACTTCCTGAAGCCCTGGCAGTCATGTCCACCAACCACCTCTGGCGCCAAGCAAGCTCACCTACAAATTAACCTGCCCCAAATTTAGGTTATTGACTCAAGAAGTAGGTGAAACTTCTGGACAAGAACTGAGTGCTGGAACTAGACAGAGGGACAAACATGATAACCTTTTAGTTCCTGTATTGCAAACCATGATGTCCAAAAGGAAAGAAGGAAAAATAGAGCAAGAGAGAAAGAAGGAAAGTGTCTACTATAGAGGCAGAATTGGGGGGGCGGGGTTGGGGGTGGTGGGAGGGAAACTGGGGACATTGGTGGTGGGAAATGTACACTGGTGAAGGGACAGGTGCAGAACATCATATGACTGAAACTCAACCATGAACAACTTTGTAACTGTGTTTCTCATGATGGTTCAGAAAAAATAAAAGAATAGAGTCATAAAGCACAAAATGGAAATTGGACAGAATCCCCTTAAATTACATGTGAAGATGAGTTATAATCTGTCTGAAAGAATTCAACGAAGGATTTTAGAAAGAGTATAGCAGGTAAGACACATGCTTTGCAAGGGAATATTGCAGCCATGACCCTGGTTTGAATTCTCAGCACAAGTTCCCTGAATACAAAAGTATGGCCCAACATTTGAAGAAAAGAAAAAAGTTTTAAGGTTCATGGAAGAAGTTAGTGAAGACTTGGCATCTACAGGAAAGAAGCAGGTACAGGCCATATGGCCTTGTGACTTCTCTAGCATTCCTCAGTCATCCTGTATTATAATTTGTCTATAGGAAGAAACAGAAAATAAGATTTCAATTCCTTGAACAAGGTACAGATAGAGGGAAAGGCACTTTCTCACATGAAGCTAACTAACCCTGGGTCAATCCCTGGCATCATATATGGTTTCCTGAACACCACCAGGAGTGAGCCATGAGCACAGAGTCAAAAGCAGTTCTTGAACACTTTTCAGTGTAACACACCCCCACAAATCAAATAATCAATTGCTTGATTATTATGGCCCTTCCATCCTCTAAAGGGAGTATCTTTGATGTAACCTAGAAAAATATGTATAGTTTCAATGCTGTGGTAAAATGATAGGAACACAAAACCAGCATACACAGTTTTTTTTTCTGTTTTGATTTTGGCAGAGGGCAGAGATAATTTAGGGTGACTCACTTAGGTGTAGTGTGATCTGGTCCCCCTCACCCTGATGTAGGAAGGCAGGCAGATAGGGAAGGCTCCCTCCCAAGGCAATGACAGTAAATTTCCTGGGAAGTAATAGCCCTGACCTCCTGGAGAACTGGTGCCAGTCTGTAACAGACCCTCAGGAGGCTGGACCCTCCTCTAACAGAAACTCTAACAGGAACAAAAGGCCAGGAAAGGAATTTCAAAGAAGACCGTTACACTCCCATCTCAACCCCTTGACAACCTCCTTAGCAATGAAGTTTGACCTAGGTAGAAACCCCACATGGGGGCAGGTTGGAGAAACCCTATAAAGGCCACCTTGACCAAAGGAAGCACACACATATGCTGCTGGAGCCCATGTGCTGCTTGTGCCCATGTGGCCAAGCACATGTGGTGCCTGAGCACATGTGTTGCCTGCATCTCCCCTCTTGAGATGTGGACTTCCATGTTTTTCTGTCCAATGCCGGGGTTTGTGTAGGGACTCTCTCCGCCCTTGGAGAAGCCTGAGTTCTCTCTTGAGCACGTTACTCTTCACTGTCTCCCACTTTCTCTCCCTGCTTCCCTTCAAAATTTCCAAATAAAAGCTGTGTAACTTCACTGCTTGTCTACTCCTGAAATTCTTTTCTGCGAGGTGAGACAAGAACCCAGTAACCATTGGTCCTGGGTGGCAGTGGTGGATAGGGAGAAAGTGACCATCTTTCTCCTCCCCACTTCACATGATCCACCCATGAGGCCTGCTGACATCAACCCCACCTTCAATATGCTTACCTGGGATTATGGGTTTGTTTGTTTTTTTTAAATTTTGTTTGGGGGCCACACTCCTGCCTTTATGCTTAGAGATTACTCCTGGGGGTGCTCAGAGGACCACATGTGGTGGTGGGGATCACAGGTTAACAAGCACCTCACGCTCTCTACTCTCTCTCCAGCCTTCATCCTGGGCTTTTAACTTGCTCTAAGGGCTTAGATGCTCTGAAACTCCTTCTGCAGCCCTTGCTACTATTACCATGACTACCACAAAGATAACCACAAAGGCTAGAGCAATAGCACAGCAGGTAGGGCATTTGCCTTGCACGCAGCCGAGCTGGGTTCGATTTCTCTGTCCCTCTTGGAGTGCCCAGCAAGCTATCCTGCTCCCCTGGCAAGCTACTTGTGGTGTATTCAATATGCAAACAGTAACAACAAGCCTCACAATGGAGATGTTACTGGTGCCGACTCAAGCAAATCGGTGAACAACAGGACGACAGTGCTACAGTGCTACCACAAAGATTATAAACAGTGTCTGGACCAGATTATACTTTGGGGATTCCGTTCTTGTTCCAGTCAGTCCAAAGACATCAGAATACTTTTTGCATATTTGTTTTGTCCTGCACCTGGTAATGTTCAGGGACTACTCCTAGCTCTGCACACAGGGATCACTCTTAGAGGTGCCCAGGGGCCCATATGGAATGCGGGGGATCAAACCCAAGTCAGGAGCATGCAAGGAAAGTGCCCTATTTGCCACACAATCACTCCAGCCCAACATCAGAATTTTTTTTTTTTTTTTTGGAATGGACGGGGAGGGCGCATATCTGGTAATGCTCAGGGGTTGCTCCTGGCTCTACATTCATGAATCACTCCCTACGATGCTCAGGAGATTATGTGAGATGCCGAGGATCCAAACCAGGTCGCTTTGTGTAAGGCAAGCACTAACCCCACTGTACTATTTCTCCAGCCCAACATCAGAATCTTTGACGGTTCCGGTATACCCATGGCCTTAAAGAAGATTGAAATGTATAACAATGAAGTTCTTAGCTTTTTCTTATGCCATCTTTGACTGATCAAAAGTTTAAAGGTGAAAACCACAACGAAACACCATGTTTCATAAATTGTAGCACTGTAGCACTGTCCTCCTGTTGTTTATCGATTTGCTCGAGCAGGCCCAGTAACGTCTCCATTGTGAGATTTGCTGTTACTGTGTTTGGCATATCAAATATGTCATGGGTAGATTGCCAGACTCTGCCATGCGGGCGAGATACTCTTGGTAGCTTTCTGGGCTCTCCGAGAGGGGCGGAGGAATCGAACCCGGCTCAGCCGGGCCAGCCGCATGCAAGGTAAATACCCTACCACTGTGCTATAGCTCCAGCCCTTTCATAAATTATGTAGGAAAAATGAAAATGCTGATAAATGATGTCAGAAAGGTCATGGATAAGCAGACCTTGCAGTTGGAAAGTAAGTTGATTGAAAACCCTTTAGGAGAACAATTCAGGCATATCTACTACTATCCAAAGTGTACATTAACGGATTGAGCAAGTATGTCTCTAGTTCCTTCTCCAAAATATAAGAATGGCCTAGGTGCAAGGCTAGTTAGTGTTACCCAGTGTGTCCGTGAGCTGGAAATGGGGAACAGGGCAGTGTCAGACACCACGTGACCTTTTCAGATTCCCTTGGTTTGCCTCCAACTTCACCTGCAACCAAGGTGAGAAGTTCTGTGTGTATCAACAAAATCTCCCATTTCAAGCCACCTGCAGTGCCCTGCAGGGCAACCCTCAACCACTGAGAATGAGCAGTAGCACATACCATAGTCTGCTCAGGCTGTCATAACAAAATACCTCAGGCCACATGGCTTTCAAAACACATTTTCTCACAGGACTGGATGCTCAAAGGTTTGGTCAGTTCAGCTGTCAGAGAGGTTCTCTCTCTCGTCTTGCAGATGTCTGCCCTCTTGACAGATTCTCCTACAGCTTCTTCTCAACAAGTGTGCCTCAGGGAGTGAGAACAAGGGAGAATTCAGATTAATGGTGGTGGAAGGTGTAATGGTGGTGGGACTGGTGTCGAAATATTGAATGTAATCCATTTTTGTGAGCAACTTTATGAAAATTAAAACAAAAGAGAGAGCAAGAGGGGAGGGAAAGGAAGGGCGGAAAGACATAAAGTGTGTGTGTGTGTGTGTGTGTGTGTGTGTGAGAGAGAGAGAGAGAGAGAGAGAGAGAGAGAGAGAGAGAGAGAGAGAGATGCTCTGATGATCATGTCAGATTGGGGTCCACCCATACTTTTAACCTTACTTTCTTTGAAGTCCTATATCTAAATGCAACCCCATTTCAGGCTAGGGCTTCAACACTAGAATTCGGGGGCAGAGGAAATAAGGGGAAATGAAATTCAGTTCATCAGCACATTAAGCCCCAGTTTTTCTATCCCTCACAAGCACCTTTCCTACAGTTCCTCAAAAGGTTCCCCGGGGGGAATTGAGACCAGATGGCCATGAGATATAACATGCTCATTAATCTACACTTTCTGGTCTTTTCTTCCTTCCTATTTATGAAGCTTCCTGGACCCACCTCCCCAGTAAATGACCTATAAACTAAGACTTTGTCTCAGGGTCTACTTTTGGGAGAACTCAAATTGAAGACTACTTCAAGGAACCAGTGATTTGAAAAACTTAAGTTGTACCCAGAGAAATTCAGGTCTGCTCAGCCTGCTAACAGAAAAAAAAAATTGATCACAAAGGCAGACACTGACATTGCTGTTCATTTTACCTTTCATATCCAGGAAAAGAAACATAAAAATTGTAAGTATTTGAGATCTAATATAAATCACAATCATGATCACGATCATCCTGTTGTTCGTCGATTGCCTCAAGCAGGCCCCAGTAAGGTCTCCTTCATCCTAGCCCTGAGATTTTTAAAAAAGTGCCATATTCAAGGCTCTTTCAGGGTTAGGAGAATGAGACCCATCATTGTTACTGGTATTTGGCATATTGGGTACGCCCCGGGGAGTTTGCCAGACTCTGCCGTGTGGGCAGGTTACATTCAGTAGCCTGACAGTTTGTCCAAAGTAGGGATGAGATAATAAGATGTCACACGGCCGAGAATGCAGCTGCGTTTTTCTGGAAGCTAGGTTTTATAGTCTCTGGGTCATGGGGGTTGATGGGATTACACGGCGCCAGGGGGCCAGTTGGTGGGTGTGACCCCTGCCTACTGGAAGGTGGAGGATCTGGGTGGAGGATGCTTAGCTCCGATCTGAGCAGGCTTGGAGATCTCAGCCCCGGGACCCGCATGCCTTTGTTCCTCTGCCGGTACCTTCATTCGTGTGGAGAGTGGTCTCAGCATGGTGGTGGCTGGTTCTGGAGGTCTTCGACTGCCAGAGCCCTAGTCGGGGCAGGGAGGGAAACTCAACCCGCTCCCTTCCAAGGGGCCCTGGCGAGGACAGCCAGGCGCGGGGGCAGGAGACTCTCCACTCTCCACACGCATGAAGTACCGGCAGAGGAACAAAGGCATGCGGGTCCCGGGGCTGAGATCTCCAAGCCTGCTCGGGGCTGAGCATCCTCCACCCAGATCCTCCATATTCCAGTAGGCAGGGGTCACACCCACCAACTGGCCCCCTGGCGTCATGTAATCCCATCAATGGCCAAGACCCAGAGACTATAAAACCCAGCTCCCGGAAGAGAACAATATAAATAAGGGAATATTACTTTTGACATAAGTATTGTGATATCAAATTGGTTTTAAAATATGATGAGTCCAGTACAGTGGGCAGGATGCTTACCTTGCATATGTGCACTTGGGTTCAATCCCTGACACTACATATGGTCCCCCTGAGCCCTGTCAAGGGTGATCTCTAAGCATACAGCCTTGAGCACTGATAGGTGTGGCCCCCAAGCCAAAACAATAAATTATGATGATATTTAACTTTATCAGTTCACAGTCACGATCACGACCATGCTGTTGTTCGTCCATTGCCTCGAGCAGGCCCCAGTAACGTCTCCTTCGTCCTAGACCTGAGATTTTTTCAAAAGTGCCATATTCAAGGCTCTTTCATGGTTAGGAGAATGAGACCCATCATTGTTACTGGAATTTGGCATATTGGGTACGCCACGGGGAGTTTGCCAGACTCTGCCGTGTGGGCAGGTTACATTTGGTAGCCTGCCAGTTTGTCCAAAGTAAGAATGGGATAATAAGATGCCTAGCTTCTGTGAGCTGGGTTTTATAGTCTCTGAGTCTTGGCCGTTGATGGGATTACACGGCGCCAGGGGGCCAATTGGTGGGTGTGACCCCTGCCTACTGGAATTTGGAGGTTCTGGGTGGAGGATGCTCAGCCCTGATCCGAGCAGGCTTGGAGATCTCAGTCCCGAGACCCGCATGCCTTTGTTCCTCTGCCGGTACCTTCATGCATGTGGAGGGTGGTCTCAGCATGGTGGTGGCTGGTTCTGGAGGTCTTCGGCTGCCGGAGCCCTGGTCGGGGCGGGGAGGGAAACTCAACTCCCTCCCCTCCAAGGGGCCCCGGCGAGGACAGCCAGGCGCAGGAGCAGGAGACTCTGCATTGTTCTCTTCCAGGAGCTGGGTTTTATAGTCTCTGAGTCTTGGCCGTTGATGGGATTACTTTATCAGAAGTTCATATTTATAGCAAGAGGGTGGGCCACACCTAGTAATGCTCAGGGGACCATGTGCAGTGCCAAAGATCAAACTGGGGTCAGCTTCATGCAATGCCGGTGACTTAACCCCTATAATATTTCTCCAGCTATCCAGTTTTTAAACTCTATTTCCTCATCTATAAATTATGACCGAAGTTGTTGAGATGAAAATAAATATCATCTTTTCAGTGTGTTCCCTGATCAGATTGCATGATTGAAGAGGAATGAAACTCTCCAGCCCATCTCACTTTTTTTTTTTTTTGCAGTGTGCTCGTTACCATTCTTCATCAAAAGAAGCCTAGTTCTCCTCCCTGTGAATCTGGGTGGTCTGTGACTACTTTGATTGAGGACCTACACAGTAAAGGACTGTGGCATTGGAGGTTGGTCTTGCCTTGTTTGCAGGAACAGACACTCTTGGTGTCCTGTGTCCCCATGGATGAAGTTTCTCAGCCTGTGCATGAAGCATACAGTAAGGCCAGCTGTAAGCCCTCCCTTGGGCAATCTTGCTCCTTAAGTCATCCTAGCCTGAGTTAGTCAGAAGAGCAAACTCCAGATGCATCCACTCGTCACTATTAAGTCATCACTCGTTTGATGTCTTCCTGGTAGAAGTCCACTACAGAGCAGGCACAGCTCACTTCCGTGCTCTCTGAAATCCTGAGCCATAATACCTGCAAGCAGAATCAAAGGGTAGTTTTCAATTGCTATACATTTTTTTAAAATGTGCCCTTAATGCCCAATAGCAATTGCTGCAAGATAGAACACAGATTATTTGTTATGCACTGGGGGCATAACTTAGAAGACTGGAGTAGAAGCCTTGTACGTGCCATACTCTGAGTGACATGTGAAGAAGAACAAATTTAAAATGAACAATAGCAAGTATTTCAGCATCTATCTGCTGCAAATAGAAAGGCAGGAAGCAGGGCTAGATGGCCCTGGCAAAGCTGTATCAGCACATAGCCTCCAAAGTTCATGGTTGGCCAAGAAAGAATGAACTACTCAGGCCCAACATGTCACAATTCATTGGAAAACAGTTCCCAGGATTGCCATCACCAATAGCATGATTCACTTGAGTAAAGGGAAAAACCCAGTTTCGTTTTATCCAGAGATTTAGAGTGTTGAGGTGCAAAGGTTCATCATGGTAAGAAAAGGAAAGGGGTGTGACTATAAGATTAAACTGAAAATAAAGAGCACTATAGGCTATTCAGTAACCAAGGGAACATGCTATATTCAGTCTCCTTAGTTACTGTTGGTTTTTAAGCTAAGCAAAACCACTAGATGAGAGAAGGGAGCAGGAAGATGGAAGATATTTCTAGATCTAGATCATGTAGAGTCTTGACATTCCCAAGGTATTTCCCAGAAGGAAACCATTCCATGAAAATGGGGGTAATTCAGAAGACTTTCATAGACCACTTAAAAAGATGAGGGCAAGTCAAGGAAAACCAAAATGAGATAGCAAGATCGGGGAGTCATTCATATCCCTCAGCCCAAAGGGTGAGTAGATAATCTCAACTATAGTTACAGAAAGTTACAGCCTCTTAATTGAATCTCTGACTTTGAAAAAAAAGGATGAAGCATGAACGCAACTAGCTGGAAGAAACCCAGAAAAATTATTCTAAATTCTTGCTCTTTTTCTACCTTTCCTGTGGGGTACCAGGGGGAGTTGTAGAGGCACATGTGGTGGTGTGAGCATTAACTTCTGGCTAGACACTCAAGGATCACTTCTGGCAGGACTTGGGAGATCATATGTGGTACGAGAGGTTGATTCTGTGTGTAAGACAAGTGTTTTACCTGCTCTAATTCTTTCTGACCCCTCATGTCTCATGTTTTTGTTGATTCCAGAGGAAGCAGACCCAACAAAAAAAAAGCCCATAAACTTCAAGCTTCCAGAAGAGAATGAAGAAAGGTGGAGATCAGAGACTGGATCTGGAGGAACAAATATAGGGCACCCAGTATCTCATGTCATTTGCATGTTTAGAAGGAGGACAGTGAGCAGCTTTGGATAGTAGGGAATAGGTCTGGCAATTCAGTTGTTCTGGATACTCTTCCACCATAGAACCAGCAGTATCTGCTGGAAATGAGGTATAACTGACTGGCATCATGAGACAAGGCTGAAAAAAATCTATGCCTCAGTTGCTTTCCAATAGACAAAGCTAGGGCACATAATTGGCTTTATATCACTCATTCATTAGGTCATTCATCTCTCTGGGATATCTTAAGCTCAGCATAACTGGATATATTAAGTGAGATATTTCTTAGTTGGGGGACAATCCCTTGATGTGTCACTATGACCCCCCAGCAATGCCTCTAAGCCTTCCCCAATTTCTCCTGGGACCAAAATTAGCTTTGGTGAAGAATTACTCATTGAAGAAGTAGTTAAGAAGAAATTCTCATCACACACAGATGCAGCTTCGCTTCTCACCTCCTGTGGCAGACTGTGCCAATGGGCTGTGCTTCTTTCTCAAACTCTATAGTCTACTGAAGGAGGTCAGTTTTTAATCATGTATATAAGTGCTCACTTAAAAATAAGTTATGTTTAGTAGACAATCTCGATAACTTTTTTTTTTTTTTGCTTTTTGGGTCACACCCAGAGATGCACAGGGGTTCCTCCTGTCTCTGCATTCAGGAATTACTCCTGACTGTGCTCAGGGGACCATATGGGATGCTGGGAATCGAACCCAGGTCAGCTGTGTGCAAGGCAAATGCCCTACTGGCTTTGCTATCACTCCAGCCCCTCGATGACCTTTTAAAGTAGGTGCCAGTTTCCAAATAGAATCCATAGACATGAAAATATCAGGTTGTTAGTGGCTTTAAGTTTTTTTTTTCTTTTTGAGTCACACCCAGCGATGCACAAGGTTTACTTCTGGTTCATGCACTCAGGAATTACTCCTGGCCATACTCGGGGGACCATATGGGATGTCAGGAATTGAACCCGGGTCGGGCCGTGTGCAAACGCCCTACCCGCTGTGCTATCACTCCAGGCCCAGGCTTTAGTTTTTTGAGCGATAGCACAGCGGTAGGGCGTTTGCCTTGCATGCAGCCAACATGGCCGACCTGAGTTCGATTCCTCTGCCCCTCTCGGAGAGCCCAGCAAGCTACCGAGAGTATCTCGCCCGCACGGCGGAGCCTGGCAAGTTCCCCGTGATGTATTCGATATGCCAAACACAGTAACAACAAAGTCTCCAATGGAGATGTTACTGGGCCCGCTCGAGCAAATCGATGAACAACGGAAGGGCCTTTACTTTACTTTACTTATTAGTGAAACACCATGAGGTACAGTTGTAAAGGTACAAATTTTTGTGCTTAGGTTTCAGTTATACAATGATTGGGTACCCATCCCTCCACCAGTGCCTATTCTCCACCTCCAGTGCTCCCACTATCCCTCCCACCCTCAAGCTTTAGTTTTTTAAAGCTTAGGTTTTCTCATCTTCAATTCCCAAATACCACAAATCTGGAAGCTGTAAATTAAATAACATCTCTAAAAATCTTAAGTTATTGTGGTGTGTTTCATCACCTCTCTTATCAACTCATTTGAATGAGCAAAGGGATGGAAGAAGAGAGAATCCTGTAAAAGAAAAGAAACTGTTTATCCCATTTGAGAAGGTAAGGATGATGAGCTTTTTAATTTGCTTCAAGCACTACACCACCACCAACAACAATTACCATCTTATTTGTTCATAATTCTGTTGATCAAATGACATTTTGTCTGTTGGTACCATACAGTCTAGAGTTGGATGGACTTGTATAGTCATTCTCAATTGTTTGGTCGTTGGTAGGCTGATTGGCTAAGGGATGAGGTAGTAGAAACCTGTAATTCACTCACATGTCTGGCACCTGGTTTCATTTTCATGGGGGTGATAGAATTACTCAGCCACATGCCTTTCATTGTCCAATAGGCTAATCCCATGATCTGGGATTGATCATGTGATGGCAGAAAACTCGGTAGCCCCTAAAATAAATCCCTGGGTAATTTTTTCTCAAACCTCTGCTTGCAACTTATTTGCTACTAACTAAACAAAGCAAGTCTAAAGATAAATGCTCAATAAATGCTCAATTCTAAAGATGGTGACAGGTAAAGATAAAGATATGATGAATAATAAAATATATGTAACGATGTATTAAACCTTCCTTGTTTGCCTCGGATTTTCACACGAAGTTAGCCATATCTTGGTCTTTGCATATTTCTGGTATGAATGTTGTTCCGGGTTTTTTTTTTTTCAGAAGGCCTGGCAACTTAAAAACATTCTCGCCGGAAAATATGATACTTACCAGATCCCGCTTTCTGCTAGTCATAAATGTGTCCTTTCCAAGAATGAGATCTTCATCACAGCACGTTCTAATGGACTTTGAGTAAAAATTAAATATAAATGACCAGAGTTATTGTTTTTATTGATTAATGACTATGATTCTAGAACTAAGACCAAATCAGTCAAATTAGTAGAAATACGTCTTCTTTAGGCAAATTTATTTTAGAATTCTTAATAAATTTATTTATATTTGGCAGTGCCAGGGAACAAATTAAGTGGTTCATATAAATGAACCATGAGTTATCACAGCTACACCCATATTCCTGAGGGCACACATACGTGCATACACACACATACACACATACACATATGTGGTTTGCGGGTTTTTTTTTTTTTACTATACCTTGTGGTGCTAAGAGCTATCTCCCAGCTCCACATTATCTGCTGTACTATTTTTCCAGCCCCGAGGGCACTTGTTTTTAATAAAAAGGATATAAACTTTCAAAAGCCTCATTATGAAATAACTGTGAACTCTGGAGTCAGAGCTCAAGGTTTCAATCCTGGCATTACCAACCATCATGATCTTGGGTTACTAAATTCTCTGTGTTTCTGTAGTCTTGCCTTTAAAATGGGAAGCAGGGGCCAAAGAGATAGTACAATGGGCAAGGTGTGCTCCTGGGAACAGAGCCAGGAGTAAGCCCTGAGCATCCAATTTACCTAAAATAAAATAAAGTAAAATGGGAAGCAGCAATAAATCTTGTTTACTCCTTATAACTTTTGTAAGGGGAGTATGTTAATACTTCTGAAGTTCTGACTTCCACTTAGGATGGAATCAGTGAGATACTGTGAAGAATTTTTAAAGGTATCAGTATATCTTTAAGATGATGATTTATCTCTTGCCTTCATCAAAAAGGTCATTAGATTTTTCTTAATGATTAGCAGCAGCAGCATGGGGACAAGAGGGTAGTAAAGCAATACTGAGCTTATTTGAAAATCCCTACCCATCATCTAAGAGTGTAGGTAAGAGGCAGACCTTGTCAATACTGAGTAGATAAAGTGAGGATTTTAATTTCCTGTGCTTTTCTCAGTTTACTTTTTCCACAAGTTGTGGGCTGGAGCGATAGCACAGGGAATAGGGCATTTGCCTTGCATGGAGCCAACATGGCCAACCCGAGTTTGATTCCTCTGCCCCTCTCGGAGAGCCCGTCTCACCCCCACAGCAAAGACTGGCAAGATACCTGTGATGTATTCGATATGCCAAACACAGTAACAAGTCTCACAATGTTACTGGGCCCGCTTGAACAAATCGAGGAACAACGGGAGGACAGTGACAAGTTGTGGTGTTATTTATTTATTTATTTTTTTGGTCACACCCATTGTTGCACAGGGGTTAATCCTGGTTCACACACTCAGGAATTACTCCTGGTGGTGCTTGGGACCATATGGGATGCTGGGAATCGAACCTCGGTTGGCTGCATGCAAGGAAAACACCCTACCTGCTGTGCTATCGCTCCAGCCCCACAAGTTGTGTTTTTTAAGGTGAAGTCACGTATTGGTAATAAAGTGTTATGACCATCATATCCTGCAGTCATTGAGATCCACACGTTGACTTTCTTGATTATCTATCAAAAATGCAATGGCATTCAAAAGGCTAGTATCCCATACAACGATTTAAGAGACATTAACTGTTTAAGAGATATTGTCGGTTTCCTCCTGCACATTCTTTAAAAGAATGTCAAGGAACACCAGGTCCTGTTAAATGACTATCCAGGCGACCGAGCAAATTCCTTGGAGTGAGCAATGAAGCATGTAATTAAATCATACAGAGTTTATTTTTAAGTTGATAAATCACTCAGCCACTCCACCCTAAATGCCCATCTCAACCATCAACTCTGCTATCATCCCTCTACAGAGCCAACACAAATATTTGTTGAATGAAAATCTTCCTCCATATAACTGACGTCACAAAACACGGGAGCAGGAAAGAATTTCATCCTGAACTCTGAGGCTACAGTTACTGTTTGGAGAGTGGCAGGGGCAAGAAGGGTTAGTTAGTCCGGCAAAATATATGAGAAATCTAGCTTAGGAAATCTCCTTGACACTAGATCTATAATCACAGACATTGTAAGGTTGAGAAAACCCTGAAGAAGTGAAAATAAAAATTTTCTTTTACTACTGAGTGGATATAATAACTGGAAACCTCACTTTTAACCTGTATTATCTGGTCTTCTACCTCTTTCTTCATAGTCCCCCCTCTAACCACCACCATCACCCTACCCCTGCATGTGCCAACACAAGTGGGGAGGGGTACCCTCTTGCTTTGCTGTTTTATTCGTCACATTTTACAGAAATAAAATTTCGGGCAAAAACTAAGTCTGTTCTCTAAACAGCAATTGTTTCTAGGTCCTGTGACCAAGATTTTATGAAATCTCTTGAGCACTGAGCTCTGTCTACATGAATTGCTTAGAAAAGATGAATTGTGCTATAGAAAGATGGAAAGGTCAGCTGTGGTTTAGATGAATGGGGTTGGGACATCAATATTCTGAAAAATAGGCTGGGGGAAAAATCAGTCTGTTTCAGGCATCTCATCAAGATTATTGGATTTGTTGGTAAGAATGCTTGTGTCCTACATTTTTATCCACCCGAGTATTCCTATTACACTCATTGTAACATAAACACACCCCAAACTTAGTAACATAAACGACAACCACATTATTATGAATGCTATGGGCCAGAAATTCAGAGAGGGTACAGGAAGTGCATCTTGTGCCTACTCTCCACTACCTGCAGCCTCATGAGGGAAAATTTCAAACAATAGGGAGTGACTTGGTAGCTGAGCCTGACATCACTGAGGGTTTGCTTACTTGCAATTCTGGTCATACTGGCTGGCTGTTTGCTGGGAGCACAGTGGGTCTGCTGGCTGTGGCAGAGAACATGGCTTCCCTTTGCCTCTGCTCGGGATTCCTTACAGCTAAGTGGCTGGGTTGTAAGAGAGAATACCCAAAGAACATTTTTGGGCTGTTCTATCTTTCAGGAGTTTGCTTGTACTTACAATGTCAAGTACACCATAGTCACCAGCCCACCCTTATTAAAGGGAAGAAACACAGGGGGAGCCAGTCAATTTCATTCATAGGAAAGGGGAAGGATAATACTATTGTGGTGCTCTTTGGAAATTACGGGAGGCCACATTTGTCATAAAATACATGTTCCCCCACACCATATAATATTAAAGAGGATTAAAATATCTCTAACCTTTCATTCTATTTGTTCAGTTTGAACAAACTGATAGCCTTTCACGCTAGACTGCTGAAGGGGGAAGAAGCCTTTTGCTTATTAATACAGAGTCAAGCTAGAGGGATATGGGTAGGAGAGAGACATATAGACAGAGATTACAAAGGAGAGGAAGGAGGAAGAGAGAGAAAAAGAGAGTAGAGGGGGAAGGAGGAAATAATAAATAGAGAAGAGAGGATAAGGAGCAAAAGATGGGCCTGAAAAATTAGACAAGAAAAATAATTTCTTGTTCTAGTTCTTTCACTTCTGAAAGCCCTTATACACCCTTAGACCCAGACCTGGGTCTCTGAATTTTGCCTAGATGTTATAAATCCCCCCTTCTCACAAGCTAGGTCTAGGAATCAGTAATATGCTGAGTCAATTAATCCAGAAAAGTACCACTGACCCTTTCAGTAAGCCAGAAAGTTCTATTCTACCTCACTCTTCAGAGAATTCCTTCTCCAGCACTAAAAGCACCGTAATTGTTCATCTTCCCACAGATGAATGAACAAGTCTTTGACTGCCCTCCAGCATTCACAGAACCTACCCTGAAGACTTGACTGGCACATAAAGCAAAATGTTCTGTGATTCAAGATAATCAAGAATGGAATAATTTGTTCCCTAATTATTCCAGCTGGAGTACTTCAAGCTTACCCAGCTACCAGGATCTAGAGATAGGAGGCAGAAGAAAGGTGTCAGAAAAAGTCAAACGTGTGAGCAGAAACAGACTGACTCTAACCCTGCAAGCTCCCCAGTGTCTATGTGCTGCCCGTCAACCTCTGAATCCTCAATGTATGCTATTGAATCACCCAAAGAGGCAGCTCACCATATGATTATTATTGAGAGTAGGCAGACCAAAGAGCAGCCTCTCTTTTTGAACCAGGTTGCCATAATTCATAAATTCTCATGACTGAGTTGTACTTATTGGTTTCTACTTTAGTAACTGCAGTTACTAAAGCTCAGTAGTAGCTTTAGCAACTAAAACAAGTCTATACTACACAACTGTTGAAACAGACTAGAACATAATCACTATTCACTGGGCTCTGCCACTCTCAGTGGGTCACAAGGAGCTTGGCGACTGCAGGTGTGGTTGCCAAGCTCATGTCAAACCTCCTTAGAGGCCCTTTTACACAGATCTTGTCCACTGAGGTATCATCACTTTCCAGAAAGGTTTAAAATGAAGTATAAAAATCCACTTCCTCTTCTTGAGTGTGGTCAAGGTGGGGAATTCAAAAGATAAAAGGGAGAAAGACCTAGTCTCTTTCCTTCCCTGAGACTATTAATGTAATGCCACTGATGTACCAGCCCTTCTCAACAAAGGCCTATGGGGAATGTCTTCATTCATTATATCTCCATCAAAGAAACCCAGGAGACTGTTCTAGCTCATGATGTTAAAGCGAACAGCAGAAAGATTCTTCTGGATGCTTCCCCTCCCCCCCCCTTTTTTTCGTGATCAGAGAGGATATGAGAAAGGAAATGGAGAAAAAAACATTAAAAACCTGGAGTTATAGTGGAATTTTATTCATTCATCTATTGAAAGAGCCATCTCTGAAGTATCTCCCTAAGAACAGAGAATACAAAAATAAAACAAATCAAGAAACCCAATATTATTTTATAAAAGTTAAAAATTAAAGGGTCAGAGAGATAGTATAGGGGTTAAGGTATTTTCCTTCCATGGAGTGGACCAGATTCAATGTTCAGAACCTCATACAGTTCCCCAAGCACTGCTAGGAATGATCCCTGAACACAGTGCCAGATCTAAGCGCTGTACACCAACTCATTCCCAACCTAAGTTAAAGGTGTGACTCACCTGCTATCCAAGTCAAAAATTGGAAAGAAGAAAAGAACTCAAATCATTATTTCAAGATAAAGCTTTTAAATTAACAGTGATTTTGTTTTCTGAGAGACTTTTGGGAATATATGGAGACATTTTTGTCATCTAGTGAGTAGAGGCCAGGGTTGTGATGAAACAGTCCATAAAACACTGAGATATTCCACAGTCAAAAAATGACCTGGTCCAATGTCAACGGAGAAGTGGTGTACAAAGGTAGTGGTTCTTAAACATTGGGCACAGGCAATATCATCATAATCTGGGAACCCGTTAGAAATTCAGATTCTTAGGCCTGGCTCTACCACTACGGAATCATAAACACTGGGGGTAGAAGCCAGTGTTCTGTATTTTAATGAGATCACAGTCACGGTCCTCCCGTTGTTCATCGATTTGCTGAAGTGGGCCCAGTAACGTCTCCATCATGAGACTTCTTGTTACTGTGTTTGGCACATTGAATACGTCACGGGGAGCTTGCCAGGCTCTGCCGTGCGGGCGAGATAATCTCAGTAGCTTGCCGGGCTCTCCGAGAGGGGCAGAGGAATCGAACTCAGGTCGGCCATGTTGGCTGCGTGCAAGGCAAACGCCCTACCGCTGACTTTCAGGAATTGTGGTACATATTAATGCTTATGTGACGCACATTATTCAGAACCATAGTATGAAGAAATGAAGGAATTTATCATTATAAATGATAGAAATGCTGTACTATAGAGACTTAAAAAGCAGCTTGCCCACATATTGGTAGTATCAATATGATCAGAGAAAATTTCAGATTATTAGAAATAAAAATTCTTGAGTCTTACCCTAGATCTACTGATTCATGAGAGAGTTGTAGGGATCAGATCAAGAAAACCATTGGGATCATCCTAAGTAATTAAGACCTTCCACAATGGAAAACAGGGAATCACTGAGTAACTCTAAGTTGGGCAATAAGCAAAATTTGTTTGGGAACTGGATAAATAGTACAGGTTTAAGGCCCTTTTCTTGCATGTGACCAAGCCTATTTGATCCCCAGCATCACCAGGAGTGACCCCTGAGTGCAGATCTCATACTAAACCCTGATCTCTTCTGGGCTTGGCCTCCAAACCAAAATAAAATCCAGTGGCTGCAGAGATAGCACAGCAGATAGGACGTTTGCCTTGCATGCGGCCGACCCGGGTTCGATTCCCAGCATCCCATATGATCCCCTGAGCACCGCCAGGAGTAACTCCTGAGTGCAGAGCCAGGAGTAACCCCTATGCATCGCCGGGTGTCACCCCAAAAATAAATAAATAAATAAAATCTAAAATAGAATTTGATTGGATAAAAGATAAAAGGGAGGGAAGTCCATTGGACAGTTATTGATGTTGCTCTATGGTGCTGTTTGGTGATTTGAACTAAAGTGACAGTAGCAATAGAATGAAAGAACCACTGAGAAAATGTTAGGAAATGTATGAGATGTGAAGACTGATCAGATTAGGGGATAATGGTGGAATTGTTTAGTGAAAGCAACAAAAAATTTGTACTAAGAATGGTTTAAAGAAAGAATTAATTTTTCTTCCAGGACAAGATGACTAGACCAAAGCAAATTATCCCTATGGTTAAGTGATCTAGCAATATCAAAGTTGGTATTTTTTTTAATTCTCTTGGCCTTTCATAATATTTATTCTTCAAATCACCAAATGATGGCTGCAGCTTCAGATGTCTTGACTATGCTTAGAAGATGAAGGAGAAAAATAAGAAGACAGGTGGAGGCAGGGGGAAAGAAAGATAATATAGCAGGTAAGGCACTTGTTTCGCATGTATCTGACCTGGATTCAGTCCCCAACATCCCATAAAGTCCCTCAAATTCTGCCAGAAGTGATCCCTGAACGTAGCTGTATGTGGCCCCCAAGCCCCTCAAAATAAGATGAATTCTTTCTCGGGTGGAAGAGGGATAAATACAAAGATTCACCCTTAGCATAGCAGGAACATAGCAAACACTATGGGGAAGAAGTTTCGTAGCTCACAGTGCTCAGTGAGTGAAAATAACGTGGGAGGCTCCACCAGTACCAATCAGTTCTGTGAACTCTCAAATAATGACTTTCGTGACACCCTGTTGACGATATTTAATGCACTCAAAGGAATGATGGTAGAGGTAGTCAGCAAAGCAGAAGAAAATGTGAGTGAAAATGAGAAAACTACAATCAGAAGTAGCAGAAATTTTATATACATATATGCATATATTTAGTTATATTATTCAATATTTTTTCATGTGGGATATAAAGAAACAAAGTAGGGAAATAATAAATGCCTCAAAACTAAGAACTGGTGTCAGGAGAGGGGGTTCGTGAGGTTGAAAAAATATTGAAAGCAACAAGAAAAAAAAAGAAATTTACATACAAAGAAAAGCCCATAAGATTTACAGCTAACTGGTAGAACACAGTTTTTATATAAAAATCTCAATAGGTGGTCTGGACATCAGAATAGTAGCAACTCAAGAAGAAATTGATAGGTAAGCTCCAAAATGAGATGCAGGAAGTCTAGAAAACAACTAAAGATGCGTGTGTGTGTGTGTGTGTGTGTGTGTGTGTGTGTGTAGGGGGAGGAAATCTGAAAAAAATATGAATAGCATTTCAGAACTATGGGATAGGTTTAAGGAATAATATAAAAATCATTAGAGGGACTGGAGTGATAGTACAGTAGGTGGAGCATTTGCCTTGCATGAGGCCGACCCGGGTTGGATTCTCAGCATCCCATATGGTCCCCCTGAGCACCGCCAGGAATAATTCCTGAGGGCAGATCCAGGAGTAACCCCTGGGTGTGACACAAAAAGAAAAAAAAAATTATTAGATTCTCCGAGAAACAAAGAAAGCAAATTCAGTGAAGAAATACTAGTTAAAGAAATCACTGGTAAACATTTCTTAGAGTTGACGAGCACAGGCACTGAGATCCAAGAGGCCTGAAGGGTCCCAGCAAAAGCAGCCCAGAATAGAAAACTCCAAGACACATTCTAATAAGAATTACAAAAGCCAAAAATAGAGACAGAATATTGAAGGCAGCAGGAGGGAAAAAAAGGAATTTACATACTAAGAAAGCCCCTAATTTACAATTTACAGCTGACTGGTAGAACATAGTTGTGGTTTTTTTTTTTTCTTTTTGGGTTACATCCGGTGATGCTCAGGGGTTCCTCCTGGCTTTGCACTCAGGAATTACTCCTGGCGGTGCTCAGGGGACCATATGGGATACTGGGAATCGAACCTGGGTCGGCCATGCTAACACCCTACCAGCCGTACTATCGCTTCAGCCCTTCCCCTACTTTGTTTCTTTATATTCCACATGAGAGGAACATTCTGTGTCCATCCCTCTCCTTCTGACTAACTTCAGTCAGTTTGATACTCTCCAGATCCATCTATGTATAAAGGATTTTCTTTAAAAGACAAACTTAGCACTTTTTCCACTGAGTATGGCATTAACTTGTGTGCTAATGTTTGCCCTCTATTAGATTAAGGACAATAGGACAACCTGTTTATTCCTAGCTCACTAGGTAAGGTAAAGGTAAAGGCCCTCCCGTTGATCGTCGATTTGCTCGAGCGGGCCCAGTAACGTCTCCATTGGAGACTTTGTTGTTACTGTGTCTGGCATATCGAATACTCTCGGTAACTTGCCGGGCTCTCCGAGAGGGGCGGAGGAATCGAACTCGGGTCAGCCATGTTGGCCGCTTGTAAGGCGAACGCCCAAACTTTTTCAATAATGAACTACTGTTTCATTTATGTTGTATATTGTATATCTATTCAGATGATTTTTTTTACACCGGTAGTAATTTTTTTATTATGATCTTTTACTTATTAATGGAGATACTTAAGTATTTTACATAATCAAATATTTTCTAACATAAAGCCAATATTCCCTTTTTAGGATAAAATACATTTATAATTTTATAGGCCTAATCAGTTTTTTCCTTAAAAGTTTCTTTATTCTCAGCTGAGATCAGCACCAGGAGGATTACTCCATAGCTTAGAGGCCAGCAGGGCATTCTAGGGGAAAGGGCAGCTCAGATAGAGAAGGGAGCACCAAATAAAGGGTGTTTGGAGGATCCTCCCAGGAGGGGAGATGCATGTTGAAAGTAGACTATGGACTGAACATATTTGCCACTCAAAGCCTCTTTTGCAGACCACAACACCCAAAAGGAGAGAGAGAACACAAGGGATTGCCCTGCCACAGAGGCAGGCTGGGATGGGAGGGATGGGGGTGGGAGGGATATTATCCATGGTGGTGGAAAATGGGCACTGGTGGAGGGATGGGTATCTGATCATTGTATAATCAAACCCAAGCACAAAAAATTGTAAATCTACAACTGTACCTCATGGTGTTTCACTAATAATAATAATAATAAAGTTTCTTTATTCTCTCCTTATTATTACTAAATTATTCAAGATACTGTCACTGTCCTCCCATTGTTCATCAATTTGCTCGAGCGGGCCCAGTAACGTCTCCATTTTGAGACTTCATGATACTATTTTTAAAAAAATTGTATGCATATAAAAATATAAAGATAAACAGATTTGGGGAAAAAATTTCAACTTTTCAAGTCTATGGAATTTCACAAGTTTAACTTTATTCATCTATATGCGTATAAGTGACACCACCTTCACGATAAAATTTTTAAAAACACTTCTAGATATCTTCTTATTGGCAAGTCACTTGACCACTTACAGCTCCAGAGTAGTTGTCAGAAATGTTTACTATAGATGTTTTCATAGTAGAGGAGAGGCTGGGAATTGAGATTAAGCCCTCCAATCTACTGCTTCAGAAATAAGGAACTGAATGGCTGCAGTGACTGAGGAGGCACCAATGTCATTCCCCAGAAAGTCACAGGAAGATGTAGGCTTGGAATGGAAAAAACACAGGGGTAGGTTTTCTACTCTAGTAATCTCTCCCAGTACTGTTGATGACTCTTTGCTGCATAATTCTTGCCTTTGTCTCCATAAAGTCGAATTTATTTTTCCACCCTCTGAATCAGGATTTGCTTTAGCCAATTGGGTAACAGCAAGAATGACTCAAACAATGCTCAGATAAGTACTTGCACATTAGGGCTTGCTTTCTTTCAGTCAGAGTTGGAATACTTGTGTATGAGCCTGGTGAGGAGCTAAAATATCCCAGCGAGGTACCACCACCAACCACCATAGATGTAACTGAGGCCTGTTTAAACAAGTGACTCCATACTGAACCACCAATTACTGAAGCTATCTAACTCTAGTGAGATGGGCACACCTGATGAATTGCTCTCCTGAGAATTGTGGGCAAATCAAGATCCTGATGGAAATGTTCAGCTGACATTTTGCTCTGGAGCTAGAAATAACCTTGGGAGTTATTAGCATATAAGAAGTATCTAAAGTTATGAAAAAGGATAATATTGCCACAGGGCTATCTCAGGAGTACCAATGAGAGGGCAAAAGTAAAATGGAAAAGGAACAAGTAAAAAAATCTCAAAAAAGGCCATGCGAATTTCCAGGAAAAGAAAGGTCTAAGTGTCATGCATCAAGGAAGTGTAAGGAAAGATAAAGATAGAAAAGAGAACATAGAATTTGGCAACATGTCTTCAGGGATCTTGGTCACAGCAGTTTCAGTAGACAATAGAGACCAGAGGTCAGACTGAAATAGAACCACAAAGAATGGAAGAGTAGTAGGAATAGGGGAGGGGGGGAGTAGAACACTTTTTCTTGGAATTTGGCTTGTGTAGGGAGAAGAACAGGAAAGTCTCTAGATGAAAGTAGAGTCAAGGGAGATCTGAGGCTTTTTTATTCTTTTAAGGCAGGGAAGACTTGAACATATTTAGAAAGCATTGGGATGAAGATGTGAAGTGTCATGCTCACCATTTCAGGCTTAGCTCCTGACAAGTGAACTTTACTTAACCAGGAGAAGGGGTATCAGACAACAGAGATAGGAAGAAAAGAACCCCCAACATGAAAAAGAGTGGCGGGGTGAATGAAAGAGAGAAGGCTATACATTGGGGGATGAGAAGCTGAGGATCCCTTGTTGAAAAGGATCCATTTCCTCTGGGTTATTGAAGGAGCTTAGAGAAGCAGCAAGACAGTCTTAGACTCACAATAAAGGTTTGGAACAGTCTCCACTTCTATGGGAGAGGAAGAGGAAGCTCTGGGCTCCAGTTCAGGATGACCCAGGATGTCTACCAGGGGCCACCACGCAGCTGTGTAGCATTTAGTAGTGCCACAAGTGAGTTAGACATGTAAACACTATCCCAAGGGCTCCCGATTTCATTCTTGCAGCACAAACCCCTGTTTTTAGTTTTCTGATCATATTCAGAGGCAGAGTCTGTTACTTGTCTCCCATCATTCACTATCTCTACATTTAAAAAAAATGTTGGGTCACACCCGGCAATGCACAGGGGTTACTCCTGGCTCTGCACTCAGGAATTACTCCTGGTGGTGCTCAGGGGGCCTTATGGGATGCTGGGAATCGAACCTGGGTTGACCGCATGCAAGGCAAACACCCTACGCGCTATGCTATTGCTCCAGCCCCTATATCTACATTTTTAACTGAGCATATTTTGATCAAATATTACATTTTCGTAATAATTGCAACTAATTGTATCCATGAAACCAGTTCTGACCAAGTTCTGTGCAAACTGCCAGAAGTTGACTGTAAAAGACTAGGCACAACCAACTTTCTTTTTATCTCTCTCTTGCTAGAATGCAGATATAATGACTTGAACCTAAACTACTATTTCAGATCATGATGGAGAAGTTCCATGTTTCCGTGGCAAAGCAACAGGAAATTTAAATCTCTGGTAGTCATGCAACCAGCTATTTGCTTTGTACCAACTGTCTCTGGACATCAATTTTATGAGGCAAAACCTTTTATCATGAGTTCCAGCAACTTGATATAATACTCATTCCAGTTGTCTCTGTCTTCCTCTGTCTTAGCTTCCTTCAAGGTATTTATTTACTTATTTATTATATAATAAATAAGTTATTCATTATTTATTACAGTGGCCCCAATAGGGCCACTCCTGGCTCTGTGCTTAGGGACCTCTTCCAGTAGTGCTCAGGAACTGTATGTAGTACTGGGAATTGAACTGGGATCAGCTGCATACAAGACAAATGCCTTAACCCCTCTACTTTCTCTCCAGCCCCCAAGGTTTGTTTTAAAGACCTCCTTCATGTTTCAAAATGACATCAGCTCTACTGTTGAAAATCTCTGACCAAATATGATCATATTTGGGCATTTCTGTTTATGTTTAGCTTCTGATTACCTTGAACTATCTATCTGACTCTCCTACTATTTTTCGAATTCCATTATGATCCTGATGTTCTTAAAAGTCAGGCCACCAAATGCTGTACTCTAATTAATTTTTCAGTATTTATGAAGACTTATTAAGTATCTTCAATGTGCTTTGAAGTGATAAACACCATGGAGATGCAAAAAATCATTATTACCTGGGAGTACTTCATCAAAAATTTAAAAATTAAAAATTTAACAGTGGAAGGGATGAATGTGAAAGCAAATACCATGATAAAAATTAAAGTGAGGGGCCAGAAAGATAGTATAGCAGGTAGGGTGCTTGCCTTGCATACAACTGGCCTGGATTTGATCCCCGGTACCACTTATGATCCCCCAAGCTCTGCTAGGAGTGATCCCTAAGCTCAAAGGCAAGAGTAAGCCCTGAGCACACCCAGGTATGGCCACCAAACAAAATAAAACAAAAAAATGAGGCAGATACGTTTTGCAAATTATGGGGATGCATACAATATTCCAAATGATTTCTTGAACTCACTAGAGCATTTTAGAAGATTAAAATTAGAAGTTGTAAGCCAGAGAGATAGTATAGCAGGTAAGGTGGTTACCTTGCAGGCATCTAATCTAGGTTCAGGCTCACATCCTACCAGGAGTGATCACTGAGCACAGAGTTAAGAGCCCTGAGAAAAGAGCATAGCTGGGGGTGGCCTCACCCCTTCCGCCCCCCCAAAAAAAACAGAATTAGAATTGAGTTTTCATTTAAAATATTTTGACAGAAATATGAGGTCTTATTTATATCAAAATAGAAATAAGCACTTTGAAAGAAGAAGGGGTTGATTTAAGTTTATTCATTTAGTTACCATGTATCAGGTGGGATGACAAGTAGAAAAAAAGTTACTGATGTGGTCCCTCTGGGTCATTGATATTATGTACCCATAAAAAATGTGGCTTTACGGCTTGGTAGCAGGCCTCACATGCTGGGGAAAGGCAGCTCAGATGGAGAAGGGACCACCAAATAAAGGGTGCTTAGAGAGCCCGCTCAGGATGGGAGATGTTTGCTGAAAGTAAACTATAGACCGAAGATGATGGCCACTTAATACCTGTATTGCAAATCACAACACCCAAAGGGAGAGAGGGAGTAAAAGGGAATGCGCCTGACACAGAGGCGGGGTGGGGGTGGTGGGAGGGATACTGGGATCATTGGTGGTGAATGGGTATTGGTGGAGGGATGGGTACTTGATCATTTTATAACTGAAACATAAGCACGGAAATTTGTAAGTCTGCAACTGTACGTCATGGTGATACATTTACAAAATAATAAAAATAATAATTAAAAATTTTGGCTTTAATATTTCCAGGGGAGATATGTGTATATAATAGTAGCATTTGTCCAAGATAAAGAGCAAGAAAGGGAGTGGGCAGGGAGAAGAAGTGGAGAATGATCTAGCCATGACACCCACATGAGGAGAGGTCCCTCAGTCGGGCAGAATAGCAGAGGAAATATGGGCCAGTTCATTCTGTGGAGTGCATTAGTGGGAGGGAGGGAGGGAGGAGATGGGATCTTACAGACCACGTTACAACTTTATCTTACGCATCATGAGAAACCAATGAAGTGGTTTGGTTTCACTTAATCCCTCTGGCTGCTGAGTCAAGAGTGGAATATAGCAGGAGGGAAGAGTAGGAACCAGGGAGACCAGTTTGGCAGCTGTGGCAGCAATCCAGATGAGGTGAGGACTGCCCTGGGAGGGGTGTGTTCATGGAAGAAGTCTCTAGGAGGAATTGGCAGTGGCTCAGGCCTGGGATGTGAGGAAACAGAGGTATCAGGGATTGTGCTTGAGTTTCTGGTTTCTTCACCTGAGTGATGCTGATATTATTCAGTGAGTTAGGGAAGAGGACAAACCAGATTTGGGGATAAGGATATAATAAAATGAGTCTTTACATATTTATTACGGAGGCAATATTAGCATTGTTTATTTTGTTGATGCAACATTGTTGAAGCTTAAAAGTCTGGATGTATTTTAGGAGTATAGAGTCACCACACAATGCTTTCACCAATGTGCCAATATCCCAGCATAACAGCCCGTTGGAACCCATCCAGAATGGATCTGCCTTGAATCCAGTTTTGGCTTTGAGATGCTTTTGAAGTAGCACTGCACTGTAGCATTGTCCTCCCGTTGTTCATTGATTTGCTCGAGCGGGCACCAGTCACGTCTCCATTGTGTGACTTGTTGTTACTATTTTTGGCATATCCAATACACCACAGGGAGCTTGCCAGGCTCTGCCGTGCAGGCTGGATATCTCAGTAGCTCGCTGGGCTCTCCAAGAAGTCCAGAGGAATCAAACCTGGGTTGGCGGCAAGCGAAACAAACGCCCTACCTGCTGTGCTAGTACAACGAACGGGTAGGGCGATCACCTTGCAGCATGGCAGACCGGGGTTCAAACCCCAGCATCTCACCGATTTTGAAGTATCCATGTGAAAATGTCAAAAGAGGGAGTTGAGGTACGGGTAGGGGGACGGGGAATGAGTCTAGAGGAACCTGAACTGTAGCACTGTCATCCTGTTATTCATCGATTTGCTAGAACAGGCACCAGTAACGTCTCCATAGTGAGACTCATTCTTACTGTTTTCGGCATATCGAATGGACACGGTAGCTTGCCAGGCTCTGCTGTGCTGGCGGGATATTCTTGGTAGCATGCCGGGCTCTCCAAGAGGGACGGAGGAATTGAACCCAAGTTCGCTGCGTACAAGGCAAATGCCCTACCCGCTGTGCTATCACTCCTAGAAGTGAAAAATGTCTTAGATAGAGATGTCTGTGTATTCTCTCTTGGTTAGTGCTGCTGCTGTAGGCAGGAACGAGATTACTGAGAGAGCATGAATAGACAGGGGGAAGATGTGTGCCTTTGATCACAATGCTTAAAGAACAGGTACACTAGGGTGCAGAGGAGCTAGGGTCAGACTGACTAAGGAGGAAAGGCAGGACGTAGGTTAGAATTCTTTAAACTCAATCTGGAATGTTTAACAGTGCTCGATGCAGCTGAGAGAACTCATCAACTAAATTTATATTGAAACACAAAAACAATTTTTAAAATATTGCTTTGAGGGCCACACTTAGCAGGGTTTGAGAGGCTCGGTGGTACCAGTTGCAGAACCCAGGGCTTTACAATGCAAAGTATGTGCTCTGCCATAAGTGCTACATTGCTAACCTCTCAAAATGATTTTTTTTAAATGTAGGAGTATTGCTATTTATTCGGCCATTGATTAGGCTGATTGAATTGGGCATGAACTCCACCTTACTTTTTTTTCCCCTTTTTTATAATTTTATTTATTGAATCACCGTGAGAGCTGTTACAAAGCTTTCGGGTTTAAGTCTCGGTCATACAATGAATCACCTGTTCCTTCACCAGTGCCCATTTTTCACCACCAAAACCCCCAGTATACCCCCCATCCCACACCTTCCCCTTACTTGTGGGGTAGACGATTTCCACATTACTCTCTCTCTACTTTGATTACATTCAATATTTTGACATTAGACCCACCATTATTATTTGGGACTTTACCCCAACACTCAGATCTGCCGAAAAGGCAACAGTAGACAATTTGTTTTCTATTTCTGGTTATGAATAACATATGATGTCACGCAACTGCAGTAGTTGCCGTGCGATTTTGAAATTCCAAAAATTTAACAATTAAATCTGGAGGGATTTCTGCCAAAACCTGCTGGGTTCTGAGATTTGTTCATGAGTCTCTTGGATCATGGCCATTAAGCAGCTTCATCAGAAGCCAGAGAGGGCCATTCATGGGCCATGACTCGGGGTCTCTTTAGGACGAGGAGGAAAGGGCTGACTCCACCCCCATCCTGAGAGGCCCCGCCTGTCTCATCACTGCAGGCCCAAACTTGACTGTTCAATGACCTCTAGAGGATAGCCGCCATCAAGCTGACAGGGGGAACAGGCCAAGGCACAAAACCTATTCCCACCTGGGGTGGCCCGGCGACAGTAACGTACTGCAGGGAATGGATGCATTTTTACCAAAAGCCACTGGGTTCTGAGATTTGTTTCTGATTCTCTGGGATCATGTCCATTAAGCAGCTTGATCAGGAGCCAGAGAGGTCATTCGTGGGCGGCGACTCAGGGTCTCCTTGGGACGGGGAGAAAAAGGGCCGGCTCCACCCCCATCCCGTGAGGTCCCACTTGTCTCACCACTGCGGGCCCAAACCTGACTGTCCAATGGCCTCTGGAAGACGCTGTCCACCGAGCCACCAAGGGGGAGCAGGCAGAGGGACAGCATCCTTACCCCCTGGGGTGGCCCAGTGCCTGTAACCCATTGCGGGGACCGGATGCATCTCTGCCAAAAGCCACTGGGTTCCGAGATTTGTCTCTGAGTCTCTGGGATCATGGCCATTAATCAGTTTGATCAGGAACCAGAGAGACCTTGCCTGCAATTATATAGCTGAGCCACAGGTGGTTTGTGGGTGTGTCTCCCACATACCTAACTTTTGGCCATTTACTTTCTTGGTAAACTTTGCCCCAAGTTGTTGGGATCTGACCAAAGGCACAGCAGCAATTTTGGGGTATTTGAAAGTCTGAAGGCACCATGAGGTTGCTGATGTACTCACCTCACAGGTAGAGATTGACCTGCTGGAAGCACCATACCCCCTCAAAATGTTTTGATGGAATAGTGAATGTGAAAGGCAGACTAGAAGAAACTGGAAAGTGAATGGGAGATAAGAAAATAATGATAGAGTGCAGATACTCTTGAAAAATTTGACTGTGAGGAGAGACATTCCAGGAAAAAGCTAGAGGGGAATCTGGGATTGAGGGAATATTTAATCTTCTTAAAACATATACATGAATAGACAGAAAAAAAACAGAAAATTCATAAACTAATTCTACATAGAAATTTCAGATAAAATTGGTATCTCAAGTATCTGGAGCCAAAACTTTTAAATAATTGGGATCCTAAAGAGCCATTTATAAATTATGAAGCTGAGTTTATACCTTCATGTTTAATCATGTTTAAGAATAAATTTCAAATGAATTGGCTATCTAAACATGAAAATAAACCATACAGATTCTAGAAAAAAACATCCGATAAAAAAAAATCCGATATCCTGAAGGTAGGGAATGTTATTTCTAACTCAAGAACTGGGTGAAATCTAGAAAAAGTTTGATAAATGGGATTGTTTTATTTTATTTATCTATTTTGTTCTGAGGCTACACCCGTTTGTGTTCAGGACTTGCTCAGGGATTACTCCTGGCTCTGTGCTCAGGAGTCACTCCTGGTAGTGCTCAGGGGACCCTGTGTAGTACCAGTGATTGAATGTTGCCTATACTCAAGGCAAGTGCCATAACTTCTGAACTATTTCTCCAGCTCCAGTGTGATTGTTTAAAAATAAATTGTGTAGCTGAAACCACAATAAAGAATCAAAACATTAGAGATTCAAGACAAATCACAAACTTCTTTTTGGCGGGGTGGGGTACACACCCGGTGGTGCTCAGGGCTTACTTCTGGCCCTAAGCTCAGAGCTCACTCCTAGCAATTCTTGTGGGATCATATGTGAGTACTGGGGATCAAACCCGGGCTGGTTGCATGCGAAGCAAATGCCTACTTGCTGTACTATCACTCACTTAATCACTTAACTTCCTGTTAGTCGTCGATTTGCTTGAGCGGGCGCCAGTAACGTCTCCATTTGTCCCTGTCACGTGCTAGTGTAGCCCAATGGCATCTGTTCGCTCTGGGAACATGAAGGGCCTCAAACCGATCGTTTATGATCTTGACGAAGAAGTCTGACCATCTGGTAGGTGGGCGGCCACGCGGTCTTTTGACATCCCGTGGAATCCAGTCGGTAGCAGCTCTAGTCCAGCAGTCGTCTTTAAATCTCATTACGTGACCAGCCCATCTGATTTTCGACACCTTGGCAAATGAGACAGCGTCCCTGATTCTTGATCGTCGACGGATGTCAGAACTCCGGATTCTTTCTCTCATTTGAGTGAAACGTGATATTCCAAGCATAGCTCTTTCTATTCTTCTTTGGGAGACCTGAATAGCGTTCTCATCCTGTTTGCGTAGGGCCCAGGTCTCTGAGGCATATGTTAATGCAGGAAGAACAGTGGAATCAAAGAGATGTGCCCGGAGCTGGAGGTTCTTCGTCCTCTTAGCTATTTCTTCGACGTTCTTGAAAGCGTTCCAAGCCGCTCTCTTCCTCCTGCGCAGCTCGGGTGCCAGGTCATTTGTCATGTTGACCTCTCGACCTAGGTACACATAGCTGTTGCATTCGGAGATGGTCGTTCCGTTGAGAGCGAATGGGGCGTCAGGAACGAGGCTG
Organism: Sorex fumeus; assembly: GCF_029834395.1. NCBI lineage: Eukaryota > Metazoa > Chordata > Mammalia > Eulipotyphla > Soricidae > Sorex > Sorex fumeus. Next base: position 22,875,640 of record NW_026606101.1, read on the forward strand.
TTTCTCATAAACATTGTCTTCGTAAGATTCAGCTGTAGTCCTACCTTTCCACACTCACGGTCAAAGCCAGCATTTGTGCCGCTTGGCTGATGTTTAGTGTTATTAAAACAATGTCATCAGCAAAGCGGAGGTGGTGTAGTTGCCAACCATCTATCTTCACTTCCATTCCAGTAACTACTATCACTCAGGCCCCAACAAATGACAAACTTGAAGGACATATTTGCAATATGTGTATCTGTGAAATAGGACTACAGATAAATGGGTAGATACCGGTTGAGAGGGCGAGCAATTGACTAGAGAAGAGAAGCAAAGGGAAGGGAGGTCAGTAATAAGAACATTCTGTAAACATGATGGGCTAGAAGACAAAAACCATTGTGTTAAATGAAATCAAGCAGGAGTAGGTAGTCACAGCTTGGTGGATGGGTGAGAGAGTTGGCAGCCAAGGAGAGGTGGGAAATCTAAAAGAATCATGGTGAAGGGGAGGAGCATGTTCTCACCAGAGTGATGTAACCAAGAGGCCAAACCTACTGATTTAGTGTGGTTGGTGAGGGTGAATTTACAAAGAGGCCTTTGAGCCCACCCCATGAATAACTTCCCCTGGCAGTCCTTGAGAACTGAAATGTTGGGCTTTCTTGGGATGGGAAGGGAGGAAAGTTTCTAATTCAACTCCATCGTCACATGATCTTATTTCTTATAGGTCTAGGAATAGGGAGAACATGAGGTAAGCCATTAAAAATAAATTTAGGGCCAGAGGGATAATACAGGAACTACAGCTCTGGTCTTTGCATGTGGCATTTTGACTCTCAACACTGGGTGTGATACCTGAACAGAGAACCAGGAGTAGCCCGAGCACTGCCAAGCGTGCTCCAAGCCTCCCCCCAATCTAAAAAGGCATTTTAATTTATGCTATATTCTTGTATTATTACACTATGATATATGATTTGCTGTATATTCTATAGAAATTATACAATAATATGTGACAATATCATTATAATAGTATTATTAGATTATTATTAAAATAGTATTACTAGATTTTTAGAATCATATTACTTGATATTATTAGAATAGTATCACTAGTTTAAATTTATCAAGTGAAATAGGTAAGCCATGTCAGACACAGAGACAAGCAGAGAAACTCAGAAGATTCTGAGAGGAATATTAAGGACATCAGCTCAGAGAAGACTGGTGATATGTTTATCTTATCATGTAATTCAAAGCATGTTCTCACTGCCTTTTGTAACAAACCCTGATGAGTAAACCTTTACTCAGAGCTCAAAGTCCTAATGCTATTGCCCTAATAATTTCCTCGTGTAGTGACGATTCCTCTGAGATGATTACTAGGGGCTGATACATGGGGTGTGTCTGTCTCTTGACTGAGCACAGTAGTCACCTAAGAGTTTGAAATTTGCTAGTTCCTTCCTTGCCAATCTCACCCAGGCCCATGTAATCTGTAAATTAAAAAGACACCATTAACTCTTACCCAAAGCTTCTTTATACCTGGGGCTGGTGATAATGCCCCTTAATTTAGTACTGGAGATAGGGGAAGGTAGTCTGTATATTACCAGAAAAATATGGAAGTGGTGAAATCTGTTTTGCAAAGGAGAAAAGGCATCTCCCTGTAACCTTGGGATTCTTAGTCAGAGAAGAATACTGACTCACTCTCCATAGAAAATATGAGAAAATCAGTAATGACAATATCATTAAAAAAGAAAAAGCTAAGAACCGAATCCTCAGAGAATTCAGAAGAAGACTAATTATCTAGGCTTCCTGCCTGGAAAGCTCAGGAAGCCACTGCTCTGCTTTACTTAGTGATCATTTACTAGAAATTGCTATTCCCAAGTGGGGAGGAAAGTGACTTTAGAGGGAATCCAGGTAAAACTTGATCATTTCTTGCATTCGGCAAGTGGATTAGCAGTCTGTCCTTCCTTCCATAGGCATAATTACTTGGAACCCCTCAGCATCTCAGGGCTGGTTTATGTCCTCCTGGGCATCCTTCTTACATGCTGATTCAAGGCCTTCCAGAATTATTTCCAATGACCCAGTTTTAATTCACTGCCCACGTGAAGAGATAATGTCCACGTTCATTCACTCTACACATTCAGAGGAATGAATTTCTAATAGTGGAATGTCAAGTACATAGTGTGACAAAAGATACTTCAGGGTAGGGTAGTCTATCTTGGGGGATTCCCACTTCACTCCTGAGACTAACTGTTCTTGGGACTTCAGAAGTAGCACTTTTCTCTTCTTCCTGGGAGGTGCATCTAGTTTAATTTTGCCCCGAGGATTTACTGATAGTTGTCTCAAATTATTTAGAACGGATCAAGTGGACATGAGGTAGATGCCTGTTTCAGAGGGAAGAAAGTGAGTGAGACCTGATAGTCACTTGCAGATCCAAGGGAGAGTATGTTCACACTTGGCTTGCAGTTCTTTGGGGGCAGTAAAAAAAAGATGCTTTTTCACTGCTTCCTTTTATGGAACAGGAACAGCAGGAAGTCCAGCCACTAAGTTCCTGCAGACATGAGGCAAGCCCTCTGCCACTCATCATAAGTCTGTTTGTCCACCACAACAAAGAAGGGGGGCAATTTAAGATAATGAGTTCAGTGAAAGGGAGGTCTTACCATTCTAATTGTCCACATCAATCAGCCTGGAGCATTTGAGCTTTGTCATTATATACTTTTCCTTATTTAACCATGTCCCTCTCTTGACCTTTAAACACATCACTCAGCAAGGCGGTTCCTGACAAGGGGGATTAGCACACACAATGTTTCTAAAGCATATGAAGAACTTGGCTCCCATCCCTCCACGGCAGAATTTTGTCTACTGTTCTCTACCTATGTATATACATATATATGTCATTTATTTATTTATTTTAATTTTTATTAGTGAAACACCATGAGGTACAGTTGTAGACTTATAAATTTTTGTGCTTGGGTTTCAGTTATACAATGATCGAGTACCCATCCCTCCACCAGTGCCCATTCTCCACCACCACTGATCCCAGTATCCCTCCAAGTGGTACTGCATGAAAAGTGTCATGCTAAGTGAAATGAGTCAGAAAGAAAGGGACAGACATAGAAAGATTGCATTCATCTGGGGAACATAAGGTAACAAAATAGGAGACTAACACCCAAGAATAGCCGAGATAAGTACCAGGAGGTTTACTCCATGGCTTGGAGGCCAGCCGCACACACTGGGGGGAAAGGCAGCTCAGATAGAGAAGGGAGCACCAAATAAAGGGTGTTGGGAGGATCCTCCCAGGATGGGAGATGCATGCTGAAAGTAGACTATAGACCAAACATGTCTACTGTTCTTTTTTTTTTTTTTTTACATGTCTACTGTTCTTAACTGTCACTGTCACTGTCCTCTCGTTGTTCATCGATTTGCTGGAGCAGGCACCAGTATCATTTCACAACATTCACAACAAAATGTGAGACTTGTTGTTACTGTTTTAGGCATATCGAATATGTCACTTGCCAGGTAGCTTGCCAGGTATACTGGTATATTAGTAACTTGCCAGGCTTTGCCGTGCTGGTGAGATACTCTCCGAAGCTTGCCGGGCTCTCTGAGAGGGGCAGAGGAATCAAACCTGGGTCGGCCAGGTCAGCCACGTGCAAGACAAATGCCCTACCTACTGTGCTATCGCTCCAGCAATTTTTTAAAAAGAATGGTGAGTTCCAGGTGATCCTGCTCAACTTCTTCAAATGAAAACACAGTTAAAAAAAATTTTTTTTACTGGCATCTGGAGCGATAGTACAGTGGGTAGGGCACTTGCCTTGCATACCTCCAACCCCCAGGTTTGAACTCAGACATCTCATATGGTTCCCTAAGCACCGCCAGGATTAATTTCTGAGAGCAGAGTCAGGAGTAACCCCCGCGCATCGCCAGGTGTAGTTCTCCCACCTACCAATAAAACCAACGAACCAACCCTGATTTACAACATTATTAATAGTGGAGTTTTAGACATATAATCTTCAAGTACCAATCTCTCCATCAGTGTCAAGTTCCCTCCACCAGGCACATTTTAAAGTTTGGTTAATCTTGTTTGGGTCTCCTGTTTTCAGTGGTGTTGATTCTGTGGTTTGGACATATAGCTATACCCCTCCCCCACATTGCTGATGTCCCCAAGGCCATGTCCCCTGCTTTCCCTATTACTTCCCTTCCTCATCTTTTTGCTTCTGATGCCCTCAATTTCTTTCCTTCTCTGTCCTTCTCCTAGCTATATTCCAGGGCAAGGGGTATCTAGACATCTTCTCTTTTTTATGTTGCATCCCGTGTCCAGTTATTCTACTTAAGATAAGAGACATCATCTTGTATTTGTCTTTCTCTGACTTACTTCACTCAACATATTTTCTAGTTGCAGCAAATTGCCCAATTAATGAAAGCTCACTTTTTAAAAAATTTTCTTCTTTCTTTCTTTCTTTCTTTCTTTCTTTCTTTCTTTCTTTCTTTCTTTTCAAATACCCATCCCTCCACCAGTGCCCATTTCCCACCACCACGGATCCCAGTATCCCTCCCACCCCCCCACCCCCCACCCTCATCCCACTCTGCCTCTGTGGCAGGGCATTCCCCTTTGTTCTCTCTCTCCTTTGGGGCGTTGTGGTTTGCAAAGGAGTTAAGCCTGATTTTCAGGGAGAAATGTTGGATGATTTATTTTCCATTGATCACTCTGTATATAAGGAGATGTAAGCGGCTGCGCAGTTCGGAAAAAATGTCATGGTACCCGCATGCCAGAGCTATGCTTGTAGAAGCTCATGGTCACCGGGTTTCCATCTGGAGAAGGCAGGACGGCAGCACCTACCCCATCTGGGACCTCCCGGTGATAACAACTCTGTTTGGGACCTGAAGCATTCTCCCAGAGCAGTGGGGCCCTCCAGCTGGTTTTCTTCTTTGTCTGAAAGCTCACTTTTAAATTATTTTCTGAATGTGGGAAGAATAATTGTGACTCCTTTCAGGATAACGGTATTCTTTGCAGTTTATCTATTTTACACATTTTTAGCAAGCCCTGTATGAGTGTGATCCTACATTACCTACATTTTCTATGCCTAATTTTTCTTGTCTATAAAAAGACATAAGGCTGGCATCCTACTCACAGCACTATTAGGAAACTCAAAAGAGGAAATCTGCCGCAGTAGCCTTGGCACAGTCTGAAGAACTCCCCAACTTAGCTACCATTAACCTATAGTAATTTTTGGAATTACAAAAGTGATATATACTTGTGGTGAGAGACAGAGAAGCAAAGGCAGTACCATGACAGGCTCATAAAGAAGCCAGAAGAAGCTAGGCCTAGGTTTTGGTTCCAGAATTCCTGGAACTGAGTACAGATACTTGGCATTGAGTCATGATTTTCCCAAAGTGAGATAGCCATGGTGAGGTCAACTAGGGTTACCAATCTGCTGCAGTAAGGAAGCCCGGTCTATATAACCCTTATGTAACTCTTATAACTCCAACTTATAATCAATTAGCTAAGTACAAGTAGTGGAAAGCCCTTCAGATCTCGGCCAAAAGGGTGGTTCTCTGTTATATAATGTTATTTCTATAACGTTATATATAAGTGAAAGCCCTTCACTTTTCAGACTGCGGACCGCTCATTTTGAGAAGGCTGCACTATGTTGGTGAGCCGGAGGAGGGCCCTAGCTCAAGCTAGCTGAGCTAGCCAATGAAGACCCTTTGCTTATTGTATAGTAACTTGTTTTCATGTGGTTCCTCTGGGGAGATCTTGGCCCAGTTTAACAGTGGTTTTAAAAGAATATCCAACCATTACAGAGGCTTATGAAGTAAAAATAAATCCACTCATTATCCAGAGGCACCAAATCTTCCTGCTAGAGAGAGTCATAGTTTTCCTATACATGTTTATGCAATTATCCCAGGTCTTTGCTTGTCCCACCTAACAGCTGACCACGGACACCCCTCCATGGCAGCTCTTTGGATGAGATAGATATCAGCTCCTTCTCTAGTACATCTGTACTCTGTGTTGAGTGATTTGTCTGATGCTAATTTGATTCTTTACTATCCTGAGATGTGAAAGGGGAAGGGCAATCTCCTCCTTTTCCCAGTGGTAGTCTTCTAAATTATTTCCTTAAAGGTCTAGAAAGTATTGAATAATGCTAATAACTACTTTATAAATAAAGACAATCTTTTCCTCATAACCCCCCTCCCCATGACTCCTAACAGTTATTTTCACCATTGAGAAAAGGGGAATATCTCCTCTCCCCTTCAGATTCTGTTCATCTCGGAGAAATAAAATCTTGATATCAGATAGATTAGTGAGAAAAAATAATAAATTCAGTTAATTGTATGAGGGCATAAATAAGCATGCTGATTCCAAAACCAATGAGGCAAAATAGAGGAGAACTATCCTGAGCTAAGACAAGGGAGGGTAACTGGGGATTCAAGGATGAAGGAGGAGAAGCTGTGTTATTTAATGGAGAGCAGGTGATTTGTGATTGATGCTTGTCCTGTCACACAGGTCAGTTTCTCTGACAAAATTATTAATCACTTAATTAATCACGTAATCCCCGTTATGCATCGATTTACTCGAGCGGGTGCCAGTAACGTCTCCATTCATCCCGGTTGCGTGCTAGCGTAGCCCAACGGTATCTGTTCGTTCTAGGAACATGCAGAGCCTCAAACCGATCATTCAGGGTCTTGACGAAGCAGTCTGACCATCTTGTAGGTGGGCGTCCACGTGATCTTTTGATGTCCCGTGGAATCCAATCAGTAATGGCTCTAGTTCAGCGGTTGTCTGTAAACCTCATTACATGTCCAGCCCATCTGATTTTTGATGTCTTGGCAAATGAGACAGCGTCCCTAATTCTTGAGTGTTGACGAAGATCAGAACTCCGGATTCTATCTCTCATTTGAGTGAATCGTGATATTCCAAGCATAGCTCTTTCGATTCCTCTTTGAAAGACCCAAATAGAATTCTCATCCTGTTTTCGTAGGGTCCAGGTCTCTGAGGCATATGTTAATGCAGAAAGAACAGTGGAATCAAAGAGATGTGCTTGTAGCTGGAGGTTCTTTGTCCTTTTAGTTATTTCTTCAACGTTCTTGAAGGCATTCCAAGCCGCTCTCTTCCTCCTGCACAACTCAGGTGCCAGGTCATTCATCATGTTGATTTCTTGACCTAGGTATATATAACTGTTGCATTCGGAGATGGTGGTTCCGTTGAGAGAGAATGGAGCGTCAGGAACAAGGCTGTTTCTCATAAACATTGTCTTCGTAAGATTCAGTTGTAGTCCGACCTTTCCACATTCACGGTCAAAGTCCGCAAGCATTTGTGCCGCTTGGCTGATGTTTGGTGTTATTAGAACGATGTCATCAGCAAAGCGGAGGTGGTGTAGTTGCCGACCATCTATCTTCACTCCCATGCTTTCCCATTCCAGTCATCGCATGATGTTCTCGAGGGTGGCACTGAAGAGTTTTGGTGAAATGGTATCACCCTGCCGAACCCCTCTCTTGATATGGATGATTACTTCTTTGTAGAATGGTGAGATCTTGGTAGTGAATCCGCAATAGAGCTCATGAAGGATCCTGATGTATTGAGTTTGTACGCCCTGATTGGCTAGGGCTTCCATGACCGCTTCTGTCTCAACAGAATCAAAGGCCTTCTTTAAATCAATGAACGTTAGAGCAGCATCTTGAACTCCCGAGAAACCTCAATGAGTTTAGTAATCGTGTGGATATGGTCGACGGTACTGAATCCTTTTCGAAATCCGGCTTGTTCACATGGTTGTCCTTCATCTAGTGTTCTGCTAATCCTATTCAGGATGACTCGAGTGAACAGTTTGTAGACGACAGACAATAGGCAGATTGGGCGATAGTTGCCAATGTCGTGGATGTCTCCCTTCTTGTAGAGTAGTACAGTCTTGCTGGTTTTCCATTGGGATGGAACCTTGCATTCAGACAGGTAGCGTGTGAAGAGCCGAGTCAATGTATTGATGAGTACTGATGGTAAGTTCTTCAGACAAAATTATTACTTATGGTAAAAGTCCTACTTCTGGACAATATCCCCAGGTTTCATTTTGAATAGTCAAAGTTTCCCAGGAGGTAGCAGGCCTCCACTGACTTCTGTTCCAAATAATTGCCAAAGAGACATGTCTTAGGAATATCAGTCAGGAACACTGTAGGAAGATCTTAACCTTTATCAAAAAATGGAGGTGTCCATGACATTGAAGCTAACGGTATCTTCAAAGATGACATGCCACTGGCCAAGCAAGTGAAAATAGAGATAGACAAATGGAACTATCTTAAACTAAGAAGCTTCTGCACCTCAAAAGAAATAATGATCAAAATACAAAGACAGCCTACAGAATGGGAAAGGATATTCTCTCAATACCCATCTGACAAGGGGTTGACATCAAGGATATCAAGCACTGGTTGTACTCTACAAGAAGAAAACATCCAACCCCATCAAAAAATGGGGCGATGAAATGAACAAAAACTTTCTCAAAGAACAAATCCGAATGGCAAAAAGGGCATTTTTATGCTCTACATCACTAATCATCAGGGAGATGCAGATCAAAACAACAATGACATACCATCTCACACGTCAGAGACTGGCCCACATACAAAAGAACAAAAGCAACCCGTGTTAGCGTGGATGTGGCAAGAAAGGGACCCTTCTTCACTGCTGGTGGGAAAGCCGACTGGTTCAGCCCTTTTGAAAAAATATATGGATGATTCTCAAAAAATTAGAAATTGAGCTCCCATTTGACCCAGCAATACCACTCCTGGGAATATATCCCGGAGAGGCAAAAAAGTACAGTCAAAATGACATCTGCACTTCTATGTTCATTGCTACACTGTTCACAATAGCCAAAATTTGGAAAAAACCTGAGTGTCCGAGAACAGATGACTGGTTAAAGAAACTTTGGTACATTTACACAATGGAATACTATGCAGCTGTTAGAAAAGATAAAGTCATGAAATTTACATATAAGTGGTACTACATGGAAAGTATCATGCTTAGTGAAATGATTCAGAAAGAGAGGAACAGACATAGAAATATTGCATTCATCTGGGGAATATAAAGTAACAAAATAGGAGACTAACATCCAAGAATAACCGAGATAAGTACCAGGAGGTTCACTCCATGGCTTGGAGGCCAGCCGCACATGCTAGGGGAAAAGGCAGCTCAGGTAGAGAAGGGAACGCCAAGTAAAGGGTTTTGGGAGGATCCTTCCAGGATGGGAGATGCATGCTGAAAGTAGACTATAGACCAAACATGATTGCCACTCAATACCTCTTTTGCAAACTTCAGCACCCAAAAGGAGAGAGAGAATGAAAGGAAATGCCCTGTCACAGAGGCAGGATGGGGTGGAGTGTTGAGGGTGGGTGGGAGGGATACTGGGATCATTGGTGGTGGAGAATGGGCACTGGTGGAGGGATGATTACTCGATCGTTGTATAACTAAAACCGAAGCACAAAAATTTGTAAGTCTACAACTGTACCTCATGGTGTTTCACTAATAAAAATTAAAAAAAAAATAAAAATTAAAGAAAATTTCCCTAGTACCATCAGGTAGTATTTTTAAACTCTTTATCATTTGTTCAGCATTGTGCTCCTATTGATTTTAGGCTGTAAGGTCTAGGAATATATCCACTGTATAGAAGTTACTGAGTATTTTTTCAGCCACTAGTTTTCACTGACAAATAAAAGCCACACATCCACATTCATGGATCTAACAGTTAATTCTGAAAACTCACAGTCTATTTAATATTTTTTCTTTATTACAAACTTATTGCTTAATCATGACGTTAGAATATTATAGGGATGAAGAGCAGTTAAGATGCTTTGAGACCTGGCAATTACTTAATCCTTGAACTTTCTTCTTTCTTAAAGAGAAATTACCAGATGGAAAGCCATTAGATTAAGGTCCATAATGATAAAGGGAGATAAAGGCAATCGCAAACACCACTGCACTTTCTTTTTGCTTGGTTTGTTATTTCCCCACACCTGGCAGTACACAGGGCATGGCCCATTCGTTCCCACAAATAGCTAAAATAGCTTGAGAAAAGGAAGATGGGAGGCATTATTTTCCCCAACTTCAAGCTGTAACAAAGCAGTAGTAATGAGAACAGCATAGTATTTGAATAAATACAGACCCACTCACTGATGGAATAGAGTTAAATATCCTGACACAGACCCTCAAATATATGCCCACTTACACTTTGATAAAGAAGAAAGATATGTGAAGTGGAGCAAGGAAAGCCTCTTTAACAAGTGGTGCTGGGAAAACTGGACAGCTACATGCAAAAAAAAAAAAAAGTGCTCAGATCAGTGTTTGAATTTGAAATTTTGTGAAAGCCAAAGTAAAGTAATTAAATCACAGGATTTCTGTAATCACAGTCGAGCTTTAATGTAGCTTTAAAAAATGATAAATGGAGCTGGAGAGATAATACAGCAGGTAGGGCACTTGACTTGCATATGGCCGACCTGGGTTCGATCCCGGCTATCTCATAATGTCCTCTGAGCACCACCAGCAGTAATTTCTGAGTGCAGATCCGGGATAACCCCTGAGCATGGCCAGGTGTGGCCCAAAAAACAAAAAATAAATTTTGAAAATGGTAACATTTTATTTATAATCTATTTTATTTCCGTCTGGTTTATTCTTTAAATGCCAATCTCACTAAATAATAAACATATTACCATTAAGGGACCTAAATGAATGTTCTTAATTTTTTTCCAGTATCTCCAAAATAAGTTCACTCTTTCTCTTCCCATCTACTTCATCTATAGACCATATTGCATAAAGTTTAAATAGCTGAATTTAAAGACTGATGTAAAAATTTCCTGTTCCTATTCTAAAATTAATCCCCAAAATGGGTTTTCTAGCTTCTTTCTATTTTCTCACTCTCTTGCCTTGCACATAGTGGACCTGGGTTCAAGCCCTGCCAGGAGTGATCCCGGAGTACAGAGCCAGGAATACGCCCTGAGCACTAACGTGTATAGCCTAAAAAAAAATAAACTATACAAAAATTAATGTCTTCCTACCAACATTTGTTTTGATTTCAACTGACGAAAATGTTTAGTTTTACCACTCATCAACAGGAAGCAAAATTATTCACCCATTCTGTCGAGCTAAATGACTCAACTCATGTGCTATGTGAAGATTATTATCCTATATAAAAGATCCTATGTATGGGATTAAATTCTACAAATTTTAAAATACATTTACAACATGGGATTTAAAGTTTTAATTCTTTTGCCATATTTTTATTTTTATAAACTTGTTCACAATAATTTATTACATTCAATATTCCAACACCAATTCCATCACCATTACACCTTCCCACCACCATTATTTCGAGGTTTACCACCACCACCCAAGCCAACCTCAAAGGCAGATCCTAAATCATTTATTTTGTATAGCTTGTTATGAATAATCTGCTAAAGTTGATCCTAAAATTTTTCTTTTGTCATTTATTTTAATTATGTTTTATTCCCCACAATCATAGAACTTATCTCATATTAAATAAGTAGTTATTCTGTTATGAAATTTTTAACAACTCTATATATGTATAATATTCACCCACCACCAAAGTTCCAGGCACCAAGTCACCAAACAAAATACCACTCTCAATAATCTATCTATCCCTCTGCTAGCCACTATAGTTTTCACTGAGTTTAGGAGGCAGTTTTTTTTTTTTTTTTGGTTTTGGGCCGCACTCAGCTGTTCTCAGGTCTTACTCCCGACTCAGTGCTCAGGGATCACTCCTGGCAGATTTAGGGGACTTTATGAAGTGCCAGCCCGGCAAGCTACCGAGAGTATTCGATATGCCAGACACAGTAACAACAAAGTCTCCAATGGAGACGTTACTGGGCCCGCTCAAGCAAATCGACGATCAACGGGAGGGCCTTTACCTTTACCTTTACCTTATGAAGTGCCAGAGATACAGCCCAGTTTAGCCAGATACAAGACAAGAGCGTTACCTACTCTACTGTCTCTCCGACTCAGTTTTGTTTTATAGGCAGCTAATTTGCTTCAGTTATTCATAGCCCACCTCCGAGTGAAACCATGTAGTAATTGGGTTTCACTTCTTTATTTTATAGAGCACAATCACCTCAAATTCCACCAATATTTTTCTCTAAAAGACATGATTTCATATATTTTAACGATAAAGTATATTTCATTGAGCATATATGCTAACAACTTCTTTATTCAGGCATCCATCAATGAACTTGTAGACTCAATGCATGCTTTTTTTTTTAATGTGGGATTATTGCTAACTATTCAGCCATTGATTAGGCTTATTGAATTGGGTATGAACTCCACCTTACTATTTTTTTCTTTTTTTTTATAAATTTATTTATTGAATCACCGTGAGAGCAGTTACAAAGCTTTCGGGTTTAAGTCTTGGTCATACAATGATGAAACACTCGTCCCTTCACCAGTGCCCATTTTCCATCACCAAAAGCCCCAGTATACACCCCATCCCACACCCTCCCCCTACCTGTGGGGCAGATGATTTCCACATTACTCTCTCTCTACTTTGATTACATTCAATATTTTGACACCAGACCCACCATTATTATTTGGGATTTTACCCCAACACACAGATCTGCTGAAAAGGCAACCATAGACAATTTGTTTTCTATTGCTGATTATGAATAACATATGATGCCACGTGGCCGCAGTAGTGGCCATGTGATTTTGGAATTCTGAAATTTTAACAATTAAATCTGGAGGGATTTCTGCCCAAACCTGCTGGGAGATTTGTTCCTGAGTCTCTAGGATCATGGCCATTTAGGCTGCTTGATCAGGAGCCAGACAGGCTGTTCATTGGCAGCGACTCAGGGTCTCTTTGGGGTGGGGAGGAAAGGGCTGGCTCCACCTCCATCCCGTGAGGCCCCACGTGTCTCATCACTGCGGGTCCAAACCTGACTGTCCAATGGCCTCTGGAGGATGGTGGCCACCGAGCCGTCAGGGAGAACAGGTCAAGACATGAAACCTATTTCCACCTGGGGTGGTCCAGCGCCAGTAACCTACTGTTGGGACCAGCCGCATTTCTGCCAAAAGCCGCTGGGTTCCAAGATTTGTTTCTGAGTCTCTTGGATCATGGCCATTAAGCAGTTTGATCGGGAGCCAGAGATCCCGTTCGTGGGCAGTGACTAAGGGTCTTGTTGGGGTGGGGAGGAAAGGGCCGGTTCCAACCCCATCACGTGAGGCCCCACATGTCTCATCACTGCGGGCCCAAACCTGACTGTCTAATGGCCTCTGGAGGATGCTGGCCACTGAGCTGCCAAGGGGGAGCAGGCAGAGGGACAGCATCCTTACCCCCTGGGGTGGCCCAGTGCCTGTAACCCATTGCGGGGACCGGACGCATCTCTGCCAAAAGCCACTGGGTTCCGAGATTTGTTTCTGAGTCTCTGGGATCATGGCCGTTAAGCAGTTTGATCAGGAGCCAGAGAGGTCTTACCTCTAATTATATAGCTGAGCCGGGGGTGGTTTGTGGGTGTGTCTCGCGCATAACTAACTTTTGGCCGTTTACTTTACTTTCTTGGTAAATTTGGCCCCGAATTGTTGGGATTTGGCCAAAGACACAGCAGCAATTTTGGGGTATCTAGAAGTCTGAAGGCATCATCAGGCTGCGGATGCAATTGCCTCACAGATACAGATTGACCTGCTGGCGGCACCATACTCCCTCAATCCACGCTTTGATTACGGTGAATACTGCTATGACCATAGGAATAAAAATGTAATTTTAATTTAGCACTTTCATATGATTTGGACAAGTGCCTAGGTATAGTATCACAGGTATGGTAGTCCGGCCAGCTCATTAAGGAATCTGCATAGCCTTTTCCAGAGGCTGTACCCTTTATATACCCAGCAATTGCGGTAACTGGTTTCCTTACCCCCTCCACATCTTGGGGAAGATTTCTTGTTCCAATCTTTCTGATACAGTCTCCTGTAACTATGGAGGAATGTTTTCATGAAACAACTGGGGGAAAAAAGTAAAACAAAACTATAAATTTGGGGGTTGGAGAAATAGTACCGCAGGTAGGGCGCTTGCCTTGCATGCTACCAACCCAGATTCTATCCGGGGGATCTTCTAGGGTCTTCTGAGCACCGCCAGGAGTAATTCCTGAGTGGAGTCAGGAGTGGTAAATAAGCCCTGAGCACCACCAGATTTGGTCCCCAAAGAAAACCAAAACCAAGTTTAGGCTTTGGACCCCAGAGTCAGTGCAGTGTGGGTAGGGCGTTTGCCTGGTTTTGATGCCCGACTCCTCCTAGGGCCCCAGCTAGGAGCAATCCCTGGGTACAGAGTCGGAAACTATGCTCAGAGCATGTGGTCCAAAGAAATAGAATGCTTTGTTTCCTTAACGTCCACAAAACGCATTTATCTATTAGCTGCGATATGAGCGGTCCTCCATAAACTCCCCCCCAGAATTCGGCGGCCAGGAGCTTGCCCTCAACAAAAATGGCTGCGGCTCGCATTCCGAGCCCTTCCTTGCCCGCAGCAAAGATGGCTCCAGCGGCTTCGCATCGCCCCTCCCCTTTGGCAGAGCAAACATGGCGCCTCCGCTTCCGGGTTCCGGGCCAAAGCAGTAGCGAGCGGTGAGTGTACCGGGAATGCAGGAGCGTTCCCGCTGCCGTTTGTCGTCCTTCTGTCGGCATTGCCTAGGACTAGGAATGAGAAAGGGAGCCTCGGCAGGGCATCGCATCCTCGTTCCATCACTGGGAACTGTCCCGGGATTCTGGCAGTGCCCCGTGGCGCACGCCCGGTCCGACGTCCTCCACCCCCAGCCCAGCCCTAGATGGGGGGAGTGCGGGGAATTTGTCTGGATGAACTCCCCTTCTCTCTCTCACACACATTTTTTTTTTTTTTTTTTTTTGGTTTTTGGGTCACACCCGGCAATGCACAGGGGCTACTCCTGGCTCTTGCACTCAGGAATTACTCCTGGCGGTGCTCAGGGGACCATATGGGATGCTGAGATTCGAACCTGGGTCGGCCGTGTGCAAGGAAACCGCCCTACCCGCTGTGCTATCGGGCCAGCCCCTCCCTTTTCTCCTTTTCAAAGCGGATTTCGGAGATTGAATTGACAATCTTACAATCGCCGGATTCCCAGTGTCAAAATCAGTGGCTTCTCATGTATCCTAGCATGGTGCGTCTATAGCATCACAAACTGCAGTCAGAACGCTTGCCTGGACCGTTTAACCTGGACCCATTAGGAGTCACTTTCCATTCTCCAGCATCTTCCAGTGCTGGGCTTCAGAGCTGTCGTTTGTCTCTATCCGTGCTATAAATGAAATCATACAACATGCAGTCTTATGTTCAAGATAAACAGACACCTCAATTTTTGAAGAGTTGATTGAAACAGAAATTAATAAGGCAGCATTTAATGTAACAGACAAACGGGATGGGCAGAGCAAAATGAAACCCTTTATAGGCAGGAAGGTGCAGGAACCAGAACGTGATCGCAGGCAAAGAAAGTGTTTGGTTATTGCAAGATTAGGGAGTGTATCAGCCTGATTAACTAGTGCTGATCAATCAGTTCTGAATGGTTGGTATAAAGTTTCGTCTTGAGGATAGCCCAAACTGTATATTTCAGTTTGGTAATGTAAGGCTTAGCCAGTTTTTATTTTGATTTTTCAGTTCTTCACTAAGTGCATTATTTCCAAAGTTTGAACTTAAAGCATCTAGCAGAACTTAAGTCCTTTATTGCTGAAAAATGTTTCATGTATGTATGTCCCACATTTTATTCATCCATTTGTCAGATGATGGATATTTGGATTATATTTTTGTCTATAATTAATTAAGCTGCTGTTAATATTTGTGTAAAATCTGTCATAGTTTTTCATTTTTCTTGAAGTATATACATAGGAGTCAAATTGCCTGGTCAGAATGTAACTGTTGAGTCTTTTGGAAACTACCAAACTGTTTTCCAAAGTGTTTGCACCATTTTACTTTTTATTTGTGGATATCTTATGGTTCTAATATTAAAAAGATTTAATTCCCCTGTGGAAATGTCTTGGCAATTCTCCTGTAGAAAATTAACATAAATAAAATATTTCCTTTTGGACTCTCATTGAACTTTATGCTTTTCCTTGTGACATATTACACAGTCTTAATTACTGTGACTTTGTAGTAAGTTTTTGAATTAAAAAGAATGAGACCTCCGATTTTGTTCTTTTTTAAGATTGTTTTGATTATTTTTGACCCTTGCATTTCTACAATAAGAAATTTCTAAATAAATGTTCTTAATTTATATTGTTATTGTAGTTTAGGTAATAGAGTTACAATACTATTCAAGTACATGATATTGATGCACAAAGCTATTACACACCACCAAAGTTCTCTTGGTGCTCCTCAGTCCTTCTGTCACCTGTGATCTGAAATTCCTTCCGTTGTTCCCTTACCCATTATTACTTCTCTTAGCATCATTCATGTTCTAGAGACCCTCCACTTATGTTCTCCTCTTACTTTCAGTCAACCTATTTATTTCCCTCTATTGCTCCTCCCAAACCTGTCACTCTCTGGTTCAAATTCCAGTATCCAAGGCTTATTGTAAATTAATGTTGCAGTAACAATAACTCTCACAATGGAGATGTTACTGGTGCCCGCTCAAGCAAATGATGAACAGTGCTATATCCTTAACTTGTTTCTCATTCACAGATGAATGAGATTGTGAGATCATTCTGTATTTGTTCTTTTGTTTCTGGCTTATTTCACTCAGCATGATATCCTCCAGTTCTATTCAAGTTGCCGTGAACTGAGTGACTTTTATTTTTTCTGGCTGCATAATATTCCATTGTCTGCATATACCACAACATTCTTATTCATGCATCTCTTGTTGAACATTTGGGTTTATTCCGTATCTTTGTACTAAGAGCTTCAATGAATGTAGGTGCCACTATCTTTTTGAATTAATGTTTTTGTGTTTGGGGGGATAGAAATGGAATAGCTGGGTCAAATGGGAGCACTGTTTTTTTTTTTGAGAAATCTCCTTATCACTTTCTACAGAGGTTAGACCAAGAGATTCAGACTAGCAGTCATTTGAGTGCTCATTTTTCACCACACATCTGCCAATGACTTACTGTTTTCATTTTTTAAAGTATACACCATTCTTACTGGTGTGAGGTGATACCTCATTATTGCTTTGGTATTTGTTTCCCTGAAACTAAGTGATAATATGAACACTTTTTCATAGACTTATTTGCCACCCATGTTTCTTCTTTATGGAAGTCTCTGCTCATCTCTTCTCCCGATTTATTGATGGGGTTATTGGTTCTGTTGTTGTTCTGAGACCTGTGAGTGCTTATATATGTGTAGTATTAGTCCTTTATCTGAAGCGTATGTGAAAATATCTTCTCCCTGCTAGTGAATTTGAATTTTTTTTTCTGAATTTTTTTTTTCTGCTCAAGTTAATTTTGTCCTTTGGAAAGATTTTGTCTTCATATAGTCCCCACTTGCTTGCTTTTATTACTTTTGTTATTGGGATCAGGTTATTGAGTACCCTTTCAATGTCCAGATCCCAGAGAGTTCTGCCTTTGCTTTCTCTGTATATTTTTCAGTTTCTAGTTTAATCTTTTTTTTTAATTAATTAATTAATTTATTTTTACTTTTTTGGGTCACACCCAGCGATGCACAGGGGTTCCTCCTGGCTCATGCACTCAGGAATTACTCCTGGCGGTGCTCAGAGGACCATATGGGATGCTGGGAATCAACCTGGGTCGGCTGCATGCAAGGCAAACTTCCTACCCGCTGTGCTATCTCTCTAGCCCCTCTAGTTTAATCTTTAGTTGTTTAATCCACTTTGAATATGATTTTATGTATGGTGTGAGATATGGATCTAGTTTGTTGTTTGTTTGTTTCAGCATGTGGTTTATCCAGTTTCCTCACCAGCATTTGTTGGAGAAGATCTCCTTGTTTCACTTCATGCATGAAACTCCTTTTTCATAGGTTAGCTGTTCATATATCTGAGGGCTTATCATTGGTGATGGTGGGGGGGTGGACCTCAATTCTGAGCTACCCCCTCAGCCTATCAGCCTATCCTTAGATAAGTACCATGTTGTTTTTATTACAATGTGTTACCTCCCCAATTTTTTTTTCCTCCCCAGGATGGCTTTGGCTATTCGAGGGGTTTTATACATTCATACAAATTTCAGTTGTGCTCATTTCTTGAAGAATGTCTCCACATGAATTTTTGAAACAGTTTTCTCAACTGTGTTTTTGAAAACACAGTGGGGAATGCGTTTGCCTTGCACGCGGCCAACCAGGTCAGCCCAGGTTTGATTCCTCCGCCCCTCTTGGAGAGCCCGGCAAGCTACCGAGAGTATCTCACCCACACAGCAAAGCCTGGCAAGCTACCTGTGACGTATTCAATATGCAAAACACAGTAACAAGTCTCATAATGGAGACGTTACTGGGCCTGTTCAAGCAAATTGATGAACAACAGGAGGACAGAGAGAGACAGTGACAGTTCTTAAAAGCCAATTGATATTTTAATTAATATTGCATTGATCAGTTTGGGCAGCATTACCATCTTAACTCTTTATATAAGATTCATTTAGATCTTTAGTTTTTTCAACATTTTTTGTAGTTTTTACTAGTTTTGTAGTCAGTCATTTAGTTTAGTGACATATGAGTCTTTAATTAATGCATCATGAATCATGAATATTTTTCTTTTTGATACTATTTGAGTTGTTTCTTAATTTTACTGTCAGATTGTTTATGCTAGTGTAAATAAAATAACTTCTATATTTAGTTTTAAATTTCTCAGTCTTAAGCAAGACTTAAAATAATTGTTTAATTGTTTTACTAGTGTTTTAAGTTGGATTCCTTAGGGGTTGTATTTGTTTGTTTTGATTTTGGACCTGCTGGTGCTCAGGGGCTGCTCCCAGCTCAGTGCTTGGGGATGGCTCCTGGCAATACTCCAGGATCACTCCTGGCAGTGCTACGGGGACTATGCTGTGTGATTTCTGGGGCCTTCCATATACAAAACATGCTTTCCAGCTCACATACTTTCTCTAGTCCTTGAGATTTTCTATATGCAAAAATCGTATCTCTGCTAGTAAAGTTCAGCTTCTCTCTTTCCAGTCTCGAAAGTCTTTACTTCACGTTCTTGCTTAATTGTATGGTTAAAAAATCCAAGATAGGGGACAGAGAAATAGTACAAAGGTTACGGCACTTGCCAAGCATGCAGCTGCGTTTGTGATGCTGGTTTGAATTTTGGCACCACAGATGATCCCCCCAAGCACTGCCAGGTGTGATCCCTGAGCCAAGAGTAGCAAAGAGCCAAGAGTGGCTCCCAAGCACAGAACCAGGTGGACTCCTGATCACCCTGGGTGTGCCCTGCCCTCAGACCCCCCAAATTCTCCAGGATATTGCTGAATAGAAAAATGAGAGCAGACATTGTCTGATCTCAGAGGGAAGATTCAGTCTTTCCCATAAAGTGTGATGGTTGTTTTGTTTGTTTGTTTATTTTAAATATGCCCTCCAGGGCTGTGGAGAGATCTCATATCTCATAAATTCTGACCCTAACTTAAGCAGTGGTTGGGAGTAACCCCTGGGCACCACCAAATGAGGCCCCAAGTGAGCAAATCACCAAAATGAACAAATGTCCTATATCAAGTTAGATAGTTTCCCATTATTCCAAGTTTTAAAAAAATTATGAATTGGTACTTGGCTTTGTCAAATGCTGTTGTGGCAAGGGGCAGGCAGGGATAGTCATGCTGGGTTTTGTCCTTTTTTCTACTAATAGACTATTATATTAATTTTCAGATGTTAAGACAGCTTTGCAGTTTTAGAAATGCAATATAATCCTTTTACTTTTATATTTCAAAATTTGGCCTGCTAGTACTCTGTCAAATATTTGTTTGTTTTTGTTTATGGACAACACCTGGCAATGCTCAGGGCTTACTCCTGGCTCTGAACTCGGAGATCACCCCTAGTGGTGCTCAGGGGACCATATGGGATGTCGGGGATCAAACCCAGGTCAGTCAAGTGTAAAGCAGGTGCCCTACCTCCTGTACTAATTTTTAGGCCCCCATGTCAAGGATTTTTTTAAAAAAGATCTGTATTCATGATATTGTTTTCTGTTAATGCCCTTATCTAGTTTTGGTTTTTTTTTTTTTTTTTTTTTTGCATCAGGATAATATTGAAGTCAGGGGTAAGTCAGCCTCATCTTCTTCATTTTTTAGGATAGTGTGAGCTCTTTCTGGAAAACCTGAAAGAAAGCTGTTATATCTGAAACATGGAGAACAAGAGGGATCTGGACTAGAAAGACAGCTCTGATAGGCAGTTGATGTCTCAGAGGGGAAAGCTTGGGCTGAGTCTCCAAGAATCCAAGATGAGCTCCTGGGCAGGCAGGAGGGAATAGCCCCCGAAGGTGGGAAGACCGTTAGGACAGTATCTTGAAAAATAAAGATCAGAAGGAACTTTTAAAAGTTATATTATGGGTAAATCAGGTTGGCAGAAAAGAAGAAATAAGCCCATTTAGATTCTATAAAAGGGGAAAAGAGATTGTGACAAGGGCATATGTCATCTTCTCATTACACTTTTCTTTCCTTCTGGACAACCTCTTAGATTGATATAATTTTGCATCTTAAAAAAATTCAACACTTGTACAAAGAATTTCCGTATAGCCTTTTCTAGGCTTACAGATTGTTTACACTTGCCTTGTTCACGTCCTCATTCTCTCATATCCAATAATTCTAGGTAAGTTTATAGAACTATTTAATTTGAATGTGGCAAATGTTTCTGAAGATAATGTCGTTCTTCATGCACCAAGCTTTGTTGAAAGTGGGAGCAAGGGCTGGGAAATAACTCAGGTAGTTGAATACATAATGTGGATAACACATGCCCCCTAAACACTGCTATGTGTGGCCCTGGTGGTCCCAAAGTATAATTGGGCCAGAGGCCAGTTATGGTATTGGTAGTCCCCATTGCCAGTTGGACTAAGCTCTCCTGGGAGCATGCCCATGCTTAAAAATAATAAAGAAGAAAATGGAAAAAATCTACGTCCATTGGAAAGCCTAATTTCTTTCTTTCTTTCTTTCTTTCTTTCTTTCTTTCTTTCTTTTTTTGCTTTTAGGGTCACACCTGGCGATGCACAGGGGTTACTTCTGTCTCTGCACTCAGGAATTACTCCTGGTGGTGCTCTGGTAACCATATGGGATGCTGGGAATTGAACCCAGGTTGGCTATGTGCAAGGCAGACACCTACCAGCTATGCTATCGCTCCAGCCCTGAAAAGCCTGATTTCAATATATTAGGTGATTGTGTTGATTGGCTGCTCCTTCAGTATTGGGGACAAAAGCTAGAGAGAGATGGTCATTGATGAAGATTTCTGGAATGGTCCAGATGGCAAAATCTACAGGACTGGAATGGCCATAGTCACAGGAGGGACAGCTCCCCTGCTGTGACACAGGTTCAAGATGTGGTGTCTTTGTGTATGAAAGGGAGTTAAGGAAGTATCTTTCAGCTGGATTCTTTGTCAACTAGGAAGTGAGAAAATGGATTGAAAAGAGGAGGTGGGTGTGTTAGTATTAGAAAGGGGTAACTTAAAATAGGGGACTAACACCCAAGAATAGCCGAGACAAGTACCAGGAGGTTTACTCCGTGGTTTGGAGGCCAGCCGCACACACTAGGGGAAAAGGCAGCTCAGATAGAGAAGGGAGCACCAAATAA
The DNA here is from genome assembly GCF_029834395.1 of Sorex fumeus. NCBI lineage: Eukaryota > Metazoa > Chordata > Mammalia > Eulipotyphla > Soricidae > Sorex > Sorex fumeus. The sequence continues at coordinate 22,897,271 of NW_026606101.1, forward strand.
AGGGTGTTGGGAGGATTCTCGCAGGATGGGAGATGCATGCTGAGAGTAGACTATAGACCAAAAATGATTGCCACTCAGTGTCTGTTTTGCAAACCACAGCACCCAAAAGGAGAAAGAGAACAAAAGGGAATGCCCTGCCACAGAGGCAGGGTGGAATGGGGGGAGGGGGATGGGGGGGTGGGAGGAATACTGGGACCTGTGGTGGTGGAAAATGGGCACTGGTGGAGGGATGGGTATTCGATCATTGTATAACTGAAACCCAAGCACAAAAATTTGTAAGTCTACAACTGTACCTCATGGTGTTTCACTAATAAAATTTGAGAAAAAAAAAAAAGAAAGTGGTAACTTGAAGAAGACTGGAGGAAACATGAAAGAATCAAGGAGAGGCTGAGAGAAACATTTCAGGATTCAATGAGCTGGATCACCTTCCCCATCCCGTTGGCCATTCTTGTATATAGCAGAAGCCAAGCCCATACTGTACTGTGATTCTCTCCTTCAATTTGTGCATAAGGGATGGATAGGTGGATTCATCTGTATTGGGATTTTGACAAAAGAGATGAAAGACAGGGACTGGAGTGATAGCACAGCGGGTAGGGTGTTTGCCTTGCACACGGCTGACTCAGGTTCGATTCCCAGCATCTCACATGGTCCCTTGAGCACCGCCAGGGGTAATTCCTGAGTGCAGAACCAGAAATAACCCCAGTGCATCGCTGGGTGTGACCCAAAAAGCAAAAAGACCAGGATGTTGCTGAATAAAGAAAGAAAGCAGCATGAGAAGTTAAAAAAAGAAAAAGAAAAAGAGATGAAAGACAGATTAGTCAGGGAAGGGAAATTTCAGGTATTCACAAGATTATGGACGGTCTAGGATTTAAAAAAAAAAGCAAGAAGACATCTGGGAAATAGGAGCAAATGGACAGGAGGAAGGCTGGGAAGAAAGGAGCCTATGATTTGTTTTTCTTAATTATTACTCTTTTGCTTGTTGGAGCTAGCATTATTGACCACAGATACTGTAGTAAGTATTTTACATGCATTAGTTTCATATAATTCTTATAGCAACTCTTTAAGGTAAATATAGTCATCAAGCCATTTTTATAGTTGAGGAAACTGAGATTAAGTGACTTGCCCAAGGTGGCAAGCTACAAAGTGACAGCAGGGGTTCAAAATTATGATCCTTGTACCGTTCTGGACATGTCTCCAGAGTGTCCCAGTTGCTTGGCTTCTTTGGAGGAGCAGTTTTGGAGCACAACAGTGGAGTTTGGAGCACATCAGGCTTACTACTGGCTCTGTGTTCAGGGGATCATTGTCATGCCGGAAATCAAGCCAGGGTCAGTTGTGTTCAAGGCAAGCACCTTAACCTCTGTGCTGTCTCCAGCCCCCAGCTGTGTTTCTTGCCTATGGTTTACCCATCTCTCACTCATGTTTAGCTCAGCTTCCAACCTAAGCAATTGATCACAGCACACCTTAGCTCAGAAACTTTCATTATGTTAAAATATAAGTGGAGATAGATATAAAAATAAGATGAATTGATGGATACGAGTAGATGATGTAAAAATGGATTGTACCTACTTGTAGAAAAATAGATGAATTGTGCTTGATAAAGAAAATCATAATAACATGCTTATTGGGAAATTTAGGCGGTGGCTATGTGAATGTTTCATTGGCTGTCTGAAGTTTATTTTCAAATAAAATATCAGGTGGGCAGAGCCTTAATAAAAAAATTACTGAAATTAAAACATTTTTCATAAGTGGATCCTGACTGATTCGCATGTTAGGTCTATAAGAAGGTTGTATGTATCTGACCAAGGTTCATCTTGGTATCCCATATGGTCCCCCAAACACTATGAGTAGTAGATCCTGAGCACAGAACTAGAAGTTCAGAGAACTTCCAGTTATGGCCTCCAAACAAAACAAAACAAAAAAAAGGAGTGAAGTTGGTGTAAAACTGTAGAATGTCTGTGTTATCTCAGAAACATGTTTTTATGTACTAAGAGACTTTCTGTGACAGGACAACTTAAATTCTTCAGTATTTAATAGAATTAAGGAGGATATAATTTGGAGTGTGTATTTAAAGCTGTTTAAAGGGGAGGAGGGGAGCGCATAATCTGAAGAAAGAAAGTGAACCATTTATTGAAAACTTTGGGTATAGGAAAATTAATCATTGCATTCTGCTTGCCAACAGAGGTGGCTTCACACCAGAAGAAGGAACGTTTATTTCTGTTACTGGCTTTCTCCTCCATAAATGCAGAGTTGGAAATAATTTATTTTTCATGCACAGATATTTACTTTATAACAGAAAGGATTCTTTATTTCAGTATCACTCTCTCTCTCTACTCCTCGTTCTCTTACCAAATGTCCAGTTTGAAATGCACGTGACATTTTATAAAAGTAATCCTCAACAAACAAAAAATTTTCACCATCAATGTAATTCTTTGCTTTTTAAAAAGGATTCCTTTCATTTCTACCGCCAATATGCTCTGTTGATGGTTGATTTAAAAACACCTTTGCAGGCAGACAGGATATGCCTGTGACATTTACTGACTTGTCTCTTCCCTTCCAGAAGCCTCCAGGACTATGTTTGGTAACCTGAGGGGGGAAGGACGAACAGTGATGCCCATAGTGGAGGTGTTGCTGAAACTTCAGATTTGGTTGGCTAATAGAGCACCCGTGAAAAGACAGGATGTTCTTGTTTCTTTGGGAGCCTTGATCTCTGCTCCTCTCAAGAGCAATCAGCTGATGTCTTGGCTCACTCTGCCTGAGCAAATGTCCACACCAGCATGTGACCGCATGTCCTCAAACAAGAATGATCTTGCCAGGCTTCTGTGTTGATTTGTTTTTATGCACCTCTTGCCTGCATTTGATCTGTGGTGACTTGGGCTACGTGGGGGGCTGACGTGAGACTCCGGGGTCACGCGGAGCTGGGTTCGTCCTGGCTTGCTGCTTTCTTGCAAGGTTTACTTGGGCCAGTTATGCAACTTCTGTCTCTGGTCTGACCGTCTGGCTGTAAATAATGTAAATAAGGGTAATGATAGGATTACCTGCCTCATTTATGCTGTCGCAGCTAAAACTCTTACTTAACACAATGCCCAGCACCCAAAAGCTTTAGACAACTGTTAGCTGTGCTCATTATTGAACTGATAATGTTATTCAGAAGTTGCTTCTTCAAACATACATCTGTGAAATCTTTTAAGTTCTGTCATTTTGACAGCTGGATAGTGTTTCATCGCTTGAAATACTGTCTCACCTAAACCTATTCCTTTACTGGTCTTCTCTAACTCAAGAGATTATACAATCCTCCACCAAAGAGGTCACTCTTCCTTGACCCTTAGTTTCTCTAGTCCCATCCAGCGAAGCTGAGGGATTACTCTGGATCTGCACACAGCAATCACTCCTGGCAGTGCTTAGGAGAGCATATAGGATGCCCAGGTCAGTTACATGCAAGGAAAGTGGCCTAGCCACTGTACTATCACTCTGACCCAAAGCTGCTGCTGCTGCTTTTATTTATTTGTTTGTTTGTTTTTGAGCCGCAGCCAGTGGTTATTCCTGGTTCTGCACTCAGGGATCACTCCTGAAGGACTCGGGAGACCATGTGGGCTGCCGAGGGAATTCAGACAGGGTCAGCCCTATGTAAGGCAAGTGTCCACTTTGTATTTTCTCCAGCCCTTCCATTCAGTTACTCAATCTTAAGTCCCTCTTTTATTTTTGTCCCTAAGTATGTCCTGACTCTGTACCCACTAGCTCCTCTCCACCTGCCCTCATTCTCTTGTTCTCCCCTCTTACCTGGACTACCTTTGCTTCTGAGACCACCATCTATGAAGCTGACACTCTATAAATCTATCTAGTCTTCAACCACCAAATCTATAGATCTGATTGTGCTGTTTCTCAACATGATATTTGTGACCCAGGGTACTAGTGCCCAAGGTGCTGGCTAGAATAAGAGTTAATGGGGACAACATTCAGGAGGCAGAGTCACAGAGGGACCAGATTATCCCCAGGCTCCTAGTGATTTTGTTGTGAGATGGGCAGCACCCTCCAGCTAGACAACAAGAAGACATGGGCCCAGGGCATAAAAGAAAATCATCAGAAGCATTTGTTTCTCAGTGTGTACGTGCTCAGGCCAGTAGGCCCCTTTGCAGTCTCTAGGACTCATTTGTTTGCATAGCAGAGTTGTTAGTGGTGGCTGGGCCCTGCTGTGTCGTTCAGCCTGAGACCACAGAGCTGCCCTCTTCAATTCTCAGTGACTCTCAGCTTCTGTTCCTGACACCCAGGCCATCGGGGCTGGCAAAGCTGGTTGTCCTGGTCTCCAGTTGCCATCACTTGGTCTATCCCATGCCTGGGTCCAATCTCCTTGAGAAAGCCCACCTCTAGAAAGCCCTTCCGAATCCCACCCTTATCTTGTATCGCCAAGGCACATCTGTGTGTTTGAATCATCCCAAAGTGTAAACAAAGTGAAGAAAGGGTCTGTCACATCGCATTTACCCCCAGGGGCTGGCAGCAGGCCTGGCCTTTCAAGTAATTGTTGACTTGAGCGCATGTTGAGTAGGCTACAGAGGAAAATGTCAATCACTTGTAATCTCACCATTAAGAACTTAAAACACTCACCTAATTAGCTCTGAAATGAATCTGAGATATCCTCTTCTAGAGGTTTTTTGTTTCTTTTTTTTCTTTTTCTACTGTGGAACTATATTTTTCACATCTGCATTCCATATTAATATTCTACATTATGAAGTCTCTATCAAACCCTAGCTGGTGTTTTCAAATCTTTTTTCATTTAATTTGTCTCCCTTTGTCTCCAAATGAATAAGTCCTGGAGACTGCAAAGGGGCCTACTGCCTTGAGCCTGTACACACTCTCTTCTTGTAGCCCTGGAATGAAATATTCTTGTAGCCCTGGAATGAAATATTCTTGCAGTCCTGGAATTACAGCGCTGTGCAGTATTTCATCCTTACCCGACCAGCAGCTGATTTTCCAGCTGGAATGATTAATGGCTGCTTTCTGTGTTCAGGGTAATTTTTTTTTTCTCATGATGAAGAAAACATGGTCAGAAATAGTGGAACTAAAGTAAAGACAAGGGTGACCATTCATTACAGGAGAGCCCATTATTCTGGTCCTACGGTTGTTGCATCCTGAAGATGCTGGAATGTCAGTCCTGCAGGCCAGCCTTCATGCAGGCTCCTCTTCTGCAAAGTCTTTTGTATTAAATTGTTTTCTTCTTCTCCAGGGCAGGACCATGGCAGCCCAGGAAGCCACTCCACACAGCCATTCCGAGGAGAATAGTGTTTTGGACCTGCCATCAGCTGCTGACATAAGAGATTACGTGCTGCAGAGGCGCGGTCAGGAGGCCACCAGTGGGACTTTTAGTTCTGTGGAAACCTTTTCTTTGCCTTGTTCTTCTGATGTGGAGCCAGGTAGGAAGCCGAGTTTAAAGCTAACATTTTAAAAAACAAAACGGAGCAAAAAAATCCGACACAAAAACCTTAGCACGTCGGGGATGTGATCATTTGTTTCTCTCTTTCCCAGTAGCCCGGGTCTGAGGAGTGATTCATTGTCTTGGGTAGAGAGACATCTAAGAAAGCCATGGGAGAGACTTGAAAGCACAGCCTCCCCGCTGGAGCCCTGGCAGGAGGCTTTTCCTTTTTTCTTTTTTGTCTTGCTTCCTTTTCTGATCTGTCTCCAGGTACATTCAGAAGCAGAGGAACTCGGTTCAACAAAGAGAGAATGAAATTGTTTGAGGGGTATTTTTCCCCCCTTTTCTTTTTGTTCTTTTAAAGCTTCAGAAAATGGCATTGTGTTATAGGTTATAATAATAGATTCCTTAGTATTTCTCTTAGACGCAAACTCTAGTATCGTGCAACAAGTTTTCAGGCTGTTTTTTTCTCGCTGAATTCTCAAAATGATATCTTTGATTGAGGCCTAGTGATAATTCCCTGACACGGTTAATGACCATCTCTGAGTTGAAAGCTCATATTTTCCCCAATTCATTGGCCTTCCCAGGCCCAGGTTCATAGAAATATATTTAGATTATGTGAACTCAGGGATCAGATGAGAAAAGAAAGAGTTGTACCTGTCATTACTACATTAAGAGGCAGAGTATTTGTATCTCTGTGTGTATGTCTTTATAGAGGAGATAAGTCCAGGGTTTTTGTGTATATGAAACATGTGCTCTACTTCTGATCTACATCCGTGGCTCAAAGTACATATTTATTATGTAGTGAACTCCTTGGAAACTAAGAAACCATTAGTCTTGACAATGATTAATTCATTGTTGGCATAAGTGTAGTGCGTACATAACATTATCTTCAAGAACCCTATGGAAATAGTACTTTAAAAGTCCCTGGTGGTTCTGTTCTGATCTTAGGATCAAGTTATCATGACCTGATAAATATGATTAGTCTGCCTTATGTTTATTGCTGACCAAGAATTAGATAATTTTTTTTTGAGCCATACCTGGCCATGCTCAGGGCTTACTCCTGGCTCTGCACTCCTGGTGGGGCTGTGACCATTTGTGTTGCAGGAGTTCAAACCTGGGTCAGCTGCATGCAAGGCAAGCACCCTACCTGCTACAGTGTCACTCTGGCCCAAGAAGTAGATAATTTCTTATCCTTTTTCTTTCTAGATTTGACAATCTAACTCCTTTACAGTTTCCTCTTCCCACTACAATCCTGCTTCCTTTCTATGACTTTCCATCCCTAAAACTGATGTTGTTCATTGTTTCTGGTTATCATAGCATTTCCTGGAAAGCAAGAGTGGATGAAATGAGAACTTTCGAAGTGTTGACTTGTTGAAGTACTTCAGCAATGACTGGATTCTTCCAAGGAATTCAGTGTTTATTTTTAATTGCCTTTTGGGAGAAAAATCCACAGGAAAACAACTGTTTTTAATTTGAATTTGGCGGATGGTTCTGAAAACTAAGAGCATGTTGAAATGTTTACGTTGGAAGGAGTTTTCAAAATCTCCACATTTCAGGCAGGAGGAAAAGGTTCTTTGGGAAGCCCTTATGAAATTCCAAACATGGGAAGAAGCATTCAAAGGTTAAAATAGTAACTTCACATGGTGCTGCTGGTTTGAATTCTGGTTTTGCTTCTTCCTCTTGTTGGATCCTGAGCAAAAAAAAAACCCATGTAGCTTCTCTGTGCTGGTGCCTTCATTTTATGAAATTGAGACACCTAGCTGGGCATGGGGGAGAGATAGTGAGGCTGGATGACTCTGAGGCTCTTGGAAATCCAATTTTTCAGGATTTTAGACCTGGGCTATTCCAGTCCCCACTGTAATGACTGAACTCCCTTTAAATTCACGACCTTTTTCCTCTGCTGGACCCTGACTCTCCTCCTCCATCGTACCCCATTTTCCCATCTGCTCACTCTCTTATTCTCCTGATGTCAGTTTCCTATCTATTTTTCCTCTCTTTGGAAACTCCTTGATGACTTCTTCTTTCTTGAAGAAAACAGAAACTCTCAGAAGAGGTGACCAACCACACACTCCTGCTTCACACCCCTCGGCCTCCCTCCTGCTTTTTTCCATGGGAGACTCGCCCTTGTTTCAACTTTCATTTCTGCACTTGATCCCATCTGCTCTCACCTGTTTGCTTGAGGTTGTGACTCTAGAAAGTTTCTGTGTCATTGATTTCTTCTCTTTTGGCCACTCGCATGACCATACCAACGCGCTAAAATAATTCTTACCTAAAAAAGGTGCCCACCCCCTTCTGCACAGTGGAACATTATTCAGCCGCTAGGAAAAGTGAAGTCATGAAATTTGCTTATACATTGATTGACATGGAGAATATCCTGCTGAGTGAAGTCAGTCAGAGGGAGAAATATATTTTTCACATATTATGTGAAAAATACCCAGAGACATAGAAACAGAAGCCAGGAAGACTGGACCATGGTAGGAAGCTTGCCACAAAGGGGGAAAGGGAATGGAGCTAGGACAGAGAAAAAAACCAGTGTGACCAAGGTAGTTGTTGGAGATGATCACTCTGACAAGAACTGAGTGCTGAAAGGAGGTATGCATGATAGCCTTCAGTAACATATTTAACAAACTGCAGTGCCTTAAAGGAAAATGAATGAGAGAGAGAGAGAGAGAGAGAGAGAGAGAGAGAGAGAGAGAGACATAGAGGTATGCTCTGGGGATGGGACTGGTGAGGAGGGGACGAGAGGGAAGGAAACTGGTGACATGGGTGTTGGGAAATGTGCACTGGGATAAGGATGGGTACTGGGACTTTGTATGACTGAAACTCAGTCATGACAACTTTGTAACTGTATATCTTATGGGAATTCAATTTAACAAATTTTAAAGAAGGATAAACAGCTATTTAAAAGGTGCCCACCCTTGGCTGAGGGCTGTGACTCATTATGGAGTATGTGCTTTGCATGTTTGATCCCACGGTCTCTGCAAATTCCCACAGCGTTCCTTCCCCGGAGTCCAAATACTCCTCTCCTTAGATTTGCTTCTTTGTTCTTTCATACTGAAAACCCTTTAAGACTGGTCTGTATCTGCTGCTTCTAATTACTCTCCTCCAAATTCCTTCTAAGGCCCTGTCTCTTCTCCCTGTCATGCTGCACAAGCCACTCTTCCTAAGGTCCCAGTGCCTGCGCGTCATTGAACCCAGTGGCTGCTTCTTAAGCCTCTGTCCACATGGCTTATTGGCAGTTCACTTCTCCTTCTTCGGCTCTTCCATCCCTGGGCTTCCTGAGAAGCCTTGTGGTTCTCTTCTGACTTGTGCTGTGCTTGCAATCTCCTCTCCTGGTTACCGCTTGCCCCTCCAGCAGTTTAATGTTCCAGGACTGGATTCTTGGATTTCTGTTCTGACTCACTTCCTGCAGGATCTCATCTGGACTCAGAGCCTTCCATTTCCTCGGTACCTTATTCTGTTTCAGATCTCTCTTTCCTGCCTGAATCTTTTTTTATTTTCATTTTTTATAATTTTATTTATTGAATCACCGTGAGAGCAGTTACAAAGCTGTTGGGTGTAAGTCTTGGCCATACAATGAAACACCCGTACCTTCACCAGTGCCCATTCTCCATCCCCAACAATCCCAGTATACTCTATCCCACACCTTCCCCCTACCTGTGGGGCAGATGATTTTCGCATTACTCTCTCTCTACTTTGATAACATTCAATATTTTGACACTAGACCCACCATTATTATTTGGGATTTTACCCCAACACTCAGATCTGCCAAAAATGCAACAGTAGACAATCTGTTTTCTATTGCTGGTTATGAATAACATATGATGCTGCGTGGCTGCAGTAGTGGCTGTGCGATTTTGAAATTCTAAAATTTTAACACTTAAATCTGGAGGAATTTCTGCGAAAACCTTCTGGGTTCCGAGATTTTCTCCTGAGTCTCTGGGATCATGGCCGCTAAGCAGCTTGATCAGGAGCCAGAAAGGCCATTGGTGGGCGATGACTTGGGGTCTCGTTGGGGTGAGGAGGAAAGGGCTGGCTCCACCCCCATCCCATAAGGCCCAAAATGTCTCGTCACTGCAGGCCCAAACCTGACTGTCCAATGGCCTCTGGAGGATGATGGCCACTGAGCCACCAGGGGAAAGCAGGCGGAGGGACAACACCCTTTCCCCCCTGGGGTGGCCTGGTGACAGTAACCTACTGCGTGGTCCGGATGCATTTCTGCCCAAAGCCGCTGGGTTTTGAGATTTATTTCTGAGTCTTTGGGATCATGGCCGTTAAGCAGCTTGATCAGGAGCCAGAGAGGCTGTTTGTGGGCGATGACTTGGGGTCTCCTTGGGGTGGGCAGGAAAGGACCAGCTCTACTCCCATCCCGTGAGGCCATCATGTCTCGTCACTGTGGGCCCAAGCCTGACTGTCCAGTGGTCTCTGGAGGATGGCGGCCACTGGGCTGCCAGGGGGACAGACCAAGGCACGAAACCTATTCCCACCTGGGTTGGCCCAGCACCGGTAACCTACTGCAGGGACCGGACGCATTTCTGCCAAAAGCCGCTGTGTTTCGAGATTTGTTTCTGAGTCTCTGGGATCATGGCCATTAAGCAGTTCAATCAGGAGCCAGAGAGGCCATGCCTCCAATTATATAGCTGAGCCAGAGGTGGTTTGTGGGTGTGTTTCCCACATACATAACTTTTGGCCATTTACTATCTTGGTAAACTTGGCCCCACGTTTTTGGGGTGTGGCCAAAGGCACAGCAGTAATTTGGGGGTATCTGGAAATCTGAAGGCGCCATCATGCTGCTGATGCACTCACCTCACAGGTACAGATTGACCTGCTAGTGGCACCATACCCCCTTCCTGCCTGAATCTTTTCTTGAGATTTAAACCATCAGTGTACGTGACCTCAGCATGTTGGTTTCTGCAATGCGTCTACAATTCAACCTATTCTAAACCAATGTCTTAATTCCTCTCTCTGGATCTCCTCTCAAGAGACTTCCCCCTTAGCCCTCTAAATACCTCGATATCTCATACTTGCTCTGTGAGGTTTTACTCACTTCAGAAAAGAACTTCTGTCTTTCTGTTTCTCTTCTACCTTCATCATATCTTTCCCCAACTTTATTGTCTATACAGTGCTCGGGCCATAAACTTAGGTGTCATCATCAACTCTTTCTCTTAAACCTCCTATTCACGTCACTGACGATAACGCTAACCACTCTTTCTTCAGAGTAAATCTAGAATCTGGGCAGTTTTTGCCATCTCCACTGCCACCATCCTGGTCCTTCTGTCTCTTTGGTTATTGTTATGGTCTGGATTTTCCACATCTCCCGTTCCATCCTTGTGATCTTTTCTCAGCATAGCAACCAGAAGGATCATTTGAAAAATATAAGCCATTTCGGACTAGTCCTTGATGCCAAGCCCTTGTGTCTTCTTCTCTGACTCATAATGAAAGTCAAAGTTCTCACCAGGTTTCTGCCCTCTGGACCCTGGACCTAATGCCTCTCTGACGGCTCTTCCCACCCTCCCTGGCCCGGATCTGTACCAGGCACATGTCTCTGCACCCCATGCTCAGCTTTCAGGGGCCATCCCTTGCCTGCTGTGTCCAGGAAGCAGCACCCGATCTCCTTTGACCCTTCTCCTTCTTCGTTGCTTCTCTCCCTTCTGCTGCATATGCTTCCCCAGCTTTATTCATCTATCCAGTGCTAGTGCCATCTGTCAGCCTGTATGTTTGGACTGTTAATTTGTTTGACTGTTTGACTATTAATGTCATCCCCCATGGCACACATTAAATTCCAGGATAGCGGGTACTCAAGAAATAATTGTATGAGGAATTCATGAGTAAATGTTGACTGCAGTTACTATTTAATGGAGAGAGATACACCTGGATAGATTTAGGGCTGATGTTGATCACAACATAGAATGCCTGTCCTCCCCACGTCCCCTGCCCCCATGTACATGCTAGAGTAAAGCTAGCTATGGAAGGTCCCGTGGAGAAGGAGTGGGAATCATGGGCTGCCCTGCATAGTTCAGGGCTGAATGTAGCCCCAGAGTTTTGTCGGTGTTGGATATGAGTACATGTGTTCTGACACACATGGGTATGTTAAAAGGCATTATAACAATGTGTACAACCTACACGCTGTTATGTCATCTATATCACATATAATTTTCACATGTACTACCACACAGAGGAATGTCACATACTCCCCACACAGTTTAGTCACTCAGCCTGTGTCTTCAGAGTCGGTTGTCCAGGTTTCTCCTCCCTACTTGGACCTCTACCCTGTCTTCTGGGTCCACAAAAATCAAGGTCTCTCAAAAATCAATTAAGGGGGTGTGGGTTGAGTGGGAAGAACACTGAGATCCTGGCAGAGGGTTGTAGTATTGGAATATTGTATGTGTGAGAGCATATCATGAAAACTATTATTGGGGTCGGAGTGATAGTACAGCTGGCAGGGCATTTGTCTTGCACACAGCCAACCCAGGTTCGATCCCCAGCACCGCACATGGTCCCCTGAGCACATCTGGAGTGATTTCTGAGTATAGAGCCAGGAATAACCCCTGATCATCACTGGGTGTGACCTAAACACTCTGAATAAAGATAGAAAGAGAGAAAGAAAGAAAGAAAGAAAGAAAGAAAGAAAGAAAGAAAGGAAGAAAGAGAGGAAGGAAGGAAGGAAGGAAGGAAGGAAGGAAGGAAGGAATAGAGAGAAAGAAAGAAAGGAAGGCAGGAAGAAAGGAAGAAAGAAAGAAAGAGAGAGAAAGGAAGGAAGGAAGGAAGGAAGGAAGAAGAAAGAAAGGAAGGAAGAAGAAAGAAAGAAAGAAAGAAAGAAAGAAAGAAAGAAAGAAAGAGAATATTGTAAATCCTGGTGACTAAAAACAAAAAAAAAGAAACTGAAAAAACAACAGCAAAACAGTTGAAAATGTATTCCTTATTCAAATACCAGTATTTGATGATAACTCATAGTATTAATGTGTCCAGGGAGGTCTTTGTCCCTTGCCTCAATCTTAAGGAATGGTTTCATTCCAGAAATCAAGGGCTGGTAGAAAGATTTGGGGATGTGTCTTTCTGGTGTTGTCTTTCAATCCCTAAAGATCCTCACACTCCCACCCCCTCTTCAAGTCGTTTCCAATCTGACCTTTCCACATGGAGTCATTTGTTTGACTGTTTGACTGTTAATGTCATCTCCTGCTCCTTTGCCCTTGCCATCAGACTCCTGCAGCTTGTGATCTAAATCCTCAAGATGGGACTGGAGAGACAGTTCTGCAGGCTGAGCATGTGCTTTGCATGCAGGAGGCCTGGTATGAACCCAGGCAAGGCATGGTCCCCTAAGCACTACCAGAAGTGACCCCTCAGCCTGGACAACCACCAGTTACAGTCCCAGAGCAAAAGCAAAAACAAAATTCGGTTGTTTTGCACATACCACCCCCAGGGAATTTCTGTGACTGTTCCCTATTCGTTTCTTTTTCTCTTTTCTTTTTTTTGGGAGTGGGGCACACCTGTCAGTGCTCAGCAAACTCCTGGTTCTGAGCACAGGGATCATTTCTGGAGGTATTTGGGGAACATATGAGATACTATGGATTGAACCAGGATCAATTACATGCAAAGGAAGCACCCTACCCACTTACCTTCTTTTTCTGGGAAAAAAAATTTTTTTTCTTTAAATAATAAAGCATGTAGGGGCTGGAGCAATAGCATAGCGGGTAGGCATTTGCCTTGCACGCGGCCGACCTGGGTTCGATTCCCAGCATCCCGTATGGTCCCCCAAGCACTGCCAGGAATAATTCCTGAGTGCATGAGCCAGGAGTAACCTCTGTGCATCGCAGGGTGTGACCCAAAAAGCAAATAATAATAATAATAATAATAAAGCATGTAGAGCACTTGCCTTGCACACAGTCGACTTGAGTTCAATCCCCAGCATCCTATATGGTGCCCCGAGCACTGCTAGGACTGAACCTTGAATGCAAAGCCAGGAGTAAGCCCTGAACATTGCTGAGTTGGCCCCAAAATAAAACAAGAATTTGGGAGGGGAGGGGCTTAAGGGAGCCTGGGTACCATTCCTGGAAATACGTGGTCAACCAGCCGGAGAGTTCAAACTCGGGCCTAGTGATATGGTGCTGCTTGGACACAGCAGTGTGGGGGGCCATCAGGACCTTCCCAGGGGTGCGCAGGAACCTCCAGGGCTACACCCAGGGGTGCAGGGGGAGTGGGAAGCTTGTGGGGCTCCATACCAAGGACGGAATGCTGGATCTGTGCACGCATGTGTCCCCAAACTGTCTTCCTGCTCCTTCGTATGCTCGTTTGTCTTCACCTGCATAGACACTACCATGTTTTAGAATTTGCTAAAATGGTTCCCTTCCATGAAGGAATTATCAGGGTCTCTCTTTTTGGATGCTTCTCCTGCCAGGTACTTCCCACATGTCGCCTTTTTTTTTTCTTTCTTTCATTTCCACCTCAAATCTGTGAAGTGGAAAGAGCCCTGCTTTATCAGTGAACACATGGTTAGGAAACCTGCCTGGTGTTACCTAGTAAATATAAGTGCAGGGATGCATCCAAAGCCAGTGTTTCAGAGCATGTTTTTCTGTCTTAAAAAATAGCTTTCTCTCACCTGGGAAATAACCAAGAAGCTGACACCTCAGACGAGAACTGCTGGAATTCAATATAGGCCTGTTTGTTATCTTGCGACCGCAATTTTGTCATCTGGGGAGGGATGAGTTTTAAGGAAAAACAACCCATTTTGATGCTATTTTATTCACATCTTAGTATTTTGAAACCAGTTCTGCCATTCTCTAAATCTCTTATCTGTGATGCCATTTATTGCTCTGGTTGCAATTGCTTTAAAAAATGGACCCGAGGACCCAGAACATCCTAAGGACGGAGTGAAAATGGTTTTGCAGCAGGGATTACATCATGACCAAATGGATGGCAGTCATCTGCTGTTATCTATCACAATGTAATAGATTGTGCTGTGGGGAAATAAATGTGCTCAGGTGTATCTACCACAAAGGGCACTTCATCCTTGACATTTTGTTCTTTCTTTTCTGGGGTGCCAATGGGATTTGGGCCACACCCAGTGGCACTTGGGTGCCATTCCCTGGCTCTGTGCTCCGGCGTCACTGCTGGCAGTGCTCAGGGGACCTTATGCTATGCCAGGAGGAAACCAGGGTCAGCCACATGCAAGACAAGCGATTTAACCCCTGCATTCTCTCTCTGGTTCCAGGAACTTTTTTGTGTTTGCATGAGAAGTTTGCACAGCACAGAAGGCCATTATAAACATTATAAACATTCTAGAGCTGCCTTTTATGAAAAGGAGGTTTTCTCCAAAAGTAAACATAGGAAAAGTTGTCATGAGTAGTCTGGCCACGACAGAGCCATACCTGTGAGGTGTTCAGACCACCTGAACATCTGAGGTGAGGGAAGTCACTGCTCTATGGAGCCAGGTCTCCCACCCATCTTCTCTCAGGATTCTCAGGATTCTCAGGATTCTCAGGGGTCTGAGGTTTTCATTTCCTGTTTGCAAATTGAGCCCATTCTCCTTCCCTTCACTGTGTTTTCACAGGGTGTTGTTATAGGTTGGGCTGGAGCAATAGCACAGTGGGTAGGGTTGGGTGTTTGCCTTGCACGTGGCTGACCCGGGTTTGATTCCTCCATCCCTCTCGGAGAGCCTGGCAAGCTACCGAGAGTATCTTGCCCACATGGCAGAGCCTGGCAAGCTCCCCGTGGTGTATTTGATATGCCAAAAACAGTAACAACAAGTCTCACAATGGATATGTTACTGGTGCCTGCATGACCGTTACTGGTGCCTGCATGAACAATGGTGCTACAGACAGTGCTACATTGTTATAGCTTATCTCCCCCACAGTCTTGAAGCGAACTTTGGGCCACATTTTCATCTTGTTCAGGAAACTCTGGATGTCCAGAGACATGGCTACCCTTCAGTTAGCTGCTGGTAGTGTTCTGCTGGCAACTGTTTTATCACAGGTGTCTCACAGCCCATCCTCAAGCCAACGTGTTCTTGCTTTGCTTGTTTGCTGTTATGTGGTATTTGAAAAAAAGAAGTTTCGCCTAAAGTGTGTGAGGCCCATCCCTGCCCCTCACCCTCACTCACATTGAAGAGGAAAGAACCAATCATCTTCCAGATGAATTGGTGGATGCAGACAAGGTCACCAATAAATAGTGGCCCAAGGCCACAATGGCTTCTACCCTGGTCCTCAGCCGCTGGTGAGTGCATTTGCATCACTGAAACTTGACTCCCAGGCTCTGGCTGGTTAAAACCAGACAGAGTTGAGCAGACTGTTGGGGGGTGGGCAGATATCTAAGAGTGGGCCTGGGGCCTGGCTTCCCCTGTTCCTGAGCAGAAGAAGAAGTGAATTATTGCCACTAGGGTTCAGTCAAATCATCCCAACTGTCAAGAGTCAGACCTGTTTGGCAAGAGGATATGCCTACAGTGCTGGCCAGGATCCCCATAGGTGGGGAGATGGCCACAGAGGACTCCAGACAGTCCCAGGGGCAGGAAACAGGCGGTAGCTTGTCCACGCAGAGTGCAGGCCTGACTTCAAAATTGGGGTCAGTGGCCAGGATGACAGTACAGTGGATAGGGTGTGTCCCTTGCAGGTGGCTGACCCAGGTTCAGTCCGTGGCACCATACATGTTCCCCTGATCTCCTCGAGTGATCCCCAAGTGCAGAGCCAGGATTAAGCCAAAAAAAAAAAAAGACTGGGGTTGGCATCACTCTTTATTTCTCTCTTTCTTTTTTTTTCTCCAAATTGAACCATTGAATTACAAAGTTACAAAAAAAAAGTATGTTTGAGTTTCCGGCACATATTGTTCCAACACCAATCCCTTCACCAGTGCCCTCTACCCTCCACCAATGTCCCCCGTTTCTCTCCCGACCCCATCCTGCCTCTGTGGCAGGTACCTCTGCCCTCCCCCATTGTCCTAGTGTCCCCTTCCCTAACCTGTTCCCCTCAGCCCTGCCCAAGTGCCAAGCTGCCCGCTGCAGACCAGTTCTCCTCCTCTTCCTCTCTATTGCCATTGGGCATTGGGTACTCCTCTACAGGGTTTCTTTATCCACCATATATTAGAGAGATCACTCTGGGTCTGTTCCTCTGATTTCACTCAACACGATACTCTCCAGATTCATCCATGTTGCAGCAAATTGCATGATTTTATCTTTTCTTAAGTCTGCATAAAATATCACTCTTCTATTTTTTTAACAATTTATATTATTATTATTATTATTATTATTATTATTATTATTGCTTTTTGGGTCACACCTGGTGATGCACAGGACTTACTCCTGGCTCTGCACTCAGGAATTACTCCTGGTGGTGCTCAGGGGACCATATGGGATGCTGGGAATCCAACCCGGGTTGACCACGTGCAAGGCAGATGCCCTACCTGCTGTACTATCGCTCCAGCCCCATATATCACTCTTCTAACCCCTGGAAATGTAGCCGGCAGGGGAGTGGCCTCAATCTTAGGGAGCACTAGAGACCAGTGCAAAAGGCAGATTTTAAAAACATAAGCCAGGATTCCTCTTCCTGCCAGTACTCTGCTTCTGTGGACTGCCCTCACCCTGTCCTTCAGTCAGACTATTAGGAGCGGTTCACCACCTTCCTTCTTTCTGCTTCGTTCACTGATTGCTCCTCACTTCTGGGCACGTAGCCTCCACCCGATGCCCAGTAATTAAGCCTGATGTGCCCAGATACCTGCGACCCTCCCCCACCCCCAGCAATTCCCGATGGCTACTGTGCTTATCTTGATGTCCAACTGTCACTTCACCCTTCATGCCCGGAGGAGGCTCTTACTGGCGAAGGAACAAGAGCCTTAGGAGCACTCTGCGAAAGAAAACAAAGGGTTAGAGAGGAGAGTATTACTCAGATAATCCCCAGAGCTCTGCTTATTTCAGTCTGGGTGTCCAAAGGTAGGCCAGGCTGGGCTATAACAGTCTGCATTCATCGGACCCCTCTGACAACTGCCCTTAGAAGTTCAAGTTTGAGGGAAATGCTGAAACTTTCCCATGGCCGCCTTGCACTGACTTCAGAGGTACCCTTTGTCCATGATCAGAATGCATCTTGGGTACCCCCTTGGACAAAGGTTTCAAAAGGCCACACCCAGAATTTATCAAGCCAAGATAGTCCACCAAGGACTGTGCCCTGTGCCCCAAGAGCCTTTGGGATGGACTCTGCTTTTGAGAGTTTCATCCAAGATCATTCACTCTTTCACCTGTCTGAGTGAGTGGCATATCTGTCCCAAGTGACCAACAAGCCACTTCTCTGGAAGCTTTGGGGAAATAGAGCACTCTTTTCCCACGATGGCCTGAGGAGGCTCTTCCAACCACCTGTAGTGGGAGCAAAGCAAAGACCCCCACCTTTAAAAGGCCCTCCTGATAACACGGTTTCTTCACATTCCTCTGGTGAAGGTCCCAGAGATGTCATCACCCACTTACCCTTTGCCAACTCCAGAAGCTTCTCTGTCTCATTTCCAAGACTCCATGTCTTCGGGTGTTTGAGATTTTTCAGTCAAAATCTTTAGCAACCCATCTGACAGTATTGCGATATTCGAGCCACTGGCAAGGCTGTACAGGCCCATGCCTTCAACTGTGTCTAACCATATTAGCACATGCCTGGAACTCCTGTCAGGCCTGTTTTTATGCTGAGTCAGCGTGTAATGCCTCAGCCACGTTGTCCCCCTCCTCCCTGGCAACTCCTGCCTACCCCAGAGACGCTCAGCACGCTCTGCCCATTAGCCTCCAGCACACACTTGCCAATAGGCTTGAACTCACCATTCTTTTTGTCTATTGTTTGGGGGCCATACCCCGCTGTGCTTAGGGGTTACTCCTGACTCTACTCTCAGGAATTACTCATGGCAGTGCTCAGGGGATCGAACCCGGGTTGACTGTGTGCAAGGCAAACACCTTACCCACCGTACTATTGCTCCAGCCCCCAAACTCTCTGTTCTTAGCTACTTATTTCTTTGTCTCTGGATCCAGGGAAAAAAACGCAAAGAGGAGACAGAAGGGAAGCACCAGGTGAGCTGGTGAATAATCTTCAACAAATCTCTCAAAAGCAGAGTCCATCTCAAAAGTTCTTGGGGCACAGTCCTTGACAGACTATCCTGGCTCGATAAAATCTGGGTGTGGCCTTTTGAAACCGTTATCCAAGAGGGTGCCCAAGATGCATTCTTATCACGGACAGAAAGGGTGCCTCCGGAGTCAGTGCTCAGACACTGCAAGGCGGCCATGGGGAAATCTCAGCCTTTTCCTCAAACTTGAACTTCTAAGGGTAGTTGTCAGGGAGTGAGATGAACACAGACAGTGAGGTGGATGTTAAACATAGTAGCACATTTGACGTAGCTAAGGCTGTAGGTGGCTATATGTTCAAAAGAAGTAGTGGCTCCATGCCCCCTTATTGTTCTTAAGGAATCTGTCAACATCCCATCTTCAAAGGGCCATTTTCCTACCTGAGTGTTTAGGCATTTCATGGAAGGAATTTAATGTTTAAGACTAGAGATCTTTCTTCCTTTAATGGAATTCTTGTAGCAGCTACATGTAAGTCTGGCAAACACATATCGAAATGGAATTTAAAATGTGAATTACAGAGTTCTGTATGGATTCTTGTTTTAAACAGAATTCAGGGTGTATTTTTGACAGGTAGAAAATGTTAAAGGTGTGTCCCCTATAGCTGCATTAAATGAGAGCCAACCTCATGTCCCAGCTCGCTCTAAACTGGGCCTCAGACAACAAAGTGAGAAAGAGAAAGGAGAGGATTGAAGAATCTGCTCTGTGAGAACCGAAGGCGCAAACGGGGCTGCTTCCCATCACACGCGGAGGCCTTTCCAAGGCTGCATTTGGGAAGCATGGGTTTGCTGCGGGAGGACATCTCGGCATTTGTTACTGCTGCCTGGACTGTGTGTTGAAGAGTGAAAAAATGAATTTTTTTTTGCAGGGGGGGGTAGGTGGGGGGTCACACCCAGCGATGCTGCTCAGGGGTTACTCCTGTTTTATGCACTCAGGAATTACTCTTGGCGGTGCTCAGGGGACCGTATGGGATGCTGGGAATCGAACCCGGGTCGGCCACGTGCAAGGTAAATGCCCTACCCGCTGTACTATGACTCCAGCCCCAAGGAGTGAAAGATCTTGACTTAAGTTGCAGGGTCCAAGTAGGACTCCAAAGTCTTTGGACCTCATCAACGCATCGTTATTGCGTGACCCAAGCCGGGAAGGAGAAACCGGAAGTGCCCCTGGCTGACTCCGGGTTTGGCGACGGCTTTTTTCCCGGGGTTTTCAGACCGTGCTCGCTACCGTCGGAGGAGGGCACCAGGGTTGGCACTGGCGGGAGGAGGCGAGCTTCCCAGAGTTCTGTGTTCTCTCATACTGCTCAGCCATCACCGTTCATTTCCACTGGGCCAGAGGTAGCGCTTCACAGAAGAAAGGATGTCAAGGCCAAAAAGCGTTTGAGAGCCACAAAGCTCCCCTTCTACAAGGGAGGGCCATGGGTGTGGAGGAAAACCGAACCCTGGGGTAACAAAGGAGAACAGCACTCAACGTCATGCAATAACCCGCCTGTTCCCATTTCCTAGGTGGCCTTCTAGACACATGACTGGCAACTGTGACTTTACCTTCTTTTTCTTTTTTTTTTTTTAAAAAAAGATTTTTAAGATTGACTTTCAGACTGCTAATTTATAGTTAAAATGGAGCAGTTGAAGAATAAAACTTTTTGGGTTTTTGTTTGCTTGTTTGTTTTTGGGGGGGCTTTTTGGGTCACACCCAGAGATGCTCAGGGCTTACTCCTGGCTTTGCACTCAGGAATTACTCCTGGCGGTGCTCAGGGGACCATGTGGGATGCTGGGAATCGAAACTGGGTCGGCCCTGTACAAGGCAAACGCCCTACCTACTGTGCTATCGCTCCAGTCCCAAAAATAAAACTTTTTATTATTTATTGTTTTATTATAGTTGAGGTTTGCAGTAGTTTATAGACTTGATGCAGAAATAGATTAAAGTGATCAGTAGAATCAATGCAGTTATAGCACTGTGCCACTAAGTACTCAGCACTCCTCACCACTCTCCTTGTGTTACTTCCCATCAGTCTTGCCTTGCCTTGTATTGCTTTGCCCTTCCCCCCTCCTCTCCCCTCCTCCCCCTCCCCTTCCTTTCTCTTCTTTCCTCTTCTCTTATTTTCTTTCTCTTTTTTCTTTTCATTTTTATGGGCCACACCTGATGGTACTCCTGGCTCTGTGCTCAAGGATCCAGGTGGCGCTCAGAGAACCATATGGGGTCCCAGGGATTGAGCCCACGTTGGCCTCATGTATGGCTGTCGCCCTACCCACTGTACTATTGCTCCTGCCCCCAGCTCACCTTTTCCCAGAATCAAATTATCTTTAAAGGCGTGAGGATATGATTATGCTGTTCCTGATGCTCTCGTGGCTCCTCACTTTTGGGTTTTAAGGGCACAGGCTGAGGGAGAGAGAGACCCGTTTACTTCTGTGAACTTTGCCTGCGTCTTGGGTTTTAAAAGGAAGTCCCAGTGGTATGAAGAGGCACTCATCTCTCAGGTAGGTGCTCCTGGCAGGTGGTGCCTGTCATGGGAAGGAGAGCAGCGATTTCTCCAAAGGATTTTCTGTTCCTGACTTGGCACTCAGCTATGACTTCTATTTTTTTTTCTTTTTGGGTCACACCCAGCGATGGTCAGGGTTACTCATAGCTTTGCACTCAGGAATTACTCCTGGCAGTGCTCGGGGAACCATATGGGATGCCACGGATTGAATCCGGGTTGGCCATGTGCAAGGCAAATGCCCTACCCGCTGTACTGTTGCTCCGGCCCCTGTGACTTGTATTTTTTGAGGGAGATGGGGCACACCCGGTGGTACTCAGGGGTTTTTCTTGGGTCTGTACTCAGGAATTCTCTGGTGGTGCTCAAGGGACTGTATGGGATGCTGGGAATTGAACCTGGGTCAGCTGCATGCAAGTCTCTACCCGCTGCAGCATCTCTCTGTCCCAGCGGTGACATCAGAGAATATGAGGAAACAACTTCATTACAATACTCACACGTGGGCAAGAGAGATGGGACAGGGATTAAGGCGATTAATTAATTACTTGCATGCAATCCACCCCCATTCAGCCCCCCCCCCTCACCTATTGTGCAGAGCCAGGAGTAGCCTCCGAGCACTGCCAGCTGTGACCCAATCTCCCCCAGGGTAGTCAGTTATATACACTATCCCTGTTATTCACCATTCAATATTCATAAAGCAATGAAGACCCAATGTAGGGCAGACAGAGGATGAGGAGCTTATCCAAGGCTGTACACTGACATCGCCATCACTGCCTCTGCATCTTACATGCATTGTTTGCACTCTCACTGCCACCTCCGAGAAGAACATGCAGTTACGACCGCCATGGAATAAGAGGAAATAAGTCTCCCCAAGGTTCCATATTAATATGTTGCCCAGAGAATGGTGGAAAATGAAGGTGCAAATCTGGGTCAGGCCAACTTCAAAGGCAGAACTTTAAAGAAATGTAAACATCCAGGCGGGACTGAGTGCCAAGAGTGAAACCTTAAATATTTGCAATTGACTCTCAGTGCCTGCTGGCTTCCAGTGCTGATGCAGTCTCTCCAGACCCTGCAGAATCCTCTGGGTTTGGGGAGGAGGGGAGGAGGGCAAGGTGGGGGCATCCTGGACTCTGGTTCCTTTGACCAAGAATTTAAAATTCGACCTGAAAATCATAATTCTAAAAATTTAAATTTTGAGCAGTAGTGTAAAATTTGTGTCCTTCTCTCTTTGCCAGAGAGAAAGCATTGTCTTACAACAGGGGGCAGGGGAAATTTTTTTCTGCCCACTTGGAGATCCATGACAGTATTTTTGACCATACCGTACAGGTAGAGGGTTCATGGGGCAGCATACAAGAAGCATCAATGTTTGTTCTGTCATGTACCAGCGCCAGTCTACCTGATTTCTGGGCCTTATATGACCCCTGGGCTGGCTGGTCTCCACCCTGGGCCTAGAGGGAAGACATTACTTTCTCAGTTCAGCTTCTCACACCAGAGAGGAAACTTCTTCCCTGCAAGCCAAGAGAAAAATAAAAGTCAGGCATTTTTACTGTTTTCTGGAATGATTGAAGCCCTTAATATTTTTTATCAAAAGGAACTATTTGGACTCTTTATTCTTAGCTCTGGGCCCTTTGAACTTGCAAATCATGCCCTGTGTTTGCTGAGTATCTGCCCTTTATAGATCCAGAAGCTCCCTGGAGTTCTTGAAAGACCTGGGTTTTGCGAACATACTTGAAGTTACAAAGTTGCAGCTAATTGGAGCATAACTTTTCAGGGCAAGTGCTTTTTAATTCATTCCTGGTGCCCTGCGCTTGCCTGCCCAGATGTAAGCTCTTCTCTGTGCCATTTCTGCTCCCATAGTATACCTGTAATTGCTGCCTTGTAAACCTGGACCCCACTTAACGAGTAGAGAACAAAGACAAAAAGTGCTGGACAGAGTAGGTCCTCAGTTAAGACTGATTGGAAGAACATGTTGTCCTGGGGCTGGAGAGAGAGTCCAGCAGCTAGGACACTCGCCTTGCATGCGAATGACCTGAGTTCAATTCCCTGCACCCACTATGATTCTCTGAGCCCCACCAGGAATCTTCCCTGAGCACTCCAGGGTGTGGCCCCAAAACAAAAATAAGTAACTAACGCATAGGAACAACTGAATTAAAGGAGAGCTTTATGGGCAATGAAACAAGTTCAGTGAGGAAGGAGCCCACCGTATAAGCTGAAGAACAGCATCAAAGAGACGGAGTAGAAGGGCTGGTTTTATTCCCAGCAGATGCAATCGAGGAACATACAGGGAACATATAACACAAGTACAGAAAATGGAGAAATGTCAGATAATGAAGAGCAAAAAGAATGGAAGCCAAATAGGGTCCTACTGCCAAGTCTCCACTGGCAGGTCCTGGCGTCCCCGGCAAGGCAAAAGTGCTCTCCAAGTCACCTTTGATCCAGTCAAGCCAATAGACTGCAAGGGGGCAGCTTCTCCCAGAGAAAAGTTCTCACAGTCTCCAAACTAGGCACAGCCCGCCCAGTATCTGCCAGTTTTTCCTGCTAGTCCTCCTAAATTTTCAGGTGAGGAAAGAGAAGGAGTAATGTTGCAAAAAGTTTCGACAAAGTGACAAACACATGTATGTAAAATCTTATACAAGAGTAGAAATAGAATCACAATATGTACCTTGTGATTATGTAACCAGTTATGTAACTCTCAGCAAATTTAAACTTATCTTTTGTGTATTGTAGGATAGGAAAGGTTTTTTTTCTCCCAATGAAGTTACATGTATTGACTGCATATGGTCACGTAACTTGAATATTATAGAATTATAGATATAGAAATAGATTTGGCTTGGGGGCCAGCAGTGCTCAGGGTTTTCTCCTGACTCTGGACTCAACATCACTTGTGGCTGGGCTCAGGGCACCATATGGGGTACCAGCGATCAAATCCAGTTGGGCTATATGCAAGGCAAGTGCCCTAACTGCTATACTATCGTTCCGGCCCCCAAAGTTGAATCGTATTAACTTACACATAAACTCTGCAATTTGCTTAATTCTTACTTGGGAAGTTTCAGACTAACCCAAATGTTGAAATACAATGGAAATCATGCTTCAGAGGCTAGACCAACCATGTAATGAGCATGAGGCAGATTGATGAGATTACAAAGAGACATCTTATTCCATTTATTCCTTCTGTACACACTGAGCAACCAGCCAGGCTGGTAAATCACCTGTGATCTTGGACGCCATCCTGAATCACCTTAGCTAACACAGAACACTTGGGGAGGAAGAAAGAAGAAAGGGGGAGGGGGTCAGTTAAGAAGTATAACCAGCAAGGCACATTAAAGCAATGGAAGGTGGATTTGGGGGGTGGGGGTGTCATACCCAGGGGTACCCAGGGATTGTTCCTGGTGGGGTTCTGGGGACCATATTGGATTCCAGGGATCACACCTAGGTCAGCCACATGCCAGGTTAATGCCTTACCTGCTGTACTATTTTTTTCCACTCATTTTTTTTTAAATTAAGGCCTGTGATTTACAAAGTTATTAATAGTTGAGTTTTAGGCATAAAATATTTCAATACTACCCCCACCACAAGTGCCAACTTCACTCTACCAGGTGTTCCGTATTCCTTCCCCACCCCAACCCTTACCCCATCCCCACCTGTCATCCTGACAGGCACTTTACAAAGTCCCAGTGGTTGCAGCTTAGATGGCAGTGCCACTCACCCAGATCACCGGTCTAATGAAGCCCTGATACCTGTTCACCCATTACTTCCTGTTCTCTTCTTCCTGCTGTGCTATATTGCTCTGGCCAAGCAATCTAAGCTCAGCCTCTCCATTAGCTTTTCCCTTTCACACTAATTTGCTTTTCTGCTTCCCATGAAACGAACAGTTTACAAAGGTTGTGTTTTAGAGGTTGCAGACTTCTGCCTTCCTAAGCTGTTCTCTTTCTAAAGCCCACAGCAGAGAAATGAACATCTGAAGAAATATGCTACTGATATTAGAAGTGCATCATTCTGGTTCCCCCATCATGATGAAATGGTGCTCTAAGTAGGATGGTTTCTTTCTTTTTTCCCCCAGAAAAAAAAAAGAACACATTATTATTTTTTAAAATTCTTTTATTAGTGAAACACCATGAGGTACAGTTGTAGTCTTACAGATTTTTGTGCTTGGGTTTCAGTTATACAATGATCAAGTGCCCATCCCTCCACCAGTGCCCATTTTCCACCACCACAGATCCCAGTATCCCTCCCCCCCCCACCTCCCCCCCCATCCCACCTTGCCTCCGTGGCAGGGCATTCCCTTTTGTTCTCTATCTCCTTTTGGGAGAACACATTATTTTTAACTATAGTGTTTCACGGATATCCATAAAATCTGTATTTTAAAGCTGTTTTATTTTAAGAAACCTGTATTATGTGACTTTATAGCAGTTTGCCAGCATTGTGTTTACCACTTAATAGCATTTTTTTATTTCCTTGCTTCTAAAGTGTTATAATTGAGTGAGATAGTTAAATGAATCCTGAAAACAGACAAGCAAGATTTAGGCCCAGAATTGTCTTTTAAAAAGTAGTCTTGGAAAATATTAGGGAACAATAGGCATGGTATAAATTAAACAACAAAGAGGTTACCCACAACCAGTGCCATTTTAGAAGCAGAGTTGTGGGAGGATGTGCTAAAATAATCTCGCAGGTTTGGGGCCAGGAATAAACCTCAGCAGCTGCTTCAGCGCCTGGGTGCCTGGCAGGGTCTGACGCAAGAGCCCTTGAGTCTGCTGCCCTCTAGCGATACATTGTGTACTTGTTCCCAAGCCTTAGAACTTAAAACGGATGTGTTGAACTTGGTAAATATTTTTGTAGTTTTATGGCTACTAGAGATAAAACTTAAGGTTGTCAGAGACTATTTTGTGCTGATTTTATATGAGAAACTAACTTATCTTAAGGCCGCCAAGGCTAGTTCTAGTTACTTCACATATAATTTGAGGATACCTTTTCATTTGTCTTAATTGATTGCTGCCCAGGATACAAACATAATGCAAAATGAGGGCTGGAGTATACAGCGGACAGGGTTCACCTTGCACACCGCTGACCTGGTTTCAATCCCCAGCACCCTATATGGTCCCCCCCAAGTCCTCCAGGAATGACCCCTGTGCACCGAGCTAGGAGTAAGCCCTGAGCACTGCCAGGTGTGGTCCTCCCAAACCAAAAATACAAATAAATAAATGAATAAATCAGTCAATAAATAAATATGATATTCCTTTGAACAATGGCCAATTAAAAGTTGTAATTGAGGGGTAGGGCAAAGATAAGATCACAGCATTTAAATTTACCTTTTTTTGATGAAATTATAATGGCATTAAAGGGTCACGGGATTTTACAACTATTTGGAGACCTATAATCTTTTTTTTTTTTTTAAAAAGGGCAATCTCATTTCTGCCTGATAAATACTGCAATAAATGCCGGAAATAAACTGAGACAGCTCAGGGAGAACAGAGAACACTGGCCAATGGTAAAAGATGGGTGGATTTGGATGACTGGGGGAACAATCTCACCACGTGTCTTCTGTCCTCCCCGCCAAATGAAGAAGGTGACCAGGAAGGACTGGTGCATCTCAGCCTGCAACCTAGTAACAGGAAGGCATGTTTCTCCCAGGAATTGACCTCATTGCCCAGTGAGTATCCCCAGGCAAGCTCAGCACCCACCAAGGAGGAAATCTATAGGAAACTCATGACAGCAAGTGGGTCAAGGGAAGCCCTTTCCCCCATTAGGCCTGAGCTAAGCCCTGCCTAGGGAGCCAGGAGCCCAAGCGAGAGGGTTATGCCAGCATAGCAGGAGATCCAGCATAGGGAGTCTTTGGGTCCCCATGGGCCTTGGACTCCTCCCTCCTCCATGTTCCCTGGGACAGTTGTGGGCAGCTGGCATGGGTGGAGGCCTGGCAATGAAGTCTCCTCTTTGAAACCACAGCCCCCCAAAATAGGCCTCTGGGTTCTCTAAATGCTACGTTAGCCAAGCTTTATAGGAAAATTGCTCAAGATACAACCAAAGTTCATTTGTCTCGGTACCAAGAACCAAACATCACAACTTGATTGGAAAAATAGTCACCGATGCCAAGACTTGAGATGAATCAACTTTGGAATGATGTCACAAGGTTGTTGTTTTTCTTTTTAAAGCAACCACATGAAAATGCTTCAGCCATAATTATACATCTCCTTGAAACATGAGAAAAATAGAAAATCTCAGCAAAGAAAAATAAGTGATAAGTAGAAGTATATTGAAAATGGTTAAAATGAAACAGCCCCAAAACCCAACTCCACAAAAATTAAAGGACTTTTACACTAAGACCAAGACTAGGGCCTACTCTAAGACCATAAATGTAGACACATTACCTTAACTATAATAATTTTTGTTTGTTTGGGGGCCACAGCATGGGATGCTCAGGAACTCCTGCCTCTATACTCAGGAAGTACTTCTGGGGTGTTTGTAGAATTATATGAGATGCCAGGGATGAACCTGATCAACTGTGTGAAGGCAAGTGCCCTAATCACTGTACTATCTCTTCAGACCCATTAACTATAATAAAAAATTTTAATATTAATCAAAAAATATTAAATGTCTCGCTCTGACAGCCTACAGGGGAGGGTGGAAAATTAAGCTACATTTTTTAAAATTTTATTAGTGAAACACCATGAGGTACAGTTGTAGACTTACAAATTTTTGTGCTTGGGTTTCAATTATACAATGTTCGAGTACCCATCCCTCCACTAGTGCCCATTTTCCACCACCATGGATCCCAGTATCCCTCCCACCCCCCATCCTCCCCATCCCACCCTGCCTCTGTGGCGGGGCATTCTAAATGTCTAAATCCAATACCTTGATAAAGAACTTTTAAAATTCTGTAGAGAAACAAAAGAACAACCCAATAGAGAACAACAAAACATAGGAAGAGACATTTTTCTGGAGACGCTATTCAGGTGGAAAATTAGCATGTGAAAAAAAGTGCTTACATTATTCGCTATTAAAAAAATATAAAACTTAAACCTTAAAGACACTTATCAAAATGTTAAAATTTTTAAAAAATAAGAAAAACAACATGAACTGGCGAGAGGTCAAGGATCTAGATAGCTGAGATCTGGCTGGTGAGAATATGGAAGGGAACTTTGTACATTTTTTTACTTTTAAGTGACTCAAATAATATTCTTTTAAAGTAAAGGTCTACAGACCAAAAGATGCAAAAACAGAGCATTCTTCTTACCATCTCACCATCTCATTTCTGTTCCCTATAAGACAGTAAGTGTTGTGTATATTTGGGGGGGGGGTGGTGAGGTGGGAGTGTGTGTGTGTGTGTGTGTGTGTGTGTGTGTGTGTGTGTGTGTGTGTAATGATGGGGATGGTGTCCTTAAGAGCATATGGGATCATACATTTATATGTCCTGATTTGCCCTTTGGGCAAACTGTTAGATTCTTTTGTTTTTGGGTCACACCCGGCACTACTGAGGACTTACACCTGGCAGGGATGGGGGGCATGAGGGAGCATATATGTGGTACTGGAGTTTGAAGCCAGGTTGTTGATCTGGCATGCTTCAAAGTATACCCACTATACTTTCTCTCCGGTGCCAAGTTTTAGATTCTTTTATAATTAATTTCACCAATTAATATCTTCTTACAACATTTAGAAAGTTATTTTCAATCCCAAACTATATTGATAATCATCTCCTGCCTTTAAGTTCTTGTTTTATTCTGAAATCTTTTATTTCATTGTAGGGTGTGAAGTACAGACAAGGTTTTATAGTTTTTCAAATGTGAATCAGTTGTTGTAATGCTATTTAATTGTATCCTTTCCTCTCTGTTTTTAAAGATCGTACTCACTTTTTAAAAAATTGTAGTTTACATTCTTTATTTTTTGTTTTGGAGCTAGATCGGTTTGGGTTTGGGTTTGACCTGGAGTCTTGGTTTTCCTGCAAAGTGGGCAATATGGTATGTGGTAAAGGGATGATGGCACCCCACAGGGGCATGGGAGTAAACTTAGGTGCAGTTGTGGAGGGGTTGCTTTGTTTGTTCACTTAAAGAAGGGAGATTTCCAAAGGATTGCTGAGTGATTTTTTTTTCCCACTTGAAAAGATGGCCCATACGCCAAATGTCACTGTCACTGTCCTCCCGTTGTTCATCGATTTGCTCGGGTGGACCCAGTAACGTCTCCATTGGAGACTTTGTTATTACTGTGTTTGGCATATCGAATACATCACGGGTAGCTTGCCAGGCTCTGCCATGCGGGCAAGATACTCTCGGTAGCTTGCTGGGCTCTCCAAGAGGGGCAGAGGAATCGAACTCAGGTCAGTCATGTTGGCTGCGTGCAAGGCAAATGCCCTACCGCTATGCTATCACTCCAGCTGATAAATAAGTTTGGAAATTTCTGTTCTAGATTTAGCAGCTTTTCTGACCATGGCGAATTAATAGCCTTCACTTTGCTCGGTTTTCTCGCCTGTCAGACTGAAATGATGGTGTTGCCTGCCCACTTCACTTGTCACATGACTGAGTGGGCATCTAGAGCTTAGTATAAGTGGTGCTGGTGAACTTCAGGATCTAGTCTGTGCCAGTGCGTTGACATGGTGGAGACTGTGGGAGGTGGGCTTGGCTGTCAGTGCTTCTGGAAGCATGGGGGTGGGTGTGGGGAGGTTGTCTACCTTCATTCCAAGAAGACCCCAGAGTTCTCATCCTGGACCCTGTTTTGTGGTTTGGTGTCTCTGCAGAAGTGTGTAGTGAAGTTGAGTCCTTGGTATAGTGGCAGCTGTTGGGTTGTGGGTACAGCTGCCAGGGCTTCTGCAGGGTGGGGACTCGCCCCTCCCACCTCCCTCCTGATACCTTAGAATTTTCAGCTGGGAAACCAGTGTGTCCATAAATTTTAGTTGCTTGGCTTGCATCTCCTCAGGTTAAATTCTTTTTAGAAGAAACCAAAGCCTTCTGCTTCTGTATGTGGCTCAGTGATCTGAACTGGGACAGAACTCTTTGAGAGGAGTTACCCTGGTCAATGCTGAGTATCTGTGGGATTGGTTCCTAGAACTTGCTGTTAGACTGTATATTTTCTGTTAATTTTTAGTATTGAGGCATGTTTTTCTACTCTGGTTTTCACAGAATCTCTTCCTTGCAAATAAATTTGTCAACAGGTGCCTTCTGGCTCCCCAAGTATTTGATTTGTATTTGAAGATGAGCCTATGCAATAATCTACAAATGACTATATGCTGAAGGATCCCAGTTAATTTCAGGTGCTTTAAGCAACATTGCATTTGTAAGCCTGTATTATTTGGCATGTTTGTTAGAGGTCCAACTGGTCACTCACTGGGGGCTGGGGCATTGTCTTCTGCATTTCTGCACCATTTTATGGATTGGGAATGTTATAAAAGAGTGGATACGCATGATTCCTGTTCTGTAGGGTTGATGGTCTAGTTGGGAAAATTAGATTTGCAGTCTTAAAATATAAGGAGACCAAATCAGGCAGAGCACATTTTAGAGTTGCACAGACCAAACTGAAATGAATAAATTCATTCAAGACCATCTATTCAAAAAAGAACAACTATCTTCTTATTTCCCATGTCAGCATCTTCTATGAAAGGATTAGTTGTTGAAGCTTTTACATTCTTCGTGGCTCTAAAAAAAAAAAAAACAGAAAACCCAACTTTTTTTTCCTTTTTTATAAAATTTTTTATAAAAGTTCCCGGACGAGAACAGTGCAGTCTCTGCCCCCGCGCTTGGGTGTTCCTTCCCGGAGTCCCTTGGAGGGGAGCGGGTTGAGCTTTCCTCCCCGCCCCGACCAGGGCTACGGCAGCTGAAGACCTTCAGGACCAGCCACCACCATGCTGAGACCACTCTCCGCACACCTGAAGGTACTGGCAGAGGAACAAAGCCACGCGGGTTCCGGGGCCGAGACCTCCAAGCCTACTCGAATTGGAGTCGAGCATCTTCCACCCAGATCCTCCAAATTCCAGTAGGCGGGGGTCACACCCACCACCTGGCCCCCTGGCGCCGTGTAATCCCATCAGCGGCCAAGACTCAGAGACTATAAAATCCAGATCCCGGACGAGAACAGTGCAGTCTCTGCCCCCGCGCTTGGGTGTTCCTTCCCGGAGTCCCTTGGAGGGGAGCGGGTTGAGCTTTCCTCCCTGCCCCGACCAGGGCTACGGCAGCCGAAGACCTCCAGGACCAGCCACCACCATGCTGAGACCACTCTCCGCACACATGAAGGTACTGGCAGAGGGACAAAGCCACGCGGGTTCCGGGGCCGAGACCTCCAAGCCTACTCGAATTGGAGTCGAGCATCTTCCACCCAGATCCTCCAAATTCCAGTAGGCGGGGGTCACACCCACCACCTGGCCCCCTGGCGCCGTGTAATCCCATCAGCGGCCAAGACTCAGAGACTATAAAATCCAGATCCCGGAACCGCACGGCCGCATTTGCGGCCGCGCGACATCTTAACAGAACTTTTTTTTTTATGACATCTTATTGTCTTATTTCTACTTTGGACAAACTTGCAGGCTATCGAATGTAGCCTGCCCACAGGGCAGAGTCTGGCAAACTCCCCGTGGCGTACCAAATATGCCAAATACCAGTAACAATGATGGGTCTCACTCTCCTAAATAGCCTTGAGTATAATCTCAGGGCTAGGATGAAAGAGACGTTACTGGGGCCTGCTCGAGGCAATCGACGAATAAAATTTTTTATTGAATCACAGTGAGAGCAGTTACAAAGCTTTCGGGTTTAAGTCTCAGTCATACAATGATGAAACACCCATCCCTACCTATCCCTTCACCAGTGCCCATTTTCCACCACCAAAACCCCCAGAATACTCCCCATTCCACACCCTTTCCCTACCTGTGGGGCAGATGATTTCCACATTACTCTCTCTCTCTCCTTTGATTACATTCAATATTTTGACACCAGACCCACCATTATTATTTGGAATTTTATCCCAACACACGTACCTACTGAAAAGGCAGCAGTAGACAATTTGTTTTCTGTTGCTGATTATGAATAACAAATGATGTCATGTGGCCATAGTAGTGGCCGTGTGATTTTTGAATTCTGAAATTTTAACAATTAAATCTGGAGGGATTTCTGCCAAAACCTGCTGGGTTCTGAGATTTGTTCTTCAGTCTCTAGGATCATGGCCATTAGGCTGCTTGATCAGGAACCAGAGAGGCCATTTGTGGTTGGCAACTTGTTGGAGCAGGAAGGAAAGGGCCGGTTCCACCCCATCCCATGAGGCCCCACGTGTCTCATCACTGTGGGACCAAATCTGACTATCCAATGGCCTCTGGAGGATGGCAGCCACTGAACCGCCAAGGGGGAGCAGGCAAAGGGACAGCATCCTTTCCCCCGCCTGGGGTTGCCCAGTGTCAGTAACCTACTGCGGGGTCCAGACACATTTCTGCCAAAAGCCGCTGGGTACCAAGATTTGTTTCTGAGTCTCTGGGACCATGGCCAATAAAGGGCTTGATCAGGAGCCAGAGAGGCTGTTCGTGGGTGGCGACTCAGGGTCTCATTGGAGCGGGGAGGAAAGGGTCGACTCCACCTCCAACCCATGTGGCCCTGCATGTCTTGTCACTGCGGGCCCAAACCTGACTGTTCGATGGCCTCTGGAGGATGGTGGCCACTGAGCCGCCAAGGGGGAGAAAACCCAACTATTTAAAGATAGAAATTAGCATGTGATTTTACATTTACCCAGGTAGAAAGACCAATAATACAAGATTTATTCAGATTTTAAAGGAAACAATTTTTAACTTTATTACTAGACTTCAGACCTCATTTGATTGTGTGTATTCTCAAAATCACCTGGAGAGTTTAAAATTGTATTTAGAAATATTACTCTTGACTATGTTTATTAGTATATTACTAATAAAAAAGGAATAGAGGAACAGTCATAATAGGACACAGATTGCTTCTTAGTTATAATTTCCACTGGTTCCAGTGAAGTTTCCCTTTCATGGGACATCTGAGATTTCCCCACTGCTTTCCCTCTGCCTCTTAACAAGTGGCTGATTCCCTAAATTTGAATTTGACTGGCTTTGTGAAGAGGGGAAAAATTCAGTGAGTTTGGAGGCTGAATCTATGACTTTTCATGCTTCTTTCTTCAAAGAATGGGGTGATTTGCAATGTTGTCTTCCAAACTTGTCATGCATGTGGATTACATGATCAGTTTCTATAGCCCCCTCATGAGAGTAGTAGCCTGGCTAAAGTAGAAATTAGAGATTCAAGGACTAGGAAAGCAAATTTGGAAATGATCCCATGAATGCTAGCGTTTTTCTTCACTTAAGTGTATTTTGCAGGATCAGAATGAATTAGAAAAAGCAATCTTTAGATTTCACTCATCCTAGCCAGGAAATAGGTGTCTCCTGTGACCCCCACAATGCACCCTGCTGTCTACTTCATGCTGTTTACTCAGCCAGTGGACAGAAAAAAAAAGCAGGTACCCTTTTTTGAGTACTGTACATGGAGGGGCTGCTCCAGACATCTTATAAAATGAAGAAACATTTCATTTCCCCCCCTACCAGATCACAGCTACACCCCTGCCACTCCTGTAAATTATTTGTGATCATCCCAATTGTGTCTTCCAGCCAGAAAGATAGTAGATTGGGTAAGGCTCTTGTTTTTCATGTGGCCAATCCCAGTTGGATCCCTGGCACTAAGAGATTCCCAGGAGTGATCTATGAAGTAGATCTGAGCCCTGCCAGGTGTGACCCTAAAACTCAAAGTCCCCAAACAAAAAGCAAATGGGGTCTTCCATATAAGTCTGGAGGTGACACTGGGTATTGATGGAGGGCTATAGAGACTTTAGGGGATAGGGATATGGAAGAGTAATTGTACAACACTACTTTGTAGGTAAACATGAACACTGTCGTAACCATGTTACCTTGGGTATTAAAAAGGAGGAGGAGAAGAAAACCAAAACAAATAGGGTCCTTCTACTTGGAACCTCTTTCCAGCTTTCTCTCTTCTAAAGTGCTCACCCACATGGGCGGGAGCCAGTAAACATTCGCCCTTGTGAATGTGAGTTACAACACGGAGAGTTACAACACAGGAGGTGAATTGAAGGGTACTTAGTCACTTCCAGTTTTAGTCTGTAAACTGGCCTATCACTCTGCAAATATGAACTCAGCCTTCAACAGGTATGAGAGAGTTAAGTTGTTTTGCCACCAGCCAAGAGACCTGGGAGAAGGATTGTTGAGTGTTTTTCAGCATATTAAGTCCTGAGAAGAAAAATAGAAACAGAAAGAATAGGGCGGAAAGGGAAGGAACAGACAGAAAAGGAAGGAGTGTAGAGGGAAAAAAAAAGAAAAAAAGAGATAGGTATGTATAATTTTCAAAACTGCTGTGAGGACCCAAGTATATAAAAGCCCCTGAATGGTCTCTGCTCCATAATATTCTTCATATTCCTGATGTTGATTAGGTAAAATATTATGTTCTTGAGCACAATGTTTGACATGTTTGACCAAGGGCATGTCTAGATCTGTTTGATTAGTTCACATTAGAGTTCCTTTGTCCTTCATGAATATCCAGTCAGGGTATTATTCAGAAATTGCACACATAGACTGCCATTGTCACAAGCCCTTCTGCTCACTATACCTGGCTACTTCTTGACCTGTTTGCCTGTCTCACATGTACCTAGGACCCTTCTAGTCTCTGTCACCAGTAGCAGTTGTACATGGGGCGATAAGATAGTACAACTGGTAGAGTGTTTGTCTTGCCTGCAGTCAACCTGGGTTTAGTTCCCAGCCCCCATTTGGTCCCCTGAGCCTGCCAGGAGTGATCCCTGAGCTCAGGGCCAAGAATAAGCCCTGAGCATCAGAGAGCATGGCCCAAAAACCAAACAAACAAAAAAGGTAACAGTTGTATCTGAAGTCATGTTTCAGTTATCTATGGTGACTGCCTAACACTTCAGTGGTTTAAAACAATAGCTAATTTAGTCTCTTCCACAATTTTGAGGGTGAACTTGGCCAAGTGGTTCTTTTGCTCCCCATATTGCTGACTGGGACTGCACTGACCTAGAAGTTAAACTGTCTGAAATGTTCAGGTTTGTGCATTAATATGACTGGCAGGCCAGAAGGTTAGTACAGGGGTTATGGCCTTGCATGTGGACAGCCCTAGTCCAATCCCCCAGTACCTTATATGGTCCACCTGAGCACCACCAGGACTGATATCCAAGCACAGAAGCAGGAATATGATTGACAGTGGTTGCTAGCCATCAGCTGGGAGCTCAGCGAGGCTGTTAACTGGCATACCCACGTGTGGCCTCTGCTGGTCTATGCTCTCAGAGTATGGCAACTGCATTTCAGAAGGAAAAGCTCAAGTATAAGACACATAAGAAAATAAAAGCAGAAAACTGTTAGGCTTCTTACAAGCTAGCCTCACTTCTGTTGTCTTCTATGGGTCCAAACAGTCATGAGCCAGCTCAGATTCAAAGAAATGACAGAAGCAACTCTCCCCTTGGTGTGAGGATGGCGTGTGTACAAGGTGGGGTGGAGATGGGGGTGGGAATTGATGATAGGCCACCTTACTATTGGGTCAATGCAATGGCTCTTTAAATTTTGTTTGTATGCTCTAAGTTGTAAAGGAATATTCGTAGGCCCAAGATTCTTGCCTCAGAACGATTCTGAAGAGTTATGAGGTATCACTGATCTAAACATCAGAACTTGTGCTTCAGATTTGTCTCATATCTAGTAATGTTATTGAAACATTTATGTAGTATTATCTAATGTCATATGAAAGAAATTATTTTTGGCTTTTTGTTTAGGGGCCATACCCAGTTATGCTCAGGCTTACTCCTTGCTCTATGTTCAGGGATCATTTATGGCAGGTAGCTGGGGACCATGTGGGGCGTCAGGCATCCGACCTGGGTTGGCCAGGTGCAAGGTAAGCACCTCTGCACCATGCTACTGCTCCAGTCCCTGTTTTCCAGTTTTGAATATCGCTGTTACCTATAGCATAAAACACTCTGGTGACTCTGAAATGAGGTGATGCTCAGAAAGTCCTTTAGAAGGGTGCCTGGCATGTGCCTGATCACATGCATCTCTCATCATTGTAAACATCCTGGGTTCCTTCTCTGTGAACTAGGAATAATACCTCTGACTTCTCATTTCCAAGGTATTGGGGATTTCTTTCTTCCTTGTTTACTTCATTGGCTCCATTCTTATATCTCACCAATTTACCAATTTTTGTGTGTACTCAAAGCCACCTTCCACCTTTGGTGAGGAGAATTAGGGATGTACACAAACACAGAGATAAAATAGTATAGGAAAGCACTGATAGAAATTCAAAACTGGGGGCTGGAGTGATAGTACAGTGGGTAGGGTGTTTGTCTTGCATGCGGTCCACCCAGGTTCGATTCTCAGTATCCCCTATGGTGCCCAGAGCACTGCCAGGAGTATTTCCTGAGTGCAGAGCCAGGAGTAACCCCTGTGCATAGCTGGGTAAGACCCAAAAAAGCAAAAAAAAAAAAGTTAAAAACTGTCAAGTGTTTGTGACAGAGGTTGGGAAAGCCACTCTGCTAATTTTTTCTTTTTTGTTTTTTGGGTCACATCCGGCAGGGGTTACTCCCAGATCTGCACTCAGGAATTACTCCTGGCGGTGCTCAGGGGACCATATGGGATGCTGGGAATTGACCCTAGGTTGGCTGCATGCAAGGCAAACGCCCTACCTGCTGTGCTATCACTCCAGCCCCTATTTTGTTTATTGATTTTTAAAAAGGTAAAGTTTCAGTCATCTTAGACTTCAAGTGAAAGCTACAATTAATAACTGGATATAGCAAAAACATGAAGGAGATGAACCTACTTTGTTCCTTCAAAGATAGAAATTCTGAAACTTTTAGGTAGCACAAGATTATATGTTTGAAACAAGTGCAGTGGCTGGAGAGATAGTTCAGGGGCTAAGGCACTTGCCTTGCACACAGTTGATTCCTGTCCAATCCCCAGCACCACCGGTGGTCTCCCAGCCACTGCCAGGAGTAATCCCAGAGTACAGAGCCAGGAGTGAGTCCTGAGCACCAATGTGAGTGGCCCCCAAACCAAACACAATTACAAAGGCAGTGTGAAGTAAACCTACAAATAGACATCTTTATAGTTCACAGTTACTGGCTGTTCACTTGACCTTATCCCAAGTAATCCATCAACAATCAGATGGATACTGTAATGGATACTGTATTATTTACTTTGGGTTGCAAGTACCGCCCAAGTGATGACCAAGAGGCAAGGACAGTCTGCCAACCAGTCAGGGTGCTGAGGAAACCAGGCCCTGAGGCCCCGCTGGATGACGGAACCAAGGCACTAAGGGCCGACTCACTGCAAGGCTCTGTCAGTGACCACACATGCAGGACTGCTGCAAGCTACACCCTCGTAATCATAGCAGTGCTTTGTTGGCCACACTATAGAATTCTCTCACCTATATCACAGGGCCAAGACCTGTGCAGGACAAAGTGAAATAGGAGATATATTTACATACAGATAGATAGAGATAGATATCTTTACATATATATTATTGGTTTAGTTCAGAGCCTCCCCCAATGATGCTTGTAGCCACCTGGATCACACCCAGAGTTCCTGGGATGCCAGGGCAGTTCTGGGGATTGAACCCAGGTCCTGTGCATGGCAGACATGTGCTCCAACTCCTTAAGCCATCTTCTTGGCCCGTAACAGGCTACATTCTCATTTCTGTACGACTTGATTACCACCCTAATCTCATTCTCACCCATAGCATATAGCTAACAAGCCACAGCCCTTGAAACTCAAGAGAGGTTGTACTCCAATGCAGTATTCTTTTTTTTAACTTTTTTTTTTAACTTTTTGGGTCACACCTAGCGATGCATAGGGGTTACTCCTGGTTCATGCACTCAGGACTTACTCCTGGCTGTGCCTTGGGAACCATATGGGATGCTGGGAATCGAACCCGGATCAGTCGCCTGCAAGACAAACACCTTACCTGGTGTACTATCACTCCAGTCCTCTTATTTTAATTTTATTTTGTCACTATGCCAATACAATATTCTTGAAGAGAGGCTAAAAGATATTTGTTCTTTTCTTTATTTGAATGCAGATCCCTACAAGAATTTCATAGGGAAGATGAAAACTTTGGGGGGGGGCCGCACCATGGCAGGGGGGTAGGGTGTGGGAAGAAGAGTGAGTCTCAGATGTGGCATATGGTTTCAGGGAAAAACCTCTTGACTCCTAGGCCACAAAAATCCCATTTAAGGAATAAACCAAGAATGACCAGTAGATGGTGGTATTCTGATTCTTTGGAAGCTCGGCCTTCATCTCCTGCTTCTTTAAACAAAAGAAGATATACTGCCTGCTACTAGGGCTAAATCAGTCAAATTTATGCCTGCTGCTAGAACTAGATCAATCAAATTTATGCCAAACATTGATTAGGTTGAGGGGAAAAGTCCAGTTTATATTCAGTCACCCGGGTGGTTTTATTTGTTCTCTGGGCCACACCTACTGGTGCTCAGAAGCTGCTCCTGTCTCTGTGCTCAGGCAGGGAAAGTCATTCCTCTCAGGTGCTTGGGGAGACTTTGTGGGGCCAAGAATTGGATTCTGGGGCCGGAGTGATAGCACAGCGGGTAGGGCGTTTGCCTTGCACGCGGCTGACCTGGGTTCAATACCCGGCATCCCATATAGTCCCCCAAGCACTGTCAGGAGTAACCCTTGCACATCACTGGGTGTGATCCAGAAAAAAGAAAAAAAATTGAATCCTGCCCCCCTGCAGGCTAGCCTGCACACCAGTCCTATGAGGCGCCTGCGTGGTTCTTACCAGACAATTTAGTTCCTGCCAGTTCAGGATCCGCCACATCCTGCTCACTTTCTGTGGGTTAGTGCAGACCTATGATGTGTTGAAACAGTTCAATTATAGCCTAACATATGGGGTACCCCAGGACTTTCCGGAACAGATGGTGCACTGGATAAAAGTGTCTGTCACAGGCTGGAAAGGGCGCTCAGAGAACCAGAGGGATACTTTGCTTGAAGGAGACCTGGGCTCAAATTGGAGAGTTCCCTGAGCATGACCGGGAGTGACCCCCCAAGTATGGAGTTGGAAATAGCCCCCGAGCATTGCAGGGGATAAGGCACAGACAAACCAAATGATTTTAATCATCAAATTATGTATACCAGTGCTGGCTTACATTTCCTAACTGGCACATCAAATAGGTATTTCCATTAAGCAGCAGGATGTTATTCAATATTGCATGAGATGTCTCCCATTGACCTGGAAGTTGTTGTCTGTTTTTGTGAGTCCAGGGATGGAACCCAGTTCCTCACACATGCAAGACCAATTCCCTGAGTTACATTCCCGGCTCCATGACTTGGAAAATGTGAAATGTGGATCAGATGGATAGTACAGTGGGTAGGGTATTTGCCTTGCACATGGCCAACCAGATTCTATCCCCAACATCCCATATGGTCCCCCAAGCACCACCAGGAATAATTCCAGAGTGCAGAGCCAGGAGTAACCCCTGAGCTTCGCTGGGTGTGACCCAAAAAAGAAAAAGAAAATGTGAAATGTTTGAAAGGAGGGGAAGAGGGGGTGGATGCAAGAAATTCTGCATATTCAAAGTTATCCGTGGTAGTTTGTGTACTGAGAAGAGGCCTAAGTGTTGAGGGTGAAATAAAGCCTTTGCCTTGCCCAGGAGATCTTGGCGGAATCCAAGCAGCAGGAATTTGGATTCAGTGATGATCAGTTGAAGAATAAATAAAGATCTCACCGCACTTACCCCAGATGCCCTTTTCCCTCTCAGACGAGAGCCGGGCCTTGATGGAGAAGAACGGAGGCCCAGAGCCAAGAGCTCAGGCTAGCAGGCCTCGCTCAGTCATCACAACCTTTCCTCTTCTCACATTTCCTTACCAGTCAGAGCCCTGCCCCCCTGCCCTGTGATTCGCCAAGAACTTTTGTCATCTACCAGCTGGTATAGTTTCCATTTTCTTAAAAAAGAGAAAGTGGTAGATCATTTGGGACAGAATAAAACGTGATGATAAATTATTCAATTTTGCTAAATTTGCCATAATGCAGGATTGACAAGATGGGGCCTACAGACCCATCTCTCTGTTAAATGGGGGGAAAGTGCAGCCTTTGGAGGTGGAAGGGCTCTATCATGTTTTTTTGTTTTAATGGTTTTTGGTTTATTTATGGGGAATGGGTACACCTGGAGATTCTCAGGGCTTATTTTTGGCTCTACTCTCAAGGGACCACATTATTTGTTTGGCTTTTTGGGTCACACCTGGTGATGCTCGAGGCTACTTGTGTCTTTGCATTCAGGAATTACCCCTGTCGGTGCTTGAGGGACCATATGGGATGCCAGGGATTGAACCTAGCTTGGCCATGTGCAAGGCAAATGTTATACCCGCTGTACTATTGCTCCAGCCCCCTTGCTGTATTATCACTCTGGCACTCTACCTCTCTTCTTTAAAAAAAAAATGGTGTCCTTAGGTAGGTGAAAGAACTTCTCTTAGCCTCATTTCTTTCCTTTGTTTTATGGGGATAGTAATACATCGATGGGCTGAAGCGATAGCACAGCGGGTAGGATGTTTGCCTTGTGCACAGCCAACCCGGCCGAGCTGGGTTCAATTCCTCTGCCCCTCTCGGAGAGCCCGGCAAGCTACCGAGAGTATCTCGCCCTCACAGCAGAGCCTGGCAAGCTACCTATGAAGTATTCGATATGCCAAACAGTGACAAGTCTCACAATGTTACTGGGCCTGCTCAAGCAAATCGATGAACAATGGGAGGACAGTGATGGTGACAGTGAACATATCCATGTGTTGGACATTCACTTGGAGTCACAAATGACAATCTCCACCCTCACTCTTTTCATACTTTCAGCATCATACTGAATGGCCCATGATGCAAGCACTTATGGATGATAGCTTCACCCTCCCTGTTGGAAATTAAAATACTTACTTGCCTCTCTTTGTCATGTAGTCCATTCCATGGAACAGCTAGTGACTGATGTTTTTCTCATTTTCCTACTATGCCCTGGCGAGGTGATTTATCTGCCATAAAAACCCACGTTCATTTCCACACAGAGCGGTCAGATATGTGGTGTGATAAACTTCCTCTCAAGTGTCAGAGGACGTGGTTCCAGGCCTCACAGAACCCCAACAGTAGATCTTCTGGCCCATGGTGTTGGAGGAACCATTGATGTTCTGAGCATTTGTTTTTTCCACGTCCCTGCAGAATAGGGGAGCTGTGGCATTTAGAGTCTTCTTGCTTCCCATGAGACTCGAGCTGCTGAGCAGTTGGGATCCTTCCTGAGTAACGTCAGATGTTCTTGTTTCTCTGCACTTGGTTTGGGTGGCACAGTGTGAACTGAGTAGCTGGGGTGGGGGTGGGGTTGTAGAATGGGAGCGCTTTTTTTTTAAATCAAGATCAACTGCCTTCTACTTGACACCCCCTCAAATGTGGTGTGCTACTCTTGGCACATCAGTGGCACAGGAAGTATGAGATGTAGCATGGTCGTAAAAGCACCAGTGTGCTCCAGGAATTGTAAAATTTTAAATAGGGTGCTAAAGCTGGAGTTAAATTCTTAACTGGGTGGTGATTTGGTGGTTCGGAGGCATCTCTGCACCATCTTGCTCTCTTCCGATATTTGTGAGTCTCTGGATCATGGCCGTTAATGTGTTTATATGGTGCCCAGAGGCAGCTCATGGGCGTGACTGCCAGGTACCCGGAAACACAGGGAGATTGGGAGAAGGCCCCCATTCCCAACTCTGTGCAAGCCTGGAGATTTCAGTCACAAAACCCACATACCTGGATTTTTCAGTGGATTTATTCTCATGCATGGGGAACTCAGCACAAGCCTGTAAAGGCCAGCTGTGAGCATGGCAGCGATTGGATTCTGGATGTTTGTGGCTGCTGGGGTTCTGTTGGGACAGGTGGAGGGACACACCCATTCCCATCATAAATATTCCTTGCTAAAAAAAAAATGAACTTATTTGTTGGGTAGAACATTATACGAACATCAGTTGGGTTAATTTTATTGTTTGCTGTAAGTTAATTCTTGGTAAAGTGTTTGTTTTAGAACATCAAATTAATAACTCCGTGGAGGAATTGGAGGAGGTGGATTTAATGAGTTGCCATAGTGGCAGCTACAGAACTCTGGCGTGTGTATCATTAGAAGGTACTTCCAGAGGTAGAAATGAAAAAGAATGATTTTTTTTTATAAGAGGTAAGAAATGTTGGGGGTGGGTTTGTTTTTCTAAAACTTTTCATTAGTGATTAAAGTGACAGCTTTTTAAAAAAAATTACAAAAGAACGAGATGTGTGACTAAACTGTAGAAAAAGTCTGAAGTGTACATTTGCAACAAAAATAGGCAAGCTATTTTCATTTCATGAAGTGAATACTAACTAGCATCTAGGGTAAATCAGTGAGATGAACAGATGTGGCATCCCTTGACTAGAGCCTTGGTGTTATTTGCTCTGAATTCAGAGTCAAGTCCTTTATACTTATACTGGCGGGTCTAGTTAGGGGGTCTGATTCGTAGCCATTCCATAGAAATCACTGTGTTGTGTGATGTGGTCTGGCTGTCACAGCCCAACTTGCTCCCAAGGGGAGTGCTACCAAGAAGGACCCAGAACAGGTTTAGCTCCAGGCCAGGACAAATGTTCTTCTAACAACTGTTACCTTG
Source organism: Sorex fumeus (assembly GCF_029834395.1). NCBI lineage: Eukaryota > Metazoa > Chordata > Mammalia > Eulipotyphla > Soricidae > Sorex > Sorex fumeus. Next base: position 22,939,845 of record NW_026606101.1, read on the forward strand.
TGTTTTGTAGTGGCTACCTCCCTCTTCCCTTGTGTGTGCCGACAACTCGAAGATTTACTCTACCAGGGCTGAAGGGAGAGCACAGCGGGTAGGACATTTGCCTTGCACATGGCCGATCCAGGTTCAATTCCTAGCATCCCATATGGTCCTCTGTGCACCGCCAGTAGTAATTCCTTAGTGCAGAGCAAGAAGTAACCCCTGTGCATCGCCAGGTGTGACCTAAAAACCAAAAAAAAAAAAATATTTACTCTACCCCAGGAGTTCTTGACCTGGGTGGTTGGGATTTTTCACTCTCAGCGAACACTTGGCAGTGTTTGGAGACACTTGAGTTGTCACGGCCATAGGTGTGCTTGCCAGGTCAGTGTGGGCAGAGGCCAGAGATGACACCGAACACCCACAGTGACAAAACAGCCTCCCGTTTCCCAATAGAGAGAGCTGACCGTGGAGTGTGAGGTCACAAGCATGTAGTAAGTTCTCAGCAAATGCCTCTTGACTGCAGACCCCCTCAGAACCACATAGAGTAGTTAAAGCACAGAACTTGCTAACCAAGTCACAGCTTTGTATTCACATCTGAAAATCAACGGCGTTGCAGTGAAGACCCAGGGAGGGCTTGATGGTCTTTCTAAGAATTTCAGGTCCTCCAAAGGTAAGAGAGATTACGGGCAATATTGTCTGCTATGGAGACAGGCGGAGGGTGGGAAAGGGTGGTTATACCGGGGATATTGGTGGTGGGGAATGTGCACTGGTGGAGGGATGAGTGGTTGATCATTGTGTGATTGTAACCCAAACATGAAAGCTTGTAACTATCTCACAGTGATTCAATAAAATTTAAAAAAAAAAGAGAGAGAGAAAGAAAAGAATTTCAGGTGCTCACCATGTTGTTTCCTGGCTCTGACATCTCAATGTCCCCCCCCCCCCCCCCCGTGGCACCCAATAAATACTCTGACTCATCAGGCCTGCAGAGAAGGGAAGTAAATTCATCACATTCATTCAGTAAAGTCCTTGAGCAACCGTTGTGAGCCGGTTCTGTGCTGCCTCCTGGGGATGAGGTATGAAGCAGCCACAGTTGTTGCTGTCTGCAATTTGTCATCAAGTGATAGAAAACCCAAGAAACGAGGCTGGGAAACATTAAGGCTAGGAGAAACTGTCTCACTGTGATATTAATTTTGAATTTTTTTTTTGATTTTTGGGTCATACCCGGCAATGCACAGGGGTTACTCCTGGCTTTGCACTCAGGAATTACTCCTGGAGGAGCTCAGGGGACCATATAGGATGCTGGGAATCGAACCTGGGTCATCCGCATGCAAGGCAAATGCTCCAGCCCCTAGTTTTGAATTTTTAGAAAGAGACTAAAATTAGTTTATTGGGAAATCATGAATTTTTGTATCATGAACGGAGCCAAGGATGAAGACGTGGCCTCCTGCTCTGCTTCCTGGAGAGGAAGGACAGGGCCTGACCAGGATTTGCTGAAAGTGAGGCAGGTGAGAGAGGGGTTCTTATAACTAAACTTTGCACTTGGCTCGAGTGAGCGTCTTTGTGAGTAGAGACTCTGATGCGCTTCCCACCAAGCCTCTCTGGTTGTGATGTGAACAGCTGGATGTGGTTCAGGGCCAGTGGCTTCTTCATGGTGGAATTTCTAGGCAATGAAGCTGTCCCACTACTTGCCCTTCCTGCTCTCCAACCCCCGCTGTTACCTTTGCATTTCAGGTCACTGCCCCAGTGGCATTTTCTTTTCTTTCTTTCTTTTTTTTTTTTTTTTATGTAGAAGTACTGCAATTTATTCAGCCACTGATTAGGCTGATTGAATTGTGCATGAACTCCACCTTACTTTTTTTCTCCATTTTTTATAATTTTATTTATTGAATCACCATGGGAGCAGTTACAAAGCTTTTGGGTTTAAGTCTCAGCCATACAATGAAACACCCATACCTTCCCTAGTGCCCATTCTCCACCACCAAAACCCCCAGTATATCCCCATCCCACACCCTCCCGCTACCTGTGGGGCAGATGATTTCCAAATGACTCTCTCTCTACTTTGATTACATTCAACATTTCAACACCACACCCACCATTATTATTTGAGATTTAACCCCAACACTCAGATCTGCCGAAAAGGCAACAGTAGACAATTTATTTTCTATTGCTGGTTATGCATAACATATGATGTCGCGTGACTGTAGTAGTGGCCGTGCAATTTTGGAATTCTAAAATTTTAACAATTAAATCTGGAGGGATTTCTTTCCAAAACCTGCTGGGTTCCGATATTTGTTCCTGAATCTCTGGGATCATGGCCATTAAGCAGCTTGATCAGGAGCCAAAGAAGCCGTTCGTGAGCAGTGACTCAGGGTCTTGTTGGGGTGGGGAGGAAATGGCTGGCTCCATCCCCATCCCGTGAGGCCCCACGTGTCTTGTCACTACAGGCCCAAACCTGACTCTCCAATGGCCTCTGGAGGATGGCGGCCACAAGGCCGCCAAGGGGGAGCAGCCAGAGGGATAGCACCCTTTCCCCCCTGGGATGGCCCGGTGACAGTAACCTACTGCGCAGTCTGGACGCATTTCTGCCAAAAGCCACTGGGTTTCGAGACTTATTTCTCAGTCTCTGGGATCATGACCATTAAGCAGCTTGATCAGGTGCCAGAGAGGCCATTCGGGGGTGGCGACTCTGGGTCTCATTGGGACGAGGAGGAAAGGGCCGGCCCTACCCCCATCCCGTGAGGCCCCACGTGTCTCATCACTGAGTGTCCAAACCTGACTGTCCATGCCTCTGGAGCATGGCAGCCATCGGGCCGCCAGGGGAGCAGACCAGGGCACAAAACCTATTCCCATCGGGGTGGCCCAGCACCGATAGCCTACTTCAGGGACTGGACGCATTTCTGCCAAAAGCCGTTGGGTTTTGAGATTTGTTTCTGAGTCGCTGGGATCATGGCCATTAAGCAGTTCAATCAGGAACCAGAGAGGCCATGCCTCCAATTATATAGCTGAGCCAGTGGTGATTTGTGGGTGTGTCTCCCACATACCTAACTTTTGTCTGTTTACTTCCTTGGTAAACTTTGCCCCAAGTTTTTGGGGTCTGGCCAAAGGCACAGCAGCAATTTTGGGGTATTTGGAAGTCTGAAGATGCCATCAGGCTGCTGATGCACTTGCCTCACAGGTACAGATTGACCTGCTGGTAGCACCATACCCCCCCAAGTGGCATTTTCACAGGGCACATTCAAACTTGTTCATCATGGGAAGGGTTAAAAAAAAGGATAGTTGTTGGTCCAGATATATGGAACCGCAGGTAAGGAGATTGCCTTGCATGCAGCTGACCAGGGTTTGATCCCTTGCACCAAGATCAGGTTTCTTGAGCCCCACTAAGAGTGATCCCTGAGCAGAGATCCAAGATTTCAGTCCTGAGCTCTGTTGGGTGTGACCCACCCCCCTGCCCCCAAGATCCAATAACTTGCATGAAATAATAAAACAGAAATAAATACCATTTCAGGCAGATACTAAGTGACAGCTTAGCGACTGCCATACTGTCTCACAGGGGAAGATTTTATTTATGTCTCCTTGGGGCTCATCTTTTTATCTCCAAGTTTGATGTGTTCTAGCTTTAGCCAAGGCCTTTGATTTATAGTGTTTGGAGAAAGAAACCAGAGATAACAAAGCCAGCCCGGCCAAACGTGCTTCCTGATGCGTTGTTTCAGCGCGGGAGCTGTCTGGGAGATAGATGCAGGGGGGTTTCTGCAGGCTGCTCAGTGGGAGTCCTCTGGAAAGGCAGCTCCCTTAGGGCCCCATAAAACCCTTTCCCAAATCTTGGAAATATAGTTCGTCCCATGTTTTATGGCAGCTCTTTGTGTTCCTTTGAAAAATCTTTTAGTAACTGAGCTTAATCAGGTAAGAAAATAAACAATTATACATCCATTTAGTATGCATATTTTATTTATTTATTTTTTAATTTTTATTAGTGAAACACCATGAGGTACAGTTGTAGACTTACAAATTTTTGTGCTTGGGTTTCAGCCATACAATGATCAAGTACCCATCCCTCCACCAGTGCCCATTTTCCACCACCACGGGCCCCAGTATCCCTCCCACCCCCCACCCACCCCCCATCCCACCCTGTTTCTGTTCTCTGTTCTCTCTCTCCTTTTGAGTGTTGTGGTTTGCAAAAGAGGCATTGAGTGGCAATCATGTTTGGTCTATAGTCTACTTTCAGCATGCTTCTCCCATCCTGGGAGGATCCTCCCAACGCCCTTTATTTGGTGTTCCCTTCTCTATCTGAACTCCCTTTTCCCCTAGCATGTGTGGCTGGCTTCCAAGCCATAGTATGCATATTTTAAAAGAAAAAGCTTTAAGAATTACATGGGGGCAGGGCTGGAAAGATAGTACACTAGTAAACTGCTTGCTTTGACACAACCAACCTGGATTTCATTCCCCAGCACCCTGTATGGTCCCTCAAGCACTGCCAAGAGTGATCCCTGAGTATAGAGCCAGGAGTAAACCCTGAGTACATCCAGGTGTGGCCCCCAAACAAAATTACATGGGGGCTGAGATGTAGCTGAGTAATAGGGCATAGGCCTTGCATGGGTTCCTTCTCTGGCACAATAACTCAATTAATTAATAAAATGTTACACGGAAGTCTGTGACCATTATTTTTCAGCCTCTAAAATGTATTTTACTAACAAATTCTGTTGTAACATATTGGATAGTGAAGGATGATGAGATTAGTTATCTTATGGGGACTAATAACAAATTACCCCAAACGTAATGGCATAAAAAAGCAAACATTTATATCTTCAATTTTCAGGACCAGAGACTCAGAAACATGAGTGATTTAGCTTGAAGACTGACTCAAGGTTTCATGAGATTACAGTGGGGTGGGGGGGAGGGAGGGAGAGAGAGATCAAAATAGAAGTCTCCATGCATTTCATAAGCAGTTTCAGAAATAACAGACTTGTGCCTCTATTCTGAGGGGTCACCTAGCCAGCAGTTCTTAAATTTTTCCACTTGTAATCTCTTTTTGCCCAATAAATTTCTATGCAACCCTGGGTATATACATATATACAATCAAACACTATTTTTTTTTGCTTTTTTGGGGGCGAGGGTCACACCCAGCGATACAAAGGGGTTACTCTTGGCTCATACACTCAAGAATTACTCCTGGCATTGCTTGGGGGACCATGTGGGATGCTGGGAATCAAACCCGGGTCGACCATGTGCAAGGTAAATACACTACCCGCTGTGCTATCGCTCCAGCCCCTTGAATCAAACACTAATAATAATACATTCTAAATAAATTTTTTGGTTTACTTTTGGACCACACCAGTGATGCTCAGGGCTTACTCCTGGCTCTCTGCTTAAGGATTACTCCTGGCAGGCTTAGGGGGTTCAGATGGGATGCCAGGGATTGAACCAGGTTGACCCCATGAAAGGCCACTACCTACTGTACTATCTCTCTGGCCTCAAAGTGAATTTTTTAAAAAGTTTCACAGTCCCATATGAGGTTATTACCCACAGTTTAAGCTAGGACCTATGGACCAAAGGGCTAGTTTGAAAGGTTGGTGTACATACTTTACATGCAGGAGACTTGGGTTCAATCCCCAGCACCAAGTGGTCTTCTGAGCACTGCCATGGAGCAACCCCAAGCATTGAGCTGAAAGTAGCCCCTGAGTACCCCCAGGTATGGCCCAAAATCTAAGCCTAAAGGGAAGCTGAGATCCAGATGGACTCTGGCAGTGGGTGGAAGGGCCAGACCACATAAGCTCATAAATGCCAGTAAATGAAGATTCTTCAAAGCTGACTTCTCTATGGCCTATGGTCAGGCTGACTTCCTTTTTAAATTTATTTAAAATTTCATCATATTGACCCAATTGATCTGATATGCACTGGTTCCATGATTTATCTGCTTGAGAGACACAGTGAAAACCCGTAGTAATGGGACTTTGTGCATGTCCCTAAGTCCCAGCAATAAGACCAGTTGGGTCATTTCTTGTTCTGTAAGACCCCTAAGAGGCAGGTATGAGTCACCAAGAAGACTTCTTTTCTGCAGGGGATCCTCCCAAGAAGTGCTCTGAGGGTGACTTCCAGCAATACTGTTGTCCTAGCTTCTCCACTGCTAAGACCCAGTGAGGTGGTACTGTTCACATCCCAGGAGATCCCAGGATGCAGGAGGGCTACCAAGATCACGTTCAGTGGTGATCAGGGGACTTTGCAGTACCAGAATCAAACATAGAGATTGAACTCACACATGCCAGGCCTGTGCTCCAGCCCCTTGAGCTGCCCCCCCACCTACACACACACATATACACACACACACACACCCCAAAAGGACTTTTTTAGGTTTGGATGAACCTAAAAAACCTAGTTTTTGTTAATACTGGCGCTAAAAAAAAAAAAAGCTTTATATAATGTCACACTCCATTTTTTAAATTTTTTGGTGGGGGGGGGTCATACCTGGTGATGCACAGGGGTTACTCCTGGTTCATGCACTCAGGAATTACTCCTGGCAGTGCTCTGGGGACCATATGGGATGCTGGGAATTGAACCCGGGTCGGCCACGTGCAAGGCAAACACCCTACCCACTGTGCTATCACTCCAGCCCCCACAATCCACTTTTTGAGGGGGGGAAAAAGCATAGATTATGTGACAATTCTGCAGTGAAATACAGTGCAAGGGAAAGCCTGTTTTCTTAAAAGGTCTGAATCAGTTGCCAAGGAGACTGTGTCAGGCTGAACAAATCTTAACCTGAAGGAAATTGGGTATCCAGGCACAAAACAAAAGCCCCTTCTCTTCTGTGCACCAAAAGCAGGAGGGAAGGCTGGGGGGTCAGGTGGCAGTGGATGGGACACATGACATTCTCCATTATACTGTGTAGAGAATCAGAGGAGGGAACCTTCCAACACGAGTCTGGGTTCCTTCCAGTCCTCATTTTCCATGGAAGGAGCCCATGCCAGGAGCCAGTAGAGCCTTTCTTTTCTCCCCCAGAGCAGAACCAGGGTCTGATCTTGGGTGATCATTTGCTTGCCCTGAGTGGGAAACAAAGGAACTGGACTGGTAAGAGAATATAGTAACAGAGTCTTCCCTTCTGACTCAGCCACATCACTACTCTCTCTTTCTTTCTTTCTTTCTTTCTTTCTTTCTTTCTTTCTTTCTTTCTTTCTTTCTTTCTTCGGGGTCACACTCAGTGATTCACAGGGGTTACTCCTGGCTCTGCACTCAGGATTTATTCCTGGTGGTGCTTGGGGGACTGAATCGAATCCAGGTCGGCCGCTTGCAAGGCAAATGCCCTACCTGCTGTGCTACTGCTCCAGGCCAACGTCATGACTGTTTCTCCAGACACTGTGCACTGGAGCGCCATGCCATTCAGATTTGACTCCCAGGCACTGGTTTCCCATGTTGGGATGTTGGCATGTTGCTTCATTATAGAACCTACATGTGTCTTCTCCGATAGCAGGCAAGTGGACGCCTGTCCCAGTTTCTCCTAAAGAAACCACCCAAGTCCCTAGATGCAACATGTGCCACCTGTTTGCTTATTTACAATCAGTGTTGCTTTTCAAAATGCATGTGGGTATTAGAAGGGTACTTGGTTATCTTTGGAAACATGTAGAAAGTGATGCTGGAGAGATAGGATGGCACTTACCTTGCGCTCAGCCAACCTGGGTTTGTTTTGTTTGGAGGCCACACCCAGCAGTGCTCTGCACTAACTCCTGGCTCTGCACTCAGGAATCACCGCTGGTGGTGCTCAGGGGACCATTTGGGGTGCCAGGGAACAAACTTGGATTGGGCACTGCAAGGCAAGTGCCTTATCCTCTGTATTATCTCTCGGACCCCATGTTTGAATATTTCATGTTTTTTCAAAGCCATGCTATGAAGAAAGTAGCATCTTTGAAACTGAGAGATGATTATTCATCATTGTCATGTTTGCGATTTATCGTGACTTCTCTTTAGGAGCCATCTATAACATTGCTGGGAGTCTGGGGCTACTTCTGGAAGAAGTTGGCTAGCAAGGCCAGAGGTGCTCCGGTCATGGTGCTCTGAGGCCAGCAGGGCAGCACCTGGTGCTGCTTTCAGGTCAGACTTGAAGGTCAGGCTTCAGGTCTCGCACATACTAGACATGCACTCCAACCCTTGGGAATATCTCCTGTTAATTTTTAAATCTCATAAGATGGACATTTAAAAAAATATATATATACCATGTATTAAAGGACAACACCTTCCTTGCAGATCAGCAGAGAATTTTTGCCAACAGGCACCTGTCATGGGCTAGTTTTGAAACTGTCACTGTCACTGTCCTCCCGTTGTTCATCAATTTACTCGAGTGGGCCCAGTAACGTCTCCAGTTGAGCCTTGTTGATACTGTGTTTGGCATATTGAATACATTACGGGTAGCTTGCCAGGCTTTGCCGTGCGGGCGAGATACTCTCGGTAGCTTGCTGGGCTCTCCGAGAGGGGCAGAGGAATCGAACCCAGCTTGGCCGGGCTGGCTGCATGCAAGGCAAACGCCCTACTGCTGTGCTATCGCTCCAGCCCTAGTTTTGAAAACCATTGGCATTTGCTTCCTGAAAGTAGAGACTACAATAGTTATCTCCAGCAGAATAGCCGGCACTTCCATACAACTGTTATCTAATCCAAAACCTAATTTAGTTTTTACCAGTGGTCTCAATTTTCTTTAAACATTCTTAGCCTGTGAACTTTCTCTTTTATCATTTAAATTCTGAAATATTTGTAATGGCTGAAAAACATTCTATTATATTTGCAGGTTGGTTTTGGCTTTGGACCACCACCTGGTGGTGCTCCGGACTTAACTCCTGGCTCTGCACTCAGGGATCTCTCCTGGCCGTGCTCAGGGGACCGTATGGGGTGCCTGGAATAGAACCTGTGATGACCATGTGTGTGCAAGTCAAGTGCCCACTGTACTATCCCTCCAGCCCCTAGATGTGTCGTACTTTATTAAACATTTTTACTAATGATATTTTACTCACAAATAATGCCACAGTGAGTATTACTGTTCCCATATCCCATATTTTGTGTTGGCTGTGAGCTGACTCACACATCAGAGCTGGCAACAATGAAAAGATGCAGATATTCTGGTGTGTACTGGGAGCACCTGACTCAAGTGTGCTGATCCTTTCAAATAAGCAGGCATCCTCTCTTTCCCCACTCTTGTTTTCTTTTTTGCTTGTTTGTTTTGTTTGTTTGTTTTTGGGTCATACCTGGCTTTACTCAAGACTTACTCCTGGCTCTATGCTCACAGAACACTCCTAGTTGTGTTTAGGGGACTTATATGTGGTGCAGAGTTCAAATCAGGGTAGGTTGTATGCAAGGCAAGTATCTTATACACTGTACTGTCTCTCAGGCTCACATCTCTTCCCCTGCTCTTTCCCCTTCAACCTCTCTACATCATATCTGAAATGGATATGATTATTCATCTATAATATATTTACATTATATTAATTATTAGTATATTGGAGCGATAGCACAGCGGGTAGGGCGTTCGCCTTACAAGCGGCCAACATGGCCGACCCGAGTTCGATTCCTCCGCCCCTCTCGGAGAGCCCGGCAAGCTACCGAGAGTATTCGATATGCCAGACACAGTAACAACAAAGTCTCCAATGGAGACGTTACTGGGCCCGCTCGAGCAAATTCTATTAAATTCTAATTATATTTATGTAATTATAAAATTATCCTAAAATTGGGTAATTTTAGGATCATTTCAAATATTGCTGGGAAACTTAGCTTTTGTGTACCATCTTCTTCCACGTTCTATTGTCCTGTCCTTGTGTCCTCCACATTATCCTCTGACACCTTCCCAACACGTACACACACAGATACAGACATACACAGACACAGACACAGACACACACACACACACACACATACACATCCCTGCCCTCCATAGCTTTCCACCATGCATTGGATTGCTATGCCTGATCCCAATTCTGGATGCCAACGTTCTTTAGAATAGGCTCTGTCAGATGAGCTGTGCCGTGGTCAGAGTCTTGGAGTTCCCCGGTCCTTGGGGAAGATGGGGCCAGGGTCTCCAGACACCTGCGAGGGGCTTCTCTCCCTGCCTGTGGCAGCATTCACTCCTTCCCTCCATGTGTCCTCACTCTGGCTACAGTGTGAGCTCAAAGAATTGTCCCCCTTTTAAATTTTCATTTCCTTACTGATGAGATCCAATGCATGTTTTGAATGTGGTTAAAAACAACAAAATTGGGGGTTGGAGCGATAGCACAGCAGGTAATGCGTTTGCCTTGCATGTGGCCAACCCAGGTTCAATTCCCAGCATCCCATATGGTCCCCTGAGCACTGCCAGGAGTGATTCCTGAGTGTATGAGCCAGGAGTAACCACTGTGCAACATTGGGTATGACCCAAAAAAGAAAAAAAAATTGCCACGTTAACCATTTTTAAGCACTTCATTCATGACATTAAGTACATTCACATTGTTGGGTGCCCATTCCACCAGTCAGCTCTGGAACTTCTCTGTCTTGCCAAACAGAAGCTCTCTTTGCTGATTCCACATTCCCTTTGCCCCCAGCTCCTGGCAATCCCAGTTCTGCTCTCTATGGATGAAGTGTAACATTTTCAGATATATCTTAGCCATTTATTTTTCTCGGAATTATTTGAAATATCCTTAGCCTGTATTTCCTCTGGGCTTACTGGTACTTGAATGTTGAATGCTTATCTGAAAGTTGCTATTGTTGGGTCACGTGTTTATAATAGTATTAACATCTGTGTCTTGATAGATGGTTCTTGCACCTAAATACCACCAAGAGTGCCCAAAACCATCCACCAACTTATTTCACTTCTAGTCCGCCTCTTTATTCTCTCACTTTTCTTCCCCCACTGCTTGGTCAACTCAGTTATGTAATCCAAAGCCAAGGGTTTGTCATCATTTCTTACCAGCTATGCCCTTATTTTGTTTCCCTAAATATCACAGATGAGTGAGCTCATTCGGTTTTTTTCATTCTCGCTTGGTATTTTTCTAATTCAACAACAAGGTTTTGGTAGGGGAATTGAGAGCCAATAATGAAAGGGCTTTGTAGATTTTTAAATCTATTGGAAGGTTAATGTTCTTTCTCTGCCTGATTTTAGTCATTGAGACATTTGCCTTCCTTTGTCCACTCCTGGCTCCTGAGTCAAACTCACCTAAAAGTTCCTTCCCTTTAGAAATGGGTGGGCTCTTTTGTTTTGTTTTGTCTTTGTTTTGATTTTTTGGTTTTTTGTTTTTATATTTTTGCTTTTTAGAAGAAGAGCCACACCCAGTGATGCTCAGGGTTTCTTCTTGGCTCTACACTCAGGAATTGCTCCTGGCGGTGCTTAAGGACCATATGGGATTCCGAGGAGCAAACCTGGGGTTAGCAACATGCAAGGCAAACGCCCTACTGCTATATTACGGCTAGGGCCCTGGGCTCCTTTTTTTTTTTTTAACAGCTGAGACTATAAAATGCAGCTCCCGGACGAGACCAGTGCAGTGAGTCTCCTGCCCCTGCGCCTGGCTGTTCCTCGCTGGGGTCCCTTGGAGGGGAGCGGGTTGAGCTTTCCTCCCCGCCCCGACCAGGGCTCCAGCAGCCGAAGACCTCCAGGACCAGCCACCACCATGCTGAGACCACTCTCCGCACACATGAAGGTACTGGCAGAGGGACAAAGCCACGCGGGTTCCGGGGCCGAGATCTCCAAGCCTACTCGAATTGGAGTCGAGCATCCTCCACCCAGATCCTCCAAATTCCAGTAGGCGGGGGTCACACCCACCACCTGGCCCCCTGGCGCCGTGTAATCCCATCAGCGGCCAAGACTCAGAGACTATAAAATGCAGCTCCCGGAACCGCGCGGCCGCATTTGCGGCCGCGCGACATCTTATCAGGACATCTTTTATGATATTTTATTATCTCATTCCTACTTTGGACAAACTTGCAGGCTATCGAGTATAGCCTGCCCACAGGGCAGAGTCTGGCAAACTCCCCGTGGCGCACCAAATATGCCAAATACCAGTAACAATGATGGGTCTCTTCTCCTAAAGAGCCTTGAATATAATCTCAGGGCTAGGATGAAAGAGACGTTACTGGGGCCTGCTCGAGGCAATCGACGAATAACAGGATGATGAATGATGAATGAATGAATGAACAGCTGAATAATTGGCAATTATAATTTTACATATATTAAAATTATACATGTTGATATGATACACATATACTTTGTGAAAAGATTACCAAGGTCAAAGCAACTTATCCCTTACCTCTTAGAGTTACTGTGTGTAAGCAAAGGCTTCAGATCCAAACTTGGCCTACAGTGCTTATGCAATTGTAAGCCTAACCACCCCTCCCAATAAAAAGAAAAATTAATCTACCAAGTACAGCCTTGTTTTGCAGACACAAAAATCACAACTCACAACCTACATATGACCCTGCAGCATCAGTCAACCAATGAGTCAATCCGCTCAATCCACTGGTCACTGAAATTCAAGAAAAAAGGAAGGAGAGACAATGGGCTCTGGCTGGGCAGTTTTCAGGCTGGGAGCCAAGCTGCCCAGTGGGCTTTGGCGCCCCCACTCGGCCACCCTGAGGCTGGTTGTTGTGTCTGTCTTGAGGGCTGTTTTCCATCTTTTGAGCCTCTGATCATGCTGCTCTTACTGAGAACATTCAAACAACAGGAAACACATTCTCTGGGCCCTCTGCCATGAACCTTTGCCCCCCCCCACCCCAACTCTTTGATGGCTAGGCTGCTTGTGCTTCTCGCTGTTCAGAGTTGTGCTTCTCCTCTTTCCTAGCCATGAATGTCACACCTCTAGTGATCCCCTCTACTGTATTACTGATCTTTCTCTCTTGACCAACTCATTCTCAGAAACCTAAAATATGCAGTAATCCTTTCCCATTAAAAACTAACAAATGAGGGGGTATGGTGCTGCCAGCAGGTCAATCTGTACCTGTGAGGCAAGTGCATCAGCAGCCTGATGGCACCTTCAGACTTCCAGATGCCCCAAAATTACTGCTGTGCCTTTGGCCAGACCCCAAAAACTTGGGGCCAAGTTTACCAAGAAAGTAAACAGCCAAAAGTTAGGTGTGTGGGAGACACACCCACAAATCACCTCCGGCTCAGTAATTGGAGGCATGGCCTCTCTGGTTCCTGATCGAACTGCTTAGTGGCCATGATCCCAGAGACTCAGAGACAAATTTCAGAACCCAGTGGCTTTTGGCAGAGGTGCATCTTGTCCCCACAATGGGTTACCAGTGTTGGACCACCCCACGGGGGGAAAGGGTGTTGTCCCTCCGCCTGCTCCCCCTTGGCGGCCTGGTGGCCACCATCTTCCAGAGGCCACTGGGCAGTCAGATTTGGGCCCTCAGTGAGGAGATACGTGGAGCCTCACAGGATGGGAGTGGAGCTGGCCCCTTCCTCCTTATCCCAACAAGACCCCGAGTTGCTGCCCATGAACGGCCTCTCTGGCTCCTGATCAAGCTGCTTAACCTCCATAATCCCAGAGACTCAGAAACAAATCTCACAACCCAGTTGTTTTGGACAGAAATGTGTCCGTCCCAGCAGTAGGTTACCGGCGCCAGGCCACCCCAGGGGGGAAAGGGTGCTGTCCCTCTGCCTGCTCCCCCTTGGGGGCTCGGTGGCCATCATCCTCCAAAGGTCATTGGATAGTTAGGATTGGGCTCACAGTGATGAGACACGTGGAGCCTCACGGGATGGGGGTGGAGCCAGCCCTTTCCTCCCCACCCCAACAAGATCCCAAGTTGCTCCCCACAAACGCCTCTCTGGCTCCTGATCAAGCTGCTTAACGGCCATGATCCAAGAGACTCAGGAACAAATCTCGGAACCCAGTAGATTTTGGCAGAAATCCCTCCAGGTTTAATTGTTAAAATTTCGGAATTCCAAAATCGCGAGGCCACTACTGCAGCTGAGCGATATCATATGTTATTCATCCAGCAATAGAAAACAGATTGTCTACTGTTGCCTTTTTGGCAGATCTGAGTGTTGGGGTAAAATCCCAAATAATAATGGTGGATGTGGTGTCAAAATATTGAATGTAATCAAAGAAGAGAGAAAGTAATGTGGAAATCATCTGCCCTACAGGTAAGGGGAGAGTGTGGGATGGGGGATATACTGGGGTTTTTGGTGGTGGAAAATGGGCACTGGTGAAGGCATGGGTGTTTCATTGCATGACTGGGACTTTAACCTGAAAGCTTTGTAACTGCTCTCATGGTGTTTCAATAAATAAAATTATAAAAAAAAAAAGGCGAAAAGAAAAAGTAAGGTGGAGTTTATGTCCAATTCAATCAGCCTAATCAATGGCTGAATAAATAGCAATACTCCTACATTTTAAAAAAAAACTAACAAATGAAACAGAGCTGGAGCGATAGCACAGCGTGGGATAGGACGTTTGCCTTCCACACGGCTGACACGGGGTTCCATTCCCAGCATCCCATATGGTCCCCCGAGCAATACCCGGAGTAATTCCTGAGTGCATGAGCCAGGAGTACCCCTGTGCAATGCCAGGTGTGACCCAAAAAGCAATACAAACAAAAAATAAAAAATGAAACAAAAACCTTGACCTCTTGCTTGGTGCATTTGGACGACTGCCCCTTTCTTTTCCTTGTTATTGCTAGAGGCTGTGCAAGATGAGCCTGGCTTGCTATAACTTTATGCACTCTCCATTCTTCCCCCCTTTTCATCCTGCGCCCCTCAGGCTTTTTCCTCCACTCCACACTGCTCTTGTTAAGAGTCTGTTTCTCATCTCTTCCAAACTTCTATTTCCTTTCTTTCTTGTATTTCAGTGACTAATGGATTGAGCTGATTGACTCATTGGTTGGCTGATGCCGCAGGGTTTATATTTATGTTGTGAGCTGTAGTTTGGTTTCAGCAAAAATAATATAGTACATAATAACATAATAGATTAATTTTGTCTTTTTTTTGAGGGGGTAGATTTATAATTACATTTGCAGCACTGTAGGCCAGGTTTAGATCATAAGATCTTTTTCTATTCCCAAAACCAGTGGTCAGTTCTTAGTCTTCACTATATTGGACCAAACAGCACAGTTGATGTAGCTGATCTCTCCCTTCCCTAGCATTTGTCTTCACCTGACTCCATTTCAGTCTCCTGCTTAAGCCTTCTCATCCTCTTCAGCTGTAATCCAGACATCTTTCCTCAGCACTGCCCTAGTTCTGGATTCCGCCTGCCTGCCTTGGCCAGCCTACCTTCCCCACTTCTTCCCAACCACATAGGTGGCCATTCCCACCTCTGAGATTTTATCCTTGCCAGTATCTTAGCTGGAACATTCTTCTCTTGTTCGTGTACTTGCTTCAGGTCTCTGCCCAACAGGACTTCTTCCTAGAACCTTTCTTGCTTTACCCCAACCAAACAGGCTTCTCGTCTGCATTGTTATCTCTTCCCTTCCTCTGCTCTATTTTTTCATCATGGTGTGTATCAATGTCTGATTTAAGTTTTTAGGCTACACTCAGTGCTTCTCAGGAGCTACTCCTGGCTCATTGCTTGGGAATTCTTTTCATTAATACGCAGGACACCACCATAGACAGTGCCAGAAACTGCAGTGGCAGATTTCACCAAAATCAGATTATCTGGCGGCAGCAGGTCTCTGCTCCGTGACTTCCTGAAACGCTCTTGCTTCTCTGAGTGCAGATAGGCTAGAGTTCATCATCTTGCACTTCCCTTGAATGAAGGAGATGCCTCATTCAGTTCTCTCTCCTGCTGGGACTGTCTGTGTTACACTGTCCCACAGACAATCCCCAACCTTGGCCTTAGATGAAGGTTGCATTTTTTTTTTAATCTTAAGAAATGAAATCTTGGGCTGGAGTGATAGCACAGCAGGTAGGGCATTTGCCTTGCACACGGTCGACCTGGGTTCAATTCCCAACATCCCATATGTTCCCCTGAGCACTCACTGTAATTCCTGAGTGCAGATCCAGGAGTGATCCCTGTGCATCGCTGGGTGTGACTCAAAAAGAAAAAAAAAAAGAAATGAAGTCTTTGCGATATCCAGAAATATTGCTCTTCTGTATTTCTATCCAGGAAGGGAATTTTTTCCCATAACATTGCTTTGTTTTTAATAAACGATAGCTTGGGATGGGGGAGCTGGAGAGATAGTACAGTGAGTAAGGCATTTACCTTACATGTAGTCAGTGTGAGTTTGAGCACTGGCACAACATATGGTCTCCTGAGCCCTGCCAAGAGGGATCTCTGGCACCGAACCATGGATAAGCCCTAAGCACTGCCATGGTGGCCTCCAAACACCTGAGTCACAAGCTGTGAGCACGCTCACAGATGAGAGCAGTGCTGGAAACCCAGAAACTGTAGGTCCCCTGGTCATAGCAGCCTCAGCATCAGCATATGGGGGTGTCCTGCCTCAGTCAGGGTTCCCTGGCTCCTGCCATCTGTCTGCTCCCCACAGAAGGCCTCTCTGACTTGCGTATGGCCATGCTCACACCCCAGCCTCTGTGCCCTCAGAAGGCACAAGTCCTGGAGGCCCTTCCATGGCCCTCTTTGGAGTACCTACCCTTACCCTTGTCTTCCCAGTATGATTCCTTGTATTTTGGGGTTTTTTTTTGGGGGGGGGGGTAGGCAGTGGCGCCAAGGACTTATTCCTGGTTCTGCACACAAGAATCACTCCTAGCGGGTTTGGGGAACCATATGAGCTGCTGAAGATCAAACCTGGGTCATCTGCAGACAATGCATGTGCCCTACCCACTGTCTCTCTGGCCCCACGGCTTCTTATGCTGGTCCTTTTTCAGCACCTGCTTGATCTCATTGAATAGTATTAATGGTAGTGGGGAGGAGAGTCCAACTCTACTTGTCTGTCTGTGGTGGTGGGGGAGCCAGGCTGTGCCGGGGATCAAGCTCAGGGCCTCATATATGCCAGGCATGTGCTGTGCCCTTTCAACCTCTCCCTGGCCCTCCTGGTAGACTTCAGTGTCACTCAGTCACCATCAGTCACTCAGTCTCTCTATTGAAAGGGCCTAGCAGTGAGGACCACCTTTATCACACGTGTGCCTCTGGCCCTGAATGAAAATTCAGAGCTTTTTTTGGGGGGTGGGGGGAGAATTACACTGTTCTTAGCAAAACCACACCTCCATCTCTTCCAGAGTATTATACTGAATCTCGCCTGTCAATCCCCTTAAAAACAAAAGAGCAATCTGGGCCAAAAAGATAAATAAAATGTCCACAGCTCGACTCCTGTTAATCGTAACACTCAGAGCATCTCTGATCAAACAGGGCTGTCCATCTCCCTTGCATGGAAAAGCCCCAGTGACCCCTAATCATGGCAGGCTACTCTTGACTATTGGGGAACAAAAGGCAGGAGACTGGTCACTCTCTTGAGCCCTCATCTTGCCTGTGTGGGGGGCCTTAGGAGGGCAGTATGAGGAGGTTCAGGATGAGCCGATAAAGGCAGAGAGGCCAGTCAGCATGCAGACCAGCCAGCAACGACAGTCCACCATCCACTTTGCGCCAGGCCCAGGGCCCATCCTTCTAACGGCTCATGACTAGATTCCTCATTACCACTTGGGCTGGCCTGCCTCTTGACAGCGTGGGATGCTCATAAGAACGAGATGAGTCTGGCTCAGAACCCCTTTCCCTGCCCTTTTCCTTAAGGGGAGGAAGGTGGTGATTGTGGAGGCAAGGGTGATGCTTTTAATAGGAATGTGTGGGCATGGCGGGGGAGGTTGAGTGGGTAGCTTGAGTGAAGATGGGCAAAGGCCACTTCAAATAAGGGAGGGGCAAGGAGAGAGAGAACAAAAGGGAATGCCCTGCCACAGAGGCAGAGTGGGATGTGGGGAAAGGGGGGTGGAAGGGATGCTGGGACCCGTGGTGGTAGAAAATGGGCACTGGTGGAGGGATGGGTACTTTAACTGAAACCCAAGCACAAAAATTTGTAAGTCTACACTGTACCTCATGGTGTTTCACTAATAAAAATAAAATTAAAAATTTAAAAAATAATAAGGGAGGGGACGCAGGGCTGGTGTTGGTGTGTCCTGCGGCACACATGCTCCACACCACCGCTCTGTCAGGATCTGCTGGGCCTGATGGATGCTCGCTGTGTGTTTTCAGAGCTGGAACAGGCCCTCAGGTATCTGTGCAGGAAGCACCGTTTATGTGCTCTGGTGCCCCCGAGGATGTGCAATTTGGGGACCAGGGGACCGGATTGCTCTGGGCTTGGTGGGTCCGAGGGAGGCCTCTACACTGTTTACGCATCAGCCAGCTGGCAACCAGGGTTCTTCCCACCGTCAGTGCCGTGGCTTCAGCAGCAGATCTCTTTCTGAGCTCTTCCGGTTTTGCTTTGTTTCTCCTGGGCTGGTCTGTGATCAGGCCATTTGCTCCAATGTGCAGAAAAGACTGGGTATTAAGTGAGGCTGCTAGGTGACAATCCAGAGCGCTGACCAACCTCCCAAAATTCCAAGTCAGGGCCATGCTTTTGAGAAAGAATGGAGAGGGTGTGCATGTTGAGATTGGTGCCACCTGAGCAGAGAAAGGATGCAAGATAGAATGCAGTGATTTGATCGACTGTCTGCTTCAGGCAGAAAATGACCCGTCGCCTGAATGCCATCAGGAAGCAGCGAGATAAGCCAATAAAGGAAGGGAAGTCCAGGCCTCCACCTCACCAGTCTGGCCAAGCAGCCCTGGCCCTGAGCAGAGCTGCTGGGGATGGCTGAGGGGATCCTGCTCCCCTCTCACTGGAAAGCTGAGCCACTGAAAAACTGCTTTGTGAAAAGGTCTGAAAATTAAAAATTGCTTTGTCCTAAGAAAAAAAATAAAAAAGAAAGAGTGACGCTGAATTTGAACCTGGTTGTGCCTGTATCTTTGGGTCTAGTCATAGGCTGAAGACATTCTGCCTTGCTGGTACCTGCCTGACATTCTGCAGCGTGGTGGAGGCAGTTTGTGAAGAACCACGAACAGCAGGTGGTGGCTCTCCATTCCGGCGGCCTTCTGGGATCCATCATTACAGAGTCCCCATCTTTGGCACCCACAGAGCAGATAGTCCAGCCTAGTGGTGGACAGCTTGGTGCTGGTACTTGGCATCCCTGGGTTTTGAGCTTGTGCCTTGTCACTTAGGAGTTTGGGACCTTGTGTGGGCCACTCAGCTGTGTTTTGGTTTTCATATGTAAAACGAGATCCCCTTGGAGGAGTGAGGAATAAACTAAGCTGTGTTCAAGCCTAAAGAATGGTGCTCGGGCCCCAGGAGGTCTCGCCTCAGTGCTGTGGTCTATCCTGTCAGGTCCTCTCCTCACACTTGAGCTCTTCAGCTCCTCATGCCTTTCCATGGTGTGAACCCCTCCTCCTCCAGCAACACTTCCTCTCTGTATTTGTGGCTTTGGCCTTCATTAGCCCCCTCTATGCAAACACCCCCAGCCCCACACCCATTGCCCAATTGCATGATCATATCAGTTCAGGCCCTGGTGGAGAGCAGGTAACAGTCAGACCAGGTCATCTGAGGAAGCTTTGTATAGACAATGGTAGGAGCAGGTGTGTGGAAAGGGCCATTCCTGACCCTGGGAACTGGAGGAGTGTGTTGTGAAGCTGCCTGTGGGAGCCATGATCTTGGTGCCGGGATGCAGCCCACACATGACGACCGTCAGGAAGAGCCAGTGACATAGTCCAGCCTTACCTTCCCCTCTCCCCACATCTGACCAGCCCCCAATGGGTCCCCACTCCAAGACAGAGGGCAAGGATTGCGTTCAATGAGGTACACGAAGTCAGCCTACTAGGGCACAGATGATCGAGCCAGGTAGATGAGAAGCAAGACTAGCAGGTAGCTGGGAACTGTCAGCATGGTGCCCTGTGGTTCTGCTTGTCCACTGCCCCCACTCAGCCTTGAGTCCTGGCCCACTGTCGTCTGGGCCACACCCATCTCTCCGGCTACAAACCCTCCTCTCTGTCTCCATCCCCACAAATCTCATCTCTTCTCCTGCCACTCTTCCTTTGCATTGCTTTGTGATGCCTCCAAGTAAGTGGCCAAATTTTTAAAAAATGAGTGCTCAAAAAAACTAGTGTGTGCAGGTGACTTGTTGGCAACATCCTAGAAAGGTTGCAGTGGCAGCAGCAGGAAAAAGAAAAATGCCAGAAAGTCAGCCAAGAAAGACAAAGACCCAGTGAATAAATTCGAGCACAAGGTGTAAAAGAATAAGTGATCCAAAGGCAAAGTTTGGGACAATCTCAGTTACCTCATCTTGTTTGACAAAGCCACCTATGACAAGCTCTGCAAGGAAGTCCCCAACCAGAAGCGTATATCCCCTGCTATTATTATGGAAGATTCAGGGGTCCTTGGCCCTTCAGGAGCTCCTTAATAAGGGTTTCAAAGCTCAGAGCTCAAGTTATTTACACCAGAAACACCAAGGATGGAGATGCCCCAGCTGCAGGGAAAGATGCATGAGCAGGTCCCAACTGTGCATTGTGAAAAACAAAAACTTTACTAAGTCAAAAAAAAAAAGAAGAAGAGATGACTTATTAGAAGATGTGATAAATAGCATGTAACTAGCTAAGGCTATGTTATGAAGAATGATTTCATATTTTTCCTCTCCCTCAACAGAAACTTTGGGTTGGGGTCACACCTGGTGATGCTTAGGGGTTATACCTGGCCCTGTGCTCAGGAATCACTCCTGGCAGTGCTTAGGGGACCATATTGAATCCTAGGGATAACCTTGGTCAGTTAAGTACAAGGCAATCATCCTACTCACTGTATTATCTCTCCAGCCCAAGAAGGGATTCCTATTTCTACCACTGGTCAACAGTGTCACTTGTGTTAACAAGTTCCTCCCTGGGCCTTTCCCAGCCTCCAGATTCTTTGGCCTTTGTGTTCCCAGAAGCACCCTGTCCATCACTTATCTGTGCAGTTTGCCATGTTTCACTTCCTCTTCTAGATCTGTAAGTCCAGAAGGATTGGAGTTGTATCTGTGATGTTCATCACACTCTCCAGACTTTAGAATAGTGTCCAGTTCATAACAGAGCCTTTACAAGTTTTGTGCACTGAATTGTCACAATACTCTATGGCATGTCATAACCTCAGGAGGCCAGCTGAATGGGGATTTTAGGTGTCAGGAAATTGCCTGTATTTCTTTCAGATCATTCTTTCTGCTGGATGAAGTCATTCTTTACAGCCCCACTCTTTTTCATGATTACAGCCACCCTTTCCACTTGTGTAGGAGAAGGTTCTAGACCAAAATCAAATTCCCTTTTCCTTGGGTCTCCATCAGGAATATAACATTTGGGGAATTTTTCTAAAATTATTCTATTTCTATTATTCTATTTCTCATTTGACTTTTCTAACTATATATGGTTTCTTAATCGAATAGAGTAAAGAAAAATACAATGGATCATTGTTTGGAACATTTCAAACCTAATTGGTAATTTCGTCAGTGTATCACAGACATTTTCAGATCTTACAATTGAACATTGGGATCATTTTATATGAGTCACTCAGTGATGGTCTAACCAGATTTTATTATTAATCAATGACTTTAGGGGTTCTTTTGAAAGGTCACAAATGATATTTAATAACCTCAAAAAAGATTACTTTTTGGTAACAGGAAGTAGTGACATAGACTTGAAGCTTTAATTTATTTGAGCCCTAACATTGCTCAATAATCTTTTCATTCATTTTGGTTTAATATTATAAACCAAAATAAGAATAGTTCTGGAAAGGAAATTAAACCTGGAATTTGAGATAACAGGCCCTGAGGAAGCTTACATACTAAAGATGATGGGAAAAAAAGACTTATCAAAAAAATAAAGCAATTAGCTTGGTGGCACTGTCCAAATAGAGTTGTCAAAAGTGAAAGCCTGAAAGAAAAATGAACAGATGGACTTCATAAACTTGAGGAATATTAATTCTGGGGAAATCTTCTAACAGGTTTTTACTAATGCATTTGTTGCAAACTAATTGCCTCTTCTCTAACTGCTAACTGAAGTCTATGTTGGGAGGTTTTGTAATAGAAGCAATTGAAAGCACAGCACTGTCATATTTTTCATTAATTTAACAGGGAGTGGTTGGGATGATAAGAATAATTGGATTTATTTTGAAGATAATTGTAATTATAAGTTGTGTCTTACTACACAGCTTGTCCTTTATAATATAATTTGCCTTTATCTAGAATATAATTTCTTCTGCCCTTCTTGGTTAACAACCTCTTACTTAGGAAAAATAAGTAAGCGTGGGCAATATGAAGATAATCATTTTTAAGGTAGATGGAAATAGAATGATTTGGAAGCTCTCAATCATGGCTGGGAGATTAGATTTCGGCCAGGCCTGATCTGGATCACCATCATCAGAACAGACAAAAGCAGATCCAGGCCTTTAATTCTCAGATAAGCTTGTTTGCCTCTTTGATGTATTGCTGAAAGCTGAACCTCTGTATTCCCTATAACCACCAGGTTCCAGTCGGCTCTTTTTGTATGTAAGATTAAGAAGACAAAGTGATCCAGGTGTTAGAAGTCAGGATGCAGGTAACTTTTGCTCTCCCAACCTCTGGTCTTTTCATTCTTTTTTTTTTAATTTTTATTACTGAGACAACATGAGGTACAGTTATAGACTTACAAATTTTGTGCTTGGGTTTAAATCCAGTAGAGAAATTTCCTCACCTTTTATTCAGCATGAGGGGGCACACCAAGCTGTGTTCAAGTTTACTCCTGGCTCTGTGCTCAGGGATCACTCCCAGTGGGGCTCAGGGGACTATACGAGGTGCCCGGGATCAAACCCAGGTCAGCTGCACACAAGTAAGCACCCTACACACTGTACTACCTTTTCCTTCCTTTCCTTAAGGATTCTTGTGTACAGCAGAAATTGCATGTATCACTGCCTTGGTTTTTATTCCTCTTTGTAGATGAGGATTAACTCGGATGCTCTGTGGCTGACACATTTGTCTTCCCTGCAGGACTCAGAGCTCCTGATCCTGATGATCTTGAACCTGGGCACAGAGTTGTTATTCTTGGCATCTTCTCCTGAAATAGAATTTCTGTCTTTGCCTCCACTTAACTTTCTTCTAGTTTTTTCCTCCAAGACTCTTCAGATTAGTTTCTCTTTGGACTCTAGTATTTAAATAATGCTCATTTAAATGAGATGATTCATGATTTGAAGAAAAATCACCCCTATAACACTGACAGACTCTTTCTGTTGACCTTATAGAACCTTAATGAGAGTGTTGTTTCTTCATTTTTGCTCTGCTTAAGACCATGTGATATTTGTATTATCTCTAGGCCTGTGAGTCTAAATGAGTGGAGGTTTGGGTTTTTTTGGGGGGTCACACCCAACAATGCTCAGGGGTTACTCCTGGAGGTGCATGGGGGACCATATGGGATGCGGGGCATTGAACCCGGGTTGGCCATGTTCAAGGCAAATGCCCTACCTGCTATACTATTGATCCCTATAAATTAGTGTTTGACTGTGGCTATATGTGAGTGTTTATCTTGAACAGAATCCATCTAAAGTGAGAATGTGTGTGTGTGTGTGTGTGTGTGTGTGTGTGTGTGTGTGTTTATGTGTGCATGTCATAGATGGAGACAGGGAGACAGAGAATAGCAGAAAGAGAGAGAATCAGATAGAGAAAATACCTATCCACAAAAGAGATAAAGTTTGACCTTAACATCTTTATCATTTCCATTTGTCTAACCTTGGCCTGTGTCCAGTTACCCGAAGGCATCCTGGAACTCTATTGTCTAAGAGTCCCCGCAAGGCTCTCATGGGTCGGAAGGAGACTAAATGTTACCTGTGTTGACATTTAACTCCTGTGACTCCCTCTGACCTTCCTGATCATGGTCTCTGTGAAGGACAGGTTGACAGATGCGATGTTTATGTAAACATGATCAGAAAAGCAGTGCTGGGTTTCAGGAGCCAAATCCTGCACCCGGTTCAGGTCCAGCTGATGGAGGCCAGGAGCAGAGCTGCCGACCAGGGAGTTTCTGGTGGCGCCTTCCTGCCTCCAGAGTGGGGACCCCCTTATCCTATTTGGCCATTTCTTTCAATATGCCCTTCCAACAAAAATAAAAATAATAATAAAATAAAATAATTTTAAAAAATAATAAATAAACGTCTAATAGGTAAATGAATAGTGTATGACTTTAATTTCCAGGCAGAACTAGCAAAGTGATGGTTTCCTTTTCTCTGGGAGGGAGGGCACCCAGCTGTGCTCAGGGGCTATTCCTGGCTCAGGAGTGAACTCTGGTGTTCCGGGAACCATATGTTGTGCTGGGGCTTCGAAGTGAGGTCAGCAGAATCCAAGGCAAGCACCTTCACCTCTGTACTATGCCTCTAGCCTGGAAAGCCAACATTTCTCTTTTTTTTTCTTTATGATTTTGGGTGCTCAAGGCTTCCTCCTGACTCCACACTCAGGGATCACTCCTGAAAGAGCTCAGGAGATGATACACAGTGCCAGAGATTCAAACCCAGCTCAGCCGTGTGCAAGGCAAGCACCATAACCCTTGTACAAGCTCTCCGGCCACATAAAATCTATACTGCTGGGTGGAGGGTGGAAGGGGGAATACTGTAAACTCACCCTGCTGGTTTGCATTCTTATTTGACTAATTCTTTGAGGAAAATAGCTTCCCTTTTTTGATGGGGGGGGGGGGGGGAAGGGAGTGGTTAAGCTTGAAAGTGCTCCATGGTCATTATAAAACAAGCCTGCAATGTGCAGATGAGTGAGGAGAGTAGCCGTGATAGAAACAACAGCTCGTGCTCTTCGAGTACTGGGGGAATTGACACTGCTCCTTACTTCATTCCATCCTCCTCCAGTTCTGAGGGCAAGAGACCACTGGGCCAGTATGAAACTTACTGGAAAATTGATGGGTGCCACCACCTCTGAGGCTTTGGGGTGGGATTTCTGCAGTGCTGACAGTGAGGGTGATGCAACTGTGCCACAGCCACCCTAGGGCCTTCTAGGGTGTTCAGATTCTTTGTGCCCCTTTGTTGGTAGTGACATGGAGTTGCTCTTCGATGGATTGATTGATTGATTGATTGTTAATCACTATGATTTACAATACATTCATGATAAGGTTTCCACTTCCCTCCACCACTGTCTCATCTCACCCCTCCCCCATCAATCCAGCCCACCCCAGTCCCCCTGGTGAACTCAGTTCTGTAGACCCTTCTCAGGTTCTGTTGCCTTTGACCCTTTGTTATTCCCCTTCTGTCCTTCTTTAGAGCCCCCAGGTGAGGGAGACCTGTCTCTTCTGGACTTCACTCAGCAGCATGATTTCATCTTTCCTTAAAGCCCAGTAGCATTCCACTGTGTACATATGCCACAGTTTCTTTATTCAGTCCTATGTTCTTGGACACTTGAGTTGTCTCTAGATTGGGTCTATAGTGCTGCAGTGAACATGGGAGCACAAATATCTTTCCATAATAGACTTTTGTGGCCCCTGGCATAGATGCCAGGAAATTGAATTGCTGGGTTTTTATGGAAGTTCAGGGCTGAGCTTCTGAGCCTGTTAAGTCTGAACGTTTCCTTCATTCAGTTTCATTTGCTGAAACCAGTGGCCTCAGCACCGTGTTCAATGGCCTCAGCACTGTAGACAAGATGAATCCCTGCCATTGGGAAGTCACGACAGGAGAAAGCTGCCAGACACAGCTTGGCCATAGGCGGGAGGAGGAGCTGCAGTGCAGTGTTGGGCCCTGTGTAGTAAGTGCTGCTAGACCTGGGTAGGCGGGGTCCGGGAGGGGGCACCCACAGAGGAGGCCACGGGCACAGTGACATCTCTGGGGTAGAGAAAATCAGCCAGGGAGGGGCCCTTTGAGAACAGGTTAGCAGGGTAGCTGGTGGAGCGGCACAGATGGTGTTTAAAGTCAGGTCTGAGTCATTCTGTGAAATCACAGAAATCCAAGGAGAGGGACTTGGCAACCCTCCAGCAAGTTATGTGACCTTCTTGTCTCTCAATAACCATTTGGTGTCTAGCTCATAAACGGCAGTGCTCTCTAAAATAGCATCGTACAGGAAATTGCTGAATGAATGATTCAAGGACAATGGTTTGATGCCTTGGCCTGTCAACAGAGAGTTGACTTTTACTCTCTCAAAGGGATCTTTAGTCGTCGTGAGTAGCCCCCCTACCCAGCATGGTACTCCTCCCTCTGTCCCGGTGCTCTTGGTTCCTACTGTAGCCCTGTTTCCAGAAATAACTGTATAAGTGCTAAATATAACCTCCAAAGCAGGACCACAAGATGCTCAGCTTCTAAATGCAGTAGTTTTTGAGATAGAAGCTATTTCTGTGTCATTTTTTTCCATGTTGCCTTAGCAACTGGGTTTTTTGTTTGTTTGTTTGTTTTCTGTTTGTTTTTTGCTGGGGATTGAACTCCAAGCCTCACATATGTAAGACTGGAGCTTTCCCACAGACACACATGCCTGCCCTCTGCCCCTTTTTGTAAAAGAAAGCCTTTTTAAATTTTCCTCAATCATATAAACTGTCTCTTCTTCTTATTATTATTTTTAAAAATTTGTTTGCTTTGGGGACATACCCAGTGGTTCTCAGGGCTTACTCCTGACTCTGCACTCAGGAACCATTCCTGGTAGGGTTCATATGGGGTACCGCCATACTATCTTTCTAGCCCTCTACTTCCTTTGATTTAACTCAGACATACAATAGATTTATAAATAGTTCCAAGTCTCTGATGGGTTAACTAAATGGTAGTTTTTTTTTTTTTCAGAATTTTCACAAGGTTACACAGGGATCAACTGTTTCTCAGAATTTTCACAAGGTTACACAGGGATCAACTGTTACACAGGGATCAACTGTTAGCCTGCCCTGATTTTTTAAAATCTGATGTCAAATACTGTAAAGAATGATTCAGATTCATTTTTATAAAATATCACTAGTATTTTAATATCTGGAGTTTTAATTCTCTGATGAGGGAGGTCTCTGTGAAAATTGTTTCAGGAGCCTGAGAGATTTGCAAGCGGCTGACCCAGGTTCAATCCCCAGCACCCCATATGGTCCCCTGAGCAGAGCCAGGAGTGATCCCTGAGGAGTGATCCCTGAGCACAGAGCCAGGACTAAGCCTGAGAATAGGGCTGAATTGTGAGGAAGTGAAGGAAGATAGGGAGGAAGGGAGGGAGGAAGGAAGGGAGGGAGGGAGGGAGGGAGGAAGGGAGGGAGGGAGGGAGGGGGGAGGGAGGGAAGGAGGAAGGGGAGGGAGGAAGGGAGGGAGGAAGGAAGGAAGGAAGGAAGGGAGGGAGGGAGGGAGGGAGGAAGGAAGGAAGGAAGGAAGGAAGGAAGGGAGGGAGGGAGGGAGGGAGGAAGGAAGGAAGGAAGGAAGAAAGGAAGGAAGGAAGGGAGGGAGGGAGGAAGGAAGGACAATTTCCATAAACTGTGGCTGAATATCATTCTGTCAGGTTCCTGCTATTCCCTGTGCTCCAGCTAGAATGACTTCCCGGCCAGACCCATCCTTCCAAGCCCTGCTCCCATCTCACATACTTGGCATTGCCCTTTTCTCTATCAGGAATCCACCTGCTTCCAGCTTGCACATGCTTCCTCCCTGCATTTAGGTCTCCAGTTTAAGCCACCTCAGAAAGGATTTTTTTTCTGGACCTTCAAGACTAAAACAGCTTCTACTGGTTATCAACCATGTATGAATACGAAGTAGTTCAGTTCACCTCGCTAGAACTCCACCCATGGCCAGAGTTTCTGATTGGCTTTTTAATTCCTAAGCCCTTCAGTTGAAAATTCACAGCAAGAGATTCCTAGAAAATTAAGAGAATCTTCCATCACCAAATACAGACTAATATATAAGGAACTTGGAATACACTTAGACAATGATTGAGTAAAAAAATCTGCAATAGCAACCACAATAATGGCTGCAGAGGAAATCATTATAGAAATAATACATGGCCTTCAAGATAGCAGCAAAGCAACACCCGGGTCAACAGCTATGGAGTGGCCTGGAGAACAAGCAGGCCAACTTAGCAACAGGCAGATGGCATTCAGCAGAGAGTCACCTGGAGGGATGGAGAATTGTCAGATTATCCTCTTCATTTGACATGTAAAATCATATATGGAATTCTACAGCAAGGCTCTTGAAGGGTATGGATAGAGTCAGGGATAGTTACGAAACAAAGGAAACCAATGCACAAAAAGAAATGAGAGTTAGCTATAGAAACAGTAATATGCAATAACATTGCATGTTGTTACAATTTTACAGTGATTTGATATACCTAACTAATAAGAAACCCAAGTATTGATTTTCTAAAAATAAGTCCACATAAACATATTGAGAGGATCGACAGTGGTAAGCTTTGACTCATATGCCTGAGACCTGTCAGCACAAATAATGTCAGAAACTGATCAAGTCTCATATTTGGCCTGGGAGATAGCCTGAAAAACTGGAGCACACACTTTGCATGCAGGAGCCCTGGGTTCAAATCCATGGACCCTGTGGTTGCCTGAGAGCCTCCAGGAATGAGAGCCCCAAGCATAAAGCTGGAAGTTGTTTATGAGAATACCACCATGTGTGGTCCAACCCCCGTACACACATAAACACTCACACACATACCAGTTATCATTTATAACAGTATCATTTATAACCAGTTATCATTTATCACAATAATGACCACATTATTGTGTGATATAAGAATTTTCAAAGTGAAAAAGAATAACAAGTTTAAACATAGATTGAGGAATAGCAGGAGTCAGGGGACTATTGTTGTTCATTGTAAGACTTTTAGCCCAATCTGACTTTTGAAAACTCTGAGTATAGGTTACTTTGCTAAATATAAAATTATGGGTGAAAATTAGAAATGTTGAGCCACCCTTCTGTGTCCTTATCACTGATGCAGTTCAGTGTACACATGATTAATAGGAAACAGTCTGCCATGTAGCTGATGGTCTGGCTGTCAGGCTCATTTATTTAACCAAATCCATTTTTACTTGCACATGGTGTAATTAACTCAGACTCGCTTTGTTGGAAGTCACGCTGAAGACATTTATCATTTCCTTCTGCACCATGGAGATAGATTGGACTCTGGCTCATTGTTGTTGAGACGGTGTGCTCATTAAAAATGGAATAGATGCATGCAATGTACAGCAAAGAGAAGAGAGTCAATAATATTGTATTAACTGTGCCCAGTGACAGATGGTAACTGGACTTATTATGGTGATCATTTAGCAATGTATACAAATGTCAAATCACCATGTTGTATACATTAAGCTAGTATAATACAATAAGCCAATTATACTTCAATTTTTTAAAAATGGAAATAGATATATGTGGGACTAAATTGAAATTTTCTATTGCTTTAGGTCTAATGATGTACCTTTGCCATGTTCTTAATCTTCAGCAAATATTTATCTTCCCAAAGTGACATTATTGCAGTTTATAATCTGTGCTACAAATGAGGCATTTTCTCTTTCCCTTATCCCCAGAAATATCTCTGTTCGAAATTATAGTCTTTTATTTACTTATTCATTTTGGTTTAGGAGGCCACAGCTAGCTGTAGTCAGGGATTACTCCTGGCTCTAAACTCAGGAATCATCTCTCTTGGCCGAACTCAGGAATTGAACATGAATTTGCTGCTTGCAAAGCAGCACCTTGTTCATCTCTTGGGCCCTCTAAATTAGGCTTTAAAAACAGAAAAAAAAACATGGGGTGGGAGTGTGGGAGGGATACGGGAATCATTGGTGGTGGAAAATGGGTACTGGTGGAGGGATGGGTACTTGATCACTGTATGACTGAAATGTAAACACGAAAGTTTGTAAGTCTATAACTACCTCACGGTGATTCACTAATTTAAAAAAAGAGAGAGAGAAAAAGAAAGAAAAAAATAAAAACAGACATATTATTCTTTGTGGGCTACTGTCTCCTTCGTGCAAAATTCTACTTCACAGAGCGGGGAGAAAGGGCTGCAAAGTTCAAAAAGAGAACTCCCAGAACGACCACCAACTGGGAACTCTTTGGTACTATTGCGGCAACATGGGAAGATGCCATTGTTGACAACATTGACGAGGAATACGATCGACTGGTTCAGCACCTCCATGAATGTGCGAGGAACGCCAAGAGAGAGATAGCCACAAAAAGTCGCCTATCTTCGAAAACTCTTGAGCTAATTCGCCAGCGTGGTTTGGCGCATGCCTCAGGCAACCGCAAGCTAACGTCCGAGCTTGCAAAGCAGTGCAGAGATGCGATCAAGGAAGACCTCAAAGAGAGAAGAGCAGAAGTACTGGTAGATGCGGCAGAAGCCGGGAAAAGTATTCGTAACGCCCGCCTGTCCTTCGCCAACTATAAGACCAAGATGACTGCCCTCCGACGTCCTGATGGATCCATCACATCCTCCAGAACGGCAATGGAGAAGATTATCCATGACTTCTACTCAAATCTCTTCGATAGCCATGTCCACTTGCCGACATACCAAATTCCACAGGATGGGTATGTCGTTCCCAACGTTCTCCCTTCTGAAATCCGACACGCCATTTCGTCAGTAAAGAAGCAAACAGCACCCGGCCCAGACAAGGTCAGACCTGAACACCTGAAGAACCTGCCGTCAGTACTCATCAATACACTGGCTCGGCTCTTCACTCGCTACCTGTCTGAATGCAAGGTTCCATCTCAATGGAAAACCAGCAGGACCGTACTACTGTTCAAGAAGGGAGACATCCATGACATTGGCAACTATCGCCCGATCTGCCTATTGTCTGTCACCTACAAGTTGTTCACTCGAGTCATCCTGAATAGGATTGGCAGAACACTAGATGAAGGACAACCATGTGAGCAAGCAGGGTTCCGCAAAGGATTCAGCACCATCGACCATATCCACACGATAACCAAACTCATTGAGGTTTCTCGGGAGTTCAAGATGCCGCTCTGCCTAACGTTCATTGATTTAAAGAAGGCCTTTGATTCTGTTGAGACGGAAGCGGTCATTGAAGCCCTAGCCAATCAGGGCATTCAAGCCCAATACATCAGGATCCTCCGTGAGCTGTATTGCGGATTCACTACCAGGATCTCACCATTCTACAAAGAAGTGATCGTTGATGTCAAGAGAGGGGTGCGGCAGGGTGATACCATTTCACCAAAACTCTTCAGTGCCACCCTCGAGAACATCATGCGACGACTGGAATGGGAAGGAATGGGAGTGAAGATAGATGGTCGGCAACTACACCACCTCCGCTTTGCTGATGACATTGTTTTAATAACACCAAGCATCAGCCAAGCGGCACAAATGCTGGCCGACTTTGACCGTGAGTGTGGAAAGGTAGGACTACAGCTGAATCTTATGAAGACAATGTTTATGAGAAACAGCCTTGTTCCTGACGCCCCATTCGCTCTCAATGGAACGACCATCTCCGAATGCAACAGCTATGTGTACCTAGGTCGAGAGGTCAACATGAGAAATGACCTGGCACCTGAGCTGCGCAGGAGGAAGAGAGCGGCTTGGAACGCCTTCAAGAACGTCGAAGAAATAGCTAAGAGGACGAAGAACCTCCGGCTCCGGGCACATCTCTTTGATTCCACTGTTCTTCCTGCATTAACATATGCCTCAGAGACCTGGGCCCTACGCAAACAAGATGAGAACGCCATTCAGGTCTCCCAAAGAAGAATAGAAAGAGCTATGCTTGGAATATCACGTTTCACTCAAATGAGAGAAAGAATCCGGAGTTCTGACATCCGTCGACGATCAAGGATCAGGGACGCTGTCTCATTTGCCAAGGTGTCGAAAATCAGATGGGCTGGTCACGTAATGAGATTTAAAGACGACCGTTGGACTAGAGCTGTTACTGATTGGATTCCACGGGATGTCAAGAGACCGCGTGGCCGCCCACCTACCAGATGGTCAGACTTCTTTGTCAAGGTCATGAACGATCGGTTTGAGGCCCTCCATGTTCCTGGAGCGAAGAGATGCCATTGGGCTACACTAGCACGCGACAGGGACAAATGGAGACGTTACTGGCGCCCGCTCGAGCAAATCGACGACTAACGGGAAGTTAAGTGACTTAAGTCAACATTTCCACCCTATGAACTGAGCCCTCTTGATTTTTCTCCTGTGCCTACTGATACATTTGTTTGGACACATTTTAACTTTCTTTTCATTTTATGTATTTATTTGGATTGGGAGCCACACTCAGCAGTGCTCAGGGCTTACTCATGGCTCTGCGCTCAGGGATCTTGCCTACGTGCAAGGCAAACACCCTGCCTGCTGTACTCTCTCTCTGATCCCTGTTTTAATTTTTTGTTTCATTTCCTCCCTGTCTGTCTCTTTGT
The DNA here is from genome assembly GCF_029834395.1 of Sorex fumeus. NCBI lineage: Eukaryota > Metazoa > Chordata > Mammalia > Eulipotyphla > Soricidae > Sorex > Sorex fumeus. The sequence continues at coordinate 22,972,008 of NW_026606101.1, forward strand.
ACTAAAGTCAGAGCAGTATCCTCAAATCTGATTTGTTTCCTAATTCAGTTTCCAGCAGTATCTTATCTCCTATTTTACTTGTCTCTCATCGACGAGTACAAATATCTGTTTTTATTTCATTGTTATTTTTTCTAATTTGTTTTTCTTTCTCATTTTAATTTCCCTGTTTCTTTTTGTCATTTCTTATTCCTTAGGCAGACTTTCTATTACCTATCTTATTTCTTTTGTCTTTTCATTTTATTTGCTCTATATTCTGCACTCATTGATTCCAATAGCTCTGTGAGTCTTATTCTGGTACTGGTTCGTTTTGTTTATTCCTTCTCAGAAAGTGGGCACTCTAGTGATGGGCATGGTGTTTGAATAATATGTACATGAAAAGTATAATTAACAGTGATGTAAATCATAGCACCTCAATAAAAATGTTCCAGTTCGGTTTGTGAGGATTGTTTTTACGGTGACTCTTACTCAGGGAGACCTCATCCATAGAGTTTCTGGAAATTTGCATTGAGAGTACATTTCTCACATGTAGGGGGAAAAAAGGGCTTGTGTTTCCCTCCTTTCAACCCGGAAAGGAGGAATCAACCTGGAATCACATGAAACTAAATATATTATGTGGAGGTTTCTAGACCACAAAAATCACCCCCATGCAGACCATAGACATATTTGAGGTCTGGTTCATATATCACTCATGGCATTTTTTTTTAAATTTCCAGGGACAAACCTAAGACAAATCAGTTTTCTTTCTTTGGCCTTTTGCAAGGCATTTCCCCCCAGTTGATGTGTCTCTGTAGGCATTTATGTAGCAATCTCTTCTAACCTCCGACTGCTGTCAGCCTAGCTGTTGTGTCTTGAACACTGCGTAGCCAATAAAGCTGACGAGCCAGACCCAGACATGGTTCAGGACTCACTTACTTCTGCAGTGCCTGCTCAATTTACTTTGGTCTCAAAGGACTTTTTTCCTTTATCCCAGCTTAGCCATGCATTTTAAAAGATCCATTTAAAAAAAAATTTTTTTTTAACCCAGCGGTTTCAAATGTTTGATTACAGGGAGGATTTTACATGTCCCTATAGAAGTGAAAATTCAGTTCCCTCTTTGCAGGCATTTTTAGCTCTTCACTATCCCTATGAAAAACATTTCCCCCCTCCTCCCCCCACACACAAATATATACTAACCCCTCCCCCCTGCATACACCCTCCCCCCAACCCCTCCCCTGGGACTTCCCATTTTCTGTCATTCAGTCAAACCTGCTTTCACATCTTTGGGGCCTTTACTGCATGTATTATGTTAAGCTATTTGAAATGTTTGTCTGTGACTTTTAAGCACTTTCAAGAGATTTGTTCCTGGAGCCAGGGGGATAGTACAGCAGTTAACCTTGCTGCTGCTGCCTTCCTGGGTTCAATCCCCAGCATCCCATTTATTTCCCCCAGGCACCACTGGGAGTAATTCCTGACTGCAGAACCAGGAGTGACCCTTGAGCATTACCCGGTGTGGCCCCAAACCAAAACAAACCCAAAAAATCAAGTGATTTGCTCCAGAAGAGAAAGCTGAAAAATTTGTCTTTAAGGACCCAAGTGGGTAGGGCGCTTGCCTTCCATGTGGCCAACCCAGGGTCCCTGAGCCCTGCCAGGAGTAAGCCCTGAGCACCGACAGGTGTGGCCCAGAAATTTAAAAAGAATTATGAAATCTCAAAAAGCCTTGTCTTTCTTCAGATTCAGTTGTCAGTGGAAGAAAGTGGGCGGGGTGGGGGAATGAAGGAAAGAGGTTGACAGTTATCTCCGAAAGCCTGTCTCTGTTTTTCCCCATCTCTTCTTGCCTTTTTATTTTATTTTAGTGATGCAAGTAGTTTTTATTGAAGGACAGAGGGGTGGGGGGAGAGGTGTTCAAAAGAGAACTTGGGGTTCTCTCGAGTAGAAAAAGCAGAGGAGAGAAATGCATATACGAGAGAGAACACAGAGCTTGAAAGAACTTTTTGCTTTTGGAAAATTTCACCCAGCACACCCTGCCATTCCGACTCAGCAGGTAGGCAGTAATTCCTGGGTTTATTTCCCACGTCAGTGCAACCTGGTTCACCTTCTTGAACGGATTCATTCACCTGAGCTTTTCCCTGCAGCTCTGCTTGACTTCTACTTTCTACCAATTCTCAAAATCACCCCTTCAGGCTCCCTGAGGTTGAGTCACTTTGGTCCCACCCACACTCTGATGCTGGTCCCCCCAGAGGCTGTGCTGGGGGACGACTGGAGGGTTCCACCAGCCTGGGCTTCAGTGTTTCGCCCTCCCACACACACACCAGGGCCCCTGCTGTTACCTCCCACACGGGCATGGTTTGCTTTGCAGAGCTGTGCACTTGGGACCTCTCTGCAGTCCTCATCCCACTGCTGGGAGATAGGTAATGCTTGGGTGATTCATCCCATCGCTTCTGACGCCAGGATGGGGGCCAGGGCTGTACGTGAAGCTGATGCTCTCGCCTGTTCCAACCGAGATCTTGTCCATCCGTCCATCTGCCCTTTCCTTAGGCTGTGACTCCCTCACAGCCTCACCAGATATGCAGCAACATCAATAATCCACGTTCTGAAATCCCAAAAATGTTAGGCGATGCACGCCTTGATGCTACCACGTAACAACTCCACAGTTGGCACTACTCTTTAGGAAGCTTTTATTTATAGGCAAAGCTTTCTGCTGCTAAATCATTTCCTTCTTACTGTAACCCTGTTGTAGCACTGTCCTCCCGCTGTTCATCGATTTGCTCGAGCGGGCACCAGTAACGTCTCCATTGTGAGACTTCTTGTTATTGTTTTTGGCATATTGAATACGCCACGAGGAGCTTGCCAGGCTCTGCAGTGCGGGTGGGATACTCTTGCTAGCTTGCCAGGCTCTCCCAGAGGGACAGAGGAATCAAACCCGGGTCAGCCGCATGCAAGGCACAAAGGCCCTACCTGCTGTGCTATTGCTCCAGGCTTCCTTCTTACAGTCCTAAAAAAAGGGAAGAGCTATTGTTATCTATCCCCCATTATGCACATGGGTCCTGGGACCTTTAAAGATGTTAGGTAACATCATCGGTCACAGGAACCAAACTTAAGTCCTCAGCTTCCAAAGTTCATGCTTCTGAGCATCTCACCTGTCACGACAGAAACATTATGTTTTCAATGAGTATGAGCTTCTAAATGGAGGCCAGAACTCAAATGCACCTTGTTCCATCCTTCAGAATAACTTGTTTGGAATTAGAAGCACATGCAAGCCGCGCTGTCATTGCTCAGATTGGATTAGGGGATTCCTTGAAAGCACAGTATCTGCTTTCAGAAGTTGGCGAAACCTAAGGAAAGCAAGTTCCTTTTGGAGATACACTTTAATTTTTACCCCATGCCATATTGCCCGGCTTTCTGGCCATATGATTTATCAGTTTTCACTTCTTAAATCTCTTGGCAGTTTGCCAAAAGGTACTCTGTCCTCTGAGGTTGGAGATTTGTCACCAGTGAGGACATTTAGAGGAAGTTTCGAGATGGAGTAAAGGCATTCCCTAAGCAGAAGCGGTCCCACCAATGTTCTCAGTAATGTCAGCATTTAAAAGAAATAAAGAGCTGGAGGGGACAAGAGAGCTCAGTGGGCAGAATCCATGCTTTGGATGCAGGACATCCCCATGCAGTCCAATCCCCAGCACCAATGGTTCCTGAGCATCCCCATGAGTAATCCCTCAGTGCTGAGCCGGGAGTAACTCCTAGGCATTACCAGGTGTGACCTCTCCCCCAATTTATTTGGTTTGGGGCCATGCCCAGCAGTGCTCAGCACAAAATCCTGCCTCTGCACTCAGGGATCACTCCCAGTGGGCTCAGGGGATCAGATGTGGTGCCTAGAATAGAACATAGGTCAGCTGTGTACAAGGCAAGCAGGAGGCTCAGATTTGAGTGTGGCACCATCTGGTCCCCCAGCAGCACCTGGGAGCAGCCCTTGAGCCCTACCCAGAGCAACCCCTGGGCACATCCGGAAATGCCCACGTTCAAAACAAATCACAAACAGAAGAAAAAGATCTTGTGCCCGGGAGGATTACTCTGAAGGGGGAGTAATATTTTTACATTCTGATTTATTTGTGTACAATTCGATGATGGCACAGACTTCTGTTAAACCTTGATTGGATACAAAGTGAAATCTGTTTACCCAGATATACACATCACAGAAAACTTGGTGTCGAAAAAAACGTCAGACCTCCCTGGCTATTCTAGTCTCCAAGAGTGTCACTGGTGATGTCAGTTCTGGAAGTAGCTCTGTTCTGATCGCTAGCTTGTTCCGTTCCTCCTTTGTTTGATCTTAGAATTCGGAAATATCGACTGGTGGATTTGGACAGACTATGAGTCAGCCCCGTTCCCCTGCAAGGGGAAAAGGATCGGGCTGCTGTTTCCCCAGCAAAGAGGAATGCTGTCCCTGTTGGTTATGTTTCTGGCAGCATGACAAGCATCATTTGTAAAGCGCTGCATTCTTTCTTACAGTTAAGGTTAAGGTTAAAGCTTCAAGCATCCTCTTAATTAGCTGCTCACATTTACTTAACTCTGCTGAAGTAAACAGTCAAATTCAAAATAGCCCTGTTGCCATAGCAACCTAGATCCACTCACAAGTGTTCCTGATGCTCTAGGCCAGGACGGAAGATGAGTCTTCTGAAACTTCCCATGTAAAAATGTTATGAGGAAAGTCATGGGAGGTAAAAACAACATAACCAAAAAATAATAATAATGATAATAATAATAAATAAAATAAAACAGTTGGTTTCTGTGTTAAAATGAAGCAGCTCTCCATTCCAAATGACTCCTGAACGAGCTTGTCTCTTGCTTCCCCACCTGACAGTCTCCTTGCTACTAACACTCTGCAAAATGGTACCCGGCAACGTGGAGAGATCAAAGGGTGCTGCTGCCTCTTCCAGCTCTAAGTCTAAGGTTCCCAGGTTCTCGTGTAGAGAGTGAGTCAAGGAGTCAGCCACCTAATTCTCCAAGGTTTTTCCAGGGCCAGGTTCTGATCCTTGAACTTAACTACGACATAATAGCTGATTTGGGGGGGTGTTTGTAAGTTTGTTGGTGGTGATGGTTTGTTTTGGGTTGATTTGTGTGTGTGTGTGTGTGTGTGTGTGTGTGTGTGTGTGTGTGTGTGTGTTTTGGCTTTGGTTTTTGGACCACATCCGGGTTTACTTCTGGTTCTGTGTGCAGGGATCCCTCCCGGTGGGGCTCAGGGGACCATATGTGTTGAGGATTGAAGCATGGTTGGCTATGTGCAAGGCAAGTGCTCTACCCCCTGTACTCAGGCCCACAATCGAGGTGATTTCAATGAAGCCTCAGGCTATACCTCCATCTGAGTGTGAAGAACTGAGCTGGTGAGCCTTTGCATGACCTTAGCGTCTAGTTACTAAGCCTTTTTCAAAATCATGGAGGAGGCCCTCCAGCAGCAACCATATGGAAAGCATCCTTTTGTTTGTTTTTATTTGGGGGGTCACACCCAAAATGCTCAGGGATTCACTTCTGGCCAAGGGGACCGTATATTTTGCCCACCTAGTTCCATTCTAAAGTTGGTCGAAAAGAGACACACTCAGTAGAAAAATGATAAGGACTTTCAGCAGTCTAGGACTCCATTTCTCAACTGGGATTCATATGACCCTCTATGGAGCCCCAGGATACTGAGGGAGGTCACGGCATTAGACTAGGGGACCAAACTACAGTCTGAGGTAGGGGCACCAGAAGTAAACAAAATCTAAGGATCCATAGAAGGGTGAGAAACTCTAATATGGAAGCACGGACAGCCAGTGTGTATATAAGAAGCAGTTCAGCCCTAGGAGCAATCCAGAATCACGACCCGATACGAAACATTTGAAGTATCTTCCAGTATGAGAATTTGGCAAAGCTATAGAGAAACAGGAAAATGCAGAGGCTGTAGGTAGGAGTTCAATGCTTCCACCACTTCAGAGAGCGATTTGGCAGAACTGTGTGAAACTGCAAACGTTCTGACTCAGCAGTTCATCTTCTAGATGTATTTCCAGAAAAAAATCTTATGCCAGTACACAGGGGCTATTTGCTGGGGGACGATTGTGATTAGGAAAAATTACGCACAAGCTAAAGTCCATCAAGAGAGAATAGGTGGGCTAGAATGATAAGTACAGTGGTTAGGGGATTTTCCTGGCATACAGCTGTTCTGGGTTCAATCCCCAGCATCCCATAAGGTCTCCAGAACACAGTCAGGAGTGATTCCTGAGCACAATGCCGAGAGTAAACCCTGAGTACTACCAGGTGTGCCCCCCCCAAAAAAAATGAAAAACCCAAATAGGTAATGGAGTTGGAGAGATAGGATAGCATGTAAGGCAATTGCCTTGTTGTATGTACCGAACCAGGGATTGAGGTTACACCAGGAAAATGCCTGAGCACAGAGCCAGGAGTAAGCCCTGAGCATTGTCAGGTGTGGTCCAACCCCTTTCCCCCATACCCCCTCGCCTCATGTCCCCTGGCACCCCCGTCATGCAGTAACAGAAAACCAGGCAATAGAATAGAATTTGTACTTCCTGTAACAGAGTAACAGGGAACAGATTCATACCTATCAATAATGGTTAGAAATTTAAAACCGTATGATTAGTGAAATGAAGCAAAACTTTGGTAGGTTAGAAGTAAAAATAATTAAAATTAAACCACCATTCACAAAGTGGCACTCCTTATTAAAGTAAAAAAAAGTAAAGGCCCTCCCGTTGATCATCGATTTGCTCGAGCGGGCCCAGTAACGTCTCCATTGGAGACTTTGTTGTTACTGTGTTTGGCATATCGAATACATCACGGGTGGCTTGCCAGGCTCTGCCGCGCGGGCGAGATACTCTCGGTAGCTTGCCGGGCTCTCCAAGAGGGGCAGAGGAATCGAACTCGGGTCGGCCATGTTGGCTGCGTGCAAGGCAAATGCCCTACCGCTGTGCTATCTCTCCAGCCGGCACTCCTTATATCTTATGCATATATCTATATATAAAAGTGGACTGAAAGAAGTGCATGTCTGTGTAAAAGTGGTCAGTTCTTTAAAATTGAGACAATGTGGTTTGCAGTAGTTTCCATAATATTAGTTTTGGGGGGGTTGATTTGGGGGTCATACTCAATGATGCTTAGAGATCTCTTGTACCAGGCTCAGGGGACCACACGGGGTGATAGATTTGCCCATGTGCAAGGCAAGCACCTTAGCCACTGTGGTATCTCTCCAGCCCCCTCCTTGTGACTGTTTTATACTTGCCATGCCACTTTGTACCCCAAGAAGTGAAGATTCAGCATTCCCTGAAATGCTGAAATCTTCATTAGAGTCTTGAAGCAAATATGATGATATAGTAATTGTCTACATGGACAATATATGGAGTGTTGTGAGCCTGGATAATAGAGTTCGTTCCCTCCAGTCCTCAGAACATTTTAATTTCTTTAGAAAAAGAAAATGCCCAAGGGAGAGTAAGATAACAGGCAATTCAGACAGTGGAGACTGGCTATGTTCACTGCCTGGGCCCCTAATTTTAGAGCTATTCAGCAATTGCACACGTCTTCGCTTTTTTCCCCTAGCATTTTGCTCCCTTCTCAGCAGGTGCTTTTTTAAAGAACCCTGGCCTCTGCCTGTGGCTTCTGTTCATCATCTAGAGAACGTGATAGCATATGCCACCTCCCCTCTGGGCAATTCATCCAGTTTTAGCTTTCAGATGTAAACAAGCACAGACAAGGGGCTGGTTTCCAGAGCACCTGACCAGCCCACCCATCCTTTTGAAGTGTGCATATGGATTAATGACCCCTTGCACTCAGGGACACACAGCCCCTCTTTGTGTGTGGCTCTTGTCCTTTAAAGGAACCAACCATGGCAAGTTCTAAATCTACAAACCAGCAGGGTGGCCAGCAAACAAAAGGAGGCTTAAGCTTCTTGATTTTTATTTTATCATTAGTTTTATGTTTTTAATAAGTTAGGAAATCAGGTGTCTTTGGACCCAGCACTTGATATTACCCAGCAGGAGAGCCAGAGTAAGCCAGAAGGAGTCAGAGTTCCCTGTAGCGTAGAGGGAATGGAGGCCCTTTACTTGTCCTAACCAAGAAAAAATGTCAGTTGGGAAAAGGAGGGGAAAGGAAAGGATTGCTTTGCAGCAGGTTAGAAGGCTTCGATATCTTGTTATTTAAACCACACACTGGGATTGGTTTGCGCATCCCAAACTCAGGCTCCTGGGATACAGAGGTGTGTGGTGGAGATCTCTCACCACTGCCGCAGTCACATCTGCTCCTTTGTTGCACGTGTCTAAGTGGTGTCTGACACAACCCAGAGCACTTTCGAGAACGAGAGAGTGCCATGAGGAATTAATTCAGATACCAGCCATAACCAGGGGTATCCTGAACCTCACAGTCATGCCATTAACTGGAGGGTATTAAGGGTGTCACCCTACTTGTCCAACTGTACACCTAAGTTCTTTGCCACCTAATACCAGCCCCTGTCTGACTGTCCCCCTGCGTCCCTCCATACCTCCCTACTGGGAGAGCTTTTTGTCTCCCTCATCTCCAAAGATGCAGGCTTGGCATTTCTGACTTTTATTTATTTAAGGTTTTCTGGGTCACACCTGGCGATGCTCAGGGGTTACTCCTGGCTCTGCACTCAGGAATTACTCCTGGCAGTGCTCAGGGGACCATATGGGATACCAGGGATCGAATTTAGGTCAGCCGCCTGCAAGGCAAATGCCCTACCCGCTGTACTGTTGCTCTGGCCCCTGGCATTTATGGGTTGGTTATTTTTTTGTTGTTTGTTTGTTTTTTTGCTTTTTGGTCACACCCAGCAATGCTCAGGGGTTACTTCTGGCTCTGCACTCAGGAATTATTCCTGGTGGTGCTTGGGGGACCATATGGGATGCCAGGGATAGAACCAGGGTCAGCCTCATGCAAGGCAAACACACTACCTGCTATGCTATCACTCTGCCCATTCCCCCCTGCCTCCCCCAATCTTAACCTTCTATCACTTGGCCCAATCCTCTGCTTGGGCTGGTAGGTGGCCTGTAATTCCTGAGTTGGAAGCTAAAGATAACAGGACCCCCTCCAAAGGCTCAACCTCAAATCCTGGCAGGAGTGGTCTCCAGGGGCAGCTGGCATCAATACGACCACAGACGCTGACCCACCACGTGTGACCACCTCTTGCTTCTCTAACCACTGCGGCACATGCCTGTCCAGCCATCACCCTCCTTCTGATCTCCAGGGCCCTGGATATTAACCATCAAGAAAGTAACTGAGAAGCCAAAGCTGTCTTAAATCTGCTAAATCTCTTAAAGCTACAATGTCTGAAACGGCTTTTTCCATTGGAATTAGAATATGCGTCATATAGAGAGTAGTTCGCAACTGCCCGCCCACAGCTGCAAAGAAGTTGGAAACCACCAACATAGATCTGTTTGAATTTCTAGTTTAGAACCATAAAGGAACTTAATTTTAATTATATATTTTATTTAACACAGTCTACCCAACATTATCATTTTGACGTACAGTTAGTAGTCAAAAAGTATTAATGAAGCATATTATATTCTTTTCATACCGAGTCTTTAAAATCTGATGCCATTTCATGCCTACATACCCATTAGACTCATTCCATTCCTCCCATGGCTAGTGGCTGTATTATTATATAGCTGCATGTATAGGTTGCTCAAATCACTTTCACTCTGTGGAATTTTCTGCTGTCTATGTTACTGTAAAGTCTTTGTTTTTCAGTTGTTCTTGAATCATGTCAGTTTTTGAGAAAACATCCCAGAATAGTTGGTATAGTGGGAGTAACCAGGGGTTTGACTGTCCATACCTTAAGAAGTATGTTTAGGGGCTTAGAGTGATAGTACAGTGGGTAGGGCATTTGTCTTGCATGCAGCCTACCCAGGTTCGATCCCCAGCATCCCCTATATACCCTGAGCACCACTAGGAGTAACTCCTGAGTGCAGAGCCAGGAGAAATCACTGAGCATCACCAGGTGTGACCCAAAAAAGCAAAAAAAAAAAAAAAAAAGGAGGAGGAGGGGGAGGAGAAGGAGGAGGAGGGGGGGAGGAGGAGGAGGAGGAGAAGGAGGAGGAGGAGGAGGAGGAAGAGGGTGTTCCAATGTTCCCCTATGTTCCCATTCACTCATGTGCATGACACTCTGGATATTTAAACCTACCATATGGCTAACTTTGTATTAAATATTCATCATAGGGGTCTACAGAGCAGTACAGTGGATAAGGCACTTGCCTTGCATATGGCTTACCTGAGTTCAATCCCTGCCACTCCATTTGGTCCCCTGAACACACCAGGAGTGGTACCTGAGCACAGAGCTAGGAGTAAGTCCTGAACACAGCCAGATGTGGCCCAATGCCCTCCACCACCCCAAAAATAAAAAGGAATGAAGTGTGCAAATAAATGACCAGTGATGATCAGGGCTTACCACCACCCTTCCGCCTTGTCCTTCTCATGCCCACAGTGGCATTTTCTGAGAGCCACGTGGAACTCATGAGTTCAGCAGATAAGCCAGAGCTGTGGGGTCCCAGGACTTCTCCATGCAGACCCCTTTCCTTTGAACAACAGATAGCTAGCTCAGAGTATGCAGTTCATCTCCTCCATTTTAATCCTTATCATTTCCATATATTTCATTTGATCTTAAGTCCCTTGCAGCTCAGTACAGCTTTGAAAGCACAGGCCGCTCTCCAACCCTCACTAGCAGTTGCTAGAGAAAGAAACTCTTACTAATGAGGCAGAGTGGGTGGCTATTGATGCTGATGCGTGAAGGAGACAGAATTCTAAATATCAAATCCATTTAGAGAAAGCTTGTTACAGTTGAAGGTGAATGTGTTTCTCTGAGATAAAACCCTGCTATGCATTTATCAATCTCTGGAGGAGCCCTGGAAGATTCTCTGGGAGAAATTCCATTAAACTTTTGGATTTCTAAAGGCTAATAATGACATTTCTCAGAACAGAACCAGTGATTTCAAATGCTCCTTGCTAATGGGGTTTCTTGGATTACGAAACTCAAATTAGCATCTGTAATTCCTAAATATATATAAATATTCATAGCTTTGTGTGAATCTCAGTCATCTGTATGCAATCTATTTTCTCTTGCACCCTCCCCCACAATTTTTTTTGACAATTGTAAGCTCTTGGTAAGGTATTTGATCTTGAAAACACATGCAAAAGCGTTTCCATATCCATCTCTGACTGCTTTTTCTCCTTGTCAATTCCTAGTGGCGTTCTGTTCATGATAGGAAGCATAGTGAAGTCAAAAACAAGATTCCACCCAATGTAGGTAATAGCAGCATAGGGGCAGAGTTCTTGCTGAAAGTAAATGTAAATAAATAAGGGAATATCGAGGTCTGGTGCCAGGGAGAAGGGCATTGTGCAAGGATTGATTGCAAATTTACCATGGGAGCTCAACGTGAATCAATATATACTTCCTACTCATTCCAAGGGCTGGAGCGATAGCACAGCAGTAGGGCGTTTGCCTTGCATGCAGTCAACATGGCCAACCCAAGTTCGATTCCTCCACCCCTGTCAGAGAGCCCAGCAAGCTACCGAGAATATCTTGCCCACATGGCAAAACCTGGCAAGCTACCCATGACGTATTCGATATGCCAAAACACAGTAACAACAAAGTCTCACAATGGAGACGTTACTGGGCCCACTCGAGCAAATCAGTGAACAACGGGAGGACAGTGACTCATTCCAGAATCCATTCTCTGAGCCTCAATCCTGGGGAAGGACTGGGGACAGGAGGTGCTGTTGTCTCTCTGGAGAAAGATAGTTCCTAGGGAAGGGAAAGTGTGTGTCTAGATGTTGAAGAGCCCACCCGAGGATTCTCTCACTGAGGGACCACAAGGCCAGGAAGACTGCTCTGTTCCTTAACCCCCTTACTAAATGTAATTAGCACTTTCCCAATCAGTGATACAAAAATGCTCCCAGTCTCCAATCCCAGATATTATCGTCCCAGTTGAAATCCCCACAAACAGTAGAATAAGGTGAGACAAGTATAAAATTTTTCTTATATTCAGATAGCAGGGGTAGGGCATGTATGGAATTCACACTAGTAATTTATTAAAGCTTTATAGCACAGTAGGGAAAAAAGGAAAATATATTTTGATTTAAAGTGTGTATTTTTTTTTAAAAAAGGAAACTACTGTTCTAGGTAATATAACCATTTTTATCTGTGCTAATTCTAATCTATGAGCATGAAAACTTTTTCATCTCTTCTATTTCTTTCATGGGCTGGAGCAATAGCCCAGTGGGCAGGATGTTTGCCTTGCAAATGGCCAACATGACCGACCTGAGTTTGATTCCTCTGCCCCTCTCGGAGAGCCTGGCAAGCTACTGAGAGTATCTCGCCCGCACAGCAAAGCCTGTTATATATGTATGTATAAGAATAATCTGGTACCATAAAAGGAATTCTGCAATCTTCAGGTTATTTGTGAACAATTTTGTTCTAATGCATAGTAATAGGACTGTTCTGTATTTCAAAGAACTAAGAGGTTCCCATATGAAGAACAAGCATTCATTTCTTAGCACCAAAAACCGAATGTGTCCAGAGAGTTAGAGAAAATTAGAACAAAAGCTTGAATTTGGCTCCAGTTCCAATTCTTACTGTATTAGTTAATCACATAGCTTATTTGTCACTCTTTTAAGAGTCACAAAGGTAGTCATGAAGAAACAGCATGTATGAACCATATAAGTGCTGAGAACTTCTCCATTAGCAGTCCTCACAGTGTTTGTGTCAGATCTCTTAGCATCAGGCAAAATCCATCAACCCTTTCTTAAAATGATAATTTTCTGCTGATAATGCATAATATAAGAATTGTTGGGGGCTGGAGCAATAGCACAGTCAGTAGGGCGTTTGCCTTACACGTGGCCAACCCGGGTTCGATTCCCAGCATCCTATATGGTCCCCTGAGCACTGCCAGGGGTAATTCCTGAGCTCAGAGCGAGGAGTAACCCCTGTGCATTGTCAGTGGGCCCAGGGAGATAATACAGGGGTAAGTCATTTGCTTTGCAAGCAGCTAACCTGTGTTCAATTCTTAGCACTGCACATGGTCCTCCACGCCATTCCAGGGGAGTGATTCCTCAGCATCACCAGGTATGACCCAGACTATCCCTGCACACAGACACGCACACACAGACACACACACACACACACACACACACACACACACACACTCAAAAGTCTTAAGAAAAATAATAACCAATGGAAAAAAGTAATCATTGGAATCAATGAAAAAAGTAGTCAATGGGAAAAATTACCAAAAAGTAATCATTAAAATATTCTAAGAACAAATTTACAATCATGCAACGGATATATGCTTCTGCCAGTGCTTAAATAATAAGGATTTGGTGTCAAGAACTGCTATATGGCTTAGCAATAGAGCACTTTCTCTACGTGTGTGAAAAGAGAAGAAAAGAGAAAGCAGGGGTCAGGGGAGAAGGGGGCAGGGGAGGAGCGAGGAGGAGAGATCTAGAGCCAAGGCTAATAACTGGTTATTTCAGTCAGGGTCATCTAGGGCTGCAGTGTCAAAATCCACAAACCGGGCAGCCTAACAGAAGCTTCTTTTCTCTTTGTTCTGGAGGCTGGAATGCCCAGATCAGGGTGGCAGCATCATCTGGTTCCAGTGGGAATTCACCCAGCTTGCAGAAAGCCACCCATCCTTGTGTCTCGACCGGTCTTTTACTCAGTACAGCACATGCAGAGCAAGACGACTGTTCAATTGATGAGACACCCGCTGCTCTTGGTTACTTTCCAATGTTCCAGAGTATGTGTTCACCAACTGGACTCTGTTTTGTCTTGCAGACAGTAGCAACCAAGATGCCACGAAAAATGATTTCTGGAGCTCTGAGAACTTCTGGCTTAATCCTTCGATGGGCCAAGCCGAGACCAAGGCAGAGAATGACAGTCTTCGGAAATCTTTGGATAGGTTCTATGAAATGTTTGGCCCTCCGCAGCCTGCCTCTGGAAACCGACTCTCTGCAGCTGTCTGCCAGCACCTGACGCAGAAAATCCTCACTCTCAGTGACCAGGAAGGCCAGAAGTATAACCTCCGAAGGTTCCAGCTGGCCCGGGCCATCCTCAGCCAGGATGGCTGCTCTGTCTTACAGAGACACTCCAGAGACACCCATTTCTACCCACTGGGAGAGGGGAGTGTGTCTCTAGATGTTGAAAAGCCCACCCCAGGACTCTCAAAAGATATTCTGCATTTTCTCCTGAAGCAGGGTGTGATGAAAGATCCTTGATGGTGTCGGGAGTGAGAGAAGCAGCCGGAGGGGATGTGGGGTGACCTCAGGGCTTGGGCTGATGGTAGGGTCCTGCCAGAGATCCTGTGCTCACTTTCAACCCTGTGTCCAATCCCAGTGGGCCCAGCACGAGTCACTTCAGCCACCACAGAGTGAGCACTGTTGGAGCTTCATAGCACCCGCTTCCGGCTTCACAGCCCCATCTCCCTCCCCATCCTCCCCTCTCTGATTGAAGGCTAGTGATAGACTGGTTGGAGGGTCCATTCCTCCCCTCTGGATGAGTCAAGACAGGAAATTGACATGAATTTGCACCCTGGCATTGCCCTTGCCCTTTCCTTCTTCCCCCATCATTTACGGGGCTTTATTAAATTTCTCGCACCCACATACTTGACTCCAAGTCTGCCACTGGGCTCATCGAAGAGAGAACAGGCTTCCAGTTCCATGAGTTTTCGGAAGCATCCAAAACCATGGTGCTGACTCAACTCTAAGAATTGTATCACATTGTAAACTGCAACCATGTGATTGAAAACATACATCCCAAAATAATGGAAAGGATTTGCATCCAGACCCCAAAAGAACATCGCATCTTAATTATATCCTTTCCTCTCTCCAACGCCAGAATCCCGTTCTGTAATACTAATTGGATGCAGCAGAAACATTTGGACCATCTAAAATAGCAGCTACAATACGCAAATTAAAAAATAAAGAAACCTCTCCCGTCAGATTGCCAGTGTGAAAGGTGAGAAGAAAACAAACGTGTCCTCCTGCGGGGGACAGAGGGAGGCAGCACTCGGTTAGGCTGTGCCAGGCTGAGGCAGTGCCAGTTCTTGGTGGAAGAGAGAAAGGAATCCTTTTTTTAAAAAAATTATTGAATCACCGTGAGATAGTTACAAGCTTTCATGTTTGGGTTACAATCACACAATGATCAAACGCCCATCCCTCCACCAGTTCCCATTCCCCACCACCAATATCCCCGGTATACCTCCCCTTTCCCACCCTCCCTCTGTCTCCATGGCAGACACGATTCCCCATAATCTCGCTCTACTTTTGGGCACTATGGTTTGCAATACAGACCCTGAGAGGTTATCATGTTTGGTCCTTTATCTACTTTCTGCACACATCTCCCATCCCCACTGATTCCTCCAGCCATCATTTTCTTAGAGATCCCTTCTGTATTCCAGCTGCCTTCTCCCCTTTGCTAATGAGGACAGGCAATCCACCTGTCCTGTGTATCTACTATCAAGAAAGGAATCCTCTACCCAACCTCTCAGCTTCTCATTATTCTTGCCTCTGGTGCACTTGCCTGCCATCACCAACTATCACCCTCGGAAGGGTTGGCCCCAAACCCCGTACCAGCCTGGATTCTGGCACCCCGAGCTCTCCAGGCAGGCAGTGGCCCAGAACAGGTGCTTCTGGCCATTCTGACCAGCCCTCCAGGCTGAGCTCCGATTTGCCTGGGAATGGCTTAAAATAGTCGGTGCAAGCTCCGTGCTGGCAGAGGCTGTGTTCCATGGGTCATGCCCATCCTCCCTGTGAGTCGTGGTTGGGAGAATGACATCACCCACACCACCCACCGCACACTGTCAAACTGTGATGGGAAAGCTGCTGCTTCCTGCCTGGCTCCTCTGACACATCACGCTGCTGAAAGGGCCAGAGCACTTGTTTGGGAGAGCAGCGAGAGGAGCTGGAGGCACCAAGCAATGGATTTTGAGGAACTTTAGGTGACTTTTAGCTGACTTTAGATTTCATTAGCTTTCGAGAAATCATGTGATACAAACAGAGCAGCCTAAAAGTGAGGGGCCTTGTTCAGACAGGTCTCTTGGGGAGTCTTAGGTGGAGAAGGAAGCTGTTTTCAGGTCAGCAATTACACACTCGGGCTTCCAGTTCTGGGGAATCATGCTTTAAGTTGAAGTGCAGGGGGCATAGTACAGCGGCTTGGTCACTTTCCTTGCAGCGGCCGTTTCATCTTCCATCTCCAGTACCCCATATGGTCCCCCGAGTGCTGCCTGGAGTGATCCCTGAGCTCAGAGCCAGGAGGAAGCCCTGAGTACTGCCAGGCGTCGCCCCAAAACCAAAATAACCAAATAAACTGAAGCACAGAAGCAGCACCACCGGCAGGAGATTAAATTAAATCATAGAAAGTAGGAAATAAGTAGGTCTGGGACAGACACAAGACTCCGACTCTCCTCTGACAAGCAGTCACCCCATCTGCCATTCACATCCTTCTCTTCTTCATCTGCCTCATGGGTACCAAAGAATTGAAAAGTTGTTGAGGGGCCAGAGTGAAAGTACAGTGGGTAAGGCACTTGTCTTGCACACAGCTGACCCTGGTTGATCCCTGGAATCCCATAGGATCATTCGAAACCTCCAGAGTGATCCCTGAGTGCAGAGCCAGGAGTAAACCCCGAGCATCACTGGGTGTGGCCCCAAAGGAAAAAAAAGTCAGTGAGACTTAGAATTGAAAAGCTGCAGTTGCATTTTAAGCTCTCTACTTTCATTGTTCTCTCTCTTTTTTTTTTAACTCTATAAATTTGGGAGTCATACTCAACAGTGCTCAGGAACTGCTCCTGAGTGAGGTGCTCATAGACCGTCAATGCTGGGTGGGATCAAACCCAGGTCTCCAACATACAGAGCGTATGTTCAGCCCTTTGAGCCCTTCTCCTTTTTAAAGTTTTTTTTTCCAAGTAAAACAAATCAGCAGGTGTCCTTGAGGATATACTGTTGTTTTGATTACTATTCTGTGACTGAAATGTTGGAGATTAGTTTCCATGGCTACCCAGGAAAGGAAAGTGGATTATTTCCGTCTTTTTAAAGGACAAACAGCACAAACTATATGAGTCTCCGTGCATGGAAGCCCCAGATTGTATTTGGCAGTGAAATGTCGTTATCAGTAATTGTGTGGTCTTTATTAATATCCGTGCTGAGAGCACTCTGCAAACAGTAGAGTCTGAAGCTAGAGATTTAGAAGTCTAAAAGCCAAAAAAGCCTTAACGGTGGGAAAAAAAAATGCATGGTGTGTGTTGGTTTGACTCTGCCTAAGTGCTAGTGACAGCTCAGGACAAGAGATTTGATTCCCTGTAATCTTGCTCCTTAATTTGATCTTTATAAGGTTTATGGGGGCACTTTCCCAATTATCTCTGCTCACCTTTCATAAAGACTAAGTAATAAGGACCTTGAGGCTCTGACCTTTGGCATTATTGTCCAGTTCTACCCTGCAGATCACATCACCAACATCTTATTACCATCCCCGGGGCTCTGACTGGCCTTTGCCCCCTTTCAGAGGCCTTTCCAAGGGTGGCTTTGCTTGCAGGTGCATCAGGATTCATGGTTTTAAGTTTTTGTAAGTTGTTTGGTTCATCAGAGGACTCAGTCTTCTCCAGCCAGCGTCTGTTCAGAGAAGTGTGTTAAGTTGATTCAAATGATAGTCTCTTTGGGATAAATGATTCTCTTTCCACATAGGCTACTAGCCCAGAACCAGGTAACCCACTGGTCTTACCTCCCACTGCTTTTTACTTAATAACCTGACAGCTGTGCATTGGAGACAGAGATTTTAGCAGCAAACAAGGCATGCATTCTCCAAATCTACCTGGCTGTCCACTGACTGGAACATTCACAGGAGACATGTGGATTAGCGCCTCTCTTCTTATTTCCTCTCCTGCCGTCTTCAGCTTTTGCAGCTTACTGCCGAATGCCTTATAACGCTTTATTATTTTTTGAAGCCATAAATCACATGTATTCTAATATGAAAGTGTTCTGGTTGCTTTATTTATTTATTTATTTATTTTGGCTTTTTGGGTCACACCCAGCAATGCTCAGAAGTTACTCCTGGCTCCGCACTCAGTAATTATTCCTGACAGTGCTCAGGGGACCATGTGGGATGCTAGAGATTGAACCCGGGTCGGCTACATGCAAGGCAAATGCCCTCCCTGCTATACTATCCTTTGGCCGCTCTGGTTGCCTTTTCAGTGTCCCCTGAGGTTCTAATCAGTATTTACTGCATTGCCTCTAGAAGGTGTTTTGCCCATTTGGATGTAAGGTACAGATTTCTCCAGTGCTTAGTGAAAATTCCTGGCAGCAAAGATACAAAGCAAAACCCTGCCCTGACTTTCACATTTTCTCTCTTCTGTTCTTTCCCACTTCCTCTCCTATCCCATCATGTATTTATGGATCTCCTTTATCTTAAAAAAATAAATAAATAAATGCACATGCTCATACACATGTCCACATGCAATAAAACGTTCATTGAATCTGTCAGCTTCTGTCCATATCACTTCTTCCCTTCATGCCTATCTTCTGAAAAGAACTAGAAAAGACACAAGATGCTAGAATTTGAAGGCAAGAGGACCTCGAGATCTGTAAGGTATGATTTGGACCAAATGACAACAGGTTGATGAGATAGTGACATTCCTGAAATCGAAGATGACCCTGCCCCCTCCAGCACGGAAGACAGGGCTCATGGCCGATCCCATTGGGCCTGGCAGCCCACAGGCTATATTCTATGCTTCCTTACCAAGTTTACCACCCCCCTCTGGTGTTTGTTACCTTTCCCGCCCAACACTAATTAAAATCCTGATTAGCTCTACTCCAGCCTTACCAGAGGCCCTTACAGTCAACTCGGGAGTGCACCTCAATAAACTCCTATTTCTTCACTGTACTCATCTCTATCCTTCTGTCTGTGCCGGGTGAGGTCTCAGACCTATCAAGATTCAGCTCTGCAACTGTGCATTGTGCATCCCAACACATGTCTCTCTGGACCTGCATTTACTTGCCTGCCAATTGCAGATAATTATTACATCTCAGAGCCTTTATGAGGCTCTCCTAAGTGAGTGACTTCAGTATATTCATAAATGAAGTGTACCTGGAAACACTGGAAATTGTACATAGTGATGGAATTGGGAGGGGTGTGTGTGTGTGTGTGTGTGTGTGTGTGTGTGTGTGTGTGTGTGTGTCCCACTGTTCCATCCTCATGAGTTTCTTAGCCCGTTCTAATCTGCACCCCCACCCCCATTCCTCCACTTGCTCCTCCAATAAAGCGCCTCTCTAGCATGACTATCAGTAACAGTTCCTAAACTTATTTGGCCTACCTCCCTGTTTTAAGGGAGAAAAATAAAAACACTCAAAAATCTACCTTCTTTAAGTGAACAGAGAGAAAGTGCCCAGATGCACCTGAGGGTACCACAACTCCCTCCCCTGGATTTTTCCAGTGACTCCCAGGGTGTGTATCACCCACTTTGAACACACTGGTCAGCAGCAAGCACCTCACCAATTCCCAGACAGACCCATTATGTTCAGCTGCAATAATCAAACAGGAGGGGTAGGATGGACTGGGGCATAGTCACACGGATGGGCTCCCTGGCAGCTGTACAAAGAATGAGTACGTACTCTGATGGAAATATCCAGCTAGTGCTGGCACAGGTGTAGAAAGAAAGGGATTCTCATTCACTGCTGGTGGGAACGCTAATTGATCTAGCCTTTTTGGAGAAAATAATGTAGACATTCCTCAAAAAACTAGAAGTTGAGCTTCCATGTGACCCAGCAGTACCATTCCTGGAAATATGCCCTAAAGGCCCCAAAACACAATACAGAAAAGTCTCATCTGCCACTGCTATGTTAACTGCAGCACTATTCATAACAGAAGGAATTTGGAAACAACCCAAGTGTCTGAAAACACATGATGGGATAAAGAAACTATGGTACATCCACACAATGGAATGCTATGCAACCATTAGGAAAAATAAAATCATGAAAATCACGCACTCGTTTTCAGGATATATATGGAGTGGATTCGGGAAACTGATTTTCAGATTGAGTGCTGTTTGTGTGTGTGTGTGTATATACATATATATATATATATACATACATATGTGTGTGTGTGTGTGTGTGTGTGTGTATAACCCCAGTAGCAAATATCTCCAAACTACAACCATCAGTCATGATAGAGATCAAAGTAAAGAGAAAAATGATAATGTGAGCTGAATTGCTGTTTCAGGACGGGGAGTAGAACGAATGGATGCAAAACATAAATATTTCTGCTAAGCCTAAAGTTATCTTTGGAGAGACAGAGAGTAAAAGGACATTTTGCCGCCTCTAAGAACTGAGGGTGAGGGGACAGGGAATAGATTATTTGTGCTTAAGAAACCAACACAGAATAGCCAACATAAAATGTATGGGCAGCCAGAGACAGAAGAGTCACCTCTGAAGATGCCCAGGCCCTAACCTTGCAAACCAAGAAATGGCTTCAGAGAACTTCGCAGGTAAGACTGAGGTTGGGATGAACTTGTTGGACTGGAAGGCCCCATCAGGAATCAGGCAGGAGAGACAGGGCAGCAGTGTACAGAGGGGCTGGGAGGCTGCGCAACCATAGCATAATGAAACTAATGAAACCACAGCCTCCCTTGTAAGTGGCAAAGAGGGAACCCTCCCCAAGTGCCCCCAAGGGCAGGTCCTGCTGGAGCCTTAATTTTCCCTAGACCTCTGAACATAAATACATTAGATGACAAAGTTGTGGGTTTGTTATTTGGTGGAGCAAAATAGTTTTTATAGAAAGAAATGTAGAGAGGGGCTGGAGTGATAGTACAGTGGGTAGGGCACTTGCCTTGCATGTGGCAGACCCAGGTTCAATCCCTGGAATTCCATATGGTTCTCCAAGCCCACTGGGAGTGATGCCTGAGTGCACAGCCGGGAGTAAGTACCAGGCACAGCTGGTTGTATCCAAAAACAAAATCAAAAAGTAGAGAGAAGTAGAGTTGTGAGGGAAAGGGCAAAGGGAGAAGAGAGGAGGCGGGGGTGGGGGTGGGGGAAGGACAGAGAGAGAAGGCAAGAGAGAGAGAGAGAGAGAGAGAGAGAGAGAGAAAGCCTGGAATGGCTTAATGTCTTTGGGATGTTATATACAATTCCTCCAAATGTCTTGGCTTGGAATTCTCAGCATACATAAAAGTTCACCCAGGCATGGTCATAGGAAAAACTTTGTACAGCAGATGGTCCTTTCATAATCTCATCACAGCCTTTATATTCTTTGGGGGCGGGGGTGGTGGTCACCCCCTGCAGTGCTCAGGAATTACTCCTGGTGATGCTTGGGGCACTAATGGGATGCCTAGGATTGACCCCTGTTTGGCTGCATGCAAGGCAAATGCCCTATCCGCTGTACTATCACTCTGGTCCTCTTTAGATTCTTTTGTAGCTTCTCCTTTTCTGAAGGGGTCCATCCTTCCCTAGGGCAGCCTCAAATTTATCCATCTGGGTGGGGCGTCAGCTTCTCTATCCCTAGAGAGCTTTTGCATCTCAAAGGGGCTCATGCTTTTTGGTTATTTCAGGACAAAACCTGGGACCTCCTCTCCTCAGTTCCCCCCCATCTCCTCCCCCCCCCCCCCAAGGGAGACCTCTCCCCCACTCCCAAGGGAGACCTCTATTTTTTTTAATTGTTTAAGTAAACAAGAAAGACCTTGTAACATCTGGGAGTGAGGAAGAGTAAAAACCCCAGAAAAGAAAGCAGTTTCCAAAAAGAACTAAATGGAAATTATAGAATATAACCCTCAAGAGACAGTCTCAGTGGCAAAAGTGTAGATGAGAAGAGAGGAAATGACTGAACTTAAGTCAGTGAAATGTAATGTCTGAAAAGAGCCAGAAAAGAAGCTGTGGGTATCCACCATGAGGTTGTCAAAAGGCTACCTTGCGCACAGAGATAAAAGAGCTAATACTCATGTCAGCACCGTCCGTCCCAGAAGCTCAGTGGGCGCCCAAACCTTCCGTTGCTTCTCCACACCCCTTAAATCTGTCCAGCTTCACAGCCATCCTTTAGCAACAGCCTCCTTCCCCCAACAGAAAGCTCTGGAAGATGAGAGAGCTTCCATGCCCCAGACTGGGCACAGGCCCATGTTGGGTACATTTTGTTCATGACGTGACCCTGTTGTCTACAAGAAACAAGGCCAGCTTGTTCCCTCCTCTCTCTTATCTCTGAAACCCTCTCCTCATCGCCTTGGGGCCAGGAGCGAGGGGAAGAGTAGGGCATGTGCCTTCTGAGAGACAGCAGGGCTGAAGGAAGCATCCACCATGGGTGTCAGAGGCGGGAATGCTGCCAATAGGATGTCCAGCAAGGCGTGTCTCACGTCTTCAAGCACCATTTCCCTCAGCCAAATGAGGACACTCACAGAGTACCAAGTCCTCCCCTCAGGGCTCCAGTGTTCTGTGACAAATCTCTGTGGGGGTGGATTCGGGAAACTGGTTTTCAGATTGATTGAGTGCTGTTGTGTTCCTGCTTGAAGAATGACACCTCTGTTCTCTTGATGATTCTTTTCCCTGGATTTCAGCTTGCAGCCCCCGCCACCTGGTCCCCCACACCCCATCCCCATGTTCATGAGGCACCATCTACTCTGCAGCACCTGAAATTGCATGCTGTAGTATTTCAAAATACCCTTGGCCTCAAGGAGCATATAATCAGTTTATAATGGATTAAAAACTCACCACACTCAGAATCTAGCCAATGATGCGACATGACTGATTTGAAAGATGGTGTCATTTAAACTGTTACACACAGGATGGACAATCCTATGTGAGCCTTGTAGTCTGTGTGTCATTTCTTTATTTGAAACATACACATGGCATCTACATGGTATGTGTAGGCAGAAATATGTATAGTGAAAAGGTATGTATTCTAAATTTCTCTACTGACATGCTATGTTTTTTTTAAAAAAAACTCCTTAAACATACCAAATCCTGCTAATTTTCAAACTTACACTACGAGTAGAGATTACTACTATTCATGCCCATCATTAAATTCGCTATTGGGAAATTCTCACCAAAAACCAGCAAAAAATCAAGCAATAAGCCTTGACAAGTGGGAAAGCGCTGACATATTAAGCAGAGTTTATGCTCCAAAATAAATGGCTATAAAACTAAGGCAAAAACATAGTTTTATAGAATATCTGATGGGGGTTGGGGCATTTACAGGCAGCTGGCAGGAGAGTACAGAAGCAGAAAATACAAAGCATGTTAGTTTGCAGAGCAGGGTCTGGATCTCCTCAAGGACACTAGCATATTTGGGATACGTTCCCAGGTTACCACGTTTACAAAGTGAGACTAGGATCATCTCAAGGACATCCAGAATGCTCATCATGGTTATATCGCCCAGATTCAACTGCCCTTAGCAGTTCCTGACCTCTGTGTTATCCAGCTTGAGGTTAGCCTGTTTGAAATATGGACAGGGATTTCTTTGCCTCATCACCACCACCATCAAATTTCTGCCATTCTTATCCTTCTTCCCTCCCTGTCACCTCCTTTTATATGTGTCTAAGCATTTCTGCTTCCACAATGAGAAGTCAAAAATCTTTGGTTCAACTACCAATCCTTTGTGGACCAGTGATTGCATAGAGCTCAGGTCTATGTCATATGCTGCTCATTACAAAAGTTCAGTTGGTGGGGCCGCAACAGCACAGCGAAAAGGGTGTTTGCCTTGCCTTGCAAGTGGCTGACCTGGGTTCAATTTCCAGCATCCTATATGGTCATCCGAGCACCTCCAGGAGTAATTCCTGAGTGCAGAGCCAGGAGTAACCCCTGCGCATTGCCGGGTGTGACCCAAAATGAAAAAAGAAAAAGGTTCAGATGGGCTCTGTATTGGCCAATGAAACAACACACTCATTGTTTTGGGGATGCCAGCTAAATGTCAAAGTACTGTGACCTTTTCTTTCACCTATTGCCAATATCTGAACTTCTCACAGACCTTGCCATGTGCCAACTGGCCTGATCCATAGAACACACCTTGAATAACACAGTACTAAATGATCTTAAAGCAAATCCATGGCATTCTTTAATTTCACCTATGTATTTAGTGCACATCTCTGATCAATAAGGATTTCTTTTAAAAATCCACAAAACTCCACAATACCACTAATGTTTCCAAGAAAATTATCACCATCTAATACTCAATCCATGTTTAATTTTCTCAAAAATGTTTTCTTATGGTTGGTTTACTCTCATCAAGGTCAAAACAAGGATCTAAAATTTCAATTGATGGATGTGCCTCTTAAGACTGAACACAAGGGGGTGACTCAAACTTTAAGTCAATACTTTTAATGAGTTTCTAAGTAGATAGGGTGGGGAGAAAGAGGGAAGCTTGGGGTCATTGGTGGAGGAATGCTGACATTGGTGTTGGATTTTGAGTTGGAATACCGAATACCTGAAACTTTGCTATCAACCACTCTGGAAATCTTGATGAATAAAAACACATTAATATGGGGCCAGAGAGAGATTTTGCACACAGCCAACCCAGGTTCCATCCTCAGCACTGTGTAATATCCTTTGTGCACTACCAAACGTGATACCTGAGCATAGATCCAGGAATGATCCCTGAGCACCACCAACTGTGGACCAAAAGACAAACAAAACAGATTGGAGAGCTGTTATGGAGGGCCAGAGAGATGGTTCAACAGGTTGAGTACATGCAAAGCATATTTTGCCTTGGGACAGGGGGTCTCAACACTGAGCCAGGAGTAGGCTCTGAGCACTGCTGAGTTTGACCCCCAACACATAACAACAAGAGCTGTTTTGAAGGTCTTTTTGAATAGATTGGCTTACCATTAACTGTGAAAAAATTTTGAACCCAGAATGGGCCAAGTGATGCTTTCTTGCATTTCTTAGTGTGAATGAAAAATGGGAAGAATTTAGAAGCATTATCTCTCCAATATGTATTTTTATGGCTACAAAACCATTTAGGTTACCAGTTATATCAAAGTTCCCCTCATTTTCACTTTCCTATCCTGATTCTTCTTTTAGAGAGGGATCATCACATAGCAGAAACTTATGAACACTGATGAATGAACTATGACCCTTCTCAGCCTTTGCATGCCCAACTTAGCATGCACAGCTTCATTTATCTATATATCAAGATGCTGCCTGAACCAGGACCCAGGACTCTAAGTTTTGAGGGAGACTGCACCAACAACTATCACATTCTTTGCCGGTCTCCAGGTAAGTGCACTCAGGCTGACTTTGAAGGAAGGATAACGGGTTGCTAATTAAAAGGACCAGTAGGTTTAGGACTCAGGTAGGGTATGAGAGGAGCCCAGGGAGCGGGAATATAGCTGGTGGTCATGTTATAGGGAATCTGATTCAGTTGTCCCTACTCTGGCTCTGTTGCCACTTCCAGGAGCACAGATGTCACCACTATTAGGGATTCTGAATTGTCCCTTAGTCTAAGTTACAAGTCCTAGGTGGGAGCATCTGATTGGTGAAGACTGAATCATGTGACCTCCCCCCCCAACCTGTAATTAGAGGGGGTCTCCTTAGGGCTCAACTCTTTTCCATCTGCCATGACCTATGCACCGTGGAAAAAAGGGCATAAACTTGCCAAGCGTTAGCCCATAATGGCATCTTTCCGCCTGAACTTCTATTCCCATCTAGACATTGCAGATGGGATATAGAAAATAACTACCATTGGCAATGTCCATATTCAAGTAGAAATTCAAGAGGGAAGAGCTCTATGCTCTATGTCAAGTTTGCAAAGGCTTTAACTCATTAGACAGAGAACTGCTTCCTCTGTGTCTTGGTGATCCATTGATCAGTTCCCGGCTACGAGCTGGGAACAAACCACAGCAGACCAGTCTGAACCCTCTCACCCTCTCACTGTGAGCACCGTGGCTTCCAGGGGAATCAAGATTTACTCCACTAGGGACCAGATTGTTCTTGAAAGTATTGCATGCATATCAAATGGGAATACAGGAAGTATTTGTGGAAATGCAGCCAGTATTCTGCCATGGTCTGCTCCACAGTGAGACAATGGCTCTCAGAGTCGGTGATGGGAGGCGGTACAGGGTGACTAATCACTGTGAGGCCAGGCTGACCCAGCGACAGCTGTTTCCAAAGGGAAAAAATGTTACCAGGAAAAGATGCCCTTGAGTTTGGGGAGCGCAGAGATAAGGGCATTTGGCAGACCTTGGCTTCTCAGCTTTCTGATTGCCTTAACAGAGCACAGGGTGGGGGGGGGGGGGCGAGGGGCACATAATGAGCCAAAAAGGCCTTCAGGGTATTTGTCCACTGCCCATGTGTTTGGGTTTAGGTTCCTTCCAAAACAGATTCTGAAGTTCCAGCTTCAAGTGCAGGAAATTTATTTGAAGAGAGGAATGGGGAGATGAGGCAGGAAAGGAGGTCAGTAAGAGGAACATTTGTAAGCAGGTCACCTTGGTGACCCACTGGAGCTGAACCGTGGAGTGTAGGCCCCAGAGTTATTCTCCACCAGGAGTGAAGTGTGAAGATGACATTTGATATAGAAAATGTAGATGGTACAAGTATAAGTTTCATGTCCTGGGCAGGAAAATGTAGCTAGTAATGACATAGATGGTATAGATTAGGTATAGGTGGTGAGATAGGTAATTAGATACATCAATATAGAAATAAATTTTTTCCAAAGTAAATATTATTTCTTTGATGGTGGGGATCAAAGATCACTATTTATATCTACTTGAGAAATTCAGTGGCTCATCAGTGATCTGTTTATTGTTTACTAGTTTTTACCACTTCAGAGTCAAAGCTATTATGTTTCAAGTATACTTTCTATGGAGAAAAAAAGACTATTTGGGGGAAAGTGCTGTGTGTGGTAATTTAAAACTCCAAGTTATAAATAAGTATATGTGAATAGAATTTAATGTATTTAAAGCATATCCTGCATATATTTTCCCCAAGGATTGTTATAAAAATGGCAAATGTGCAGAAGACAAGAAAATTTTGTAAAGGTACTTCAGCTCCAATTTCCATCAGTCTTTGGTCTGGTGCTAAGGACCTAGTATGTTTTGGAGGGCACAGATGCCTCAGCACCTCAGGCCTGCTGTATGGGAGAGACGTCTCAGCCTCCAGTAAAGCCTTTGGGTAACGAGGCTGAAGTCAGGCTGGTGGGCATCCAAGGTACCCAAACACAGGGCCCTCAAGCCTCCACACATCTTCCATATTGTCCCCCCTCATCCTCCAGGTGTGTGAACATACTATCTGTTCCCTTCCTCCATCAAAGTCTTCAATCCAACCTGATAGGGGCACATCCACAGCCCCCATATTGATGCAGATGGGCCTTTCACTCATTCTTCAGCAGCTTCCTCGCTGTGCTGCAGGATCATGCTGCAGTTCAGTCCTCTTTCGCCCTCCCTGGTGATGTGTTGGCAGCTCCAAATTGGAAGTATCTGATGCATCTCATTCCTTCCATTCAACACATGTCCTGGGTATTCGGCAACGGCACAGTCCAACAGCCAATGCACTTTTAGCAAGGCCTTGCCAACTTTGATGTTTGGGAGAGATATGCTGTTTGCTGAAATGTTGATGTGGGATTATGTACTGAAGTGTGTTTCTGGAAGGAATAGAGTTCCTCATCACCAAGGGGGAGAGGTCAGGCCTTTTCAGAACTATAGATAACCTTTGCTTACACAGCTGTCAGACATCTGGGAGATGACAACTTGACAATGTCTGAGAGAAAAGAATGACCAATCAAGAAAGCAGATATTTCTGTTTTATTGTTGTTCGATGTGAGAGCATCCCCTTAAGATTTGCTGTATGAATTGAAGAATCTTTTGAGTCCGGAATAACACAATATCTTGAAATCTGATGTCTTCTTGGTTTTCATTATTTATTTTGTTTTCAACTTGAATTTTAGGCTTTGGAAGAGGGTGTGAGGGCTCAGAATCATCTGGGGATATCAAGAGATCATATGTGCAGTTTGTCTGCCTTCAGGAAGCACCAATTTTAGACCATTCCTGACAGGAGGTTGCTTACTGGTGATCTAAAAAATCTCCAAAACCAAATGGAAGAAATGTACCAAATGGCTGCTTTTTCACTTTTTTTTTTACAAAGGGGGGGAGTATCTTTTTTTTTTAAGAATTTTTTTTATTTTTAAGAAGTTCTATTGGATCATGGTGAGACACAGTTATAAACTTGCATGATTGCATTTCAGTCAAACAGTGCTCAAGTACCCATCCCTCCACCAGTGTGCAATCCTTCTTACTCTCTCTCTAATTTGGGCCATTATGATTTGAAATCCAGGTACTAAGAGGTCATCGTATTTGGTCCTTGGCCTATTTTTAGCACATTTAGCACATTTCCCATCCCTCCAATCATCATTTACTTGGTGGTTCTTTCTCCGTTCCAACTGCCTTTTCCCCCTTGCCTTTTTTTTTGTTTCAGTCCTTTTAAAACTTAACCTAGCTTTGAATTTTTAATAAATATTGTGATGTCCTTCTAGATCCTACAAAATTGTATTTCCACAGATATTTCAAGTGAGCTATGACTGTTCCAGGCAAAAACCATAGTCTGCATTTACATGAAGTCAAAAGTATTATTTTGGGAAATTTTGTTTTCTAGAGGACTAACTAAAATATCTATTTTGAAATATTCCAACAAATAAGATATATGAGTGTATAGATAGTGACCAGATGAAAAGAGATGAGATAAGCATTCCCAGTAAATGTAAATGGTAAAAATCTAAGCATATACAGGTCTTATTTGCAAAGTTTTCTTGTCTTCTGCACATTTGCCATTTTTATAACAATCCCATGAAGGGTCTCATTCTCCTAACTCTGAAAGAGCCTTGAATATGGCACTTTTTAAAAAAATCTCAGGGCTAGGACGAAGGAGACGTTACTGGGGCCTGCTCGAGGCAATCGACGAATAACAGGATGCTTGTGATTTGTGATAACAATCCTTGGAAAAATGTATACAGGATATGTTTTAAATATATTAAATATTACTTACATATATTTGTTTATAATTTGGAGTTTTTTTTCTCCATAGAAAGTATACTTGAAATATAATAGCATTATTAACTCTAAAGTGGTAACACTAGTAAACAAGAAACAGATCACTAATTTCTCAGATAGCTATAAATAGTAATCTTTGATCCCCACCACCAAAGAAATAAAATTTAGCTTGGAAAAAATTATTTCTATGTTAATGTATCCAATTACTTATCTCACCACTTATACCTAAACTATATCATCTATATCATTAATAGCTACATTTTCCTGCCCAGTACTTGAAACTTATACTTGTGCCATCTATATTATCTACATCAAATGTCATCTTCATCTATATCATTTATACTTATTATTACACCTATGTTTGTACCTATTTACTTGCATCTATGTTTATATTGCCTAGTTACATTTTTATATTCATCTTTTGTATTGTATACATCTATACTTACATACGTACACCAACATCACTTCAACTTTGACATCAACATCCTCTTCATCACTGGCTTTCAGCAGGCATCTTTGCAGCAAAGGAAATATGGTGAAATTTAGAAACATTTTCAGAAGCCAGAGATATAGTAGTACAGTGGCTTACCTTGCACAAAACTAACCTGGGTTTGATAACAGATATTACATATGGCCTTCCAACCCCTGCCAGAAATGATCTCTAATCACAGAGCCAGAAGTAAGCCCTGAGCATTGTTGGGTGTGACCAAAAACTTAAAAAATAAAAAACATTTTCAGTTATCACAACTTGGGCCTGGAAAGTGAGTGCATCTAGAGAGTAGGTGCTAGGGATACCTTTAAACATCCTATAATTCATAGAACAGTCCCTAATAATAAAGAATTATCCAAAATGTCTACAATGCTGGGCTGGAGCAATAGCACAGCGGGTAGGGCGTTTGCCTTGCAAGTGGCCGATGTGGCCGACCCGAGTTCGATTCCTCCGCCCCTCTTGGAGAGCCCAGCAAGCTATGGAGAGTATCTCGCCCGCACGGCAGAGCCTGGCAAGCTACCCGTGATGTATTCGATATGCCAAACACAGTAACAATTGTCACAATGGAGATGTTACTGGGTTGAGTAAATCGATGAACAAAGGGAGGACAGTGACAGTGACAGTCAACAATGCTGAGCTCACAAAATCCTAATCATACTACCTACCTCATCTATATCCATGCTTAAAACTATATTGTGCACATTTGAAATTATACTGACATATAATCTCTCTGCACCTGTACTCATACTTACATTGTCTACACCAGCACTTCACATCTGTGTCATGTACAATATTCACATTAATGCTATTATCTACATCAACATCTGTTTTTCAAATTGTTATTCTTTTTTTTAATTTAGACATCATGATTTACAAACTTGTTCATAATAGAGTTGTCTTAGGCATAGCGGGTAGGGCGTTCGCCTTACAAGCGGCCAACATGGCTGACCCGAGTTTGATTCCTCCGCCCCTCTCGGAGAGCCCGGCAAGCTACCGAGAGTATTCGATATGCCAGACACAGTAACAACAAAGTCTCCAATGGAGACGTTACTGGGCCCGCTCAAGCAAATCGACGATCAACGGGAGGGCCTTTACCTTTACCTTTATTAGTGAAACACCATGAGGTACAGTTATAGGCTTACAAATTTTGTGCTTGGGTTTCAGTTATACAATGATCAAGTGCCCATCCCTCCACCAGTGCCCGTCATCCATCACCACGGGTCCCAGCATCCCCCCCCATCCCCCATCCCCCCCGTCCCATCCTGCCTCTGTGGCAGGGTATTCCCCCTTGTTCTCTCTCTCTTCTTTTGGGTACTGTGTTTTGCAAGAGAGGCATTGAGTGGCAATCATGTTTGGTCTATAGACTACTTTTAGCATGCTTCTCCCACCCTGGGAGGGTCCTCACAACACCCTTCATTTGGTGCTCTCTTCTCTATCTGAGCTTCCTTTTCACCTAGAACGTGTGGCTGGCCTTCCATTCATGGAGCAAAATTCCTGGTACTAATCTCAGCCATTCCTGGATGTTAGTCTCCCTTTTTGTTGTATAAGCTATGTTTTAAGACACAAAATAACTGGGGAGTTAATTATAAACAATGTCATCTCATTTAATTATTGCACCTATATTAGCAATGTTTTCTTTAATTAGAGAACTTATTTACTATCCTTACCATGATAAAAACTCAATTTCAGTCACAGCACTCATTTTTTTTTCCCTTTATTTTATTTTATTTTTTTTAAAGTTGTAGATTTACAATTTTTTGTGCTTTGGTTTCAATTATACAATGATCAGATACCCATCCCTCCACCAGTGCCCATTTTCCACCACCATGGATAATATCCCTCCCACCCCCATCCCCCCATCCCCCCTGTCTCTGTGGCAGGGCAATCCCCTGTGTTCTCTCTCTCCTTTTGGGTGTTGTGGTCTGCAAAAGAGGCATTGAGTGGCAAACATGTTCAGTCCATAGTCTACTTTCTACATGCATCTCCCCTCCTGGGAGGATCCTCCAAACATCCTTTATTTGGTGCTCCCTTCTCTATCTGAACAGCCCTTTCCTCTAGGATACCCGGCTGGCCTCTAAGTTATGGAGTAATCCTCCTGGTGCTGATCTCAGCTATTCTTGGGTATTAATCTCATACTTTGTTACTTTATATCCCCCAGATGAATGCAATCTTTCTATGTCTATCCCTCTCTTTCTGACTCATTTCGCTTAGCATGATACTTTCCATATTGTACCACTTGTATGTAAATTTCATGACTTCATCTTTTCTAAGAGCTGCATAGTACTCCATTGTGTAGATGTACCAAAGTTTCTTTAACCAGTCATCTGTTCTTGGGCATTCAGGTTTCTTCCAGTTTCTGGCTATTGTAAAGAGTGCTGCAATGAACAAACAAGTGCAGATGTCACTTCGACTATACATTTTTGCCTCTCTGGGATATATTCCCAGGAGTGGTATTGCTGGGTCAAATGGGAGCTCAATTTCTAATTTTTTGAGAATCGTCCATACTGTTTTCCAGAAGGGCTGAACCAGCGGACATTCCCACCAACAGTGAAGGAGTGTCCCTTTCTCGCCACATCCACGCCAGCATTGGTTGCTTTTGTTCTTTTGAATGTGGGCCAGTCTCTGAGGTGTGAGATGGTATCTCATTGTGGTTTTGATCTGCATCTCCCTGATGATTAATGATGTAGAGCATTTTCTCATGTGCTTTTTTGCCATTCGGATTTCTTCTTTGAGAAAGTTTCTGTTCATTTCCTCACCCCATTTTTGGATGGGGTTGGATGTTTTCTTCTTGTGGAGTTTAACCAGTACTTTGTATATCCTGGATATCAACCCCTTGTCAGATGTGTATTCGGTGAATATCCTTTCCCATTCTGTAGACTGTCTTTGTATTTTGGTCACTGTTTCTTTGGAGGTGCAGAAGCTTCTTAGTTTAAGATAGTCCCATTTATCTATCTCTGTTTTCACTTGCTCGGCCAGTGGCGTGGCATCTTTGAAGATACCATTAGCTTCAATGTCATGGAGGGTTTTGCCAACTTTATCTTCAATGTACCTTATGGTTTCTGGTCTGATGTTGAGGTCTTTAATCCATTTTGATCTTACTTTTGTACATGGTGTTAGGCAGAGTTCTGAGCCTATTTTTTTGCATGTAGCCGTCCAGTGATGCCAACACAATTTATTAAAGAGGCTTTCCTTACTCCACTTCACATTACTTGCACCTTTATCAAAGATTAGATGAGCATATGATTGAGGAGAGATGTCAGTGTATTCAACCCTGTTCCATTGGTCTGCAGTTCTGCCTTTGTTCCAGTACCATGCTGTTTTAATTATTACTGCTTTGTAGTACAGTTTGAAGTTCGGGAGGTTGATTCCTCCCATTTTCTTTTTCCCAAGAATTGCTTTAGCTATTCGTGGGGGCTTATTGTTCCATATAAATTTCAAGAGTGTTTGCTCCATTTCTTTGAAGAATGTCATGGGTATCCTTATAGGGATTGCATTGAATTTATACAATGCTTTCGGTAGTATTGCCATTTTGACAATGTTAAGTCTCCCGACCCATGAGCAGGGGATATCTTTCCATTTCCTCATGTCCTCTTTTATTTCCTGAAGTAGCGTTTTGTAGTTTTCTTTGTACAGGTCCTTTACTTCCTTAGTTAAGCTGATTCCAGGTACTTGATTTTCTGGGGCACAATTGTGAACGGGATTGTTTTTTTCATGTTGCTTTTTCTCTCTCACTGTTTGCGTATAGGAAAGCCATGGACTTTTGGGTATTGATTTTATAACCTGCAACTTTACTATACGAGTCTATTGTTTCTAAGAGTTTTTTGGTGGAAGTTATTGGGTTCTCTAAGTAGAGTATCATATCATCTGCGAATAGTGAGAGCTTGATTTCTTCCTTTCCTACCTGAATGCCCTTAATATCTTTTTCCTGCCTAATCGCTATTGCAAGTACTTCCAGTACTATATTGAACAGCAGTGGAGAGAGTGGGCATCCCTGTCTCGTCCCTGATCTTAGAGGGAAGGCTCTCAGTTTTTCCCCATTGAGGATGATGCTTGCTGTAGGCTTGTGGTAGATGGCTTTAATTATGTTGAGGAAGGTCCCCTCTATACCCATTTTGGCTAGGGTTTTCATCATAAAGGGGCACAGCACTCATTTTTTGCATAGAAAATGTTACTAGGCGCTGAAGAAATAGCTTAATGGGAGAGAGCCATGCTTTGCATACAGGGTGCCTGGATTTGATCCCTGACATTACAAACAGTTTCCCAAGCACCACCAAGAATGACCCCTAGAGTGCTCAGCTAGAAATAACCTGTGAGCACTGTCAGGTGAGGAAGAAAGGAAATAAGGAAGGGAGGGAAGGAATTTTGCATGAATCTACTGGTAGGGAAAATTCATTAACTTACTGTCAAGTAAACATATTTGAAATGCAATTGTTGTATAACCTCAGTTGTCTGGTGTTATTCTTCCCTTTGAACTCTGGTGGAATCATTTTTATTTTTAATTCTAAGCTTGTCCTGTGTGTCCCAGGCATAGAATATTTTGGGATTATCTGCTGTTCTATTAGATATTTATTCTTCTAACTTCACCCGCTCAAGCAAATAGATGAACAACGGGAGGACAGTGCTACAGTGCAGTGCTACTGTGAAGACAGACCAAGAGACAACTTCAGAAACAGAAGGATGTGTGGTGAGGTCATCCGCTTATTTAATTGGGATCTGATGCCAATTGGTAACAGAAGAAGATGAAGTTAGAGTTAAAACCAGCAGTAATATTCTCAATGTACTTTTTAAAGTTTGGGTCTTTAGAATTTTCTTAAATATTAACTATTGTTGCCTGGTAAGACAGTACAGGGTATCCCGCTGATCCTGGTTTGAATCACCAGCAACACATATGGTCCCCTGAGCATTTCCAGGGATCACTCTGAGTACTGCCGTGTGTTGCCTCCCCCCCTTAAAAAAATCAAAACCAAAAACAGATAGTACTGCTTGTGAAAGAACAGAGGAATAAGAATGACTCCAAAATTTCTGACTGAGTATCTAAAGTACAGAGACACCATTTATTGGGATGAGGAAAATTAATAGAACAGTTGGTTCAGATGGTAGAATTCAGAATTTAATTTTGAACTGATAAGTTTGAAACGGATAGCAAACATTTAAACATCTATATCAAGGAGGGAATTGAATTTGGATCAGAGTTCAGAAGGCTGAATTCAGAAGTCCTCTGAGGCTGGTGATAAACTGTAAGAGATCATCATAAAGATGCTTTTTAAAACTGGTATTAGATGATAACACCAGTGAAAGAGACCAAATTGAGAGAGGTTTAAGGAATGAGGCTTGGAATGCTCTGACATTTAAAAATTGAGAGTAGGAAGCAGCAAAAGAATCTAATATGAACAGTCCAGAAAAAGTACAGTGACCTTAAAACCAGTAAAGAAATAGTTTTAAAGCATAGGAAATGACCGTTTTTTTTTTACTTTTTTATTGAATCACTGTGAGTTAGACAAAGCTCTTCATGATTAGATTTCAGTCATACAGAATTACAACACCCATCCCATGGCCAACTATGTTACTGGTCACCAAAGAGGCCAAGAAAATTAACTTGCAGAGAATACTATGAATAATTGCATGCCAAAAAAAGGGTAAATTGGTGAAATGAACAAATTCAACAAAAAAAACCCCAAGTAACAGGAAATATGAATATATCTATAATAAGTAAGAAGCTAGAAATAATAATTATAAATTTCCTCCAATGGAAAACCCAGTCCCAGATGACTTCAAGGGTGAATTACATTAACTATTTAAAGAGGAATTATTATCAATCCTTAATAAACTCTTCCAAATGGAAGAGAGAATACCTCCTGATATTACCCTGCTCCCTAAGCTAAGCAAAACTATCACAAGGAAATTATAACTCAATATGCCTCTAATACAGAAGCAAAATTCTAAGTAACCAGACAGAAACTGGCAAATTAGACATAAAGAATCCTATGAGTAACTAGCCAACTCTTGAATGCTACCATATGCCAGACACAAAAATGGGGATAAGCCTGTTCATGACCTGCAAAGCCAAGGCTCTGCGTTAGCATTATTGCTCTCCTTTTACAGATAAGAAAGGCAATAATCACAGAGTTGTCACTTGTCCACAGGGATGTCATTGGTAAATGTCTTAAGAGGAATTTGACCTGCGTGTCCAAACTTTTTTTTGTTTTGTTTTGTTTTTGTTTTTGGTGATGCATAGGGATTACTCCTGGCTCATGCACTCAGGAATTACTCCTGGCGGTGCTCGGGGAACCATACGGGATGCTGGGAATCGAACCTGAGTCGGCCATGTGCAAGGCAAATGCCCTTCTCACTATGCTATTGCTCCAGCCCCCAAACTCTTAACTATACATTAGATCATCTTGGGCTACCAAACAGATGGTAGTGGGTAGGTCAGCCATGAATCACAAACAAGACTGCTTACAAGAACCAGAGACATAACCAGGTACTACACACTACATGTTTCCTAACACAGGATAAAGGGAGTTGAAGACTCCAGACACATGGGAAAAAGACTTTTCACTAAGGAAAAATGTGAAGCGCAAGGTAGTCAAGTGACACCTGAGACTGCATGCCTTTCACCGTGCTGAAATGCAGACCACCTTGATGTAAGGCCTCATGGCTGAGGTTGGGTCAGGTATTGGCTGAGTAAAGAGAGAAACAAGTCCCATATCTGGCTCCCAGGAGTTCTGAAAGGCCTTCCCACTCCCTCAACCCCAACTTCCCTCCAAAGTGTCTGCTTCTGTAGTACATTCCCACAAGCACCAAAAACATTATCCTGGGATTTATGTTTCTGGACAGAGCAAGAGCAGAACTGGTCCCTGGGAGGGGAAATGCCCCCACATGTTATAAGCTGAAGAATCCCAAGAAGATTCTTCACTGAAGTGAGTCACTGAGGAACCTCAGCACTGTCCAAAATTCCATTCTCTCCCTCTTACCTCTCTGTGGGGACAAAACAATATTGTTCGTAATATTGGTTTGGAGCCTCCCAGCTTTCATTTGCCCTCTGTAATAGCACATTTTGTGCAAATTACCTTTTTGCTTTGGGGTCTGGTTATGGTCTGATGTTAATCAGATATTGGAGGAACAGGCAGCTGGTGGAAGCTGACTCATACGGATGCTTATTTTAGAGAGATCAATGAGATACAGTGCACAGTCCCTGTGACATTCTGTCCTCACCTCCTAAAGTCTCCTGGTGGTCTCCCTTTCATCTGGAGGGTTCAGGTGAAACAGAAAAAATTAGACTGGGAAAGGAGAAGATTAAGGGCCATTGACAAACTTGGTATTCAATGCCTGCTCTTAGTCTTGCCTTATCTTTTGTGTGCCCCTTTCCCTCAAATTTATCATTGGCAGCATGTTTGCCTTGTGTGCAGCCTGCCTGGCCAAGCCAGGTTCGATTCCTCCGCCCCTCTCGGAGAACCCGGCAAGCTACCAAGAATATCTCGACCGCACGGCAAAGCTTGGCAAGCTACCCGTGACGTATTCGATATGCCAAACACAGTAACAAGTCTCAAAATGGAGACGTTCCTGGGCCCACTCAAGCTAATTGATGAACAACAGGAGGACAATATGATCATTATCATTTCATGTGTTTGCCCAAAGTAGAGGATAGGGACTTGTGTGCATGACACACTTCCTCTCACATACTCTTCTTGCTTGTTCTAGTGCTTTCTTTCTCCCCATTATCAGAGCAACACCAGAGTGTCACAATAAAATACTGATCATTATGTAAATTATTGCTCTTATTCAGCGTTTTGTCAAAGTGAACAATTTCACTTCCAGTGGGAGTTCTTGAGGGGGTGGGAGAAGAGTTGCCTCTGGTCCAATTGAGGTGAGCTGTTTATTTACTGAAAATTAAAAGGTAAGCCAAATAAGTTTGGAAGTCTATGCCCAGATTTTCAAGTATGCGGTCTATCCAGGGGTGTATATAGTACAGTGGGTAGGGTGCATGCTTTACCCGGGTTTAATCCCCAGCATCCCATATGGTCCCCTGACCACCTCCAGAGTAATTCCTGAGTGTTGAGCCAGGAGTAATCCCTGAGCATCACCCACCGCTTGTGCCCTGCTTTTAAAAAAATGTGATTTTTCCATAGTATAGAGACTTAGAGAGTCTTTGGGTGAATTGGGGAATTGGGAAGTTTGAGCTCATTCCCCAGTGACTAAATCATTTCCTGAATTATACCCTAATCACCATCACCACCACCCCACCCCACTCCAAGTCCTCTTCACCCCATCCAACCTCTGTGGTGTCTACACCTTTTTTCCTAGCGTAGTCTCCTCTTTCACTACTGAGCTGGACACCTGTCTACATTCCAGTTGGTTTGAGTACGAGGGACACCAAAGTTCCTATCTGTAGAATCTTTGTCCTTTGAGTCACTTCTGCAAAACATATCTCTCTCTTCATAAATTAGCTATGACTTTCAACTTCACTGTAATTCTGGGTGGAAAAGACTGAACCCAGTAAATCTTCTGCTATTTCTTTTCCTTTTTTTCCCTCTTCTGCTATTTATTTTCATACCTGAAAGGACAAACTGCCTTCTTTTTAGTAAAGGAGCTACCCATATTGGTGTTGGGAGTACTCTAGGGTTCTTAGAGAACCATGTGGTATTCAGGGTATTGAACCTTGAACTCCCACATACAAAGCATGTACTCCAACCCTTTCAGTTATCTCCCTGGTCCAAGATGACTTCCAAAATACAAAAATATTGAGTCTGATTTATGTATTGGTGCATTAAAGTTTCAGATAGTGTGGGGACAGGTAGCCTACCCCTATTGCCACAAGTCCCAGTAGTCACCCCCACATCCCAGAGCCACCCCATGTAAACAACAGACCAGCTGTATGGCTAATCTCAGGAGAGATGCCAAGCCACTGAAGCTCACAAGTACACTGGTCTTTAGGCTGAAACTTCTGGGCCCCCCTTTGGGAGGAGGTTGGGCTGAGAATCATCCCAGTTCTACAGATCTTGGAGCTCCTGGAGTATGCAGCTGCATGCATGGCTGCACACAACACCTCCAAATTCCACAACACTGACAGCCCAGTATGATCACAGCAATTGACATGGGAAAGTAGCACAGAAGCCAACTAAGTCCAGTAAATAAGAGCAAGAACACAGAAAACTCAAGACATAAAAAAAGAGCTCAGTAAATCCTCAAACTTTAATAACCCTATTGTGAAATATAAAAATTTTCATGATTTTCTTTTACTAGAATTTTTATAATTCTATTTTCTGTGTTATTGTAATAAGCAACATAAAATAAATTATTTTATGGCTGCTAAAGGGGCAGGCTTGGGGAATGAGTGGGAAAATGGAGGCAATGTGGAGGGAATATCATTCCTGGTAGTTGCATTGATATTGGAATATTAAATGCCCAAAACAACCATATTATGAACAACCATGGTGTTTAAAAAAAGTTTTTTCTTAAGTTTCACATAGAAGACACACACACACACATATATGTATAGTTTGATATTATTTGGAGTTCTCAGATTTGTGAGTGGAAATAAAAGAAATAAAAGAAATCAAATGAAACTTGGAGAAAGAGATAGTGAACAATACTTTAGAATAGCATATGAGAGGGGCCTGAGTATAGCAGATAAAGCACTTGCCTTGCATCTGGCTGACACTGGTTCAATCCTCAGCACCACATATGATCCCTTTGAGCCCAGAGCCAGGAGTGATCCCTGAGCAGGGTGTGGTTGTGCTCCCCCACAAAAAAAGTCTGAGAAGTGGCCCACTATACATATATATACACACATATATATATTTCACTGTTACACAGAACAAAAGTCTGAGCAATTACATCTTGGGAGATTTTAAACTATGCATATTAACTTAATAGTAATAACTCCTTGAGGGCCATTAGGAATTATTATAAATAAAATATTTATAGATGTAAAACTGAAATTAGCCTACATGGAGTTTTTGTGGAGTTTATATCTGCAAAATACACTTTTGTAGAGGAGAAATCCTCTGGTAGTTGGGATTCTCTGATATTCACCATAAATAATTTAAAATTCAGCATCAACCAAATGTTAACTTATCTCAGAATGAAGAGAGCTCGTTAAGGATGGGCAATGGACAAGGGATCTGCAGCATCTGTGCTTATGGATGCATGTATGTGTGTGAGGATAATGTGTATGTGCATTTTTGTTAGAAAAAGAAACAGATGACCGACTAGCAAGGAACTAGATCCTTACCGTATTGTTAGTTGTAATAGATTTGTCAGGAGCTAATGAGCATATCAGTTCATCAGACCTGAAGTAGTTATTCTACCTCATTCTTAATAACTATTCCTTGCTTCCTCTCCAGTATATAACAAAATAACTGCATCTGTTCATTTGGCACGTCCTCCTTCCTGCACACTCAGAACTGAAGAGCAACCCCTACCTTTTCATACCGAATGATTATAGCTCTTCCTCCTGACTTCTCTTGTGATGTTGTTTTTGTTAATATGCTAGATGGAGTTACATTAACCACAGTTTGGCGAGTTAACAGATAGCTTTGCTTTTTTTATTTCTTAATTATTTCTAAGTGTTAGGAATCTGATCCGATAAAACATGATGTAATAGATGTATTCTAGAATCAAACTACCTAACTTTTTTACATGGTCTCCTTATTTTCGCAATGAGCCTGGGGACGTCATTCAGCAGGTGAGCACTTGCATTGCCTATGTGAGGCCTCGGATTCAATTCCCAGCCCCACAGAAATAATCAATGTCACAGAGAGAAATATGTATCTTTATCAGTCATCAACACAGGGAATTTTGTAAACGTGTATTTCCAGGGCAGCAGTTTCCACAATATTGTCATTCTCCTGATATGTCACACTCACAGCCTCCTCTGAAGATATGGAATCAATGCTCTCTTCTTCCACTTGAATCCTTGACTAGGTGATCAACTCTGTTGGAGTAGGTGAAGTGTCTTTCTTTTGTCCTTAATATTGGGGTTGACCATGTTATTTGCTATAGGCAAAGGAAGGTGCGTCTTTCACAGTTACTGACACATAGTAAGCATTTACTTATACAATTGAATGCATGAATGAATTTTGAGAGAAAAACATCTAAGTTTATACCTATACTTCTCAGTATCCTTTTCTGAATGCTAATCTTTCTGTCTCTTTGTTTTCTGAGCCCTTCCTTTGTTTTGTATCAGTGGAGGGACCAGGCCATTCTCAGGTCAACTTGGCTACTAAGAGTCATGGCCCTGAAAAGAAGATGTCACAGTACTTCTCCCTGTCTCTTGTAGGGGAAAGAAGGGTGCATCACCAGCAGTAGCTGCTGATTCTCTGTGGGTACAGATCCCACCCAACAAACCCTTCCTCACTGCCTCAAATCCTGCTTTTCTCACGTGCAAAGGTTCCCACCCCTACCGATGTTTCATGTGTCTGAGTTCTAGTGAGCTAGTGAGGTTCCATCTTCCCTTCATTCTTTCACTCTAAGGCGGAGTGTGTGTGTGTGTGTGTGGGGGGGGGGGTTCACAGTTCCCGCGGTTACTAATCTCTGCTTCCCCATCTTCCCTATTTGCTCTTTCAATGTGTCTAATTTCTGTGTCATATTTTTTTACTTAAACTTCTTTTAGTGATTTTATTTTTCTAACAGTGTCTGAATGAACAACCTTAAGCATTAGCACTGTTAGCACTGTTAGCACTGCCCTCCCGTTGTTCATCGATTTGCTTGAGCGGGCCCAGTAACATCTCCTTTGTGAGACTTATTGTTACTGTGTTTGGCATATCGAATATGTCACAGGGAGCTTGCCAGGCATGAGAGGGGAACAGGAGCACCTCGAGCCTTAAACGTACAAAATTTAAGTCCAGATTTATCTTAAACTCAGTTTGTAAAATATGTATGTATTCCTCTTTGAGAATGCTCCCGAGAAAAGTTCCTTCCTATGACTTCATTTTGTTTCCTATGAGTAATAGTATTTATATCAATAATAGAATATTATCTGCATCCAAAAGTTTAAGACTGCCCAATATTTATAAAGATATCAGTCACTACCAACTTGCCCTATAGATTTGATTACCAACAAGGCCTAACTATTTTTCCTGGAATTGACAATTTTAAAAACTTACATGAAAATGCAAAAGGTCACGAATGGCCAATGCCCACTGAAGAAAAACAAGATGGGAAGTCCTTTTGCACCAGATACTGACTTATTAAAAGCTCTGGTGAGACTGGAGATATAGCATAGTAGGTAGGGCGCTTACCTTGTATATAGCCAACCTGGTTCAATCCTCGGCATCTCTTTTGGTACCCTAAGCACCATGCGGAGTGGTCCCTTAGCATTGCTGGGTGTGATCCCAAAACAAAACAAAACAAAAAAGCTGTGGTAATACAGAAGTTGTGATGCTACTACAAGAAAAAACAACAACAACGAAAACAGTTAAATGCAATGGATAAATATTCTGTTTTTCTTTTGTTTTTATTTTTGTTTGTTTGTTTTGGGGACCACATCTGGCAATGCTCAGAGATTATTCCTGGTTCTGTGCTAAGGAATTACTCCTGGTGATGCTCAGGGGAATATATATGGGGTGTTAAGGATTGAACCTGGGTTTGGCCCTTTATGCTGTACTATCTCTCTCGCCTTATAGCTTCCTGCTATACTATCTCTATAGCCTTAGAGTATTCTAAAAGAATCCAAAAATATGTCTATGCATAGATCCTAGATTTTTTTTCTACAGTGAGACTTTAAAGTAGGTGGGAGAGGATGGTCACATTGATAACAAATTCTCAAGACAGATGTCCATATGGTAGAGAATATGACTCTACTCCTCTTTCATACCATATAGCATATTTTAAAGCTCTGGTTTCAGAGGGAAATATTGTTTTTATTCCTTCATCTTACTTTGGGAGGATTCCTGATAAGTTCTTCTCTCCAGGGCTTCTCCTGCCCCTCACCCCCAGTGCAAGGAATTCTAAGTACAACTGACAAATAATATAAAGTTTATAAATTAATGTGAAGGTAGAAATTTATATCTGAATGTAGGAACTGATGATAGGCCAACTTACAAGAATGATGTGGCCTTTCTTAATGAATCCTGCACTCAGCACAAACCCAGTCGGAACAGTTACCAAATGCCCTTTACTGTTTAAAATCCCATACTTAAAAAATTATTTTATTTTTATAAAGTAGTTCATAATATTTGATTACATTTAATATTCAAACACCAATCCCATCACCATTACATCTTCCCACCACCATATTTTGGATGTTTCCATCCCGAACCCCAACCCCTGCTCCAAAGCAGAACCAAAATAATTTATTATGTATTGTTTGTTATGAAAAACCTCTGAAAATGCTCCAAAAAGCTTTCCTTAGGGGAGAGTGTGTGGAGATTGTTGTATTTCACCCAGGGGCCATAAGCTCTTCTATAAGAGATTACTAAAACATAAAAGCCCATGCTTTTCAACACAGCAAGAATAAAGGGAAGTCATTGGGATACTGGAATGCAGCTGGCCCTGGAAAGAGGCCATTCCAAAGTACTGTTGCCAGCCAGAGCTCATTAAATAGTGGCTGGAGGAGCTGGGGAAATAAGTCTAAATACCTAGAGCACATTTGTTTTTTATGGGAAGCCTGGGATCAATCCCCAGTACCAAATGCTTCCCCAAGTGAGCCCAGCATCAAGCAGGTGTAGCCCCCCCAAACCAAAATCAATTAATAAATAACAGCATATTGGCCACATATAAGAGCCATAACCCCTGTACTCATTTTTTCCAGCACTAAAACCCTTATATGATTTTTTTAACATTTGGAGCCACACCCGGCCATACTCAGGCTTACTCCTGGCTCTGTACTCAGGGATCACTTTTAGTAAGTTTGGAGGATATGGGGTGCTGGGGATCAAACCCAGATGGATCACATGCAAGGCAAATGCCCTATCCACTGCACTATCTCTCCAGCCCCAACTCTTTTTTTTTTCTTTTTGTGTCACACCCAGCAATGTTCAGGGGTTATTCCTGGCTCTGCTCTCAGAAATTACTCCTGGAGGTGCTCGGGGGATCATATGGGATGCTGAGAATAGAACCTGGGTCGGCCGCATGCAAGGCAAATGCCCTACCCGCTGTGCTATCTCTCCAGCCCCCCTCCAGCCCCAACTCTTATATACGATTTTAATAGAGAAGCTTAATGCCCACGAAAGATCCCTTAGCTGTCTTTCTTTCTGTAGCCATTGCTCTCCAACCACTGGGTTTGTTCCAAGAATGTTTTCTTTTTATTTTTAAATAATTCCATAGCACTGTAGCACTGTCCTTCCATTGTTCATCGATTGGCTTGAGTGGGCCCAGTAATGTCTCCATTGTGAGAATTGTTGTTACTGTTTTTGGCATATTGAATACATCACGGGTAGCTTGCCAGGCTTTGCTGTGTGGGTGGGATACTCTCGGTAGCTTGCCAGGCTCTCCGAGAGGGGTGGAGGAATTGAACCCAGGTCGGCTGCGTGCAAGGCAAACGCCCTACCCGCTGTAATATTGCTCCAGCCCAATAATGCCATATTTCAGAAAAATACTCCAAAAAAAGGAAAAAAAATTCCCGCATATCTTTTTTATAATCCCCCGAGTATTTTATTCTTTCCTCTAACTCTAACTATTTTAAATATTTGTAAAGTGTACAGATGGCATCCATTCGCCTCTCAATATTTGTGTATGTCCTAAGAACAAGGTCACTCTCTTACATAGTCACTGAATAGTTCTCAAGATCTGTACATTAATACTGCTAAGAAAATTTTAGTGTAATCTACAGGTCTTAATTCAAATCTTCCTGTTTCTCCAATATGCTTTATAAAATTCTTTCTTAAATATTCTGTGGCTGTGGCTGTGGTAAAATAATTCCCTGCCTTCTCAGGTAAATGTACCTAATCAGTACCTGCAAAAAGAATTTGAATTCCACTGATTTTTACCATAGACTCTCTCTTTATCAAGGTATGTAGATACCTGCTTTTCCTGAAAGAGATCCCAGGTGGAGATACACTTTATTCCACAAAGCATGTGTAATCAAAAAGATTTTGTGGGGCCGGAGTGATAGCACAGCGGGTAGGGCTTTTGCCTTGCACGCGGCCAACCTGGGTTTGATCCCCAGCATCCCATATGGTCCCCCAAGCACCACCAGGAGTAATTCCTGAGTGCAAAGCCAGGAGTAACCTCTGAGCATTACTGGGTGTGACCCAAAAAGCAAAAAAAAAAAAAAAAAAAGAAAGATTTTGCATCTTCTCCTTTTAGGACTGGAAATTTGCCTGCATTTCCCCCCCTAATTTCTTAGCACATGAAGGAATATATACATATATATGTATGTGTATATGTAATACATA
Organism: Sorex fumeus; assembly: GCF_029834395.1. Lineage (NCBI taxonomy): Eukaryota > Metazoa > Chordata > Mammalia > Eulipotyphla > Soricidae > Sorex > Sorex fumeus. The sequence goes on from NW_026606101.1 coordinate 23,016,785, forward strand.
TATATATATATCAAAGATTTCCTGGAAGATTTTTACTTCCATATCATACATACTAAGAAAACAGTTTCTATTCCAATTTTAAAGCAAGAGAAGATGCCCAGAGCTGGTGGGAGGTAATGCATGCTTACAAGCAAGCTATTCCATTAACACTCCTGAGACTATAGCTCAGTTGGGTTTTGGTTTTTTTTTTTCTTTTTGGGTCACACCTGGTGATGCACAGAGATTACTCCTGTTTCTCCACTCAGGAATTACTCCTGGCTATACTCAGGGGACCATATGGGATGCTGGGAGCCAAACCCCGGGTCAATCTCTTGCAAGGCAAACACCCTACCTGCTGTGCTATCACTCTAACCTCTCATTTTTTTTAAGTGAGTGCGACTATCAAAATCAATGTCTATAAGAAAGGGAGTTGTTTAAATTCTGGTTAACAGCTGTTAATACAATACAGCGCCACCACTCAAAAGAAGATGTATCTGGATTTACTCCAAAATAAATTAAGCCTAAACAAAATTAAGACAGTGTGATTGTCATGTTGACTCTACAGAAAAGGACTTGAGTTTGGAAGAGAGACATTTATGATAAATATTTTGTGTCATTTGCTTAAAATGTATCAGATGCTTATGCTCTGCCTGCATCGAGTCATAGGTAGGATTTAGATAGATAGAGAGGATTCTGTAAGTATAGGTCAAAACTTTGGAGGAACAGCAGGTTGTACATTATTCAGTTGCACCCTTTGTTTTTAAAACCATCACCCCTATTTCCAACTCCACCCCCCGCTTCTTATTCCTCTTCAGTTAGCCGGTGTCTCTGGCTCCATTAGGCACTGAGGACTCAAGGCAGATGTAGCCGTCGAAACGTTCTCAATAGGACCAATAGTAGACCGTGCACAGCCTCAGACAGCTCAGACCTCGGCCTGCGGGTGGCGAGCAAGGCAAGAAGTGAGGAGCAATCTCCGATGAGCTGGGTGGGTCCCGCACCCAGCCCCCCGCCTCCGCCCGATTTCAGGTCTCCCCACTACTTCCCCTCATTCCTTCTCGTGCTCACCCAACCCAGCTCCAGACCTGCCGCCCGGGGCGACTGCACTGGCATAAATACCTCCCCCCTGGGGCCACCCCGTGACGTCAGAGCTGAGTGAGGGGGCGACTCCTCCCGGGCGCCCGCCCCTCCCGGCCCCGCAGCCCCCACCGGCGCTTTATAAGAGCGGGGCCTGCGCCGGGCGCACCGCAGCGCCGCTGGGATCCGGCCCCGCGGCCCCGCTCCGGGAGCAACTTCTCCTCGCCTTGCTTCCACCTCCTGCTGCAGCGGCGGCGCTTCTCCAGCCCCGTCTCGGTGCAGATCCTGGAGAGCCGGACCATGCATCCCGCGGTGCTTCTCGGTCTCCTGGGAGCCGCGGCCGGTGAGTGGGAGCCGCGGGCCGTTCAGCACCGCGGACAGCGCCGTCCTCTGGTCCTCCCCACGCGCCCCCCCCCCCCCCCCGCCTCGCTTCTGGGCCCCGGGGGATGTAGGCAGAGAGGTGGGGTGCGTGGAAGGTCTCTCCGTCTCCGGCTGTAGATCTTCTCTTCTCTGGCTCAGTTCTCAGCCACACTGTTCGACTTGGAAAAAGCGAGAGGACTTCCTTACCTAAGAGTCAGTCTTTCCCCAGCTTGAGTTTTCCTGTAAATAGGAAGAGAAACGTGTCCGCGTTTGTGCTTTCATGTGCTCACTTCTGAATTGTCACGCTCTCTCTCTCCCGACAAGGGGACGCTCTGGTTGTAGGATTCTGTATCTGTGAATGTGTGCTTGGCTTTTCAGAGATGATGGCAGAGGGACAGTGGAACGTGGATTATGATATTAGTTGGCAAATTAACTCCTCTCATTCGTAACTATTTTTTATTAAATATGATAAGATAGAACTTCTGCATGTATATGATATCTTTTTTCTTAATATGGTCGTGTGTATGTGTACGGGCTCATATCTATTAAGGTACAGAGTTAATGTGATGGTTCCATTTTGAGAAATAGGTAATTTCACACTCAGTCTAAAATCATGAATGAAAACCTCAGTAGATATTTAGACTGTTGTACTCTAGAAAAATAATCAGAATAGAAAATAGCTAGAAAAGTATACATGGTAGTAGTGAAAAATCATTTTAGGTAATTAGGTAATCTGAAGTTTAAAATAATAAATATTTGGCAGTGTCTCTTTTTTGTGTGGAAGATTGTGGGGTTAATCTTTCAAACCACGATGAATCACCAAAAAAAAATTCTATGCTTGGGGAAAAAAACTGTGTGTGTGTGTGTGTGTTTGAGCATGGTTGTGTGGTTGTGTTTGGGGTGTATGGGTGTGTATCTGTGTGTGTTGAAATAATGTTTCTACGAGCTTTGAAACTATTGAAAGATAATTTTGGCATCACCAGATTATGTCAGAGATCTTTCTTAGTTATTTTAATGACCTTGTAGAATATTGTTCTCCTCTGAACCTGGATTTCCTAATTAGAATTGAGGTCTTGTCACCCATCAACATGAAGCTTTCATTGCCCACCATTACTGGATTCAAAATGTAAAGAAACAAAATGAAAGCCAGTGATAATTTTATTGTAAGCTACCTACAATCAGAATTTTTAAAAAATTCTTGTCACTCTTATAAATTTCCTATAAATGTTCTCAATTTAGTTAAAGAAAACCAAATAACTATTCAGAGTATTTTCTAGTCAAAGACCTTTCAGGAAGAAATTGCATCAAATACTAAAGTTATGCTGTACAGTGTCCCATAGGTCACAAAAACAATGTCACTTGTGATACTTATTTAGCTGCACTCTAAAATATTTGTAGATCTCTTATGTAAGAGAAGTTTGATTAGGGCTCACATTTTAATAGCAGCTAAACATCATCACTATCAAGTTTCAGAATATTTGCATCACCCCGAAAAATACTGCACCTATTCCCCATAGTCTTTCCTCATTCCTGTCTCCTCCTGGCAAAGTCTGGAAATGAGAAGTGGAACCTTCCAAGCAGAGTTTGTAATTTAGCATAATTGCCAGGTCAGGAAGGAAATTCAGAAAACCTTGTTTCATTTCCTACCCTCTGGGATTTTCCTGGGAGAGATCCACCTCTTCTACAGCAGCCAGTATGGACTCTTAAAATGGAGTAATTACATGATGTCTTTATTATATTGAACAGGATGGTTATGCTTTCTGAAGAACTTACTAAACTTATTTTGTAGCTAGTTGAAATTTGGAGTCAAGCCTTTAATATTCTTTTGAAGCACTAATGGTTCAGAAGTCTTTCTCAGATTTATCGTGATTTGAAAATGTTTCTACCATTAGTATTTAGCTTTTAACAAAATACTGAACTTGTTTTCTGTTCCCAGAATCTTTACTCAAACATAAGTTGTGGGTGGGGGGGGGGGGGTCAGAGAGATGATACAGCAGGTGAGGCTCTTCCTTTACATGTAACCTTGCCCCTAGTTTGATCCCCATCAACATATAAGGTTCTCTGATTCCTACCAGGGATGCCCCCAGAGTTTAGTAGAGTAAGCTTTGAGTACAGGCCAAATGTGGCCCAACCTCTTCACCAAAATCAGTTAAACTGCTTCAGGGAAACCAACATGCCTTGGCTGTCACAGGTTCATGTTGAAAGAAATATAATGACACTTAAATGTCTCTCTAAGATGATTAATGTACTTTCACAAAGAAACCCTAGTTCCTTTCCATTAAAAAAAATGTGTCTGAAGAGCTGCAGTCAGAGAATTAGGACAGATTTGAAATAGCAACATGAGTTACAAATTACTTAAAAGAAAAAAAAATTCTCTCCCCTCAAATCTGATCATTCAATACTTTAGCTACATCAGTCATTTATAAATTTTTATATTTCTATTTGTGAAAATTTGTATTTGTGAAAAATAGATAAAAATAAGAAATTTCATTACTAGAGAAGGCTTAGCAGAGCTTCATTTTTAAAAGGAAACTTCTTGGGGTTTTTTTTTAGAGGAATAATTCAATGATTTCTTACCAGAGGAAGAGCATATCCTGAAATAGAAATGTTTCCAAGTAACAGTCATTTGGGAGATGAAATAAAGGCCTAGCATTTTGGACCCTAGTTGCCAGTGCCGAGCCATTCAGATCTCGCCTGAATTGCAGGTTCAGGCAAGGACATGGGCTTTTCATATCTTGCTAATGACTTCTCAAATATTTTACAAATGATTTTTAATGTACTGAGGGACTTCGGGTCTCTAGAAACAATTCAAGTAGGTTTTGCTCTGAAAAGGAAATTGTAATGGGGTGAGTAAATAAAAGAGATGCTTTATTTCTAGGCTGATCTGTACTATGTAATGACTGAACAGGGGTTAGTTGAAGAGACTTGAAAAGCAAACATTGTGGGAGGAAAGGTCGGGTCTCTGATGAGAGAAATAAATGGCCCTTGAATAGTTTCTATGTGTAGGTCTGAGATTTTGCTCTGGCCCCAGGGAGTTCTAATCTTATCTCAGGGACCTAGAATCTTCAGAGCTAAACTCCTCCAGCCATAACAGCTGTTTTTCCTCTTGAGACATCCAAGGAAATTGTGGAGATGACCTTATAGGCCAACACTTTGAGTTTTTATGATGGAAAAGCCTTAGGATGAAGTGAAAGTGAAAGATAGCAGAATCATATTACTGCTGCGGCGGGTTTTGTTTTGCCTTACTGAGATTCACACATGCAAGGAAGTGCTCTACCCTGAATTACATCTTCCCATCTCAAAACCATTTTGAAAAGAAAAAGAAAATGACACTGGAAAATTGAAATAACCTGAAATGGTTCCTAAAAAGTAAAAGGCACTTCAATTTCTAGTTTAAAATAAGTAGAATTTTATGAAATTTAATTGAAATAAATTTTAAATTTTTCTTTCCAGAACCAGAATAATAGTCCAGTGGGTAGGGTACTTGCTTGTACTCTGCTTTGACTTAGCACTGTTCTAGACATAATATACAGGAGACGGTGAGGATATGTTGTACATTGGAGGTTTAAAAAGCTTCCCCAAATCAACTCATTTCTCTTTCTTTTTCTCCTTTCAAGTCGTTGGTTCTATGCCAGTGGATAATGGGAACCACAATGAAGAAATGGTAAGTTGAATTGAAAGTCTAGGGCTTAGATATATCTCGATCCTCCCACTCCTTATCACACTAAATCCAACAAAGACAAAGACAAATAGCAATTTTTAAAACCCACCACACAGTCTTACAGGACCAGGTTTTCACAGTTTTTCATCCCAAGAAAATGAGTGCAATAGATGTTCATCCTGCTTTGATCTTTTACCTTTTTGCTGGATATTTTGGTGGCCCTTGAAGAGAGTTGTGTCATTTTATATATTTATTTGTATGCTTTTTGGGTCACACCCAGCAATGCCCAGGGGTTATCTCTTGCTCTACACTCAGGAATTACTCCTGGCGTTGCTTGGGGGACCATATGGGATGCCGAGGATTGAACCTTGGTCGGCTATGTACAAGGCAAGTCCTCTATCCGCTATACTATCACCCTGGCCCCCGTTGTGTCATTTTAGCATTTTTCTTCTCACTTATTCAGAAATGGGTATTTTCTTCCTGAGATAAACTTGATCCACTGTTTTCTTGCACTTATTCATGAAGGGATTTGGCAGATTTCAACAGTCTTTGTAGAAATAAAACTATGATTCTGCCCCTAAGGTACCTCCACCAGCAAGGGACATAGCCACACCTCTGTCCACAGTAGCTCAGGGTTGGGTACTCTGTCATCCCACTGACACTAGCTTTTGTCAACCTGCTTTTGGGTTTACCCCCAGGTGACTCGCTGCATCATCGAAGTCCTCTCAAATGCCCTATCTAAGTCCAACGCGCCTCCCATCACCCCTGAGTGCCGACAAATCCTGAAGAAGAGTAAGTATCCCTCACTGTAGGAGATCTTTATCCCCCTGATTCTTGCTCTGCTTCCATCCACTTATCCTCCAAACAAACTTGTGGCACGGTGCAGAAGGAAGAGTTCTGACTGACCTAGAAGTTGAGGAGGTACGGAGGGGGGCGGATACGAGATCTGACTTCTGGTCTCTGCTCCACCACTTAACTGCTGTGCGGCCATGGGGATGACTCCTTGTCTCTCTAGACTTGCTTCCTCAAGGTAAATTGGGAGAGTTGAAGCCAATAATAACAATCTTAGAGATGTCTATCAGTTCTTAAATTCCTTGGTTTCAGAATTCGGATTTATAGACTGAGTGGCATTTGGGTAGAAGAAATAAGGAGACTTGTTTGTAATCAGGGCATTGGAGGTTGTGCTGTGGGAGTACTGGAATAGGAGGGCATAGAATGGGGTTTTAACATTGGTTAGGCCAGGGCTAGAGCAATAATAGCGTGATCAGGGTACTTACTTTGTATGCGACCAACCCAGGTTCAATCCCTGGCACTTAATATGGTCCCCTGAGCACCGCCAGAGATGATCCTTGAGTGCAGAACTAGGAGTGAGCCCTGAGCACTGCTGGATGTGGCCCAACCCCCACCCCACTACCACCCCCCCCCCCCAAAAAAAAGACCATAAAATTAGTTAGGCCATTTTATACAGAGGTTATTTGAAAGACAGCTGTTATTGTATGGTCCTAGGAATTCAGGATCTGAGAACTAGAGGGATAAAGGTGGAAGCAGAGCCTCCGATGAATCAGAGCATTGATCTGCTGAGTCTAGACCAGCATGCTTTCTCTATACAAAACAACTTCTGTTCCAAATGAAAACTGAACAGCGATGAGTCACATCCATTGGGCGTTGACATTAAGGGATCAGTATTAGGTACTGGGGATATGACTCAGCGATCAAGTGTATGTGCCACGTGTGTGAGGCCCTGGGTTTAGGCCCTGGCACTGAAATCAAACCAACCCATGAAGAGATCAGTGTTGATTATTCATGAAGTCAGGCTAATTCAAATAACCCCCCACCCCAACCCCCAAAACAAACACTGTTCTTTTCAACATATTTCTTACTTTGACATTTCTGGTCAGGCTGTAACAGTAGACTTTTATTTCCCCTTCACTTTCAAATGTTTTTCATTGCAAAGTAATACTCTCCTGTTATTGGTGCACAATAATGCTCAAAAATAGAAAAGTAAAAAGAAGTATTAGTGATTGATAAAAGGGAAACCCAAGAAAACTCAATTCACCATTGGAGACTTCAAGGTAGTCCCAATATTTGGTGGGGGGTGGGGGTGGAGGGGGAACCTGGGTCTCTGTAGGTTCTTCTTCCTGAAAGTCTTTACACTTCTTGCTGAATTCTCTCCAATTTTCTCTTCAAAATTTCAAAGAAGTTTGGTTCATCATATTAGGTGGGAGTTTAAGAAAAACCTGTCAGGTCAGCGAGATAGTATAATGGGTAAGGCATTTGCCTTGCATGCAGCTGACCTGAGTTCTATCCCTGGCACCCAATATGGTCCCAAGCACTGCCAGAAGTGATACCTGGGTGTAGAGCCAGGAGTCATCCCTGAGTACCACCAGGTGTGATCCCCCCCCACACACACATACACATACAAATAAGAAAGTCAATGATAAGAGAGAATGTAGTAGGTAGAATGCTTGCCTTGCACGCAGCTGATGCGGGTTCGATTCCTGGCACCCCATATGGTCCCCCAAGCACCACCAGGAGTAATCACTGAGCACAGAGCCAGAAGTAATCCCTGAGAACTGCCGGGTGTACCCCCACCCCAAATGTCAAGAATAAGTCTCATCTTGTCTCACCCCTGATCAAATTCTTTATCCTTAGGCCATGGCTATCGCCTGACTGTCTCCTGCAATTTCTCTACTTTGTCTCTTGAGAGAGCCCCAGGGAAACCTGTGAAAATCTAGCAAACCAAATCTATCAGATCCAGAAGAGTCAGTATGGCATCAAGGAGCTTTTCTGGGGTTGCAGACTCCAGTAAGGACCAGACCAGCACCAAAATGGAGTGTTGCAGGACAGGAGAAGGCTCATTGTCCTGCATCAGTTATAAGGGTACATGTGTCTTTTTAGAAAGGAGTACATATTTCTCAGCTCTTACCTAAGGGTGAAGAAATGTAGACATTGTTACTTGATCTTGGAATTTTTTTTTGACAGAAGTTCACATTTGAATTTTTAAGGGTCAGAGACATAGTATAGGAGGTAGTGTTCATGCTTCAGCTGTACCCTACTCAGTTAGGGTTGCAGCACCACAATGGTCCCTGGAGCACCACCAGTGGTCACTCTTGAACCAGGAATAGCCCCTGAGCAAGCACCTCTGGGTATGACCCAAACACTTCTCCTCTCCCATCTTTGAATTATTTGTGGGGGGTGTTGAGGGGTCACACTTGGCAATGTTCAGGGGTTACTCTTGGTTCTGTACTCAGGTATTACTTCTGGTGCTGCTCAGAAGACTGACTATGGGATGCCGAGAATTGAACCAAGGTCAGCAGCATCTAAAGCAGAAACCCTACACACTACTATTGCTCCAGCCCCTCACCTTTGAATTTTTAAGCAATATATTTTAGTATAGAAATATTATTCTCTCTGAATTAAAATTTCCTCCTTCCTACTTTTAGAAATATCTTAACTCCTAAAAAATATTTAGGCCAAAGAGAACTCACCTGATTCCTACCAGCTTGTGACTCTGCCCTATTCTAGTTTTCTCTCTCCTGCCTATTTTCAGCTGATCAGAAGATGGATGGAGCTTTCAGCCAACCTGAAAGATGGATGGACTTTCCCCACACTCTCCCTCCTTCCTTTCTACCCCATCTCCAACCTCTGCTCCCACTTTCCCCAGCACAAAGAGAGAGAAAGAGAGCTTGAGTAGAGGGGTATCACTGTTTGATGGCTGCTCCTTTGGGGGCACACAGCTAGTTTCTTCCCAAATACAAAAATCTCTTTGACAGAATTGGCTAGATGATCTTTGCAATGTGACAGTTAGAAGAAGTATTTCCCTTCTTGTTTTATTTGAAAGTACGAGTAAGCATCACACTTGCTTTTCCGGAGTGAGTGACAGTGATGGGGCTGCTGATCACAGCTGCCTTGTGATCTCACCTAAAGTTTAGCTAATTTTAGAGGGAAGTGTTAAGCTTCAGGCACAAGCTGCTATAGGCAGCACACACTTAACAGGGAAAAATAAAAATACTTCTGTTCCCAAATAGCAAGAAACTTAAAAAGGGGCCACCTAGCCCGATCCCCATAGCTGATCTGTCTGATCTGCAGCCGTGTTTTTGCTGATTCTCAGAATGATGTCATTCTCTGCGCAGAGCTCTCTGCTTACCTCTGTTCTCCTGGCCAGCTTCACCTAATTTGGCTTTCTTTCCCCCCAGCCCCCATTTTTCTTTCCCTGCTTTCTTCCCTCCCTCCCTCTCTCTTTTCCTTCATTCGTTCATTTGTTCATTCCTTCCTTCCCTCCCTCCTTCCCTTCCCTTCCGCCCTCCCTCCCTCCCTCCTTCCCCTCCCTCCCTCCTTCCCTCCCTCCCTCCCTCCTTCCTTCCTTCCTTCCTTCCTTCCTTCCTTCCTTCCTTCCTTCCTTCCTTCCTTCCTTCCTTAGCCACCATGGTTTACTGTTCTTGATAGGGTTTCACACAGACCTCATTCCAACCTCACATCCTCCACCCAAATCTTTTTCCCTTCACCATTGTCTCAGGGTCTCCCTCTTCCCTGATTCTAACTCCCACCCTTGATAAGCTCATTTCTGTAGACTAGTTCTCAGATTTTGTTAACTTTTAGCTTTTTGCTATTCCTTTACTATGTTTCTTGATATCCCACACATGATCGCACTCATTCTGTATCTGTTCCTCTCCTTCTGGCTGACTTCACTCAGGATGATACTCTCCCATTTCATCTGTGTAGGGGCAAATTGCATGATATCATCTTTTCTTATAGCTAAATAGTATTATGGTGTGTATATCTATCATGGTGTCTTTTTCCAGTCAGTTGCTCTTGAACATTTGGGTTGTTTACAGATTTTGTCTATTGTTAATAGTGCCACAGTGAACGTAGGAGTACAAATGTCAACAATATGGACAATTCTCAAAAAACTAAGAATTGAACTCCCATATTATCCAGCAGTTTTACTTCTTGGCATCTAACCCCAAGGGCCCAATATTATCTTTGAAAAGACAAAGGCATTGGTGTGAGGCAAGCTCCCAGAGGCCTGGGTGGGTAAGATCAATTGTCTAACAAAATCTGACAATGTGGTCATACCTGACTGAGAGTTAAACTGAGAGGTAAAAAACCACCCATTATTTCTGAGATATTTTTACAAAGCAGATCAATTGTTTTCCATTTTGCAAATGTCACTTCAAAATAACCTCATCATCTAATGTTTTAATGCAGCTTTACTTTTGATGGAAAACACAGACATGAGGCAGGAAAATAACACAGCAGTTAGGACACATGCCTAGCATGCACCTGAGCTCAGTTTATCCCTGGCATCACGTGACTTGCAAGTGCATGGTGTGTCCCTGGAGACCCCCAGCACTGGTGGAGTGGTTGGGATAATTGCTAGTGCCTCAAAGTCTGAGCAGCACTGCATCCTCGGGTCCTTACATTGAACCGCCAGTCAGGTTGAACGAGAGTCCCTCGTGGAGGCTTCTGAGCACCTTTTGGAAAGCCCATTCCAACTCTGGCAAAAGAGAGTCAGATTTCTTTTTTTTTTTTTAAAGAGAGGCCTTATTTATTTATTTATTTATTTTGCTTTTTGGGTCACACCCAGCGATGCTCAGGCGTTACTACTGGCTCTGCACTCAGGAATTACTCCGGGCAGTGCTTGGGGGACCATACAGGATGCCAGGGATTGAACCTGGGTCGGCCGTGTGCACGTGTGCAAGGCAAATACCCTGTCCACTATACTATCACCCCGGTCCCAAGATTCACATTTTAAGAAGTACTTCTCAGTGCCATTCCCCATTCTATAGAAGCATAACGTGCACCTCCGCCAAAAAACTTCACATTGGTGGTAGCCATATTCAAAAAGCTAAAAAAAGGCAAGAGAAATTGAAGAGTACATGTTGACTCAGTACCCTCTATTCAGTTTTAATTTTTCATATATTTGAGATGTTGATAACAAATGTTTTATACATCTGAAACAGATGTTTTATACATCTGAAACATTTAACAGTGTTATCAGTATGAAAACTTGATATGTTTTATGTTTTACATGCTTTCTTTTTTGGCTTTTTTGGATCACACTGGAATTACTCCTGGCGGTCTTCAGGGGACCATATGGGATGCTGGGGATTGAACCCCATGTTGGCCAACTCTGCAAGGCAAATGCCCTACTCACTGTACTATTGCTCCGGCCCCATTCTTTCCTTTTGGGACAACGTCTTGAAAATCTGGTGTCTATCTGTCAATCTGTCAATCTTTCACTTCTAGTACATCTCCTTTGGGAACAGACACATTTCTAGGGCTCCAGTAACCATAAATAACTAGGACTCACACAATGGACAGCTCAGATGAGGAACTGGAGCTGTGAATGTCAGGATTTCTATCCGAACTTGGTGACTAAGCAGAAATCCAGACCCTCCCAGTTAACAGATGGTTAACTGAATCTCTCCTTTCATGGGATGCCCTTGAATCAAGGAGGATTTAGAGAGAGTTACTGACACCTGGAGACTGGGAGAGAACAGCATTCAGTTCAAGTCCATTATGCCACCTACCGTTGAGATACAAAGGTAATGGAGACACAGAAGTGCCTTCTCGCCCTCAGAACATGCTGGGACTTGAGTGAAGGAAGAAATGGCCCTTTTCACAACTGTGTCATTTCTCAGGGAAGATATATTCACCTCATATTCTCATTGGCAGTTACTGAGATACATTGGCAGTACACTGTTTATGTAATAAAAGTCTGTTAATCTACTGGTTAAAAATTTGAACATACCCTTGGGTCCTGAGAGTTTAGCTCTTTTAACTTTATTGATTAGATTCTATTATGAGCTGTTTAAACAATGCTAACTTTTTGGGGGGAGAGGCCACACCTAGTGATACTCAGGGTTGCTCCTGGCTCTGCACTCAAGAATTATTCCTGACAGGGGCTCAGGGGACTATATGGGATGCCAGGGATTGAACCTGGGTCAGCTGTGCACAAGGCAAAAGTCCTGCCTGTTATACTATTGCTCTGTCTCCAATAATGTTAACTTTTTATACTTTTACTTAGAGCAGAATTGTAAAGAATGCCCCCAAATTAAAGCTCATGAAGACACATCTTTGTCTGCAAAAAGAGGAGAATAAACTAGACAAATTCTAAAGTTCCTCTTGGAAGAACTACTATTTCTACTTCTGTGTATTTGTTTTCACTTTGAACATTGATAGTGCCAGTAAAAGTTGTTGGCTGAGTGTTTTGAAAAAAAAAATCTGCAGTGAGATTACTTTTACCTTTAACCATGTCCAACAAGATTCTATATCATTTTTCTAAAAAAGCACAGTATGCGATCATTGTATGACTGAAACGCAAACACGGAAGTTTGTAAGTCTGTAACCATGATGATTCACTAATAAAAAACTAAAAAACAAAAACAAATTTAAAATAAAAAAAGCAGAGTATATTATCTATTAACATAAAACATTATCTGGGGAGAGCAATGATAGAGCAGGTAGGGCACTTGCCTTGCATGTCCCCAGCATCTCACATGATCCTTCAAGCCCCGCTTGGAGTGATCCCAGAGCGCAGAGCCAGAAGTAAGGCCAGAGCACTGCTGGGTATAGTCTGAAAACAAAAACAGCAGCACAACAAAAATTTAACTATTTTGTTTTTGGTTTTTTTTTTTTTTTTTTTTTTTTTTTTTTTGCTTTTGAGTTTGGAGTCACACCACCTTGCTCAGAAATTATTCCTGGCTCTGTGTTCAGGGGTCACTCCTGGCAGTGCTTGGGATCCAGCTGGGGTCTGTATGCAAGGCAAATACTTTAACCCCTATACACTCTCTCGCTAGCCCCCTATTCCAGTGATTTATTTTTTTAGCATCCTTAGAATTTATAGTTATTATGAAGTCCTGTGCTTATTGAACCATGAACAGTTCTAAAATTATACTCTTTAATTTTGTGTTATAGGTGGAAAAGAGGTCAAAGATGAAGAGAAAATTGGAAATGAAAACACAAGGTTTGAAGTCCGTCTGTTAAGAGATCACGTTGACGCCACGGAAGCCCAAGGACCCCCAGGCAAGGAGGAAGCAGAACCTCCCCAGAAAGAGGACCCGCAAGACCCAGCAATGGTCACTGAAAGAGAGGAGGGTGGGCACAGCCACGAGGGAGCAGGGACACCCCATGAGAGCCTCCACCCTGATGTCAACAGTCCTGTCTCCAAAGAAGCAGTGGCGTATCATTCTGAGCCGAGCTCAGGAGAGGACCGGGCCAAGGAGCCAGAGAAACGTCCCAAAGGGAAGCTGGGGGAGGATGCCAGCCAAGAAGCACTAGGGGAGACACAGGACATTTTTCTCCACCCGAGAAACCAGGCCTCCTCGAAGGGCAAAGAGGATGCTGCCTCCCCTTACGGCGGTACCCACTCTAGTGAACGCTCTGAGGAGAAGACACACAGTCGGGAGAGAAGCAGCCAGGAGAGCAAGGAAGATGCAGGGAGCTTCGAGAAATACCCCCACGCACCCAAAAGCCAGGCTGGGAGACAGCAGGAATCTGAGGAGAGTGAGGAAGAAGCCAGCCCCGATGTGGACAAACGACGCTTGAGGCACCACCACGGCCGGACCAGGCCTGACAGGCCCTCCCAAGAGGGGAGCCCCGCGGCCAAGGAGAGGGACCGTCCCCGTGAGGCCCTTGAGGAGTCAAATGGGGGCTGGGCTGATGTCGGGGACAGGCAGGACCGCAACCCTAGCCACTACAGGGATTTCCAAGAAGAGCCAGAGTATCGGGGGCGAGTGGGAAGTTCCCCAGTTGTCTGGGCTCCGGAGGACGTGGAGGCGGCACACCATCGGGGCAGAGGAAGTGAGGAGTACAGGGCGGTAGGCCCGTCTAGTCAGGAGGAGGAGGAGGAAGAGGAGGAAGAGGAGCAGAGGAACCACCCCGGCCTCGAGCTTGACAACATGGCACGGGGCTATGGTGAAGAAAGCAAGGAAGAGAGGGGCTGGGAGTGGGGGACCCACCCCAGAGCTAAGGGAGGCCCGTCAGGGGCCAGCAACAAAGAAGACAAGAGGTTTTTGAGTGGAGGCTACCGCCAGCTTGGAGAAACTCAACTGGACAAGGCCAGGAGGTATCCACAAGGCGAGTGGGATGAGCAGAATAGAAACGACCTCAGGGACGGGGAGGGGAGAGGCGAGGAAGGAGGCTGGGGGCGGTGGCAGCAGCCCGAGTATCCACGGGAGAGTGAGAAGAGGGAGGAAGCCCGGCTGTCGGGCCAGAGATCCACGCCCCGCTACACCTCTGAGGACAGGAAGAGGCTCGGGGAGCTACTCAGCTCCTACTTTGGCCCTTCCCAGTGGAAGAACAGCCATTTTGAGAGGAAAGATGACGTGGATGCTGGTTTCCCGGAGGGCGAAGAGGACAGGCTGGCCGTGAGCGAGAAGAGTTTCTTCCCAGAATACAACTATGACTGGTGGGAGAAAAAGCCTTTCGAGGACGACGTGAACTGGGGCTACGAGAAGAGGAACTTCGCCCCACGACTGGACCTGAAGAGACAGTATGACAGAGTGGCCGAACTGGACCAGCTCCTCCACTACAGGAAGAAAGCCGCCGAGTTCCCAGACTTCTATGACTCCGAGGAGCCGATGAGTCTGCGCCCAGCAGCAGAAAGCGAAGGGGACAGGGCTGGCCCTGGTGTTCTGACAGAAGAGGAGGTATGGGTGTGAGCCTCTGGACTGGAGTTAGGTCACAAGGGTTCTTGCTGGGGTCCAGGCCATAGCTCAGATGGTTGGAGTGCATGCTTTGCAAGAGGGAATCTTCAGTCCCTGACACTATATTGTCCCTAATACCCCATGATCCCCTGACACCATTGGGTGTTGCCCCTGAGCACCCTGCCAGGAGCAGCCCTGAGCACCACTGGATGTAGCCCCCTCCAGAAGTGGGAGGAGTTGGTTAATATTAATAGGTTCTGAGCCATAGACATAAGACAGCAGATTAAGACACTTGCCTCACATGCAGCTGACCCAGCTTCAGTCCCCAACACCACAGACAGGCCTCTCCACACTGCCAGGAATAATTCCTGAGCACAGAGCCAGGAGTAATCCCAGAGCACATTCAGGTGTCGTCAAAGTCCGTCAAATTAATACAGTCAAGATTGTCTGATATTGAGAGAAATGGATAAGAATCAATCACCAAGAGAGTGCATTCCTCAATCACTGAGCAGAAACAGTCTCTGCATCTGATATCCACCTAGGGTTCCCACACCCTCCTTTTGCCATGCGACCTGGGCCTCATGTTAGTATCATCCAGAGACTGTTAGAAATTCCTGATTTCTAACAGGTCTGATAGTCATCCCCAGCAGCTCTGTCTGCTAGGTACTAGGGGTAGCCTGGGCCTTCGCTCTGAGTTGCTATCAGTGATCCCTAATGGATTCCAGTCACCTGTTTGCTCTCCTGGGCCATTTAATTATTTACTGCTACTGCCCAAGGTAGGAAGAAGTCAGATGACCACTGTCACTGTCACTTTCCTCCCATTGTTCATCGATTTGCTCGAGGGGGCCCAGTAACATTGTAAGACTTGTTACTGTATTTGGCATATTTAATACGTCATGGGTAGCTAGCCAGGCTTTGCTGTGCAGGCGAGATACTCTCAGTAGCTTACCAGGCTCTCCGAGAGGGGTGGAGGAATCGAACTCAGGTCAGCTGTGTCGCCCGCGTGCAAGGCATTTGCCCTACTCGCTGTGCTATCGCTCCATAAATTGCTTTGTCCATCTTTATCATCTGCTGGTCCACAACAGGTAGAGCAGGTATACATCTGGGACAGATAAAGCTATCAGAGCTCTACTTGCTTAAACAGTGTTCCCGCCCCCCCCCCCCACCACCAAATTGATTGTGTAGGTTGGTACTCTTTCAACTTGGATACGCATCAGAACCAGAAGAGATTCCTAGTCCTTGGTATACTTCAGAATGAGTAGGGCCTGGGTGAACTCTAAGAATCTTGGGTTTCCATATGTAGCTTTGACTTAGACTTCTGACAAGTTTCCTGGTAGTGCCCATGTTGTTAGTCAGAGGGCTGTACCTTGAGAACCAGTTATATAAGTTGTCTCATATAGATGCTAACATATCAAACCCCCCCCCCACCTTTGGTGGTCTTACACCTTTAACCTACAACTAAATTAATTGATGTGGGACTTCATGCCTCTATTTTTCTTCCTTTTCTAGGAAAAGGAACTTGAAAACTTGGCTGCAATGGATTTGGAACTTCAGAAAATAGCCAGGAAATTCAGTGCTAATCGAGGGGGCTGATGGTCATTGGAGCAAGCGGCCATTGTCGGAAGCAGCCCTTACATCATCTATTTTCCACCATTTCACTGAGAGACACCATTTAGTTATCTGAAGGGAGAAAGTAGAATTTACTATTTATTGAATGTTTGACATAATTGGAAATGTATTTTTTGTAGTATGCAATTGAAAATGAGTAGCATGACTTATAGCATATTCTTTCTTGCAAAATAGACTATTAACACGCTTGTGACCATGACTATGCTACTATCCTTGAAAAAATATCTTTGTCTCAGTTTGAAATAATAAAAGGTTCATCTGAGGCCATCATCTTCATGTTCTTACTTTTTTGGGGGGTATATAGGGTGGGCATTAAGAGGTATGAGCATGGTATGGAAATCTATTCTTTTGTTCTTATTGTTGGTTTTCAGGCCACACAGCTGTGATCAGTGTTTGTTCCTAGCTCAGTGCTCAGGGATCACTCATGGCAGTGCTTTGGGGACCATATGGGGTCCCCAGGGTGGAAGCAGAGTCTGCTGCCTTCAAGGCAAGTGTCTTATCCACTGTGACCTGTTTCCCTGGCCCTGAAATCTTATCCTTAATGTAAATCCTAAAAGATAATGCAGGATATGTTAGTCTTTGGTTACAGAATAGAAAAAAGTGGGGTCATATCTCTGAAATTAAAGAATGTGCAGGGTATAAAGGGAAAGAACAGGACTAGACAATCTGTTGTCCCAGACTGTCTGGAGAAAGATTGTATAGGTTTGAATAATCTGTTTCTAAAAATGATCATAGGCATCACTTTTGAAGTCATATTAACTGGAATGCTCTAGAAATAGCCAGGGTCATTCTTCAAGGCTCAGGAGAAAGACTGGCTCAAGGGAAGACCTCCAGTTTGGGAATCACAACCTCTGAGCTGGTCCCTTGGCAGATTCCTGACCTCTTAGGGATTGTCTGCTTTCTTTCTTTCTTTCTTTCTTTCTTTCTTTCTTTCTTTCTTTCTTTCTTTCTTTCTCTCTCTCTCTCTCTTTTTTTTTTTTGCTTTTTGGGTCACACCTGGCGATGCACAGGGGTTACTCCTGGCTTTGCACTCAGGAATTATTCCTAGCGGTGCTCAGGGAACCTTATGGGATGCTGGGGATTGAACCCAGGTCGGCCGTGTGCAAGGCAGACACCCTAACCACTGTACTATCGCTCCAGCCCTGCCTATCTGATTTCTGTGGTAAGAAGACAGGACTCTGTTACTAAGTAGTTGTGTGACCTTGGGTAACTTATTTGCCTTCTCTGGATCTCAACTCATCAGTAAAATAAAGTTGATGGCTATGAGGACAGTCTGCATTTATGCAAAAACACTTAGAAAAGTGTCTAGCATTTAGAAATGATGAAGGATTTATCTCTGCAGCCGCTCACAGCAAGACGTTGGACAGTTTCCCCTTGTGTTTTAACAGTTTGGGTAGAGAGCTATTCTCTGGGAGATGGCAAAAACAAGTGAAGGGCTACTCTAGGACTTTTTGTTTTCCTGGTAAGGCAGAGTCTCATAACTGAGTCAAGTATTGCCTGTGTTAGGCCATGATGCAGCTCATTAGTAGAGCACTCGCCTTGCATGTGTACTTGTGTGCAACCCTGGGCTCCATCCCTGGCACTGTCATTTAAATTTTAAAAAAGGAAAAGAACTAAGAATTGCCTGTTTTAATTAAACCGGATTCTTCAAAGAACGTTCTCCCAGAGTTTCAGCTTTATCTGGGGAGCAAAGACAATCAGTTTCTGTGAGTTTGATGGGGAATCATCTTACAACCGGCTACATGCTTCTAGAAAGCTGCCTATCAGCTCCCTTCCTGGGGTTTTTAGTTCTGTTCATGGGATGGGGATGAGAGGTTGGCAGAGGCAAGTAGGAGTGGCTGGGGGAGGGGAACTCCTGCTGGACAGGAAGTTGGTATGTGACCATGATGTGGTTTCTGGGGCTGCATCATGAAGTACCACCATCAATTGAATGTCCTACAGTGCTGGCATCCAAAAGGTCTTCAGGAACACGCTTCCTCAGGGGCATGTGGAGGAAGAGCTTCTCTTGCTCTTCTTGTGGCTAACTTCTTGTGAACTAACTTCTCGTGGCTCCTTGGTGGCTCCTTAGGGGGCTACAAAACTCTGGTCTCTGCCTTCACCTTCTACTTCTGCATCTTGGTTCCTTCTATAAGGAAACCAATCTATTGGATTAAAAACCTACTTCATTCCAATATAACAATATATTGCTAATTACATCTTCAACAGACCTATTTTCCAATAAGATTATATTTGGAGGGTGCCAGAGCATATAAGGCACTTGCCTTGCACACAGCCGACCCAGGTTTGTTTCTCAGCATCCCATATGGTCCCCAGAGCCAGGACTGATCCCTGAGTGAAGAGCCAGCAGTAACCCCTGAGCATCACTGGGATTGACCCCAAAACCAAAAAATCATATTTGAGATTCTGAGAGTTTGGGTCCATATATATTTTTAGAAGGGGCAGACAAAATTCAGCTCATAACAATGTAGACCCTTATGTAAATAACCTTAAGTCACATATTCCATACTATTTTCCAGAATCCCCAGGACATGGATCCCTACCTAAGT
Source organism: Sorex fumeus (assembly GCF_029834395.1). Taxonomy (NCBI): domain Eukaryota; kingdom Metazoa; phylum Chordata; class Mammalia; order Eulipotyphla; family Soricidae; genus Sorex; species Sorex fumeus. Next base: position 23,035,684 of record NW_026606101.1, read on the forward strand.
TCCATAGAAGTGATCACTCAGCAACGCCCCTTCATAGGCTGTCTTGACGTGACTGTGAGTCAGATGCCAACTGGCATTTCCTGTTGCTCATCCACAGCTTCTTATATCAGACTTTGCTTCTGGAATCCCCAGCCTAAGAAACCATCCAAAACCTCACTTGTATTAGGGCAAGTAAATAACTGTAGTGCGACATTCCACTATCTTAATCCCTAATATTAATGCATCTTCTTTCAAACTGAATTTATCAATAGGTCTTTGCCCTTTTCACCTTGTTGTTTCGTAGGGGAAAAATCATTCATGAAATAAAGAGAATTTGAGGGAACTGAAGAAGTAGTAAAGCTGGTCTTGCACCTGGCCAACCCAGATTTGACCCTGAAACTGCACGCTCCCCCTGAGGATCCCTGAGCAGAGAGAAGAAGTAACCCTTGAGCACTCTGAGCTGCGCACTCCCAAAAGAGAGAAACTGAGGGGCTCACGATGAATAGGGGTACAGTCACTGGATAAGACAGGGGGGGAAATGACAATGTGCCAAATGCCAGCCTGGCATTTCATACATACACAGACTCGCAGCAGGCACTGCTAGTAAGAGCTACAAGCAGATGGAGCACAGCCCTGCGTGGCGTCTTGAGCTTGGAAACGGTCCACACAGCTTCTTCTGGCTTGTTGCCTTGCCCATGCCTTACGCATACGCATGTTCTTTCAGTTTAATGCGCAGACACTTGGTGGGCCAGGGTGGGGGCTGAGGAAGGGCAAGAGAAGAGTCTGTAAGCAAGAATAATCTACTTAAAGATGCAGGAGGCAAGTCAGGAGAATCCTACCTGATCTGCAGTCCCAGTCAGTGGCACCATAAGAATCTCTGCAGATGTCAATGTTTCTTCAAAGAGTCAAGGTCCAGTGAGACAGGACAGGGCTTAAGGCACTTGCCTTGCGTGCTCAGTTCTATCCCTAGCACCACATGGTCCCCAGAGCACCACCAGGAGCAACCTCTGAGCACTGCTGCCTGTGAACCCCCAATTCCCCCAAAGATAGGGAAGTAAAGGACTACATAGGCACTGTTATCCCCCTCTTTTAATCAAAATCTTAAAAATTAGGGAGTCCTGAAAAGTGTGTAATGAATCTTTTGTGACCTTTCAAGTGATATATTGAAGTTCTCACCCTCATGAATGTGACCTATTTGAAAATAATGTCTCTTCAAATGCAGTTAAGTTCTGCCAAGGTCATGAACTTAGGCCCATTCTTGCAAGACTGGTGTCCTTGTAAGAAGAGGAAACTGAGGGCCGAGGATGTGGCTCAGTGGTAGAGCACTTGCTTTGCAGTGGGGAGCCCGGGTTTCAGTGCCAGTACTGCAAAAATTTTGTGTTCATTTTTTTAAAAGAAGAGGAATGGAGCAATAATACAGCAGGTAAGGCACTTGCCTCGCATGCAGCCACCCCAGGTTCAATCCCTGGCATCCCATATGGTCCCCAAGCACTGCTAGGAGTAGTTCCCGAGCACAGAGCCAGGAGTAACCCCTGAGCATCTTTGGGTGTGGCCTCTAAATCATTGGAGAAAAAATAAAAAAGGACAGGAGTCAGACAACAGTACAGCAGTTAGGGCATTTGCCTTGCGCACGGCCTACCCAGGTTCAATCCCCAGCACCCTATAATGTCCCCCAAGTATTGCCAAGAGTAATTCTTAAAAGTATAAAACTGGGAGTAACACCTGAGCATCACTGGGATTACCCACAAACCATTAATCTCTCCCCCCCCCAAAAAAAGGAGAAGGAAATGCGGCACAGTGGAAAAGGCCACATGAAGATAGAAGCACAGAAGGTAGAAGGTAGACAGCCATATGAGGACAGTGTCAAAGACTGGAATTAGCTTGGAACGAACCAAAAATATGTCTAGAGTCTCTGGAAGCTGGAAAAAGCAAGGGAGTGTTCTCCCCTAGAACTCTTGGTTGACGGGGAAGGAGGGTGCGGTGCGGCCCACCAACCTTGAGTACAGGCTGAACTCAAAATCTACTAGAACTAACAGAGTAGATTTTGCTACTAGAAATTACTGTTTGTAATGCTTTGTTAAGATAATTCTAGGTATCCACAGCAATGAGAGATATAGGGGGTGCAGTTCACTGCTGGGGGTGTGTGCCTCCTGGGTGTGAGGTCCTGACATCCCAGCACAGCAGAAGATGAACAAAATAAGCAAACAAACAAATGAAACCCCATAAGAAGCAAAGCACCTTTGCTCCCTCCTCCCAATCTCTTCTGCAGATGCAACCGGTTGTCGCTGTTAGAGTTCTGTTTTTTCTTTTTTAATTTAGTGTTTTAATGGTCAAGGTCTTCAGTATGTTATCACTGGAATGGACAGGAAGGGAGAGGGTTTGCTATCATTACCAAATGAACACATGCCACCTACTTCAGTAACACACAGTATGACTGAAGGTCTCCAGTGCTAAAATAACTAACTGGTTCCTATGGCTCAGGAACCACACTTGGACTGTTGAATACAGAACAGGGCTCACTGAGAAGGTGAAAGCCTTAGCAGAAGTGGGGTGTAAATTGTAGACACCTAAGAAGGAGAATGGCAGACATGCTACTTCTCGTGGGCCCCCTCCCTGCCCCCCAGCAGCATAGATGTCCTAAAGTGCATTTAAAGTGTTCATGTGTTTAACTCGCATGACACCAGGAAGAGCAGCTTGAAGTATAACATTCTAGAGAAGTTGAAAACCATAACTCATGAGCTATTTCTGTTTTAGAGAATACAAACTTGTTAGAAGCTCTCAGGGTGATGGGCAACTCTAAGAATTTTAGGACAGTGACTTAAAAAAGAAAAAAAACCCGTTGGAGATCAAGTGAGAAGGCCAGATTGCACAGGGCTCTGCGTGCTGGGAAGAGCTGTGCATTTGCAATAGGAGCACAGTCAGCAGAGGACTGGTGTGACTTATGTAATGTGGTCCTGAGTGCCGGCCACTGGGATCGAGAGGGACGGTAGGGAAGTGAAGGCAGAAACACAGACCCTCAAGAAGGAGGCCATGACAACCATCCTGGTGGGTGTCCCTGATGAGTTGGCCAGAGCTGCGGCACTGGGAGTGGGAAGAAGTACTCAAATTCTATTTTGGTGCCAAGCCCATGGGTAGAGTCAATGGGTTTTGTGAGGCATGAGGAAAAGATCAGCATTGAGGTTGCTGTGAAGGTTTTAGGTCTGAGAAAGTGGGGTGATCGGAGGTGTGTCAGACTACTGAAAGGATGGGCTTGCAAAAGAGTATGAGGAGCTCAGATGTGGGCATGGTAAGTTTGAGATGTGACTAGACTCCAGGTGGAAGTATTGATTTGGGTGTATGAGCCTGTAAACGAATGTCAAATATGTGGGGCTGGAGAGATAGTACTGCGGGTTGGGTGCTTGCTTGCCTTGCAATTAGCTGACCTGGGTTTGATTCCTGGCACCCGATATAGTCTCCTGAGTCTTATCAGGAGTGACCCCTGAGCACAAAGCCAGGAGAAAGTCCTGAGCACCTCTGGGTGTGATCCCCCTCAAAAAAAAAGAAAAGAAAAACAAAGAATATAAAATAGTTGTACTGAAGAGACAGTACAGCAAGTAAGGCTCTTGCATGTGGTTGATACAGTTTCATCCCTGGCACCCCGTATGGTCACCCAAGCACCACCAGGAGTGATCACTAAGCACAAGGCAAGGAGTACCTCCTGGTGTGGCTCCAAAACAACAAAAGGAATATTGAATGTTACATAAGTGAACCAAAGACATCCTTAGTGCTGTGGCCCCTGAGTCAGTTCTTCACTGGAGGTTGAAACCTGTCAGTTCAAAAGCCTTCCATTTGCAATTATTACAAACATTGTCTGAAGAAGCATGTTTTAAAACTAGAGCCCACTTGTTTTGCATCTTACCCAACATCTGCTGGTCCTTGATAAGATCAAGTCTGGGGTCTTACAGGACCCTACGGCTTCTAAGTTATATGATTCCTGCCCCTCAGCACCTTTAGAAGTTGTCTGGCTAAAGCACCACAGAATGGCATCACCCACGTGTGGAAAGCTCTTCTGGGATTCCCCTCTCCTCTGGGGGGATCTTGTCACCTCTCTCCCGAATGGCACCCCTACTGTGGCTCTGGATGGATTCCCACTCCCCCCTACAAACCTATCAGTGTCACTTCATAAAGTGTGTGTGTACGCGTGTGTGCATGCTGCCACCTCATGGTCATAGTTTTCTCATTCATTAGACCCCACATCCCTCCAGCACCTCTACCTCAGGTACATGGAAGGGAAAGAAACGTTGTTCTACATTGTTCTTAATCTCTGATATGGTGTCAGTGGTTAAGAGCAATCAGTACAGAGGTGAAAGAAGCAAGACCAGATGTGTAATTGGCATCCGGAGCCCCTCTGCGTGTGGCCTGAAAATAAACCATAAAGAAAAAAAGAAGAAAGCAATTTGCCTGAGAGAGAATTTTAAATAATGGTTATAAAAATATTCACCTTGTTTAGGAGAGCAAATCTTGAGCAAAGTGAGAATTTCAGCAGAGATAGGACACAAGTGTGTACATGTGCACATGTGTGTGTGTGTGTGTGTGTGTGTGTGTGTTTAAGGACCAAAATTATTGCCTAAAGGATGCAGAGTTGTTTTCTTTGCAAGAAAGGATTCAAGAACCAGTCAGAAAGTTAAAGTAGGACTATGTATTCATTGAAAATACATTCATGAGCCAGAGTACAGATATACCTGAGTCGGGGAGATCTACAGAGGGTGAAGCACTTGGCTGGCATACAACTGACCTGGGTTTTAACCTTGACACCACTTATAATGCTCATATCCTTGAGCACTTCCAGCTGGGCTCAAAGACAGAAACAACAGAAAACAAATAAACTCAAGAAAAGTAGCAAGTTTATAGATTATACAGGTATCAATATGGAATGTATTAATGTATTAATAAGGGAAGGAATATGCATAGAATTTCTGAAAAATGAAAGGATGGTGGGGTGGTGATTTCTTGAAATTTAAGCACCATTCAGAATTTGATCATATTTTCTCACTTCCAAATGTAGTTATAATCACAGTTATAAATTGCCATGGTGTGAGTGGGTGTCATTTTTATTATGTAAATCCATTACAAAGGGTGTGTAATGAAGTGATAGGTCATTTGCTGATGATTCAGTTTTTTATATTCCATGCATCTGGTTCCAATTGACTTCAGTTTCTATTGTTTTCATATTCTATGTCTAATATGTGAGTCTGTAACTCACTAACAGCTAGCATTTGCATACTATGCTTCCAGGCATTGTACACAGGAGACAAAAGATCCTGCTTTCACAGCTGGGTAGGGGAGGTGATCTTTTTAACAGTTAGAAGGTAGAAAATAAGATACCAGTCTTTGTATAAGCATGCAGATGCTTACTCGAGGGAATAACAGGATGACAGGATGCAATAATTATTAAGCTTTGCAATGTTTGCATAAGGGAACTTTCTCCCAGAGTAGATAGTTTCCTGATTTTTACTCTATTTGGGATATAACATTCCTATTTCAGTACTATAGAAAAGTCTATTTAAGGCATATAATGTGATAACTGAATTATATGATAAATTCAGTGTATCTATTCAGTATATGATAAGTTCAATAATAGAGCAGATCAAACAGGAGAAAAGATCAATGGACTAGAATTCACCTAATCAGAGGTAGAAAATGAAAGAAAGAAAAAAGAAAGAGTGAAGACAGCAAAATGAACAAATGGCCTTGGAAAAATAAGAGAATGAGAAAAGAGAAAGGGGTATAAAGCTTTTTTAGAAAAAAAATTAGTGGATGAAAATCTCCTTAACCTGGAGAATTAAGCAGACACCCACATCTAGGAAGCCCAAGGAAAATCTAAAAGACAAACCAAGACATAATTAAGTTTTCAGAGGTTAAAGACAAGAACTCTTATATGCAGAAAATAATGTGTACCTGGGGAACCCCCAAAGACTAATAATGGATATTAAAAAAAACTTTACAGAAGAGAAGATCGGATGGTGAGTGGGATGATACATTCAAAATGCTGGAAGAAAAGAAAAAGTTAATAAATCAATAATGCTCTATACATGAAGTTGTCCTTCAGAATTAAAAGAGAAATCGTTTCTGGAGAAATAAAAGCTAAAGGAATTTATCATCACCAAACCATCCTTATAAGAAATGTAAGTAGAAATTCTTCAAGTTGAAATGAAAACTTCTAATCAGTGAACAGTAATGTGAAAGTATAAAGCACACTTACAAAGGCACAGTTAAATTCAGAATTCTTTAATATTATAATGGTAATAGATGTCTCTTAGGGGTTTTTTTTGTTTGTTTTTTAGTTTTTTTGGGTCACACCCAGTATTGCTCAGGGGTTACTCCTGGCTCTGCCCTTGGAAATTACTCCAGACAGTGCTCAGGGGACCATATGGGATACTAGGAATTGAACCTGGGTTGGCCACATACAAGAAAAACCCCCTACCTGCTGTACTATAGCTCCAGCCCAGTCGATTAATCATCTTTAGTTGAAATATAGAGATCTGAATGCAAAAGATATTAAAAGAACTACAGGAACAATAATTTGTTAGTGGACATACTTCAGGAAAAAAGATGTAAATTATATGACTTTCAAAATATTAAATGAAGGGGCCAAACTGTTAGGAAAAAGGGAGCATAGGAACACTGGAGCCGGGGAAGCTCACACTGGTGGTGGGATTAGTATTGAAATACTGTGTGCCTAAAACTCAAACATCAGGACTGGGGAGATAGTACATCGGGTAAGGCTTGCCTTGCACACGGTTGGCCTGGATTCAATCTCCAGCATCCCATATGGTCTGTGGAGAACCACTAGGGTTAAGTGCAGAGTTAGGAATAACCTCTGAGGATCACTATGTGTGACCCAAAAAACAAACAACCAAAAAATTAACCCCAATTACCAATAGCTTGGTAAGTCATGGTTGTTTAATTATATACAATTTTAAAAATCAGTTTCCGAGAACCTATGGGTGACATAAAGTGAGGACATACTGTGTGCACACTATAAATGGCATTAAGGACTACTGTGTGTATAGACACATACATAACATAGATACGTTGTGTATATGTATCTGTATTGTCTATACAATTAATTGTATGTATACAAAATGTCTATAGAGAGTGGATAATTCAGCAATGAGAAAGATGAAGTACTGCCATTTACAACATAAGGAACTTTGGGAAAAGTATGCTAAGTAAAAGAAATCAAAGACAAATGGTCTATTACTTATCTGTGAAATCTAAGAAAACCAAATTTAGAAACAGTGGTGCCAGGGGCTAGGATGTTGGAAAGGTGGGACATGCAGTTTGAAGGTATAAATTTCCAGCTATAAAATGAATAGGTTCTAGGAATCTAATGTAGCCTTTTGACTAAAATCAACATTGTATTACATATTTGAAAGTCACTGAGAGAGATCTTAGATGTTCTCAACACACACACACACACACACACATATGCACACACACACTGAAATGGTAATTATGTAAGGAAAGGGAAGTGTTAGCTAATGTTATGGTGTTAATGTACACGGCTGGCCTGGGTTCAATCTCGGGCATCCATCCCATATGGTCTCTAACGGGGACTCTTAATGATTTTGCAATATGCCTATCAAATTGTACACCACGTTCTGTGTTAATTATAGCTCAAAGCTAGAGAGGGATTTGCTTCTTACAATTTTATGATACTGCTAAGATGGAAAAACCTGCCTTTGTCCCAGGGTGCATTCCTAAATACACCAAATCCAGCGGAGGATTGAAGGGCATTAGAAGATGCTGTTTCTCTACTCTCACTTCTCTTTGTTACTTTCATTGTTATGGAAGCATCAAATTCTTTAAAAAATTGTTTTAAGAACAATTGTGATTTACAAAGTTATTGATAGTTGAGTTTTAGGTATGGAATTATTGACTCCAGGCAGGAAGTGCTTGTGCTTTACCATGAAACTCATCTCAAGTGCTGTCTTTTTTAGTTTGGTATTTATCTAAGGGTTATTTCACATAGTGCTTGCCAGACATTGAACCCTGGTTAGTCATGTACAAGGGAAACATTGAACCCACTGTACTATTGCTTTCGCCTGTTCACTTCTTTTATTCTCCACCTGAGTATTTCTAAGAGTAATCTCCCAGCATCGCTGGGTGTGGCCCAAGGCAAAACAAGAACTATGTGAATGATGGCTGTAACTCAGTAACACCGTTCAGTGGGGTACCAATCAGGCTACGCTGGCTTATTTTTGTGTGTATGTGATGGTGAGAGGGATGTGGGGGTAGGGCTGAGCTATACCTGACTGTGCTCAGGGACCACTTCTGGCAGTGCTCGGGGGACCACATGTGGTTGTGAAGCCAGGTTACCCACTGTCCTACTATACGTCACCATGAACTACAAGCCGGTAAGTGTGGCATCACATAGATTGGAGTAGGAATGTAAGTCAGACAGATCAGAGTAGGAAACACTTTTATTCTTTAAAAGCAACTGTTTTAAGGAATCAAAACTGTACTCGGTAATCACTGGCCATGATCAGAATAGTACATGCTACTAAGAAAAAGCAGATCCCCTCTTTTCTAAGATGCCCCTCCCTGGATGGGCCACATTTCTTCTCTTAAGGACATGGACAGCGTGCTGGAGAAGCGCGTTTCATTGTGCAAGACTCATATTCTCAAATGGACAAGGGCCTTGGCTTACTGTAAACACTTTCCTTGCCTGCAGCAGATAATCAAAGTTTGATTTTATTTTTTAGAGCTTAGAAAGACTAACCACCTAAACATGCGAGAGCCCAAACAACATTAATAAACACTAGAAAAGGCACTTTAAAATACATTGACAGGTGACACTAATGCAATGAAAACTGGTCTGAAGCCTGCGTTAAACTTTGTCATAGTTCATAGTGCATTCTGTCTCCACATGTATGTATATGCATATATAAATATGTGTAAGTTGAATGTACAACCAAATACATACATACGTGTGCATATATAGCTATTTCCTATAGTCTCTGAGGAGAAAAAAATTCTCTTTACCTTAATAAATAGTGCACAAAAATTCTAGTTACTTTATTTGGAACAAAAAATAAGGATATTGGCAAATTATTATTTTTTAAGTACCCTACTACATCTTTCTACAAAAAAGGAGTAAAATAAATACTCAGCATTTCCCTAGCTCATCAATTATTAAAATAATAAAATCTAACATTAAAAAAAATTTATTCCACTGCAGGGAATAGGGTAGACATTTTTGGTACTATAAATCTCACACACTCACACATCCATATTGCTTAGGTTGGAATAGAGAGGAAATTTCTTCCACAAACTCCTTCCTTTGAGTCTCCAACAAGTTTTTACATCATGTTGTTCCAGTTAGCTTAACGTATAAACAAAGTCTGGTATAAACTTAGTTTTAGGTGTCTAAATTCTCAAAATAGTCGCAGGAGTACTAACAGTACACAGAGGATTTTGTGAAATCAACGGAATTGACCCACTAGTCCACTATATGTGGCCGACTTGGGTATTTTAGCTGGAGGTCTGGAAAGACCAAACCCAACCGTGTTGGAGCTGGAGCGCCACCTTCCTTGTCCTTCCAAAGAGTAAGTGTACAGAGTCATTCTTAATCTTAGGATACAAAACAATTAGTAATGGCATCTGGAGTTTAATTACTAATTGTAGAACGCCTGAGGACCCAAACCAAAGCTATCTTGGAAAGGCTACGAGTCAGACTCGGGGCACTTCCGTTTCTTAGTGGCTGGCTCTTCCGTGCTGGGTGTCTCTAAAGTGCTTGTGCTGGGTTTCAGGGCGGGGTCTGCATTCAGGGCATCCATGGCCACAGTGAAGCCCGAGAGAAGGTAGCCTCCACCTCCACTCATCAGGAGCTTGGGATGACTTCGATCTGGTAAAACCTAATCAAGAAGAGAGAAATAATTCAGATCTGCCTAAGCAAATAAAACAGGAGAGAACGACACGATGTCAGAAATTTGAAAAAAAAAATTTTTTTTTAAAAAGTTTTTGGGCCATACCAAGCAGTACTCAGGGCTTACTTACTCCTGGATCTGAACTCAGGGATCGCCGCCCTGGAAAAACTCAGGAGACTATATAGGGCTTGAGGGACTGATCTTACATCAGCCTTATGCAAGGAAAGTGCCCTACCCACTGTACTATCTCTTACCAGTCCCAAATCAAAATTTTAAAAAAATATTTAATTATTTTTTTGCTTTTTGGGTCACACCCAGCGATGCTCAGGGGTTACTCCTGGCTCTGCATTCAGGAATTACTTCTGGTGGTGCTCAGGGGACCATATGTGATGCTGGGACTCGAACCCGGGTTGGCCGCGTGCAAGGCAAATGCCCTACCATTGTGCTATCACTCCAGCCCCCCAAATCAAAATTTAAATGACACAAATTCTCTTGAATATTTTTAACAAACTACATAATAGCGTGCATAAAAGTGTAGAAACCACCCCACACCACACGATCCCCTAAGCACAAGTGACCCCTAAAGTACAGAGTGGGGAGGAGTCCCTGAATACTGTTGGGTGTACCCCCAGACTAAACACTAAAGCACTGAAACTGGTTTAAGTTCTTTCCTTTTGGAAATCAATTGTAGCTGCTCCTCTAAACGCTGAAGCAGTTTCCTAACAGCGAACAAGGTGCTGAGTCTCTGCACAGCCTTCTGCTGGCTGTCCAAGCAACTACACCCCCTCCCGGACAGCTCCGATTCCAATAGGAATCCCTCTGTCCTGTGACTGCAGCCTGAGACTGGCCTTCCCAGAGCGCCACAGGACTCCCGGCAGCCGTGGAGGCGCTTCCCTGAGGCTCTCTGCAAGGGGGACTGGCTGGCCTCAGCAGCGCTGACGACCAGGAGGCCACAGGCTGCTCTCGGCCGAAACTGAGCAGAGGTTCCAGGGCTCCCTCGCTGGGCAATTCTCTTCATTTGGTCGTGGTGGGTTCCTTAGACACTTTTTTTTAAAAAAACTACACTCCGCGGTGCTCATGGGGACTGAACCCGGTCGGCCGCATGCAAGGCGAACACCTCCCTGTGGTACTGAGCCCATCTGACCAAGACACTCTGAGCAGCACTGTGGGTGCGTCCTCCTTCCCCTCTGCCTCACCTCATCTCATCCTGCTCCCCCTACAGCTCAGCGGCTTTTCCCCGGATAGACCCTCTAGGGTCTTTCCCTTCCAGTCCCAAATGGACCATGGAGACCACCTGGAAATCCTGGCAATTGTTGAAAAGCCACCACAACAGAGAAGAGGCGGCAGGGGGAAGGTGACTCTCCTGCTGGGGGCTCGGCTCTCTCTCTCTCTAGGGAGGCTTCTGCAAAGCCGGAGAAGGAAACAGGACACTGTCTAGTGAACGACTCAGCATCCCGGCACGGGGCCAGCGACTTGGGACCGGGTCGCTGCACGCCTACCTGGTAGTTCCGGAGCCAGGTCTCCGACAGCCTGAGGTTGATGACCCCTCCTCTCTCCCGCAGCTTCGTGTAGCATTCCAACAGAGGCTGGGCAGCAACAAGAGAGCGTGTAAGATTTCCCCAGTACGGGCCCCAGTTGGGAATCCACATTCCGAGGCAAGAAAGCCCGTCCACCGTTTCCGCGTTACCTCTTTATATTGACAGTAAGCCACGAACGGTCGGGAGGGGGCCACGAAGTCCAGCAGCGAGAGCAGCAGCGGCGTGGGATGGAACCGGCTAGCTACAATCAAACTGCAGGGAGAATGGCAGACACGTTACTCCTCGGGGCCTCTTCCCTGCCCCCCAATAGCATAGAGGTCCTCAAGTGCATTTAAAGTGATCATGTGTCTACTCGCATGACACCAGGAAGAGCAGCTTGAAGAACAACATTCTAGAGAAGTTGAAAACCATAAACTCACGAGCTATGACTGTTTCAGAGAACACAAACTAGATTAGAAGCTCTCAGGGTGATGGGCAACCCTAAGAAATTTTAGGACAGTGACTTTAAAAACACACACACACACACACACACACAAATCTGGAAACAGAACTGGCATCGCATCACTGGAATGTGTCACTGCCAGATTCTGCAGGTCTGGGGATCTAGTTTTCTGAGGCGCCATCCTGGGAGGAATTCCCAATTTCTTCTAAACTTCTGACACCAGCACCATTTCCCAGCTCTGCCAGAACGTGGTGTTTCTTTACAACCAATGACAAAACCATCCTCCTGCTCCCACTACAGCCAAAGCAGACGAGCAAGCAGAGAACGCTAATCTGTCGGAAGCAGAGCCCACAAGCACCAAGACGTCTCCTGCTTTCTGTCAGCACGCACCCATCTGCGTTTCTTTCACTCAGCAGAGCAGCGGCCTCTAAATGTCTTTTCCTCTGCTCTTCTTGTCTCCTCTGCTTTTCCTGAATCTTCAAGAAGAAAAATAAGAAACCAACGTACTGAGGTCATTGAGTCAGGCTTATGGAAATGCTGGTCTGTCAAAACATTTCAACAAGATTGATCAATTTGGACCCCAACAACAGGTCATTTATAAGGAAGACGAAAACACACAGAACAGTCCATATATATATTATAAAATCACTATTAATCTACCTATATGCTTCTGTACCCTGAAGCTCCATCCCAGATTAAATTGTGTGTGCAACCCCCAGACACATTTTCTCCATCTGTTCTGGCATTTGTTAACTTGTAAGCTGATGCTCCAAAGTCAAACCAAAATCTCACTGCTACAATGAAATTAAAGGAGAGGAATTATCATGAGGAAAATGGGGTGTCTCAACATTCTTACATAATCCTTTTTGCTTCCTCCCTCCTTAGGCTCCTTCTGTTCTGGGTCCTGAGAGCCAATTTCCACTGTTTCCTGTTCATCAGGGTGAATGCTCTCTAGGGCCTCCGCCACGCCGTCTTCATTCTCCTGTTCAGAAGTCTGTTTTTCCTCAAGCATGCCATTACTTTCCTCAACTAAAGCACCATCTTTGGGCTCTGAAGATAACAACTCAGCAGAAAACGTTCCATTTAGGAGACTGTCCACCTTATTGAGTGGGAATTCATACAGGCCACTGAGGAAAGACTTGGGAAAACCAAAGCACGCCGTTGCCGCTCGAACAGGGCCCCCTCCAGGGTAGAGTTGAATAATGGAGCCAAAACCTGAAGAGATGAAAGAAACAAACACTCGCTTGGTGGAAGCAACCGAGACTATAACAAATCCTTAGGGTTCTTCACTGTTAACACTGAGGGTTTCTATGCTGTGCGGAAGCCAAAGGATGATGCAGCTTCTTTGGGGCTCCATTTGCAGTCTCCTACTATTACCACAGAATGCAATACCGTTCCAGAACAGAGGCAGTCTTCAAAGAGTGAGGTTATGACCTCTACATCACTCACATACAACACAGAAAAAACCTTTGACCAAGTACCTTTGAATGTCACATGACTGGTGACTGCCTGTCAACTCCATCCATCCGTCCTGCCCACATGCTCCCACAACAGCCCCAATTCCCAGCCCCAACCCCCCATGGGGAATTAAGAATTCTTTATCTTTGTTTTTGCGCCACAGGGGTCTGTGCTCAGGGGTCACTCCTGGTGGATTCAGGGGATTGCCAGGTATTGAACCTGGGTAAGCTGTGTGCAAGGCTAGCGCCCTACCCACTGTTATCTCTCCAGTTCCAGGGATTCTTATCTTCTATATGGCCAGGGAAAGCGCAGGTAAAATCAGGCTGCGGTATAGTCTTGACCCAAATCTCCTCAGCTTAGGCCAATAAATGAGTATTAGATTTAAGAGATTAGTCAAATCCTGTCTTAAGAGACCCATGCCAACCAGGGGCTTCAAACCTATCCCTCCTGACAGAAGTTGGACAGGTCAACTGCCATCCAGAGATGCCAGGGAGGGCTAGGCAGGGGACAGTCAGGGCTCTGGAGCTGTGCAGACCGACCCAGGAAGTGATTCCATTAGCCTCACAGGAACCCAACTTTGAATTTTTCAGACCCCTCTACTCACATCGAGGTGTTGGCGGTGGGCGGGGGGGGGGGGTCTTAAAGAACTTGAAAATGTGGACTCTCACCTCCCATTCGCTCCATCATGGCACCTAGCACCAAGCCCGCACACGTCTCCATTACAATCATCTTATTGCCAGCACGAATATTTCCCAGCGTGAGCATCTGGGCGAGTGTGTCGTATCTCATGTGGCTAAGAGAAAGAGAGCGATTCATTCATTTTGAACTGACCAAAGTCTGTCACTTTTAAATCATTTTCCAAGTTTTCTTTGCTTTATAAAAAAAAGTATGTAGCTAAGATTGATTGCTTTGGAGGCAACAGTGAAAAGGACTTACAATTAGAGGTGGAAGGATACTTTATGCAGCTGTGCAAGCTTTTCATGTTACTTAAAATCATGACTTTCTTAAGGACTTATTTTTTCCCCCAATTATACTTTTGAAATGAAACAAAGCGTACTTAATTTTTCCAGGTTCTCTCGCATAATACATAGTTGATAGAATGCGGGTGGATGGCTTCACAATGGTAACGATGGCCTCGTATCTGAGGGAAGGAAAACAGGATGGCGATTTAAGAACTGTTTTATCATCAACCTATAAAAACATGCAATATTTGGGTGTTTGTGTTTTTAGACTAAACTACTTACTTCTTTTTCTTCTTTTTAATGTATTTATCCTGAGCAAATTCTGTCTTGTCTCGGAATGTTGTGCTATTTTCAATTAACTGCTGAACTATTTCCTACAACAAAAGGAGCAAGATTTCCTGAAGCTTTATTTACACAGAAGAGCTAACTTCAAAGATTCCTGAGCCTAGAATGCACCCAACAGCTTGATTCTCTAGTCCCTTTTCCCAGAGGTACAATAAACAAACTCTGTGCTTTTATCCTCTATCCAGATAGGGGTGGGGAATGTCTGGCCTGTGGGCCTTATTACGGGTCTGACCCTGGTATATGATGGCACAAACAATGCTTCTCACCAGCTGCCTTCCACTGTCTGTCTATATGCCCCGATGGCCTGTGAATGCTATTATAAAGAGCCGAGTGGCCCTTAGCATAAAAGTAACAGTGTCTGCCACCCCTGATCTGGGAGTTTGTACTTCTAAAATATTTTTTAATTCCACACAAACCAAAGTGAAAAAATGAAATAAAAAGAGAAAAGAGGTAGAGGACACTCATTCCTGAAGGCACTGATTAAAATCATTACTGAAAAGATACAAAGTGCTGATACACCTGAGTTACTAAATTCTCTTTTAGTAATGTTAGTAACATTATCCAGCACATACATTCATTTTAAACAATTTTTAATAGAAGTACATAGAGCAGTACTATCATCTCTGACCTCAAAAAGCCTGGTTTAAAACTAAGCAATTTTCCTAAATACCGAACAAAAACAAAACACGACATCCTTTGAGCTTTACCTCTCCTTTAATGCCTTTGTCCTTTAAAGCTTTTATGTCATCTTGAGTAAGTTTCTGTGATTTCCCATCATCAATTATATTTCGATTATCAGTGCCCGCTTCTTTGATCTCTAAGGAAGGAAATTGCTCTATGACATTTCAAATCCACCTCCAGCCCATCAGCCACTCAAGTTTGCTGTTCCAGTTCCTCGACCCCCCACTTCAGTCCACTATTTGCTCCTGCTGTGATTGCGACTCCAAGACTCATACTCCTGCTTCTCTATTATCTACCTGGACAAATAGACAACCAGTTTTCTTTTGCTGGGGAGGTCCCCTCCCCCACCCCTGGGTCACACACAAGGGCGTGAGGGTCACTCCTGCTGATAACCTGACCTGGCTATGTGGGCCCAACAGTGCGCCCCAGGAATACACCAGCAGCATGACCTGGGAGGCAATACTGGGGATCAAACTTAGGGGTGCCACTTGCAAAGACCTGTGCTCCAGCCTTTTGAGCCACCTCCGTGGCCCCAAAGGTATCTTTCAAATATGCAAATTAGCCTATACAGTATCATACTTAATTCTTTCTGTAGGGATTAGAATATGTTTCTAAAGAATAACTCGCAAAGTCAGAGAAGATTTGGCCCCTGGCTGCCTTTTCTGGCCTCATTTCTTGACTCCGTTTTTCAGTTGCATTGTCCTTCCTTTTATTCCTTAAAAAACCCTTCTCAGGCTGGAGCGATAGCACAGCGGGTAGGGCATTTGCCTTGCACATGGCCAACCTGGGTTCGATTCCCAGCATCCATGAGCACCACCAGGAGTAATTCCTGAGTGCAGAGCCAGAAGTAACCCCTGTGTATTGCCGGGTGTGACCCCAAAAAATCAAAAGCAACAACAACCACCACCAAAAAAAAAAAACCAAAAACAAAAACCCATCTCATCACTCAGGGTGGAATCTCGCCTCTCAGTTCGGTCCTCCTTCACCCAGTCAGCCTCTATACTCTTCCTGCTGTTTCATCCCACAGCACACACCGCCATCTAAAAGTATGCTGTTCGCATATCTACTGGATTACATCTTGGGATTTTCCACTGCAAAGTAAATTCTGAAGTCGTCTGGTCCATGAAGAGCTACAATCACAGTGAGCAAACATGTCTGGAATACATGTTATGCTTAATAAAAAGACAAATGTCAATGGGGAAAAAAATCCAATTATGGCTGGAGAGACACCTTGCTTATGGGCAACCCAGGATCAATCCCCAGCATCATATGTGGTCCCCTGAGCACTGCCAGAAGTAATTCCTGAGTGCAGAGCCAGGAGCAACACTTAAACATCACCAAGTATGGCCCCCAAAACAAACAAATAAACAAAAACTAAACTAAAGCAAAACAAAAAAATCTCCAAAAAATCTAATTAGCTGGTCTGAATGAGAACATTAATAGTACTTTTATTATAATCACTAGATATTTTTAGTAATCAAGTATTGTCAGTTTAGTTATGTTAACAAATACTTTAATAACAGCAAAAGTGGCAGGCCCTTACAACAGTATCATTGCTGCAGATACTGTTTTTAGGTCATACCCTGCAGTGCTCAGGGGCTACTGCTGGCATATTGCTCAGCAGTGGCTCTGCAATGCTGTGAAGACCAAGCAGACATAGCATTCGTGGAGTTTTCGTGGAGTTTCCTGTGCTTCGTATCAGACCTCTCGAACAGGCAAGGCAATAAATATATTATGATTCCATTTTACAGATAAAAATATAAAGCAACTTGCCCAAGGATATAAGGTGAGTGATAATGCTGGAACTTAAACCTAGCTGCTTGAATACAAATGCCAGAGCTCCTCTACCTATAGCTACCTCACAGTTCTTAACTTCCAGGTACTGAAAGGATTCTCTACCTGATCTTACATTAAAATGGTAAGGACTCATGGAATAAACCATCCAGCCTGAGGTCAGGTCAGAGAAGGCAGCTCAGTAATTAGTTGGAATCAGAATCCCGAAATTCAAAGTCAAAGGCAGACCTTGCTTCATTACACCTGAATATATCCCACAGTTCTTTTGAGGATCATTTTAGATTAGGGTCTCCTGCGTTTGTACTTTAGAATGAACTAAGAGTTGTCAGGTACGGCTAGCCAGCTCAGGGCATCTATTGCATATACCCAAAGCAGTGCACCTGAAGTAGGCTCTTCCTTTTTCTTCTTAAGCTGAAGACTTCCTCCATTGGTCACTTCAAATGTGGTTCCATAGCTGTGGCCAATTACATTATCCAGATAAAACCACTGTTTTTCAAAAGTTATTTTTCTGGGGAAGAAAATGGAATCAGTTAGCTGAATACAATTCACATTCAACAGAGATGTTATAGTCAATCTAGTTTGTTTCAAAACTGTTTTCTATAAAAGGATGATCAATAGCATTATCACTGAACAGAAACTGGCAAATGAACTAGAGAGAGAAGTGGTTTGGAACAGATGTAAACATTGGGATTTGAGCAATGGTACACCAGGTAGGGTGCTTGTCTTGACGAAACTGACCTGGCTTCCATCTCTGGCGCCCGCCAGACCTCCAGGAGTGATCCCTGAGCATACTGAGAACCACCAGGTGTGGCTCAAAAAAGCAAAAGCAAAACAAACAGAAATGTGCTTCCAAATGCTATTTGTTTGCTTGGTAATAAAAGCACCATTATTAAGTAACAAATTCAAACAACAGGAAAGTAACTTGAAAGGATAGTATGTCAAAAAAAAAAAAATAAGGTGGGGAGACTTTGCAAGGTTTCACCAGCATGGTCAATATACAGCTGTGAACTTTGGGATCATACTTCAAACTTAAGTTCTGAGGCAAACTACACTTCACCTCATTGTTATACTTCAATGGGGAATTGTAAAATGCTTAAAAGGGCCGGATTGATTGTACAGCAAGTAGGGTGGTTGCCTTGCATGCAGTTGACCTGGGTTCAACCCCCACCCCCCAATAAGGTCCCCAGAGCCCACCGTAAGTAATTCCTGAGTGCAGATCCAGGAGTAACCCATGAGTATCCTGGATGTGGCCCCGAAACCAAAACTAAAATAAAATAAAAAATAAATAAAATGCTTAAAAGCTGGGATCCAGTATCGTATTTCTGAACCAAAAGATCTCCTTCCCACCCTACCCATTTTTTTTTTTGTACGAGGGATAGAACCCAGGGCCTCATATATGCAAAGCATGTTCTCAGCCATTGAGTCACAGCCTCTAGTAAGCCCACTTTTCCTTTCCCAATTGTGCAAAAGTTTGGCCGTGGCCAGGTTGCTATTTTGAAGCCTACTCCTTTCTAGAGATTCCTGCTTCAACTGACGTTTCAGTCCACAGCCATAGTCAAATGAGAGTATAAAATAATAAAGAGTTGGCCTGAAGCCGACACTGATGAGAAATACCAAGTCTCCTCTCACTAGCTTCATGGTTTGTACCATGCTGTCCTATTTCCTAGCACTGTATCCAGCTGGTTTCTTGGTAGAAAGTATTGCAAGAACTCAACTCAAAAGCCTGTTCAAACAAACAATACCAAGCAAGCCTTTAGATAGAACAGAGTGGTGGTTACCAGGTGACCAAGAGGGTGTAAAAACAAGGTCAACCGCACGGTAAAGGATGGGAACTAGATTTTTGGTAATTACACAGATGTCCAATATAATGTCATATACCTGAAGCTTACTATGTTCTAAGCCAAAGCTAGCTCAACAAAATTATATTTGGAAGGAGATGGTGTTCAGGACACACCCAGCTAAGCTTCAGGGCTTACACCTTGACTCTGTGCTCAGGGATCAAGCCTGAAGTGCTCCAGGGACCAAACCAAGGTTGGCCATGTGCAACACAAGTGCCAAAATTAAAGCAGAGAGGCTGGTATAAGCTTTGGTTTGGAAAGGGGCTTTTTGGTCACGGCCGAAAGTGCTCAGGGCTTACTCCTGCTCAATGTGCAGGGATCACTCCTGGTGGGCTGCTGGGGAGAAGGGGGGGATGGGTGTCATATGGATGGATTGGTGATGAATGCTGGCAAGAAAAGTTCTTACTATCCCTCGAGGTCAGTGCAGTATTAAGTCCTGAACACACATGGCTGTGGCCCAACAATAAATGATGGTTAAGAGTTCTGTGGTGCTGTTTTTCTGGTTTTGTTTTGGGGCCACACCTTGCGATGTGCAGGGGACCATAAGGGATAGCAAGCATCCTCCCTATCCCTATTAATGCACTCCCAAAGCATGAACTCTATCTTCAATCTCCCCCACCATCTCCCCCCCCCCCGCAATTTTTTTAACCACTAGAAGGCCACTGGGATTTAACCCCTTCACTACCTCAAGAAATCTACCAAAATTACCAGTGCTCCGGCACTTAACCCAGAATGCTACTACCATTCAGCAGGCTCACAAACCCACTTAATTCCAAGTTTAAGAAGTTGAGGAAACTGCTCCTGGCCAAGCAACAGAACTTCTCTGGACATCCCCTGGTGAAAAAGGGCACCTGAAAATGATTCCACATTCTATGGGAAGCTGTCTCCTAACATTACTGGGGACCAGGATAGATGGTCCTGTTTACTTGGGCAGAGAGATTGATGAGTTCGAACACTAGGTTTGTGAGGTTTCAGCTTTGTGGGAACTGATCCAAGCTGGTGGAATGGGGGAAAAAAAAGGGGGGGGGGGGCGGAGGTGTGGTCCGTGGGTAAAGTGGACGGGGACGGAGTGGCAATGAGGGAAAAGCACGAGATCGGTGGGTGAAGGAAGGTTTTGTTTGGAGAACTGGAGAGATCTTGAGAACCCGGGGTAGGGTGGGAGTGGAGGCCTGGGTCAGGGAATGGACTGGGGGTGCAGGGGTCTGGGAAGAAGTCCCCGGGATTCTAAAACACTGAAGTGGGATGCTGAAGCCAGAGGGGCCCGGTATAAACCCAAGGAAGGGGGGGCCCTGCAGGGGAACAGGTAGGATAAGGGGCAATCGGCTCCTGGGGAATGGGTCCCGCTGGAGAAGAACCGAAAGAAGACGCCAGAGGAAGGTTGGAGATCTAGAGAGCCAGAAATGGAACCCTCGTGGGAGGAGAACGTGGGTAAATACAGATGCTGGATACCAAAAGATGGGGGGGCCGAGGACTCCCCCAGTCCCCGACCTCACTCACTTTCTCCTTTGCACTTGCACGGCTTTGAACACATCTTCCCGTTTCAGCACCACGAAATCGCCGTCGCGGATGCGGTGGTCCACGGGGGGTGCGGGCGGCGGGCCCGGCTGCTCCCCGGAGCCCTCCATGGTGCCCCGCGCGTCTCCGCCGCGTCTCCCGGGTGGCCCGAAGCCCACACCCCGATGCTCTGCCGCGCGACCTGCGGGTCCGGAGCGTCCACGCGCCGAGGGAGCCGCGCAGCCCGCGCACCGGCACCGCCCCCACGTGCCGCGCGCCGCTTCCGCTTTCCGGCCCGTCCCTCTGCACGCGCTTCCGGGCGCGCGCCCACTTCCGCCACGGCGGGCTCCCTGATTGGCTCCTGGCCGCCCCGCCCCGCCCCGCCTCACCGCCTCCGGGCGCGGAAGGGGCGTCACAGAGGCGCCAAAATAGAACTTGGAACGGGGCTGGCACCGGTGGCTGGGGCGGGAGGCGGCCTCCCCGCCTCTGGGAAGGACGGGGCTGCACCCGGAGCCGGCGGTCGCGGCGGGAGCGCTGCGGGACTCGCGCCTCTCAGCCCTGCGGTAGGACGGGCGAGGGCGCCGGAGCTGCACCCAGCCGTACCTGGAGAGCTCGGGCACCACTTTGCAGGTAAGAGCGCAAGCCCGGGTGGTTGCCAGGGCAACGGCTTGCTTTTAACGCAGCTGTCGGGTCTCCCTGTGCTTCTTCCTGGTCCACCTCCCCGTGTTGGACTGTTGACCGCCTGTGATCTCGGGAGTAGCCGCTGAAGAGGCGCTTCCTCTCGGCGGCTCAGAGGGCAGAGGTTTTTTTGTTTGTTTGTTTTGTTTTGGGTCACACCCGACGATGCACTGGGGTTATTCCTGGCTCATGCACTCAAGAATTACTCCCTGGCGGTGCTCAGGGGACCATATGGGATGCTGGGGATCGAACCCGGGTCAGCCTCGTGCAAAGCAAACGCCCTACCCGCTGTGCCATCGCTCCAGCCCCGTGAGGGCAGAGTTTTGCGCTCCGTGCTCTCACCCAACATTTTTTCGTCTTCATCAGCTTGCTCCATTGCTGTGCATCTCGGTGTTTTTACATATGATGTAGTGCAGACTTTTAATTCTGTCAGACTCGTATTAGATCCTCTCCACTCCCCTCCCCCCAAAAAACCCCGCATAATTTTTAGACTAATGTGGGCTTTTTTTAGGGTGATTTTTAAAATTTAATTTTATTTTTCAAAGTTTCTCCTGTAAAAAATATTCACGTGCGCTTATTCGATATCCTGGATTTTTTAAAAATTATTTTATTGAGTTTTATAGTCTATAGTAGTATTAAGGGGCACGGCGAGCAGGGCATTTGCCTTGCATGCGGCCGACCCGGGTTCAATTCCTCCGCCCCTCACGGAGAGCTGGGCAAGCTACCAAGAGTATCTCGCCTGCCTGGCAGAGCCTGGCAAGCTCCCCGTGACATATTCAATATGCCATACACAGTAACAACAAGTCTCACAATTTGTTGTGAGACGTTACTGGTGCCCGCTCAAGCAAATCGATGAACAACCAGAGGACAGTGCTACAGTGCAGTAGTATTAAAGTCATTGTTTAAGAGTGAACTATTGTTTTAAATAACTTAATTTTTTTAGAGTAGTTTCAGGTTTAAAGCAGATACTCTGTCATTGGGTTCTCAGAAGGGATGGGGAAGACGGGGGCAATAAAAATAATCCTGGGAGCCGGAGCAATAGTACAGCAGGAAGGGTGTTTGCCTTGTACACTGTCCACCTGGTTTCGATCCCCACCACCCCATATGGTCCCCTGAGCATCACCAGGAGTGATTTGGGAGTGCAGTCAGAAATAACCCCCAAGCATCACCAGGTGTGACCCGAAAAGCCAAAAACAAACCAACAAAAACAATCCTGGCCATCTTTAAATTGAAGAACTTAATACAGGATCTGATTTTTTGTTGTAGTGGTGATTTCAAACAAATTAACTGTCCTCACTTTAGGAAAAATTTCCCAGGAAGTAGACTGTTTGCTGGGCTATCGTTTCTTCATTTCTGCCATACATTTATTGCAACTGATAGACCAAATTCTGTGCATTCTTGTTAGCTAAAGTGCATAGTATGGTGTTTACTCTTCTGTGCCGTGATTTGTGATCAATGCATAATGTCACCATACAGTATCATACAGAATGGTTTCCCTGCTCTAAAACTTCCCAATTCTTTCCTTATATGAATTATCTAAAAAAAAAAATACACCTCTCCCCCTTTATTTGGAGGCCATACCTGGAAATGCTCAGGGGTTACACTTGACTCCGCACTCAGGAATTACTTTTGGTAGTGCTCAGAAAACCATGTTGGATGCTGGGACTTGAATCCGGGTTGTCCAAATGCAAGGCAGGAACCCTGCCTGCTGTATTATTTCTCCAGCCCCTTAAAAATCCTTTTCTGTACTATTTTTTCCATCACTGACCCTTGGTGTTCAAAAGAGGTATAAAAGCAAAGTATAGAAGCTGTGGAAAGATCTCAGTCCCTGTTCCAGAAATACGGGGAATGTGAATACTGGCCACACAAGTCCTAAGGGAAACAAAGATTCATGCATTCATTTAAAGATAAATAAAACCTAAAATCAAGCAGTCAATCTTGTGCCCAAAAGGTTTGATATAGAGAACTTGTACAGTCAAGTTCCTGCCTTCCCTTGTTAAAGAGAAAACTCACTCACTCTCCTGCCTCCCCACTCTCCCCGAAGATGAAAGAGGGAAAAAAGCTGGATCCCCAAACTACCCACTATCATTCTTGCACAGGAAGAGGTTGGATGTGATTTCCAAGAACCAGCCCCTTCATCTCTAACCCCATCCCTACATCATTTGATCCACAGACAAGGTTTCCCCAGCACTCTCCCTGGAATCTCCTCCTGCTGGTGGCCCTGTTCATTCCTGACACCTGTCTTCACTACCAGACCCTTCTCCTCCAGAGTTCCTCTGACGCCCCTCAGAGCCTGTAACTGCTTCTGTCTGTCTTCTCACAGGAAACTATGAACATCCACAAAGTCACTCTCTCGCCAAGACTCAGCTCCAGGGCAGAGGGCAGCATGGTCACCTCATCCTAGCCCTCCTTTTAATGCGTCCAGGGAGCGTACAGCCACAGGGCAAGTGGAGTGTTGGGACCAGAGGACTCAGAGGGCATTGCTTTTCTTTACTCGCAAAAAAGATACTCTAGAGGATTTTTGACATAAAAGCCCATTTAGAACTAACTGCATCCTCTCTACCCATGCGCTCTAGAGATGCTGCTGTTCTACCTGCAGGACATATGTACATACATATATGCACACACAAACATGATTAAATCCCATTTTATTTTATTTTTTCAGGAGTACATTCTGTTTATTTTGAACAATAAAAAAAAGTCTTCATTTGTATCTTTTCCCCTACCCAAATTCTTTTTTTTTTTTTAATTTTATTGAATCAATGTGAGATAGTTACAAGCTTTCATGTTTGGGTTACAGTCACACAATGATCAAACACCCATCACATTCCCCACCACCAATCACTTGATCACTTGACTTCCCGTTAATCGTCGATTTGCTTGAGCGGGCGCCAGTAACGTCTCCATTTGTCCCTGTCGCATGCTAGTGTGGCCCAATGGCATCTGTTCGCTCTAGGAACATGAAGAGCCTCAAACCGATTGTTCATGATCTTGATGAAGAAGTCTGACCATCTGGTAGGTGGGCGGCCACGCGGTCTTTTGACATCCCATGGAATCCAGTCAGTAACAGCTGTAGTCCAGCTGTCGTCTTTAAATCTCATTACGTGACCAGCCCATCTGATTTTTGACACCTTGGCAAATGAGACAGCGTCCCTGATTCTTGATCGTCGACGGATGTCGGAACTCTGGATTTTTTCTCTCATTTGAGTGAAACGTGATATTCCAAGCACAGCTCTTTCAATTCCTCTTTGGGAGACCTGAATAGCGTTCTCATCCTGTTTGCATAGGGCCCAGGTCTCTGAGGCATATGTTAAAGCAGGAAGAACAGTGGAATCAAAGAGATGTGCCTGGAGCCGGAGGTTCTTCGTCCTCTTAACTATTTCTTCGACGTTCTTGAAGGCATTATAAGCCGCTCTCTTCCTCCTGCGCAGCTCGGGTGTCAGGTCATTTGTCATGTTGACTTCTCAACCTAGGTACACGTAGCTGTTGCATTCGGAGATGGTCGTTCCATTGAGAGCGTATGGGGCGTCAGGAACGAGGCTGTTTCTCATAAACATTTCTTCGTAAGATTCAGCTGTAGACCGACCTTTCCACACTCACGGTCGAAGTCGGCCAGCATTTGTGCCGCTTGGCTCATGTTTGGTGTTATTAAAACAATGTCATCAGCAAAGCGGAGGTGGTGTAGTTGCCGACCATCTATCTTCACTCCCATTCCTTCCCATTCCAATTGTTGCATGATGTTCTCGAGGGTGGCACTGAAGAGTTTCGGTGAAATGGTATCACCCTGCCGAACCCCTCTCTTGACATTGATGATTACTTCTTTGTAGAATGGTGAGATCCTGGTAGTGAATCCGCAATACAGCTCACGGACGATCTTGATGTATTGAGCTTGAATGCCCTGATTGGCTAGGGCTTCAATGACAGCTTCTGTCTCAACAGAATCAAAGGCCTTCTTTAAATCAATGAACGTTAGACAGAGCGGCATGTTGAACTCCCGAGAAACCTCAATGAGCTTGGTTATCGTGTGGATATGGTCGATGGTGCTGAATCCTTTGCGGAACCTGGCCTGCTGGCATGGTTGTCCTTCATCTAGTGTTCTGCCGATCCTATTTAGGATGACTCGAGTGAACAACTTGTAGATGACAGACAGTAGGCAGATCGGGCAATAGTTGACAATGTCATGGATGTCTCCCTTCTTGAACAGTAGTACAGTCCTGCTGGTTTTCCATTGGGATGGAACCTTGCATTCAGACAGGTAGTGTGTGAAGAGCCGAGCCAGCGTATTGATGAGTACTGACGGCAGGTTCTTCAGGTGTTCAGGTCTGACCTTGTCTGGGCTGGGTGCTGTTCGTTTCTTTGCTGATGAAATTGCTTGTCAGATTTCGGAAGGGAGAACGTTGGGAACGACATATCCATCCTGTGGAATTTGGTATGTCGGCAAGTGGACATGGCTATCGAAGAGATTTGAGTAGAAGTCATGGATAATCTTCTCCATTGCCATTCTGGAGGATGTGATAGATCCATCAGGACGTCGGAGGGCAGTCATCTTGGTCTTGTAGTTGGCGAAGGACAGGTGGGCAGTGAAGGACAGGTGGGCGTTGCGAATACTTTTCCCGGCTTCTGCCGCATCTACTTCTGCTCTTCTCTCTTTGAGATCTTCCTTGATCGCATCTCTGCACTGCTTTGCGAGCTCGGATGTTCTCTTGCGGTTGCCTGAGGCCTGCGCCAAACCACGTTGGCGAATAAGCTCAAGAGTTTCCGAAGACAGGCATTCTCTCTCTTGGCGTTCCTCGCACAATCATGGAGGTGCTGAACCAGTCGATCGTATTCCTCGTCAATGTTGTCAACAATGGCATCTTCCCACGTTGCCGCAGTAGTGCCAAAGAGCACCTTCTACAAGATCATTGTGGGTGATTTTAATGCCAAGATAGGACCGAGAAGATCAGCTGAAGAACTTCACATTGAGACCCATGGCCTTGAATGGAACAAACAGGGTGAGAGACTATCTGAGTTCATCATGTTGACCAAGACCATCCATGGTAACTCACAGTTCCAGAAGGCCGAATCTAAACGTTGGACATGGGAGTCTCCCAGTGGATGATTCCACAACAAAATAGACCACATCATATTCAATCGACGGTTTTGCCTGACCGATGTTGCTGTTGTGCCAAAATTCCGAACGGGATTGGACCACCGTCTCCTTCATGCAAAATTCTACTTCACAGAGAGGGGAGAAAGGGCTGCAGAGTTTAAAAAGAGAACTCCCAGAACGGCCACCAACTGGGAGCTCTTTGGCACTATTGCGGCAACGTGGGAAGATGCCCACCACCAATATCTCCAGTATACCCCCCCTTTCCCACCCTCCCCATGCCTTCATGGCAGACAATATTTCCCATACTCTCTACTTTTGGGCATTATGGTTTGCAGTGCAGACACTGAGAGGTTATCGTGTTTGGTCCTTTATCTACTTTCTGCACACATCTCCCATCCCAACCGGTTCCTCAAGCCATCATTTTCTTCGTGATCCCTTCTCTATTCCAGCTGCCGTCTCCCCTTTGCTCACGAGTCAGGCTTCCAGCTATGGAGCAATCTTCTGTCCCATGTATCTACTATCCTTAGGTGTCAGCCACATGTTTTGTTGTTAAAACCCATTTTAAACAGTCGCTTGTATTTCCAGTGATACCTGCAGAACCAAAACTATGTAAGTTTGAGTTTAATAAAAATGAATTGTATTGCTGTGTAAAAAATAGAAAAAAAACCTGAAAGCTCATTAGAAAGATGGCAGTGATAGCATACTATAAATGTAGATATGCTATTGTAGAAACTCGATTGCGTTTCAATGGATTCATTAAAAAAAAAAAACCTTGCAGAATAATGTACATAATCATTGTTGGTCTAGAAATGATGTTGTTTCCATTGTCTTTTTTTTTTTTTTAAGATTTATTTATTTATTGCTTTTTGGGCCACACCCGGTGATGCTCAGGGGTTACTCCTGGCTCTACACTCAGGAATTACTCCTGGCAGTGCTCAGGGGACCATATGGGATACTGGGAATCGAACCCAGGCCGGGCACGTGCAAGACAAACGCCTTACCCGCTGTGCTATCACTCCAGCCCCTCCATTGTCTTTTTTTTTTTTTTTTTTTTTTTTTTTTTTTTATTGAATCACTGTGGGAAAGGTTACAAAGCTTTCAGGTTTATGTCTCAGTCATGCAAATATCAAACACATTTCCCTTTACCAATACTTATTTTTTACCATGAAGAACCCCAATAAAACCCCACCCCCCACCCCTCCCCGTCCCTGTGAGGCAGATGAATTCTAGTTAACACTCTATCTGCTTTGATTAGATTCATTGTTTCAATAAAAGATTCACCACTATTATTTAGAGTTTACCCCCCCCCCCCCAAATCAGCCATGCTGAAAAAGCATTGTGAAGTGATTTGCTTTCTACGGCTGGGTTCAAGAATTAAATGTTGGTTTTGGATTTCTGCTCTTTTACCTATTGACCCTGGAAGTATTTCTACTGAAAGTCAGATAGTTAAGAAATTGGTTTCTGTGTTCTGGAGTCCTGGCCGTGCTGGAGAGCCGCTCGCGGGGGGCAACCGGTGGCCTCGGTAGGGCGTGAAGGGCGGACCGAAACGCCCCCCTTCCCATGAGGTTTTAGTCGCCCCCACACTCCCGGCTCATACCTGCTGTCCACAAGGCTCCCATGTGGCCGCCATCTTTCTTTCCAGAGAGGAGAGGGCGAATGGGGCAACACCCTTTCCCCTCCGGCAGACTTGATGGCCTGGATCAATGCACAGTCCGTTCACTTTTCTGCTCCAAGCTGCTGGGTTCTGCATTAAGTCCTTGTGCTTCTGGGGCCGTGGCCGTGCTGGAGAGCCGCTCGTGGGGGGCAACTGGTGACCTCGGTAGGGCGTGAAGGACGGACCAGAACGCCCCCCTTCCCATGAGGTTTTAGTCGCCCCCACACCCCTGGCTCATACCTGCTGTCCACAAGGCTCCCATGCGGCCGCCATCCTTCTTTCCAGAGAAGAGAGGGCGAATGGGGCAACACCCTTTCCCCTCTGGGCAGAAATGATTGCCTGGATTAACGCATAGTCCTTTCACTTTTCTGCTCCAAGCTGCTGGGTTCTGCATTAGGTCATTGTGCTTCTGGGGCTGTGGCTGTGCTGGAGAGCCGCTCTTGGGGGCAACTGGTGGCCTCGGTAGGGCGTGAAGGGCGGACCGAAACGCCCCCCTTCCCATGAGGTTTTAGTCGCCCCCACACTCCCGGCTCATACCTGCTGTCCACAAGGCTCCCATGTGGCCGCCATCTTTCTTTCCAGAGAGGAGAGGGCGAATGGGGCAACACCCTTTCCCCTCCGGCAGACTTGATGGCCTGGATCAATGCATAGTCCGTTCACTTTTCTGCTCCAAGCTGCTGGGTTCTGCATTAAGCCCTTGTGCTTCTGGGGCTGTGGCCGTGCTGGAGAGCCGCTCGTGGGGGGCAACTGGTGACCTCGGTAGGGCGTGAAGGACGGACCAGAACGCCCCCCTTCCCATGAGGTTTTAGTCGCCCCCGCACTCCCGGCTCATACCTGCTGTCCACAAGGCTCCCATGTGGCCGCCATCTTTCTTTCCAGAGAGGAGAGGGCGAATGGGGCAACACCCTTTCCCCTCCGGCAGACATGATGGCCTGGATCAATGCATAGTCCGTTCACTTTTCTGCTCCAAGCTGCTGGGTTCTGCATTAAGTCCTTGTGCTTCTGGGGCCGTGGCTGTGCTGGAGAGCCGCTCGTGGGGGGCAACTGGTGACCTCGGTAGGGCGTGAAGGACGGACCAGAACGCTCCTCTTCCCATGAGGTTTTAGTCGCCCCCACACCCCCGGCTCATACCTGCTGTCCACAAGGCTCCCATGTGGCCGCCATCTTTCTTTCCAGAGAGGAGAGGGCGAATGGGGCAACACCCTTTCCCCTCCGGCAGACTTGATGGCCTGGATCAATGCATAGTCCGTTCACTTTTCTGCTCCAAGCTGCTGGGTTCTGCATTAAGTCCTTGTGCTTCTGGGGCCGTGGCTGTGCTGGAGAGCCGCTCGTGGGGGGCAACTGGTGACCTCGGTAGGGAGTGAAGGACGGACCAGAACGCCCCCCTTCCCATGAGGTTTTAGTCGCCCCCACACCCCCGGCTCATACCTCCTGTCCACAAGGCCCCCATGTGGCCGCCATCTTTCTTTCCAGAGGGAGGAGGGCGGAAGGGAGCAACACCCTTTCCCCTCTGGGCAGAAATGATTGCCTGGATTAACGCATAGTCCTTTCACTTTTCTGCTCCAAGCTGCTGGGTTCTGCATTAAGCCCTTGTGCTTCTGGGGCTGTGGCCGTGCTGGAGAGCCGCTCGTGAGGGGCAACTGGTGGCCTCTGTAGGGCGTGAAGGACGGACCAGAACGCCCCCCTTCCCATGAGGTTTTAGTCGCCCTCACACTCCCGGCTCATACCTGCTGTCCACAAGGCTCCCATGTGGCCGCCATCTTTCTTTCCAGAGAGGAGAGGGCGAATGGGGCAACACCCTTTCCCCTCCGGCAGACTTGATGGGCTGGATCAACGCATAGTCCGTTCACTTTTCTGCTCCAAGCTGCTGGGTTCTGCATTAAGTCCTTGTGCTTCTGGGGCCGTGGCCGTGCTGGAGAGCCGCTCGTGAGGGGTGACTGGTGACCTCGGTAGGGCGTGAAGGACGGACTGGAACGCCCCCCTTCCCATGAGGTTTTAGTCGCCCCCACACCCCCGGCTCATACCTGCTGTCCACAAGGCTCCCATGCGGCCGCCATCCTTCTTTCCAGAGAAGAGAGGGCGAATGGGGCAACACCCTTTCCCCTCCGGCAGACTTGTCCATTGTCTTTTTTAAAAAACAGTTGTAAATTTCTGGAAAATTCATCTCTTTGTCATTTGGAGTCTTGAAAAAGAAACAAAGGTGAAATATGTGTTTCCTCTTTTGTTCTTTCCCCCAAATGCTCCCTCAGGATACCAATGCAAGATATCTGCGTCTCTGATGAAAGTGGGAATGACAGTGCAGGATTGACTATTTAAATAGTTATAATGTATTTCTGGTATCTCAGGATTATGTTTGATGATACTTCCCTGTATAGTAAGTCTCAATACAAGTTAGCTTTGATTACCTGTTTTCATCTCATATGGGAGTTCCTTAAAACAGATATAGTACTCTTAAAAAAACCATTTGTCTCAGAATTAGCCTGTATTCTTGGTTAAACGTTTATATATCTTAAAAAGAGATGACTAGGGACTGGAGCAATAGCACAGTGGGTAGGGCGTTTGCCTTGCACGTGGCTGACCTGGGTTTGATTCCCAGCATCCCATACGGTCCCCTGAGCACTAACAGGAGTAATTCCTGAGCGCATGAGCCAGGAGTAACCCCTCTGCATTGCCGGGTATGACCCAAAAAAAACAAAAAATTAAAAAAGATACGACTATGGTTCAGTGGTGAGTACATGCTTTGCTTGTGTGATTCCTGGTACCCTTTCCCACCCCCCTCCACCGCCTGCTGCCAACATCCACAGCGCGCGCACACACACACACACACACACACACACACACACACTCACGATTAAAAGAGAAACTGCAGATCAGAAAAGAAATTGGGTTGTATTCCATGATGGTATGTACCAAGCATTGCAAGCTTGTTTGGCTGCTGTTTAACTAGAATATAATAATTTTCACTTGCCATGTTAATAATACACTTTTAGAAACACAATTTCCCTTATATTTTCCTATTCAAATCTTTTTGAAGACATGAATAGAGGGCATAGAGGCAGAGGTTTTGGACGAGGAAGATTTCAAAGCTGGAAAAGAGGAAAAGGTGCCGGGAACTTCTCAGGAAAAGGCAGAGAAAGAGAATGCAGGACTAATTTCAACAAAACCACAGAAAAATTAAGTTCTGGTAAGAGAAATCAAAGACTGTTCAGTTTGGTTTTTATTTTTTTCTACTTCCATGCAGGAATTTGTTTATACTTTTAATGCAAAGCAATCTTATTCAAATATCGGTCTTTATTTGATGCTATCTATAAAGTAGCATTTACATGATAATATCAAAAGTTTATAATTGAAGTTCATAACTTATATATTTTAATATTGTTTAATATTTTAATATTATATTCCCATTGTGTATGAAGAAGCAAATTGGGGGGTTGGGGAGTAGTTTGTTCTGTTTCCACTATCCTAATATTCTGGATTTTGTTTAATTTTCAGAACAACCACTACAGTTTTTGCTACAGTCAACATTGGATCCATTCATACCGTATAAAGGCTGGAAACTTTATTTCTCTGAAGGTAGAGTTAAAAGTACAAAAAATACCACAACTTAAACTTTCTTAATTTGTCTTTTGGATGCTACATCTCATACTACCGTCATTCATTTGACTTACATTCGTAGATATAGCACTTTTTTTTAAATCTTACTTCTCTTAAACAGCTAAATCATTTGTGCTTCAAGAACATTCAAAGGTGTTGTTTTTAATTTTTGTTTTGGTAAAGAAAATAGATGCCATTATAGGTATTTCAAAGTGGAGAATTAATATGGAGAATTACAGAAGAGGGACTGAAGGAAGACCCAAAGAGCAAAAGGGAGTTTTGAGGTGACCTTCCATGTAATAGAAGGAAGGAAATTGAGGAAGCAGCGAAGACTGAGGGAAGAAAGTTAAGAAGTTTTCAGTGTTCCAAGCCCTGGGAGTGCTCCCAGCATAACTGTTACTTAAATGATAATGCAGCACTCTTTCAAACTATGTTTTAACCTTGTTAGGTCCTCTTCAGAGCTGGTTTTTTTTTTCTTTTTGGGTCACACCCTGCAATGCACAGGGGTTCCTCCTGGCTCTGCACTCAGGAATTACTCCTGGCAGTGCTCGGGGCACCATATGGGATGCTGGGAATCGAACCTGGGTCGGCCGCGTGCAAGGCAAATGCCCTACCCACTGTGCTGTCGATCCAGCCCCATTTAGAGCTGTTTTGAACCACTGAAGTACACTGGTTGCTGTTGGTACCTTTGGTGGAAGAATGACATAGTTGGTGCTCTGAACTAAGAAGCTGGAACTACATTCTCTGTAGCAGAAGAGATGCTGAAAAGAATCAGAAACAACAAAATCTTTTCTTTCCTACCACCTTCTAGTCTATATGAAATACTTTCAAGTGGCAGAGCCTAAAGGAAGTCAGGGAATGGAATGTGCAGGCTAGTCTGGTGAGGAATGGTGAGACAACAAGCAACATAGGCTTGTGTAGAAACACAGTTAAGGAGTCTCCATTTTAAGAGCTGGAGCGATAGTACAGCAGGTAGGGCACTTGCCTTGTACATGGCCAACCCAGGTTTGATCCTTTGCATCCTATATGGTCCCCTGTACCCCGCCAGGAGTGATTCATAAGCATAGAGCCAGGAGTAAGCCATGAGCATCACTGGGTGTGTCCTCCTCCGCCCCCCAACCCCCCCAACGCAAAAGGGGGTGAAATCTCCCTTTTATAATCACAAATACTAATTTGGAAACTGGAGGGATAATACAGCAGAGAGGGCATTTGTCCTGCACATGGTGAACCCAGGATTGATCCCAGCATCTCATATAGTTCCCCCAAGCATCACCAGGAATAATTACTGAGTACAGAACCAGGTATAACCCCTGAGCATCACTGGGTATGGCCCAAAACCCCAAAACCAGTCCAAAACAAAAAAGAATGTTGTATTTGGCTAGAGAGATGGTTCATGGTGTAAGGCATTTGCCTTTCACACAGTAGACCCTAGTTCCTACCCTGAACCACATATCACGTCCCAAGCCCAGCTAGAAGTGACTCCAAGCACAGAGCTAGGAATAAGCCCTGAGCATCGCTGAGTGTGGCCCCAAACCAGAAACAAACAAAAATGCTAATTAACATCATACTTCTTAAAGTTCAAATAATTGCTTTCTCTAAACTTTCAGTGTCTATATGCTAGTTATGTGTCATGAGATAGAGGTGGGTTTTTTTTTTTTTGAAAAAAACTACCGAGAATCCATTTTTTATAGTATCTAAACAAATATATTACAGATGTATTTCTTTTTTTAAACTTTATTTAAACACCGAACACAAAAACCAAAAACAAACACTGTCCTCACATTGTTCATCGATTTGCTTGAGCGGGCCCAGTAACATGTCCATTTTGAGACTTGTTGTTACTGTGTTTGGCATATTGAATACGTCACAGGTAGCTTGCCAGGCTTTGCTGTGCGGGCGAGATACTCTCGGTAGCTTACCGGGGCTCTCCGAGAGGGGCAGAGGAATTGAACCTACTCGGCCTGGCTGGCTGCGCACAAGGTAAACACCCCAACCCTGTGCTATCGCTCCAGCCCATTTAAACACTGTAACTTACAAAGTCGTTCACGATACAGTTTCTTAAGGTATTCACTATTCCAACACCAGCCCCGCCACCACAGTGCCCTTCCTTCCACCATTGTCCTTAGTTTCCCACCCACCACACAAATTAATTTCTTTTCTATTTATTACTTTCTACAACATATGTCTCTCAATGGTGTTGCTAAAGTACTAGTCTAAGGATTTACTGAGCTGTTAAGGTGTGAGTGTTGAGCCTCTAGTGGGCTTCTACTTATTTTCCATCTAATTTTCTTGCTTCTACTGTGCTGTCAGCTCTTTGAAATTTGGCAGTGTTGCATGACCATAATATTCAACTGCATGCTTCAGGGGCTTTGGAACTGGGACAACCAACTATGGGCATCTCTCTGAGATTAGTCATGAAGCTGGGCTGTTTCTCTGGCCAAGGTGCAAGCCAGGTGTAGGTGGGTGGAGCTCTAGGCCTTTCGCAGGGTGGGCACTCAGTCTTCCCCCTCCACTCAGGCTCCAGAGATCTTGACCGAGTAGTAGCTGAGCCTTCCTGGGACCTCAGCTGCTGGCATCTCTTCAGGATTAGTCCTGAAGCTGAGCCATTGCTCTGGCAGCACTGGGGCCCGGATGTGGGTTGTGGGTTGTGGGCGGGTGGACCTTGGGCCTTTGCCAGGATGGGGACTTGGTCTGCCCCCGTCCTACTAAGGCTTCAGTGACCTTGACCTGCTGGTGTCCGAGTCTTCCTGAGATAACTCAGTTGCCAGCATCTTTCCTGAGATCAGTCCAAAAGCCACAGATATATTTCTTAGCTTCTATGTTTTGTTGCTCTAAGATGCATTCATTAGCTACTAACTCCAGCAATCAAAAGTTAATTCAAAGCACTAGAAGTGGTCGTTGGCTTGGTCTTAAAGGTAGAGGCCAGGAGATATCTTAGTGTTGACCAACTATACTTGCAAACTACATTGTATTGTTTGTTTCTCTCTAGTAGATAAAAAAAGGTTTCAAGATGGGGTCAGCGAGCAAGAGAGTACAGTGGATATGGTACTGGCTCTGCATGTTGCTGACCTAGGTTGTATTCCCAGTGTTCCAGTGGTCCCCTGAGCACTGCCAGGAGTAACCCTCCTTGCTAGGTGTGACCTCCTGCCCTCCCCACCCCCAATCCCCACAAAAAAAAATGTTAAGAGAATTTCACAGTGTAAAACACAGTCAAACCAGAGTGCTTTGTGACTTTTCTGATCTTGGGAAGGGATTTGATGGGTGGCAGTTTTCTAGAAGAATTTTTTTCTAGAAGGAGAATTTTATTTATATGCCTAACTTTGGCTTTATTATGATTTTTGTTTTAAGCTCTATTATGTTAGCTGTTTGAACTAATTTGTTAAAAGTAAAGACTTAGATTTGAGAGAGCTATTTCCCTGCACTGCAGATTATGCTGATGTAAACTTGCTTACATATTATGTAAACTTGTTTACATATTATTATATCAGATTATGTTGATGTAAACTTGTTTACATAAAAATACTAGCTTTATGCTTTACTTTTTTTTTTTTGGTCTACACCAGCAGTGCTCACTACTGGCTACGCTCGGCAGTGCTCAGGCAGCAGGCTCACTACTGGCTCTGGTCAGGGAATTACTCCTGATGGTGCTTAGAGTCTATATGTGGTACCAGAGCTCAAAACAGTCTTGACCTTGTGCAAGACAGATGTCATAATCCCAGCACTGTCTCTCCAGTCTGGGATATTAAGTAGACTTACTATGTCATTGTTATTAAATATTAAAATGCAGAGGTAAGTCATCTACCATATAAGTCCTATTCTGTTTTGGGGTGACTTGGCGATGCTCGGGGGTTACTATTGGCTTTGCATTCAGGTATTACTCCAGAAAACACTTGAGGGACCATATTGATGCCAGAGATTGAACTCAGATCAACTGTGTCTAAGGCAAATGCCCTACTCATTGTACTGTTGCTCTCGGCCTCATTGTGTCTTCTATTTATAAAGAAATTTGTCTTTGATTATGTAATAATTTCCACATTTGCATTAGTTTACAGTGATAGCTCTCCTTTTATCAAGAAGATTCAAGCATTTGAAAAATTTTACATCAGGCATATTGACTTGTATGATAAGGTAAGATTCCCACCCATTAAAGCTACAGGTCCAGCTTTATGTGTTCTCTTAATTTAAAAATGTGTTGGAGGTGCTGGTGATTGTATTCATAGACACTGGGGCCTGACTGCCTTCGCCCAGATCCACGCTCTGCCACTTAGTGCAGGGTGGGCTTTGATAAGTTGCTCAACTGTGTGTCTATTTCTTCATCTGTCACTTGTGAGTAATAGGTTAATACCCACCCAAAAAGCTTGTTAAGCAGTTTAAACGTTAATATATTTTGTTTTATTAAAGAATTGTGATTTACAGAGTTATTGATAGTTGAGGTTTAGACATAAAATGTTCTAGCAGAAATCCCACCCCCAGTGTCAACTTCCCTCTACCAGTGTTCCCAGGTTCCGCCTACCCCTTGCAGCCTGCCACCTTGACATTTTAAAGTTTGGTTGTTGTAATTACAAGTTCATGCTTTTTTTTTTTTTTCTTTTTGGGTCCCACCCAGCGATGCACAGGGATTACTCCTGGCTCTGCACTCAGGAATTACTCCTGTCGGTGCTCGGAGGGACCTTATGGGATGGTGGGAATCGAACCCAGGCCGGCTTATAGCTCTAGCCCCAAGTTCATATATTTTTAATATTAGAGCTTTAATTGGCAAAAATGTATTTGTCATTATCACCATATAAACATATGCTTTCTCAAAACATGTAATATTGTTTTCATACCTTAATATCTTTTTAGGATGAAATAGAAAGGAAGGGAAGTATTTTGGTGGATTTTAAGGAACTGATAAAAGATGATGAATTAATTGAATTGATACCAAATATAGCAGATGAATTAAGGGATACACCTGAGAGCACCTTGGCTTGCATGGGTCTGGCGATACATCAGGCAAGTACTTACTTTGTGCAGACTTATATCAGAATTTTTATTTGTTTGTGGGCCATCCCTGGCTCTATGCTTAGGAATCTGGCAGTGTTCAGGGGCTCATATGGGATGTTGGGGATAGAACAAGGGTTGGTCACATGCAAGGCAAACACACTACATACTGTACTATTTCTCTGTCCCATGATGTTTGAATTTATTTATTTTTTTAAATTTTTTTTTTTTTTTTGCTTTTTTGGGTCACACCTGGCGATGCTGAGGGGTTATTCTTGGCTCTGCACTCCGGAATTATTCCTGGCAGTGTTCGGGTGACCATATGGGATGCTGGGAATCGAACCCGGGTCGGCCGCATGTAAGACAAACGCCCTACCCGCTGTGCTATCACTTCAGCCCCGATGTTTGAATTTTAAAGACCTTTTCAGAGTAACAGTATCTTTTCTAAAATATATATAGTTTTACCAATAGGCATGATTAGAACCAAACGATTACAATCCTGCCTTGAAAGATGCTATTCAGTCCAGGTACAAGAACTTATCTGTGTGTATTATACGTTATACGTTACATATGTATAACATGGGGAATTAGTTCAAACTCAATACATCAGGATCCTCTGTGAGCTGTATTACGGATTTACTACCAGGATCTCACCATTCTACAAGGAAGTGATCATTGATGTCAAGAGGGGGTTTCGTCAGGGTGATACCATTTCACTGAAACTCTTCAGTGCCACCCTTGAGAACATCATGTGACGACTGGAATGGGAAGGAATGGGAGTCAAGATAGATGGTCGGTAACTTCACCACCTCTGCTTTGCTGATGATATCGTTCTAATAACACCAAACGTTAGCCAAGTGGCACAAATGCTGATCGACTTCGACCATGACTGTGGAAAGGTTGTACTGCATCTGAATCTCATGAAGACAATGTTTATGAGAAACAAATTCGTTCCTGACATTCCATTCGCTTTCAACAGAACGAACATCTTTGAATGCAGCAGTTATGTGTACCTAGGTCAAGAACTCAATATGACAAACAACCTGGCACCTGAGTTGTGCAGGAGGAAGAGAGCGGCATGGAACGCCTTCAAGAGCGTCGAAGAAATAGCTAAAAGGACGAAAAACCTCTGGCTCCGAGTACACCTCTTTGACGGCCACCATCCTTTCTGCATTAACATACGGCTCAGACCTGGGCCCTACAAAAACAGGATGAGAACGCTATTCCAGTCCCCCAAAGAGGAATCGAAAGAGCTATGCTTGGAGTATCATGCTTCACTCAAGTGAGAGAAGGAATCTGGAGTTTCAACCTCTGTCGACGATTGAGAATCAGGGATGCTGTCTCGTTTGTCAAGGCATTGAAAATCAGATGGGCTGGACACGTAATGCGATTTGGAGATGACCTTTGGACTAGAGCCGTTACTGACTGGATTCCACAGGACGTCAAAAGATCGCGTGGCCGTCAGACTTCTTCGTCAAGACCCTGAACAATCATTTTGAGACTCTGTGTTCCTGTAGCGAGCAGACGCCATTGGCCTACACTAGCACGCAACAGGGACGAATGGAGAGGTTACTGGTGCCCGCTTGAGCAAATTGATGAGTAACGGGATGTAAAGTGATCGATTGATGTATAACATATATATACACACAACTTCTAATTTATTTCGATTAGTTTAATCTCATCAAAGATTATAGAGAAGTGAAACCCTTTTTCTAGGATCTCATAGGTAAGGTATTATCAGTTATAAACATGGAACAGAAAGACCACCCACCCATCCAAGTTCTGTTTTCATGAGGCAAGTCATTTAAACTTCCTGGGTGTCCATGTATGGAAATTGCAAATAGCAATACATTCCAGGCCTGCTGGAGTTTTTCTTGAGGTCAGATGTCAACATCTTGGAAAGCACAGTTTTGACTGGCAAACAGATTAATGCTTCAAGGTAAAGAGTACTATCAAGATAGGCACAGACACAGAGGCAGGGGGTGAGATGGGATAGGTGTAGCGGGAGGGATACTGGGAACATTGGTGGTAGAAAGTGCGCACTGGTGGAGGGATGGGTGCTCGGTCATTGACTGAAACTCAATCATGAAAGCTTTGTAACTATCCCATGGTGATTCAATAGAAAAATTAAAAAAAAAAAGATAGGCCCAGAGTTTCAGGTATATTCAAAGATAAAGATGAAGGACTGGAGTGATAGTACAGTGGGTAGGGTGTTTGTCTTGCATGCAGCCGACCCGGGTTTGATTCCCTGAATCCCATATGGTCCCCTTGAGCATCGCCAGAAGTAATTCCTGAGTGAAGAGCCAGGAGTAACCCCTGTGCATCGCCAAATGTGTCCCAAAAAGAAAAAAAAATTAAAATATAAAGTTGATTCTTGGCAATTGGAGAAAACTGGGCAGAGTTCAAAGAGTTTATAGAGGGTTAGGTCCCTGGTACCCACTTAGGCAAATCAGTGAACAACAGGATGTACAGGACTAAGGTCTTTAAAGGAATACTGAAGCTTGGATGTAGGTCTGGGGAAGGAAGAGGATCCAGGCCCAAAATTTTGTTAGAAAGATGTGTACACTGGGAGTGACTTAATGCTAGCAACCTTGACTCTTGTCTTCAGATCATGTTGATCATTCATTCTCCATGTCCAAATCACCATCATTTCTTCTTTTTTATTTTAGTGAACACTCATTTCTATTTTCTAAAGTGTTGCTTATAGCCACCTCTTTTCCATCTTCATTCCTTCTACTTAAACTTTCACTGCCTTTCCTAAACTGTGGCTGCATGTCATAAAAACATGATGTCTCCCAGGCCGGAGTGATAGTGTGGATGATATGGCGCTTACCTTGCTGACCTGTGTCTGATCCCCAGAACCACATATGATTCCTCAAGCCACCAGGAGTGCTTCCTCAGCATAGAGCTAGGAGTAAGCTCTGAGCACCACCCAGTGTTGCCCCCCCAAAAAGCAAACAGAAATATGTTCTCCCCTGGGAAATTGTGACTCTTGTCTAATGGAATCCAAGAGTTTAGGAGGAGGGGCAATTAAGGCTGCTCAGGGCTTACCCCTGGCTCTGGGCTTGCGATCACTCCTGATGTATGTTCAGGGAAACATACAGGGTATTAGGGATTGAACCCATTGTATTATCTCTCTGGCCCTTGAATCCTTTCTTCAAAAATAAGGAATCAGGCGCTTTTTATAATTTGGTCCAATTTCTTCTCTCTACTGTCCTTCATTTACTGCCTTCCAACTGTCAGTTCTCTCCAGGATGTTATGAGTACTCACTCCCAGGTCTTTGGCAAACCGTTCATTCAGCATGAATATTCCTCACCTCAAAAGTCCAAAATTTGTCTTCTAACTCAATCATTTTTCTGTGAGACCTTTCTCGTGACCCCTTTTCAAAGCTTGCATGATATTTTGTCTATAAATCTTTTACCCCCGTAGTAACTGTAACTGCATCTATCTTTTTTGTTCTTTCTCAGACTGTGCTGCTTTGCACACAAGTAGGTGTTAAATATTCATTTAATGTTAAATGCTACAGGAGTAGTCAGTATTTTTAAAGTAATCTTTATTTTCTCTGTCTTAATCAGTATTAAGTAGAGGTAGAAGCCTTTTTTAACAAGAACCTGTTGAGATAATAGCTCTGGTAACTACTGATACAGAAATTTTAGTATGAAGTTCAGTTTAGGTTTAGATGACATACATACAGTTTCCCAGTTCAGGGATAGCAGAATTCCAGGTAAAACATAAATTACTTTAAAATTAGTTGATTATTATCAGGATTTCAAAGGATTTTTAGAATTCTAAAATGTTAAAATTCCGTTCTACAGGTTGGGGAGATAGCTCAGTGGGCTGAGCACATGCTTTGCATATAAGAACCTCAGGTTTGGGGCTGGAGTGATAGCACAGTGGGTAGGGCATTTGCCTTGCATGTGGCTGACCCGGGTTTGATTCCCAGCAACCCATATGGTCCCCTGAGTACCGCCAGGAGTAATTCCTGAGTGCAAAGCCAGAAGTAACATCACTGGGTGTGACCCAAAAAAGCAAAAACAAACAAAAAAAACCCCTCAGGTTTGATTTCCCAAGCACCACCCAGAGACCCTTGGGCACTGAGCGAATGTAGTCCCCAAACCTCACCAGATATGGCCAAAATAAAATCTATTTCACATATACGTATATGTATATGTGTATACATATACATATATATGTATGCTGTTCTGAACAGCTTACTTTCATAAATTTCATATCCTTTATAGTGTTCTGCTTCAAGAGGATATTTTGTTTTCTAGCTTTTGAGTAAATGTTTATCTTATT
Organism: Sorex fumeus; assembly: GCF_029834395.1. Taxonomy (NCBI): domain Eukaryota; kingdom Metazoa; phylum Chordata; class Mammalia; order Eulipotyphla; family Soricidae; genus Sorex; species Sorex fumeus. The sequence continues at coordinate 23,076,424 of NW_026606101.1, forward strand.
TAGGTATTAACTAAGGACCTTGAAAGACATGCAGCTGAATTACAAGTCCAAGAGGGATTATCTAGAGATGGGGAAACAATAGTAAATGTACCACGGATTCATGCAAGGTGAGGAATTTGCTGGTTTTAGAATCAGACTAGAAGACTTTTAAAATGACAACTTCATTTCATAAAAATCAGTGATTGATATGTGTGTGTGTGTGTGTGTGTGTGTGTGTATGTGTGTGTGTAGCACTGTAGCACTGTCCTCCCGCTGTTCATCGATTTGCTCAAGTGGGCACCAGTAACATCTTCATTATGAGACTTGTTTTTACTGTTTCTGGCATATCGAATATGCCATGGGGAGCTTGTTAGGCTCTGCCATGCAGGCGGGATACTCTTCATAGCTTGCTGGTCTTTCTGAGAGAAATGGAGGAATTGAACCCTGGTCGGCCGCATGCAAGGCAAATGCCCTACCTGCTGTGCTATCGCTCCATCCCTTGTGTGTGTGTGTGTGTGTGTGTGTGTATGTGTGTGTGTGTGTATAAATATATATGTAAAGAATACTAGTTCTATTGGTCTTCAAACCAATGACCCTAAGAATTATTTTAAAAAATCATGATAGAAATAAATCTTTTCTATCTAAATTAGTTGATTTGTAAGCCTGCACATTTTGTAAACATTAGTTTTGGGTGTGTCCCTATGAAGACCCTCTTGTTTAAATGCAGTATCTATAAAATGCACTAGATGGTAAGATTTTATTATGCTAAAAATTGTACTCTACTAGACATAGTAAGTAGAATTTTGCTTTTCTTGAGTTTGGACCAAAGAGATGGTACAGCAGTTAAGGCACTTGCCTTGCATGCAGCTGACCCTGGTTTAATCTCTGGAACTATCTAGAGTTACCTGAGCACTGCCAGGTCTGGCCAAGGGGGGAAAAAAAAATTCAAGATTTTTTTCTTTTTTTAATTGCAAGAGGTTCAGGGACTGAGTGATAGTACAGCAGACAGGTACTTTCCTTGTATGCAACCAACCAGGGTTTGATTCCTGGCACCACTTATGGTCCCCTTAGATCAGCAGGAGTGGTCTCAAAGCACAGGCCAGGAGTCAACCCTGAGCACCGCTGGGTGTGGCCCAAACACCAAAAAAAAAAAAATTGATTGCAAAGGCTCTAATTAGACAGTAGTATGTACATGAGAATCAGCATGCAGACATACTCTAAATAGAATAACATTGCTTCTAAGTAAGGCAGACTGCTGATTCAAAATCTACATTCAGAGGGCATCCAAAGAGCTGCCACTATTTAAGATTTCAAATTTTCACTGGAAGCAATGAATAAGGTTTTGTTTTTTCTTTTCAGAATATACAAAAGAAATTAAAAATTTTTTTCTTTTGAAAAAAATGAGTTTAGAAATTCAAAACTTACTGAACTCTGCCTGGCATCATTTTCCCCCTGTCCCTAGTGAGCAGCTAATGATATAAAAAGGGAAGATTGACTTAAAAAATTTTTTTTTTAATTTTGAATTGACTTAATTCTTTGATACTTTGGAAATTTCATTTTGTGTATAAAAGGAATCTGATTGGAGAATTCTGTCATTGCTCCTACAAAGAACTTGTAAAAATATAGACAGCTTTGAGGTTTTGTTCGTTGTAAGTTTATACATAGCTGTTTCTGCCTTTTTTTTTTTAATAGGGTGTACAACTATGAGCCACTGACAAAACTCAAGAATGTCCGAGCAAATTCCTACGGGAAATACATTGCCCTGAGGGGGACAGTGGTCCGAGTCAGTAACATAAAGCCACTGTGCACCAAGATGGCTTTCCTGTGTGCTGCCTGTGGAGATGTTCAGAGTTTTTCTCTTCAAGATGGAAAATACAATCTTCCCACAAAGGTGAGAGCATGTTCATTAGCCACTTCAGTGTCTTGGGAAAGAAGGCAAATTCTTGGGCTGGAGCAATAGTACAGTGGGTAGAGCCCTTGCTTCGCATGCAACCAACCTAGGTTTGATCCCCGGCACTCCATGTGGTCCCCCAAGCACTGCCAGCAGTAATTCCTGAGTGCAGAGTTGGTGTAAAAAAAAAAAAAAGGAAGGAAGGGACGGAGGGGGGGAGGAAGGAAAGGAAAGGAAAGAAAAAACTAACTCAGTGTTCTTTAATACTATTTTGAGATCAGATTTCTTTTTTTCTGGGGGTAGAGTAGAGTGGGGGTGGGGGGAGCTTCCCCAAGCAGTGGTCAGAGGACATTCCTAGTGATCTTTGGCCAACCAGACGGGTGGATCAATGTGAAGGGCCAAGGATGCAGTGCTCAGTCCTTTGAGGGGGCTGTGGCACCAGGGACCACTAGGTCTATCTCCAGCAGTTCGAGTGTTGGGGGATGCAACACTAAGGATGGAACCAGGGTGGGGCCTGCATCCTAATCTATGTTCCATCATTATGACCCTCTTAGATCAACTTTTCAAACTTTTTTTTTAACTTTCCTTTTTTAAAATTAATTTTATTTTTGTAAAGTTGTTCACAGTAATTTATTACAGTCAATATTTCAACACCAATCCCACCACCATTACACCTTCCCACCACCATTATTTTGAATTTTCCTACTACCACGCAAGCCCGCCCCAAAAGCAAATGCTAAATAATTTATTTTGTATTGCTTGTTATGAGTAATCAACTAAAAATGATCCCAAAAAGCCTTCCTTAGAGGAAAGTAGGTGAAAATTGTTGTGTCTCACCTTGGAGCCATTAAGCCCCTGTATAAGAGGTCACTATGTATATAATTTGTTGTTGTTTTTGATCAACATCGGTTGCCTTCTACCTTACACTCCATAAAATGTGGTGTGCTGTTCTTGATAATATGGCATAAAGTATGAGATGTCTCGTGGCCGTAAAAGCACTTGTGCTTTCCAGGAATTCTAAAGTTTTAATTAGGGTGCTAGAGCTCGGGTTAAATTTTTAACTGAATGATGATTTTGAGATCTGGGGAGGCATCTCTGCAGCATGTTGCTCTCTTCTGAGATTTATTTGTAAGTCTCTGGATCATGGCCGTTAATGCACTTAGATGGTGTCTAGAGGCAGTTCGTGAGCGTGACTGCCAGGGACCCAGAAGCTTAGGGAGATAGGGGAGGGCTCCCATTCCCGACTCTATGTGAACCTGGAGACGGTAGTCCTGCATACCTGGGTTTTTTAGCAGGTCGATTCTTGTGCGTGGGGGGGCTTGCGATGAGCCCGTGAAGGTCAGCCATGAGCATGGTGGTGTCGAGTTCTGGAGGTCAAACCTTCTTAAACGGAGCGTTTTTAACTTGTCTGTTCTGGCGATGTGGTCCTCAGTCTGAATGTGACTTTGTTGCAGTGCCCTGTGCCTGACTGCCGAGGGAAGTCTTTCACTGCTCTTCGAAACTCTCCCCTCACTGTGACAATGGACTGGCAGTCAATCAAGTAAGTCCCTTCCCTCACAGGGGGAACAGCTTAGAACAGTGCTCTGTTTTTTTGTTAATTGGTAAAGCCTACTAGCTTTGTTGAAATGCCCTCATTCTTCCCCTCCATGCTTGGCCCATTCTCTCAAACTTTCAGAACACCTATCTTGTGACCTCTCTTTGGGTTGCTTTCAGTTTTCCTGTTGTCTTTCTGTTAACTTCTGCTTTACATTCCTATCAATTAGGATATAGGGATGTGCACTCCAGAAAGTACTACCCCTGATAGGCATATGTGTAAGCATCACTGCCACCTTTGCGGCAGCCACCATGACCATAACTTCTTAAGTGTCTCAGCTCAGAGGCGTGCTCTGATGCACAGCATGTACAAGCCCCAGCATAAGGAGTGTAAGCATGGGTGCTCACCCAGTGTGATGGTTGACTGCTGACACCAGAGCCAGGCTTGGCACAGTCCCTCATCATCACATATATTCTCTCTCTCTCTCTCTCGCTCTCTCTCTCTCTCCCCCCCCTTCTCTGTCCCTCCCTTCCTCGCCCTTCTCTCCCTCCCTTCCTCCCTCCCCCTCTCTCCTTCCCTTCCTCCCTCCCCCTCTCTCCATTCCTCCCTCCCTCCCTCCCTCCCTCCCTCCCTCCCACCCTCCTTCCCTCCCTCACTCCCTCACTCCTTTCCTCCCCCCTCCCTTTCTTCCCCCATCTCTCTTTCTCTTGTTTCTCCCCTCTCCCTCCCTCTTTCTCCTGTCTCTCTCCCTTCACCTCTCTTTCTCTCCCTCTCCTCTCCTTCTCACCTTCCCTGCTTCTCCCTCCCTCTCTCTCCTCCTTTTGAACCATACCTGGTGATGCTCAGGGGCTCTTGGCTCTGCATGCATAAGTCAATCCTGGCAGGCTTGAGGGACCGTATGGGATGTGGGGGATTGAACCCTATCAGCTGTGTGCAAGGCAAGTACCCTGCTCTCTCTACTATATCTCCCCATCCCCTAAGCTAAGCTTTTTATTTAGCTCAGTGGACCCTAAGTAAGTGAATGTGTTCAGAAATAACCCATAATCATACATATACCAACTGGAAGTATTTAAACATTTTTAGAATCCAGGAGCTGATGTCTGATGATCAGCAAGAAGCTGGCCGCATTCCACGAACAATCGAATGTGAGCTTGTTCATGACCTTGTGGATAGCTGTGTACCAGGAGACACTGTGACTGTTACGGGGGTCGTGAAAGTCTCAAATACCGAAGAAGGTATAGTGCTCTCCTCCTTTGTATGAACTCTGGGGTAGTTAACATTGCTGTTTCGGTTCTGGAGCAATAGCACAGCGGGTAGGGCATTTGCGTTGCACGTGGCTGACCTGGGTTTGATTCCCAGCATCCCCCAAGCACCGCCAGGAGTAACCCCTGAGCATCACCAGGTGTGACCCAAAGAGCAAAAAAAAAAAAAAAAAAAAAAAAGGTACTGTTTCTCTTTTCACGCTACTACTGAGTCTCCATTCATTTAGAGCATTTTCTGGTTTTGGTTTTTGGTTTTGGTTGGTTTTTTTTTTTTCTTTTTGGGTCACACCCAGCAATGCTCAGAGGTTACTTCTGGCTCTGCATTCATGAATTACTCCTGGCAGTGATCAGGGGACTGTGTGGGATGCTGGGAATCTAACCTGGGTTGGCCGTGTGCAAGACAAACACCCTACCCACTGTACAATCACTCCAGCCCCCATTTCCTGGTTTTTAACATAGTAAAGCTTTTCTTATAAAAGTTCATTTATAGTTTACATTTTACAATTCTAGTTCAATCTTTGGAGAGGAAAATGAAAGTGCCATTTATTATATTGTTTGAAATTTACAGGTTCTCGAAATAAGAATGATAAATGCATGTTCCTTTTGTACGTTGAAGCAAATTCTGTTAGCAATTGCAAAGGACAGAAAACAAAGGCTTCTGAGGATTACTGTAAGCATGGAACCTTGATGGAGTTCTCACTTAAAGACCTTTATGCCATCCAGGAGATCCAAGCTGAAGAAAACTTGTTTAAACTCATTGTGAAGTATGTTGAACTTTTCTGAAGTTTGATTATGTGCGTTTGTGTCAGGGGTGCTTATAGCCACAAATAACAGTTGGTTGACTAGTATCAGTCAAATGGATGCAAAACACAGTTCAAGAATGATATTTATCTCTCTGCCCATTTTGTGTGACCCGTGAGTTAAAAATAGGTTTTTATGTTCTGTATTGACTGAAAAAAAATCAAGAGAAGAATATTAGTGAGGTAGAAAATTATTTGACCTTCAGATTCAGTGTTCACAGATAGTTGTGGGCATACAGCCACATTCATTCACTTTCCATTTCAGAATTACAAAGATCAGAACTGATGGTTGCAACACAAAGAATGGCCCACAGATGTTTATTGTCTGGTTTTTCGCAAAGAAGTTTGCTGGATGTCTAGTTGAAAGAGTTGAAAAAGTGGGGCCAGTTCAGTAGCACAATGGGCAGGGTGCTTGCCTTCATGCGACTGACCCGGGTTAAATCCCTGACATCCCATATGGTCCCCCAAGCCCACTAGAAGTGATCCCTAAGCACAGAACCAGGAGTAAACCCTGAGTACTACCAGGTATGACCTTCCTCCTCCTGCAAAAAAAATAAAAGAAAAAGAAAAAGAAAAATTATTTGTTACTCAACAAAAAAATAGACTGGAGAGTTTATTCCAAAGGCATTTAGGGGCCAGAGTGAAAGTCAGCAGGGAGGGTGTTTGCCTTGCAGAAGCTAACCCAGATTTTGATCCCCAACATCCTATATGGTTCCCTGTGCACCGCCAGTAATTCCTGAGTGCAGAGCCAGGAGTAAGCCCTGAGCAACACTAGATGTGACCCAAAAGGCCAAAAAAAAAAAAAAAAAACCCTCAAAAAAACAAAGTCACTTAGTTCCTTCTAGGGGTTATTTACCTTTTTTTTAAAAAAAAAAATCTAGCTTTATTTTACTTATTTGTTTTTAGTCTTAGAAGAAATATTAATTAAATACTGAATTTTTATTATTAAGACACTGTGATTTATAAATTTATTTATAATTGAATTTTAGGTACACTATGTTCCAGCAGCCACTCCTACCACCAGTGTCCCAAGGATCCTTTCCCTCCCGCCCCTCCCCCTCGATAGATATATTGTTAAATTTGGTTGTTGTATTTTGGATCTCCTTCTGGATCTCCTTCCTTCCATGCTGTTGCCTCTGCACTCTACACCACTGAGTAAGAAATGTTAAGTGAAGGTCTAGGATTAGGACTTGGTGTTAAGAGAATATATTCATCACGTTTCAGGTGCTGGATTTAAGCACCGGCATCACAAAGACAGATTGATGAAGGGTTGGAGAGAGAGTGCAGTGGGTAAGTCACTTGCCTTGCATCTGGCCAAGCCAGATTGAGCTTGACACCCCATAGTAGCCCCCAAGTCCTCCCAGGAGTGATCCCTGAGCACAGAGACCATTGGAAACCTGAGCACAGCATGTGATCCCCACAAAAAAACAACCAAAATTAAAAAGATTAACAAAAAAGTTTATTTGATACAAAAAAGCACACGCTTTGGAGATCTGCCAAATATTATGACTGGCAAAAAACAAAAAACCAACTTCTAAAGGATGAAAACAAGAAAGAGACAAATAGAAAATATTGGATTTGCTGGGTCCTGTAGCCTTGTTTGAGCTGCGAAGGTCCAGAACTGGCTTGGTATTTGGGAATTTGCTGACAAACTAATAATGTGTGTCTAGTCAAGTAGAGCATTTATAGGAATTGGAAAGTTACCTAAGCTTCAGTTTGCTGATATGACGTCCTGGGCAGGAGCTGCTCCATTTCAGGATTAGGAAGTTACTGCATCACTTTTAAAAGTCAAGACAAAGGGGCTGGAGTGATAGTACAGCGGGTAGGGTGTTTGCTTTGCATGCAGCCAACCGGATTTGATCACCGGCATCCCATGTGGTCTGCCAAGCAACACCAGGAGTGATTCCTGAGTACAGAGCCAGAAGTAACCCCTGAGCATCGCTGGGTGTGATCTTAAAAGAAAAAAAAAATCAAGACAAAGATTCACATATAAGAAGCCATTTATGTTCGTGTTACTGCGGTCTAGTAGAGAGGAAGAGAGGAGGCATTTTTGCTTTAGTGGGTGGTTGAGTTTGTCTTTTTCTTCCCTTCAAGAGGTAAAACAAAATTAGGATCCTGATTTAGCCCGTTTATTTCCAGTGAGACCTAGGATCTGTTATGTTTTACTTCTTAAAATGAAAATAATAATACACAGGCCAGAGTGTGTATTATTTTGTTGTTATAGGAATACACAGTATAGCAGGTAGTCATTTGCCTTGCACACATTTGGTGCAGATTTGAAGATTCGATCCCTGGTACCCCATATATTCCCCCAAGCACCACCAGGAGTGATCCCTGGGAGTAGCGCCAGGAATAAGTTCTGAGTTCAGCTGATTATGACCTAAAAACAAAACAAAACAAAACAAAAACAACAAAAAGAAAGTAAGGTTGTTCTTGGCTGTTAATTTTGATAAGGTAGGAAAGAGCCATGAAGAAAGTGAACTGCATTGTATTGGAAACATTGATCTGTTTAGATTTTCCTCTTCATTTAGCTGTATGCTCTAGGATTTGATACTTCAAAAATATTTTTGTATGTTTTGGGCAGGAGCGATAGCACAGCAGAAGGGCGTTTGCCTTGCGCGCAGCCAGCCCGGCTGAGCCGTGTTCAATTCCTCCGCCCCTTTCGGGGAGCCCGGCAAACTACCAAGAGTATCTCGCCTGCACGGCAAAGATACTCAAGCTACCCGTGACGTGTTCAATATGTCAGAAACAGTAACAACAAGTCTCACAATGGAGACATTACTGGGTCCGCTCGAGCAAATCTATGAATAACAGGAGGACAGTGCAGTGCTACAGTTTTGTGGTGGTAGGGACTGAACCCTGGGCCACACACCTGCAAGGCATGTGATTACCGCCGGCCATCACCCCGTGGCTTTGCCTTTTGATCTTCCTTAGCCAACTGAGAAACTGAGAGTTTCTCTCAAGTTCTTTGCCCTTAAATCTCTGACACTACTCGCTGAATTGTTAACGACCCAGGTCCTCCCTGGAAGAGAGGGCCTGTGATAACTGGTGATAAGTGTGGGGTATGTTCTGTGGGCTAATATCTGAGCTCCATCCTAGTTGGGGATCAGAATGTCTCTTTTCTAGCTTCCTGTCCCTAATTCCTTTAAAAAAATTTCCAAAACTTTTTATTGATTGAGATTTTGTGATTTACAGTACTGTTAATGATAGTTTCTCGTGCACATAATTCCAACAGCACACCCATCACCAGTGTATCCACCTTCTCCCAATCTCTTCTGACACCAACTTAGTTGTATGGGTCAGTTCTCTCTTTGTATTGCCACCTTGCTGTGTATATTTATTTGTTTGTGTTTGTTTTTGGATCACACCCAGGGTGCCCAGGGCTTACTCCTGGTTCTGTGCTCAGGGATCATTCCTGGGAGCAATTAGGGAACCTTTATGGATGCCAGGAATTGAACTCGGGTCAGATGCTGCAAGGCACGAGTCTTACCTGCTTTACTATTGCTCTGGGCCCTGTTGTATATCTTTAAGTCTCCCATGTGAGAGATGATTCTGCATCTATCTCTTTCCTTCTGTCTCACTTCACTCAGCATGATTTTCTCTAGTTCCATCCACCTTGTGGCAGATTGTACGATTTTGTGTTTTCTTAGAGCTACACAGTATTCCATTGTGGACACAGTATTTTTCCACTCTTTTTGACTGCTAGATTGTGGACTGTGCTGAAAATATTAGACACCTCACACTCCCAGCCTGCAGGTGTCTCTGTAGCCGTAGACGCTCTTTGGCAGGCTAGTACAACTGCTTGGTGGAAAGCCAGCATGATTATATAAAACATGCTGAGCAATAGGAATGAATACCAGTGCCAGGAACATATGGCACAACACCAACTTGTGTTTACACGAATTAAAAAAGATAATGATTTTATTTATTCCTAATTGTATCTCTTCCACCAGGACCATTTTGCTTGGTTCCTATCTGTGCAGTTAGACATAAACGTATGTCAGAATAGGTTGTCTTGGGATTTTTCTTCTGACTCTTTGAATTGAAAAAAATCAAATATTATTCCATTTTAAAATATTAAGCACTAATTCACCCTTTAGTCTCTTCATTTTTGTTATTGCTGGCATTTGGCCTTTGGGCTACACCCTGTGGTGCCCAGAGCTTACTCCTGACGCTGCTCTGGAATCATTCCTGTTGGGAATCAAGGTACCATATTGGGATTCCAGGTATCCTGCTCAGGGCGGCTGCGTGCAAAACCAGTGCCCTGCTGCTGTCCCAGCTCTCCAGCCCCTCTTGTTCTTTGTCAGTGACTTGGTTGCAAGGGTTTAAACATATCTCTTTAAAATCCCTGGGAAGACCGTGATTGCCATAGAGGTCAGTGATTCAGAGTAGCGTTTCTCAGCCAGGGAACAGAGGGACCCAGTGGGCACCCGGGATATTCTGAGGGGGCCACAATTAAAACTGAGTAATAAGGTGGCTGTGGTGAGACTAGGGGCCCATTCAGAAAGACACGGAGCCACAGAAGGAAACAGTGTCAAAAGGGGGCCACCATGGAGAAGAGTTTGAGAAACACCAAATTGGAGCCTAATATATGAGGAGTAGTAGTATGTTTGGTTGCCTCAAGATGCTTAACACACAGGTTTGTGTCCATTATACAGGCACAATTTTTAAAGTATTTCCCCCTCATATTAACCAAGAATTTTGAGAAATTTTCTGTCAGATCAAAATTTCTTGAGATCTTTGAGGAGGTCTAAATAGTTTTTTTTTTCCACATCAATGTTATGTAGCACCGTAGCACTGTCCTCCGTTGATAAACTCAAGCGGGCACCAGTAATGTCTCCATTGTGAGACTTGTTACTGTTTTTGGCATATTGATATGCCACGGGAAACTTGCCAGACTCTGCTGTGCAGGCGGGATACTCTCAGTAGCTTGCCAGGATCTCCGAGAAGGACGGAGGAATCGAACCCGGAGCTGGAGCAATAGCACAGTGGGTAGGGCATTTGCCTTGAATTGTTAAGTAAAACATTAAAATTTGAAGTATGACCTTCTACTGGTTAATGAAATGTAAAGTTCAGATTTATAAGTTATATTCTGTTTTTTCAGCTCACTTTGCCCTGTCATTTTTGGTCATGAAGTAAGTATTTCACTTCTTCTTTATTCAAAAATATGTAAATTTGGCTAAAATGAGATATAAAGACTGCATTAAAAATATAGATCATAAGGGCTGGCATGATAGTATAACAGGTAGGGCTCTTGCCTTGTACATGGCGGATCCAGGTTTGGTCCTCGGCACTCTATATGGTCCCCAGAACCTGCCAGAGTCATCCCTGAATGCAGAGCCAGGAATAAGCCCTGAGCACCGCTGGGTGTGGCTCAAAAACCAGAGAAAAAAAATAGATCATACTCCATGAATTAATAATCTAAGAGTCATACATCCCTTTTAAGAACAATTGCTTACCAACTAGGGTTAATAGAAATGGACTTCTTTCATGGTAATTCTGGACTAACTGAGCAGGAAAAGCTATTTGTCCCTTTGGGGAATGAGTTAATGCCTTGCACTTCTTCACTCAGTGGCTTTTGATACCTTTCTGATTCCGTCTGTTAGTATTTGCTTTTTAATCATGTACATCATAAAAGCTGGATTTTTAAAAAAGCTTTCAAATGTCTTCAACCTTTCTGGAGTTTAAAATTTTGGTTAAAATGTCTTTGGGTTTTGATTTATTTATTTTAAAGTTTTGGGCCATATCCAGCAGTTCTCAGGGTTTACTTATGATTTACATGCTCAGGGATAAATACAAGTGAACAGCCATAAAAGTGAAGAGTTAGAATCAGTCAGAAAAAAAAAAGCAAGAAAAAAAGCTTCTTGAGGTGTTTGGAATTTTTATGGAAGATCAGTATGGTTGGCGAGCTAAGAACAGAAAGGACTGGAGAGAGTTCAGGGGTTAGGGCACTTTGCATGCTGCCAACTTTATTTCAGTTCCCAGCACTGCATATGGTCCCTGAAGCGTGATCCCTGAGCACAGGTCCAGGAGTAAGCTGTTAGTACTACAGTAGGATGTGGCCCCAGAGCAAAGTAGACACACTCAGAGAATATAACAAGATGTAGTATTTCAGGGAAAAGGTAGGGGTCAGATTCTGTTAATCCTATACATTGTTGTGAGGATTTGTATTTAAATCTAGAGCACTACTTTTATGATAAAATACAGATTGCCACTCTTGCAGCACAAGTGAATACAATAAAAAAAAAAATAAAATGAAACCCCAAACCTACAATGCCTGGGGATAGCTCAGTGATAGAGCACTTGCCCTGCAAGTGTGAGGCTAAGAGTTCAGTCCTTCATACCACCCTACATGAGCCAGCCCCATGCCTCACGGTAAAGTCTGCAATCTCATTCATATCACAAGTAAATGTGTGAGCACGGAAACTTAGGTGTTTGTTGCAGCCCCCAGTCATCACAGGAACAATAGAGGAGGAAAAGGAAACAGTTGGAGATCTGCAAACATACAGCCAGAGTTTAGAATGATGTAAGACCCAAATGACGACCACCAAACTCTAAAATGAGTCCCTTGGGGTGGAAACATAGCACAGCAGGTAGGGCGTTTGCCTTGCACGCGGCTGACCCAGGTTCGATTCCCAGCATCCCATATGGTCCCCTGAGCACCGCCAGGAGTGATTCCTGAGTGCAGAGCCAGGAGTAACCCCTGTGCATCGCCAGGTGTGACCCAAAAAGCAATAAATAAATAAATAAAATGAGCCCCTTAAGGTGGCAGGCTGGGGAGATGGGAGGGAACATGGGAACCTTGGTGGAGGGAAGTTGACTCTAGTGGTGGGATTGGTGCTAGAAATTATATGCCTAAAAGTCAACTCTCAGTAACAATGTCAAGGCTCTGAAGACATTACATTTTACAGCTTCTGTCTTGACCACAGGGCACGTTCAGTGCTTAAAGTAGCTAAAGCTTCAGTTAAGAAAATTCCCCCCTCCCATTCGTCATTTTGATGACCTGATTAGAAGGGACTGTACGCTTTAGTCATGGGGCCTACGCATACTTGGTGGTGGGGAACCAGAGAGCACAACTTGTGGCACTGGGCTCATAGGTGGCAGTGTTGCTGGAGTCACACTTGGCATGTGTGGTGATGCTGAGGATCAAACTCAAAACCTCACGCCTGCAAGACACACTGTACTGCTCTATCCCTGGGCTCTTCTACTTGCAAATTTGACATCTTCCTGGCCTTGAAAAATCAAAAGAAGCTTTGAGACGGCTTGAGTAACTGGAAATTTAAAAGTTGCCCCTCAGAATTAGAGAGCTAGAAAGCAAGGATGGTGGCAAAGTTATAATAAGTTATGCCTAAGTATCTTATTGGCCACTAGGTTGTACATGCTCATGTCAGAGTCAAAGGAACAAGTTTTTAGACTTTTCTTGGGGGAAAAAATAAGTTACTCATACTTTAAAACAAAATCCCCAATAGCTGTAATATAGGAGGGACACTCCTTTTGCAAGTCATCTTTATGTTTTTCTTACTTTGTTTTTTTATTTTTTCCTTCTTAATTGAGCTTGTTAAAGCAGGTTTGGCATTAGCACTTTTTGGAGGAAGCCAGAAATTTGTCGACGACAAGAACAGAATTCCAATTCGAGGGGACCCACATATTCTTGTTGTTGGAGATCCAGGCTTGGGAAAGAGTCAGATGCTACAGGTAGGAAATCAGTAATTTAATATTTGATGTTTTGCTTAAAAAATGTGTGAAAAATCACAAGTGAATTTTCTCAAAGCATAGAGCACTTGTGTGCTGGAGGATATAGTTTCTGTGCTGGTATAAAAGCATCTCTATGTAGGGAACCATAGAAATAGTACAAAATCTAGTGTGCAGTTTTCCCTGTATGAACTTGAACATGAAACATAAAATGGAGCTGTGTGGAGTATGAGCACAGACCAGTGTCACCAGGCTGCCTGGACTCAGTCCTGACTCAACACCTTCAGTAGCTGTGTAAGTTTCTCTCTGTTTCTGCATCACTAAGTAGAGATGCCTTTGTACCTTCCAGTGACTGGAAAGCTTTTAGGAAAAAGCCTGTAGCACTTACTCCTAGCTATTATTGCCCTTTTATTTCGACTGAGTCTAAAATTTTTGTTTCCTTAGGCAGTGTGCAATGTTGCTCCACGTGGTGTATATGTTTGTGGTAATACCACGACCACCTCAGGTTTGACGGTGACTCTTTCAAAAGATAGTTCCTCTGGAGATTTTTCTTTGGAAGCTGGTGCCCTCGTCCTTGGTGATCAAGGTGAGAACAATGCAATCGAAGGGAATAATAGTTCTGGGGCTTTTTTTTTTTAATGCAGCTCTTTAATAGTAACATTTACTCCCTTGAATATGTATTTTAAGTCCTATTTGAATTTAAGTCTTAAAACTGTCTGAGGGTCAGTCCCATATCTTCTTCATCTCTCAAAAACATAGTACCTTTCTTAAGGAAAATGCTCAGGGAGTAAATACTACATAAGCAATCAGTAAGACAAGCATTTTAGTTGCTTTCCATCCTGTAAGGTATGGAACTTAACCAAAGAAAACCTTTTTTGCTGTGTGGTAGGTATCTGTGGAATAGATGAATTTGATAAGATGGGAAATCAGCACCAAGCCTTGTTAGAAGCCATGGAACAGCAGAGTATTAGTCTTGCAAAGGCTGGTATGGTTTGTAGCCTCCCTGCAAGAACTTCCATCATTGCAGCTGCAAATCCTGTTGGAGGACACTACAACAAAGCCAAAACTGTGTCCGAGAATTTAAAGTAAGTCTCTTCGAAGATACATACACCTTTCCCATACTGAATTTTGTTTTATTTTTGCTTTTTTTTTATTTTATAAGGTAGTTCACAATATTCAATTATATTTAATATTCAGACACCAATCCCACCACCATCACACCTTCCCACCACCATATTTATGATGTTTCCATCCCAAGACCCAATCCCTGCCCCAAAACACAAACGAAATAACGTATTTTGTATTGTTTGTTATGAAAAAGTGCTGAAAATGCTACCAAAAAGTATCCATAGAGGAAATAGTATGAAGATTGTCCTATTTTTGCAGGGGCCATTAAGACCTTCTTTAGGATATCACAAACATGTTGTTAAAGGTTGAGTGATCACATACTCAATTCTTAGTATGATTCAGCGAGAAAAAGATAACTGAGCACAGAATGATTTTAGGGTCAAATTTTGGGTCCACTGCTCCTGGGTTGAGTCTGTGGCACCACATATGGTCCCCCGAGCACCAACAGGGGTTACTCCTGACCATAGAGACAGGAATGGCCCCAGAGCACTGCTGGGTATGCACTCCTCGCCCCCACCCCTCAAGAAGTAAACATAATGAGTAGGCACCAGAAGTTTCTAGCATATGTACAGAAATAGGAGCACTACATACAAATTAAAGAAGTACTGTAGCTACCAGATTGTCAACCGTGCCTGGCAAAAGGGTGTGGAAATGAACTGTCAGGCGAGCAGTTTAGCGTTTTGGAAGAAAACTTGGCATATTTGCTCAAAACGCACATTTTTATTCCAGCTAATTTTACTTTCAGTAATGTTCTTAATGCAAACAAATTCACATATATACTACAGGGTGGCTTTTACAATATTGTTTACCACTGCCAAAGATTGGGAACAGCTTAAATTGCTCTTCAGCAGGGAAGTGGTTCAACTATCTTATAAGGCATGTTGTGGAATATAGCAATTATGAAAATGAAGATAGTTTTGTATATACTAATAGGGGAGTCTCTGTGCTTCACTGTTAAAGTAGAAAGAATATGTTATGTTCTTATATGTGTAGTATGATCCCACATTTTTTGTTTTGTTTTTTGTCTTTTGGGTCACACCTGACAGTCTTAACTCCTCCTGGCTCTGCACTCAGCGACCACTCTTGGTGTGCCTTGGGGAGCTGTATTGGGTGCCGGGGATTGAACCCGGGTCATCTGTGTGCAAGACAAGTACCTGATCCACCTTTTTCACTTTTTCAGATCTGTGTATGCTTTCTCTTCTAATTTGTTATATACAGTCTGGACATAATGGGAAAGGGAAAACAAGAAAAGGACATAAAATGCCTTGTATAAAAAATAGGTAACTCAATTTCTGGGAGAAAAACATTAGGGGCAGAGTATCAGTACAATGGGGAGGGTGTTTGTCTTGTACTCGACTGACCTGGGCTTGATCCCTGGAATCCTATATGATACCCCCATGCCCAGCCAGGAATAATTCCTGAATGCAGAGCTAGGAGTAACCCCTGAGCAATGCTGGTGTGACCCCAAAAGCCAAAAACAAAACAAAGCAACAAAAAAAATAATTTCCTAATGTTTGATAATATATACCTTTAATATATAATGTTTCCTTGTAAAATGCACAATTGAACTTCAGTGATTACTTAGTATATCCATCTCTAAAAAAGTAAAATCTTTTCACTTTTTTGTAAAATGATCAAGTGTTCTTTTTTAATTGAAAGAGCTTATTGAACCAAGGACTTTGGAAACTTAGATTCTCGTTTATGGTAGTCCCACAAATCTGCTTTGGGGCTTTGGGCATATTCTTTAATTACTCTGGATTCCTATTTTCATCTCTTAGAGTGGGATTGTCTGACTAATGGGTTTAGAGAAAATGAATAGTTCATTGCAGTATTTTGTTTAGTTTTGTTTTGTTTGGGGTCCACGCCCATTAATGTTCGATGGTTACTCCTGGCTGTGCACTCAGGAATTACTTCTGGCGGTTATCAGGGGACCATTAATGGATTGCTGGGAATTGAAACCAGGTCAGCCTCATGTAAGGCAAGCGCCCTACCCTACCCACTGTACTTTCTCTCCAACCCAGGTGCAGTATTTTTGTTATAATGATTGACATAGAGTTGGTCCTTTTCACAAAGAGTGGAGGTTTCGTTTCTATAGGTACTGTGTAATTCATTGTGTAAATGAGATAAAAGATAAAAATGATTAGAAACCACTCTGTGTATCACATATTATATAATCTCTGGTATGCCATAGAGTATTTTAGTTTAATTCAGTGATCCTAAATCATAAGCAGTGATATGGAACATAGAGAATAATTTAAGGGTTTTGATGGTATGAAAGGGCTGTATTCTCACCCTGCTGATGGTTTCTTTTGAAGGCTGTGTGACTTGGTGTCTGTGGAGTTGGTAGGTGTACTGAATAAAAGTCCTATTAATTTTTTAACCTAAAACCTTTTTTAAGTACTACCTAGAATTTGGGTGGTAAGCAAGCGAGTAAAGCTTTGTACATTTACAGTTTGCCTGGATTTCAATCATTGTTTCTTCTTTCCTACTCTTAGAATGGGGAGTGCCCTGCTATCAAGGTTTGATCTGGTCTTTATCCTGTTAGACACTCCAAATGAGGATCATGATCATTTGCTCTCTGAACATGTAATAGCAATGAGAGCTGGAAAGCAGAAAACGGTCAGCGGTGCCACAGTAACACGTATGAATAGCCAAGGTTCAAATACTTCCATACTCGAAGTATTTTCCGATAAACCATTATCAGAAAGACTGAAGGTATGTTTTTTTTTTCTCTGTAACCATTCAGTTTCCTCCTTCTTAAAGTGTCAGTTTAATTTGTATTTTATTATACAGCAGTACTATACCATGAATACCAAAACTTTAAAAACTATAAAACTAGGCTTTATGTAAACATTGTGGGGTTTTTTTGGCACCACATTGCACTGTTCTCAGGCCTTACTCTTGGTATTGTGCTCAGGGAGCACTCCTGCTGGGCTTGGGGTACCGGGGATTGAACCCAGTCAGCCACATGCAAGGCAGGTGCCCTTCCTGCTGTACTGTTGCTTTGGCCCCACTTTATGTAAACTTTATCTAAAATAATCTTTTTTTTTTAAATTGAATCCCTGTGAGATACAGTTACAAAGCTTTCATGTTCAAGATTCAGCCGTACAGTGATGGAACACCCATCCCTCCACCAGTGCACACTTTCCACCACCAGTTTCCCCAGTATATCCCCCCCGCCACCCCCCTCCCCCCATCCCAGTCCTCACCCTGCCTCCATGGCAGGCAATTTCCCCAGTACACTCTCTCTACTTTGGGGCATTATGTTTTGCTTGAATTTTCCCACGACCATTCAAGCCTGCCAGCCAGGGGCAGATGGTAGATCATTTATTGTCCATTGCTCATTTTGAATATCATGAGTGCCTTGGTTGTGCGCTTCTGGAATCCTAGATTGTAAATGGTTGGGTTCCAGAGACATTTCTGTAGGGCAATTCCATTTTGGAATTCAGTTGGGCATCTCTGGACCGGGGCTGTTGGTGCGCTAAGGTGGCACCTGGAGACACATTGTGGGTGTGGCAGTCAGGCCAACGAGTCGGTGGGGAGCCTGAAAGGAACAGCCCAGCACCTCTGCTGCAACGTGGCATGCAGATTTAATCCTGGAACCCGAATACCTGGGCCTTGCTTGTGGAAGCTCTTGATTGCCGGGATTCCATCTGGAGTAGGCGGGGAGACTGCACCTGCTTCACCTAGGGTGCCCCGGTGATATTGGCTTGGTATGGGGCCCGGAGAGATCTCTGGCTCTGTGGTGTCTTCCAGGACTCGCTGCTGTGTCTCTAATGGTGGAGTCAGGCCAGGGGTATGGTGGCAATTTTGGATTGTGGAAGCAAGCGGCTGCTGGGGGCTCTGCTTGGGCATGCACAGACCAACCTGCCCCTTTCTGATTTATCCCAGTCTTTTCAGCCATGCGTGGGTCCTATATTAACTGTGTCTTTTGATCTCTTTCGAGATTTATGTAGGGGTCTCTGAAATAAGGCCAATAAATGAGCTTGTATAGCTGAGCCAGTGGTTGTTTGTAGGCATGGCTTCCACATACCTAACTTTTGGCCGTTTAATTTCTTGGCAAACTTGGTCCCAAGTTGTTGGGGCCAAAGGCGCATCAGAAATTTTAGAGTGTCAGGAAACCTGAAGTCACCATCAGGCTGCTGATTAACTCACCCTGCAGGTAAAGGTTGACCTGTTGATGACACTGTATCCCCTCTAAAATAATCTTAAATAAACTAGATCAAGGTCCAGAACTATAGTTTGGCTTTTTGTAGTCTTTTTTTTTTCTGACTTACTGACTTCGAAACATGCAAGGAAAGCTCTCTACCACTCAACTAATCCTGCCTTAGAGAATCTTTTAGAATGTCCTATTTATTTAAGCAGGTTATTTTAACAAAGATTTTATTTGCCTCTTATCCTTGCGCCATTCCTCCATCTCATTAATAGGTAGTTCCTGGAGAAGTTATAGATCCAATTCCCCACCAACTACTGAGAAAGTACATTGGTTATGCTCGGCAGTATGTCTATCCAAGGATATCCACGGAAGCTGCTAAAATCCTTCAAGAATTTTACCTTGAGCTCCGGAAACAGAGCCAGCGGTTAAACAGTTCACCAATCACCACTCGGCAGCTGGAATCTCTGATTCGTTTAACAGAGGTATGCTGATTTTAGCTTTGTGCTTTTTTGTTTTGTTTTGATTTTAGCTTAGCAGGGTAATGGGATGGAATGAGATGAGATCATTTCTCTCACTTTCCTGTATAATTGGTTTGGTTTTTCTTTCATCCAAGAGTCATTAGAAATGTGTGGATGTAAGAGTAGTCATTTTTTTAAGGTTTGATATTTAACTATTGATCAAAGCATAGTTGTTCTTCCTGTACACAGATGCAATTGCGTGCAACTCTTTGTTTGACACTAATAACATTTGAGAGATACCTGGAGCATAAAGAATGCTTGGATGAAGTACTTGGGGGTTTTGGGTTTAATATGTGGAAATATTTCCATTGAGATGGAACCTTGCATTCAGACAGGTAGCGAGTGAAGAGCCGAGCCAGTGTATTGATGAGTACTGACGGCAGGTTCTTCAGGTGTTCAGGTCTGACCTTGTCTGGGCCGGGTGCTGTTTGCTTCTTTACTGACGAAATGGCGTGTCGGATTTCGGAAGGGAGAACGTTGGGAACGACATACCCATCCTGTGGAATTTGGTATGTCGGCAAGTGGACATGGCTATCGAAGAGATTTGAGTAGAAGTCATGGATAATCTTCTCCATTGCCGTTCTGGAGGATGTGATGGATCCATCAGGACGTCGGAGGGCAGTCATCTTGGTCTTATAGTTGGCGAAGGACAGGCGGGCGTTACGAATACTTTTCCCGGCTTCTGCCGCATCTACCAGTACTTCTGCTCTTCTCTCTTTGAGGTCTTCCTTGATCGCATCTCTGCACTGCTTTGCAAGCTCGGACGTTAGCTTGCGGTTGCCTGAGGCATGCGCCAAACCACGCTGGCGAATTAGCTCAAGAGTTTTCGAAGATAGGCGACTTTTTGTGGCTATCTCTCTCTTGGCGTTCCTCGCACATTCATGGAGGTGCTGAACCAGTCGATCGTATTCCTCGTCAATGTTGTCAACAATGGCATCTTCCCATGTTGCCGCAATAGTACCAAAGAGTTCCCAGTTGGTGGTCGTTCTGGGAGTTCTCTTTTTGAACTTTGCAGCCCTTTCTCCCCGCTCTGTGAAGTAGAATTTTGCACGAAGGAGACGGTGGTCCGATCCCGTTCGAAATTTTGGGACAACAGCGACATCAGTCAGGCAAAACCGTCGATTGAATATGATGTGGTCTATTTCGTTGTGGAATCGTCCACCGGGAGACTCCCATGTCCATCGTTTAGATTCTGCCTTCTGGAACTGTGAGTTACCATGAATGGTCTTGGTCGACATGATGAACTCAGACAGTCTCTCACCCTGTTCGTTCCATTCTAGGCCATGGGTTCCGATGTGAAGTTCTTCAGCTGATCTTCTCGGTCCTATCTTGGCATTAAAATCACCCACAATGATCTTGTAGAAGGTGTGGTCTTCTTTATAGAACTTCTCTAGCTCCATGTAGAACTTCTCGATTTCTCTTTCATCATAATGAGATGTTGGTGCGTAGACAACGAAGATAGAAACTGCAGGCAGTGAGCCACATCTATTCAAATGTAAACGTCCGATTCGGGTTGTTAGGCATTCAAATGAATCAATGCTCTTGGCCAAGTTTGTGTTGACAAGGACACCGACGCCTCCAACACCTCTTTATCGCATGTTCCGAGGAACAATTCTTCTCCAGTGTCGAAAACGGCATGGTGAGATTCGTGTCTTCTTGTCTCGGTCAGACCAATGATGTCGTACTTGATCATTCGCGCTTGTACCATCAGGTCCTCGATGGATGCATCTGATGCTAGCGTACGTGCATTGAAAGTACAGACGATCATTTTTGTCTTCCTTCGTTGTGGCAGCCTAGGTCGGCCTTGAGATTTTGTCGGCCTCTCCTTTCTCATCCTTCTCAGTGCTGCCATGTCGGTGAAGCCTTCAGGGTCAGGTGAATGAGACCAGTTGTAGTTACTGGTTTTGGCATATCGAATACACAGCGGATAGCTTGCCAGGCTCTTCCGTGCGGGCTGAATACTCTCGGTAGCTTGCCAGTCTTTCCGAGAGGTATAGAGGCTTTTGGGGTGACCTCTAATCACCCTTGTAGGTGTTACCATATTTGAACCCTATCAAATATGGTACGACAATTCCAGAAGACGGGTATTTAGTGTCTTATGATGTGTCGGGCGGCCGCTTGCGGCCGCGCGGGTCCGGAAAGCGTCCTGGAGTGTGGCGACGGCTGGGTAGTGGAAGTAGTGTCGAGAGTGGAAGTCTGCCAGTGGGATATTTATCTGGGTAGGGTGGGTCTCCTGTGCACAATTCGATCCCTGGGTGGTTGATGGAAGCAGACAGGGCAGGGTAGGGTGGGGCTCCTAATTAGAATCCCTTTGTCACCTGTGGTGGTGGGAGCAAGCAGAGAAGCTCTGTCCCTGGGTCCGCCGAGCCTGGAGTCCAAGGTCTCAGAGAGTTCCGCTTACCTTGTTCTGTGGGTCTTCAGTTGTGCGTGGGTCTCGGCCGGAGCGGCCGCGTGGGTCCGGAAAGCGTCCTGGAGTGTGGAAAACCAGCAGGACCGTACTACTGTTCAAGAAGGGAGACATCCATGACATTGGCAACTATCGCCCGATCTGCCTATTGTCTGTCATCTACAAGTTGTTCACTCGAGTCATCCTGAATAGGATTGGCAGAACACTAGATGAAGGACAACCATGTGAGCAAGCAGGGTTCCGCAAAGGATTCAGCACCATCGACCATATCCACACGATAACCAAACTCATTGAGGTTTCTCGGGAGTTCAAGATGCCGCTCTGCTTAACGTTCATTGATTTAAAGAAGGCCTTTGATTCTGTTGAGACGGAAGCGGTCATTGAAGCCCTAGCCAATCAGGGCATTCAAGCCCAATACATCAGGATCCTCCGTGAGCTGTATTGCGGATTCACTACCAGGATCTCACCATTCTACAAAGAAGTGATCGTTGATGTCAAGAGAGGGGTGCAGCAGGGTGATACCATTTCACCAAAACTCTTCAGTGCCACCCTCGAGAACATCATGCGACGACTGGAATGGGAAGGAATGGGAGTGAAGATAGATGGTCGGCAACTACACCACCTCCGCTTTGCTGATGACATTGTTTTAATAACACCAAACATCAGCCAAGCGGCACAAATGCTGGCCGACTTTGACCGTGAGTGTGGAAAGGTAGGACTACAGCTGAATCTTACGAAGACAATGTTTATGAGAAACAGCCTTGTTCCTGACGCCCCATTCGCTCTCAATGGAACGACCATCTCCGAATGCAACAGCTATGTGTACCTAGGTCGAGAGGTCAACATGACAAATGACCTGGCACCCGAGCTGCGCAGGAGGAAGAGAGCGGCTTGGAACGCCTTCAAGAACGTCGAAGAAATAGCTAAGAGGACGAAGAACCTCCGGCTCCGGGCACATCTCTTTGATTCCACTGTTCTTCCTGCATTAACATATGCCTCAGAGACCTGGGCCCTACGCAAACAAGATGAGAACGCCATTCAGGTCTCCCAAAGAAGAATAGAAAGAGCTATGCTTGGAATATCACGTTTCACTCAAATGAGAGAACGAATCCAGAGTTCTGACATCCGTCGACGATCAAGGATCAGGGACGCTGTCTCATATGCCAAGGTATCGAAAATCAGATGGGCTGGTCACGTAATGAGATTTAAAGACGACCGTTGGACTAGAGCTGTTACTGATTGGATTCCACGGGATGTCAAGAGACCGCGTGGCCGCCCACCTACCAGATGGTCAGACTTCTTTGTCAAGGTCATGAACGATCGGTTTGAGGCCCTCCATGTTCCCGGAGCGAAGAGATGCCATTGGGCTACACTAGCACGCGACAGGGACAAATGGAGACGTTACTGGCGCCCGCTCGAGCAAATCGACGACTAACGGGAAGTTAAGTGATTAAGTGATTAAGTGATGTGGAAATATGAAATGTATCATTTGTCTTGAGTCTAAATTGATAAAAGACAGGTGTTTTATATAAAAGTAGCATTTTAAAACCACAACACCCAATAGGAGAGAGAGAACAAAAGGGAATGCCCTGCCACAAAGGCAGGGTGGGGGGTGGGGGTTGGGGGGTGGGAGGGATACTGGGATCCCTGGTGGTGGAGAATGGGCACTGGTGGAGGGATGGGTATTTGATCATTGTATAATTGAAACCCAAGCACACAAATTTGTAAGTCTACAACTGTACCTCATGGTGTCTCACTAATAATAAAAAAAAGTAGCATTTTATATAAAAATAGTGTTTATTTTTTTAACAGCAACATCTATTCACAGACAGCTATGGATATTGAGAACTCTTACAGTTAAAATCATTGGGTTAAATGCTCTCTGTGTTTCAATTTGTCTCACAAATTGGTGAGGTTTGATTTCCTAAGAGTAAAAGGCAAGAAAAAACCAAGTATATTCATATTAAAATTGGAAATGAACGTTCAGAAAGACATGTTAGATACCATTAGATTTTAATTTATATTTTAAATGACTTACTCTTTTCATAATTAAGTTTTTAGATGATTGTTTTTAAGCCTAAGTTTTCATATTATAACTTCTTTCCCCCAAAGTCAACTTTGGATTTTGGACTGTGCCTTGTGGTGCTCAGGGGCTACTCCCAACTCTGTGCGTGGGGGTTACTCCTGGCAGTGCTCAAAGAGAAACTTCCCCTCAGGTACCTCAGGATTGAACCTGGGATTGAACCTGGGGTACCTGCATATAAATAAGCACATGTTCTGGTCTTGTTGAGCTTTCTCTTTCACCCCCCACATCAGTTTTTGTGTAAAATAATCAAGTAGTTTTAAGACATACAATATCAGAACAAATTGTTAAATATATTTCTCTTTCTTTATCTGCACGTGGCTTTCTTCCAAAGGCACGAGCAAGGTTGGAATTGAGAGAGGAAGCAACCAAAGAGGATGCTGAAGACATAGTTGAGATTATGAAATATAGGTAAGATTTTTAAATGGAAATGCTGTCTTGGGGATGGAGTGATCATACAGCGGGTAGGAAGCCTGCCTTGAATGCGGCAGACAAGATTTGATCCCCAGCATCTTGTATGGTGTTCCTAAGCACAAAACCAGGAGTAACCCCTGAGCGTTCCCTGGTGTGGCCCAAAAACAAACAAAAAAGTAAATGATGTTTTATGTAAAAAATAAGTAATCTTTCCATCTCAAATATAGATTTAATTAAGCCAACCAGAATTATTTCTATTTAGCCCGTGGATTACTTATTTTCCTCCGAACAAACTGCTTTCTTGTTTTAAAATATTTCTGTGTGAAAAATCTTTACATAAAAAAGACATTTTTTGAGTGCTAACAGACACACCATTTTAAAATCATCCAAAAACACATGCACTGAGAAAGTTTGCGTCCCTCCTGCTTACTATTCTTCCTCTCCACTAAAACACTGGTTATGTCTTGCAAATAATACATGACTTAAATTGTTTCTTTTTTAAAAATTTAGCAACATACTCACAGATCTTTTCTAATTAAAAAATAAAGATTTCCTTTTTTTAAAATTTTACACAGCTACATAGTATTCTGTTATTTAGCTACATCGAAATTTAGCCAGTACCTTGTTCTTTTTGCTATTAAAAACAATGTTACAGTGAATGATTTCTGTAAGATACTTTGAAAAAAGTTAAGTGTGGGATTGAAGTGACACCACAGTGGGTATGGCACTTGTCTTGCACATGGCTGACCTGGATTTGTTTTAGCAGCCCCCAAGTCCTCCTAGGAGGGATCTCTGAGTGCAGGGCCAGGAGTAAACCCTGAGTAGGGGGAAAAGAAGCAAAGAAGGAGGGAGGGAGGGAAGGAGGGAGGGAGGGAGGAAGGAATGAAGGAAGGAATAAGGAAGGAAGGAAGGAAGGAAGGAAGGAAGGAAGGAAGGAAGGAAGGAAGGAAGGAAGGGTTATCTTCTATGACAAACATTCAGAAATAATATTTCTGGGTCCAATGATAAATATATATGTTAAGTTTTTGATATATGTTGCTAAAGTGCTTTGCATACATATCATTTGGTAGAATGTGATGTCTATGAGGCAAGGGAATTTTTTTTTTCCTTTTTGGGTCATACCCAGCGATGTTACCGAGAGTATCTCGCCCACACGGCAAAGCCTGGCAAGCTACCTGTGATATATTCAGTATGCCAAACACAGTAACAAGTTTCACAACAGAGATGTTACTGGGCCTGCTCGAGCAAATTGATGAAAAATGGGAGGACAGTGATCCAGCGATGCACAGAGGTTACTTCTGGCTCTGCACTCAGAAATTACTCCTGGCGGTGCTCAGAGGACCATATGGGATGTTGGGAATCGAACTCAGGTCAGCCACATGCAAGGCAAATGCCCTACCCACTGTACTACTGCTCCAGCCATGGCAAGGGAATATTTAAACTGATGATAATGTCTATTTTTTTTAAATATGTTTGGCTTACTGGTGTAAAAGATAATCATCTTACATTGACTTTTTCTTTTAGTAAAGAAATATTTTAATTGAGTTCACACATTCTTACATCTCAAAATTAAAATCTTAAAAAAAATTGTAAAAAGAATTTTTTCCTACTCCACTTAGAGTCTACCTGTTTTTTTTTCTTGCTTCAGTTGGCAATAAATAATACCTTTTGTATGACTTTTAGATATAAAATACATCTCAAACTCTATATTTTCTCTCTCATAGACAAATGGTAGCATACCACACACATTTTAAAAAAATTTTTTAATGAATCACGGTGAGATACAGTTACAGACTTACAAACTTTCGAGCTTACGTTTCAGTCATACAGTGATTGAGTGCCCATTCCTCCATCAATGCCCGTTCTCCACCACCAATGTTCCCAGTATCTCTCCCATTCCCCCCATCCTTTCCCCCAACCCTCCCTACTCCACCTCTGTGGCAGGCACATTCCCTTTTATTCTCTCTCTCCTTTTGGGACCACACACATTTTTATACCTTGCCTTTTTTCACTTAAAACACATCTTTGAAATCATTCCTTTTTAATGCCTGAAGGCACTGATATAGTATGTCTTAAAACGACTTCATTTATTTTACACAAAAGCTGATGTGGGGAGTAAGAGAGAAAGTTCAACAAACCCAGGGTACGTGTTTATATGCAAGTATCCCAGGTTCAATCCCAGCCCCAAATGGTCCCCTGAGCACTGCCAGGAGTAACCACCGAGCACAGAGTTGCAAGTAGCCCCTAAGAACCACAAGGCATGGTCCAAAATCCAAAACTGACTTGGGGAAAAAGAGGTATAATATAGAAATTCAGAATAAAAACAATTATATGAAAACTTAATTATAAAAATAAGTCACTTAAAATACAAATTAAAATTAATTGTATCTAACATATTTCTGAGATTACTTTCTTAATGGCCAGGGAACCATAAAGGTTTTAACTTTAAAGAAAATATAGGAGAGGGGTTTTTTTTTTGCTTTCATTTTCACAGCTATATATTAGCCGACTTTGTGGATTATAGCATAATATAGAAATTATCTATTTTTAATATACTTTTCACAGAAATAAACATAGGCCTTTAAAAATCTACCCTTCCAAGGCCAGATTATATAAATACAAACATGAGATTATTTTAAGCTATTGCAGTTTCTTCAGCAGTAGATGGCGGCTGGAGATGTGGCTTCAGTGATAGAATAACACCCCTACCATGTGCATGGTCTTGAGTTCAAGCCTTGGAATCCTGTGCCCTCCACCCCAGCACTGCCAGGTATTGTCTTATGTCCCCAAAGTACCACCAGGTCAGGCCGTCACACCACCAGCTCAAGTACCAGATTGTCAGAACTCTTGGGCCCACAATCACTGTTATTTTTTTTTAGGTAGACAAATTGGGGGCAAGAATGATAATACAGTGGGTAGAGTGTTTGCTTTGCACACAGCTGACCCAGATTCTATCCCTGGCACCACATACGGTCCCCGGAGTAAGCGGATAGAGCAAGGAGTAAGCCCTGAGCACTGCTAGATGTGGCCGATAACAAACAAGATGGATTTATTTTTTTCTAATAGTTGCTATGCTTAGAGTCAGAATGAGCTCACTCTGCCCCGCTGTTCCTCTGGCTCCTTGTCACTGAGCTGCATGAACATGGGCTTTAGAGTCTGACCTAGAGCTGCCAAAGCCAATGTCACTAGCTTCAGACTGCTCTGATCTTTCATGAAGTGATGGGGATATGGTAGAGTGACAACTCCATTTCTGATGAGTTAATGAAACTCTCTGGCTGTCATGCTGGCTTTGGGCATTTTAGGATGAGACTGAGTAGACCCCCTTATTCTGACGCTCAGTACCCACTGAAGACTTCAGTAGCTGGCAGGCGAGACAGCTCCTAAACGACCCTTTTAGAGAACTTTCTTGTCTGATTTTAAATACTCTCCATATTGATTGTTCTTATGTCCCCTTCCTTATAAAGAAAACCCTTACCTATTTGTCACTCTGGCCACACTGGCATTGGCCGGTTCCTTTAAATCCTAAGAATTTTTGTCCTGTGGCCAGAGAGAGTACAGTGGGTCAGTCATTTACCTTGCACACACAGCCAGTTAGGCTCAGTCCCAAGCACTCATAGGTCCTCCCAAGCACAGGCAGAATCAGGAGGAAGTCCTTAGCACAGGTGGGTGTGGCCCAAAAGTAAAAAAGAAAAGGAATTATTGCTCTTCATACGTAGCCTATGGAAGAATGGGGAGTTTTGTATTGATGTAGTTGTCAGCAACTGTGAGGCTTACTAAGTTCACTTGTTGTCTGTGGAAGCTTTAAAGACTGAAGAATTGTCAACTCTTAACTTTTAAAAAATTATTTTTATAAAGCTGTTCATGATGCTTTGTCACATTCAGTATTCCAACACCAATCCCACCACCATTGCACCTCCCCACCACCATTATTTCCAGTTTTTCCCAACCACCATTCAGGCCTGCTCCAATAGCAGGCCCTAAATTATTTTGTATTGCTTTTGAATAATTCGCTAAAAATGATAAAAGGTTTTAGAAAAAAGTGTGTGAAGATTGTGGATCCATTAAACCTTAACATGTCGTTATAGTTAAGCCTTGTGTATTAACATTCTCTTAAACCAGATTAGTTGTCTTCTACTTTATTTCCAATCTATGTAGTTTGCTTCTCCTGGTGTATCAGTGGTATAGAGTTTGAAATTTCCAGAAATTCTAAAATTTTGAATGGGGTTATACAGCTGGGGGTTAAGTTTTAACTGGATAGTGACTCTGGATCATGGCTTCTTAATGAGTTTATTTGGTGCCAGCCAAAGGCAGTTCATGGGCATGACTGCCAGGCTACCAGAAGATTAGGGAGATAGCGGTGGTAGCTGTGAGAGGCTGGAGATTTTTTCAGTCTCAAAATCCGAATACCTGAGTTTTTCAACAGATCGATTTTTGTATGAGGCTCAATCTAGCAGTAGTCTGGCCTTTAGCAGGGTTCTGTTTGGGCGAGCTCCTAATTTTTTATTCCTGGCTCCCAACTTTTACCTGCCTCATAATGAGGAAAACCATTAACAGTTAGTGACCACCAAAACCAATTCTTAGCATATTGTCTTCTGTTTCTAACTGCCCCAGGGGTTAGCACCAGAGTGTTTGATCAGTTTTCTCTTTTACATGATTCAGGGTTTGAGGGGCCTTTTAGATAAAATTGGTTTTCCAGTTGACCTCATTAACTAGGAATATAAGTCACTGAACTCAAGAAAAATTCCACAGATTTGGGATTTTGAGTATTCTACATTTCCCCCACCCCCATTTTATAAAAAGGACCAACAGCAGGGACTTTTTTTTCAATAATAAGATGCCTCTTTGCTTACAACTTAGAGGATTTGTGTCATTTCTTAGCTTGAATCTCTTCCTCCTCCATCTTTGGATATAGAGTAAGATTGTCCTTCTGGCTTTCGTTCCATAATCTTTTTCTTGCCCTTGCTTTTTCTGGTTTGGTTGTGCTTAAGAAACTCTAAGCTGCTGTTTCACTGAATCTTTTTTGGTTTGGTTTGGTTTGGTTTGGTTTGGTTTGGTTTGGTTTGGTTTGGTTTGGGGGCCACACCCTGCTGTGCTCACGTCTTACTTCTGGTACTGAGTTAGGGATTACTCCTGACTGGGCTTGGGGAACCATATGAGGGTCTAGGGACCAAACCAGGGTTGGCCATGCCCTACCCCCTATCTGTACCTCCTATTTCTCCAGCTCCTGCTTCATTAACTCCTGACTGTCAGGCAAATTAAAGGTCTGACTACCCATAATCCTCTAACTATCTCTGTTTGGCTTGGGTTGGTTGTTTGTTTTGTGTGTGTGTGTGTGTGTGTGTGTGTGTGTTTGCCTTTGTGTCTAGGGTTTAAGGAGAAGGAGTGAGAAGGAGTTTTTTTGTTTTATGGTGCCAGGAATCAAACCCAGAACCTTTATGCATGCACTCTATTTCGCGGCTACATTTTTTTTTTTCCCCCCTGGCAATGCACAGGAATTACTCCTGGTTCTGCACTCAGGAATAACTCCTGGTGGTGCTCGGGGGACCATATGGGATGCTGGGAATTGAACCCGGGTTGGCCGTGTGCAAGGCAAATGCCCTACCTGCTGTACCATATTGCCCCAGCCCCCTTGCAGCTACATTCTTGAGGATTTATAATTTACTCATTGCCTTTAGCCCTTAGACTATAGATTTTGCCTTAAGTCGGTCGTCTGTTGTTACTCACTGTTACTCCACAGTCAGCCCACTACTCTGTAGACACTGGATTAGGTATCATTTGAGACCTCATTTGAGACTACATTGCAGATGGCACTGATTTCTGCCTCTCAGAAGCTGTATTACTCATCATGATATGTCCTAGGGATCTGAATCCTCATGTCAGATTGTGGGTCTTTGTCCATATGCAGCTCTTGGCCACTTCCTTACAAAACCTAGTTTCTGCCGCTTCTCACAGGTGCCTTGCTGGTCACTTTCAACTAGTTTCAAACTGTTTATTTCTAGGTTCCTAAGAAGAAAGGTTTCATTAAGGGCACCCACATAAAATCCCAGTTTTTTTTTTCTGGGATTATCGAGTATGTTTACTTGCTTTTTAAACATTGTGTTGAGCAGAGAATGACTGGGTTCCTGTGGAATAAGAGATGCTTAGAAACACTGGAGGGCTGACTGAGAAGGGTTTTGCTTATGGTAACGATAGCAAGGTCGCAGGAACCATTCCTAGCAGTCCTTGACCAGGGTGGCTGGTTCAGTTGCTGGTTCAGTGATGCAATGCTTCTCTGGCCTGGCAGTGTGTGGGGAGGATCATGTAATGCCAGTGTTAGAACTTGGGTCTCTGCACTTGCCAGGCATGTACCCCTGACAATTGAGTGATCTCCCCAACTGAAGATAAAGACCTTATTACTCTAATTTTTCTTTTCTACTTCTACTTTATAAGATAACCTCATCAATGAGTATCTTTACCTAATCAAGCCAAGTATTAGTATGATTAGAATTTTTTTTCAGACTAAAGTACTCTCAAAGGTCAACAATAACAAAACAATAATCCCACACACAAAAATAATGAGAGGGGCAAGTGATCGTATAATGGGTTGCCTTGCACATGGTCAACCTGGGCTCAATCCCTGGCATCTCATATGGTCCCAGCACCACCAGGAGTAATTCCCAAGTGTAGGGCCAGGAGTAACCCCCAAGTATTACCAGCTGTGACCCATAAAGAAAACAAAAAAATGAGAGGGTCGAAGAGAGAGTACAGGGATTAAGGTGCTTGCACATGGCTTACGCAGGTTCAATCCCCAGAACCCTATATGGTGCTTTGAGTCAGGAGTGATCACTGAGGTAAAGCCAGTGTAAGCCCTGAGTACCACTGGGGATGGCCCCCAAACAAATAAAAGTTAACACTGTTATAACCGTATTACCTCAGCTACAATAAAAATTAATTTAAAAATAATTTCTCGATGAAAAATTTTCAGGAATCAAAAAACACATTTTGGACTATCAGATTTATACTTTTTTGCATTTACTTTTAAACTTTTAAGTTCTTTTAAGGTGGTAACTGTGTTCAAATAATTTTTTCTCTAAACAGTTTGACATAAAAGCTACACATTACATGTTTAAAAATCTTTGCTGTGTGAGCCTCAGAGCTAAATCTCTATTTTTCTTATAGCCTGGAGTTTGAAGACAGATTTTGTCCCTGCTATACTAACTTTTTCTTCTCTTCTCTTCTTGTTAAGCATGCTAGGAACTTACTCTGATGAATTTGGGAACCTAGATTTTGAGCGATCGCAACATGGTTCTGGAATGAGCAACAGGTCAGCAGCAAAAAGATTTGTTTCTGCTCTCAACACGATTGCTGAAAGAACTTACAATAACTTGTTTCAGTTTCATCAACTTCGGCAGATTGCCAGAGACTTGAACATCCAGGTATGAGACACAGGCAATGCCAGTGCCCCACCCACAGTACTGTTGCTCTGGCCCCTACATTCACTTTTTAAAACTTTTTGGTTTTGCTCTATTGCAAGCCACAGCACCCAAAAGGAGAGGGAGAGCAAAAGGGAATGCCCTGCCACAGAGGCAAGGTGGGGTGGAGGGGGCAGGGTGGGGGTGTTGGGAGAGATGCTGGGACCATTGGTGGTGAAGAATGGGCACTGGTGGAGGGATGGGTACTCCATCATTGTATGACTGAAATGCAAGCACAGAAATCTGTAAGTCTAACTGTACCTCACGGTGATTCACTCTAAAAAATTTAATACAAATTAAAACAAAATAACAAAAGAAAGAAACTTTTTGGTTTTATTTTCATGCCAGAGATGAAATTCAGGGCTGCACATGCAAAGTATGCATTCTATCACTGTGCTATATCCCCAGACATGGAGATTAATATCTTTAATAAATTTTCCTAATGTTTCCTAGTGAGCTAACTCTTTTGATGTTTTCTTCCAGGTGGTTGATTTTGAAAATTTTATTGGATCACTCAATGACCAAGGTTATCTCTTGAAAAAAGGTCCGAAGGTGTACCAGCTTCAAACTCTGTAAGACTGTTCAAACCAAACCAGGAATGACCTCCTGTCCTGTTAGCCTTTTAAAGCCTTGATATTGACAAAAATACAGGAAGAAAAAAAAATACTCTTCTGTGAAAGGTAAACATGAAAAGTAAATAAGAAGAGTGTTGCACAAATTTAAGGTGTGTGATAGTTGCGTGTTAAAATCATTTATTTTTTTAAGCTAAAAATAAAATGCTTATAAATAATAGGGGTTTTTGGCATGTTTTTTTAATGTACTTTATAATTTTGATTGGCAGATACCTATGTGGGGAAACATTCGCAATTATTTTTTATGTTTGGTTTGGCTTTGGGGGTCACAGCTGACAATACTCAGAGGTCACTCCTGGTGGTGCTCAGGGGACCATATGGGTACCAGGGATTGAATTCAGTCAGCGGTGTGCAAAACTGGTTCCTTACCCACTGTCCTATCTCCAGCTCCTTTCCCTTTATGTTTATATAATTTCGACACAAAAAAACTGAGTATCAGAAATAAAAACTTTCAAGTCCAAAAACTTCATGAATATTATCTATTGAAATAGCTAACAACTACTATGATTTTTAAATATTTATTAGTAATAGTATTATTACCAAAGTCAAATATAAACCTACTTTATTCACTTACTATTTTGTAGCCCTGGTTATTCCCCACTCAGTACTCAGGTTTTATATTAAAACCTAGTAGCATTTGGGGCCAGATAGTACAGCGGGTAGGGCGCTACCTAGCAGATGGTTAATTGGGGCTTGATTCTCAGTACCGTATGTTTTCCTGTGGTCCCTGCTAGGAGTGATCTCTATGGCAGAGCCAGAGGTAAGCCCTGAGCACTGCAGCTCCCCATTTTTTTTTTTTTAACTCTAGGACCGGAGAGATAGTATAGTGCTATCTTGCTAAGGCAAGGTAGGCAACTTGCCTAGCATGCAGCTAACCCATTCTTAATCCCCCAGATTCCATATGGTCCCCTGAGCATCACCAGGAATAATTCCTGAGTGTGAGCCAGGAGTAACCCCTGAGCATCATTGGGTGTGGCCCAATGACCTCCCCCACTGCCTGCAAAAAAAAAAAAAACAACATGAAATCTAGCAGCTTCTGTTTCATTCTTTAATATTCCTTATTTTTTGCTCAATTTTAAATTGCTTTCCCATTTGCTTCCAGAGGAAATTCCAGAGGACATGCTAATGCTGCTTAATTGTTTCAGGTTTTAAAATCACTGTTTTACAAAAGATAAAACATTTGATCTCTTAAACTCTTCTATACATATACACACATTCCATTACTTTCCAATTATATATCATAATTGTTTAAATTTGTATTTAAACTACATATTCTATTGAATATTATTCATTCTCTGTACAATGTTTTGTTTTCCTGAGAATTCATAATTTGTTTTCAACTCAGATGTTTCTGTCACTAATTTGATCCTTACATTCTGCTGCAAGTCCTAGTCTTCTCCCAAATGAATCAAATGGTTCATTTTAACTTCTTGGAGTCCTCTGTTCTCTAAGCCTCGGGCCTTTCTTGGTCTGAATTACATAGTTATCATCTTGTGACTTTTCATTTTCTCTCCCACTTGTGACTTCAATATCTTCTTATTTTATTTCCTCCTGTTGGTAGAATCTATACTGTAATAACTTCATGAGAAAGCGTTTATAAGACAAATTGTACCTTCACCCCTGCCCTGACAGTTTGGGCTTAGCGTTTTCGTTTGGAAATTGTTTTTCACTCAAAATTTTAGGTTTGCTTTTCAAAAATTTTAGTCTTGTTTTATTAATTTCAGTTCTATTATGAACCAAACCACCATTTCCTCTCTTTTTGTTTTTCTTTCTTTTTCTCACGCTCTCCCTGTTTCCTCCTCCCCTCCACCCCCAGCCTGTCTGTGTTCAGTGCTTCCTCCTGGAGCTGTGCTCAAGAATCACTCCTTATAAACCATCTCATCTAGTATCCTAAACCCAAGGACTTTGCTTTACTACTTGTCAAAGCCATAGCAAGTAGAAGAAAGATTTTCACATATATTTCCCTAATGAGGTACATAAAGTGGATGATTATGCCACTTACAGATAGAGCACATTGCATAGAATTAACTACTGCTTAAGCAACTTGGTTTAACAACATAAAATACATTTTTTGATCCTAGAGGATAAAGGAATTCTTCTCTTATCAAGAAGAATTGAGGGGCTGGAGCGGGTACAGTGGGTAGGGCATTTGCCTTGCATGTGGCCAACCCAGGTTCAATCCCCAGCATCCTAAATGGTCCCCCGAGCACCGCCAGAGGTAATTCCTGAGTACAGAGCCAAGAGTAACCTCTGAGAATTGCAAGGTGTGACCCAGGAAAGAGAAAAAAGAAGAAAAAATTGAGTATGGGGTTGGATAGATAGTACAGTGGGTAGGGTATTTGTCTTTGCATACAGCTGACCCTGGTTTGATCCCTGGTATTGTATATGGTCCCCTGTGCACTGCAAGGAGTAATTCCTGAGTACAAAACCAGGAGTGACCCCCACAACAAAACAAAAAAGAAATGAGTTTGTAAGATGATAGAGAAGCATTCTCTTGCATCCTGGGAAGTTGCATCCTGGAAGTTCCTCCAAAGCAATAAGTAATTGCTATCAAAATTATATACCTCATCTTTTGTGAACTGATACAAAACCCCGAACTTTAATTGTAGAGACTGCAAAACAAAAAATTATTACTGATTCCTCCGTTGTGGAGCCTTACTAAGGAAGGACTTTTCCCTCAAGTTACTCCATTAGAGATCTCCCAAATACTAGTTCGAATATGAAAGGTTCCTGAGGAGAGATCAGATACCTTTCTGGCACTTCTGGGATAAAGGTCACATACCTTTACCAAGACTAGAAGAGACAAAACATGGGAGTGAGGGGCACTGGAACTTCTGTTTTCTGGGCTGCTAGGTCAAAACCTTTAGAATCAGAGGTGATAATTCCTTATTTCCCCACTTACTAGGTCAAATTAGGGGCCCTAGAGAACTGGCACAAATCCTGACCTTGTGAACGGGACAGAGAGCATGTAATCACTGAACTGGATGGAATCCAGGGCAAGAGCAAGAACTGCCTCCACTGCTTACTGTTGGGAGTTTGGGAGTGGCAACTGGGTCTCCAGGGCTACAAGAGTCCTTAGCATTTACACAAGATT
This sequence comes from Sorex fumeus, assembly GCF_029834395.1. NCBI lineage: Eukaryota > Metazoa > Chordata > Mammalia > Eulipotyphla > Soricidae > Sorex > Sorex fumeus. The sequence continues at coordinate 23,111,465 of NW_026606101.1, forward strand.
GGTGCTTTTTTAATAGCTATCATAAACTTCTACAGGAGGTCTGGAGAACAGTTCGTGAAAGATGTCTCTGACCTTAATAGGTGCTGGAATGCAGGCTTGGAATAACAAGTTTTTTGAAAATAGAGCTGTGTAGATTCCCTTTACTAGAGGTTCCCAAACTTACTCAGCCTATCAACACCATTCTCAGAAAAGTGTCACTTAGTACCCCCTGAAACTTTCTTTTTAAGCAGATATTACCTGATTATACTCTACTGGCCTCCAAACCCACCTATAAATGGTGAGAGCGTGGAGATACCACTCAAAGTTGACAGAACAGTTTTGATATGATTTAATGTAAACTTCATAGCATTTAGGTAAAGTGAGTCCCTGCAAGTCTGAAATTGACCTGACCATTAATGTCCAGGCACTTATGGTTTAAATCCAAATCTGATCATTTCATTTCTTTCTATCTGACTGTTGGTTTATTTATCACACTGGTTTGAAACCATGCCTAACTTAGACTACTAGTTCAAAATGCCTTTGAATTCAGTCTCACTAATTTTAGCTCACTCTACTTGATTCTCAAATAATTTTATTTTCCAGAGATGCTTTAATTCCAAATTACTAATACTTTTATAAAACCACTTGCAACACTACTTCCTCTACATTCTTACTTTCTTCTGGTACATTGAAAGAAAGTGGTTCAAATTTAGAGTCTCAAACCAAACAAGTTGATACAAGTAACTCTCCGCTTCTTTGGGTGTCTGATACAAGAAAAGGCAGACATATTTCTAGTTTGTCAATTTATCAGTGGACATAAAATATTTATAATAGATTTGAATATTTTCTCCAGTACCACAAAATAAGTAAAACTTAATAAAACCATCAAAAAGTGCTTGGAATAGAAGTGACAAGTGAGAAAGAACGTTTTGATTACATTATTTTCAAAAGCCTACAAGCAGTATCCAGGATGTGTGTGTGTGTGTGTGTGTGTGTGTGTGTGTGTGTGTGTGTGTGTGTGTTGTGCCCTGTTCTCACTGCTCAATCTCCATTCAGCACTTTGCAATTTATCAAAGAACCCAAACTAGAAGCACAGCAGAATTACTCCAGGGTAGAATTTTCATAAACTCTAATCAAAGTATCAATTTAAAAAGGAACTAGATACAACATAGCTCCCTGTGACTACTATATAGATAATAATATTTATTGATGTAAACATTTCTATTCTCAAAGAACACTAGAATATTATCAACTGACCAACTGTTCAAGGTTTTTTAGTCCTTTCTGTTGTTGTTTTTGGGGGTCACATCCGACAATTCTCAGGGATTACTACTGACTCTGCATTCAGGAATTACTCCTGGTGGTGTTCGGGGCACCATATGGGATACTAGGGATTGAACCTAGGTTGGCTGTGTGCAAGGCAAATAAATGCACTACCTGTTGTGCTATCGCTCTGACCCCGGTTAGTCTTTCCTCTTTTTTTGTGTTCTTTTGTTCCCTTCCTATTAACATTTACTTGATTGACTTTTATAATCCTTTACATGATTCAGTTTATAATAAAGTAGGGATAAGACAAAGGACCCGTATATTTTGCTCTGAAAATACAATTTGGGGGACAGAGAGATAGTACAAGGATTAAGGCTCATGTCTTGCTTTCAGCCCAACCCTATTTGACCCTGACAACACATGGTCCCCTGAGCATCCTTCAGGTGCAACCCTGGTGACCCCCCAAAAACACTGTAGGGTGTGGCCCAACCAGCCTAATTGGCAGAGAATTGCTGGGATGAGTTCCTGGACTTCTGAGCACTGATTGGGAAGTACCTCCCTTCACCTAACAAAGGATTTGGTGAGAATACAGAGGGGCAAAAGAGAGCTTGGAGGGTTGGAGTACATCCCTTGCATGAAGAAGGCCGTGAGTTCAATCCCTGGCACTGCTGGCCTGAGCACAAGGATGCATCTCTCCTGGACCCAGCATGCAGGGCCCAAGCAGCCCGGTTGTGGGTCCTAAGTCTATATGCCCAGCCCTGGATCTCTGGGAAGAGCCTCCAGACTCCTGAACACCACTAGAAAGTTTCCTTCTGCCCCCCCAAAGGAAACTGAAAAAATGTTAAAATTGGAGCCATAGAGATAGTACAGGGAGTAAAGTCTTGCCTTGTATGTGGCTGACCTGGCATCTATCCCTGACACCCCATATGGTTCCTTAGGGATCACCATGAAGAGTGATCCCTAAGCATGGAGCCAACAGTAAGTCTTCACTGCTGGGTGTGGCCTACCACAAAAAAAAAGTGTTATTCTCAAACAGGAAGCAAACTGATTTTGCTTGACCATATGGATTTTAAATTTTGGATTTTGTTATATACTTCTAATTATTTTCCCCAATTTGAGGGAATTCCAGTGGATTTCAGTTTAGTTCCTTAGATGTGAGCTGCCTATTTATTCAGGGGCTTACTCTTGGCTCTGTGCTCAGGGGTTATTCCTGGAAGTGCTCAGGGGGATACATGTGGAGCTGGGGAGCAGACCTGGTCAGCTGCATGCAAGGCAAGTGCCTTAAGTGCCTGTACATCTCTCCAGCTCCACCACTGCTTTTCAGTCCAATGTACCTCAGGTATTACCGTTTGGTTCCTCCAGCACCAAAATAACATACTTTACTGCCTGTTTACTTAATAGTAACATTAGTAGTCTACAGTAAAGTGAGCATTCTAAAAAATGATATATGTAAAATACACTTTGCTTTATTAAAATATTTTTCAGGTGAGGTTGGAGAGATAGAACAGTGGGAAGGGCACTTGTCTTGCACACAGCTAACTCAGGTTTGATCGCTAGCAACCTGTTCAGTCCTCCAAGTCCCACCAGGAGTGATTCCTGAGCAGAGGAGTAAACCCTGAGCACAGCCAGGTGTGGCCCTATCCTCTCAATTTTTTTTCTCCAGGCTGAAGAGGTAACATGGGGGTAAGACACCTGATTTGTATGTCCTGTTTGATCCCCAACACTGCCAAGGATCACTCCTAAGCCAGAAAGAGTTCCCAATCCCCTAAATAAAAATGAATAAAATATTTTCTGGCCTTATTGAGCCATAGTGACAAGACTGTCTAAACAACATGATGATTTGTTATGAAGTGTTCACTGGGAAAATACTACCATAGTAAGATTGTAACTGCCTCATCAACTCACACAATTGACTTTGTGTGTGATGTGTGTTCATGTGGTGAGAACATTTATGGTGTTCTAGGGGCCAGAGATAGCTCAAAGGACCACTGTGCCTGCTTTGCATGGGGAAAGCCTGGGCTCCATCCCTGGAACCACAATCCTCCAGCACCACTTGGAGTGACCACCCCACCCCACCCCACCCCACCACCAACAGCAGCCAAGAGTTCTTTGGGTATGACCCAAAACAAAAGTTTGAGTAATTTTGGAAAGTATAGTATTGTTAAGGTTGTGGGGACCACAGCTGGCAGTGCACTGGAGATGTGGTGCCACGGATGGAACCCAGGGTTTCACACACGGCACAAGTGCTACCACTTGAATTGCATCTCTGACCCCGGATTGCCAATGACAGTCACCATGCTGGCTGTCACCAGATCTCCAGGAACTTATCTTATAAATGAAAGTCTGGATTTGGACCATTCTGTTCACATTTCCTACTTTACTAGAAGTACTGACTTCATTTACACCATACTTGCTGTACTATTCCTCCAGCCCCAATTTTGTAATTCACAAATCACTATTAAAATGTAATTCCATCCATGGAAACAGACAAAAACAAAAACATGAATACTTTTTTTTTTCTGTACTTGCAGGTTTTTTTAATATTTAATTTTTTATTTTTAAATGAATCACCGTGGGGTATAGTTACAGACTAACAAACGTTTGTGCTTACGATTCAGTCATATAGTGATTGACTACCCATCCCTACACCAGTGCCCATTCTCTACCACCAATGATCCCAGTATTCCTCCCACCATCCCTACCCCACCCCCCTCTCCCCCGTGCCAGGGCATTCCCTTTTGCTCTCTCTCCTTTTGGGTGTTGTGTTTTGCAATATAGGTATTGAGTGGCAATCATGTTCAATCTATAGACTACTTTCAGCTCGCATTTCTTTGAGCTGCCTTTTCCCCCAGCATGTGAGGCCTGCTTCCAAGCCCTGGAGCTATCCTCCTGGTACTTATCTCTACTATTCTTGAGTGTTAGTCTCATTCTATTTCTTTATATTCCACAAATGAGTGCAATCTTTCTGTCTATCCGTCTCTTTCTGACTCATTTCACTTAACATGATACTTTCCATGTTGATCCACTTATACACAAATTTCACGACTTGATCTTTTCTAACATGAATCACTGTCCTCCAGTTGTTCTTTGATTTGCTCAAGCGGGCCCAGTAACATTTGAGACTTGTTACTGTGTTTGGCATATCGAATATGTCACAGGTAGCTTGCCAGGCTTTGCCATGCAGGCGAGATACTCTCGGTAGCTTGCCGGGCTCTCCGAGAGGGGTGGAGGAATTGACCTCGGGTCGGCTGTGTCGACTGCGTGCAAGACGGTCTGCCCTACCTGCTGTGCTATCGCTCCAGCCCTCTAACATGAATACTTTTTATTTTTGTTCAAAAATCTAATATAAAAAAATTAATTTCTGCTGGGTTAAATATCATGTCCTATTATTTTTTATGCTAAAAAAACTTAGCAAATGTACATCAAAGAGTCGTATCTAAGAATAAAAACTACCATGCGACCCAGCAGTTCCTAGCAATTCCAATTCTCCATATCTATCCCCGAGACATAAAAACATTAATTCAAGTGGATCTATGCACACCATTATTCATTGTAGCACTCAATACAATAGCTAGAATATGGGACCAGCCTTGGTGCCCAAAGACAGATGAGTGGATAATGAAGTTTGGCAAGCATACTCCAAGGAATGTTGAAATCATGCATTTGCTGCAACCTGAATGGAACTGGAAGATACCTTGTTGAGTGAAATAAGTCAGAAAACAAATACCAGATGATCTCACGTATCTGTGGTATAAAGAATAATAGGACAAGAGAATGCAAGCTATCTAAGGAGAGCTTCCTAGATTACCATTGACGCTAGATTACAGAAATGAGGACAGAGAAGAAAAGAAATTGGGGGGACAGGAAGAGGCAGATGGGAAGTAATGGGCAGTGGTGGTATAGAGATTACATTGGTTTAAGTATGTACAATGCTATTATGTACATACCTAAACCAAGAACCAATGACACTGAAAGCATGAGACCCAAACTACAAAACCAAACTTAGAAATGTGCCCACTGGGGCCGGAGAGATAGTACAGCGGGTAAGGCACTTGCCTTGCACATTCCCTACCTAGGTTCGATCTTCAGGCTCTCATTTGGTCTCCTGAGCCCACCATTAGTGATTTCCAAGTATAGAGCCAGAAATAAGCCCTGAGTACTGCCGGGTATGGCCCAAAGATACACTCTTCTCCACCTCCCCCCCCCCCCCCCCCCCCCGCAATGTGTCTGCTGAGACAGGGTGATGGATGGGGGAAGGAACCTGAGGAATTTGTCTATTTCTTTTTTTTTTTTTTTGGCTTTTTGGGTCACACCTGGAGATGCACGGGGGTTACTCCTGGCTCTACACTCAGGAATTACCCCTCGCAGTGCTCAGGGAACCATATGGGATGCTGGGAATCGAACCTGGGTTGGCCGCGTGCAAAGCAAATGCCCTACCCACTGTGCTATCGCTCCACCCCCAGGAACCTGAGGAATTTGGATGACGGGAAATAGACACTGGTGGTAGGAATAGGGTTGGAACATTGTATGTCTGAAACTATTATGGAGAACTTTGCAAATAAAGGGGCCGAGAGATAGTACAGCTGGTAAAGTACTTCCCTTGCAGACCCAAGTTTGATTCCTGGCATCCCGAGCCTACCAAGAGTGCAGTTAGGAGTAAACCCTGAGCACTGCTGGATGTGAACCAAAAACCAAAAGTAAAAATTTGGTGCTATAGCAGTAATAAGAGTGGGCAATAAGTTGCACTTGGCCAACCTGGGTTCAATTCATGGCATCATAGATAGTTCCCAGAGCCCTGCTAGAGGTTTTTCCTGAGTGCAGAATCAGAATCAGGAATAAGCCCTGAGCACTGTCGGTTTTGCCTAAACCACCCCCCTTCAAAAAAAAAAAAAAGTCTTATCTCTTTCTTTCCCACTGTACCCTATCTTAGTCCTCATTTCAACCCTCCCTCGGTTTCCAGGTGAATCTTACATAAAATCACATGATGGCATCAATGCAAGCCATTAAATATGATTTAAAATTTACTAGTTTTAGCATAAAGCTTTCATCTTGGATAATTTGGCAGACTAATATCTAAAACTGAAAATATTTTAAATTTTTTCATATAAATTAATGCAGTTATATAAAACTGGACTTTGTTACTTCTTTATTTTGATTAGAGTCATACCTGGAGGTGTTCTGGAGTCATTCTCAGCTCAGTGCTCAGTGGGTGGAAGGAACATGTGGTACTGGGGTTCAAACCAGAGTTCCTACATGCAAAGCAGATGCCTCAGGCCCCTGATTTACCTCCCTGACCCATAACAACTATAAACTGAAAACTTTGTTCTTTCATGACTTAAATGACTGTTATAACTTTTTTCATTTTTAAAACGTTTCATTTTCCTTTGTTTTGGGGGCCACACCTGGCTGTGCTCAAGGCTTACTCCTGGCTCTGCACTCCAGGCGTGTATCAGGGGACTATATGGAGTGCCTGGGATTGAATCTAGGTCAATGTTGTGCAAGGCAAGCTCCCTACCCAGTTTATAATCGCTCCAGCCTCCAGTTGTGACTATTTTTAATAAGTGAAAATAGTATCGCCTAAAAGTAAGATAACTAAGTGAAGACCTCAGGCAAAGGTGCTATTTTTCTTTTTCTATTTTTTTTTTTGTAGGAGTACTGCTATTTATTCAGCCACTGATTAGCTGATTGAATTGGGCATGAACTCCACCTTAATTTTTAAATTTTTTTCTTCTTATATTTGTTTATTGAATCACTGTGGGAAAAGTTACTAAGCTTTCAGGTTTAAGTCTTGGTCATATAATGATCAAACACCTTTCCCTTCACCAGTACTCACATTTCACCACCAAGAACCCCAATATTCCCCCCTCTCACCCCTCCAAATGTCTGTGAGGCAGATGATTTCTACTTAACTCTTCTCTACATTGATTACATTCATTATTTCGACAAAAGATAAGGTGCTATTTTTCTTTAAAAAAAAATTGTTTTCCCTTCCACTTCTTTTCATTGTTGATGATGTTGTTGGAATAACTGAGGCGTCACACCCTTACTGGCTATAATGCCTACCATTTTTCAGTTGTGGTACTTACTGGGGGCTGTACATCAAGTTGTGGTGCTTGCATGTTTGACCACAGTGCTCACTGAGGGTTGCACTTTAGGTGGTGTGCTCACTCTCAAACTAATTATAGTGCTTGCTTGGATAGCAGGGGGAGTGCTCTGGTGCTCACACATATCCTTGCCAGGGGTTGCACTTCCAGGCTGCTCTCTGGGAGCGGTCAGAGCTGCCAGGCTCAAACATCATACTCAGCACAGGCAGAGACACTCAACATATGCTTGCGAGGCCAGAGTTGTAAGATGCTGAATTATTCTTCATGACTCATGGGAACCCTTCTTGGTGGTCCAGGTAAACTTGGTAGCCAGAACTTAAAATAGTTAAGTGGAATTTTAGAATTTAGGAGAAACTAAGAAATAAAACCCTGGGGCCGGAGTGATTTTATAGCAGGGAGGGTGTCTTCCTTATAAGCGGCTGACCCAGGTTCAATCCCCGGCATCCCATATGTCCCCTGAGCACCACCAGGAGTAATTCCTAAGTGCAGAGCCAGGAGTAACCCCTGAGCATCACCGGGTGTGACCCAAAAAGGAAAAAAAAAAAAAAAAGAAAACCCAACAAAAACAACAAATGGAGGTAACAGGAAAAGCAAGTTAGACTGTCTTCAGTGGCAGTTGTTAAAGACAGATGCAGCATAAACTGAGTATAATGAAAGAAAAAACCTAGAAAGGGGGAAAATGTCTTAAATTAGAAAGTGTGAAGTCCATAAAGAGAACTGCATAGGCAGGAAGCAAGTGGGTGGGATACTGTCCCCTTTTCCTGGCAAGGTTATCTATCAGGTGTCTGTGTCTGAGTTAAAGGTTGCTTCAACCCGAAGATTGCTTTTGGCTATCTTCTGTATTGCTAGAAAATACTTTTTCTTTCAATTCCAGTATTTCAGTATGTGCATAAGAAATGGAAGATTTCATCTGATGTGCAGTACAAGATCTAGAAGTGGTGCTGTACAAGTTCAACTGGTTGCGCCATTCCTATCATTTGAGGTAGAGTTTAAAATCAACTTAAAGGTGGGTCTGGCTGTCCTCGCCGGGGCCCCTTGGAGGGGAGCGGGTTGAGCTTTCCTCCCCGCCCTGACCAGGGCTCCGGCAGCCAAAGACCTGCAGGACCAGCCACCACCATGCTGAGACCACTCTCCGCACCCATGAAGGTACTGGCAGAGAGGGACAAAGTCACGCGGGTTTGGGGGCCGACATCTTACCTCATTCCTACTTTGGACAAACTGGCAGGCTACCAAATGTAGCCTGCCCACACGGCAGAGTCTGGCAAACTCCCCGTGGCGTACCCAATATGCCAAATACCAGTAACAATGATGGGTCTCATTCTCCTAAAGAGCTTTGTATATAATATCAGGGCTATGATGAAGGAGACATTACTGGGGCCTGCTCGAGGCAATCGACGAATAACAGAATGATTTGTGATTTTGTGAAAGGTGGGTCTATTATCAAAAACAGGACTGGGGCAGGGAGTGCATAGAAAGAATCAGTTATTTCATTTTTTTCTTACAGACTTCCCCAAGAAGGATTTCATGGAGAGCAAGTATTTATTTGAGAAGATAAAGGAAGCAAGGACCCTATTCGGGGTTAAGTTAAAGAGAAGAGAAAGTAGGGAAGACACTCCCTCAATAATTGGGGGTGGGGGGGTCCAAGGAGGAACAATCTAGCAAGAACCATCTAAATTCAATTAAAAACCACTTAAATTGATGAGGAACATGAGGTAGGGTCTAAAGAAATCAAAGACTGAGGGGCTGGAGCCTTAGCAGAGTGGTTAGGGCATTTGCCTTGCACGTGACCAACCCGGATTTGTTCCCTGGCACCCAATATGGTTCCCAGAGCGCACCAAGAATGATCCCTGAGCACAGAGCCAGGAGTAAGCCCTCTGAGAACAGCCAAGTGTGACTCCAAAGCAAAGATAAAAGAAATTGAAGACTGAATCAAAATGAAAAGCCATTAAGCCCTCCAGGATAGGGAGAGTAGCCCTTATCTTATTCTCTTCCCCCACCCCAGCCCCACCCCAAGCCTAAAGCAAGGAGACCCTGAGGGCGGAACCTTTAATCAGAAACTTTTAGATTTGCAGATGCAATGGAGCACAACTCAAGGGGACCAGCCCAAGGGAATTTATGAGCCTCTATACCTGAGTTACAGTCTACAAGCCCACCCTTTACAAAAATGTGCTTATCTGTTCAGTCCCTCCCCCTCGCCCCTCCCCTCCAAAAACTGGTAACTAGTTCCGCGACTGTTCAGACAGGATGGTTATTTTGAGGATGTGAGCCATTTTCCAACAGTCCAGGGTGCTGCTGGTGGAGTTTGACCATCACTGTAAAGTCTGGGTTGACCGGATCCCCAGCAGCCTTGGAATTGAACCTACATGGATACAAAGACAACAAGCAATTCGGTAAACAATGCATTAATAAAGGTGAAAAATATACAACGATAACCAAATGTAACTTGGACAGAACTATGTTGTACAACTTGAGTATAATTACTGTGATGACTCATGTATAATAATGTTAATATACTCAGCCGAATTCACATAAAATAATGTTCATTAACAACAAACTATATGGCATATTTCTTCTAAAAAGCAAGTTTCTTCTGTCGGCTTAAATTTCCTTATCTGTAAAAAACTAAAGGGGAGGGGGGATTCTATCTCAGACATAGGGACAAGATCAAACGATTAGAACCTGGCTCCCTGTAGCCTGGTATTAACATTTGCCCAAAAATGTCATTTCTGGAAAAGGAAAAAACGCGTGTTTTTGGCAAACGCAAAACTCAAAAGAGGGACAGAATGACTTCAGGGCCAGACGTTTGCATCAACCAGGCCCGCGCCTGGCCCCGGGTCTCGCCCACACTGCCGGGCACCCCTTCTGCAGGTCACTGCCTTGGAAGCGTTCAGGCCGTGCCCCGCGGTACCCGCTTTCGCGTCCTCCCGGGGCTCTACCCATCCTTCCCTCCGGAGTCGGCGTGGCTCACCTGCGCCGCCCGGAAGTCCTCCGTGCCGAGTGGCACGCGCCGCCCGCCGGAGGCGTTGGAAAGGCGCCGCCGCGACAGTGTCGTAAAAGCGTCGCAAAGCCGCGCCGTCCTTGGCGGCGCCGGGCCACCGGTATAAACGGCGCGTGTGCCGGGGCCGGGCAGCCAGTATGGACGCGGCCGGGGCGCTGCCGGCGCGCGGGGGCTGGGCGGGCGCGCGGCTCGCGGGCGCCGCCGGCCGCTGAACCTCCCGGCGCGGGGCCATGCTGGCTTCGCGCGTGGCGCGCGGCCCGTGGGCGGCTCTGCGCGGCGCCGTGTGGCTGCGGGGGGCGCGGCTGGGCAAGGGGCGCGCCCGCGAGGCGCTGCTGCCGCCGCCGCCTGCCTGCTGGCTGCGCCCGGGGCCGCCGGGGACCGACCCGCGGGGCCGCTGCTCGGGCTCGGGGAAGGCGGCCCCGGGACCCGCCGCTGCCGCCGCCGCCGCCGAGGCTCGGGCCCGCCGCTGGGGCCCGCCGGGCGCCGCCAGCCTGGTAGGTAGCGAGGGGGGCGCGGACCGGTCCGGCCTGGCTCGGGTCGGGACTCGGGGCTCCCGCCCCGGGTCCGGCCGGGCCGAGCGCCTGGGAGGAGGTTCGGTAGCGAGGCTCTTCGGGAGGAATTCCAGGAGTACCGGCCCGGCCCCCCTTCTGTCCCGGCGACCCGGCTCGAGTCCCCCCCCACCCCCTCTTGCCCAAACGCTTTTTCTCCCCGCACCCTTTTGGGACCCTCTTGGCTCTTGGCATCTCTCGCCGGTTTTGTGAAAACGGGGCGATTTTTCGTGTGGGGGCCGTTCTACACCCGGAGGAGCTCAGGGCTCACTCCTGGCTCTGTCTGTGTTCAGGGATCCCTCCTGGTAGGGCTGCGGGGGACCATATGGGATGCTGGAGATCCAACCCGGCTCGGCAAACCCCTTACCCGCTGTACTCTCCCTCCAGCCCCCCAAATTAGGCGATTCCCCCACCCCCCTAAATGTTTGGCAAACTAATTTCACAAGTACAAGGCAAACCCGGGCGGCGGGGGCGTCTTCAGGAAAGAATACACACAGGCCTATTGGCTGGTGCAAGTTTGGCTCGCCTGTTTCCCCCCCCCCCCACCCCCCCGACCCTCTGACGCTTTCTGAGCTGAAGGATGAGATTTATTTGAATAATAAGCTAAAAAGATCCTTTAACCTCAGTTTACAGGAAAGAACTTAAAGCCTCTTCCTGGGGTCAAGGGTGTTTGTCCACTCACCTTGAGATTCGCCGGAAGCCCGAGGCCACGGAACAGGGGCGGTGGGGGAGCAAACCTGATGACACGTTAGCAAAGCCTCATGCAATTATTACATCTTCAATTGTTAGGTCTTCAGCGGGGCCGTGTCCTGCTTTTGTCAGTTGTACAGCATGGGTTGGGCTGGCCACATCCTGGCAGGGGTCTCAGCTCCACTAATTGATAGGGCATGCGGGACTTTGGATGCTGGACGCTTTGAGGTCCCCAGGTCCTGTCTGAAGAAGTCCTTTCCGGAACGGCAGTAGTTGGTCGAGTATGCCACAGGTTATCTGGTTGGGTAATCCGAGATTAGCTTCGCTTAATTTTATTTTAGCACCTTTTACAGATTGTAATGGTTGGAAATGTCTGAGGATCTTAGGGACGTGTTTTATGGGATGCTAAAGAGGAACCCCTATTCTCTGTACCAGCAACCTTCAAACCTCCCGCTATTACGGCACTGAATGAATTCTGGCTTTGTGCAGGAAAAGTTTATTCATCTGGGGCAGCTTTACTCTGACCGTTTGTTTGCTTTTTTAAAAATTTCTTTTCTCTCCCCTGCGAGTGGTTCTGTTAGGTCAGTATCGACTTATTCTCCACCGCGGTAGTTGCTACAGTTTTTTCGTTCTGTACTCTGAACTTTGAACTTGGTTTATGTTGCAAGAATGTTTCCATTGTATTCTCTAATGTAGTGTCTACTTCCAAAAAAGGTCTGAGTGGAGACTTGTCCTGTTTTTTTTTTTTTTTCTGGTGATTGTTTCCTGGATAATTTGAAGGTATCTGTCGCCCTCCAGGACAGTATTCTGTTCCTTGACCCCAATGACAAATAAGCCCCTTAACTGCCATTCTGAGGGGAGCCTGTCTCACTGAGCTCTATTTATACACGTGTACATGTTTACTATCTTAATGGAAGTGCCTTTTCTTATCTTACATGTTTGTTCCTGGAATTTTAACAGGTCTCTTTAGAAAATGTTAATCCAGAATAAAAGTTAAGGGTCAGGCAAATTAGTTACCGGCTAAAAGGTTAAATAGGGTCGACCATGTGCGTTACCCTGGTGGGGTAGAGTTGGCCGCCTTCACCCTGGAGGGGAAGATCCTGGCTTTGGGGAGTGACCTATTCATATTTTTTCTGTACCCCCTTTATACAAGGGGCTGAGAAGGAGACATTTTTCCCCCTTCTTTGAATTCAGAATTAAAATACACTCTTATAAAACAGATTTTGTTTGGCAAGGAAGGAATATTCTTCAGAGCAGCTGTCACAGAGCCCTTTAACTGGTGCCAACTTCCACAGCCTGGCGCCGAATGGAGTTTCAAGGAATTACCAAGCCTGCTCCACGTGGGAGCAGTGAGAACCCTCAGTTTCTCCCTGGGCATCTTAACATTTCCGCAGAGCTATTTTGAACAGAGTTACAAAACGTATCTTTATTTCCTAAGGATCTTAATTCCTATATCTACCTCCATTTTCTTTCAGCAGTTGACCAGTAAATGATGAGGTTATAGAATTGTTTCTCCTCCTCCTTCATGTATCCTTTTGCTGTATTGCCTGGAGTGTTCTTTTGAAGTGTATGGAAGTGTGAAGGAGAGGTTACTAGCAATGCATTTTTTTAAGCAAAATCCGTGGGGTTGATAATTTAATATTTTTTTACCCCCCTGGCACTCGACTGTCTACTTGAAGTCTAAGATCTTCTCAGAGTTTCATGATTTTATTTTTGAGGTCTTATGCAGAAGTGCTTAGAATCAACTCATGGCTTAGTGCTTGGTATCAGGTGGTACCAAGTGGTACTGGGATCATGTCTTGAGCCTCCTGCAGACAAACCATGCACCCCAGCCTGTTGAACTATGCCCCTCAACCTTTTTGAGGCCTTAGGCAGAAGTGCTTAGAACCAACATTTTAAAAAGCTGAGTTTGAGGGACTTGGGAGATAGCTCAAACCTATGGCGCTGGAGTGATAGCACAGCGGGTAGGGCGTTCGCCTTACAAGCGGCCAACATGGCCGACCCGAGTTCGATTCCTCCGCCCCTCTCGGAGAGCCCGGCAAGCTACCGAGAGTATTCGATATGCCAGACACAGTAACAACAAAGTCTCCAATGGAGACGTTACTGGGCCCGCTCGAGCAAATTGACTATCTACGGGAGGGCCTCGAGCATGGTTTACTTGTTTCCATCCCCTGACCTCTTAGTTCTTCTGAATACCTCTGGGTGTGACCCCCAAAAGCAAACCAAACAACCAAAGTAGTGTAAGTTTTGATTTCTAATGGCGAGTCCTATATTAGAGCTTGAAAACGATTTGAATTAAATGTTAGTAGATAAGCTTGAGGAAGAAAACCTCTGTATAGAAGATAGTCTAATCTGTGTTTGGGCTGGAGACACTTGATCTTCTGTATGATTGACAAATTAGTTTTAGAGCAGTATCAAAGAAGAATAGTGTAGGGGCTGGAGCAATAGCACAGAGAGTGGGGCGTTCGCCTTACACACGGCTGACCCGGGTTGGATTCCTAGCATTACATACGGTCCCCTGAGCACCACCAGGGGTAATTCCTGATTGCAGAGCCAGGAGTAACCCCTGTGTATGACCGGGTGTGATCCAAAAAAGAAAAAAAAATAGTGTACTTAAAAACTCCAGTGACTATGCTTAAATCATATGTTAATAGTGTATTTTCCTAACTTGCATAGTTAAGGTATGACCTATATTAATTTTAACTTTGCCCCCCCCTTTTTTTTCTTTTTCAGTATGAAAACCCGTGGACAATCCCAAATATGTTGTCAATGACAAGAATTGGCTTGGCCCCAGTTTTGGGCTATTTGATTATTGAAGAAGATTTTAATATTGCTCTAGGAGTTTTTGCTTTAGCAGGGCTAACTGATTTGGTAAGTTATGACGGACCTCCCCTGTTTTGTTCCCTTTCCAGATGTCAGGATTTCTACTACATTGACCTAGTACAGCCCTAATCTGCTTTTCCTTGGAAGGAAAAGGGATTCAGGTATTCTTCCTGTGCTCAAAAGAAGCAAGTGGAGGGTAACAGGAAGCCTGCAAGAGGGAGCTTTTTCAATATTGGTTTATAACTTTGTTATAAAAGAAAAACCCTTTGAAATAGGGAAGTACTTGCTTTAGGGATAGAAATAAAAGAGAGGGGGCAGAGAGATGGTGCCTGCCGGCGAGGTGCTTGCCTTACATGTGGTTGACCTAGGTTTGATCCACCATGCCAGGAGTGAACACTGCCAGGTGTGACCCAACCTGCTATCCCCCAAACAAACAGGTTTTTTTTTAAAGAAGAAAGAATTTAAAAACCTCTATGGGACTGTTTTTCTTTCCTGTTGTGTTAGCAGTACTCTGACCTATATAATAATTGGTCTTGAGGTGGGGAAAGAAAAGGTGAGCCAGTTGGTGTGACCAGGACTTTTAGAAGCCAGAACTCTGCTCCATGCCCCTGTCCACCTGGCAGAAGGGCCTACCCTGGAAAGGCCCTTCTTTTGTGGGGGAAGGAGGATATATTTGGATTATTTAAAATTGGAATTTGAGAGATTTACTTACATATGTATATGTGTATAGGGGACTGCATTGTGTTATTCCTTGAGGACATCGTTGGAAGTGCCAGGGATTAAGTTCGGGGTTTCACACATGCTAGGCATTTCACTATTTGAACTTTCTCCTTGACCCTGGAAAATAATTTCTTTAATGAAGGCTGTGTTTTATGCATAAGTAGACTTTCGAACTTTAGGTTCACGAAAGAAAGCCTGTCATCTTTAGGTATGATATTACTTGGATTATAAAAGATTCTGTTTCATAAAAGATTTGCAGTGGCTTTCAGAACTACACATCCTATAAAAACACAGTTGAGGACGTGGGAGATGGTGTGTAAATAATTTCAAAATGTGAACAAAATTGTAGAGAAATAGAAATTATTCTTGTTTTAACACTTACTGAGATTTATATAGCCCAGATAGGCAATAATGATTTGGTGCTTCTCCAGACTGGTTAGAAGTTTTGCTTATTATTTGTGAAGAATAAAGAAAAAACTTCATTTCCTTTAATAATTGTATAAAAATAATTAAAAACTGTATAACTCTTAAACCTTCAACTGTTCCCTTTGAAGTTCATAGATACAAAGTTCCACCCACCAGGTAGTGTTGGTGAATAATCTAGAATTAGCTGAAGATATTGCAGGCTCAAGGAGGACTGTTACATGAAATTTCCAAATTTGTAGCAGATAAAGATGGGTTTCGACTCCTGTTGTCACAATTCCTTTCTGTGCTCTCAGTTGCTGCTTTTATCTGTTTTTATCTCTGAAGCTTAGAGACCTCCATTTGTTGTTAAATTGGTGTATCAGTCGGTTAAAAGCCAACTGATAATAGAGATTTTAATGATACAGGAAAGATCATCTTCAGTTACTAAATTTGCTTTTTTATTATAAGAATTTTTTTTATCTTCCACATGAGATTGTAATGAGGAAGGCCCTCATTTACATTTTTTAAAACATATGACAGTGTGTGCGGAAAGTTCAATTAATCGGCACCATGTTTCATGTTTGTTTCATAAAGCCGTTTGATACCTCTAGATTCATTGCCAGGGAAGCACCTGGATTCATGAAGGTGAAAGCAGGGGTGATTTATTATGACTTGGGAAGTAACTCATAGTAAAGCAGGTGTGAAAGAGTCTGGTTAGAAGACTCACAGAGCAGTTGTAGTAACATGGGCTAGAAGTTTATAGAGTTGAAATAAATGGATTTGGGATAGTTTTGTAGTACAGTTGATAACATTGGTGGATTAGATGTATGGGATGAGAGGAAAGCATTAAATAAGACTGGTAGGGTGCTGACTTAGTCTTTTTAAATAAACAGATTCATGATTCTGTAATGGCCAGGCATCAGGATGGGACATGACTTGTGGGAAAAAAACCAGAATTGTGTATCTATCCATGAAGTGGTAAACTGGGTGTTGAATATTGTAGTTTGGAGATGAAGTAATGATTAGAGATAAGATTTGAGAGTTACAGCACATATATACTCAAGTCTGTGAGAAATCATCTTGGTTCTAGTCAAAGAAGACCAGAGAAATAAGCAGTAAGTTGAACAAAGGAGAAAGCAAATAAAAGACACTAAGAAGTAAAAGGTGATGAGAAGAAAATTAGAGATAGTAAGATGCCCCAGAAGTTAGATGAAGAAAATGCTTTTTTTCACTCGGGTTGAGTAAACTGAAAATGCAGAATTCATTGGTGACCCTTGTAAGCACCTTATCTAGCAGAATACAGACAAGGAAGTGTGGGGTGGTAATGTTGTAACCTCATTCTGAGGAAGTTTACTTTATAAGGAAATAGGGTGATGAAGGGTGGCTTTCAGATTTTTGGTTTTGTTTTGGAGCCATACCTGACAATGCTCAGAGCTTACTCCTAGCTCTGCACTCAGGTAATCACTCCTGGTGGTTCTAGGAGACCACTGGGGCACTGGGGATTGAACCTGGTTGGCTGTGTGCAAGTCTAGTACACCTGCTGTGCTATCTCTCTGATCCTGCTTTCAAGATTTAGGTAAACATAAATGCATGCAGAGATAAAGGTAAGGTAAAGGTAAAGGCCCTCCCGTTGATCATCGATTTGCTCGAGCGGGCCCAGTAACGTCTCCATTGGAGACTTTGTTGTTACTGTGTTTGACATATCAAATACTCTCCGTAGCTTGCCGGGCTCTCCGAGAGGGGCGGAGGAATCGAACTCGGGTCGGCCATGTTGGCCGCTTGGAAGGCGAACGCCCTACCCGCTGTGCTATCGCTCCAGCAGAGATACGCACATATAAACATGACAGCTTTTTGTTGTTGATGATAAATAATGAAGTAGAAAGGGAGAAAATGAGGATTCAAGGGAGGTGGGAAAAAAGGAGGCAGATTCTAGGAGGTGAAAAACCCTAAAATCAAGGAAGGGGGTGTGAATGAATGCTCAGAGGTGTAGATTTGGAGTGGGATTATCAAAGAAGTGGAGAAGAGTAATGGATGCAGGAAGATGTGGATTTGAAGGTAGAGCTTTGAGGGTGTCCGAGATTATCTGTTTTGTTTTTCAAGGAGCACCCAATATAGCAGTATGGTCATGAACCTTAGGTGAGGGCTCAGGGGAAAGTGGAGTCAGTTGGAGGTGAGCATAGACAGTGAAAAAAGAAGAAGGGCAGTGGGCAGATGCAGGATTGCCAGGCAGTAGTGGTTACCTGCAAGGATGTCTTTGATCATGAATTTGTGGTGCAACAGGTCAGCCCATTTTTGTGGTTTTCTTTTGAGCAACGTTCAGCCGCTGGTGAGCGGGCCTGGAGCATAGGGATGGTTTTTAACCAGTTGGAGAGATGGTGACGTGAGGAATTTTGCAAAAGAGTAAAAAAGTCAGTGATGAACCTGGAATCTCATGTGGGTCAGTGGAATAGTCAGGATTAAAGATTAGGGGTGTGAAATGAAATCTGAGCCCTCTGGACCACTCCCAGTTCTAGTTCTTTTAGGCAGACATACAGGCCTTTAATATCTTGAGAACAGATTTTCAGTCGTGGAAATCTGTTCATACCCAGTGCTGAACAATTATTAATCACAGCTCTGCCGAGGATACCAATCCTGTGAGGTAGGTGATCTTACCTCACTTTTACAGATGAGGGAACTGAAGCATAGCGATGTCGCACAGTAGGAGACAGAGCCAGAACTAAACCAGATATGTTCTTCCGTAAAGAGGAACTTTTTAGTTTGCCTTTTTTTCTTTTTAAAACAAAAACTTCTTAACCATTGTGTGCTGCTACTGTCTCTTCTAGCTTTACTATGAGAACTTATAGTAAGGAGGACTTACTTAAAATATACCAAGTTGAATTAGACCTAAAGTGATTTCTTAGCACTAGAAAATTCAAACATTCATTGAAGTTCGAAGTGAAATGCGAAATTACTAAAAGCCCAAGTAGGCCTTGGAGAACGAGAAAATGTCAATTTTGCTTAAAGGGGAGAGGTTATAGATCATTTTAGTCCATTTTGTGGCTCCAAGCTTTTCTCAAATGGGCCTGGAGAGCTGGACTTGACCTAAATGTGTGATTTACATGATCAAAAAGAGTTATATTTTCAGTATTTTTTAACCTATTTTTTTTTTGCAGTAGCTGGGTTGTCTTTGATTTCCTGAATGCAAGACATGTGTGTTTACTATTGAGACACGTATTTTAGGTATCTAAGTGTTAGCAACTAATTTATATTTTTGCTTTTTATTTATTTAGTTTTGGGGGCCCACACTCGGTGGTGCCCAGGGCTTACTCCTGGCTCTGCACTCGGGAATCACTCTTCACAGGGCTGGGGGGACCATATGTAGTGCCAGAGATCAAACCCAGGTGTTGGCCTTCTACAAGGCAAGTACCCTAACTGATGTGCTATTGATCTGGCCCAACAACTAAGTTATATTTTTAAAAGCTCCTGTAAGTCAATTCACACCAGCCTCCAGGCTCCATTTGGCCCACTGGCAACCAGATAAGATCTTTGCTTTAAAATGTAATTTGTTGCTAAGAAAAGTGAATAATCTAATTTTTATATCTAAAATCTTTAGTAACCTAGATACAGATAATTGGGTGGGTTTTTTGTTTTGGGGTGGATCACACCTGGTGGTGCTCAGGGCTTAGTAATGGGGGAATTAGAGGAACATATGTGCTACCAGGGATCAAACTAGGGTCAGCTGCATGCAAAGCAAATGCCCTACCCACTACTATCTCTCTAGCCCCAAATTGGTTTTTTATTGTTGTTTAAGTATAGATCATATCAATACAGTTTTCACATTGACCTAATAGTGGCACTAAATAAAAGCAACAGCAAAAAAAAAAAAAGATAGGAACAGTTAAGGCATATTTGATTTTTGGTTTTTGGGTCATGCCCAAAAGTATTAAGGACTTACTCCTGGCTCTTTGCTCAGGGATCACTGCTGGCATTACTTGTGGGATTATATGGGATGCTGGGAATCAAACCTGGGTTAGCTGTGTGCAAGGCAAGTGCCCTCCCACTGCACTATGGGTCTAGTCCTTAACAGTTTTAACTGATTTTTGGGATGGGACTTAGGGCAGAAAGAGCTCAAACCTTGAATGTGCAAGGCCGAGGTTTCACCTCCAGCACTACTGGGTGTGACCCTGGTCGCCTTTCAGCACCTCAGGGAGTGCAGTAACCCAAAATAAATAAATGTATATATATATTTTTTTTCAGTTAGGTTTTCTTGTTTTTAAAGTTAAAGTGATGAACATTGGCTTGCATGGGAGAAACCCCAACTCTGCAGAGGGAGGAGAGGGAGGGAGGGGGGAGGGAGAAGGAGGGAGGCAGTGGATCAGATTACAGAAAAGTAGGTAGGAGTGAGTCTCCAGTCCTTGCAAGTAAAAGCAATAGTTTGGGCTGAACTGAAATTGCCCAAAGTTCAGTTGAAAGAACTCAGTCTATGCTCAGTTAGTCATGCTTTCCCTATGTTTTATTTGGGCTCTTTACAAATCTATAAAATCGTGTCTAAATTAATACCACAGAGGGGCATTATGAATACATTGAGTCCCTGGGAAAGAAAAGTACTGTAGTAAAGCAAAATTATTTTCGGGCCACTTAATTGTTTTTGAAGTTAACATTTACCAGTGTGAGAATGAAGTTTGAAAATACACAAAAGAGACTTTATATACATTTTATAAAAATTATAGTTATTATTCTGGCATTTCTTAACCTCAAAATAACCTACTCTGTACCTGTCATGACATTTACTGAAAACACTTCTATTTTCAGTTGGATGGATTTATTGCTCGAAACTGGGCCAATCAAAAATCAGCTTTGGGAAGTGCTCTTGATCCACTTGCTGATAAAATACTTATCAGTATCTTATATATTAGCTTGACCTATGCAGATCTTATTCCAGGTAAGAACGCCAAAATGCGTCTTTTTTAAATAGCACAAGGAAGAACAATGTTAGTCAACTTAGGATTTCTCTTGATCGAGACAAATAATTTTTGTTCTAAAAATACATTTTTCAGTATAACCTCTTCCCTAATTTTAAATTATTGAACTGTTTTGCTTGTCAAGCTGTTTTAATTTAAAATTTATGTTCATGTTATGCTAGTAGAATCCACTGCTTTCTTAGTAAAAGTGTTTAAGTTAAAGTTGAGCAGCTATTATTTCACAGTGCCAATTTGTATTATTCCAGAATCTTTGGAAGTCATGATATATTCTTAGTATCTAGGCTTTTGAAAACAACTTGTTTTCCTAAGAATATCATCTTAATATAATCATAATAGAGTTATGAAATTTAAAAGATGTATATACAGTTGCACTTTTATTACTTATACACAGTTTCAAATCATAAATTATGCATTTTGTAGATATTCTTTATGAAAAATTTTCATGATCTTTTGCTTTGCTTTGCAGTACATCTTGAGTTTATTTTCTTTCTTAACTGTATTTCTGTTTTTCTCCCTTGGTTAGATTAAAGAATGTGTTTTGGTTTTGCTTTTATTTTTATTTTTGGACCACACCTAGTGGTGCTCAAGATTACTCCTGGCTCTGTGCTCAGGGATCACTCCTGGCAGGCTTGGGGGCCGTATGGGCTAACAAAAATTGAACTCAGCTTTGCTGTGTGCAAGGCAGGCACCATGCCCTCTGTGCTATCTCCAGCATTTATTGCTAATTTTTTTAATTTCCAGAGCAGTTATGTTCTAAATGTTCTCTTTAAATTTTTTTTTCTTTCATCACTATCATTTAATATGTCTGTAAAAGATCTTATTTCATATATTTCTTTCTGAACTTATTCTTTTTCTGGTTATTTTAGTCTCTTATGGTAAAGACTTACCTGAAATATCTGGTTATCCTTGTCAACTCTGATATGTGGGGATACCCTTCAGTAATTGGTGGGTTTTGTTGCATGCCTGTGGAATAATTAATTAGGCAGAAGAAGCCATGATCCTGAATTCCTGACAACTTTAGGGCTCTTCTGGAGAAGAAAGCATTTTGGATGCTAAGCTATGGGGGGAACTGGGCGATGGGCGGAGACGGTCTGTGTCTTATTATGCTGACCATGCCTGGACCTGGACCGCACTTTGCTAGTGTCCCCTGCTTCAGAGAGAAACATAGAGGATGGGTTGGTAAGCTTAGTTCAGGGCCAGAGACTGTGTTTGGCTTTGCGGACCATGTGGACTTTGTTACACTTAGCTCATCGCTACTATTAGACTATGAAAACAGCCCTAAAAATAGAGATGAATGAATATGGCTCTGCTGCAGTTAAATTCTGCTGATGGACACGAGATCGAATTTCATATCTTGGGAAACAACACTCCTTTGACCTCATTTTCTCAATACCCCTCTTCTTTTTCCTTTTTCTGTGGTGCATGGGAAGGAGCCCAGGACCTCAGATTTGCAAGGCAAGTGCTTCAGAGCCCATCTGCTTATGTTCACAATACCAGAGAACTAGCCACGCCCTGGGGGACTCCATAGGCAGGGCACCAGGCTGGGGACTGGGAGCTAAACAAGAAGTCAAAGCTGGAAATTTCCTTCCCTCCCCCACCCCTCCATTCTCTGGGTGATTTTTAAGCCCTTTACTTTCATCATAGGAGGGATTTGAGGGCAGATGTCAGGTGTCTGTGTGCAATCTTGACCTTATTTTTGTTCTGAAGTTTTGTAAGTTTTCATCCCTCTTTATTTGTTTTTATTTATTTATTTATTTACTTTTTTTTTTTAACCCCTGGCGATGCACAGGGGTTATTCCTGGCCCTGCACTCAGGAGTTACTCCTGGCGGTGCTCAGGGGACCATGTGGGATGCTGGGAATCGAACCCGGGTCGGCCGCGTGCAAGGCAAATGCCCTACCCACTGTGCTATCTCTCCAGCCCCTCATCCACCTTTATTTGAATGGCCTTGTTTCTTCAAGAGTAAGACATTTGCTTTCTTCATTAGTTAGGGTGGTAAATGTACTTTTTTTTGCTCCTTGTAGGTAGGAGAGATGGATTAAAAAGAAATTCTGGTTTGTTATATTTCTAACTGTGTAAGTTGTGAATCTAAGTTAATTTCTGCTTGTATATGTGCATTTCTTCTGTTACATTTGCCAAATGCAATATTTTTCCCCGGTATATCATCATACTATTTCTGACTTACTATAAAGGAAATTTCAATTGCAGGTTTAAATCAATTTCTAAGATAACTCTCTTTTTTAATGTATTCTCAATGCAATAACCTAGGATGTTGAAAATCACTTTAATCTGTAAAAGTTACTTAGCACTGTCCTCCCATTGTTCATTGATTTTCTCGAGCAGGCCCAGTAACATCTCCATTGTGAGACTTTGTTGTTACTGTATTTGGCATATTGAATACGTCATGGGTAGCTTGCCAGGCTTTGCCGTGTAGGCGAGATACTCTCAGTAGCTTGCCAGACTCTCCGAGAGGGGCAGAGGAATCAAACTCGGGTCAGCCAGGTTGGCCACATGCAAGGCAAACGCCCTACCCGCTGTGCTATCGCTCTAGCCCAAAGTCACTTATTTTTTTAAAAATTACTTTCTTCTAGTGCTAAAAATGAATTTGCCCATAACTTTCTTCCTTGTACAGATATTAGCTACATAGAAAATGTATGTTTCAGACAGTCCTAGCAAGTAGGAAGAAAACCTTGAGACCATCCCTACACCATCCATCTTTACTATGTTAGGCAGAATGAGAGCTCTTTTAACCCTGGGGAAGAGGGAAGGATTGGCCAGGAGTGGAAATAGGAATATTTTGCAGATGCAAAACGGGAATAGGATAAAATGCCCTGCCATCCACCCCCCAAAACAGCAAAGTGAGAGTGTGTAAATCCTTAGAGACTGTCACAGTCAGGTTCCTGTCTCCACCTTCACCTCCAGGCACACCCAGGGAGGGTCTGGGCTTTCACAGTTCCAGAGTGGTCCTGAGAGGGGAGGTTTGGGGAACTGAATCAGACATCTGAGTCTGCAATTGCTGAGTCAGTGCTTGAGACAATCCCTGGAGCTCAGGTTGTGAAATCCTAGTGGTTTTCTGCCTCAGGTTCTTGGACTGTTGTCAGTTGGCAAGTACAACAGGTTGGAAACTACTGCCTGAAACTGAGGTTTCCCTCCTGGGTGTTCTGTTTAGTCTCTGGGGACCTTGGCCAGGCTCCTTATTTGCAAAACAGTGATAATGATGGTTCCCTATTGATAAAGTTAATTTGAAAATTAAATGACTTGTTTAAATGCTTAGAACAATCGAGCTGCTCATTAAATGGCAGTCTTGGTAGTTAATAGCTGCAACCAGGAGCGGCTCAGTTATATTGTATGGAATTAAGCTCGTTCCTTCTACAGAAACCTCTTACTTAGGACTAAATCCTATTCATTTTTTCCCCTGTGGACATGATATACAGTAACTGCTTTCTATTACACTCTGTTGACATTTATTGTATATGATTTGCTGCATTTGAAAATGTGGTTGTAATCAGTTTGCTGATTACTACAGGAAAGTTAGTTTTAAACATAAATCTTCCTAAAAGTCATGGTCGGTTGCTTTTGTTCTGGCTGATGGCTATGTTTTTGCTGCTGAAAATGATAGCACTTGAGCAGATAAGCATTTCCTCTTGGGAGCAGTCTTTTTTTCCTCTGTCCTTTAGGACTAGGTTAAGGTTCAAAGTTTAGAGCTGTAGGCCAGGGTGCTGGTCACTGGTTGATTACTTAACTTGCATATGTGAGGCCCTAGGCTTGATCCCTGCACTGCAAGACCAAACCCTTACTTAAGACTGTGCCCAGTGGAGAATTTAATTTTTAAATCTGTATATAATTAGATTTTGTTCAAGTTACTGAGCCAAAAGAATGTCGAACCAGAAAGTACATGTAGATACAGATATGTGATATAGGAGCTGTTTGAAAGGGGGAATAGAATGGTAATGATCATTTATTTTAGTAATGAAAGTGTTTTATACTGTTGACCTTAAGCTTCCTCCCCCTTTCTAAAGTCTTTCTTCCCCTCTCCCCCATTATAAAAGCGGTGTATGTTTATAGTTAAAACTTTTTGTAGCACTAGACAGGAGGGAGTAAAATGAAACAAGTCCTCTTCCCTCATGTTCTCTTTCAACTAGGGTACAAGAATTTTCTGGGTAACCCTCTAAAGTATCTTATTGGCTCTCACAGTCGGGTCATGTTGTGGTACCCGAGGAGTTAGGAGAAAACAGACCGAATTCATGTTTAATGAGAATTCATTGACCCAGTGAGGAAGGAAGATGTAGGAATTGGCCAGACAAAAATGTAAAGCCAGCTGTACTGTTCATGGAGTTGTCTTGAGTGCAAAGAAGCAAAGCAGCCAGATTCCCTAGCTTCTCTTGGCGTCTGCTGCCATCCCTTCCAAGCTCATGGCCTTGTCTTCCATGTAATGAATGTGAGAGTAGTGACGCTTTTTCTGAGGTAACAGAGGAGATAGTGGGGCTGGGCAGAGCTTACACTGGCTGCTAATAAGCAAGTTAAAAACAAGCAAGGGAAAATGAGTGCATCAGTATTCCAAAAGGCATCAATAATTTGAAAAGCTGAATTAGACTTACAGGTAGTGATCTGTGCTTTGTTTTGAGAGCATGCTTGAGAAGAATATACACTTCAGTGTTTACTATATTTCTTATGTGAAGTAGCAATTTATGGTAACTGAATGAAATGTCATTTGTATGTGGTGTAATGTCTTAATTTTAAAAATCCCAATAAAGTTATTTTATATTTAATTTCCAGTTTCACTTACTTATATGATAATTTCAAGAGATGTAATGTTGATTGCTGCTGTTTTTTATGTGAGATACCGAACTCTTCCAACACCGGTGAGTTTATTTTTTTTTAATTCTTTTATACTACGTGTAACTTCAAATAAAACCTTTC
Source organism: Sorex fumeus (assembly GCF_029834395.1). NCBI lineage: Eukaryota > Metazoa > Chordata > Mammalia > Eulipotyphla > Soricidae > Sorex > Sorex fumeus. The sequence continues at coordinate 23,136,878 of NW_026606101.1, forward strand.
TATTGCATACTAACTTTCATTATATAGCAATAATTTATTACAGTTATTTTCTAATCCAGTTGTTAAGAATTTTTTTTTTCTCCCCACACACTCCCAGTTGTTAAGAATTTTTTTAAATTGTGTCTGTATGTCATCTTGCTGTGCTCAATGGCCATAGAATATTATGTCCATGTTCAGAAAATTGAAAAAAAAGCATGTTTTTGTTTTTAAGTGAAAAATCTTTCAACTGCTGCTCTTAATTGTTCATATAAAAAGGTAAAGGCCCTCCTGTTGATCGTCGATTTGCTCGAGCGGGCCCAGTAACGTCTCCATTGGAGACTTTGTTGTTACTGTGTTTGGCATATCGAATACTCTCGGTAGCTTTGTTCATATAAAAACATATAAAAACTTAGGCATATAAAAACTCAGACCAGGGGTTGGAGAGAGAGTACTGTGGAAAGGGCACGTGCCTTGCATGCACCCAACCCAGGTGCTATCCCATGTGGTTTTTATCACACTGGCACCCTCTATGGTCTCCTGATCCCCGCCAGGAGTAAGCCCTGAGCACAGCTGGATGTGGCCTGGAAACTTTGAGGGGAAAAAAAACCCACAAACCAAGTAGTCCCATCCCTAATAACAAAATCTGTTTGTAGTTTTTGCATAATCAAGCCTCTTTTTCTAATTAACCTGCACTGTGGGTGCTGTAGAATGGATCTTTTTACTGTCTTGTTGTTGTTTCTGATTTGGTTTTTTCGGCCTATACCCTGCTGTGCTCAGGGCTCACTCACTTCGGGGCTCAGGTGACCATATGGGGTGGCAGGGATCAAATCCTGGTGGGCAGTGTGCAAGGACAAGCACCCTACTGCCATGCTATTTTTCTTCTCCCTAGAATGGATCTTTTAAGCCTCATTTGTATGAGTATGGAATGTTTTATATATATATATATGTCTATTCAACATATTTCAGCTTAGAAGCATGGTATGATAACCTCAGTTTTGTGTGTGAAAATAACATGTTGATTTGCTTTTAGTCTATAAGAGAAAACAGTGGTAAGGGAGTTTTAGTAAAACGATATGATCAAGCCGACTTGATAGCTTTTGGTTTGAAATTTTATAGAAAGTGAAAACAACTATATATAAACTGAAAAAATAACTGATAACCTGTATCTGTTTTATAAGGATGTACATATTGTTCATAGAATAGGTTTTTGTTTTTGTTTTTACTGCAAAAGGCCTTATCTAATATAGAATGAAACATGTGGTTAGTACCCAGTAACTGTTATGTATAACAGAATGTTTGTCTTAAATTTGAAATATAAATTTTTGTTCTTTCCTCCTCTGACAGCGAACACTTTCTAAGTATTTCAATCCTTGCTATGCCACTGCTAGATTAAAACCAACCTTCATCAGCAAGGTAAGAGACATGTAACCTTCTTGAGGGATTGTCCTCTTAGCAATTTTTATTATAGTAAGTGTAGGTGATAGGTTGTTCGATTCTGCTCTGTGTGGTAGACTAATTCATTCTGTCTCACAGTGCATTTATTGAGTGGCGTTGAGCTTCAAACCCATGGCTTTCATGCAGAACATGTGCTCTGCCACTGAGCTCTGAATACGAGACAGGTTTGCATGCATTGACTGTAGGTGGGAAGCAGTAGGGTCATTCACCCCCTGTGGTCTTCAGCCACCACATCCCAGTTCTTTTGTCCTCCCAGGATTTTTGGATTGGTCATTAAATGCATTGTGTTCTGTGTCAGTGGTCACACACGTTAGTCTGAGTGAGGTACTGAGGTCGCCACTTAAGTAAGGTATAGAGGGTGACACTGTAATTTCACTTTGCTTGAGACGCAGAGAGACTATGAAGGGTCCTTTCTGGCTCCTCTGCCCCGCTCCCTGCGGTGAAGCTACCATGGAAGTCCTTTCATTGTCAAGACGAATTTTTGTGTGGATGGGAGTGAAGGAAGTCTTACTAATGAACAGCTGCTACTTGGAGTTATTCATCCTGTTTCCCGAGCCTTTTCCAGGGCAATGACTGTTGCTTGTCGTAGTGCAGAGAGGTCACTGTTAGTTCCTTTCGAGGTAGATTTGTTTCTCTGTTCTACCAGCCCTCATAGTTTTCTCTACTCACTCCTTCACTCCATCCCTGTGTTAGAAGCTTAACAGCATAGGGAGGCTGGTCATCTGTAGAATAGGGAGGTTACTTTCATGCTACAGTACTTCCTGAGGAGGATTTGCGTAGAGTTTTTGGTTTAGATTAAAACTGATTTATGTTTGTATCAAATGCAATGGCTTAAAGAGGTTTTGTGACAAATACCTCAAATTCTTATCCTTGCAACAAGAAATCCTGGCAATTCTAGTAAACTTAAAATGAAGTAGTCTTTGCCCTTCGACTGCAGAATTTAGGCCAGAACGGGTGCTTTTGGACGCCTCACCTGCCTTCAGTGACATTGACGGCCCTTCTGAGTGAATGCCAGCCTCCAAGGCAGAACTGACCACACCTCAGGCCTGCTGAGGGATGGTCTGTTTCTGTGCGCGCCAGTGCCTTTGTCTCTGCCTTTCATTGTCAAGACGAATTTTTGTGTGGATGAGAGTGAAGGAAGTCTTACTAATGAACCTGAAGCGGCACCCCTCACTCTGCTGCTCTTTTTTAGGTAAACACAGCAGTGCAGTTGATCTTGGTGGCAGCTTCTTTGGCAGCTCCAGTTTTCAATTATGCTGACAGCATTTATCTTCAGATACTGTGGTAAGCTAAATTTGGGATTACTCTCTGAGACTGTCAACAAAAATACTGTGACAGTGCATGGCATTACTTTGTTGTGCATTGATTGGGTGAAGCTATATGCTTTGTTTTTAACTCCCCCACCACCACCACCACACACACACACCCCTTTTTGTTTGTTACATCTGACTGTTTAGGGCTTATCCTGTCTCTGCACTTAGGGATCACTCTTGGATGGGCTTGGGAAATGTGTCAAATTCAGACTTTCTGAGTCTGAATTACGCTGTACTTAAAACCTTGCTTTATATAGTCTGAACCACAAAATGGTTGATTAAATCAAAATCAAATCCAAGAAACCTTAAAAAATTATGCATATAATAAACATTTTGTCTAAAACTACATTTAAGGGGCCAGAGAGAGAGAGTACAACAGTTATGATGCTTGTCTTGCACACTGCTGACCCAGGTTCAATCCCCGGCATCCTGTATGGTTTCTGAGCATTGCCAGGTGTGCAGCCCCACCAGAAAATACATTTAAGTACATTTGTTCTGAGTGGCAGGACCAATCCCTTTCCTTTGAATAGCTTCATCGGATAGGGTTTCCTCTCTCCTTCCCTTCCTTCCTTCTATCCTTCCTTTCTTTCCCTTACCCTCCCAGCAATGCTCAGGGCTTACTCCTGGCTCTGTGCTCAGGAATCACTCCTGGCAGGGCTTGATCGACCATATAGGATGACAGAGATCAAAACTAGGTCAGCTACCTGCAGAACCAGTGCCCTACATTTTGTACCATCACTCTGGCCACCAGGTTTTCTTTCTTGAATAAAGAAGCAATTCTGCTTTCCATCTTTTTATAAGTTCAGCAGGTTTTGTGGTTTTGTTTGGGGTTTTTTGTTTTGTTTTTGTTTTTTGTTTTTTGTTTTTGCTTTTTGGACACCCGCAATGCTCAAGTCTTAATCCGGGCTCTGCACTCAGGAATTACACCTGGCAATGCTCAAGGGACCATATGGAATGCCGGAAATCAAACTGGGGTTGGCCACATGCAAGGCAAAAGGCCCTACCCGCTGTAGTATCCCTCCAGCCCAATTTTCAACAGGCTTTGAGCAGTATCATATATGTATTTTCAAGAGAGAATTTGGGTAATCTGGAAATTTGGCTAAGAAAAAAATAAGGACGAACTAAAATTATTTTTAAAATCCCTCGGATATCAGAATTCTCCACCTGCAGAAGATAAGTCAGCACTCTCTGCGGCACAGAATAGTGGAAGGAGCACGTGATTTCGAGGTGATGAGACTGAGCCAAGCTCGGGCATCCTCAGCCCTGGGCTCAGGATCAAACCTGAGTTGGCCACTGCTGTAGTTACTCTCTGTACTGTCTCTCCAGCCCCAGCTTAGATGGATTCCCTTGGTGACTGTTTTTCAGAGTTGACAACTAAGTTTTCCTTCTTTCCTTTTTTCCAAAGGTATTTTACAGCTTTTACCACAGCTGCATCTGCTTACAGTTATTATCATTATGGTCGGAAAACTGTTCAGGTAATAAAAGGCAGATGAAAGTTAGCCATCATCATTCACAAGGAAGCAATATTCATCATCGGCAGCAGGGCCAGTGGTAATCTACAGGAGTTCTCCTATTTCGGTGTTCAGCTTGAAAAAGGACTTGTCAGAACAAACCATGTCATCAAAATTTAAGTAATGTGCATTGAAAATCAGCTTGATCATGGGCAAATGCAAAATTTGCAATGTATTTTTAAATACAAATAAAACTATAATTTAGAATTTTTTTTTAATCTTAGGTTTATTGATTAATTTGTAAGGTACCAGTTATTATCTGTCATTTTAAAACATTGGGAAAAAAGAGAGTCATGGCATGGAAACTCAAGAGTTGCCATTTCTCCTTCAGTAGAATTTAGGTTCTTCATGAAGTACTATGGTATTTCCTGGGCTTAAAGATACATCCCACAGCTTGGCTATGCAATTTTTTGTTTGGTTTTTAGATTTACGTGCACATTTATGGTTCTCGTGGTTAATATTTGATCGTTTAGGGTATTGACAGTAACGGTTAGCTTAGTTGTGGTTGATAAAGAGGTTTAAAATGCATTGTTTTGAAAATGAGAAGCTGGAAGTAGAAGATATTGTTTCCTATTTAGTAGTTTCCCAACCTCTCAGGTACCAAGTTTATGTGTCAGGATGAGTGATGTAGACTAGGAAGCACGGCCACTGGACCGTCCAACAGGCAGTGCATTACGCCAGGCCTTCACACTGTTTTTAAAGTAGCAATGTTTGTATGATATTGGAACCTACACTCATGTATGTAAATAATATGAAACTGTATATTTTTCAAAAGTTTTTTAAACTTTGGGGGAATCTTTTGTTAAAATGTTGAAACAATAAAAGCTGGGAGGAAAAAATGGATTACTCTGGCTTGGGTTACTCTATGGCATTCTGTAGTCCTTGCTTATTGTGTGATTTTTCTGCTTCAAAATCTGTACAGCTATGTCACTGACAGTGATATTGTATGAAGAACTGGTTTGGGCTCACTGAAAGCCTGCCCTTTTACTACTTCTTGTTTAGGAGTGTCAGTCAAGGATAGCGGTGAGCTGGCTTCTTCCTCTTAACGGGGAGGACTGTTGGCCGCCCACTGTCCCAGGGATTGGTCAGCCACTCATGGAAGCCTCCAGTGAGTTCCAGGGACTCCAGTTCAATCCCTGTAACCGCTCACACACCCCGTGTAGCCCCGCCAGGTGTAGCCCTGGAGGCCCCTGAGCACTGCCAGGAATGGCCCTGGGGGGCCCTCCAGCATTACAGGGCTCCAGCAGCATTGAATCCTCAGACACTAGCCCTGAATCACCAGCCCAGCTGGCTAGATATCACCAGGCGTAACCCCAGGGCTCCCTGAGCACTGCTTGGGAGACTTCCAAAGATGAAATACAAAGGTAGGTCAGAAGCAAAACTCAAGCCTCTTGACAATTGCATCCTTGCATTAGAATAACCTGCAGCTTGCGGGTCTGCCAGAACTTGGGACATACTGATGCCTGGTGCCAGGGTCACTGTCTTGGGAAGTGGTGAGGAAATGGAGGAGTGGAGACTGGCTCACCCTTCTCTCCTTCTCGAACCTTCCATACAGTCTCAGAACTTAAGGAGGCCTCATGAGGCTGGAATTGGAAGTTCCATGTGGTACAGTAAATATCAGCACTAGCAAAGCATGAGTACACAGAATTTTTATAGGAGCCATACTATGTTGGGGGTTCCCAGGACCCCTTCTGGCAGACCTAGGCCTGAGGCCCTTGGGTGTTTGGTACTTTGGTATTCAGGAGCCACCAGGGTCATACCCGGTGGTGCATTGTAGAGCCACAGATAGTGGGGTTCAAACTCAGCCTTGCACTTGCTAGGCATATGCTTTAACATTTGTTCTCTCTCCCCAACTCCTTCCCTCCACCCCTTGGAAATACTTTTAAAGGGGAGAAAGTATTCATAGGGAAAATTAGAATTGTGTCTTGTGTTTGCTTATGCTTTAGTGCTATTTGGATTGACACGGATGCATAGATGGCGTGGACCAAGAGGCTTTAGTATTCAATTCTTAATCTAGTGCTATTAATACTTTCTCCACTTCAACTCTTAGAAAAATGATGCAAGTCTACCAAGGTTTTGAATATTCTAAAAAAAATTCTGCTAGTTTACAAAACATTAAAATTCAGCATGTAATTTTCATATACACAGAATGGCATGACATTCATTGTGCTGCTTTCAGTGTAACAGCAAAACGACATTTAATTACTACACCTCTGACTGTTCCTATGTAAATTAAGTCTTTGTTTGCAGTTATTTTTGTTGTGGTGGTGGTATTGGGTTTGCCCAGAGATGCTGGACATTGTGCTTGAAGTTGTACCCAGGATTGAAACATTGATCCATACCCCTAAGGCCTTTTTCATTATTTTTATTGTGTTTGTTTTGAGCCACACCTGACTGTTCAGGGGTTACTCCTGGGAAGTGCTCTGGAAACTACCCCGAAGTGGATTGAACCCTTGTTGCAAGCTAGTAAAGTGCCTTACCCTCTGTATTAATCTCTTAAGCCCCTGGCCTTGCAATTTTAATTAGGAGCTGGTAGATACCTTTTACACCACCTATTCTGATTCTCTTGGTTATCTAAGTGACAAAACATCCACACACATTGGATTTATTTTTCTCTTTCTTTTCTTTTTTTTTTTCTTCTTTTAAACTACACCTGGCTGTGTTCCAGCGTTCCAGGCTTACTCCTGGCTCTGTACTTAGGGATCATTAATTTGGTTGCTCAGGGGACCTTAGGCAGTGCGGGGATTGAACCCTGGTTGACTGCATGCAAAACAAGTGCTTTACCCACTGTTCTCTAGCCCTTCACCTTGGAATTTGGGGGAGCTTTTTCCAAACTTAGAAATATTTAGTGTGGGAGCCGCAGTGATAATAATAAGCAGGTGAGGCAATTGGCATGCAGCTGACCCAGGTGCAATCTCCGCCTTCCCATATTGACCCCAGAGCAAGCCAGGATTAATTGTATTTATTTATTTTTTTTTTTTAGGTCACACCTAGCAATGCACATGGGTTACTCCTGGCTCTGCACTCAGGAATCACCCCTGGCGGTGCTCAGGGGACCATATGGGATGCTGGGAATCGAACCCAGGTTAGCCGAGTGCAAGGCAAACACCCTATCCACTGTGCTCCAGCCCCCCCCCCCCAGGATTAATTTTTGACGTGAACCAAAAACCCAAAATTTAAAAAGTGTTATGGGACTAGAGCTATAATAAGCAGATAGGGTGTTTACCTTGCACACAGCCCACTTGGGTTCGATCCATGGCATCTCATGGTCCCCCAAGCACCACAGAATTCCTGAGTGCAGAGCCAGGAGTAATCCCTAAGCATTGCCGGGTGTGACCCAAAAAGAAAGCAAAAAAAAAAAAAGTTGGATCGGAGAGATAGTTCAACAGGCTGCATCTGATCAGGCACATGCTTTGTACACAGGAGGCCTCCTTTTCATCCCCAGACAGCATGGTCCCCTGAGCATTATATGTTGTACCCATCCCCTCCCCCAGTTTTAAAAAAATAGTCTTTTTGTATGTCTCACAAGTGTTCACAGGTTACAGTCAAACGTCTAAAACCAGAAGCACATTTCCTCCCATAGCCTGAAATGGAATTAAAAAACTTGAGGCCTTCAAGAAGCATTGTAGTTCTGCTCTCTCACCCCAGGTCTCAGATTAAAAATTCACCCAAGCCAATTCTTGAGTAATCACCGTCTTAACTGGAGCTTGGCCAGGAGGAGCTTCCTTGAGGATGTCCCTCCTTCTAATCACTAACGTGGCAGCAGTTGGACCATGAGATTTCTGTGTTCTGTAGTTCTGCTTCCAACATCATTGTCCTGGGTGGGGGGAGTGGGGGAGTGACTGCTGAAAAGGCCAAAAAAGAAGGAGACACGGAAATGGAATTGCTGGGTCATACAGATGCTGAATTCCTAGTCATTTGAAATGTCCGTTTTGTTTGCCGCAGAGGTTGAACTTGTCAACATTCTCACTAGCAGTGGATGAAAGTTCCTTTTCCCCCCCATTCACGCCAAGCTTTTGCCTTTATTTTTGATGTCTCACTGGTGTGAGGTGATAATCTGATTGTTTTGATATGCATTTTCCCTAAGTGGTGAAGAGCCTTTTTTCCCCCCATACATCCACTGGCCATCTATCCACTTGAAATCTTTTCATCTCTTTCCCCCATTTCTGGACGGAATTTTTTTGGTTATAAGTTTATCTGAGGGTGGTGGCTAAGAGCGGTCCTTGGAACATAGGTGAAGAGAAGCAGACACTGGCGGTGGGTGCGGTGCTGGAACGATGTATGCATGCAGGAAATCTAATCACGGAGCTTCAAATTTAAAAAAAAAAAAGTTAAAACACACAAATGCCCAGCAGCGATGGGAGTGGGCTGGTATAGACAGGTCCTTTCAGGGAACAGACTTTGACACTTTAGGAAGAGAAGGCAGTCCATCGAATGAGATGCTCAGCGCAGCTGCAAGGGCCTGGCGCGTGTGCCCGCAGCTTGCTGATTTCCCAGGCGGTCCAGGCCCCGCAAAGCTGACGCGGGCGTCTCAGACCGTCCGTTCTCGTCCTTTGTGCAACATCCCCAAAGTGGGTCCGCTTGGAGCTGGGGAAACGGGGCTAATTCCAGGTCTGGAGCCGGAGCGGGTAGTCGAAGGCGGGGTTTTTGTAGGCCACCAGGTGAGTGTCGCAGCGGCGCGGGCCGGGCGCGCGGGCCCGCCGGCAGAGGCATACGGACAGCACCAGGGTACTGAGCAGCAGCAGGCCGGAGGCGGCGGCCAGGCCGGCCAGGAGCAGCGGCCAGCTGGGCTGGGTGCGGAAGGCGCCGCAGGCCCCGCTCGCGTCCACCGCCTGCAGCGGGCTACGGCCCGCGCGGTTGGCCGCCAGCACGCACACGCGGTACGCGGTGCCCGGCGCCAGCCCGTACAGGGGATGCTGCCGCGCTGTGGCGTAGATGCCCTCCACCGCCCACGACTGGTTCCCGTCGTCGCGGTACAGGCGGATCTCGTACGCGCGCACCACCGAGTTGGGGGCGCACCAGCTGAGCAGCGCCGACGTGTCGCGGATCTCCGACACCCCCAGCAGCTTGGGGGGCTCGGGCGGGGCGTCGTCCCCGCTGAGCCCTGGGCACCGGCACCGCAAGCGCCTCTGCAGCTCGGCGCACGGGGTCTGCAGATGCTTGCAGGGCTGGTAGTCGCAGGCCGCGGCCAAAGCTGGGCCCCGCACCTCCGCCGCCGTCCCCTCCCCAACCTCGCTGGCGTCCCCGTCCAGCAGCAGGACCCCGATGCCGCCCGCCGACGGGGTCTGCGCGGGAGCCGGCGGGGGGCGCCGCGTCCTTCGGGAGTTCCCGGGTTTCGGCCGTTTACTGGCCGTGGGCCCGGTGGCAGCGGAGAGGTTTGGTCCGAGCTGGGTCGCGAGTTCTTGGCGCTCTGTCACCGCGGGCCCCCCGAAAGGGAGGTGGGGGGTGCTGGGACCCGTAGTCCAGGGGGTCGGGGAGCCAACAGCCAGCTCCCTGGCATCCTTGTGGGCATCTGCCGCGACGGTGGGGGGCTTGGTGCCATTCTGTCGGGTTGGGCCCGGCGGGGCAGAGAGGATGTTGGCAGCTGGTGCGTGCGTGGAGCTTCCCACCGAGGGGAGACTGGCATCGCGCGGGGTGGTGCTTTGCTCCGCTTGGCACACTCCGGGCAGCTGTGAGAGCGCAAGAGGGGTTGAGAAGGTTCCCCCGGGGTTCGTGCCATCAGCCGGGGCGCACAACGTGTCTGCAGGCCTGGAGGGAAAGCCAACGCGTTAGAAAGTTGGCAACAGGGCTGCTTCTGTGCTAGGATCTGAGTGATCGGTGCAGACCTTCCCCTCTTTGTGAAGTCTTGTCAGCAGCCCTGCCTGGAACACTTGGGTCCCTGCCTGTGCAGTTCATTCATACCCATCCTCCGGAGCAGAAGAAAGTAGGAGCCAGCAGGCACTTGCTCCACCGGGTTTGGCTCCCCCTGCAACGTATAGTCCTCCGAGTACCGCCAGAGGCCGCTCCTGAGCAGTCAGGAAGAGACCACCAGGAGTAGCACTGGGTGCAGCCCCCAATCAAGTAAATAAAACAGAACCTGGGGGTATGGTGCCCCCAGCAGATCAATCTGTACCTGTGAGGCGAGTGCATCAGGAGCCTGATGGTGCATTCGGACTTCCAGATACCCCAAAATTGCTGCTGTGCCTTTGGCCAGACCCCAAAAATTTGTGGCAAAATTTACCAAGCTAGTAAACAGCCAAAAGTTAGGTATGTGGGAGACACACCCACAAACCACCTCCGGCTCAGCTATATAATTATAGGCATGGTCTCTCTGGTTACTGATTGAACTGCTTAATGGCCATGATCCCAGAGACTCAGAAACAAATCTCGAAACCCAGCGGCTTTTGGCAGAAATAGTCCTGACCACGCAGTAGGTTACTGTTGCCAGGCCACCCCAGGGGGGAAAGGGTGCTCCACCTGCTTCTCCCTGGCGGCTCAGTGGCCTTCATCCTCCAGAGGCCATTGGACAGTCAGGCTTGGGCCCGCAGTGACGAAACTTGTTGGGCCTCACAGGATGGGGGGAGCCGGACCTGTCCTCCCCATCCCAAGGAGACCCCAAGTCATCACCCACGAATGGCCTCTCTGGCTCCTGATCAAGCTGCTTAACGGCCATGATCCCAGAGACTCAGAAACAAATCTCGAAACTCAGCGGCTTTTGGCAGAAATGTGTCCTGACCACGCAGTAGGTTACTGTCGCCGGGCCACCCCAGGGGGTAAAGGGTGTTGTCCCTCCGCCTGCTCCCTCTTGGCGGCTCAGTGGCTGTCATCCTCCAAAGGCCATTGGACAGCCAGGTCTGGGCCCACAGTGACGAAACTTGTTGGACCTCATGGGATGGGGGTGGAGCTGGGCCTGTCCTTCCCCACCCCAATGAGACCCCAAGTCATCGCCCACGAACGGCCTCTCTGGCTCCTGATCAAGCTGCTTAATGGCCATGATCCCAGAGATTCAGAAACAAATCTCGAAACCCAGCTGCTTTTGGCAGAAATGCGTCTGGACCCCTCAGTAGGTTACTGTTGCTGGGTCACCCCAGGGGGGAAAGGGTGCTGTCCCTCCACCTGCTTCTCCCTGGCGGCTTGGTGGCCGTCATCCTCCAGAGGCCATTGGATAGTCAGGTCTGGGCCTGCAGTGACAAAACTTGGTGTGCCTCACGGGATGGGGGTGGAGCCGGGCCTGTCCTCCCCGTTCCAAGGAGACCTCAAGTCATCGCCCACGAACAGACTCTCTGGCTCCTGATCAAGCTGCTTAACAGTCTTGATCCCAGAGACTCAGAAACAAATCTCGAAACCCAGCGGCTTTTAGCAGAAATTCCTCCAGATTTAGGTGTTAAAATTTCAGAATTTCAAAATCACATGGCCCTACTGCAGCCACGTGACATCATGTTATTCATAACCAGCAATAGAAAACAAATTGTCTACTGTTGCCTTTTCAGCAGATCTGAGTGTTGGGGTAAAATCTCAAATAATAATGGTGGGTCCGGTGTCGAAATATTGAATGTGATTGATCCAAGTAGAGAGAGAGTAATGTGGAAATCATCTGCCCCACAGGTAGGGGGAGGGTGTGGGATGGGGGTATACTGGGGCTTTTGGTGGTGGAGAATGGGCACTGGTGAAGGTACGGGTGTTTCATTGTATGACTGAGACTTAAACCGAAAGCTTTGTAACTGCTCTCATGGTGATTCAATAAATAAAATTATAAAAAAATGAAAAAAAAAGTAAGGTGGAGTTAATGCCCAATTCAATCATCTAATCAGTGGCTGAATAAATAGCAGTACTCCTACATAAAAGAAGGAAAAAAAAAACAGAACCCACCTCCTGCCCTTATCATCCCCACTGGGCTGAGAAGAACGTGGCAGCTCAGAAGGAGGAACCCCCTGCTGAGATACCACGGCCCAGGGCACTGGGAGGAAAAGTCCTTTTTCTAAGAGTTCTCCCAACCACTGGCACTTTCCTGTTGGTTCAGGGCTGAGAGAACTGGTTAAGAATGCACACCAGCTTACTTACTCTGAGTGTTTGCCATGTGCTACAAACTGTTGCTGACCCCTAATTGCATCAACAAGGTTTTTTAAAAAGTACCTTGCCTGAACAGTGGGGGTAGAAATACACACTTTACCTAAGCCTTAGGAGAAAAACAGAAGCAAGCCCCTAGGAATCATTTCTGCCCCTGTGATTCTAATTTTGTAGATCTGAGCTGTCATCACTTTAAGTACTAAGACTATCTTTCTGCTAGTTTGTTTTTGTTTGGGGGGCCACATCCAGTGGTACCCAGGACTTCCTCCTGGTTCTGAGCTCAGGAGTCACTCCTGGCTGGCAGTGACCCCTCAGCAACAGAAGACTACATTAAGTGCCTGGGGATTGAACTGTAGTCAACTACGTGCAAGAAAATCACCTTAACCCCTACTCTCTCTCTCTCTAACCCAATTTTAACAACCTTAATCCACATTACTGATAAGAGAAAGAACACATGGAGGGTGCGGGATCCCGGAGGAAAAAAAAAAAAAAGAAAAAACAGGTTCCAAAAAGAGCCAAGTTCACCCGCAAGTTCCAGATGGAGTAGGCGCCGCATCTCGCCTCCCCCAGATGGAACCCCGGTGACCAAATCCACATTACTTAGCTCCATTTTAGGGGTGAGGAAATAAAGGCACTATTAGCAGTAATATTGTTAGAAATAGCAGCATAAAGAGGCTTGTACTCCTAACCCAGGGACTGGTTGCTTCCCTTTGGGAAGCAGGCTGGGGTGGGGGAGGGTGCAGAAAGAACCCCACTGCACAGATAAGCCAGACAGATAGTACAGGAGATAAGGCACTTGCCTTGCATGTCACCTACCCAGTTCTGTCTCCTTCCTCTACTACATATGGTCCCTGAGCACTGTCAGGAGGTCACTCCTAAGCACAGAGCCAGGAATAGCTCCTGAGCAACACAGGATTTATGGGAAATCATCTCCCTAACAACAACAACAACAACAACAACAATAAATCCCTAAAGCTGGAATATTCCCTGGGATAAAACAACTTAGGTCTTCACATACAAAGGGTTCGCAAGTGTGCACCCAGGACAGACTGGAATAGTGGGAAAGAATAGATGCCAATGATATCTGCTGGCTACAAATAATAGAATAAAACTGTTTAAGGTCTTTAGGATGTAGGGGGTAGCATGGGAAAAACAGAACAGGAAGCCATCTTTTATACTTTAAGGGTTCCTGCCGATCAGCTATGTAAATACTCCAGCCTCAGCTCTTCCAGTATTTATTGTACATTCATGTGTTTACTCTCCTTATGGTCTCTGTCAACTTAATCTGTCAATATGGCATTGAACCAATGGCCTGTCCCTGAGATCACTGATCTTTATACTCAGGTGACCCTAAAGTTTGGACAGTCCTTGTGTGTGTGTTTGTTTATCTCATTTTCTGTGGCCAGCCCTGATGGATTTGTAGGACCGGTTTAGCAGGATTCACAACGGTTGTGGCCCAGCCCCCTTCCCCACCTCCCCCAGACCCCTTCTCCAAAACATTAGAACTCTGGCTATATCCAACAGTCAATGGGATGTCCTCCTTGGGATTCCTTTCCTGCTGTCTGTGAGAACTCTATAAAACCAGCCTCTGTTGTGGTGTGGGGACTTTGTGGGGCCTAGAGAGTAAAAGCACGGTTTAATTTTTTTTTTTAAAGAAGTCAATTTATTTAATTTATTTTTTTCTTTTTTGGGTCACACCCAGCAATGCTCAGGGGTTACTCCTGGCTTTGCACTCAGGAATTACTCCTGGCGGTGCTTGGGGGACCATATGGGATGCCGGGGATCGAACCCAGGTCGGCTGCGTGCAAGGCAAATGCCCTACCCACTGTGCTATCGCTCCAGCCCCAAAGCACAGTTTAATTTTAAAATATTTTCCTTGTCTGAGACTGAACCCTGGGCTTTAAGCATGCAAAGCAATTACAGTATAGCTGACATACAGCCCCTAGCCAAGAGCCCAATTTTAGAAGACGGAACCTTCTCTATCCATCTTCTACCTGGATCTAAGAAAATTCCCTCTTTGGGTCCTAATCTGCACTTCCAATAGATGAAGCGAAGATGGCACTGAGCTGGCAAACACAATCCAGCAGTTAAATAAGCCTCATTTCTTTTTTCTTTTTTTTTTCTTGCTTTTTGAATCACACCTGGAGATGCACAGGGGCCACTCCTGGCTCTGCACTCAGGAGTCATTCCTGGAAGTGCTCAGGGGACCATATGGGATGCTGGGAATCGAACCTGGGACGGCCACGTGCAAGGCAAACACCTTACCTGCTGTGCTATCTCTCCAGGCCCAATAAGCCTCATTTCTTTTTCTACTGGACACAGACCACATTTCCCAGCTTCCTCTGCAATGGGCGTGGCCTGATGATTAACTTCTGGCCAATGGGATGTGAGCAGAAGTGCTCCTCCTTCCTCTCCATCCTGTCCTGGCTGGTAGGAATGATTTTCCATAACTAGGCTCGAACAACCACCCTGCCCAATACTGCCAACCTGCTCCAAGCAAGTCATGAGCCATTGGAGCATCAGCTCCAAAAGCCTTACCCTCATCCCTCAGCTCTCCCCTTTGCCAACGTGTTACCTGCTTACAACGGTGCTCTTCCTATCCACAAGGAGCCAGGATAACTCACAGCTGCAAGTGAGAGGGTTGCCAAAGAGATGGATGGACAGGACCTGGGAGGAATGCAGAGTCCACGGAGGGAAGGAAGTCAAGTTGCAACTGAAATGCACAGAAAATCAATTAAATTGAGCTTTTTTGTTTAAATTGGGTCAAAACTACTAGAGAGGCTGGG
Source organism: Sorex fumeus (assembly GCF_029834395.1). Lineage (NCBI taxonomy): Eukaryota > Metazoa > Chordata > Mammalia > Eulipotyphla > Soricidae > Sorex > Sorex fumeus. Next base: position 23,151,968 of record NW_026606101.1, read on the forward strand.
TGAATGGGCCAGTGCTGACATCAGAGCTCTTGGGAACAGGAGTTGAACTGGCCCCAGAGACCCAAGAGTCAAACTTAAACGTTGTCAACGCCTAAATTACTCTTTCTCTCACTCCCATCTGGATCAAAAATGTCACCCTACACTCAGTGGAATACCACTCGGCCATAAGTAAAGATGAGGTCATACAATTTGCGGATACATGGACAGATCTGGAGTGAGACAAATCAGATACAGAATGATCTTGCTCATATTTGAGATGGGCTGGAGTGATAGCACAGTGGTAGGGCATTTGCCTTGCACGCAGCCAGCCCAGCCGAACCGGGTTTGATTCCTCTGCCCCCTCTCGGAGAGCCTGGCAAGCTACTGAGAGTATTCAATATTATTCAGTATGCCAAACACAGTAACAAGAAGTCTCACAATGGAGACGATACTTGGCCCGCTCAAGCAAATCGATGAACAACGGGAGGACTAACTAACTAACTAACTAACTAACTAACTAGTAGGGGAATATCAAATTCCCAAAGGCCATAGAAATGAAGAACTTGTCTTCAGTAAGAAGCTTGTCTTACTGAAACTGGTCTTCAGCAAGAAGCTTGCCACCAAGGCAAAGCAGGGGGTGATGTTAGAGAAGGGACAATGAGGGAAGGGAAAAAGGGTTGGGGGAGGGTCGAGGAAGCAGGGTTGAGGGATGGAACAGGGGACATCGGTGGAAGAACGTGGACACTGGTGAAGGGATTGGTGTTAGAACACTGTACACCTGAAACTTAATAATGAATAACTTTGTAACTCTGTAATTCACGGTGATACAATTAAAATGATGATTAAAGAAAGTGTCACCCACACAGTGCATTCTGGCCAGAGCTTCTGGTCCCTCTAGGTCCCTAGCTGAGCAATCTCCCAGTGACCTTCAGCTTGTTCAGCCACTCTTTCCTTCCCTACATGCTCTTGCCTCCTGGGTTCCAGGTCACCATTATCTCCTGGCTGACCAACCACACTCTTTTTTGTTTGTCTGGGGGCCACACCTGCTAGTGTGTGTATGTCTCATGGTGATTCAATAAAAATTAAATTAAGTAAAATAGGGGCTGGAGCGATAGCACAGAGGGTAGAGTGTTTGTCTTGCACACAGCCAACCCGGGTTTGATTCCCAGCATCCCATATGGTCCCCTGAGCACCCCCAGGAGTAATTCCTGAGTGCACGAGCCAGGAGTAACCCCTGTGCATTGCTGGGTGTGACCCAAAAAGAAAAAAATAATAAAGTAAAATAAAGGAGAGAAGTTCCCTACTGGTAGTGACCATGGGGCAAAGGCGTCTACTCCCTGGGAGCAGAGATAGCCCCCGATGCTGTTTCACTAGAGAATTCAGGGACAAAGCTGCCTTTTGGGAGAAGAGATACAGGGACACTTTGGACAGCACTGGGCCACAAGCCACCAACCCTGACCACTACCAAAAGTTGAACTTTCTACCCTCCAGCCCACTCAAACCCTGATAAAGGCTGATTTGCACAAATCTCTAGGCAAACAGGTAGACCCAGAAATATAGAAAACCCTGATGGTTTCATCTCCTCTTCCTGCTGCAAATATTTTAGTCTGAGTATAATGGAAATTTGATAAGCAGGAGAGTCTGGAATATGTTTTTAGGCCACAGCTGGCTATGCTCAGGGTTTACTTCTGGCTCTGTGCTCAGGGATCATTTCTGGAGGTGCTCAGGGGACCACATGTAGTGCCAGGTATCAAATCCGGGTCAAATGCATGCAAGGCAAGCGACCTAGCTGCTCTTCTATCTCCTTGGCCCCAAGTCTGAAGGTTTTTTGTTTTTGTTTTTTTTTTTGCTTTTTGGGTCCCACCTGGCAATGCACAGGGGTTACTCCTGGCTCTGCACTCAGGAATTACTCCTGGCAGTGCTCCGGGGACCATATGGGATGCTGGGAATCAAACCAGGTCGGCCATGTGCAAGGCAAATGCCCTACTCACTGTACTGTCGCTCCAGTCTCCAAGTCTGAAGTCTTAATATTAGTCTAGACTGGACTAAGTTGCCTATTGTTATGGATGGAGCAGCGGGTCTCCTTCAATGGATGTGGGAGAACAAACCTCCAGAGAGGATCTGACTGAGCCATGGGCGGATAATCAGTACTGGACAAAACTGATGGTGTGACTGAGTCTCAGAAACACTTACTTCTGGAACTGAAGGACTTGGAGCTGAGGGGTGTCCTGAAAGATTTTTGTGTGCACCGAAGAAAGTGCCGGTGAGTCTTGGCAATCCAGCTGCCGCAGGTTGGGGGTCATCTGGAAAATGCCCCCCTCCAGGCTGCTCAGTCTGGGCATCTTCCTCAGGTAGAGATATGTGAGCTTCGGCAGGTCTCGGGTCCACCCGGACCGAACTGAAATACAGAGGGGTCGAGACTGAGGGGTGACTAATCAATCCTGGAGGTCAGTACAGCACTTAGCAAACACAAGAGTGACAGGGGGCGGGAAAAGGTCAGTGCTGACCCCACGCACAGTGGGCAGCGTGAGGAAACTCAGATGCAGGGGTCAGTTCAGTCGGAAGGAGAAGCAGTTCATCCTTCTAGCCCCAACAGACCCAGGGCTAGAAGGCCCTGAGTGGACAATGATCAGCCTAAGGTCACCAGCTGGGAAGGGACAGAGGAAGGACTCTGTCCAGGACTCTGCCCCCACCTGCTGGCCATTAAATTTCACACAGAAATACAGTGAATTTCACTGTGATGGTGACTGGGAATGGGGATTTGGGGGGCCTGAGGGCCACACTTGGGGGTGCTTGAGGGCCCCTCCTGGCTCGGTGCTCAGCGGAGGGAGTGGGGATTTTGAGGAAGGAAGTAAAGAGGAGAGGAGGAACCTGGAGTTGATCTAGGACCGAATTTTGTGCTTACTTTAATAGCACTGCAGCACTGTCCTCCCGTTGTTCATTGGTTTGCTCAAGCAGGCACCAGTAACATCTCCATTGAAAGACTTTTTGTTACTGTTTTTGGCATATTGAATATGCCACGGGGAGCTTGCGAGGCTCTGCCTTGCGGGCAGGATACTCTCAGTGGCTTGCTGGGCTCTCCGAGAGGGACGGAGGAATCAAACCCAGGTCTGCCGTGTGCAAGGCAAACACCTTACCCACTGTGCTATCGCTCCAGCCCATAGAAAGGTTAATTAACAACAATATTTGGATTAATTTTTAGTATGTCTCTAGACAAGCTCAGAAGGGTGTATTTATTTTGGAAAGCAAAAGAACTGATAAAATGCACAAAAAGCCCAAATGTAATATTAAAAAAATGACTTGGTTTTTATAGTTAAAAACCCAAAGTGAATGGTAAGATTAAGATTGCTAATTAAAAAATAAATTGTGAGAACCCAATGAGAAGCCCAAGTAAGCAGCAGTAGTAGTGGCAAACACCAGGCCCCACAGGACAGGGGAGGAGCTGGTCCTTCTCCTCACCCCACCCCTATGGGACTCTGAGATGATGCTCATGAATTGCCCTCGGCTACTCACTAAGCTCCTAAATGGCTACGATCCAGAGACACACAAACAAATCTTGGAAATGAGCAGCTTGCTGCAGAGATATCTCCAGACCCTAATTATTAAAATTTTAGAATTCCAAGAGCACACGGCCATGTGGCATTATATGCTATTCATAACGAGCAATTCAAAACAAATTGTCTAGCACTGCCTTTCTGGAAGGTTTGAGTGGTGGTGGGAAAATTAATAGATGGAGAAAATTCCCTCTCCCCCCACCCCTTACAGTAGGAATGGATCATTATAGACACATAAAGTACTTTGGAAAAATAAAATTAGAGCTGGAGAGATATTATAGTGGGAAAGGCACTTGCTTTGTGCTTGGCCGACCCCAGCATTGCATATGGTCCCCCAGCATGGACACGGTTACTCATGAGCACAGAGTCAGGAGCACTGAGCATTGCTGGGTGTGACTTTAAGCCCCCTAGTTATAATTAATAATAATAATAATAATGTCCAGGGCTGGGGAGATACTTTGAAAGAAGGACTGAGTGCCCCCAAAGCGGTCCTAACACACAGGAGGCCAGATTCAATACCTGGCACCACATTGCTTTGCATTCAGTTAACCTGGATTTGTTTCCACAGAGGGTCCCAGGAGCAGCCGAGTTAGGAGTGGGAGTAGTCCCTGAGTAATGCCAGGTGGGCCCCAATAGATAAAAATAAATAAAATAATAAAACAAAGAAAAACCAGCCTTGGGGATCAGAGGAGTTCACCACGGTACAGAAGAACTGGACTTTCACCCGCCTCCTGGGTCCTGTTAGAATGGTCCGCGTTCACAGAAGCAACTTTAACTAACCCAGTGGGAAAAACAGCATATTCACCTCTGCGCATCAGTTGCTCATATTAACTGTAAGTACGATGTTAGATGATCCCCAAGAAATGCCTCCACTCCCCACACCTCCAGCCCCTCCATAAAGTCTTCCCGACGGGAAGTAGCAGAACAGAGTGAGGGTTCTTGGCTTGTTTTTATGAGGTTTGGAAGAAACACCTAGCAAAGCTCAGGGCTTACCCCTGGCTCTACACTCAGGGTCGCGTCTGGCAGTGCTTCGGGGACCACATAGGGTGCCGAGCACTGAAGCCGGGTGAGCAGCGTGAAAGGCAAACACTTTATCCTCTTGGTTCACCCCGGCATTGCATATGGCCCCTCAGCACGGACACGGGTCACTCATGAGTGTTCAGAGTGTGGGTTCTGGACCTAGAAAGAGGTGGGCTTTGGGTTCTAGAAACTGTAGCCTCGGGTTTGGAGGCACCATGAGCGCGTCCACCCGCTCTGTGCCTGATCGGATTCCTGGGTGCAAAGCAGATAACAGCACTTTCCACCTCCGGGGCCCAAGCGGTTGCTCCAGGTCTGCTTCGACCGCATCAGCGGGCGATCCAGGTGCAGTTACTGCGGAGACGCGCGGTGAAGCTCCGCCAGGACTGGACGCAGGTCCAGGCCCGGCTCCGGGAGCGCGCGCCCAGCCCGGCTCTGCATCCCCCGTGGGGGAGGGGGCTCCCGGCACTCACTCTGCTCCAGGAACGTGCCGCTGAGATCCAGGACCTCGAGCGCCGCCAGGGCCGCGCCGCCCGCCGCGGTGAAGGCGCCGTCGGGGAGGTCCCCGCGCGCGCCCCGGCCCAGGGCGGTGGAGGAGAGGTTGAGCAGGCGCAGCGCGGGGAAGCAGGAGAAGGCCCCGGGCCGCAGCGCCCGCAGCGGGTTGCCGGCGAGCGACAGCGTGCGGAGGCCGCTGCGGGCTGCGGGACCGCCGCACGACGGCAGCTCGACCAGGCGGTTGTCGGCGAGGTCCAGCGTGTGCAGCGCCGCGGGCTCGCCGGGGCCCCAGCTCAGCGCCTCCACGCGGTTGTGGCGCAGCGACAGCACCCGCAGCTGCGGCAGGTGCCCGAGGTCCGCGGCGCCCAGGGCGCGCAGCAGGTTGTGGCTGGCGTCGAGGGTTTGCAGCTCGCGCGGCAGGCAGCGCGGCAGGAGCTCCAGGCTGCGATTCGCGAGCGTCCAGGCCGCCACCCCCGCGGCGGGCAGCCCCTCGCAGGGCGACGCCGTGGCGTTGCCGGGCTCAGTCTCCTCCAAGGGGCCCTGCTGCGTGAGCCAGAAGACCGGGGCCTGCTCCCGGGGGCGCTCGGCCCCGCCCCGCAGCAGCGGCTGCAGTTGCAGTAGCAGCAGCAGCAGGAGGAGGCACCTCATGGCCCCGCGCCTGCGGAGAGAACAGCAGGAGCCGTCGGTCAGACGCAGCGCTCCTGGGCGGCACAGGGGCTGGGGAGTTCCCTAAGGCAGCGGGACTGTACCCTAGAATCACCTGACAAGCGTAGTGCCCTTGCTCCTGTCTGATCTTCTCTCGAGGTTGGAGAACACCCACTTGTTCTTTATTTCCTTCCTTCCTGGCTTTGGTTTTGGGGTCACACCTAGTGATGCTCAGGGCTTAGTCCACTTCTGCACTCAGGAGTTACTCCCGGGGGTACTCAGGGGGAACCATATGGGGCGCTGGATGTCGACCCTGATCGACTGAGAGCAAAGCAAGTCCCCCCACCAACCCACTGTCCTAGGAGCCCCAGAGCCTGTCTTTTCTTGCTGTCAGTTCTCCCCAGGCGTTCAGGAGCTGCCTCTACACTCCATTAAGGGTCTAGAGAATGGGCTCAGCGGAGAAGCAGCTTTGCTGGAAAAGATCAAGGGACTTAGACAAAGATTGTGTCACTTCCAAGGAAACTTAGTGGCCCGACTTTTTCCCTTAGGACTTCCGTGAGGCTGGTTTGTCGCTGACCTGTATGCTTGACATATTATTATTATTGTTATTATTGTTATTGTGGTTTTGGACGACACATAGTACCGTTAAGGATGCTAAGTGTGGTGCCGGATTTGAACCTGGGTCAATGCCATGCAAGATAAAAGTGTCTTAATCATTTCGCTTATCCCTCTAGTCTAATGGGTCATCTTTTTAAAAAAAGTACTAAACAGCAGGTAAGGTGCTTGCCTTGCATGCAGTTGACGGGTTCGATCCCCGGCATTCCATATAGTCACCTAGGACCATCAGGAGTGATCTGAGTGCAGAGCCAGGAATAACTCCTAAGCATCCTTAGATGTGCCCCCCCGCCCCAGCCCCCCAAAAAAGGGTACTGAGTTTTCTTTGTGGGGGATGTAACTCAATGTAGCCTTCATGGAAGAAAGGCACTCCAGGCAGTTGAGAGTCTTGGGGACCCAGAAGCCAGCCTTCCACAGTTCCACCCTGCTCCCCACAAAAGCCAGAGCTCATGAGATTAGCCCTGCCCAGGAGAAATGGCTACAGATTCCCATACAGTTTCTGGAGTAGCCTAGGGTTGGTGTCCAGAGACCTGTTGGGATTGATCAGGCAGCCAGGACTGATCTGGGAGCCTTGGCCTCGTGTGTGTTTCTGTCCTGGTCTCTGAGCAGCTACTGAGGCCGCAGGGGAAAAACATCCCTCTTACTAACTGGGGTGGGGGGGGGGGGAGTCAAGGAAGTGAGAAATAGTCAGGAAATGGTGATCAGGAAGGAACCCATGGGATCACAGCCAGCCAGACTCACCCGGAAGTTGTCCTCCTGGAGTGCAGTTACCCTGGACTCCCTTAGCGGTCCTCAAGCTTGTCTTAGAGTCCAGGATCCGGTGACTTAGAGAGCAGCTCAGCTCTGAAATCTCAGCAGGCCTGTTTGCCTGACCCCACCCTCCTCCGAGATTCCCTAGTCCCTGAAGCCCCTCCTCCCCGCACTGAAGCTGTGGTCTTTAGCCAACACCCACTCCTCCCAGCCTGAGCCTGCCTTTTTCCAAGCCTGACACCTCCTCCCCGCCCTCCCCTAGCTTCACCTCCCTTCCCGGGACCTTCAGGGTCTGAAAACTAAAGGGAGTCAGTTCTGTGGGTCAAGGTGAGTCACAAAGGTCAATGCCTCCTAGGAGCCCATCCTCCTGACACATGGATTTCATTTGCTAGGGTGCCTGAGGCCGCTGTGAGGGGGAAGCTCCTTTTCCCAAAGGAGAGACAGACCCCAGTGCCCCAATCTGCAATTAGGCTTGCAGCGATTTTCAGGAAAAACTGAGGGAGGGGAAAGGTGTGCTCAGAGGAGTCTGGGAACCGGATGCAGGAGCCCTGAGAAGGGGGCCTCTCTGGGACTCAGTTTGAAATGCAGTGACAGTAATCCTGCCTTAGTGGCCGGGATGATGGATCCCAGTTTTTAGGACCCCCAGGTCTTTCTGCAGGGGCAGAACAAAGCTAGAAGAACTGTGTTTAGATGAGAGGGGCTGAGTTTGGTCATTTCATCCCAGGGCCTTTGATCTGCAAAAGCCTTTGGGCCAGCCCCTCTGGGAACTGCCTGAGAGCCTGAGGCTCTGCCCACACAGACCAGCACCACCGCCACCGGGCTCCTTCTTGCTGTCAGTCCTTATCTAGGCAGCCCCAGGAACCCCAGGACACCTCAGAACTGACCTGCGGGGACTGGCTGAATGACTGGGAATCTGGGGGAGGGAGGATCTTCTCCCAGCCAGCCTCAGACACACCCTTTTTGTGGAAGTGCGCCTGGCGCCTTGCTGGGCGGGAGAGACCTGTCAGGCTCCAGGTCCTGCAAACAAGCCCTGAGCCTTGAAAACCCAGGAGGCCAGGAGGAGGGACAGGCAGGGGGGTGATAGGTGCAGCCCTGCCCTTTGGCGCCTCAGGGAGCCCTTCGCTCCATTCTGTGAGGTTCTCAGCTTATAGCCATCTCCTGCCCAGCTTTTATCAGATTAGCCAGGGGTACCTTGGTGGACAGCCTGAGACCTCATGGGATTTGGGAAGCTTGGGCTGGGCTGTCTTGATGAGGGGTCGAATCCACTGAGCAGGGAAGAGGTTAGGTACCAGTAGTGGGTGGCAAGAGAATATTGAGATTCTTCTTTGTATACAATTAAGCAAAGCTTGAGAGAGACCCCAAGGGGGAAACCCATCCTTGACAGCTTTCAAGGTCATTCCTTTTCATTTTTCTCAAGTCCCAGCCCTTTTATCTTCCTTCCTTCCTTCCTTTCCTCCCACTCTCCTTCCTCTCTCTTTCTTTCTTTCCCTCTTTCTTTCTTTCTTTCTTTCTTTCTTTCTTTCTTTCTTTCCCTCTTTCTCTCTCTCTTTCTTTCTTTCTTTCCCTCTTTCTTTCTCTCTCTCTTTCTTCCTTCCTTCCTTCCTTCCTTCCTTCCTCTCTTCTTTCTTTCTTTCTTTCTTTCTTTCTCTCTTTCTTTCCCTCTTTCTCTCTCTTTCTTTCTTTCTTTCTTTCTTTCTTTCTTTCTTTCTTTCTTTCTTTCTCTCTTTCTTTCCCTCTTTCTCTCTCTCTTTCTTTCTTTCTTTCTTTCTTTCTTTCTTTCTTTCCCTCTTTCTTTCTCTCTCTCTCTTCCTTCCTTCCTTCCTTCCTTCCTTCCTTCCTTCCTTCCTTCTTCTCTTTCTTTCTTTCTTTCTTTCTTTCTTTCATTTGTTTTTGGGCTACACCTGACTCTTGGCTCTGCAGTCAGGAATCACTCCTGGTGGGCCTGGGAGACCATAAGGGATGCCAGGGATGAAAACTGGGTTGGCTATGTACAAGGCAAGTGCCCTGCCCGCTGTCTATTGCTCTGGCCTCTGGAGCCCCAGACTTGTGAGGCAACCCCATATCTCTAAAGCTTGCTGGCTGGCTCACCAGGGCTGACAAACATCTGTCTGGGACCCCTGACCTATGTCTGATTTCGGTCTTTGAACTGCTGTTTGCCATGGGCTGACACAGCCTAAGCAGGCTCGCTCCTGGGGACTGCTCATGTGGCCTTCAGACCAGGAGGGCTTGCTGGTGGCCACAGGGCCATATTTACATACTGGTCAGTCTCCCTGACATGGTTGATTGAGGGGTGAACTCTGCTTATCACCATTATCCCCCCTTTAAAGCTCTGGGCCAGAGAAACAGTTCAATGAGCTAAGTGTGTGCAGGAGGCCTGGGTTTGATCCTTGACACCATGTGGTCCTCTGAGCCAGGAGTGATCACTGAGCACTACTTGTACGGCTTCAAAACCCAAAAACAAACAAACAACATTGGGCTGGAAAGATGATACAGGAGGCAAAGTTGCATGAAGCCAGCCATGGTTTCAATAGTCCTAGACACCATATATGGTCCTCTGAGCATCGTTCCTGAGTACAGAACCAGGAATAGCCCCTGCGCACTGCCAGATTTGGCTCCCAAACCAAACCAAAACAACAAACAAATCCACACCAAGCACTTGCTTCTGTCAGAGTCTAATACCACAGGTGGGCATTAGCTCATGACATCCTCACCAGGTAGTTACTATTCCCAGGCTCCAGAAAGGGAAACCCAGCTAATTGTCCTTCATGCTTAGTCACCACTTTCTGTTGCTTTAAACTGTTGGTTTACATTGTAAACCTTTCCCCAGTAAACATGGACCCAAATCACGTGAGCCTGGGGAAGTCGAGAGATTTCAGAGTTGAGCAGCTCATTCTGAGGATGAACTTTTCGGGCCTCAGTGGGCCCAGGGGTACGCGGCAGTCAGGAAAAAGAGACTCTGGCCCTTCTCAGGGAGTCTGGCCATCTTCTCCAGAAACTTCTCCTCCAGCTCTTCTGGGAATCCAGGAAAAATAGACTGAAGGAAGGCTTGGTGCCCTGCAGACTAGGATGCACTGGGACCAGTGAGACCATGTCTCCAGGTGACACGCCTCACCCAGTGCAATCCACACTGGGCCCTTCATCTCTTTACCCTCTGCCGACACTCCCTGGACCACCTTTTCATGTTAGCTCATTCTTCCATGTGTAGGTTTTTGGGGAGGTAGAGAAGGGTTGGATTTTTTTCTTTTTTAATTGAATCACTGTGAGATACACAGTTACAAAGCTGTTCATGGTCAGGTTTCAGTCATACAGTGTTCCAACACCCATCCTCCACCAGTGTACATTTTCTACCACCAATGTCCCCAGTTTTCCTCCTGTCTCTGTGGCAGGCACTTCTCTCTCTCTCTCTCTCTCTCCCCCCCCCCCCCGTCTCTCTCACACACACACATACATACACAACATGTTTGTTCCTTTACCTATTTTCAATAAGTTGTTCTTATCTAGAGTGATTATTTACAACTGTCTTTGTCATAATGGTCACTTCTCTATCCCCTCAAAAAATGGCTCTGAAGTAAAGACTTGTGGTACAGATGGTTTATTTGAGGACTATAGAGAAGAAACATTGAAGAGAGGAGAAGGTACCATGGACATGCTAATGAGCACCCCATCCCACTGTGTCCCACCCATCTCATCCTACCTCATCCCACCCCACTCACTCCTTCCTACCATGTCTCACCCACTCCACTGCATCCCACCATATCTCACCCCATCCTAAACCCCTGTACCATATCTTTGGCCTACAACAAGAATTTTTCAGACAGGGCTGGAGAGATAGCACAGCAGGTAGGGCACTTGCCTTGCATGCAGCCGACCCGGGTTTGATTCCCAGCATCCCATATGGTCCCCTGAGCACCTCCAGGAGAAACTCCTGAGTGCAGAACCAGGAGTAACCTCTGTGCATTGCCAGGTGTGACCCAAAAGGCAAAAAAAAAAAAAAGAATTTTCCAGATTCCTACACTCTATGGAAGGGGGAAGACCACAGATTAGAGTGTTAGTAAACTCATCCCCTGCCAAGGGTGTGGTTCTTTGTAAATCAATAGCAGTGATCTACTTGACCAACTTCCAGTCTGGATTTAGATCACCACCAGAGCTGTGTTGCTTTGGCCGAAGAAGTGACCTGAGAACTTGTCTAATTCTGGCTCTCTCTGTTCATTTTCATAGACAACTGAACCACAAGAGGGAAATTGACTCATCTGAGATTCCATTAAGAGAGTCCCGGCTCAATTATCCAGCAAGAGGAGAGGTGACCTAATTTTCTTCTATGCTGGACCTGGGTTTGTTTATTTGCACCATCAGTGAGTCTTGTCTCTTGTGGCATTAGCTATGGGGGCCTTTGTCATAGATCTTATCAAGTAAACACACCTGATGAACAGCGTCACCGGGCAGAGCTCTGGGATCTGATATCTGTGGTCTCTATCACCCCAGAGCTCCAGAAAGAAATACCCCCATCACAGGATCACAGGCCTCTGCCCCAGAGACCCAAAATTGCTACTCTCCAAGGGATTCCTGTCTAGCTCTAGTGATGGTACTGACTTTGTGTCAGGTGATTGCCCCTCTCTGGAGTGCAGCTGGCTCTGCCAAGGGCTAATGCAGAGATGCCGAGGCTGGAATGTGGAGGCTCGCAGCTACATTCTTTCCTGACGCTGGAGATAAGCTGGAGGCAGAGAGGGGGCTGTGGGAGGATATGGTACCAGGCTGCTAAGTCTCCGCGAGGCCAGTTCTCAGGGAATGGCATGCGGAAAGGGGGCTTTCAAGTGGTGGGGACCGAGATATTGAAGCGGATGCCACTGACTACAGGCTGAGCAGCCTGGGAGGAGAATGTCTGGAGGAAATAGAGTCCAAGTGGGTTGGGACTTGGGTTGATTTTCCTACTGAGGCGTCATCACCTCAGAGCTGTAGAATTTCTGCTGGCGCTGGGGGAATGGCAGGATGTGTGAGTCCCAGGGAGAGTGGGCAGGAAAGAGATGTATATGGGAGAGAGAGACTGGAGGAGAAAGTGGGTTGTTTGATGCTGACACATGCACAGAAGCAGTTCAGGAGCTAGGTTGATGGGCCAGTGGCTATCCTGGATAGAGAGTTATTTAAGGGGCTGGAGCCATAGCCCAGTGGGTAGGGTGCTTGCCTTGCAAGTGGCCCACCCAGATTTAATTTCCAGCACCGCATACAGTCCCCCAAGTCCTGCCAGGATTGATCCCTGAGCAAAGAACCAGGAAGAAGTTCTGAGCACTGCAGGTTATGGCCCCCAAACCAAAACAATAAATAAATAGTTATTAATATGAGGACACACCCTCTCTCTCTCCTCTCTTTCTCTCTCTTTTTTATTTTTGGGCCATACACAGTGTTTCTTAGGGGTTACTCCTGCCTCTGCACTCAGAAATTACTCCCAGCAGTGCTTGGTGGACCCCATATTATGGCTCCGGGTCCAACACATCTTTCTGTTTTTAAAAGCATTGAAAAAAATAGTAAAATGGTTTCTTCTTCTTCTTCTTCTTCTTCTTCTTCTTCTTCTTCTTCTTCTTCTTCTTCTTCTTCTTCTTCTTCTTCTTCTCCTTCTTCTCCTCCTCCTCCTCCTCCTCCTCCTCCTTCTCCTTCTCCTTCTCCTCTTCTCCTTCTCCTTCTTCTTCTTCTTTTTCTCCTTCTCCTCCTCCTCTTCCTCCTCCTCCTCCTCCTTCTTCCTCCTCCTCATAGTCCTCCTCCTTCCTCCTCTTCCTCCTCCTCATCCTCCTCCTCCTCCCTCCTCCTCCTCTTTCACTTTCTCTTCATCCACCTTCTTGGTTTTTGAATTGGGAATGTGGGGGGTTGAGAGGGAGGGGTGTTGGGTCCTTTGAGAGAGGGAAGTGGATACACAGAGCTGTGAGCCTCTCCTGTGCACTTCCAGGTGTGGCAGAATACTTGAGAGATGACAGAAAGGAAGACACTAAGGCTTTTAGGCCCATGGATGGAATGAGATTGAGATGCTGGACTGGAGAGGAGAAGCCTGAGACAGCAACATATTTGGGAGAAGCAAATCTGTTTTGTTCATATTAGTTTTGAGATGCCCACTAAGACCTCCCCAGGGGATGTGTGATCATCAACTCTGCAATTCCAGAAAGCTGTCAGAAGTGGAGACTTCATCTGAAAATTGTCCCCATATTGCTGGTGTTTCCAGTCCAAAGACTGGCTGCGTTCATCTGGGGAAATTGTGTAGAAGAAGAAGAGAATTAAGCCAACACCTCATGGTATAACAGAAGAGAAATCAGCCTTGCCAGCCAAGAGGCATCACCAGGAGGTGAAGAAAACCCAGCAAAGTTTGGAACTGTGAGCATTTAGGACCCCAGGATCTCATTGAGGAGATAACCCCATTGAGCAGGATTTGAGATACTGAATAAGGGAGAACATGTATGACCTGCACAAGAACAGGGTTTAATGGGTAGAGAGGGGCCCAGGTCAAAGATATAAGAAAAGGTTCATTTGTCTTTAGTAGGTGGTGGTGGTTATTATTAGATTTGAATCTAGGACTTGGAGGCCAGAAAATTGGTTAGAGCTCGGCTGAGTAATTCTTTTGTCCAAAGAGAATCAACTAAGTCACTGGTACTATGATGGGATTATATGCTCTCGAGCCTACTGTGGACTCTCTAGGATGGGCTCCAAGAGGGAGTGGTCTCGAGGAAGATGCTGTGAGGATGCTGCATGACATTCTATGACTTTACCTTTGGAAGTCATCTAGCATCACTTAAGCTGTTCTGTACAGGTCAAACCAGGTACAGACCCATATGGATTTTAGGGGAGGGAAGAAATGTAAACTCTCTCTCTTTTCCACAACTGGCAGTGTTCCAAAGACTATAGAGGTGCTGGGTTTCAAACCCAGGCCTCTGGCATGCAAAGCATGTGCTCTAGCTCTTTGAGCCTTCTATCCGGGCTCTTTCATTCTTTTCAAAAAATATGTTGTCATTTTTTGAGTTACTCATGGCAGTGCTCAGGGCTTACTCCTGGCTCTGTTCAGGGATGATTCCTGGCTCTGCTTAGGACTATGTGGTGCCAGGGACTATGTGATGAAGTGGAGTTAGCCATGTGCAAGTCAAGCGCTTTACGTGCTGTACTATCTCACCTGCCTTCAACACTTCTTAATGGGAAAACAGTCAAAGAATTTACAACCATGTTTTAAAGCCACCTCAGATACAGAGCATGTTTACAGGCTGGGTAGGAATGCACCAGACAAGAGGAACTTAGGGGAATTAAGTCCTTCAGAGGCCACAGAGGGAAAGTACTAACAGAGCTGGATCTCAGGTACTGGAGATAGGAGGAAAGAAGGACATTGTGAGGACAGATGTCAAAGGGAAAGAAGAAACTCTTCCCTTTAGTGACCTTGCTCAGCTGAGTCAGGAAGAAGAGAGTTCATCAGTTGAGGGTAGGTGTTGATGATGGTTGGGAAAGAAAATTATCAAGAGTCATTTTATTTATCTCTTTTAATTTTTTTTTGAATCAAAGTTAGATACACTCTTATGAGGTTTTTCATGATTGGGTTCCAGTTATACAATGTTCCAACACCAGTCTCATCACCAGTGTACATTTCCCACCACCAATGACCCCAGTTACCCTCCTACCTGCCACTCCCCCCCAACCTGCCTCTATGGTGGGCACCTTTCTTCTCTCCTCTCTCTCTCTCTCTCTCTCTCTCTCTCTCTCTTCTCTTCTTCCTTCTCTCTTTCTCTCTCTCTTTCCTTTTGGGCATTATGGTTTGCAATACAGATACTGAAAGGTAATCATGTATATCTCTTTACCTACTTTCAACTCAAGAGTCAATTTAGAGAACTGCAATGTTAGAGATGGTTTTGAAGAGCCATTTTGAACAGTATTTTTTTCTGTCTATGTTGAACATAATATAAGTTGCAAGGTCATGATTAACAAAATTTGTGATGATTCATTATGCCAGAAATGGATGGAATCTATGAGAGATATAGTCTACATTTTAGGAAGTTGCTCACCTATTCTTGCTGCCTACATTCCTTTGAGATGGGCGACACCATGCTATCGTTTTTAAGAAGTCTGAGTAAGAACACAAGATTAGAACTCTGACACCACTTCCTTTTTATTTATTTATTTATTTTGCTTTTTGCGTAATACCCTGCGATGCTCAGGGGTTACTCCTGGCTCTGCACTCAGGAATTACTCCTGGCGGTGCTCGGGGGACCATATGTGATGTCAGGGATCGAACCTGGGATGCATGCAAGGCAAATGCCCTATCCGCTGTGCTATCACTCCGGCCCCCACCACTTCCTTTTTTAAAGAAGTATTGAGAAAATAGAAAATACCTGCTTGTATGACTTGGAAGCTATTTGGACCACTGAATCCTAGAGTTGGTTCAATAAAAACATTATCTGGAAAAAATACTTTCAAAGAGTAGGTAGGTGGTGTCATTTTGTTTTTGTTTTGTTTTGTGACCATGTCCAGCAAAGCTTAAGCGTTACTCCTGGCTCTGCACTCAGGGATCACTTCTGATGGTGCTTGGGGAACCATATTAGATGCTGGGGATCAAACCCTTGTTAGCTATGTCGTGCAAGGCAAACGCCTTACCCATTTCATTATCTCTGCTTCCAACACCACAATACCTCCATTTCATTACAGGTTCATGAAGCAGCAGTTAAAAATTATTAGTTGTAAGTGACAATAACTTTTTTGCTTTGTTTTATTTTTGCTTAGGGTCCACACCTGAAGGTGCTCAGGGGTCCTGGAAGTGCTTACCCTACCTGATAAACTCTCTCCGTGGACTGGCAATAACTTTTTTTTTTTTTTTTTGCTTTTTGGGTCACACCCGGCAATGCACAGGGGTTACTCCTGGCTCATACACTCAGGAATTACCCCTGGCAGTGCCCCGGGGACCATATGGGATGCTGGGAATCGATCCCGGGTCAGCCGTGTGCAAGGCAAATGCCCAACCCGCTGTACTATCACTCCAGCCCCTTGGCAATAACTTTTACATGGGAATTTCTGTTGGAAATTTCTGTGGACCACTGCTGTTCTGTGAACTAACAGCTGAAAACCACTAGTATGGAATAAAGATCTAACACTGCATAGACACATAGATCCAGTCAAAGTCAAGTTGTGTTATCAAGGAAGAAGGAAAAATGGTTTGGGTAGGTAAATTATGGTGTTGGCCACGGTTGTAAAATCTGCTGCTTTTTGTCGTGAGGCAGCTCTCCAATCTCCCTTCTATCTTTCAAGAGGCTTTGGTACAGTCTTCCTTTATTTTGGGAGAGACAGCTAACAGTGCTCAGGAACTGCTCCTAACTGCTTGGGGGTCACTCTCAGTACTGCTAGGGGACCATAGGGTGCCAGGAATCTTCTCTGGGCAAAGCATGTGCTCCAGCCCATAGAGCATTGGCTCACACTCCGAGTCTTTTCTTTTTTTTAAATTTTTATTAGTGAAACACCATGAGGTACAGTTGTAGACTTACAAATTTTTTGTGCTTGGGTTTCAGTTATACAACGATCAAGTACCTATCCCTCCACCAGTGCCCATTTTCCACCACCACGGGTCCCAGTATCCCTCCCACCCCCCATCCTCCCCTCCCACCCTGGCTCTGTGACAGGGCATTCCCCTTTGTTCTCTCTCTCCTTTTGGGTGTTGTGGTTTGCAAAAGAGTCATTGAGTGGCAATCATGTTTGGTCTATAGTCTACTTTCAGCATGCATCTCCCATCCTGGGAGGATCCTCCCAACACCCTTTATTTGGTCCTCCCTTCTCTATCTGAGCTTCCTTTTCCCCTAGCATGTGTGGCTGGCCTCCAAGCCATGGAGCAAAATTCCTGGTACTAATCTCGGCCACTCTTGGGTCACACTCTGAGTCTTTAGCTGCTTTTAACCAGGCTAACACCATTGCCTCTAAATGCACTGTCCCACTTCCAGTGCGGTCCCTGACATCCAGTTTCCATCTACTCCCAGGCATGTACTTCTTCTTCTTTTTTTTTTTTTTGCTTTTTTTTGGGGTCACACCTGGCAATGCACTGGGTTTACTCCTGGATCTGCACTCAGGAATTACTCCTAGCAGTGCTCAGGGGGCCATGTGGGATGTTGGGAATCAAATTTGGGTCGGCCGCGTGCAAGGCAAACATCCTACCCACTGTGCTATTGCTCCAGCCCCCCAGGCCTGTACTTCTAAAATGCAAGTCTGTGGGGCCGGAGAGATAGTACAGGGCTAGGGTCGCTGGCTTTGCACTTGGCCTACCAAGGTTCAATTCCCAACACTCCCAAGTCCTCTCAGGAGTGATACCTGAGCCCAGAGCTAGGAGTGAGCTCTGAGCACTGCTGGGTGTGGTCCTAAAACAAGCACACAATAAAATAAATTGCAAGTCTGATTCTGGCAACTCAAGGACAAGAGCACACACTGGCCCTCGCTCTGCTTGCCTCGCTGCCAGGCTTGACTTCGCTTCTGTCCTTCTCCCCATTCAGCAAATTCACTCACCTTCAAGGCCAAGTCTACATGTGTCCTCCTCAGGGAGACGCTGACTCAGTTTCCCTATGGTCTGAACAAGATTCATTACCCCTCCTCATTTTTATTTAGTTTTATTTCCCTAAGGTCTTTTTTTTTATAAACTAGGATTAATATTTATATTTCACTAGTTATTCATTCATACAGCTATCTTTTGCTTGATCATAAACTCTGTTATTGTACCCTTAGCAGTGAATAGAGTGACTAGCACATAGGAAGAGCTTATGGCAGAGGGGCTACTTGTCTTCCAATATCTATGTCCACATCCACCTTTTTTTTTTTGGAGGGGGACACACCTGGTGGTGTTAGGGCTTGCTCTTGGTTCTGTGTTCAGTGACCACTTTTACAGTGGTTGGGAGACCACCTGAGGTGACTGGAACTGAACCTGAATCTGACGTGCCAGGCAAATAATGCCTTACCTGTTGTACTGTTTTTCTGGCCTTATTCGCACCTTCTTTATCAAATAAAGGACCTGACTTTAAGTGGTGTCAATGGCTAATTTTAATAACTTTCTGCTGAGCTAACTGAAAAAGGCTTGTGATTTGATGCTGGAGCTAAAGCTGCCATGTTGGACCAAGAGGTGACTTTGTGAGTAGAAGTAGTATGTCCAGAGAGGCACAAAATAGCAAAAGTTGGGGCTGGGGTGATAATACAGAGGGTATGGCACTTGCCTTGCACGTTACCTACCTGGGTTTGATCCCTGGGCATCCCATATGGTCCCTGAGCACCACCAAGAATGATTCCTGAGTGCAGAGTCAGAAGTAACCCTGGGCACTGCCAGGAGTTGCCCCAAAATGAACTAACTAACTAACTAAAACAACAAAAGGTTGGACCGTTGATGTGGTATAGAATGCTTGACAGCTTTAGACTTGTGATAGGAGTTTTGGGTAGAAGAGAGAAAGTTTGCTCTTGTTTGAGTTACTAATTTTAATTTTCTGTTACTTGTAGCTAAGTTGTAATACATTCATAACTAACTCTAATTAAGATAGCCGATACATAAATTAAATCCTGTGAATTATATACATGATAAGCATTAAAAATATGTGTATGTTTAACTGAGTTGGATGAATTAGAATTGGTGGAACTCTTGCTTGAATGGGCAGCTGTTGACCCATGGGCCACACTGTTTCCAGATATATTAGACAGGTATTTACATTTGGGGGCTACAGGTGATGCTCAGAAGGTTCAGGGGCCATGGTTAGGGTTCTAGGATGTGGTGCTGCTTTGGTACCCTGGTAATAATGATGACCTGGGTCATTCCTGCAGAGCTTGGGGGGTACCAGGGATGCCTGGCGATGCTGCTTGGGGATCTTGTCGTTAAAGTCAGAACAGATCCATGCCTAGTTTGCGCCTTTCCTCCTGCACCTTCTCCTAGTCCAGTGTTCACATCTTTTTGAGACACAGGTTCACACATGCCTGTGCTCTGTGAACTCCTATCTGACCGACTATGTCCAGGTACATTGCCTCCCCCTGAAAGTCCTTGCTTTTGTTACCCCTCTTCTTGAGGGAACTTGGTTTGCTTTAGAAGCAATAGGTTATCACAGCTTCTGGCCAAATGTTTAGCTGCCCTTTGCTCTCCTGATGCCTATCTGAGTCCAAGTACCATCTAGAAAGGGAAGGAAAGGTCAAATAAAAATACTTCACTCAGCTTTCAAAGCCAGAGCTCGGCCCCTGAGGAAAAGTGTCCCCACCCCCCCAAAAAAAACCTCCCTGGAACTGGCCTGGATCACTCACAGCCAAGGCAAGAGTTGGGCCAAGCAGTCATGGGCAGGGCCTGGGTGGGATTATTCCTGGTCACGGCTTAATGTTTTCTCCATGGGGAATGTTGTTGGCAGACTCCTCCATTCCCTGCTGAAGTTCACCTCTGACCCAGATTTGTAAATTAATATCCTACTGAACAAGTGGGTCAGCAAGTGGTGTCTAAAGCATTTTCTTATGAAAATTCTCACTATTTCGACATTTCATATCAAATGTAAAGTCATTGTAGGACAAAACTGCCTACCAACCAATGTTCTGGGAATGGTCTCCTTAGGGAAATCATGAATCAGGACAATCTAAAGGTCTTGGGTCAAGAGGGTTATGTCTTTGGGTCATGCCCATCAGTGCTCAAGGGTTTTTTTCTGGCTCTGTGCTCAGGGGTCACTCCAGGGGGTGCTCAGGGGACTATATGTGGTGCCAGGGATCAAACCAGAGCCAGCTGTGTACAAGGCAAGTGCTTTAGTTCCTGTATAGCTCTCCAGGCCCTGTGGGCTTAATGCCCGGGAGTTGAACTCTTGGTCTCCAGGTATGTGTTTCCTATTTTGAATCTGGTATTGTGGGCTTTGTGACTGTGAGAGGGTAAAACCCACTCTGGATTTGTTTCTTTTTTAACCTTAGATTTGGGGGTCACACAGTATGCTCGGAGGAGGCTATTCCTAGTACAGTACTCAGGGGCACCAACTGGCAGTGCCCAGAGGACCAGACAGTCCTGGGGATTCAGCCAGGGACTCCCACTTGCAAAATCTGTGCTCAGCTCTCTGGGGTTCTCAATTTACTGCTTTATTTCAGATTCTACTGGATCATTAGGCTGGCCTGCCCATTGAACCTGGTTCAGCGACTTGCAAGGCAGGTGTCACCTGCTGTGTCATCTCTCCAGCCCACACCTTTTCTATGCTTTTTTTTTTTTTCTGGAACCTTTCCTGGTTTGAAGCCTCTGACTTTTGAGAACTTTCCAGTAAGTCAGTGGTAGCCCAGTGATCCAAGAAAGGTGCCCTATTGTAAACACCTCATAGACCTCCAGCCCCAGGCCTTTCTGTACTCTGGAATCCCCCACTATTAATCATCCTGGCTCCGGAACCTTCCACAGCACAGGCTACGAGAGCATCTTTGCTCTTTCCTAACCATCACAGCAAATACAAATGGAGCTTGTTTTTCTTGGTTAAACTAAAAAAAATTTTTTGGGGGGTTTGTGGGTCACACCCAGTGGTGTTCAGGTCTTACTCCTGGCTATGTGCTCAGAGATCACTCCTGTCAGTTCTCTGGGGACCAAATGCAGTGCTGGGGATTGAACCAAGATTGGCTGCATGCCAGAGAAATGTCTTATCTCTTATCTCCTTTCCTGTCTCTCTGGCCCAGATAGAATTTTCTTCATTAGTCCACGCCAAGTTCAAGGACCAAGCCTGTGTGTGTGTGTGTGTGTGTGTGTGTGTGTGTGTGTAGTTGTGGTTGTGGTAGGGGTGTTGTAAGAACTGTCCCCCCCGGGCCTCCCCAGTAGAGGAACAAAGAGACAGGGGTTGGAGGGTGGAAGGGAACCACAGACTGATGGTGAAAATTATCTGTTTAATGCAGAGCTGTTAGCATACTTACAGAACATCTAAAGGGGTTTGAAGTATCAAACTGCACATAGGTATGATTGATCATTTACAGAGGTAAAACGTTTCGGTGGAGGCAATTCTCTTGGGTGATTAACTCAAGGAGATGCTTTGTCTCTCAGGGAAATCTATATTGCTTTTCTCTTTTCCTTTAGTTGTACATATTAAGCAATTAATTTTACTTTTTATTAATAATTGCAGTCATTTGGATGTAGTTTCCAACACTTAGTTTTCTGGGGTTTGAGGGCAAGCAAGGCTTTTACTGCAAATTCCAGATTAGGTCCTCAGGCCGGTCCAGCTTGTCCTTCCCATGGGGGTCCTTCCTTTCTCTTAAGTCCTAACAGCTTGTTGCATCAAGACCATGCCTTTATGCTTTCTAGATTATCCCATTTTGATGCTGCATTCACTTTGCTGCTAGCCCTAAGTCCATCCCAGTCCCATGGCAGGACCTCCCTTTGTATTAGGAACTGTTGCAACCAAAACCTGAGTCAAGTAATTGTGACAAATGTCCAAGATGTGTCGATATATCCCAAAGTCAATCAAATCCCAAATATTAGGAGCACAGCATTAACAGTCTTTCCGTGTTTGTGCAAAGATCATTGCTCTACAGTAAAATATGAAAAGACTTTGGGGAAAATAGAAAAGCAAGTAATTCACGTGAAATACAAAGTCCAGAATCATCAGACATTTTGGCTTGTAAGTAACTAAGACTGATCTAGGGAATATAACAATGAGAGGTAAAGCACAAAGTACAGGTTAAAGATAAACTCAGGGGATTGAGGTACTCACAAGAGCACTCTTTAAGTTTCTCTGGGAGGAGGAAAAGGGGAAATTCATTGATAAAGTCTAAAATAGGGTTAATATCCAACACAATCCAGCTTCCCATTGTCAGCCCTTGTGCCTGTGTTGAGTTCTGGCTTTTGGTTCAGTCTTAACCTCTTTCTTTTTTTCTCATTTATTTCTTCCTTCCTTTCCCCACTTCTTCCCTCCTGCCTCCTCTATTTCCTTCCTTCTCAGTCTCTCCTTTCCCTCCCTTCCTCCCTCCCTTCCTCCCTCCCTCCCTCCATCCCTCCTTTTCTTCTCTTACCTCTCTCACCCCTCACTCCACCCTCCCTTCCTTTCTCTCCCTCTCTCTTCTTTTCTCACCTCTCTCCTCCCTCCCTCCCCCTTTCTCCCTTTCTCCCTTTCTCCCTCTCTCCCTTTCTCCTTTTCTCTTCTCCCTCCCTCCCTCCCTCCCTCCCTCCCTCCCTCCCTCCCTCCCTCCCTCCTTCATTCCCTCACCTGGCAGTGTTCAGGGACTATATGGGGAGCTGAGAATCGAACCTGGTTCAGCATCGTGCAAGCCAAATACCCTACTTGCTATACCATCTCTCCAGCCCACACCTTTTCTATCATTTTTGGTAAACTCTCATGGTTTGAGGCCCCTGATGACTTAGCTCCTGCATTTAAAGACACCATCTGGGAGTTTTGCACCCTATTGGGCTCCTCTTCAAGGGCTCTTTCTCCTCCCCAGGGCATACTCCTGCCCCTTAAGGATATCGGAGTCACCTCGGACCTCCCCTCCCAACCTTCACTGGCTGTTCAGGTCCAGGGCAGCATCTGGGAGCCTGGACCACCCCTTAAGGATCATTTTCTCTTTGTAACAACTGAACACATCGGGCCTGGGTCTTCAAGGTCTGTAGACAGAACTCAGGCTGTATTATTGGATGCATAGTTTCCAAACTTGTAAGCCAAGAGCATAGGTGAGTGTAGAAAGACCCCTCTCCATTCATAGAATTTCGTAACTTCATTTTTCCTGCTGATAGACAGTACTGGCATGGATGCAGGGAGAAAGGGACTCTCATTCATTGTTGGTGGGAATGTTGACTGGTCCAACCTTTTAGGAAAGCAATGTGGTATTCCTAAAAAAACTAAAAATTGAGGTCAATATGACCCAACAATGCCACTTCTGGGAATATACCCAGGAGCTCAAAAACACAAAGCAGAAACACCATCTGCACTTCTGTGTTCATTGCAGCACTGTTCACAATAGCCAGAAATTGGAACAACCCGAGTTGGTGGTGGAAAATGTACACTGGTGGGTGTTGGAACATTGTATGACTAAAACCCAATCATGAACAGCTTTGTATTTGTGGTCTCACAGTGATTCAATAATTTAAAAAAATGAAATAAAAAGAAAAAAAAAGAAAAAATTGTATTAAAAAAAGAAAGAAAACAAGACTCATCTTCATCCCATACTGTTTGTGTGTATTTTATTGGGGCTTTTCTGTTGCAATTGAGTTTCCATGGCACATGGACTTGGCACGCGGAAGCTAGCCTTGGGGATGTTTCTGGAGGTGTCCTGGAGGCATTTTCCAAAGTCTGAATCAGCTGTTACTCGAACTGGCATCCCTGGAACTCAGTTCCGGCTCCTTAACCAGCTCTGACCCTTTATTTAGAAGGAAGGCTTCTGCTCTCAAGAAGGCTAACTCTTGGGGCTGGAGCAATAATACAGTGGATATAGTGTTTGCCTTGCACCCAGCCAACCTGGGTTTGATCCCCAGCATCCCATATGGTCCCCCAACTACCTCCAGGAGTAATTCCTGAGTAAAGATCCAAGAGGAATAACCTCTGAGCATTGCCGATGTGACCCCAAAAAGCAAAAAAAAAAAAAAAAGGTCGACACCGTCGTCCCCAGGATGGGCATTTGTGAGGGGCAAAGAGAGAGCTCAGGCAGGAGTTTTGAGAAATCTCAGAGTTTCCAGTGGGCTGCAGCCAGAATCAAGCTCTTGAGAAAGACAACGGGGACAGACATTCACAAAGGCCAGAGTCTGACCTTCACCTTCCATGACTCAAGGACCCTGGGAAGGACCAGGATTGAGGCAAGAGGGGCAAAACTAGGAAAAAAGGATGCTCTTCACTCAGAGATTTTAGGGTGATAGTGAGGGGACCAGGGAGGAGGCCAGATTCCACGTGGGAAAATTAGCAAAACATGTTTATGTTGAGAGAGAGGCTGCGTGCTCCTACGGGCAATCTTGACTGATAAGTGAGCAAAATTGCAGAAGATAAATATGGCAAGATTCCTCTTAGGGCTGGCAACAGAAAGAACTGTTTTCAAAGGAGGCACATTTGCTTACTTTGGGGATTCTGGGACTTAAACTAAAACTTGCTCACCAGGATCAAAACTACCTTACTTGGGCTATAGCGATAGTACAGAGAGTAGGGCGTTTGCCTTCTACACGGCTGACCTGGGTTCGATCTCCGGCATCCTATATGGTCCCCCGACCCTGCTAGGCATGACTCCTGAGTTCAAAGCCAGGAGTAACCCCTGAGCATCGCCAGGTGTGATCCATAAAGCAACAACAACAATGACAACAACAAGAAGCATCAAAACCCACATTACTCAACAGGCAATTCATGCCTCTGCCCCCAGACCTCTCCAATATATACCCCTCTTTCTACCTCATGCCCCCAACACACATACCCATTCCCTCCTGGACAGCCTGGGGCCTTTCCAACAGCGGTGGAGGTATTTCTAGGCTGAGCAGAGCTGGAAATGAAAAGATAGTTCTGCTACTTTAAGTTTAGTGGTCTCTGGGTTTTTTGTTTGTTTGCTTTTGCTTTTTGGGTCTCACCTTGCGATGCACAGGGTTTACTCGTGGCTGTGCACTCAGGAATTAGTCCTGGCGATGCTCATGGGACCATATGGGATGCTAGGAATCGAACCTGGGTCAGCGCTTTCAAGGCAAATGCCCTACCTGAGGTGCTATTGCTCCAGCTCTGGTCTCTGGGGCGTAGACAAACTTGTCTTTGAATCCTGGAGCTATTGCTTACTCAGGTAAGACGTACTGAATTTACTGTGTTAGGAGAGAAGCCGGCCGGCCGCATGCCCCCTATGTGTGGATGAGAGAACTCCAAGAAGAAAGCAGACCGAGCCTGCCCCCTATGTGTGGATGAAAGAAGTACATGAAGCAACTCGTGGAGACCATCTCACATTCACTCAATTCCGAATCTTCAGCATTTGGCCACCGTCCAAGGCCTTCTTTGACCTTTGGGTAACTTTATTTTCTGCTGCTTCTTTCCCTGCTCTCCTCAAGGTAGGTGTGGAAAGGGAACAAGCAAGCTCACAATAAGGCCGACTGTGACAGTGCAGTCCATGAGAAAAAAGTTGGACTCAGGGTAACTGAGGGTTTTAAGTCAGTGGTTTCATTCACAATATTTTGGGGGGAGGGCACACCTGGTGGTACTCAGTGGTCACTCTTGGGGACCATACGCAGTGCCAGGGATCATACCAGGGTTAGAAGCATGCAAAACCTTACCTGCTGTGTTACCTCTCTGGCCAGGTCAATCTCTCGTAGGAGAAAAAGCCAGAATCTTGGACTCATGAGGAGAAGCACATGCTACACCAACAAGTTGCCTCTTTTTGCATAATAGAGAAAAGATTCCCCCCTTTAGAGAAGGAAGCTAAAGATGGTATGCAAATCCATAGACATTTTTAATGAAAAAAGTCATGTAACACAGTAAAAAAATATGCACTTCCCCACTGCGGGTAGATTAAGTAGCAAATGGGCTGAAAGGCACAAATTAGGTTATAATTTCATCATAGAAGTCAGATGACCTTTTGCACCAATGTAAATAAATGAAACAAACCAAAAATCAACACAAAGTCCTTAAATTGCTTTTTGGAATAGCAGCATTTAAGCCTTCCTTGGCACCCAAGATTATTCCTTTGGAGTGTGGAAGAATTGTTCTGCTGAATGTTTGGTCAAAGCGTCACCTCCTTGGAGCATTTTCTTTTTTCTTTTTCTTTTTCTGTTTTGGCGCCACACTAGTGGTACTCAGGACTTACTCCTGGATCTGTGCTCAGGGATCACTCTTGGTGGACTCAGGGAACCATATGGTTGCCAGGGACTAAACTTGGGTGTGCAAGGCACACACCCTCTCTGCTGGACTACTACTCTGGCTCCAACTTTGGAGCGTTTTCATGAAAATGTCAGACAATTGTGGAAAGCTAAAGAAGGGGCTGAGTTTTCATGCATTCAGCAGAGACTAACACTTGGTATAGGTACAGTGTGACCCCAAGGGACATATTTTTAGGGCTGGGCCCTTATGAGATCCAAAATAATGGAGCCCTGCGCTATGCAGAAATGCCTGACATTGAGTTGAACACAGGGCACTCAGGGATGTTTTCTATATAAAATGTTTCACATGAATGAGGCTGAACTGATAGTACAGTGGATAGAGGATTTGCCTTACACATGGTCAACCCCGTATGTTTCCCAGAGCCTGCCAGGAGGAACCTCTGAGCACAGTGCCAGAAATAAGCCCTGAGCACCTCCAGGTGTGGCTTCAACCCTCAAAAAAGATTCCACACTAAATTCTTTGTGATGGGAATACTGCTTGGCTCCCCCATGACCGAAGGACCTCAGAGCACGAAGCGAACTCTCAGCTGGTACCTGGGGCCTGGTATGTGTGTGTGTGTGTGTGTGTGTGTGTGTGTGTGTGTGTGTGTGTGTGTGATTGTTAACCCTCCTCCTGAAAGTGTCTGCTGAAAGGGGGAATTTCCAGCACAGCTTCAGGCTGGGGCTGGCAGGGGTTGGGAGTGGGGTGGGGGATGCTGGCGGCCCCTGTCCAGGACTGTCTTTAAGTGGTTCCCGACACTGCAGAAATGTCTCTTCTCAAAAGGGTTTGTCAGGAAAGAGACACAGCAGCTGTGTCACGCCTCGGAACTCAGTATCCTAAAAGAATCCCCCCAAAGGAAAGGGAACCTTTCTCTGACTCCACCAGATGGCAGGAGGAGAACGTTTGTAAAACTTTCATGGACCCCACCTGCTCTTTCCCTCCAGCTCTCACTGCTTTCTGTAGATGCTTAAACCCCTGTTCTTGACGCTGACAAACCCAAACAAAGTGACCCGAGGCAACTGTTGATGGGTCCACATGTAAGTCTCAAGGCAGGGGTGATCTAGCAAAGAGAAGAACAAAGTTTATGGTGTGTGTGTGTGTGTGTGTGTGTGTGTGTGTGTGTGTGTGTGTGACACCCAGTGGTGCTTGGAGATCACTTCTGGCTCTGAACTCAGTGGACCACGTGCAGTGCAGGGGACCAAACTGGTCAGCTGTATGCAAGGCAAATGCCTTGATTCTTTTTTTTTTCTTTTTTGGGTCACACCCAGCGGTGCACAGGAGTTACTCCTGGTTCATGCACTCAGAAATCTCTCCTGGCAGTGCTCGGGGGACCATATGGGATGCTGGGAATCAAACCTGGGTCTGCAGCGTGCAAGGCAAGTGCCCTACCTGCTGTGCTATTGCTCCAGCCCCAAATGCCTTGATTCTTAAACTACTTCTCCAGCCCCCCTATCAGCTTTTTTTTTTTCTTTTCGGGTCACACCTTGCAATGCACAGGGTTTAGTTACTCCTGGCTCTGCACTCAGGAATTACTCCTGGCAGTACTCACGGGACCACATGGGATGCTGGGAATTGAACCTGGGTCAGCCCCGAGCAAGGCAAACACCCCACCTTCTGTGCTATCGCTCCAGTTGCCAGGAGCACACTGGGCTTTATTTGTTGTGCTATTTGTTTTGTTTTTGGTGCTGGGGTTGAAACCCAAGGCTTCATGCAAGCAAGGTAAATGCTCTGGCCCCGAGCCACCTTCCCTGTCCCTGGAGGAGAACACGGAAACCTGAGGGAAAACCTCGGACCTTGAACATGGGTCTCCTGCCTCCCCTGCTCACTGGAGGCCTAAATGATGGGAAGACCTTTTTTTTTTTTTTTTTTTTTTTTTTAAGTGAACAGGGTCTGTCCCTGACCCATCCCAGGAGAGGCAGGGAGAAGTGGACTTGAGTGGAGGAGACTGAATTTCCTTGTTATCCATGTATTCAGGGACATCCAAGTGACTCAGAATTTCAGAAATGTTACTGTGTAGGTGACAGTAACGGCCAAGGAACCATGTCTGAGACCAGGATGGGTCAGGGGGTCAGCTGGATAAATGGCATTGTGGGTTGATGACATGGGGGGAGGGGCGAGCCGGGGACCCCTTCCTACCAACTGGTAGCAGGTAACCCCACCTCTGCGCGCTGCTGTGCCCCAGACTTGGGTCTCCGGTAAGAAAGTGTGTGTCAGAGGAAACAGAAGGAAGCGGGGCTGTGAAGAGGAGACCGCTTGTCCTTGCGACCAGCGTTGGTGGACCCAGCGCCCTCCCGGCCTCTGCTTCTCTTCCAGCGTCCAGCCACAGAGCAGAGAGCACGGTCCTGTGGGGCCTCGGGATGCTCAGAGGGCTGGGCTTTCTCTGCACCCCCACTTGACAGAAGAGGCATCGGCGCCCCCCTTTTCAAGCAAAGTAAGAAAACGGTGTCCCCGTGGGTGTGCTTGAAGTCAGGCGAGGATCTAGGGGCGGGGGTCCGGGGGGAAACGGAGCTGTGGGGTCCACACTGGGCGGGAACCCGGTCCTGGCCGTCCCGGATCACGGTGCCTATTGGCTCGGCCTCTCCGAACAGGCCCCGGCAGGTGGGCTCAGCTTCACTCCTGGCCTCCGGTCAGCTTGTGGAACAGGTCCTCATCCAGCGTTTCATTCTGGTCCTTGGAGCGCGTGGACAGGAAGATGTAGCCCCCGATGTACTCGTGCACCACCTTGCAGTCGGCGCTCAGGCAGGTGAAGGCGATGGAGACGTTCTGGTCGAACTCGATGGCCACCTGCAAGAGGCAGGCACGGCTGAGCTGGGCTCCGCGGGGGACCCGTCCGGGAGCTGGTGGCCGCGTGGTCAGGGAGCCCCTGGCCGCCCCGAACCCGCCGGGGAACACCTATGCGCGCGCTGTCGGCGCCCTCTGGTGGCAGTACTGTAAAAGCGCACCTGGCAAAACATCTCTATTCTAGGAGATTCTTTTCTGCGCTTTGCTGAGATGGGAGATTTCCCACCTGCTCCCCGGGTCCAGTGGCAGGGTGTTTTGCAGAATTTTAAACGGACGATCAAAATCCCGACTCAAAATTTTTTTTCTGTATTTTGGGTCACACCCGGAAATGCACAGGGGTCACTCCTGGCTCTGTACTCAGGAATTACTCCTGGCGGTGCTCAGGGGGCCATATGGATGCTGAGAATTGAACCCAGATTGGCCGCGTGCAAGGGGAAATGCCCTACTCGCTGTACAATCGCTCCATCCCCTCAAATTTCTTACAGCCATATTTTCCAGTTAAAAGTTATACCTTCCAGAGGGCTGGAGTGATAGCACTTGAGATGGGGTATCTTAAAACTCTCTGTGTGACACGAATATAGGTTTCAGAGCCACAATTTAGGAGCTTGTTTAATCCTGGACCTTCATTATACCCACAAGTGCCTATATGGGTAATCAGACTGCTGAGAGGGATCCACATTTCTTGGAAAAGGGGAGGAGCAGTGACCATCCCTTACATGAAGGGCTTCTTGCAGAGGGAGAAGAGACTCTGTACCACTTGCAGAATCCTGAAGTCAGAGAGAGAGAAAGTGAGAGAGAGAGGAGAGAAGAGACAGAAGGAGAGAGAGGGAGAGAGAGAAACAGAGAGGGAGAAAGAGAAGAGAGCAGGGAAGGGAGAAGAGAGAGATAGGGAGAGAGAAAGAGGGAGAGAAAGGGAGAGAGAGGAGAGAATGATAGACAGAGAGGGAGAGAGAGACAGAGAGAGACAGGAGAGAGGAGAGAGTGACAGAGAGAGAGCCTTAGCTCAGGGTCTGGAACCAATGCTGTGCAAATGGGAAGCCTGAGTTAAATCCCTCACACTACCTAGTGCCTCAGAGGTGAACAGAGAGTTGGGGATTTCTCTGAGCTTTGCTGGGTATGCTTGAAAGACCAAAACAAGTCACCTGCAAATTCTTTAGAGTCACTTGGGATATATGAGCATTCACACCAATCTTCTCTTACCTGTGGATAAGAGGTAAGGCCACAGACCCCCAGAACCGAGCGGGTAGACCAGTTGTTTCCAACCTTCCTATCCTACAGACCAACATCATGGGTAGGCCGGTGAGGACTAAGAGACAGACCCTTAGACCGAACTCAGATGGGGGACCTGGGTCCTGCACTTGCCACACTACAGTGTTCTTCTCCCTTTGGGATGGAAGGCACTCTAGGGAGGAAGGGGAGCAAGGGGGAGGCAGGCCTCTAGAGCCTCAATGGGTAGATCTCCCGGAAGTCAGTCATTGGAGGTCCCTTTTGATTGAGTTACATCTCAGGGAGAGTCTAAGTAATTCAGAGCCTACATTTGAGAGAATTCTATGCTGGCTCAAGGAAATGAAATTGCTCGGCAATTTCTGTGTCTGTCTCTCTGGAAAAGTCGGGAGACTAAACTGAGTTGTGGGATCAGTTTAGAACATTGGGCCTGTACTTGTCAGGAAACTGCCCAGAAGAGTAAGCAGTCATTTTAGCAATTACCACCTTCTTCTGGTTTCTTACTTCTAAAGATACGAGCACCCTTTTTTAGATCAGAAAACTCTGTGCTGCTGAGGGAGCCCACATTTATTTCTAGACTCGACACTCACCACCCTAGACATTCAGTTTACCTGCCGGATTTCCCAGTTTACATTCCACTGTTTCATGTTGGTGAATCTCCAGGTTGTAATTGGAATTCCAGTGACAGCGTCAATTCTTATCAATCTGTTATAGGAAACTCCTAGAATGTCATCTTTCTTACTTCCTTTAAATCTGAAACAGAAATAAAAAAGCTCCCATTAATTAAAAGGAATAGCTAGAGCTGGAGGTGATGCTTAGTGGCAAAACCCATGCTTCAAATGTGTGAGAGGCTGGGTTTGATTTCTGGTACTATGAAACAAAAAACAACAACAAAAAAGCATCTGATTCCTATAGTATGGTGTATTCATTTGTCAACTATGATTTGTTTTGTTTTGGGGCTAAAATGTGATGATGGTTGGGAACTATTCCTGGCTCAGAGCTCAAGGACTGTTGACAGAATCTGCTTATTAATCAAATAACATGATTTTTGTTTTGGGTCATACCTAGCAATACTCAGGGTTTGATCCTGGCTCTGTATTTAGGGACCACTCCTGGCTGGGTTCTGCAGACCATGTGAGGTGCTGAGGATTGAACCTAGGTGAGCTGTGTGCAAGTGATCTACATGCTGAACTATCTCTCTGGCCCCTAGGACCAAATCTTTGGAAAGTAAAACCTGTCTTTAGCTAGCTTGCAAGGGTTCTGGCATTAAGAGCTGAGGTCTGGAGGATTTTTGTGCACAGACAAAAAGGATCTGGTCCTTTGTGAAAGAAAGACTGGTTTTCTAAAATGAAAAGTGTTTTCCATTCCAGATGAATCGAGAAGAGACTGGGCCCCAAGGAAAGGGAGAGGGAACATTTTTAAAATTTATTATTATTATGTTTTTCTTCTTGGGTCACACCCAGCGATGCACAGGGGATACTCCTGGCTCATGCACTCAGGAATTACTCCTGGCGGTGCTCGGCGGACCATATGGGATTCTGGGAATCAAACCTGGGCCAGCTGCATGCAGGGCAAATGCCCTACCTGATGTGGTATTGCTCCAGCCCTGTGAGAGGGAACATTTTCATCACCTGACGAGGTAGTAGGTGAGGCCGAACTCGGGTAGAGACTGCCACGCTTGGATGAATCGTAACTTGGCTTCGACCAGTGGCATCTGGGCCACGTTCTGGTGGGCTTCCAGAATCCGGGCTGCCAGCTGCAGAAACAGAGACACAACCACCCTCCTTAGAAGGCACTGATGATTCTGGGACCATCCCGTGAGCACGACCACAACTGCAGTTCTGGAGAGCTGATGCATGGCCATTCATTAATTCCTTGATTCACTCATTCTTTTTTTTTTTTATGAAAGATGATTTTCCCCACTAACATGAAAATATCCTCTTTCTATGCAAGTGAGGTGAATCAGGACCAAGAGCAGCCAACATCAAGGCTTCTAAGTTTCATGTGGATGAAGAGTTCTAAATTCTAGAACTGTAGAATTTTAGGATTTTATTCCTTTAGCTCTGAATTCTAGAGCCTCTAGAATTTTAGAGGTCCATGGAGTGTTTGTGCATAATGGCTCTGATTGAATCAGTTCATTTATGTGACTTTTAACCTGCTCTTATGGCACACAATTTAAAGTTGTTAATATGTAGGAACTAAATGTTTTCTTTTGGGGGGGATCATTTCAATTAAAAGTAAAATTCCATATGTTGCCAGGTTCAGGAGGCGGTTTGCTCACCCTTAACCAAATCAACAATAATGTCATCTGATAATAATCCAATCCCCCTTCAGCTGATTTTTCATGATTTTGTAACCACTTAATAGTTTAGTATCAGCACAGCGGGTAGGGCGTTTGCCTTACACGTGGCCAACATGGCCGACCCGAGTTCGATTCCTCCGCCCCTCTCGGAGAGCCCGGCAAGCTACCGAGAGTATTCGATATGCCAGACACAGTAACAACAAAGTCTCCAATGGAGACGTTACTGGGCCCGCTCGAGCAAATCGACGATCAACGGGAGGGCCTTTACCTTTACCTTTATCCCCCCAGTTGTTAATTTTTTTTTAAATTAAACCACTGTGAGACACACAGTTACAAAGTTGTCCATGATTTGGTTTCAATCATAATCATACCATGTTCCAACACTCTCCAACACCCATCCCTTTACCCTTTACCCAAGTACATTTCCCACCACTAATACCCCCAGTTTCCCTCCTCCCACCCCCATCTGCAGTCTGCCTCTATAGCAGGCACTTTTCTTCTCTCTCTCTCTCTCTCTCTCTTTCTCTCCCTCCCTCTCTCACTTTCTTTCCTTTTGGGCATTATGGTTTGCGGTACAGATACTAAAAGGTTATCATGTATATCCCTTTGCCTATTTTAATAAGCTGATTTTTAGTGATAGTTTTTCATGATTTCATAACCATTTTAATTCTTCATCATATTTCAGAGAGCACAGAGTTCACCAAATTCAATAATCATCCCCAGCACGATTAGCAGTACCTGTTTAGACTTGTGTTTCTTGGCACACCGGGGCGACACAAAGCATTCTGGGTTAATGTCCAGGTTTTCGAGACTGGATGTCACCTGAGATGTGGAGTTCCGGTTTTTCATCTTTAGAAAGGAGAGGATGTTGAGGACCTCTGGCTGGTAGGAGCTGTCTGCCATGGTCTTGCCCTTTGAGGCCAAGATGCAGGCAGCCATCCACTGGGCATACTGATCCTCCTGCAACAAATAGCAGACGGCGGAGAAGCCAGTTGAAAGGCACAGCCACACTCTGCTGGGGACAGAGAAGGACTAGCGCTTTGATCTGTATGAAACAAACCTCTTGCACTCCCAGCAAAGGTAGATGTGAACTGGCACATATTCTGGGCAGGTGCTAACTTCCTAATTTAATACCCAACCAAAAATTCTGAGTCTTTTGTGAATTTCCAGATGCTAAGGAGCTAGACAATAGAAATACATGCGTTGGCAAATTGTGCACTAAGAACTTTGCACTTAAAGATCAACCAAGGGTACAAAGCAGTGTCCTGGACACAGACAGTGTGCCCTAAACTCCTAGACGTCATTCCTGATATGCATTTTCATTCTCATGCCACATCTAATCTCTATGACAGCAGAAAATGAGTGGAACATTTTGTATTATTTCTCCCAGTCCCATCCTTAGCAGATCAGCTGACTTTCATGGCATATCTTTTAATTTTTTTTTTCCTTTTTGGGACACACTCAGCAATGCACAGGGGTTACTCCTGGCTCATGCACTCAGGAATTACTCCTGGCACTGCTCGGGGGACCATATGGGATGCTGGGAATTGAATTCGGGTCGGCCGCTTGCAAGGCAAATGCTCTACCTGCTGTGCAATCACTCCAGCCCCACAGCATATCTTGTAAATTGGTGGAATCTGACCCAGACAGGGTGACTCCTACTATTCTTTATGTCTATTTTTGTATTTGTTTGTTTGGTGCTCAGGGCATACTCCTGGCTCTGTATTTAGGAATTACCCTTGGTGGGTTTGGGGGTCCATATGTGGTGTCGGAAATGGAACCTGGGTCAGCCACAAGCAAGGCAAGCATCTTCCCCATCAAACTATCTCTCTGAGACCTGTGGCCATCTTTTATCATTGGGAGTGAAGGGAGAAGACAGACGCTGGAGGCCTGCAGTGGGGAGAGTGGAATTCATAGCCAGAGCAGGTGTGCCTCATTGAATAACTGACCCCAGCCTTCTCTGCATACCCAGACCATTGCCATTTAATTTTACAGTCCTTCCGAGCAGAGCATGCTTTCTTCCCTTTTGTTTCTGGGCCCAAGCACTGGACTTGCTTTGGTCAGTAGAATGTGTGTGGAAATGCTGGGGAGGCAATTGCAAGCCAAAGTGTGAGGGGGTCGTACATGCTTCAGTTGCCTTCCCTCACTTCTGCCATCAGTAGACGAACCTTCCCAAGAAGGTATTTAGAGAGGACCTAGACTAAATACAATGAGCTTAACCTGCAGCAAGTATGCAAGCTGGGTTAACCTATGGCTTAAAACAGGTCTTCCTTCAGATCACTTAACCGTCAACAGTCCCTGCTGAGCAACATAAATTTCCTGCAGAAACAACATGTGTTTGCTATTATGATTTTGTGCTTTGTGTTGCAGAGCAATAATTGACTGACACACTAGTGCTCTAATTTGGGAAAGCACCTTATTTGTTTTTGGGATTTAATTTTACTTTTTGATCATCAAGATAAATAAAAGGTGAGACAACATTTTTTTGTGGTCTTACTTACATGGTCACATCTGAGACAAACTTCATTCATGCCATCAGCAACAGGGATTAATAATTTGATCCCAAATTTTCTCCCTGATACATTCACATCTGGCACAACTTCACAGCCTAAAAGAGAACAAAACTGAGTTTTGAGAACTGTAACCTATATGTCAGGTGTGCCAATGAAGACTTTGAACTTAAGTCCCCCTGATTTGGTTTTCTTCTTAAAAATAAAGGAGTGAGCAATGCCTTTCTTGCAAACCACAGTACCCAAAAGAAGAGAGAGAGAACAAGGGGGAATGCCCTGCCACAGAGGCAGAGTGGGACGGGGGGGTGGGGTGGGGGGAGTGGGAGGGATGCTGGGACCCGTGGTGGTGGAGGATGGGCACCGGTGGAGGGATGGGTACTTGATCATTGTATAACTGAAACCCAAGCACAAAAATTTGTAAGTTTATAACTACCTCATGGTGTTTCACTAATAAAAAAATTAAAAAAGTTTTTAAAAAATTTAAAAAAATAAAGGAGTGAGTCGAAAACACTAATTAAAAGATTACTAGGCAATACCACATGAACAATGAACATGAAAAGGATGAACAATTGCTTTGGCAATTTCCTTAAATTTATCAATTGAATTGAATTTTCAGGTTTATTTGACTACTCTAATCCATACTGATTATGAATATTAACTTGAAAACAAATCAAAGTAGAGGGAATCCTCTGATTGCCGCAAAGATAAGGGAACGGAATATACTGGTCAATGTTTCCTTTAACTGAGTTACCAGCAGTCATTATCATAAATTAAAGCATGTGATAAAGAAACACTGAGTTAAGCATAAATATTCTGGGGATTGAGAGACAGTACTAGCTTTGCACCTCTTCAAACTCCAGTTTGAATGTCTGGCACCACATATGGTCCCCCAAGCATGGCCAGGGGTCACTACTGGGCATAGCACTAGGAGCAGGGCCCTAGCATTGCCAGTGAGGTCCAAAGACCACAACCACAATCACAACGATGACAACAATCCCTAGCTGTTCTGAAATTCAGAAGATTTTTCAGCATCTCACCAGACCTGTGTATTATAATGATACAAATGAAGACCCCTTCAAAGACATAAAGTAACTGGGGAGAAGGGATTATAGGAAGGTTCTGTTTTGACATCAGTAATTTATAGTTTCCTTTGAAGCAAACATTGCTTCGAATAGGAGTCTTGGTTTTGATCTGCATGCTTGGCCAAGGGAAGCCGTGGAAAGTTGTAGGACTGCCTTACCTCTAAGATTTAGTTTCTCTATGGGTTCTCCTTGTTCAAGCTCCTTATTTTTAAAGTAGGCAATGGATGTGTCTTTAAAGACGAACCAATATTGTTTGAATGTTTTTAATATTAGCTTCTTGGGCCTGCAAATGAAAAATAGGGTTTAAACAACCATCCCAAACTGTAGAAAACATCATAGTGGGTTATGAGGTCCTAGAGCAACGTTCCCTAGTGTTCTACATCTGCCGACTGACACCTAGATTCAGACCTTCCCAAGACAAGGCAGTTATAACCAAGGCAGTGACCAAAAGTGTTCAAACTTTCAGGCATGGGTCTGAGGACTGGTAGTTGAAATCCTCTTTTCTAGAGGCTCTCTCTATCAACGTCGAATTTATTTACTGTTAACACGCTAATTTACAAAGTGATTGATTCATGGTTGAGTTTTAGAGATTCTATATTCTAGCACCAGTCCCACCACAGGTGTCAACTTCCCTCAACTTGCCTCCACCCTTGCCCTCAGTTTCCCTCCCCCCAGCCCCACCTGCTTTGTTTTTAACAATGATTTTCCAATAGCAAGCCTGTTTCTAAAAACTACAAATAGGGTTCTGATAAGTAACAGAGAAGTTCAATGCAGACACTCAGGAGTGAGACCACCCAGACCACACTTTGGTCATGCTTCTGCCTACACACATGGCCCCAGAAGGACACCACAGTCTCAGCAGCCTGGCATGAGCTACCTCTGTGTGATGCTGAGTGGTGAGTTTTCCAACTGACGGCTTTTGTGAGGCTAGAAAGAAGAAAACACTCCACACAGCACAAATAGTCAATACATTATTTTGGTTGTATATGTGAGAGATATTATGGATCTGGTGATATTAGTCATTTCAGTCTATTTCTTTGTATAAGGGCTGGAGCGATAGCACAGCGGTAGGGTGTTTGCCTTGCATGCAGCCAACATGGCCGACCCGAGTTCGATTCCTCCGCCGCTCTCGGAGAGCCTGGCAAGCTACTAAGAGTATCTCGCCTGCACAGCAGGGTCTGGCAAGCTCCCCGTGATGTATTCGATATGCCAAAACAGTAACAACAAAGTCTCCAATGGTGACGTTACTGGGCCCGCTCGAGCAAATCGATGATCAACAGGAGGGCCTTTACTTTACTTTACTCTTTGCATAAAAGTCATCTAGGGGCTATAGAGATAGGACAGGGGTTGAGACATTTGCCACTGATCCTCATTTGATCCCTGGCACTACCAGTTGAGCACTACCAGGAACAATCCCTGGGCACAGAGCCAGGAGCAAGTCCTGAACACAGTCAGGTGTATCCCCAAACACCACTCCCCTAAGAAAATAATACCGGTCTATATAGACAATCTTAATGTTATCAGACGTAAAACAGATAAAAGTGAGAAATCTTTAGGCTGTCAGTACTTCTTGATCTTTATGAGAAACCACTGATATTTGAAGAGACATTATTCCACAGAAAATGTGGGTGAGGTGGGGTATGGTGTCCATAGAGATGGCTAAGAAGTACATGAAGAAGATGCCTGAGCATCACCAACCACCAGGGAAATGCAATTTGAAACCACTTGTCTCACACATCAGTTAGAATGGCTAGCACCAACTCCGCCCCCTAGAAACAGCAAGATAAAGGGGCTCTTTTGCATGGAGGAAGCTTCTTGGAGATCCCCAAGCAGGGCTTCAGCTCTGAGTGGGACCATCAGGTGCAGAGGAAGATGTAGACGCCTGGAACTTAAGTAAGCTTCCTTAGGTGGCTTCCAAGAGTTGGAGACACACTAGACTAACACATTGATGCAAGCACCTGCCACTGATGGCTCACACTTGGTTATGGCTTAATTAGCATGAATTTGCAGCATCAGGTTGAAAACACACTGATTCTCACAGTGCACGATACACAGAATAACTCTGTTTCCAAGTGTTACAGGTGCACAGATAATACTGTGTGTGTCCTAATCAGCCAGTGTCATTATTGGTGACACTTGTGATGGAAACATTTCCAGAGTTTTCAAAAACCTCTCATTGGAAATAACAAAATCATGCGACTTGCCACAGCATGGATGGAACTTGAGGATATCATGCTGAGTGAAGCCAGCCAAAGGGAAAGGAACAGATACAGAATGATGTCTCTCATATGTGTGACTTAAAGATACTATCAGGATAGCAACAAAGGGCCAAATACAACATGGTGGGCGAAATGATCCACACTACTGAGCCTGGTGGCTAGGGGTGGGGGGATTTAAAAGGAGGGAACTTGGGGACCTTGGGAGGAAGGGAGGTACACTGGTGATGGTTGCACCAAAACCATCATTAACAGTATTATAAGTCACAGAACTTCAATCAATTAAAAATAAAACTCTCTCTGGAGTCAGAGAGATTGCCCAAAGTGAAGGTATGATTTGCATGTGGGAGCTGGGGGTCAATCCTCAGCACCCCAGTTTCCCTCAGGGCCATCATGAGGGACTCTTGAGCACACTGGGAGTAGCTCCCACACACCACTGCCTGTAGCCCCCAAACGAAACAAGTTCTCTTTAAGATTAAGGGTATTGGAGCTGGGGAGACAGGACTCAGGGGCACAAATGCAGGAACCAGAGTTTAATCCCAAGCCCTGTTTAGCTGTGTGTGGCTCTTGTGTCCCGGCTGAACCTAAGGAATGCTGAATCTCTGGATCCTAGCATCGAACCATCCTACCCAGCTGACAAGTATTACTGGAAGTGGCCCTGGGGCCTCTGAGCATTGCTTTGGGGCCCGAGGTATCCTCTAAAAAAGTAAGTGCATTTGTTCACTTGAAAGCAACTGGAGGCTTCTAATCATGAGTGCTCGACACCATAGCGTGGTCTCAAGTCTGGAATGCTTGTTTAAGACAAAACTAGAGGCTGGGGATACAATTCAAATCTTGAATGTATGAGGCCCCGAGTTTGATACCTGGCATCATATAAAAGGCAACAATAAAAAGTCAAACCAAAAACCACTGGCCTGGCAGAATCATGTAGTGGTTTATAGCATTGGCCTTGCAAGTGTAGGGTTATGAGTTCAAATCCCTGAATCCCACATAAGCCAGGTGGGATCTTGGCAGCTCTTCTGCCTGTGTTTCTAGCCAGGTGCAGTATCCAACTGCACTAAAGTCAGGTGGGTGTGACCCTGGCAAGCACTGTAACTAGACTTTATTTTTTTTTATGTCTAGTTAATTATGAATAGGAACTAGAATACGTTCATAGTTACTTATGAACCAGGATATTTATGAACAGGAAACTTCTGCCTTTGGTGAGAGCTTCTCTCCTAGCTCCCTGCCTTATGTAGACTCTAAATCTTTATTTCCTCTCCTTGTATGAGGATTAGAATTCTAGACCCCAAGATGTGGCTCAGTGGTGGAGAGCATACCTTCCCCCTGTGAGGATTGGGTTCAACTTCTGCTACTGTAACCATAGATTGCCTAACCCTTGAGAATCTCTCTCTCTCTCTCTCTCCTCTCTCTCTCTCTCTCTCTCTCTCTCTCCCCCCCCTTCTCTCTCTCTGTGTCATTTTTTGGCAACATATGGCAGTGCTCAGGGATTACTCCTGCTCTCCACTCAGGAATTATTTCTGGTGGTGCTCAGGGGGCCATTTAGGGTGCTGGGGATCGAACCCGTGTTGGCTGTGTGCAAGGCAAACATCCTACCCACTGTACTATTGCTCTGGCTCGCTCCAGCTTTGCAAATCTCTATCCATAGCTCCCATCCTCTGTGCAGCGGAAACTTCATTTCTAACTAGTTCCCCTCTTTGTTTCCTACAATCTGAAATCTCTCAGTCCCCATTTAGGTCTTATTTATAGAATAAGAGTCAGAGGTTCTGGGGCCAGGGCATACAAGACATACAGTCCTGACTCCCAGACTATTTCCCCAGTCCCTATAAAGGATATTTCCAGTGGGCTAGAGAGAGAATGCAACAGACCGACTACATAGTTCGCATGTGGGAGGCTTGGGTTTGAGCCCCAGCACCACATGGTCTCTCAAGCACTGTTGGGAGGAACCAGGAGCACAGAGTCACAAATAGGACTTGAGCATTATGGGGTGTGGCCTCCTTCCAAAAAAGATATTTTGTAGATTTAGATTTTTAGATTATTCCATTTTTTGTAGCGCTGATTATTGCAGCATGTTATTACAATTACAAAAGTGACAGAAATTAAACTAATGCCTCTATTGTTCCAGCCCATATCTTCCCATTCCACCTGAAAATCAACCAACCAACCAAACAACCAACCAACCAACCAACCAACCAACCAACCAACCAACCCCAGTAGATACTCAATGATAAGTACCTTGGGGAGATTGTTTCTGGTTTAATAACTAAACCATTGTTCATTCTTTCTGACTTTTTCTCTGTATCATGTACTATCAAAAGCAACTGTGTTTCTTTTCAAGTCAACTCACCCAGCCAAGAGTTGGTTTGTTAGGAAAAGTCAACAAACCATAAAGTGCCTTAATCAAGTCATAAAACTTCAAAGGAGCCTTGTTCCTTTCATTCTCACACCCCTTGGCACTGTGACAGTCCTTTCTTTCTACTAAACAGAGAAACAATCTTCCTTGGCTTTCAGTAGTTTCAGATTGACCTGAGTTAAGTGTACTAGCAACACTTGAACAGGATAAGGTAGATAAGCTAAGAAGAAACCCTCCAAGTCTAGGATCAAAGGACAAGAGGTAAGTGACAGTTAAACTGTGAAAGAGCTGCCACATGGCATCAAGAATCCTGAGTTTCCTAGATGAACTTTCAGAGAAGCTCAGCCTGGCATATTCATTCATCACTGAGGATGAACCATTTCTTTTTGTTTTTCTTTTTCTGCCACACTGGCTATGTTCAGGGCCTTCTCCCATCTCGAGGATCACTCCTGGGGATGCTCAAATGACCATATGGTGGTGACCAGTAATCAAACCAGGGTCAGTTGCATGCGAGACACTTACCTTAATCCCTGTACTATCATCTCTCTAGCCCAGGTGCTTGAGCGTAGACTATGAGCCAGACACCTGCTAACTGCTTTACATGTATTAATTAATTTAAT
Source organism: Sorex fumeus (assembly GCF_029834395.1). Lineage (NCBI taxonomy): Eukaryota > Metazoa > Chordata > Mammalia > Eulipotyphla > Soricidae > Sorex > Sorex fumeus. The sequence continues at coordinate 23,192,866 of NW_026606101.1, forward strand.
CCTTCCCAAGAGGTGGTATCAATTCATTTTGTAGATTAAGAAACTGAGGTTCAGAAATATAAGGACATTACCCAAGGTCACCCAGTTAGTATATGCCATGGAGCTACGATTCGATTCATTGTCAGATCTCAAAGCTCATACTTCACCTTGGAACCAGGAATGTGTCTAAGGGATGTGCAGTGGAAACTCCTTGAGTCTTTTTACCTGCAAAGATTCTTTCCTCTTTCAGGGTGGCTTACCTAAATAATCTGAGATTATCTGCAAGTGTAGGAATGTCAGTAATGTCCTCCTAAAGAAAAAAACAGAAAATGTTCAAACTGTTGTCATTTGTGAGGGGCAGTTGGTTACATCTGAGCTTATTAAAATGAGATAAAACTGGGCGGGAGAGATAGCACAGCAGGTAAAGTGCTTGCCTTACTCAGTCTACCCTGGTTCAGTCTATGAATGCAGAATCACGAGTAAGCCCTGATGGGTGTGGACCAAAACCAAACAAACAAAAGATATAAAACCAAGCTCCCCAGTCACCACTAGCCACATGTCTAGTTGGCAGAGTTGTCTTTATTGATTGTGATGTGATGCTTTTTTTTTTAGTTTTTGGGTCACACTCAGCAATGCTCAGGGCTTACTTCAGGCTCTGTGCACAGGAAGTACTCCTGGCAGTTTTCAGAGGACTAATTATGGGTTGCTAGAATCAAACAAGAGTCAATCATTTGCGAAGCAAACACCCTATCCATTGTAGTATTGCTTCAGTCTCTAATTGAAGCATTTTTTGAATTGAGTTATCATGTGTCCAGGTGTATCTATGCATTATATATTACACAAATGAAAAAGAGATGAAAACAATTGATCAAGCACTCCCTGTGTCTACTGAGTTACAATTTAAAAAAATTTTGGGGTGACACCTGGTGAACCTCAGGGGTTACTCCTGGCTCTGCACTCAGTAATTACTCCTCGTAGTGCTCAGGGGACCATATGAGAATATGAAATGCTGGGGATTGAGTCTCGGTCGGCCACATACAAGGCAGATGCCGAACCTGCTGTACAATCACTCTGGCTCCATAAGTTCAACCTTTTGGTGAAGAAACTCTGATCATTTATGCTCAAGCAAAACTTAACACAACATTTACTGCAGAGTGAGGAACTTTTGCTGATCCCTTTTCTCTAATTACAGTCGCAAAAGGAATCTGGTTTAAAGTAAATTCTGCAGTGTTGGTTGGTGTTTGTTGAGTACAGTCTCTAAATATTCATGGGGACTGCTGGGGAGATCTCTCCAAGAGCTAGAGTGCATGCTTCCAACCTGCAGGTCCAGTTTTGATCCCCGGTACTGCATGGTCTCTTGATGGCAGTGGGTGTGGCCCCTGAGTACAGAGCTGAGAGGAGCCCCCAAACACCACTGGGTGTGGCGAAAACTCTACACCCCCACAACTATATTTTGAGGAAGGAAGGAGGGAAATAAGAAGAGAATCACTCTCTCATTGTGTCAATTTAGGGGAGGAAGAGAGTTTTTTTTTTCTTTTTGGGTCACACTCAGCGATGCACAGGCGTTACTCCTGGCTCTGCACTCAGGAATTACTCCTGGTGGTGCTCAGGGGACTATATGGGATGCTGGGAATTGAACCCAGGCCAGCTGCGTACAAGGCAAACACCCTACCCACTGTGCTATCATTCCAGCCCAGGTAAGAGGGTTTTGGACCTTCACAGAGTCTTGGGATTAAGTTTGAATGGGGTATCTGGTTTTATATGACATTCTTTTCCTTCTATAAGGAATTTAATCATAAGAGAATACATACTAAATTATTCAGAACATAGTGACCCATTTTTATCTACTACTATTCATACAGTACTTTTTAAAATTCAATAAAGGGTGGTACCCAGAGAATGAGTCAAACAGGAGGGGCATTCAAGTGATAAAGCCCACGTTCAGTCACATTTCATAGATAAGGAATAAAGGATAATGTAATAGTTATATTCCTTTAGGTGTTATGTGAGAGTTTTCATGTATTTCTCAAATCAAAGGGCTAAGAATATTTCACAATGTCCCAGAAAAAGAGCCTCACTTCAACCAACTGTGCCCAGTTTGAAGATGTACGACCTGGGGCATTGTAAAACATTGATTCTTTAAAGTTTCTTTGTTTTCATGGCTACATCAAGCAATGAACTGGTTCCTTTTTGTTTTGGGGGCCACATCTGGTGGTGCACAGGGGCTACTACTGGCTTTGTGCTCAAGGGTCACTGCCAGCATACTCAGGGGACTCATAGGAATTGAACTGAAATTGACTGCAGGCAAGGTAAGTGCTTTAAATTCTGATCTGACTTAGTTCCTCCCTCCCTCCCTCCCTCCCTCCCTCCCTCCCTCCCTCCCTCCCTCCCTCTGTGCCCCCACAACTATATTTTGAGGAAGGGAGGAGGGAAATGTTTGTATATAAGAAGAGAATCACTTTCTCATTGTGTTCGTTTAGGGGAGAAAGTAGGTAAGAGGGTCAAGGTGTATCTATGGTTGTATCTATGGTCCCTCCTGCCCTCCATTCCCTCCCTCCCTCCCTCCCTCCCTCCCTCCCTCCCTTCCTTCCTTCCTTCCTTCCTTCCTTCCTTCCTTCCTTCATCCCTTCTTTCACCAAGCAGTGCTCAGGAGGCCTGAGGTCCCTATCAGTAATTATTAGTCAGTCTGACCTTATTAAATCTGTTTCAATGTTTGGGCCTGAGGATGCAGTACTATGGATACTCAGGTTACCCCAGTAGTGCTGGGGTGTCTTCAGGGATGCACCCAGCAGTGCTCAGGAGACCATGTGATGCCAGAATTTGAACCCAGATCAGATGCACCTGGCATGTGCATTAACCACTGTACTATCTCTCAGTCTTGGTACTTCTTTCTTAAGGGACCCATTCTATACTAGAAAAATTGAGTCCTTAGTAGTCTTTCCTTCACACCATACAACTTATCCTAGAAGCAACACACTAAGAATGATTTTTTTGGGGGTGGGGGGTGGGGGGATCATACTTGACTCTGCTCAGGGCTTCCTCCTGGTTGTGCACTCAGGGCTTGCTCCCGATAGGCTCACAGAACTATATGTGGTGCCAGGGATAAAATCCTGGTTAACTATGTGCAAGGCAAGTGTCTTTCCTACTGTAATATCTCTTCAGTCCAAGAATGATCATTTGTAATAATGGAAACATTTTACAGATCTAACCAGCTCTTTCTAGGGTTAAATTTGTCAGATGAAGGGAGTATTTTCCTTTTCTACAAATTATGTAAAAATTTCTCTTTCTCTCTCTCTCTTTCTCCCTTTCTCTAAATCTTTGGTCACAACAGTGATGCTCAGGAGTTACTCCTGATTCTGTGCTCAGGAATCACTCCTGACAAGCTAGGAGGATCATATGCAATACCAGGGATTGAAACTAGGCCAGCTGCATGTAAGGTAAATGCCCTACCCACTGTACTATCTCTCTGGCCCTGAAAAATTCTCTTTATTATTAATTTTTAAAGAAGCTCTTGTCTGTCTGTCTGGAGAACTGAATAATAATCCCGAGTGAGAGGATATGTTCTTACCAAAGCACTGTCTGCTTTGCCGCCTTCCAGGGCCACTTCCAAGTTAGAGAGCGCCGCTTCCACTTCATCAACCTCAGGCTCTTGGGTGAAATCCTGTGTTTCTGCTGACATGGACAGTTTGCTGATGTGGTACTACAATGAAACAGGTTTTAGAAACAGCATAAACACACACGAATCAGCCCAGTGTTTTGCAACCCGTAGGTTCTCAGGAAATTCCAAAGGCAGGACCACAGGTGAAAACTGTGTAAGTGGGGGACCACTGTCTGAGACTGGGGAGACTAGCAGGATAAGGTTGCAAAGTGGGTGGAGAAAGTCTGTTTTAGCTATTTCTTCTGTGAAAATATTTTCCTGTAATATCAACCTTCTCCCTGAAGAAGATATCCTGCCTGAGAGGAAGCACTTTAGTTGGACACGTTTGGAGACTCAGGGTTAGTTAAGCTCAAACTCAGTTCTGCTCATTCCCAGGTTGAGCTTGCCATGGGAAGAGAAAAGAAGCAAGACAGGGAATATGTGATAATCACTGCAATAAGATTCAACTACAAAATAAATATTTGTTGTTGTTTTGGGCCCACACCTGGTGGTGTTCAGGGCTTATTCCTGGCTCTTCACTCAGGAATTACTCCTGGTGGTGCTCAGGGGACCATATGGGATGCTGGGGATTCAACCCGGGTCAACCACATGCAAGGCAAACACCCTACCCTCTATATAATTGTTCTGGCCATGTGAGATGCTTTTTTTTAATTTTTGGGTCACACCCATTGTTGCTATAGGGGTTACTCCTGGCTCATGCACTCAGGAATTACTCCTGCCGGTGCTCAGGGGACCATATGGGATGCTGGGAAACCAACCAGGGTCAGCCATGTGCAAGGCAAATGCCTTACCTGCTGTGCTATAGCTCCAGCTCCTGAGATGCATTTCGATGGAAATGTTTTTCCTCTGCTTAGTTTTTATTTTGTTCTTTCAATTTTTTAAAAATATTCGTTTTGGTGTTTTGGGCTACAACTGGCAGTTCTCAGGTTTTGCTCCTGGCTCTGCACTCAGGGTTCATCCTGGCAGGGCTTGGAGGTCCATCCGGGATGCTGGGGATTGAACCTGGGTTGGCTTCATGCAAGGTGAGCACCCCACCTAGGACACCATCTCTCTGCCCCCTGCTTAGTTCTTTTAAACACAAGGCAGTAGGAAGGAAACAAAATAGGTGGTTCTGTTTCCTGGTGGAGTAGAGGCAATGAAGACCATGTACCTGCAGTGCCGCAAAGATCAGCATCTCTTCTTCTGTGCAGTCAATTTCTTCCAAGACAATGGCCCACCGTGCTTGCTCATAGAGTTGGTTTATTCGGACGGCGTCATACTAGGGAAAGAAACAGTGTGCAGTGTGCATAGGTGAGAGGGGGGTGGAATTCTATTTCTCACTGCAAAAATTCTGGAATAACAGAAGTCCTTCCCTGTTCCTCAGTCAACTTGGGATCAGGGAACGAAAAGAAACACTTGATCTTTCCAACTGCCCCAGTGCATTTTGCTTACAAATTCAGAACTTCCTTTTGCAAAATATTTCTAGGGTCTCTTTAAGGAGCCATGCTAACTCATCTTAGAGTCAATTATTTTCTCTTTTATTTTGAGGGGAAGGGTGGGCCACATTAGACAGTGCTCAGGAGCTTTTCCTGGTTCTGTGCTCAGGGGTGACCCCTGGTAGTACCCGAGGAACCATACATGGAGCCTGGGATTTGAACTGGGGTCCCCTGCATGCATGCCAAGTGCTTTAAGCTCTGTACTATTTCTATGGTCTCCTCCCCTCTCTTTGAGCACACTTCTATGGATAGGAAAAAATAGTAGTGGTTTATGAACAGAAGTATAAAGAAGAGCCCATTCTGAGCTCAAACTCAGCACCATCTTAATAAAAAACTGTAGAAATTGTTTGTTCTCTTTGTTTAGGGGCTGTTGGACCACACCCAGCAGTGCTCAGGGCTTGTCCCTGACAGTGCTCAGGAGTGACTCCTGGTGATGCTTGGGAGCATATATGGTGCTGGGGATTTGAACTGGGGTCATCCTCGTGGAAGGCAAACTCCGGCATTCCTGTACTATCTTTCAGTCCTATAAGTTTGACTTTTTATTCTACTTATTTTTTTCTAAAACTTTTTTTTTTTTAATATTGAGTCACTGTGAACTCCAGTTACAAAGCTTTGATGTTTGAGTTCCAGTCATACAATGATTGAACACCTACCCCCTCCACCAGTGCACATTTTCCAATGCCAATGTCCCCAGTAAGTTTGACTTTTTGAAATGAGCTTTGGGACTGAAATGATAGCACAGTCGGTAAGGTGTTTACTTGGCATGCAGCTGACCTGAGTTTGATCCCTGGCATCTGATATGGTCCCTCAAGGACTACCAGGAATGATTATTTCTAAGTGTAGTGCGAGGAGTAACCCCTGAACATTTCTGGGTGTGCACCCCCCCAAAAAAGAGGAGCGCTGACTGTGGTACGGTATGTCGAACATAAAATTCGCTTTCTCCTTCTCGTTCTCGGCACCCCCCCTCATCCCCCCACCTCCCCTGCAAGGTGTGCAGTCCGGGGCTGTGAGGTCTGCTCACATTGTTGCATGATCATGGCCAGCATCTTGCTCTAGAACTTTGCTTCTTGCAAAACCCAAAGTCTGTATTTATAAAATAACTTCTATGTCACTGTCACTGTCCTCTCATTGTTCATCGATTTGCTCGAGTGGGTCCAGTAATGTCTCCATTTTGACAACTGTTACTGTGTTTGGCATATCGAATACGTCACGGGTAGCTTGCCAGGCTTTGCCGTGGGGGCGAGAGACTCTTGGTAGCTTGCCGGGCTCTGCGAGAGGGGCGGAGGAATCGAACTCAGGCCGGCCATGTTGGCTGCTTGTAAGGCAAATGCGCTACCCTCTGTGCTATCACTCCAGCCCAACTTCTAGGCTTAATTGATTTTTATTTTACAGTGAGCATCTTTTTACCAGTATGTTCAAGAAAATGTGGAGGAGGAATAGAAAGATGGACTTGATCAGAAGTGGATTAGCATTAGTTTATTTTTCCTTCCACTGTAACCTTATGCATACTAAGGAAAAATAGGATAGGGATTATGAAAACTGGAAGTAAACTGAGACCAGCAAATATTGCTTCTGTAAGATAAGTGGACAAGGTGACCAGTAGGTAGAAATTTCATGTTTCTCAGACATTTGAAAGCTGCTGGCAAAAAAAGGCACATGCATAGCCAAGTGAGGGGATATTAAGAAGATCGAATAATGGAAAATGTAGAGAAAATCTGTTCTTATTTTGTGAACTCAGTTTTTCCCTTTTGTTTTGTTATTGGATTGTGCTCAGGGCTTACTCCTGGCTCTGCACTTAGGAATCGTTCCTAGGGGAGTTTGGAGGACCATATGGGGTGTTGGGGGAATTAATCCAGTTTGGCCACATGCAAAGCAAATGCTCTACCTGTTATACTATTGCTGTGATCTCAAGGGTAATTTTTTTTAGTTTTTTAGCCACATATGGCTGTGGTCAGGGCTTACTCCTGGCTCTGCACTTAGAGATCATTCCTAGGGGGGCTTGGGGGACCATAGACTTAATCCAGGTTGGCCACATACAAGGCAAATGCTCTACCTGCTATACTATTGCTCTGAACTCAAAGGCAATTTTTTAGATTTTGGCCACACCTGGCTGTGCTTAGGGTTTACTCCTAGCTCTGTGCTCAGGGATCACTCCTGGAGGGTCTCAGGGGACCAACCATGGTGCTGGAGATTGAACCCAGGTTGGCCATATGCAAGGCAAATGCCCTACCTTCTGTACTATCATCCCAGCCCATATTTTGTTAACTCTTGTCAAGTGTCAAGGGACTACCTCAGGAGGTGGTTCCCAAATCATCCAGCAGAAAACACAACACACCGGAGAGTATTCATAGCAGCACCCCTCTGCTCTGTCCTCATCATAGCCCTCAAATTGGAAATTACCTAATGTCCCTGAGTGGGCAAGTGGAGAAATGAAACATGGCCCACCCAGCCAGTGAGCTACACTTCATCAGGAAGATCACAGCACTGATCCTGCAGCAGCGCAAAATAAGCCTCAAACAACTTCAAGCTGGGCAAATAGAACAGAGCATGAGAGACTGCATACTGTAAGATGCCTCCTCTATGACATTTCTCCAAAAGGCAAATGTTAAGAGAGAGAGCACAGACCAGCAGTTTTATGAATCTGGAACTGGAGGCAGGACTGACTGGGTCTGAGGAAACTCTTGGGTGATAAAGTATTTTCAAATCGGATTGTTTTGAGAGCTGTAAAACCATGAGAAATGTATTAAGAATATTATACTGTGCACTTAGAACAGGTGAATATGGGGGCCTGCAAGTTACACTGCAAGCAAAAGACATGACAGCTGAATAGGGGCTATGAAAACTGGAAGTAAACTGAGACCAGCCAACATTGTTTCTGTAAGATACGTGAGAAAGGTCACCAGTGGTGCAGAAAAGCAAGTGAATCGTGCACACAAAATACACCAGAAGACAAGCAATTGACCCCAGCCTCACTGCTGCTCCTGCTTTAACTCACAGGTTTTTTTTTCTTTCTTTTTGGGTCACACCCAGCGATACTCAGGGGTTACTCCTGGCTCTACACTCAGGAATTACTCTTGGCGGTACTCGAGGGACCATATGGGATGCTGGGGATTGAACCCAGGTTGGCCGCGTGTAAGGTAAACATCCTACCTGCTGTACTATCACTCCGGCCCCTTTAACTCGCAGTTTTAAGAAAAAAAAATCCAAGTAATCTGTGCAGCTGTTGAAATTTGAATTGAGCTGACAAACTATTGCGTCTATTTGTCTGTCTCTTTGTCTGCTGGTGAGTCATGGTCATGAATGCCCTTTTTAAAAATTTTGTTTTAGTTTTTGGTCCACGGCCTGTGGTACTTAGGAGTTATTCCTGCCTCCGCACTCAGGAATTACTCGGAGTGAGCTCAGGTGACCATATGAGATGGCAGGGACTGAACCCGCATCAGCCACATGCAAGGCAAATGCTCGACTCACTGTACTATCCCTCTGGCCCTGGCTGTTCACACTCTTAACTCTGGAGGATTTTGAGTGAGAGTAAGTGAAGTTGTCCAGTAAAGCTTTTCTCTCTTAGACACAGTCATTGCATCTTTAAAACATGTAAGAGTTTCCACGCTTAAACACACCTCTTTTCCAAGTCAAAGCAAATAGTTCTTTTTTTTGGGGGCAGGGGGCGTCACATTTGGTGATGCACAGGGCTTACTCCTGGAGGTGCTCAGGGGACCATATGGGATGCTGGGAATCAAACCTGGGTTGGCCGTGTGCAAGGCAAATGCCTAAACCACTGTGCTATTGCTCTAGCCCCATAAAACAGTTCTTTGAAAGACTATTGGTAGGGCAGAAGTCACCTACATTTATAAATGGATGCTGGCAAAAAATCTAATGGAGAACAAAGATGTGACGAACAGCTACAGATGAAGCCCAGTGCTCATAGAGGGCCCAGGGCTCTTTGGGAGACCAGCAGAACTTCTCTCTGTAGACTTGCTCACATTCCTACTGAGGACCTGGAACCTCACCCTGGTATTTCCCTAGTAGCTGAGGGACAACTTTCAGTAGGGTTCAGGTCTTTTGTTAAAACAGATGTGTCAAAAAAGGGAAAAAAAAACTATGAAAATGACAGTTGGAAATGATCACTCTGGACAAGAGCTGAGTGCTGAAAGGAGATAAAGGTTATAAATGACAATCTTTCAGCACCTATATTGAAAAATGCATTGCCCAAAAGAAAAGAGAGAGAAGCAGCTTGTGTGAGAGAGACAGAGAGAGAGAGAGAGAGAGAGAGAGAGAGAGAGAGAAGGAGTGAAGGAGGGAGGGAGGGAGAGAGAAGAGGTATCTGCCATAGAGTCAGGCTGGGATGAGTGGGGTGGTGAGGGAAAGTGGGGGACAAGGGTGGTGGGAAAGGTACCTTGGTAAAGGGAAGGGTGTTGGAACATTGTATGACAGAAAACCCATCATAAACAACTTTGTAACTGTGTATCTCATAGTGATTCAAAGAAAAAAGAAAAAAAGAAAGAAAGAAAACCAAACGAGGCCAAAGAGATAGTATGCAGGCTAAGGCACTTGCTTTTCATACGACTGACCTAGGTTCATTCCCTGGCATCTCATATGGTCTCCTGAGTGTGGGGAGGAGTAATTCTTGAGGGAAGAGCCAGGAGTAACCCCTGAGCATTGAAATGTGTGATACAAACAAAAAAAAGTGCCTTTTTCTCTATAAGTGTTTATAAAACACTACAAACTACTGTAATTATAATCATACAATTTAAAAGATTCATATTGCTTTGAATATTTTTGTAGAGGAGCAACAGCAAAAGCAGTGAGGATCTTCCTTTTGCATAGATTCAAAAGGGACACAAAAATGTATATTCCAAAGTGAGCCACCCTCCCCTTCTTGTTGCTCATGAGACAGTGTCATTTTCCTTTGGATCATCTTAGATCTTGTTCTTTTTCATTCAATAATATCATCACAAGTATGTTCTACATAAAAAGAAAGTAGTTTCACTATTCTTCCTAATTTTAACACTATCTGGACAGATTATAATGCACTTAACTAATTCCCTGTGATGAATGTTTAGGTGGTTTCCAATCGCCTCCTAAAACAAATAATGTAGCCTTTGTTCTTAGGGATAGAGATAGCAACTCACACATGTGAGCATAGCTGGGATAAGTACCATGGGGTGGATTTGCTTACTCAAAGGTATTTAGAATTGTAATTCTGATAGATATTGCCAAAATGCCTTCCAAGGAGGCTAAATGACTTGTACTTTGGCTCCAAACAGTGCATGAGAAAGCTGATTTGCCCCAATTCTCACTAGAACAATAGAAGGCTAAGAGCCATGTTGCTCTCTTTCTCTTTCTATGAACTATTTTCTCACATCCTTTTTATTGTTGACTTTTATTTTTTGTTTTCTTTTGGGGTCACACCTGGCAGTGGTCAGGGCTTATTTCCGGCTTGGTGCTCAGGGATCGATGCTGGTGGGTTTGAGGGACCCAGGGTGCCAGGGCTCAAACCTGGGTCAGCTCTGTGCAAGACAAGTGCCCTACCTGTTATACTATATCTCCAGTCCAAAGAATTTTTGCATTTGCAAAATTTAAAAAATATTTTTATTTTTATAATTAAAAATATATTTAAGACTCTTATACATTTTAGTTTTCTCTCCCCACTTTTTAGACAGATACCGAACTATATCCATGTACACTTGATGTTTATATTGTTAATGTGTTATGTCTGGAATCTTTGGCTTTTTGGGTCACACCTGGCGATGCACAGCAGTTAATCCTGGCTTATGCACTCAGGAATTACTCCTGGCAGTGCTCAGGGGACCATATGGGATGCTGGGAATTGAACCCGGGTTGGCTGTGTGCAAGGCAAATGCCCTCCCCACTATACTATCGCTCCAGCCCTTATGTCTGGAATCTTTGAATAGGAAGCCACTAATATATCCCTGATAAAATTTTCAGGGGTGGATAATTGACTTTTCTCCCTCCCTCCCCCTCAGTCCCTCCGTCCATCTGTCCGTCCGTCCATCCGTCCGTCCGTCCATCCCTCCCTCTTCCTCCCTCCCTCCCTCCCTCCCTCCCTCCCTCCCTCCCTCCCTCCCTCCCTTCCTTCCTTCCTTCCTTCCTTCCTTCCTTCCTTCCTTCCTTCCCTCCCTTCTTCCCTCCCTTCTTCCCTCCCTCCCTCCTTCCTTCCTCCCTTCCTTCCTGGCTCTGCCTTCAAGAATTACTCTTCTCCACACTCAGGAGACCATATGAGATGCCAAGGAATGAACCCAGGTCAGTCACATGCAAAGCAAGTGCCTTAGCCTGCATACCATTTCTTCCGCCTCATTTGTTTTTCTTTCTTTCTTTTTTTCTTTTTTCTTTGAATCTCCATGAGATACACAGTTACAAAGTTGTTTATTATGAGGTTTCAGTCATACAATGTTCCAACACCCATCCCTTTACCTTTCCCACCACCCTTGTTCCACACTTTCCCTCCCCCTACCATTCAAACAATTCAAACAGCCTGCCTCTATGGCAGATAACTCTCTCTCTCTCTCCCTCCCTCCCTCCGTGTCTCATACACACAAGCTGCTTCTCTCTCTCTCTCTCTCTCTCTCTCTCTCTCTCTCTCTCTCTCTCTCTTTCTTTTGGGCATTGCAGTTTTCAATATAGGTACTGAAAGATTGTCATGTATAACTTTTACCTCCTTTCAGCACTCAGTTCTTGTCCAGAGTGATCACTTCCAAGTATCATTGTCATAGTTTTTTCTTTTTTTGACACATTGGTTTTAACGAGAGACCTGAACCCTACTGAAAGTTGTCCCTCAGCTACTAGGGAAACATCAGGGTGAAGTTCCAGGTCCTCAGTGGGAATGTGAGCAAGTCTACAGAGAGAAGCTCTGCTGGTCTCCCAGAGAGCCCTGGGCCCTCCATGAGCACTGGGCTTCATCTGTGGTTGTTTGTCACATCTTTGTTCTCTGTCAGTTTTTTGTCAGCATCCATTTGTAAATGTAGGTGACTTCTGCCCTACCAATAGTCTTTCAAAGAACTGTTTGACTTGACTTGGAAAAGGGCCAAGGTTCAGGGCTGGGTTCTTGGACTTAGGGGTCAAACACAGGGGAATCATGACTTGGTTGAGGAGAATCTACATCTCTATTTGCACCCAATTCTAGTGGAAATTGAGCATTATCTTCAATAATTAATGTAGGCAAGAAGTTACCCTAATACAGAGGACATGTGGATTGGTAACTACTGAATCACAGATTTTCCCCTATTGTATCCTTGTTGCTATTTTCAAAGGATGCCAACAAGTTCCATTTTGTTAAAAACCATGTAGTTATGATGGGAGAAGCATGCTGAAAGTAGACTATAGACCAAACATGATTGCCACTCAATGCCTCTTTTGCAAACCACAACACCCGAAAGGAGAGAGAGAACAAAAGGGAATGCCCTGCCACAGAGGCAGGGTGGGGTGGGGGGTTGGGGGGTGGGAGGGATACTGGGACTGGTGGTGGTGGAAAATGGGCACTGGTGGAGGGATGGGTATTTAATCATTGTATAATTGAAACCCAAGCACAAAATTTGTAAGTCTACAACTGTACCTCATGGTTTTTCACTAATAAAAATTAAATAAAAAAGTATGTAGTTATGAGCCATATGACTAGATCTTATTATCAATTTAGTAAACACAAATACTATTCTACACATTTTGAAAAAGATTTTGGTAATTATAAGTTCCACAGAATGGCTTCATTCAGTATTACTGTAAATAAACAACAGGGCCACTCTGAGTAGAAAGGTTGGGACCAAACTAGTGACTTTGCAAATAGAATATGCCCAGAATTGTATGGCTTATGTCTAATCTAATTTCAGAAAAAAAGTGGAGGTGGTTTAAAGGAATGGTTAGTGCACAAGATAACCTAAGTTAAACTAGGAATGCAGCAAGAAAAGAAGAAAGTTGAATTAGGAATGAAACTTAATATGAAATCATAGGAAATGTATGAATTTGAACCTAGTAAAGCCATACAGAAAAAAATATCTGGAGCACAACATAATTCACAGTGCCTTAGAACAAAGACAATTATTTAGGAGGAGCATGACAGTAATTTCTCCTGAAGGGTTTAGCAGAGTCAACATTTTTTTTTGGTCATGATTCAGTAGAAATTATTCACTTGGAACTCAAGTGAGGTTCTTGGGCAGTCAATAGTGTCTAAGCCAACGACCACACAGAAGCTCCTTAGAAATGACAAGGGGTGAGGTTTTCTTTGAAGAAGATGCCAGCTAGGGAAGTGGAGGGAACTAAGAAGAGCCTGAACTAAGGTCAAGACAGAAGGAACAGAGATTCTACTACAGGATTTGCATTGAAAGGAAGCAGGGTCATATCCTTCAAGCAAGGGCTCAGTGTAAGTGGAATGATGACCAAGCAGGAGACTGTGAACAAACTATACAGCAATGGAGAAGCCCCTTCACCCCCCACCCCAGTGGCACTGGTCTGGAAACCCTGTTAGAGTTTCTACACTTGGCCACTGAAGGCCGACACATAACTCTGCAGAAGGGTGAATTAGGAGCCAGGAAGGTGCAGAAGCTCAGGGGTCCTATTTCACCACTCAGTTATCCTAATAAACTGCAGATGGCGAGTTGGCAACCTAATGAAGTGCTTAATCCTATAGCAGTGTCCATTTCTCATGACAAAGGACTTCATTAGCCCTGAAGTGACAAGTCTGACCAGGCCAACCTGGGGTCCTGGCTTGTTCATGAGAAACTGTGCATAACCTTCCTGGACAACTCTTTCGCTTCTGCATATTAAAGTTTGTGGCCTCTGAGCCTCTCTTTTCCTTTGTCCCTCATTCCTGTGAACGGAGATAGACAGAGCCCACCTAATGTGCCCAAGGTGGGCAAAAGACCTGAAGAGATGCTGATAACTCCGGGGCAGCTTACTAGAGCCTCCCAAGACCAAAAGATGAAATTCCAGAGGCCAGAAAATATTTATTGCTCTGAGCCTGCAGAGCTAAATTGAAGGTTATTAAAATTAATTCTGACCACCATAAAGAAATGACGCATAATCCACTTCCATGCACACAGCTTAGGAAAAGAGTAAAATTTTCTTACTTTGGGATTCAAGTCAAAGAAGGTGTAGTATTTAAATCGTAACAGAAGCTGTTCGTCCTCCTGGATGCCTTGTTCCATAAGGGAACGTGAGGAGTCCAGCCAGCTAGAAAGCAACAGAATAAGTTATAAAAGTCACTCAGTTTTATACATGTAACACACCTTATACCCATAAGAAATTCCAGTAAGCAATATAACCAACAACCAATTAGGGAAGAGAGCTTAATCACAGCTTTCATTTACATTTTATCTTGTAGCTTTCACAACTTCTAAGTGCTTTGCTTTTTCACATAGAGAAGTTCCTCAGAAAACATTGGTTTTTTTTTTTCAGTGTTGATAAGAAAATAAAATCCTAACCAATAATGAACACAACTTAATCTGAGGACTTGGTTTTGGTATGCATTGTTTTGGGTATGGTCACAGTCACGGTTCTCCCATTGTTCATCGATTTGCTCAAGTGGGCCCAGTAATGTCTCCATTGTGAGACTTAATTGTTATTGTCTTTGGCATATTGAATACATCACGGGTAGCTTGCCAGGCTTTGCCGTGCGGGCGAGATACTCTTGGTAGCTTGCTGGGCTCTCCGAGAGGGGCGGAGGAATTGAACTCAGGTCAGCCATGTTGGCTGCATGCAAGGCAAACGCCTTACCCGCTGTGCTATCGCTCCCCCTGTTTTGGGTAAAACACAAATTTTGTTAAAGTCACTTTCCAAGAACTTATGGATTGTCGTAAGGACTACTGTATATATTATTTTTTCATAGACACATTAAAGTAACCCAGAGTAGGGGGGCCAGAGTGGTAGTACAGTGTATAGGGTGTTTGCCTTGCATGTGGTCTACCTGGGTTCGTTCCCCAGCATCCTGTGGTCCCCCAAGCACCGCCAGGAGTAATTCCTGAGTGCAGAGCCAGGAGTAACCCCTGAGCATCGCTGGATATAACCCCCCAAAAAAGCAAAAAAAAAAAAAGTAACCCCGAGTAGGAACCAGGACAGTTCTCCATTTTACAGATAAAGAAACAAAATCTCAGTGACATTAGTTGGTATTAGAGGTAACATGCTTGGTGGTGGGACCAGAATGAGAATAATCTGTGTTTACTGAATATCCACATGCCCTCTTCTTTACAACTTGGGGGCCCAAGCAAAGTTCACTCTACCTGATTGCCTAGTACTTTCTGATGGAATATTCTATTTGGCCTGCCCAAGAGAGTACCAGTAGCCACATGTTGACATGCTAAAGGTTTAAATTCAAATGTAAATATCTCCATGTACATTCTTGGCTCCAGGACCAGATGTAGAGTTGAAAAATTAAAATTAGAGAATGGTATTTGGTGAAGAGGTAGAGATGAAAAGTAACAAAATGAGGACAGATGAAGACTATAGAATACTGTGCATGTGAAAGGCTTACAAGCCTCTTAAATAAAGCCACACAGGAGAATAAGGATAACCTAACTGTATTCTCTATCCTAAAGGAACTGGCAGTTCAGGGGCAGATTAACAATTATCATAATGAGGGAATGACCAAACTGTTAGAATGAACTTCAAGGAAGTGACTGGGGTTGAGTGGTGATATCTGAGAAGGAGACAGTATGTGGTTGGGATTAAAAGGTCAAGCCAGGGATGGACCACAGGGTGAGAAGGTAAGGGTCTTGGGGCTAGTGGGCATGAAAAACAGGAAGAATACAGGAGAGACTTAGACAGCTGAGGTACATTCTCAGAGTTGAACATATATAATAAATTTCTCTTTATTTGGTGAACAACAAGGCATGGAAAAAATGGTGGTTTGAGAAATATTCTGAGTATATTTTCTGAGTCCACACCAAACCAAGCTGAAGGACTTGTGTATTAGAACACCCAGAGAGAAGTGGAGTTCACAAAAAGGGCCACCTGGGATCTCTTCACTGACGCATGGGAGCTAACTCATGTATTATCTGCTCTACTGTAATAAAGTATACTTTGAATACATATAGAGGTAAAGAGTAGTATTCATGTAGGGTGACCCACTGAGCTGCTACCTGAACACATACATGCTGTCAGGTGTTCAATGTACTGAAACCATCAAAGGTTGTGGGTTTCTCCTTTTGTCGCTACAATGTGCACTGTCTTCTGCTGATAGAATACAATCCTTGGGCATGCCGACTTAAACACTAAACACTCCACTCTCCCATCTCTGTGGCATCACCATTATTTGATCAACATCAGTTCAGAGAAGGCCAATGGGTTCATGTTCTTACCCAGCATTAAGCTTGGCTTTGTCAATGAGAGACCGAGGCTGGTACATTTCAGCAAGAGCTTCTGGAGACTGGGGGGGTTGGCTGAATGCAAGGATGCTGCAGTTCTGTTCTGTCAAGGGACTATCACTGAACCACGTCATGGTGGATGATGCTGGTGTTCCGTTGACAGGGTCATATGTGGGAGTCATGGTTTTACTGTATAAACCGGGACTAACTGCAAGGCAAAGAAAGAAGGCACTCTAAGATTTGGGGGTAAAATATTGGGAAAATAAGTCCTAACATTGCTTACAGTGAAATGGTTTTTTTAAAAATTTTTTCCCTTTATTTTATTTTATTTTTTTACAGTTGTAGATTTACAATTTTTTGTGCTTGGGTTTCGATTATACAATGATCAGATACCCATCCCTCCACCAGTGCCCATTTTCCACCACCATGGATAATATCCCCCCACCCCCATCCCCCCATCCCCCCTGTCTCTGTGGCAGGGCAATCCCCTGTGTTCTCTCTCTCCTTTTGGGTGTTGTGGTCTGCAAAAGAGGTATTGAGTGGCAAACATGTTCAGTCCATAGTCTACTTTCGACATGCATCTCCCCTCCTGGGAGGATCCTCCAAACATCCTTTATTTGGTGCTCCCTTCTCTATCTGAACTGCCCTTTCCTCTAGGATACCCGGCTGGCCTCTAAGTTATGGAGTAATCCTCCTGGTGCTGATCTCAGCTATTCTTGGGTATTAATCTCATACTTTGTTACTTTATATCCCCCAGATGAATGCAATCTTTCTATGTCTATCCCTCTCTTTCTGACTCATTTCACTTAGCATGATACTTTCCATATTGTACCACTTGTATGTAAATTTCATGACTTCATCTTTTCTAAGAGCTACATAGTACTCCATTGTGTAGATGTACCAAAGTTTCTTTAACCAGTCATCTGTTCGTGGGCATTCAGGTTTCTTCCAGTTTCTGGCTATTGTAAAGAGTGCTGCAATGAACAAACAAGTGCAGATGTCACTTCGACTATACATTTTTGCCTCTCTGGGATATATTCCCAGGAGTGGTATTGCTGGGTCAAATGGGAGCTCAATTTCTAATTTTTTGAGAATCGTCCATACTGTTTTCCAGAAGGGCTGAACCAGTGGACATTCCCACCAACAGTGAAGGAGTGTCCCTTTCTCGCCACATCCACGCCAGCATTGGTTGCTTTTGTTCTTTTGAATGTGGGCCAGTCTCTGAGGTGTGAGATGGAATCTCATTGTGATTTTGATCTGCATCTCCCTGATGATTAATGATGTAGAGCATTTTCTCATGTGCTTTTTTGCCATTCAGATTTCTTCTTTGAGAAAGTTTCTGTTCAGTGAAATGGGTTTTTAATGTGAATGTGCGTAACATTAAAACTCATTAGATGAGTGATGATCTATGGGAGAGAAATTGTACACAGGCAATGCTCTAGCCTCAATATTTATCTCCTGAAAGTTTTGATATGAAAACAATGTAAAAATTTCAAAGCTAACATTGACAAATAGTAGGAATTATCTCCTTATCAATTATTGAATCTTTTCCTTTTAAGATGTGAGTTATTAGAGAACTGAAGACCTCGTAAATTGAGTGCAAATATACACTTGGAACAAATCAGCAGTATTTTCCACTTGTAAGAATTCAGCTCATGTTTTCCAGAAAGGCTGGACTAGTGGGCATTCCCATCAATAGTGAAAGCCTTTCTGGAAAACAATATGGACAGTCCTTCAAAAACTAGAAATTGAGCTTCCATATGACCCCACAATATCACTTCAGGGTATATATCCCAAGGATGCAAAAAAGCACAGTAGAAATGACATCTGTACCTATATGTTCATTGCAGCACTGTTCACAATAGCCAAAACCTGGAAACAACCCAAGTGCCTTAGAACAGATGACTGGTTAAAGAAACTTTGGTACATCTACACAATGGAATACTATGCAGCTATTAGGAGAGATGAAGTCATGAACTTTGCTTATAAACGGATAGATATGGAAAGTATCATACTAAGTGAAATGATTGAGAAAGAGAGGGACAGACATAGAAGGACTGCACTCATTTGTGGAGGATAAAACAACATAACATGAGGCTGACTGCTAAGGATAGTAGATACACGGGACAGGAAGATTGCTCCATAGCTGGAAACCTGCCTCATGAGCAAAGGGGAGAAGGCAGCTGGAATAGAGACGGGATCACTAAGAAAATGATGGCTTCAGGAACTGGTCTGTATGAGAGATGTGTACTGAAAGTAGATAAAGGACCAAACATGATAACCTCTCAGTGTCTGTATTGCAAACCATAAAACCCAAAAGTAGAGAGAGAGTATGGGGAATATTATCTGCCATGGAGGCAGGGGGAGGGTGGAAAAGGGGGGTAGTAGGGGGGTATACCGGGGATGTTGGTGGTGGGGACTGTGCGCTGGTGGAGGGATGGGTATTTGATCATTGTGTCATTGTAACCCAAACATGAAACAAGAACATCGTAACTATCTCACGATGATTCAACAAAATAAAAATAAAAATAAAGAATTCAGCTTATGAGTGGTTTACAAATGATCTAGATCTTATTTGCATAAGGGAAGTAAAAATAATTCCTTTTTTATATTGCTAAATACTATACTTGCTCAATGTTGCAAGCAAACCATAGATTAATTTATTTTTATATTAAACAAATAATACTTTTGCAAAATTTTTACCTGCCCCTGCATGGCCAATTCAAAATTTATATTAAATTCAGTAAAGTCACATGTAGATAAAATCAGACAAAGATTTTATTTTATGTGAGTGACTCAAGGAGTCTCTTTTCTCACTGACTTCATTCCTGTTCTACTCAAATTTTGCATTCATCAGCACATATTACATACAATGAAAAGAATTGCTAGTAGACATATCCTGTTAAAAATGATAGTTTATAAAATGAGTCTAAAACCTTTCTTAATCAGAGGAATCCTGCAATTTTAGACATTGTTTGGGGGAGAGAAGGAGAAAGGGACAGAAAAGGAGGAACAGAAGGAAGGGAAACTTTGGGGGATATGAGAATTTAAAACAGTCCATATTCATGAATAGGTACAACAAAACATTGGTCACAAATCTCACCCGGTGAACCTGAACTTATTGAAGAACACTCCAGGTTCAACACGTCTTCAATGATGGGCTCTTTATTATTTTTGTCTTTCTTCTTCTTCTTTTTAAAATAGTCATCAGAAGGTTTTAACAAGGAAAGTTCTTCTGATCTTCTAATATCTAAGGATAAAGAAAAAATTTGGTGGGAAACAGTTACATTGTTTATTTATTATAGTGGGGGAAAATTTGGACCATAGCCAGCAGTGCTCAGATCTCAGGGATTGAACCCCAGTTGGCTGGCTGCAGGCAAGCACCTTACCCTCTCTACTAGTTCTGTGGCCACACATTATTTCATTATTTCAGTAATGTTCCATTTGGTTCAACTTTTACTTAAATGGATAAAGGTCCCTATGCTGAGCTTGGGACCTTTTTTTCGGTTGGAGTGATAGCTCCAAGCGCTAGAGTATATGCCTTGAATGTTGGTCCTGATTTTGAGCATCTGGTCCCTGAATACTGTTGATGGTCTCTGAACACTGTTAGGTGGTCCTTGTATCCTGCTGGGAAGGTTCTCCCTCCTCTGCCTCCAAAAGAAATGCATACTTCCCAAGAAGTGTTCTGTCAAGACCACAGCTTGACACTGGCAGAAAGCATGCATAATTTCTTTGTCCTGGGGCTGGAGTCACAGTATAGTGGGTAAGGCTTTTGCCTTGCATGAGGCTGACCCAGGTTTGATTCCCCAGCATCCCATCCCTGAGAACTGCCGGGAGTAATTTCTGAGTGCAGAGCCAGGAGTAAGCCCTGAGCATTGCTGGATGTGGACCAAACACAAACATAAATTTTTTTTTGTCTTCATATGCTGGAAGTTCAAAGAGCACAGCACCCCCCCCCCCCCACACACACACTCCCTTGATGCCATCCCTCTCAAGGTACTCACTTAGGGTTTTGCAGATATCACTGACAGCTTTAAAAACCACGGCAGAGAAGCTGACTCGCAATCTCACCGTCTTCACATTTGGCAGGCGGAGGCGAAGCATCTTATGCTGAGGGGTGAAGAGTAGCTTTGCATCCGCCTGGACTCCATACTTGTCCAGTGTCCAGTGTGTTTTCAGAAGCCAGCAGCGCTTCTGTTCCCACCAAAGGGCAAAATCTGACCAGTCTTGGGATATGTCTGCACAAATGACAGATGCGATGAAGCACACTCTGGAATATGCCTCCTAGAGTCAATTTGAGTGAAATCAGAAGGAAGCTGCTCATCCTGAGCAGCAACCCCAGGCTCAAGCATCCTTGACTTCTCTTCAGAGTCTCTAAAGTGGCTCAGGTAGAACACAGAGACTGAAACCTTCTATCTAAACTCTGGGTCAGGTGCAGAAACATATCTTATTCATGGTAACATTTTCAAGTTCTAGTCCCCATGGCATGGGTCTAGGAAGATCAGGCACATTTGACTTCCTGTATTCAAGATCAAGATTTGAGAGAGAGAGAAAGAGAGAGAGAATGTTTCATAAAGTAAGAGAAATTATGGACGCCAAACTGGGATGTGGGTAATTCCAGAATAAAGTGTGATATCTTGGTCTTTCTATTTTGTTTAAACAGGATGAGTAGGAAATGGTAAATAATTGAAAGACACAATAGCACCAAGCTACTTGTTTTACTGAGCAAAATCAACACTGTAACCCAATGCCCTGGCACCCAATGTCCTGGCACCTATAGTTACTATTCTCAACCCCGGGGAAAAGAGGGCCCACTGTGGGCCACCAGGCTATGTTTTCACCTTCCAAGAAGGTTAGGGGTGAAAACAGCATAAACAGGGATAGGGGCATGGTATGAAATTAGAGGGCCAATGGATTGGAAGGAGTGGGGGAGGGTACAGGAAGAAATCAAGGCAGAAGGGGACCTTAGTCAGAATGAGGCCAAGAGTTACTGTTCAGTGCAATGGGTTAGTTCTTGTGGGGATATGGCATTATATCAACTGGAAAGTTTCAGTCAGCCAAGGAAGAGTCTAACTTTCCAAGGTTTTTGAGTCTTTCAGAGACTCTATTTCTCTTCTTTCTCAAAGAAGGGCACCACCAAAGGAAATTTTATCAGAAAACTGCTGATCATATGACCTAGACCAGCCGTTGCAAAGGTTTAAAATTGAGAAAAACCAGGGGCTGGAGACAGAGTACAGTGGTTAAGGTGTTTGCCTGCATGTGGTCTAACTGGGTTTGATCCCTGATATCCCATATAGTCTCCTGAGCACCAGCAGGAGTGATTCCTGAGTGCAGAGCCAAGAGTAACCCCTGAGCATTGCTGGGTGTGATCCCCAAACAAAAACAAAATTGAGAGAAAACTTGGCCTGGAAGGGCGGGGGTGGTGATTCAGAAGCATGCATACTTGTCATGTAGTAGGCTCTGGTTAGACCTCAAGCACTGCCAGGGGTGCTCCCCTAGTACTGATGGGTAGCTCCCAGACCCCCCAAATATAGAGAAATCACAAAGAGCCAGTAACTTACTGATCTTTTCTACTAACTTGAGCATCACTCCTCCCACGTGCAGGTCTCCAGACACTCTCAGTGAGACAGGGTTCGGTTCCTCTCCGTGAGAGTTGTCTACTCGTATCACAAGCTCCCAAGAGGCCGAAACAAAGTCGCTGGAGGACAACATGGTGGCAAAGGCACGTGGTCACTGAATGAGAAGATGTGAATTAGAAGAGGAGCTGGAACTGGAGGCTTTCTGGCAGACACTGAGCAGCTTACTTTTCCTGCTTCTGTTTGTGGAGTGTTCTCTTCATAACCTGCTGATAGTCAGCATCCTTTATGTGTGTGTGCGTGTGTGTATGGAATTTTCTTTAATTGGATCACTGTGAGAAACACAATTACAAAGAAAGTTGTTCATGATTGGGTTTCAGTCATACATTATTCCAACACCTCCCTTCAATAGTGTACATTTCCCTCCACCAGTGTCACAGTTATCCTCCTGATAACTACTTTCCCCACTTCTTTCTTTCTTTCTTTCTTTCTTTCTTTCTTTCTTTCTTTCTCTTTCATTTCCTTCTTCTTCCTCTTCTTCCCCTTCCTCCCTCCCTCCCTCCCTCCCTCCCTCCTTCCTTCCTTCCTTCCTTCCTTCCTTCCTTCCATCCTTCCTTCCTTCCTTCCTTACTTCCCTCCCTCCCTCCCTCCCTCCCTCCCTTCCTTCCTTCCTTCTCTCTTTCTCTCTCTCTCTCTCTCTCTTTCTCTCTCTGTCTCCTTCTGGGGATCATGGTTTACAATACAGGTACTGAAAGGTTATCATGTATATCCCTTTGATACTTAGCATCTTAAAAGACAAAAAGTCCTGTGGAGTGGGATAGAGAGAGATGGATGCTTGGATGGTGTTTGTGGTGCAGTGATGTATACTTTGAAGAGTTGTGACATTGCACCCCTCAAGCAAAAACAGTAGTGTGAGTGTAGGAATGGGGGGTGGGTTGGGGAGTTGTTCTAAGGGTTAGCGTGCATACCTTTTATGTTCCAGGCTCTGAGTTCAGTCCCTGCCATGGCATCTCCCAACTCCCACCTTCCATAAACCTCGCTTTAATTTTATATTATTATTATTATTATCATTATTATTAATTTGCATTGTTGGGGTCAACTTCAAGGCCTCACCTGCAATGCAGGCGATAAACTATATCCCTGGCCTACTCTCTTATTTTTAAACTTTTAAAATTAATTTTGGGTTTTGGGCATACCTGATAGTGATCAGGGCTTCTTCCTGCTTAGGGATTCTTCCTGGTAGTGTTCAGGGGACCGTATGAGAATCTAGGGATCAAATCCAGGGCTTCATATGCAAGGCAGGCTCACTACCAATAAGTTACATCCCTGGATAATGCTCTTCTATTTTTAGATTTTTTTCATTTCGGAGGGTATTTGGTGGATACCCCTAGTGGAATTCAGGGCTATAATGTTGCAAGCCCATAGGAAACAAGCTCTAAGCCACATGAGCTAAACTCTTAATAACCATCACAGACATTTCAACCAAGCTTTGTGTTCCAGGGTTTGCTCCTGGTGGAGTTTGGGGGCCACATGATGTCAGGGATAGAACTCAGGTTAGCCTCAGGCAAGGCAAGTGCCTAAATCTTATCATATCTCTATGACCTTCTTTTACCTTTAAATGAAGAGCAAATCACACTATCTTTTGACTTTTTGATTAGAAAGCAACCATTTAAGTGATATCAAATGTTTCTCCTTTTACCATGTAAACACCAAATTTATGAGAAATCCATGTTTTCTTGGGTCTGCTCCTGGAGAAACATCAGCATCCCGCCCAATGCCTAAGCAAAGGCTTCTCTAACTGTAGGTGTACAGGGGGTCTGGGAATGAGTTTGTGCGAGATCACGTGTCTTTTGCAAGCCCTAGGCTGAGAGTTTGGTTCCCAGCACCACCCTGTAAACTGCATGCAGTCTGGGCAGCACTCTGGTTGTGGTTCCTGATATCATAATAGTAGCATCATAACCTGTGTTTGACCAAGAGTGCATGAGCACTTTAACCATGGGTATGACTCAGGTCACTGCAGCAACAACAATGAAAGGGAAAGGAGACTGAAGAAAAGTGCTCAGGATATGTTCCCTGGAGAAACGCTCAGGCTTTATTTAGCAGGTGTAGGATGGAGCTACAGGCCCTGAATTTATATCACACTCCAACTGATGCTGGCATGTAGAAGTCCAAATAGACAATTGAACAATAAGCTGTAAGACTCAGTTCCTGTCTACAATCAACCCAGATCAATTTAAGTCAGGAACTGTGCTGACATCTGAGCATTTTTTAAATAATATGCAATAATTAAAATGCCAGCATCACGCCATTTTTGTGTTTTATTGTGCTCAAATTTGTATGCCTAATGGGACCACAACATAAACAGAGTGAACACAGCATATCCGAACAGGTTTAGGACAGATTTTATATGCTCAAATAAAATTCCAGAGTTCAGAAGTTGCTCCTAATGTTATTTTTATGGCTTAGAGGATTTCAGTGCACAGAGAGCTCTTTTGCTGGGCAGTGAGGCTCACTACCAATAAGGGTTATTTCATCTGCTGGGTTTTGAATACAGTGCAGAGATTATTTCCAGCTAAAAACAGTAACAACATGTCTCACAATGGAGACTATACTGGTGCCCGCTTGAACAAATCGATGAACAACGGGAGGACAGTGCTACAGTGCTACCTCTTGATTGACTGTCATTATCAGCCTCAAGCTTCACTCTCATCATCTTTTATTATGGATTGGCTTACTGTAAGATGTGGTGTGTGTTTACTACTATCCTCTGTTACCTTCATCCTCTCAGCAACCCTATTGAGATACGAGGAAACACAAACTCAGAAAGGTTAGGTAACTTGTTGGAAGTCACACAGAAGCTGAGATTATAGCACCCAGACAGAAATTTAGGTCTATTCCAAACTCTTATTCACCACACCTGAACGTGTGCTCGATAATGTTGCAATGCCCATAGGAAACGGACTCTTTAAGTCACGTGAACTAAAATCTTAATAACCATCACAGGCATTTCAATCTACACCCACCTTTCTGAAGAAGGAAGAGACAAACAAAATACCTACTCATAGTCAAACTGGTGACATCACATTGGACCACTGAACTTTAGGATCATTATCATTTCTAAAATGCTTTGATCTGAGGCTCTTTAACACATTTTGAAAGCAAAGAATCTAACCTTAAGGTGACTTCTTACTTGCTTATTTCCTGAGCAATCAAACACAAAAGTCTATTCTTTTTCCGAACCTGGGCAATCAAGATACTTTTCATACAGGCAATAATAGAAGGTGATTGCCTCCACCGCACAACGAAATTCAGGCTAAAATTAGACATTCTGGTTTCCCTACATTCCTCTCCTCTCCTTCTGAGCCTTCATTTTAAAATAAACTCAACTGCAGCAAGCAGTTACTTGTTGAAGAGAGCAACAAACTTCCACTCGGAACGCGCAGCTACGGAGACCAGAGCGAGAAGCAAAGTGTGCCCGGCCGATTGGCCTGAGCTCGGTGAAGCACCTACTCGGGTGCTTTATAGAAAGTGCAAGAAAGACCGAAAAAAGAGAAGACAGAACGTTCTACGTGGGACAAAAGGATGGGGTGAATTAGCTCCAGTCGCTTTCCCTGGGAGATCCTGAGAGTTCTCACAGCCCACGGTCTTCTAGTCTCCTGCCAGCTTGCAGGATCCGGGTGCCCGGCCGGGCGCGTCTGCGCGGAGACCAATCTGTCCTTTACCCGACAAAGGCAGCGTCCCCTTTGCGCGGCCAGAAGCGCAGGGCCCTTGCAGAGCACCGTATTCGAAACCCAGCAGATTTCTTTCTGGGTTCTGCAGCAAGGGCTGCAGAAGGGAAGAGGGTGAGGGTCGTCGGGATCAGCGGGGCCCCGACAGCTCCCCTCCCCGCCTTCTGCAGCCGTCCAGCGCCTTAGCACCTACCTTCCTTCCCCGGATCTGAAGCGTGCAGCCGCGCACCCGGGCGCGTGGAGGACGGCGCCCCTGGGGACCCAGCAGTGGCCACCCGGGGCGAGCCGGGGGGTGGTGGTGGGGGAGTACACGGCGGGTGGCCGGCGCCGGCGTCGAGGGGGCGCGGCAGCAGCTGTCAGAGGAGGCTCCGTCCCGCGACCTCCGGCAGAGGCTCGACGGCCGCCCCCAGGCGGGCGCGGTGGCGCGGTGGGTGCGCGCTGTCTCCGCCCTGCGCCGCCGAGCGCCTTGGGCAGGCAGGAGCACGCTCAGCCCCGGGCCTGCTCGGTCTAGCTCAGCGGCGGGGCAGGCTGGCTGGCCAGGTGGCCGCTGGGCAGCATTGCATCTGGGCTGGGAGAAGGCGCGGGGGCGGACGCGCCGCTGTCGGTCCCCGGCCCGGCTGTCTGCAGGGTTTTCTGGATTCTCGTCTGCGCTCAGCCAACTAGCCAGCGGGTGTGTGTGTGTGTGTGTGTGTGGGGGGGGGGGGGGGTGGTGGTGCTTCAAGTCCTGTCACTTGCCCTGCCCTCCAGGTATGCCCAGCAGTCCCAGCTCCAGACGAGCACAGCCGCCACCCCTTTTAAACAGCCAGCAATAGCGCGGATCTGCAAAAACGGTTCAGCTCTGAGTAAGAGGGCGAGGCTGGTCCTCGGAAGGGCGAGGCGCTACACTCATCCTGGAAGACCCTGGGCGCCCCCAACGGAAGCTAGGGGTGGCTCAGCGTCCACTCACCACCCCACCCGAGCCACCTGGTCACCTTCCTGAACGGGTGGACTTCAAAACAAAGCCACAAACCCGGAAGCGAGGGCGACCTTGAGTAGTTGACTTAAGGTCTGTTTATTGACACTTGATGAAGGCGACATGCCAGGTCTGGAGCTGAGTACCTGGGAGACCCGGAGACCCTGGTTACTAAAGCGGGCATGGAGATGATTGATTGCTCGTCTCTAAAATGGGTCAGATAGGAACGCCCCTCTGGGCTCTATTCTGCGTAAAACTCTACCCCATTCCATGGTAGAATTTTCTGCAGCATCCCATGGGCTTGAGAAAAGAACATCAAGTACATCCAATTTGCAGTGAACAACTGTTCACGTAAGAACATTTTAGAAGGCTGGGATGGCTCTGAGACCAAAGTTCCTGCCTTGTGACCCCCCAGTTTAGCCCCATTCTCAGTGCCTGCACTGCGGTGTTACTGTTTGGAACCCACGGTGCCTGACCAAGTGTGTGACACCCAACTCGCTGCCCCAGGGAGCATCATCTCTAATGACTGCGACTCCTGCCCCCTCCCCAGACAGCACTGTTGGGTGGGTGGTACCACAGTTAGGTGTGTGTGCCCAATATGACATGTAACCTTTATTTAGTTTTGAACATATTTTACATTTAAATTTAAAAGGTGAGCCGGACCACTGGCAGTAAATATGGGGTTTTATAATGAAAATAATCTCGGGGTGCGTAGAGACAGTACAGCGGGTAAGGAGCTTGCCTTGCTTGCACCAACCCAGGTTTGATCTCTGGCATTTCATCGACCCCTGAGAAACAGCAGAAGTGATTTGTGCATGCAGAGACAGAAGTACTTCCTGAATACTGCCAGGTTTGGCCCCCAAACCAACCCCCAAATAAAAAATAAACAAAGCCCCCCCCCAAATATTTGCATCTCACAATCACATTCACAACCATCCTGTTATTTGTCGATTGCCTCGAGCAGGCCCCAGTAATGTCATACAGAGATTTGCATCTAAATTTAGTAAATTGGTAGTTTGGCAACTAAATTTGAAAATTCAACCGTCTCTGCTCTTCCTTTTCTCCAAGCAACACTGAGAAAAGATGCTCTTGTGTAGGGCAGAAAGGATCTGAATCTCCTTCTGGGAGATGCTCCTGGCAGATCACAGCACAGATGGGCTGCAGTAACACCTCTGTCAGCTCAGAGAAGTAATGCTTCATCAATCCCACATTGATTTCTTAGTTAATTTTTAGTTTTTTTCCCGCATTTTTGTTTTGAGACACACCTGGCTGTGCTCAGGGCTTACTCCTGGCTCTGTGCTCTGGGATCTCACCTGGAAGGCCTCAGGGGACCACTTAGAGTGCTGGATATTTGTAAGGTAAGTATCTTAATCTTCATATAACCTCTCTGTCCTGTTTTATCATTTTATAGTAAAAAGTATTTTGATTATGCTAAAGAATTGAGTGAGTTTTGGGTAGACTGGAGTAATAGCAAAGTGGGTAGTAATAGCAAATTGCCATGCATGTGGCCTACCTGGGTTCAATCCCCAGCATTCTGTATGATCCCTTGAGCATGCCAAAAGTGATTCCTAAGTGCAGAGTCAGAAGGAACCCCTGAGTACTGCAGGGTGTTGTCTTAAAACCAAACCAGAAAACCCCAAAACAAACAAAGCCAAACAAATAAACAAACAAATAAACAAAAACCATCACCAAACCAAAAACTAGTTTTGAGCTTTCTTTTTGGCCTGGTTATTTATTTATTTGCCTTTGGGCCACAGATGGCGGTACTCAGGGGTTACTCCTGGCTCTATGCTCAGGAATCACTCTTGGTGGGCTTGAGGGACCATATGGGATGCCAGGGATCAAACTCAGGTAGGTCACATGCAAGGCAAGCACTCTACATTACTTTAGCCCCAGACTCCATTATTTTTTTTTAGCTTTTAATTATATTTGTCTTCAGCTGCTGGGGCTCTGCTCGGGGTGGGGAGGAAAACTCAACCCACCCTCCTTCGAGTGGCCCCAGTGAGGACAGCCAGGCGCGGAGGCAGGAGACTCTGGTTTCAGCCACAGCCATGCTTAAGACTTCTCTCCACACGTTTGTTTGGACGAGCCTCACGAATGAAGGAATTGGCAGAAGAACCCAGGTGTGCGGGACCCGGGGCTGAGATCTCCAAGCCTGCTCGGATTGGGACTGGGCCTCCTCCACCCAGATCCCCCATCTTCCAGTATGTAGGCGTTACACCCACCAACTGCCCCGGGTGCTGTGTAATCCCATCAACGGCCAAGATCCAGAGACTATAAAACCCAGCTCCCCGGAGCATGCAGCCGCATTCGAGGCTTTGCGGCATCTTATTATCTAGTTCTTACTCTGGAGAACCTGGCAGGCTACCAAAAGTATCCTGCCCACATGGCAGAGTCTGGCAAAGTCCCCGTGGCGTATTCAATATGCCAAAAACCAGTAACAATGATGGTCTCATTCTTCTGACCCTGAAAGAGCCTCGAATGTGGCACTTTCTAAAATCTCAGGGCTAGGATGAAGGAGACGTTACTGGTGCCTGCTCGAGGTAATCGATGAACAACAGGATGACAGTGATACAGTGAATTTTATTTGTATGTTTTATTTTATATATATATTTACTTATATTTCAGTAACCTTAATTATATACGATAGCACAGCGGGTAGGGCGCTTGCCTTACAAGCGGCCAACATGGCCGACCCGAGTTCGATTCCTCCGCCCCTCTCGGAGAGCCCGGCAAGCTACCGAGAGTATTCGATATGCCAGACACAGTAACAACAAAGTCTCCAATGGAGACGTTACTGGGCCCGCTCGAGCAAATCGACGATCAACGGGAGGGCCTTTACCTTTACCTTACTTATATTCATTGGGCTGGAGCAATAACACAGCGGGTAGGGCATTTGCCTTGCATGCGGCTGACCCAGGTTCAATTCCTCCATCTCTCTTGGAGAGACTGGCAAGCTACTGAGAGTATCCTACCCACACAGCAGAACCTGGCAAGCTCCCCGTGGCGTATTCAATATGCCAAAAACAGTAACAAGAAGTCTCACAATGGAGACGTTACTGATGTCTGCTTGAGCAAATCGATGAACAAAAGGAGGACAGTGCTACAGTGCTACTGTGCTCTTTATATTCACTGTATCACTGTCATCCCATTGATCGTCGAATTATTCGAGCAGGCACCAGTAATGTCTCTATTCCTCCCAGCCCTGAAATTTTAGCAGCTTCTTCTTACTTGTCTTTTCCAAACAATTGGAGGCTCTTTCAGGGTTAGGAGAGTAAGACCTGTTGTCGTTACTGTATTTGGCATATTGAATACACCATGGGGAGCTTGCCAGGCTTGCCCGTGTGGGTGAGATGCTCTCGGTAGCTTGCTGGGCTCTCCGAGAGGCTTATATTTATATATTTCTCTCTATGGTTTGTTGCCTACTGTCTGAACCCCATCAGATCTGGTGTAGTAATTAGTGGAAAATGGGTAGGAAGTGTCTTATAGTGTATTGAGTCCAGAGTCCAAGGTCACAAAGTTCCAGAGTCCAAGATCACAAAGTTCCGCATTATCTGGGTTCCGTGGGACTTTATTCATGCGTGAGGCTCAGCCTGAGTGTCCTGAAAGTGGTCTGGAGTGTGGAAGTGGTTGGGTATTGGAGGTGGGCTGCCAGGGCTGGGTCCCTTGGGATGGGGAGGGCTCTCATCCGCCTCACAGCTTGCCACGGAGTCCCATTTCTACCCATTTATATTCATGAGCAAAAATAATGAATATTGAGCTGGTGAGTTTTCACATATAGAACACAACTATGTAATGTATATGCAGGTTAAGGGATGGTGGTGATGGTAAACTTCTCTTTATTAACTTTTCCATTTATAAGCATGGACATTTGACTCAATGTAGACTATATGCTCTGCATATAGTATGAGTTTGATCAACTACACTGCAAAAATGAACAAACACACAAATGAGATGACTTGATCACTTGACATCCCGTTACTCATTGATTTGCTTGAGGCAGCACCAGTAATGTCTCCATTTGTCCCTGTCAGGTGCTATTGTAGCCCAATAGCATCTGCTTGCTCCAGGAACACTAAGAGCCTCAAACCGATCGTTCAGGGTCTTGATGAAGAAGTCTGACCATCTCGTAGGTGGGCGGCCATGCGATCTTTTGATATCCTTGGAATCTAGTCGGCAACAGCTCTAGTCCAATGGTCGCCTCCAAATTGCATTATGTGTCCAGCCCATCTGATTTTTGACGCCTTTGCAAATGAGACAGCATCTCTGATTCTTGATTGTCAATGGAGGTAAGAACTCAGGATTCTTTCTCTCACTTGAGTGAAGCATGATACTCCAAGCATAGCTCTTTTGGTTCCTCTTTGGGAGACCTGAATACCATTCTCATTCTGTTTTCATAGGGTCCAGGTCTCTGAGGCGTATGTTAATGCAGGTAGACAGTGGAATTGAAGAGATGTGCCCGGAGTCAGAGTTTTTTCGTCCTCTTAGCTATTTCTTTGATGCTCTTGAAGGCATTCCAAGCTGCTCTCTTCCTCCTGTGCAACTCAGGTGCCAGGTCATTTGTCATGTTGACTTCTTAACCTAGGTACACATAACTGTTGCATTCGGAGATGTTTATTCCGTTGAGAGTGAATGGGATGCCAGGAACGAGACCGTTTCTCATAAACATTGTCTTCGTGAGATTCAGCTGCAGTCTGACCTTTCCACACTCACGGTCAAAGTCGGCCAGCATTTGTGCTGCTTGGCTAATGTTTGGTGTTATTAGAACGATGTCATCAGTGAAGTGGAGTTGGTTGGATTTCAAAAGGGAGAATGTTGTGAACGACATATCCATCCTACGGAGTTTGGTATGTGGGCAGGTGGACTTTGCTATTGAAGAGATCTGAGTAGAAGTCATGGATAATCTTCTCCATTGCCTTTCTGGAAGATGTGATAGATCCATCAGGACGTTGGAGGGCAGTCATCTTGGTCTTGTAGTTGGTGAAGGACAGGCGGGCATTTCTAATGCTTTCCCCAGCTTCTGCCACATCTGCCAGCACTGCTGCTCTTCTCTCTTTGAGGTCTTCCTTTATCGCATCTCTGCACTGTTTTGCAAGCTCAGAGGTTCACTTGCGGTTACCTGAGGCTTGCGCCAAGCCACATTGGCGAATGAGCTCAAGATTTTTCAACGACAGGCGTTTTTTTGTGGCTATCTCTCTCTTGGTGTTCCTCGCACAATCATGGAGGTGCTGAACCAGTTGATCGTATTCCTTGTCAATGTTGTCAACAATGGCATCTTCCCATGTTGCCGCATTAGTGCCAAAGAGCTCCCAGTTGGTGGTCGTTCTGGGAGTTCTCTTTTTAAACTTTGCAGCCCTTTCTCCCCGCTCTGTGAAGTAGAATTTTGCACAAAGGAGATGGTGGTCTGATTCTGTTTGGAATTTAGGGAAAACAGCGACATCGACAAAACTGTTGATTGAATATGATGTGATCAGTTTCGTTGTGGAAACATCCACCAGGAGACTCCCATGGCCAACGTTTAGATTTGGCCTTCTGGAACTGTGAGTTACCATGGATGGTCTTGGCTGACATGATGAACTCAGATAGTCTCTGACCCTGTTTGTTCCATTCTAGGCCATGTGGAGTTCTTTGGTTGATCTTCTTGGTCCTATCTTGGCATTAAAATCACCCACGATAATCTTGTAGAAGGTGTGGTCTTCTTTCTAGAACTTCTCCAGCTCCATGTAGAACTTCTCAATTTCTTCTTCATCATAATTGGATATTGGTGCATAGACAATGAAGACAGAAACTGCTGGCAGTGAACCACATCTATTCAAGTTGTAATCGGTTCAGGTTGTTAGGCATTCAAATGAATTAATGCTCATGGCCAAGTGTGTTGACAAGGACATCGACACCTCCGACGGCTCTTTTGTCGCATGTTCTGAGGAATAGTTCTTCTCCAGTGTCGGAAACGGCATGATGTGATTGAAGCCTTCTCGTCTTGGTCAGACCAATGATGTAGTACTTGATCTTTCCCACTTGCACCATCAGGTCCTCGATGGATCCGTCTGATGACAGTGTACATGCATTGAAAGTACAGTCATTTTTGTCCTTCATTTTTGCAGCCTAATTTGGCCTTGAGATTTTATCAGCCTCTTCTTCCTCATCCATCTTAACGCTGCCATATTGGTGGCTTTTTTCAGGGTCAGGGGAATGAGACCCATGGTTTTGGCGTACCGAATATGCCACGAATAGCTTGCCAGGCTCTGCTGTGTGGGCGAGATACTCTCAGTAGCTTGCCAGGCTCTCAGTGAGGGAAAGAGGCTTTTAGGGCAGCCTCTAATCACCCTTGCAGGTGTTCCCATGGTTCAAACCATATTTGAACCCCATCAAATATGGTGCGGTAATCTTGGAAGATGGTATTAAGTGTCTTATGATGTGTCCGGAAAGTAGCCTGGAGCATGGCGGCGGCTGGGTAGTGGAGGTAGTGGAGATAGTGGAGGTCTGCCGATGAGGTATTTATCTGGTACTGGTAGGGTGGGTCTTCTGTGTGTAATCCCTGGGTCACCGGAGATTGGTGGAAACAGGTAGGACAATGTAGGACGGTGCTTCTGGGTTTAATCCCTGGGTTGCAGGAGATTGGTGGAAGCAGGCAGAGGATTTCTGCTCGTGGGTCCCATTGAGCCTGGAGTCCAAGATCACAGAGTTCCTCTTACATGAGATAACAATTCCCTAGAATCTTCTTAGCTCCCCTTCTGTTAATATCACCTCTATCAATGGTGAGTGTGAAAGATGGTGTCCTCTAGTAGAATTGTACAAGAAAAAAACCTCTAACCCCATCAAAAAATGGGGAGAAAAATGAACAGAAGCTTCCTAAAAAAATACAAATGGCCAAAAGGCACATGACAAAAATGCTCCACATTGCTAGCCATTAGGGAGATGCAAATAAAAACAACAATGAGATATCATCTTACATCACAGAGACTGGCACACATTCAAAAGAACAAAAGCAACCAATGCTGGTGTGGATGTGGGGAAAAAGGGATGCTCTTTCACTGTTGGTGGGAATGCCCACTAGTCCAGCCTTTCTGGAAAACAATATGGACATTTCTTCAAAAACTAGAAATTGAGTTTCCATATGAACCTGCAATACCACTTCTGAGAATATATTCTGAGGGTGCAAAAAAAAAGCACAGTAGAAATGATATCTATACTTGTGTGTTCATTGCAACACTGTTCACAATAGCCAGAATCTGGAAACAACCTGACTGCTTAGAACAGACGACTGGTTAAAGAAGCTTTGGTACATCTACACAACGGAATACTATGCAGTTGTTAGGCGACATGAAGTCATGAAATTTGCTTATAAGTGGATAGACATGGATTGTATCATGCTAAATGAAACGAATTAGAAAGAGAGGGACAGATATAGAAGGACTGCACTATTTTGTGGAGTATAAAATAACATAACATGAGATTGACACCCAAGGACAGTAGACACAAGGGCCAGGAATATTGTTCCTTAGTTGGAAGCCTGCGTCATGAGCTGGGGGAGAAGGCAGCTGGAATAGAGAAGGGATCATTAAGAAATTGATAGTTGTAGGGATCGGTCTGGATGGGAGATGTGTGCTGAAAGTAGATGATAACCTCTCAGTATCTGTATTGCAAACCATAATGCCCCAAAGTAGAGAGAGAGTATGGGGGGAAATTGTCTGCCATGGAGGAATGGGGAGGGTGGGAAATAGGGCGTATACTTGGAATATTGGTGGTGGGGAATGTGCACTGGTGGAGGGATGGGTGTTTGATCATTGTATGATTGTAACTCAAACATTAAAGCTTGTAAGTGTATCTCATGGTGATTCCATAAAATAAAAAAAGAAAAAAAAAAGATGGTGTCCTGATTTCTAACATCTTTGATGGAGTGTTCATGGAACTGGGAGACAAGCACTCTTTTGTGCCTGGCTCCTTTTGTGCAACATTGCTTGAGTTTTCTTTGTAGTGTATCTCCTAGGTTTTTTATTTAAATTTTTCTCACTACATGGTTATTCTTATTCTTATAACATAGGTTCAACCCATACCTAAAGTCCTGAGTTAGAAGTGTATTACAAAGTGTAGTTTGGACTTCAAAATTCCATATATATGTGATTTAATATGTAAAATATGTGAGTTAAAGTGTTGATTCTGCTTTTTTTTTTCTTAGAATGAGGAAGTGTAACTCACCCTACCCCCTTCGGTGAGTCAACATTTTGAGTCATATATTTAATTAATCAACTTACATGTAAAACAATCAGATAATAAACCCATTCACTTAATGAATTCACTTAGTGTTACCTAGTGTCACTGAGTTATTACAAGCTGGACATGGTAATAAAAGGTAAGGTAAAGGCCCTCCCGTTGATCGTCGATTTGCTCGAGCGGACCCAGTAACGTCTCCATTGGAGACTTTGTTGTTACTGTGTCTGGCATATTGAATACGTCACGGGGAGCTTGCCAGGCCCTGCCGTGCGGGCGAGATACTCTCTGTAGCTTGCCGGGCTCTCCGAGAGGGGTGGAGGAATCGAACTCGGGTCGGCCATGTTGGCTGCGTGCAAGGCAACCGCCCTACCGCTGTGCTATCGCTCCAGCCCTATAATATAAAAATACTCAGATTAACAAGGCACAGACTGGGCTGGAGAGATAGCACAGCGGGTAGGGCGTTTGCCTTGCAGGCGGCCGACCCGGGTTTGATTCCCAGCATCCCATATGATCCCCCTGAGCACCACCAGGAGTAACTCCTGAGTGCAGTCAGGAGTAACCCCTGTGCATCGCCAGGTGTGACCCAAAAAGCAAAAACAAAAACAAAAACAAGGCACAGATTTTATAATCAAAGTGTGTAACTCTGATGCTAAGAAAGACAGAAAAGAGATATTTTGTTTCTGCTGTCTGTAGGACACCTGTTCTCTTATATTCCAGCAAGATGGAATATAAGAGAACAGCTT
Organism: Sorex fumeus; assembly: GCF_029834395.1. Lineage (NCBI taxonomy): Eukaryota > Metazoa > Chordata > Mammalia > Eulipotyphla > Soricidae > Sorex > Sorex fumeus. The sequence goes on from NW_026606101.1 coordinate 23,228,500, forward strand.
CAGAAAGGAGGTAAGTTGGGTTTTTTTTTTTTTTTAGTTTTTTGACTTTTTAGCTATGCATTTTTGGCAATGCACAGGGGTTACTGCTGGCTCATGCAATCAGGAATCACTCCTGGAGGTGCTCGGGGAACCAGATGGGATGCTGGGAATCAAACTCGGGTGGGCCACGTGCAAGGTAAATGCCCTACCTGCTGTGCTATCGCTCCAGCCCCAAGGAGGTAAGTTTTGTGTGTGTGGGACTTTCTGAACAATGCTCACGGCATCTTAGAGTTACAAGACATCTAACTTCTGGGTTCCTGGGTACTTGGGTTTTGTGAATAAGTGAGCAAGCCAAATGCGGAAATTCTCCAGCGGCTCAGTCCCCCAGGCACTTTCCATCTGGAGCAGTTTCTTGCAGGACAAGAGTGTTTGTAACTCCTGACTTGTGCTTACGTACTGCACAGATCACTGCTTCTGTTGCCTGATTGGTTATGCCCAATACACAAAAGGGTTTGAAAACCGATCAATCGGAAGACCAATAAGATCGACTTTATGACGTCTGCTCAGTTAGGGTCTCTGTAGAGGTGCCTGCCTCTCTTACTTCCACTGTCGCACTCGGACCAAGCATCAGCGTTCAGGTTTAGCAATGCAATGTGTTCTGCCTGACAGTGCTGGTGACACCAACATCTCCCAGCAATGCTCAGAGGACCATGCAGTGCTGGTCCTCTACATGGAAGGCTTGCCCTCTGACCCTTGGAGCTCTCTCTCTCTCTCTCTCTCTCTCTCTCTCTCTCCTCTCCCTCTCTTGGTCTAGGAGGTGATGAATGAGAAATAATTTGACATACTGGATAGGAGTCTGATAGTTGCTTATAATAAACTGTAGTCTCCTGAAAACTGAAAAATTTTTTAAAAGTTGCAGATAGTGGGGCTGGAGCGATAGCACAGTGGGTAGAGTGTTTGCCTTGCAAGCAGCCCACCCAGGTTCGATTTCAGCATCCCCTATGGTTCCCCAAGCACTGCCAGGAGTGATTCCTGAGTGCAGAGCCAGGAGTAACCCCTGAGCATCGCTGGGTGTGACCCCAAAGCAAAAGCAAAAAAAAAAAAAAAGTTGCAGATAGCTATTGTGCCTTAGTAGAAAGTAGAGGATAAAGAGCAGCTCTATTTCCTGAGTTCAAAGTTTTGTATGTTTGTGGTACAAATGCTGGAACACAATAACTATTATCGGGTACCTGTAGCAATGTAGCACTGTTCTCCCGTTGTTCATCGATTTGCTCAAGCGGGCTCAGTAATGTCTCCATTGTGAGACTTGTTACTGTGTTTGGCATATCTAATACCTATTACTAAAAAATTGATCTGGGAATATGTGTCCTCTAAAGTTTAAGGTAGAGTTCCAATTCTTGGCATATACCCCAAAAGTATTAGGGCAAAAGATCTGTGCAGTCCTCTGTCTATTGCAGCACTATTCACAGTAGCCAAGATCTGGAAACGAACCAGCCAATATCTGCTCACTTCCCCAGAGTGTCCCCGAACAGATGACCTGTTAAAGAAATTGTGGAATATATACACAATGGCACCACAATTTTACTCTGTGTGGATGCAACTGGAGGGATTCATGCTGAGTGAAGTTAGAAAGGGACAGAAAAAAAATGATCATGCTCATATGGGCTGGAGAGATAGCACAGCGGTAGGGCGTTTGCTTTGTGCGCAGTCAGTCTGGCCAAGCCGGGTTCGATTCCTCCACCCCTCTCGGAGAGCCCGGAAAGCTACCGAGAGTATCTCGCCCACATGGCAAAGCCTGGCAAGCTCCCCGTTGACATATTCAATATGCCAAACACAGTAACAACAAGTCTCAAAATGGAGAAGTTACTGGGCCTGCTCGAGCAAATCGATGAACAACGGGAGGACAGTGTTTGACAGTGCTTATGCTCATAGGTTGTATATAAAGAAATATAGTTAAAGGAATAACAAGAGATCAAAGACAATAGAACTTGACAACTGGTTTACAGAATGTGGCTAATGCAGGGTGGGGAGGAGATGAGTGGGTGGGGTTGTGGGGAATGACTGGGAGGGACTCCAGAGACAATCTTTCTGGCAGAGGGTGTGTTGTCTGGTAGTTAGAACGTTGTACTCATGAACCCTATCATTAACAGTATTGTAAATCACAGTGCTTCAAATTAAAAAAAATGTAAATATACATTAAGCATAGAAAAAAGTTAAGTGGGTCATATCTACATGATCACGTGAGACATGATAGATTACTGAATGATGGGGTGATGTTCAACATTGCTGATCAGAAGTAAACGAATTAAAGAGCCTTTGAAAGTCCCACGTTGTTTTAATTTACCAAACATGGGTGATATTATACCTCTAATGCCTTCTCATTTCTACTAAAAGAGTCCTCAAAAGTTCTTTAGTTGGCTTCTATAGCTAACAGATAAAATGGCAAGGGTCTTGGAAGGAAGAGAGAGGCAGATTTTTCTTCTTTGATGCTTCTAAAACAGTGTTTTCCCTAACATTCTGTATCTTTATTATGTCTTGTATTATAGATACTGAAATGGTATTTATTAAGGATTCCATCTAACAACCACACTGAAAGTTGTGCCACTAAGAAGTGGAAACAGGCACCTAAAATGTATTTTTAAATTTTTGGAGTTCTTGAACCTCAGGTGCTCTGCTCACATTATGTGGAAAACAGTTTCTGTTTAGCACAAAGAAGCAGAGTGTGCCTATTATAGCTACACCCTATTTTCCAACTGGGTGGATAATGAGTGCTTTCTATGCCCAGACAAGTTCTAAAATTTCTTCTTGTAACGGTGGAGAGGGTGTGTCCGGATGCATCTATAGGCAACAGATGAGGAAAGAGGAAGAGCACAGTGAAGGAAGAGACCTTGCTGGTGACTGCTCAAGGTCACATTGAGAATGAGAGCAGCAACAAAATGAATTTTGAACTCCTAAAGAGATTAAAAAAAACCAATTTTATATATCTTGAGTGTTAGCCATTTGTCAGATGAGTGGTGGGTAAATATTCTCTCCAAGTCTGTGAGTGTCATGTAGTTCTGGCATTGTTTCCCTTGTGGTGCACACATTTCTTCATTTGATATAGTCCCATTTGCTTATCTTTGTTTCCATTGCATGATCAAATCACTGAAGATGTGTCTAGATTCATTGTCATGAAGTATACCTATGTTTTTCTCAGTATAATTTATGGAGTTAAGTGTAATATTGAAGACTTTAATACATTTTTTTAAGTTTCATTTTTAAAATTTTTTAGTTTTTCATTAGTGAATCACAGAGTCTCCTACCCCCACGCCTGGCTGTCCTCGCCGGGGCCCCTTGGAGGGGAGCGGTTTGAGTTTCCCTCCCCGCCCTGACCAAGGCTCCAGCAGCCGAAGACCTCCAGAACCAGCCACCACCATGCTGAGACCACTCTCCACATGCATGAAGGTACCGGCATGCGGTTCCTGGGGCTGAGATCTCCAAGCCTACTAGAATCGGGGCTGAGCATCCTCCACCCAGATCCGCCAAATCCCAGTAGGCGGGGGTCACACCCACCAACTGGCCCCCTGGCGCCATGTAATCCCATCAACGGCCAAGACTTAGAGACTATAAAACCCAGCTCCCGGAAGCGCGCGCGGCCGCATTTGCAGCTGCACAACATCTTATTATCTCATTCCTACTTTGGACAAACTGGCAGGCTACCGAATGTAACCTGCCCACATGGCAGAGTCTGGCAAACTCCCCGTGGCGTACCCAATATGCCAAATACCAGTAACAATGATGGGTCTTATTCTCCTAACTCTGAAAGAGCCTTGAATATGGCACTTTTTAAAATATCTCAGGGCTAGGATGAAGGAGACTTTACTGGGGCCTGCTCGAGGCAATTGATGAATAACAGGATGGTCATGATCGTTGTGATCGTGATCGAATCACTGTGAGGTACAGTTACAAACTTAGGAATTTTTTTGTTTGCACTTCAGTCATACAAAACGATCATTTACCCATTCCTCCACCAGTGCCCATTCTCCTTCACCAGTGTTCCCAGAATCCCTCCCATCACCCCCTCTCCATCCCACATCACCCCACCCCACCTGTGGGGCAGGGCATTCCCTTTAGTTCTCTCTCCTTTTGGGTGTTGTGATTTGCAATAGAGGTATTGAGTGGTCATCATGTTTGGTCTATAGTCTACTTTCGGCACACATCTTTCAACCCAAATTGGTCCTCCCAACATCCTTTACTTGGTGGCCCCTTATCTATCTGAGCTGCCTTTCCCCCCAGCATGTGCTGCCAGCTTCCAAGCTGTGGAGCAGACCTCCTGGTCCTTATCTCTACTACTCTTGGGTGTTAGTCTCCCATTCTGTTACTTTATATTCCACAGATGTGTGCAATCTTTCTATGCCTGTCCCTCTCTTTCTGGCTCATTTCACTTAACATGATACTTTCCATGTTGATTCACTTATATGCAAATTTCATGACTTCATCTTTTCTAAAAGCTTCATAGTATTTCATCGTATAGATGAGTCTTTAATACATTTTGATTTGTCTTTTGTGCATGGTATTAGAAAGTAGTCTGAGTTATATTTGTGTGTGTGTGTGTGTGTGTGTGTGTGTGTGTGTGTGTGTGCGACTGACCAGTTTTTCCATCATTTGTTGAAGAAGTTTCCTTAACTTTGTTTTATATATTTTTTGTATTGAAAATTAACTGTCCATATACCTGAGGATCTGGTTCTGGACTCTTATTCTGTTCTATTGGTCTGAGATTTTATTTACCTGAGATTTTATTTATATACCTGAGATTTTATTTACCTGAGATTTTATTTATGTACCTGAGGATCTGGTTCTGGACTCTTATTCTGTTCTATTGGTCTGAGATTTTATTTACCTGAGATTTTATTTATATACCTGAGATTTTATTTACCTGAGATTTTATTTATATACCTGAGGATCTGGTTCTGGACTCTTATTCTGTTCTATTGGTCTGGGATTTTATTTCCTTATTTCCAGAATCAGACTGTTTTAAGTACTACAGCTTTATTATATAATTTGAAGTTGGGAAAAGAGAATTTGCCCATATTTTTCCCCCTACAACTGCTTTGGCTATTTGAGGGTTTGTGAAAAAATTTGTTTATTGAATCACAGTGAGATAAACAGTTATTCCTTTACCTACTTTCAACACTCTGTTCTTGTCCAGAGTGATCATCTTGTACAGAGTCACCATTTCTATTATTTTTCCTACTATTCCCTTTTCTATTCTGACTTCCCATTAGCCCCTCACCCTCACCAACTCAACTTGTGGAAGCTTCCAACCATTGACCCATCCTCTTGGCCCCTGTTTTTCCTGGCCTTGGATATTAATCTCATACTTTTTTCATATCCCACAAATGAGTGCAACCATTCTATATCTGTCCCTCTCCTGACTCATTTCACGCAGCATGATACTCTCCATGTCCATCCATTTATAAGTAAATTTCATGACCTCATTTTTACTAACAGATGCATAGTATTCTGTTGTGTAGATGTATCATAGTTTCTTTATCCGGTTGTCTGTTCTCGGGCACTTGGGTTGTTTCCAGATTCTGACTATTGCGAATAGTGTTGCAATGAAATTAGAAATGCAGATGGTATGTCTGCTGTTTATTTTTGGAACCCTAGGGTATATTCCCAGAAGTGCTAGTGCTGGGTCAAATGAAAGACCAATTTCTAGTTTTTTGAGAAATGTCCATATCGTTTTCTAAAAAGGCTAGACCAGTTGACATCCCACCAACAATGAATGCATTCCTTTCTCCCTGCATCCATGCCAGCACTGGTTGTTCTTATTCTTTTTGTTGTGTGCAAGTCTCTGTGGTGTGAGATAATATATCATTGTTGTTTTGATTTGCATCTCCCTAATGATTAGTGATGTAGAACACTTTTTTAAATGTAGGAGTACTGCTTTTTATTCAGCCATTAATTAAGCTGATTCAATTGGGCATGAACTCCACATTACTTAAAAAATTACTTTTAGTTGATTTACTGTAAGATAGACCATTACAAAACTGTTCATAATTGGGTTCCAGTCATACAATGATCTAGCACCCATTCCTCCACCAGTGTACATTTCCCACCACCAATGTCCCCTGTTTCCCTCCCACCATCCCTCAACACCCTCCCCACCACTCCAGCCTCTCTCTATGGGAGGCACTTTACTTCTTGTAGAGCATTTTTTCATGTGCCTTTTGGCCATTTGGCAATTTGAATCTTCTTCTTCTTCTTCTTCTTCTTCTTCTTCTTCTTCTTCTTCTTCTTCTTCTTCTTCTTCTTCTTCTTCTTCTTCTTCTTCTCCTCCTCCTCCTCCTCCTCCTCCTCCTCCTCCTTCTCCTTCTCCTCCTCCTTCTCCTTCTCCTTCTCCTTCTCCTTCTCCTTCTCCTTCTTCTTCTCCTCCTCCTCCTCCTCCTCCTCCTATTCCTCCTATTCCTCCAATTCCTCCTCCTCTTTTTCTTCTTCCTCCTCCTCCTCCTCCTCCTCCTCCCTCCTCCTCCTCCTCCTTCTCCTTCTCCTTCTCCTTTTTATTCTTCTTCTAGTTTTTTGAGAAATGTCCATATCGTTTTCTAAAAAGGCTAGACCAGTTGACATCCCACCCTGTGCATCCTGAGCGATGCACAGGGGTTACTCCTGGCTCTGCACTCAGGAATTACTTCTGGCATTGCTCAGGGGACCATATGAGATGCTGGGAATCGAACCCAAGTTGGTTGAGTGCAAGGCAAACGCCCTATCTACTGTACTATCTCTCCAGCTCCTGAATTTCTTCTTTGAAAAAGTATCTGTTTATTTCTTCTCATGTTTTGATGGGATTGGATTTTATTTTTTGGTAAAGTGCCTTATATATCTTGGGTATTAATCTACTTGGGAGTTTTTATTACTCCATATAAATATCAACATTGTTTGATTTATGGTTTTAAAAATGTCACAGGTATTTTTTAAATAGTGATTGCATTGAATCTATATAATGTTTCGGGAAGATTCTTATTTTGGCAACATTATTCTTTCCAATCCATAAACAGAGAAGTTGTTCTCATTTCCTTGTGTCCTCTTTATTTTAGTAGGGTATTATAGCTTTCTTTGTATGTCTTTCTTTTGTTTCTTTTGTTAAACTGATTTCTAGGCATTTGATTTTCTGGGGGCATAATTGTAAATGGGATTGTTTTGTAAATTTCTCTCTCCTCTATTTAATTATTTGCATAAAGAAAAGCTATGGATTTTTGAGCATTGGTTTTATAGGCTGCCTCTTTGCTGTACAAGCTTACTACTTCTAGAAGTTTTTCTGCTAGAGTCTTTAGGAGTTTCTAAGGTTAAGTATTATGTCTGCAAGTAGTTTAACTTCTTTTCTGATCTGGTTGCCCTTACCGTCTCTCTTGCCTAATTAATCATCATGGCAAAGAATGTCAATACTGTATTGAATAGTAGTGATGAGAGTGGGAACACTTATATTATGCTTGATCTTAGAGAGAAAGCCTTACTTTTTTGGTAATTGAATATGATGTTTATTGTGAATATTATATTCATTGTGGCAAATGGCTTTATTATGTTGAGGAAAGTTCCTTTGACCCCCACATTGATGAGAGAGATTTTATCATGAATGGTTGTTGAATCTTGTCAAATGCTTTCTCTGCATTTATTTATATCATCATGTAATTTTTATTTTTTCTTGTATTTATGTGATGTGCTACATTGATTGACCTGTGTATATTAAACTATCCTTGCATTCCCAGGATGAATCATACTTGGTCATGATGCATGATATTTTTGATTTGTTGTTGGATTCAGTTTGTTAAAAATTTTTTGAAGATCTTTATACCTGTATTATCAGAGCTATTGATCTGTAGTTTTCTGTTTTTGTTTGTTTGTTTGCTTGTGAACTTTCTGATTTTGGTATCAGGATGATGTTTTACTCATAAAAGCTATTTTGGAGGATCCCTGTTTCTTCAGCTTTCTGAAAGAGCCTGAAAAAGATTGGGAGAAGGTCTTCTTTAAGGTTTGGATGGTAAAGGTAAAGGTAAAGGCCCTCCCGTTGATCGTCGATTTGCTCGAGCGGGCCCAGTAACGTCTCCATTGGAGACTTTGTTGTTACTGTGTCTGGCATATCGAATACTCTCGGTAGCTTGCCGGGCTCTCCGAGAGGGGCGGAGGAATCGAACTCGGGTCGGCCATGTTGGCCGCTTGTAAGGCGAACGCCCTACCCGTATGGGCATTTGTTTTTGTGGAGAATTTTAATTACCTTTCAATTTCTTTGATAGTAATTAGTCTCTTCAGTTTCTCTGTTTCATCTTGATTCAGGCTTGGAAGGTTATATAAATTCAAAAATTTATCCATTTCTTCTAGGTTCTTCTTTTATGTGGTTCCACATCATCAACAACACAGGCTGTTGCCAGTCTTTCTGGTATGAGGTGCACCTGGTTTTCTTGTACCCACATGTCTTGCATCCTTCAGATAATGCATTTTAAAAAAAAGATTAAATTCCTAAGATGATGAAGGTAGTTATAGTGTTTATATCTATAAATTTTTGGTAGATAGCACTTTTTAGTAACAAAGTATATTTATTGTTTATTGGGTTACACCCGGGGTTATTGAGTAACTCAGGGGTTTATTGAGTAACTCATGGTTACTCCTGGATCTGCACCGAGAAATTACTCCTGGTCGTGCTCAGGAGGCCATATGGGGTGCTGAGAATTGAATCTGAGTTGGGCAAGGCAAGCACCTTACCCTTTGTACTCTCTCCACCCAAAGCATTTATTTTTAATTAAAAATTAAAAATTACATTTAAGATAGTGTTTACATTTATGGCCTTGGTGTACACAGTTGCCTCTATCTGAAACTAAAATAATGTCAATCATATTTCAATAGAAAATTAACTGACAAACAAAGCAAATAAGACTAAAATATGGTTATAATACAGGATACAAACTTGATCAGTGTGTTTAGTAAGAAAGATACTGTTTTTTTTTTCAGTTCCTAGCATAACATTCCTAAAACTTTCCGAATTTCCTCAGTGATCAGGGTTACAGTAATGTCCTTATGTGGTGATATAGTGAATGTTGGTGGGTCCCCAAGAGAGTATATGGATGGGGTTTGGTGGTCAGAAAAACCAGCTCTGATTACAATGCTGAAAATTTCATGCCAACCCCTTTTCTCTAGGGAGATGAGTGAGTCTAGAGATTAAGCTAATCACTACCTGTTACAATCATACTCATGTGACAAAACCTCTATAAAAATCCTTTTAAAGATGGGATTGTGGGGCATTTAAATTGGTGAATACACCCACAAGCTAGGAGTATGATCATCCCGTTTTCAGGTGGACAAACTCCTGTTCTGGGAACCCTCTGGACCTCTTCAGTGGACTCTTTCTTGTCTCCTGTATAATTAATTGATACAAGAAATGCCATGTTTTCTTGAGCTGAATCACTTGTATCACTTGTATCACTTGTTATCTGCTGCTCATCGATTTTCTTGAGTGGGTGCCAGTAATGTCTTCATTTGTCCCTGTCGTGTGCTAGTGTGGCCCAATGGTATGTGCTTGCTCCAGGAACATGAAGAGCATCAAACCGTTCTTTCAGTGTCTTGATGAAGAAGTCCGACCATCTCCAGCAAATTATCAAAACTTAAGAACTGAGTGTTTGTGGGAGCCTCTGACTTTGTAGCTAAGTCTAGCAGAGAACAGCTAACCTGGAGATCCGATTATTACAACTGATGCGTAAAATGTGGGACCAACCTTGTGGGACCAAACCCTGGTACCTATGAAATCTGCTGCTAAAGTTAGGTAGTAAGTGTCAGAATTGAATAGAAGGACACTCTGTTTTAGAAAATCAGGGACTTAGGTGGGTGAAAAAAATCCTTTAGTCAATCTCACAAACGCAAAAATAAGGCCGAGTATCAGAATTTAGGATGAAAGGGAAAAAAGACAAAGGCGAATGTTAGAGGTGCTAGGAGCCTCTTATTAGAAGATGAGATGAAGAAACAAAGTAGCCAAGAGAGCTAAAATAAAATATATGCATCTATATTAGAAGGTGGGAGCTGTGTGAGAGTAATAAATACTCATTTACTAGAACCGAAAGTCCACAGGAACCAGAGCGATAGTAGAGCAGGTAGGGTGCTTGCCTTGCACACGGTCCACCCAAGTTGGATCCCTGGCATCCCATATGTCACCTGAGCCTTCCAGGAGTGATTTCTGAGTGTAGAGCCAGGAGTAAGTCCTGAGCTCTGCTGAGTGTGGCCCAAAAACAAGACAAAAAGAACTGAAAGTTCACAGGTGATGTCTAAATCAGCAATTAAGAATTAGCTCTAGAAACATATGTACAATTATTTCTCAGTCACAGCATTAAGTTTAAGAGTCTGCAAACATAGATTTAGGCAATACTGATTCCTGGGAAATATGTACACTTACAGACATGCACATAAACATGTCACGTAGATATAATCTTAAATTAGAAACAACTCATCTTGTGTGATTCTGTTTTCTTTTCCTTTATCTTTAGTTTTCAGTATTGGTGACTAAACCCAGTTCTTATTCATGCAAGGTATGCACTTAACTGCTGAGCCACCAGGACCCAAGATTTTTTTTTTTTTATTAGTGAAACAACATGAGGTACACTTGTAGACTCACAAACTTTCGTGCTTGGGTTTCAGTTATACAATGATACCTCCACCAGTACCCATTCTCCACCACTAATGATCCCAGTAGCCCTCCTACTTCTTCACCCTATCCCTCCCGCCCCACCCCACCTCGGTGGCAGGGCATTCCCTTTTGCTCTCTCTTTCCTTTAGGGTATTGTAGTTTGCAATAGAGGTATTGAGTAGCCATTGTGTTCTGTCTATGGTCTACTTTCAGCAGGCATCTCACATCCCGAGCAAGTCCTCCTTTACTTGGTGTTCCCTTTTTATCTGAGTTGCCTTTTCCCCCGGCATGTGCTGCCAGCTTCCAAGCTGTGGAGCAGACCTCCTGGTACTTATCTCAACTATTTTTGGGTGTTTGACTCCCATTCTGTTACTTTATATTCTCCAGAGGAGTGCAGTCTTTCTATGTCTGTCCCTCTATTTCTGGCTCATTTCACTTAGCATGATACTTTCCATGTAGAACCACTTGTATGTAAATTTCATGACTTCATCTTTTCTAACAGTTGCATAGTATTCCATTGTGTAGATGTACCAAACTTTCTTTAACCAGTCATCTGTTCTCGGGCACTAGGGTTTTTTCCAAATCTTGGCTATTGTGAATAGTGCAGCAATGAACATAGGAGTGCAGATGTCATTTCGATTACTTTTTTTCTCTCCAGGATATATTCCCAGAAGTGGTATTTCTGGGTCAAATGAGAGCTCAATTTCTAATTTTTTGAGAATTGTCCATACTGTTTTTCCAAAAGGGCTGAACCAGTCGGCATTCCCACCAGCAGTGAAGGAGGGTTCCTTTCTCGCCACATCTGTACCAACACCGGTTGCTTTTGGTCTTTTGGATGTGGGCCAGTCTCTGTGGTGTGAGATGGTATCTCATTGTTGTTTTGATCTGCATCTCCCTGATGATTAGTGATGTAGAGCATTTTCTCATGTGCCTTTTAGCCATTCAGATTTCTTCTTTGAGAGAGTTTCTGTTCATTTCTCCGCCCCATTTTTTGATGGGGTAGGATGTTTTCTTCTTGTGGAGTTCAACCAGTGCTTTGTATATGCTTGATATCAACCCCTTGTCAGATGGGTATTAGGCAAATACCCTTTCCAATTCTGTAGACTGTCTTTGTATTTTGGTCACTGTTTCTTTGGAGGTGCAGAAGTTTCTCTCTCTCTTTATGAAGCTTGCTAGTGGTTTATCTCTCTTGTTTGTTTATTTTCACAAAGAACCAATTCTTGGATTCATTGATCTTTTGGTTTGTTTTTTGGGTTTCCATGTCATTGATTTCTGCTCTAAGTATTATGATCTCTTTCCTTCTTCCTGGTTTGGGCTCCTTTGATTGGTCCTTTTCTAAGATCTTGAGCTGTGAAGTCAAGTTGTTTATGTGGGCCCTTTCTTCCTTCCTGAGAAATGCTTGTAGAGCTATAAATTTTCCCCTTAACATGGCTTTAGCTGTGTCCCAGAGGTTCTGGTAGCTCGTGTCTTCATTCTCATTTGTTTCCAGGTATCTTTTGATTTCTTCCTTGACTTCCTTCCTGACCCACTCATTGTTCAATACTGAGTTGTTTAATTTCCAGGTGTTTGATTTGGTTCTTTGTGTCTGTCTGTGATTTGCTTCTATCTTCAGTGCATCATGGTTTGAAAAAATTGTTGATGCTATTTCTATCTTCCTGATTCTATTGAGGTACGTTTTGTGTCCTAGCACATCGTCTATTTTGGAAAATGTTTCGTGTGCACTGGAGAAGAATGTGTATTCTTTCCTTTTGGGGTGTAAAGCCCTGTATAGGTCTATAAGCTCTCTCCTATTTCTTCCTTCAAAGCCATTGTTTCCTTGCTGAGTTTTGTTCTTCTTAATCTATCCAGAGGTGATCAGGTGATGCTGAAGTCTCAGCTACTATTGTGTTGCTAGCAATATCCTCCTAAAAATCTGTTAGCAGTTGTTTTAAATATTTATCTGTTCCCTCATTAGGTGCATATACATTTAAGTGTGTGATTTCTTCCTGCTGTATGTATCCCTTGATGAATAGAAAATGGCCTTTGCTGTCCCTTCTAATCTTTTTCAACCTGAAGTTTATGTTGTCAGATACTAGCATAGCCACCTTAGCTTTTTTGAGGGAGCTGTTTGCTTGCAGGATTGTTTTCCATCCTTTAACTTTGAGTCTATGTTTTCTCTGACTGTTCACATGAGTTTCTTGTAGGCAGCAGAATGTTGGGTTCTGTCTCTGAATCCATTTTGCCACTCTGTGTCTCTTAATTGGTGAGTTTAGACTATTGACGTTGAGAGAGATTATTGTTAAGGAAGATTGACATTTAAATGATCAAATAGAACTGGTCAGTGTTTTATGAGATCTTATTCTTTTTTTAAAAACTTTTATTAGTGTAACACCATGAGGTACAGTTGTGGACTTACAAGTTTTTGTACTTGGGTTTCAGTTATACATTGATCGAGTACCCATCCCTCCACCAGAGCCCATTCTCCACCACCACTGATCCCAGTATCCCTCCCACCCTCCTTCCCCCATCCCACCCTGCCTCTGTGGCAGGGCATTCCCTTTTGTTCTCTCTCTCCTTTTGGGTGCTGTGGTTTGCAAAAGAGGAATTGAGTGGCAAACATGTTCAGTCTATAGTCTACTTTCAGCATGCATCTCCCATCCTGGGCAGATCTTCCCAACACCCTTTATTTGGTGCTCCCTTCTCTATCTGAGCTGCCTTTACCCCTAGAGTGTGCGGCTGGCCTCCAAGCCATGGAGTAAACCTCCTGGTACTTATCTTGGCTATTCTTGGGTGTTAGTCTCCTATTTTGTTACTTTATGTTCCCCAGTTGAATGCAATCTTTCTATGTCTGTCCCTCTCTTTCTGACTCATTTCGCTTAGCATGATACTTTTCACGTAGTATCACTTGTATGTAAATTTCATGTCTTCATCCTTTCTAACAGCTACATAATACTCCATTGTGTAGATGTACCAAAGTTTCTTTAACCAGTCATCTGTTCTCGGGCATTGAGATCTTTATCTTTACTATGATTAGTAAAGAAGTGATTAGTGGAGTTGGGGGCACTTTTCATGATTTAAGAGAATCCCAATGTCTCATGAAAATGGCCCAGATTTTCATCAAGGAAAGGGAAAATACTCCTCTTCCTCCTTCCTTCTGTGTCAATAGGCAGAAAGGGAAGCAAAATAATTTTTGTTAAAAAAAATTAAATACACTGCCTGAGTCTTCAGGCAATATACTGGGGTTATATACATTTCCACAATACTTAACATGATTGCAAGTTTTCTCTTTTTGGATCAACATTGATTATAACCCATCAGGTTTGCTATTTTGAATTGTCTCCTTTCCCTCGCCATTTGCAAAATTTGCTCATATTTTGTAATTGTGTGCAAAAGTGTAAAGTTTTGATATGGCTGAAGAAATTTCTTGCTAGGAAAATTGTTTCAGGTATTGTTCCCTCCAGAAATATATACAAAGAAATTCTATTATTATTATTATTATTAATAATATTTTTAGAAATTTTCTTGTATAAAGTGTACAGTGTTCAGTGCTTTATCAGATTAAGAAGGTTCTGAATACCATTCAATATTTGTGTTGCATTTTTGTGACTCCTCCCCAACCCTCTCCCTACTCACACTCCACTAAACAATGCTGGGTTCACTGACAGTTCAATCTTACAGTTCAGCTTGGTTTGACACTCTCTGCCCAGAGAAAGCTCCTGGTCCAGCAGACACAGGGCTCAGTGCTACCAGAGGTGCCTACCTCTTCTTCCTCTGCTTCAGACACCAATTGTAAGTTTAGCTTGTCTCCTGTTGAACTCAGCATGAACTAGGGATTCCTATGACTCCCTCCTTCTTTCCCATTCGTTTGCTAGTGTGACTTACAGAACATGCCCGTTCATCTATTGATTATAGCAAGGCCTAACTCAGGGACAGCCAGCTGAAAGGTGCATAAGGTGAAATCTGGGGAGAAGGTATGTCTTGTCCAGGTGCCACTCCCCAGCTCCTACGTGCTCACCAACCCTGAGCCTTGCCCTATGTAGGTATGATTGAATAATTATTCAATTATTGACCCTCAAGACTGATTCATTACCTAATCCTTTTGCTCTTTCAGAGGTGAGGAGTAAGGATGGAAGTTCCAACTCACTCTCCTAGATCTTTTCCCTTTGCAACCAGACCCTCTCTGGAAGTGGGGTCTAGAAGACATTCCATGAACGCTGTATGGCCTCAATAAAAACAAAACAAAATGAAATGAAGAACTTGTCCCCTGCCACGGGGATGTTTGGGGCAATGCTGCAAGGAAGAGGAGAAACACTGCCCTTTTCACCTTGTGCCCAACTCCTAGGCCCCCAAACCTGTCTTTTTGGGTCTTTCCCCTCTTTGGTTCTTTCAAATTGTGTGTGCTCCTCCCTCAATTTCATTTTTTCTGATTGTCCTTTGAGGGGATCACACCCGATGATACTCAAGGGTTCTTCCTGGCTCTACATTCAGGGATCACTTCTAGTGGTGCTCAGAGGACCATATGGGATTCTTGGGATAAAACCCCGATCTGATGCATGCAAGACAAAAACCCTACCTGCTGTTCTATTGCTCTGGCTCTCGTCCCTCAATTTCATTAAAGAGTTTATGAAATGTTAAAGAAAACAAAATAGTGTCCTTAGGACTTGTCACATAGTAGACACTGAAAAGATGCTTGTGAAATGATAAAAAAATCAGATTCTCTTAGTGATTTTCACTGAAAAAAATATTATTTTTTGACTGGGTGAGGATCTAGTACCCAGAGTGCCACGCATATAAAGCAAGGACTCTACTTCTGAGTTACACCCGTGGGCTTATATCAATGGTTTTTACTGGTTAGGACTAAATATTAGTGCCAGGCTGCAGGTCTAAAAGGTTTGAAAACTATTGTGCAAGATTCCTGACTTTGAGCCCATTAAAACTTTCAATGAAAAATACTAGCAGCTTGGTTATTTTGGGGGGATGAGGGTGGAGTGTCACAACTGGTTGTGCTCAAAGCTTATTCCTGGCTTTATGCTCAGAGGTCATCCTAATGGTGTCCTGGGGATTAAATATGGTGCCCAGGAATGATCTGAGTTAGGTGTGTATGTGAGGAAAGTGTGTTAACATCTGTTCTATCCCTTTGGCCCTAAGGAATATCTTTTATAAACAGATTAAGAAAAGACTTTAATAATACTTGTACAGATTTCTGTAGCTATTCTATGCCAGATGTCCCAGAGGTAGGTAGGATTACCAAAGAACAAAAAGAAATGCTGAAAAAAGAATATTCTCAGCACCCTGATGCTTGGCTGGACTCAGATTGAAATATCTTGCAATTTATTTTCAGATTTTATTTTTTTCTTTTTGGGTCACACCTGGTGATGCACAGGGCTTACTCCTGGCTCTGCACTCAGGAATTACCCCTGGCAGTGCTCAGGGGACCACATAAAAATGCATTTATCAAAAGACTTGCCTTTATTTATTTATTTATTTATTTTTATTTTATAAAGTAGTTCACAATTTTTCATTAGATTTAATATTCAAACACCAATCCCACCACCATTACACCTTCCCACCACCATATTTCATATGTTTCCATCCAGAACCCAAATCCCTGCCCCAAAGCAGAACCAAAATAATATATTTTGTATTGTTTGTTATGAAAAACCACTGAAAATGCTACAGAAAAGTATCTTTAGAGGAAAGGGTGAGGAGATTGTTGTATTTCACCCAGGGGCTATTCAGTCCTTCTGTAAGAGATCACTAACATGTTCTTAAAGGTTGAGCCTTGTATGCTTTATGTATATATATATAGTAGCACTGTATCACTGTCCTCCCATTGTTCATCGATTTGCTCGAGCAGGCACCAGCAACGTCTCCATTGTGAGACTTGTTGTGACTGTTTATGGCTCCATCCCAGCCCAGCGATAGCACAGCAGGTAGGGTGTTTGTCTTGCATGTGTCTGGCCTGGTTTCGATTCCTTAGCCCCTCTCGGAGAACCTGGCAAGCTACCGAGAGTATTCTGCCCACATGACAGAAACTGGAAAGCTCCCCTTGGCGTATTTCATATGCCAAAAACAGTAACAACAAGTCTTACAATGGAGACATTACTGGGCCCGCTCGAGCAAATCGATGAACAACGGGATGACAGTGATAGTGACAGTGACAGTGATATTTTACTAATTTCGTCTGGAGAGATTTCTGCCAAAAGCTGCATAGTTCCGAGACTGGTTTGTGTGCCTCTGGGTCCATGGCTGTGCCAGAGAGCCGCTCATGGGGGGCAACTTGTGGTCTTGGTGGGGGCAGGAAGGACATGCTGGTTCTGTCCCCATCCCATGAGGCCGCAGTTGCCCTGTCACTGGCGGCTCATACCTGGCTGTCCAATAAGTTCTGAGGCAGCGGCCACCCTGCCCTGGGGCGGGTGGGGGGAAGAGGTGGAAGAGACAGACACTCTTTCCCTTCCCGGGGTGGGGGGCATGGCACCATAGCTTAATGCATAGTCCATTGACATTTCTGTCAAAAGCTGCTGGGTTCCGAATTAAGTCCGTGTGCCTCTGGAGCCATGGCCATGCTGGAGAGCTGCTCGTGGGGGGGGGGAACTCATGGTTTTGGTGGAGCGGGGGCAAGACTTGCTTTTAAAATACATTTTCTTCTATCATAAGTTTCATGATGGTAGATGATATTGAACCGGGCGCCCCCACGTGGCACATTGCTCTTGAATGTTTTTTTGAAGTTCTATCAGGGGAAGTTGAACTTGGAACAGCTACCAGGATCTCTCTAAGAGCAAGGCATGCAGCTTTAGGAGGGACACAGAGGGAATGGTGAGGGATGAAGAGAACACCCCCATCCACCATGAGCCAGATGCATCAGCCTAGTCAACCCTGGCAATCACACCCTGGTGTGGCAGACTTTGCACCAGAATGCCCTCATTGTCATTGCACCTCACTGTTTATTATCACAGCACTACCAGCACTGTTAACCTTCTATTGGGGGGAGTGTTCAAATAAAAGTCAAACTACCTTCATATCTCTCAGGCAATCCTCTGCTGACACGCAAAGGAAACAGGAAGGAATTTTATAATTTCACTGGAAGGAGATGCCTTCAGTCCAGCAACTTAAGACCAAACTAGAAGACGGTGGACAGAAGGTATTAACAAGTACAATTCTGGATTTGAGAAGCTTCTATTAGCTCGTTTCCAAGTGAGATTGTTACTGGACTCTTGACACCTTGAGTAGCTGATGGAAAGATGTAAGTGAGAATTCAGCACCTCATACCTGCCACCTAGTGAGTCTTTGAAACTCCTTTTTTCCCCCTTTTCTTTTGATCATACTTGGCAGTGCTCAGGGCTTGCTCCTGGCTCTGTGTTTAGGGTTCACTCCTGGTGGGGTTTTGGGGGATCACATGGGGTATTGGGGATTGAACTCCAGTCAGCTGCATTCAAGGCAAGTGCCTAACCTGCTGTACTATCTCTTCGGTCTCCTTTTTGAAACTCTTTTAGTTAAAAATCAGTCACATAGGACTGGAGAGATAGTTCAGGGCTTAAGGCACTTATCTTGCATGTGACTGACTAGGGTTTGATTAAGGTCAATATCCTCCAAGTCTCACCAGGAGTGATCCCTGAACACAGAGCCAGGAGTAAGCCCCAAGCACTGCTGGATTTGGCTCCAAAATCAAAAAAGTGAAAACTAAAATAAAAACAAAGCTCACACAGACAAAGACACACACAGACCCAATAGTCCATTATATAGAAATGATGACTTTGTTAATATCTGGATATAAATCATGTCAATCATTTTATTTATACATGGAAAATATACATAAAATACTTTTGAAACTAATAGAATTTCAAGTATGTACTATCTGAATAATTATCTCATCCCATTTTTTTTTTTTTGCTTTTTGGGTCACTCCCGGCGATGCGCAGGGGTTACTCCTGGCTCATGCACTCAGGAATTACTCCTCGCGGAGCTCGGGGAACCATATGGGATGCTGGGAATTGAACCCAGGCCGAACGTATTCAAGGCAAATGCCCCACCCGCTGTGCTATTGCTCCAGCCCCCATCCCATCCCACTTAAAGAATTAATGTAAATATATTTCTGTGAGTCAGTGGTTATTTGCTTACTACCTGGAACTATCAGGTTGTTTGTTGAAGAGGTTTAAAGGTGTATTAATCAGAGTTCTCCTAATGCCAAGGAGCTTATAATTCTAGTTAATAAGAGGACATAGCCATTAAAATGGTACATCTACGAAATTGCTAAATAACAAACATTGCTAGATAATAATCATTAGTGATACTTTTATGGCTCTGGTTCCAAAAGCAAAGGCAACAAAAGTAATTAAGGGGAAACAACATCAAGCACAAAAATGTCTGCACAGCAAAAGATATCATTGTGATATGAAATTGATAAGCAGCCTACAGAATGGCAGAATGGGAAAATATTTGTAAATCATATAAGGAGTGAATATCCAAAGATCTATCAATGCCTAAAAGTCAAACAGAAAAAAAGAACTCATTAGAAAACAACAGTGAACAAAACAAACCAACCCCTCCAAGAAACTGGTAGCAAATGGGTATAGGCTATGAATAGGCACAGGTGGTGCATGGGTACTTGAAAGGATGTATAGCAGCACTAATGATCAGAGAAATGTATATCAAAACCACTCTAAGACATCACTGATTGCCTGTGGGAATGGCTATTGTCAAAAAAACTAGAAAAACAAGTGTTGGCCAGGATGTGGAGATAGAGGAACCCAGGCTTATTGTTGGTGAGTATTTAAATTGGTGTAGCCAATATAAATTGGCTACAATCCAAAAATACCATGAACATTTATCTCACGAAAATAAAGACACCAATTTGAAAAGATATATGCACATTCACGTTTACTGTAGCATTGCTCACAGTAGCCAAGTGCCGAATGAAAGCATGAACCTACAGGACTGCCTGAACTCTCTCTTTCTTTCTCTATAACATAACACTTACAGAATGAAATACCGTTCATCTATGAAAAAAATGTTTATTAATGGTAGATTTCAGAGCTTGTATTCTATATGCAGTATTTCTGGATAGCTACTTGATATGCTTTATCACAAAGTTCCCACTAGGTGTCAGTGTTGTCATGTTTGCTTAATCAGATATACCTCATTTCTTTCCACTCCTTCCCGACTGGGTTTGAATTCACTCCATTCAGAACATAAATGTGTTCATATTTAAGCTAAAGGGCAGTTTTTCCTTTCTAAGTGATTGAGTCCTTGCTTTAGTTGCATATTGTCACTGATATCTCATTACTTTAGTTGTTTTCCTTCTCATATTGAGCATCTAAATTTCTCTGTTCAAAACAGATGCTTAATAAAATTTAAATTGAATTGAAAAAGGGGAGTTTTAGGGATTTGAGGACAATATACTTGTTACTCTAATTTGCCCTATTGGTCATATTTGTCAAATATGGTCATATTTGTTTGAGGTTCTGTGTGAATGCAAATTCTACGGGGACATGATTCAATTCATAGTAGAGGTATTGGTGATGAGTGAGAAGCCCAAAAGAAAGTCTTTAACAATCATTCAACAAGTGAACGAGGTGAAGACAGAGGCTAGTGTAACGGTGAGTGACAAACATAGCTATTTCTTGCATCTTCTCTTCTCCTGGGTACATGACTAAAACTGAATTTCACAGTCTCCATTCCAGTTCAGGGTGCGTTGAAATTGGTTTAGTGAACAGAAGGTGAATGGAAACGATGCTAACTAGGTCAGTATCTCCTCTTTTTTTTTCTTTTTGGGACACACCCAGGGGTTACTCCTGGCTCTGCACTCAGGAATTGTTCCTGGCGGTGCTGGGGAAACCATATGAGATGCCAGCGATCGAACCTGGGTGTGCAAGGCCAGCACCCTACATGCTGTACTATTGTTCTGGCGCCAGTATCTTCTCATTATGCTTCTCCCCTTCCACCTTTTAAATGTCTGGCTGGAATGGAGACCACTCCTTTTTGAGGCTAGATCCTGAAGATTGCAGAGATGGTGTGGTGGACTGCCCTCTGACTCTGAATCATTTATTGGAGGACAGTTGCTCAATGATAGGAAACACATGTTTTGGAATTTACATGAAATAGACGAGCCCTTTTTTGGTGTGTGTTAAAGTAACTGATATGTAGGTACTACTTGTTATAGTCCTTAATTTATCCTAGAAAATACAGCACTATAGATTGATAACATGATGGGAAGAGCCACAAATAGATTTTTTTCTTTTAAAGTTCTTATCTTTTGGTCCACTCAGTTTCCCTCCCAATCACCCTTCCCCTCCCCCCCCTCCGCCTCCACAACTCACCTGCATCCACCACAGCAGGCACTTTTGCGCTTTTCTTTTTTTTCTTCTCTCCTGTCTCTTCTTTGGAGATTATGGTTTGCAATACAGGCACTGACAGATTATCACGTATATCCCTTTACTTTCTTTCAACACTCAGTTCTTATCCAGCATAATCATTTCCAAGTATTATCGTCATACTGGTCCCTTCTTTATCTTAACTGCCGATGTCTTTTATTTCAGTTTCTTTTGCTATTCAACACTGTATTACTTAGATGTAGTCCAATCTGCTTATTTTTGGTTTTGTTGCATTTGACTCTGGAATCAAATAACTGATGACACTTCTGAGGCTCATATCCTGGAGAGTTTTGCTCAATATTGATTGTCATATGGTAATATCAAGGTCTTTAAATTCATTTTGAATGAACTTTTTGGTGAATATTGTTCTACTTTCTACTGTTTTTACATTTAGCTATTCAGTTTCCCCAACAGTTGATGAAAGAGACTTCCTTGCCCCACTTCAAGGACCTGATCCTTTGTCACAGAGGAGCTGTCAATGAGTGTGTGTTTATCTCTGGATTTTTAATTCTCTTCCAATTTTTTCTTTTTAATTTTTTAATTTTATAAGTTAGTTCACAATGGGCTGGAGCGATAGCACAGCAGGTAGGGCGTTTGCCTTGCATGAGGCTGACCTGGTCGACCCAAATTCGATTCCTCTGTCCCTCTCAGAGAGCCCGGCAAGCTACTGAGAGTATCTAGCCCGAACAGCAAAGCCTGGCAAGCTACCAGTGACGTATTCGATATGCCAAACACAGTAACAACAAGTTTCACAATGTTACTGGGCGCACTCAAGCAAATCGATGAAGAACGGGAGGACAGTGACAGTGACAGTGACAGTTCACAACATTTGATTACATTTATTATTCAAACACCAATCCCACCACCATTACACCTTCCCACCACCAAATTCGGGATGTTTCCATCCCAAGCCCCAATCCCTGTCCCAAAACACAACTGAAATAATATATTGTGTATTGTCTGTTATGAAGAACTGCTGAACATGCTTACAAAAAAGTGTTCATATAGGAAACAGTATGAAGATTGTTCTATTTTTGCAGGAGCCATTAAGACATTCTATAGGATATCACTAACATGTTGTTAAAGTTTGGGTGATGTGAGCTTTGGTATATATATCTGAAAATATGTGTATACACATATATATTTCCCTCTATGATTTATTGCCTACTGTCTGAACCCCATCCATCAAATATGGTGTAGTAATTATGGAGAATGGGTAGGGAGTGTCTTATGATGTGTTGTGCAGCCGCTTTTGCGGCCACATAGTCCAAGAATATTTTCACTCATATGTGAGGCTCAGCCTGAGCGGGTAGGGAGCGGCCTGGAGCAGGGTGGTGGTTGGTTGTGGAGGTTGGCTGCTGGGGCTGGGTCCCTTGGGGCAGGGAGGGCTCTCGCCTACCCCCCCTCTGGGGTGTTCTGAGTGAAAACAGCCTGGTGCCGAGTCCGGTGGGTCTCATTTTATGCTTCCTTTAGGAAGAAGCAGCCATGTGTATTCTGTTCCATTTTTTTTGTGAGCCATTTTTTTTTCGTTGTTTTGATTGTTATAGCATAATTATAATTAAATTTTATAGCATAGCTTAAAGTCAGGGAATGCAATACCTACAATATGTTTATACATTTAAATATAAATATAAAGACATAAAATATAAAATGTATGTATATATTAAATATATATGTATTTTTTCTCAGAGTGCCTTAACCCAGAATAATCATTTAAGGAGACTTATAGTTCTATATAAAGCTCAGTAGATTTTTTTCTAAGTACTTGAAGAATTTTAAGGGGGACTGCATTGAATATATATAGACCTTTGGATAGGATGGTTATTTTAACAATGTTAATTCTTCCATTCCATGAACATGGGCTATTTTTCCATTTACTGTGGTTCTTTTCTATTATTTTCAGTAGTTACTTAGTTTTTGTCATAGCTCTTGTTGATTCCTAGGTACTGCATATTTGATGTTTCTAAAAACCTTTTTTTTCCCCTATGGTTTGTGGTTTTGGACCACACTCAGCAGTGCTCAGACTTTATTCCTGGCTCTGCACTAAGGGGTCACTTCTGGTGGAGCTCAGGGGAACATATGTGGAGCTGGAGATTGAGCCCAGGCTGGCAGTGTGCAAGGCAAGTGGCCTATTTTGGCTATACTCTTGCTCTGGTTACTAGAAACTATTTTGAATGGAGTTGTCTTTTTAAAAACACTTCTTTACATACAGAACTGCCAAAGATTTTCTTGTGTTAGCCTGCTGCCTTAATGTATTGGTTTATTCTTTCAAAAAAGAGTTTTACTGTGAAGTCTTAGGGTTTTTTTAATGTTTTATTATCTACAAATAGTATAGTTCAGCACTTCCCCCCTCATTTTGGATTCCTTTAATTTCATTTTTTTTGTTGAGTGCTTTGGCAAAGTCTTTCAAAAACTGTTTGAACAAAAGTGGAGAAAGCAGACATCCTTACCTCACACCTGATTGTAGAGGAAAGCCTGTCTGTTTTTCACCATTCAGTATAATGTTGTTTGTGGGTTTGTTGTAGATGGTGTTTATATTTTGAGGTATTTTCCTTCTTCAATGCCTATTTTATTTTCATTTTTTAAAAATGATGAATTGGTGTAGAATCTTGTCAAAAGTCTTCTCTGCATCCATAGATATGACCCTATGATCCTGATCTTTGCTTTTGTGGATATAGAATATGTCATTAATTGATCTGAGTATAGTGAATCATCCTTGCATTCACTTCTGGCCATGTCTTCTAGAGAGCAAGCTCCTGTTATGGCAAAGGTACTTAATGCGTTTCTCTATCCCTACCCTTCCCTTCACCACCCAGAGCCACTAACCACTAAATCATTCTCAGATTCTTTTTTTTTCTTTTTTCGGTCACACCCGGCAATGCACAGGGGTTACTCCTGTCTCTGCACTCAGGAATTACTCATGGCGGTGTTCAGGGGACCATATGAGATGCTGGGAATCGAACCCAGGTCAGCCGCATGCAAGGCAAACACCCTACCCACTGTGCTATCGCTCCACCCACTCTCAGATTCTTAACAGGGATGCCTGCAAGGAAAATCTCATGAAAGTATGGTGCTCAACCCTCCACACCACCCCACAAATGATTGTCTTGTCTGGTAGCGTAGCTTTGTTGCAAAATATTTATTGTAATCAGTTCCATTGTAATTATTACACAACAGATATTTCCCACATAACAGATTGGTTTTAAGGTAGCTTTTCCATATGAGAGAGAACAACATGTCGACAGTTCAATATCATTTGTATACTGGTGTTATAATTTCCTAGTACAGAGATATGTTTTCTGGCTTTATACTCTCTGATTTTAGACTTGCAGTAAGCTTAATGATCAAAAACCACAAGGTATGATACTATGAGCTAATGGAATAGCCAGATAACATTTGCTCAGGCACAGCCCAGGAGAGAAGAGCATTACTTTGTGTAGAACAAAGCAGACACACAAAATATACAAAAAATAGGGGTATAAGTGGGAAAGGGTCTATGGACCATGGGAAACAGATGTTGGCCACTTTGGTGGTGACCCCTAAAAAAATGCAAACTTGTAAGGTAAGGTAAGGTAAAGGGCCTCCCGTTGATCGTCGATTTGCTCGAGCGGGCCCAGTAACATCTCCATTGGAGACTTTGTTGTTACTGTGTCTGGCATATCGAATACTCTCAGTAGCTTGCCGGGCTCTCCGAGAGGGGCAGAGGAATCGAACTCGGGTCGGCCATGTTGGCCGCTTGTAAGGTGAACGCCCTACCCGCTGTGCTATCGCTCCAGCCCTACTTTTTTTGCTTTTTGGGTCACACCCAGCTATGCTCAGGGGTTACTCCTGGCTATGTACTCAAGAATTACACCTGGCAGTGCTTGGGGGACCTAGGGGAAGGCCAGGGATTGAACCTAGGTTGGCCATGTGCAAGACAAACTCCCTACCCACTGTACTATTGCTCTGGCTCCCAAAATGCAAACATTCTAACTCAAAAACTAATGCTATCTCAATGAAAATTAATCACTTAATCACTTAACTTCCTGTTAGTCGTCGATTTGCTCGAGCGGGCGCCAGTAACGTCTCCATTTGTCCCTGTCGCGTGCTAGTGTAGCCCAATGGCATCTGTTCACTCCGGGAACATGAAGGGCCTCAAACCGATCGTTCATGATCTTGACGAAGAAGTCTGACCATTTGGTAGGTGGGCGGCCACGCGGTCTCTTGACATCCCATGGAATCCAATCAGTAACAGCTCTAGTCCAACGGTCATCTTTAAATCTCATTATGTGACCAGCCCATCTGATTTTCGACACTTTGGCAAATGAGACAGCGTCCCTGATCCTTGATCGTCGACGGATGTCAGAACTCCGGATTCTTTCTCTCATTTGAGTGAAACGTGATATTCCAAGCATAGCTCTTTCTATTCTTCTTTGGGAGACCTGAATAGCGTTCTCATCTTGTTTGCGTAGGGCCCAGGTGTCTGAGGCATATGTTAATGCAGGAAGAACAGTGGAATCAAAGAGATGTGCCCGGAGCCGGAGGTTCTTCGTCCTCTTAGCTATTTCTTCGACGTTCTTGAAGGCGTTCCAAGCCGCTCTCTTCCTCCTGCGCAGCTCGGGTGCCAGGTCATTTGTCATGTTGACCTCTCGACCTAGGTACACATAGCTGTTGCATTCAGAGATGTTCGTTCCGTTGAGAGCGAATGGGGCGTCAGGAACGAGGCTGTAAACGAAAATTATACATATAGAATATTGATTCACATTCAAATGTTTTGTATTTTACCATTTTTCTTGTTTCCTAGTGTTCTTTGGAATGTTCTTCTTTTACTTTTTGTTGTTTTCTTTTATTATGGCCAAATTATCTTAAGCAAGTCTGTTTTATTTGCAGCACAATTGCTTACAGAAGAAATTTCTTATAGTCATGCAAATTGACACTCAGTCATCCGCCATTCATCGAAATGACAACTTATATGTTCTTCTCTTCCCCCTCCTTTGAAATTTTGGGCCTCACCCAGTGGTGTTCAGGATTTACTCCTGGCTCTGTGCTCAGGGAACACTGTTGGTGTTCTGGGGGGGGGGGGGGGCGGGAAACATATGGATTACTGGAGTTGGAACTAGATTGGCTGCATGCAAGGCAAGTTTTGTGTGTTTTGTGATTCACCTCCATGTCTTATAACCTGACATTTGTAAAAGATCAGCATTGGGTCTGCTTTATTTCAGGTTGCTCCCTCCCCCTTACACACACACACACACACACACACATACACACACACACACACACACACAGTTGACCCAGCACTGGCTGTCTTCCAGTCATCAGAAACATGCATCCTGCCAGTTGAAAAGGAGTTGACAGGAACCATTGGGAAAACACATGTTCTGGGATCTGGGCTCAGAGGATTTGCCCCTGCTGGACGGCTGGACGTTATCTGTACCCAGAGCCATGCCAACATAAGGCAATGCCACAAGCCTCCCTCTTTGCCTGACCTTTCCTCGCTCGATGCCTGTGGGCCTTGGAGAGCAGCTGCAGAAGCCTGGTTGACCTCCAAAGTCAGCGCCTGCAAGCTGGCTGCCAGGGAATTCTCTCGAATGGGGTCTTCTAAGGGATGGACACATTTCCTGGTCCTAAAGCTGAGAAATTAGAAACAGAAAGAGACATGGCAAGATATTTGGCTCTAAATAAGCTCCCAGCTTCTCACCCCCTGCTTCCCCAGCAGTTGAATAAAAGTTCTCTTTCATTTGGTTATATTTTATTTTTAAAAGTTAAATCTAATAGTTTTTAAAAACAAAGTGGAATAGGTCAAAAATTAAAAAAAACCCACTGGAATTTTCTCTTTTGACAAGCCCCTCCTGGTGAGGTTTTCCTTGAAGCCCTGACAGAGTTCCTTATAATTCTGCTTGGACTCCCTTTCCCAAAGCAAATAGCCTGGGAGGCCCCCAAATGACCCTATCATCCCCACCCTCCTTCATGCTCTGGACACATGTCATTTTTCCTGTTGCATCCACCTCAAGTCAAGAAAAAAAAAGGAATTGTAGGTTACCCCAGCATATATCCTTTAGGTGCATAACCCCTCCACTAAGGGCCAGGCAGGACTGGGAGACCTGTTTTTTTTTTGTGACACAGGACCAGGTATCAGCTCATCAAGATGTTCCTCTTTGAGAAGGACAGACACAGGATGATCTCACTTATATGTGGTATATAGAAGAACCGGGCATGGGAAAGCAATATTTGAAGAGGGGATGCCTAGCTCACCCTCACCCCCAGAGTATAGGGAAGAGGATAGAGGAGAGAAATTGTGGGAGGAAGAAGACATAGACGGGAAACTAGGGGCAGCAGGGGTCAAGGATTCAACTCCGTAGGTGCTGTGAAGCAATGGTATAGCTAAATATGCAAACCAGAATCAAAAAGTGAAAACAAGTGATCCAGACTTTAACAACCCAACTTAAAAGAACATGCACGTCAAGGTGGTGGGCTGTGGATGGAGGGGTTGAATAGGAGGGAACCTCCGGTGGAAGGAAGAAGACACTGGTTGTGGAATTGGTGCAAGAACATAGTATGTCTGAAATCCAACTATGAATAACTTTGTAAATCATGGTGCTTTAATAAAATAACAAAAAGATGTTCCATTTTGGCGGTATTCTTGATCACCTTCCTGGGACGAGTTGGCATGTGATCCTGGGATTCTGTTACAATCCATCCATAGCATTGGGTCGCACCAGAGTACTGACTCTCCTATTGAAAGCATCATGAGGAAGGAAATGGAGATCTTTTGTTCCCTCTGCTTTAGCGCACTTCTGCAAATTTGCAAGACTTCCTTCTTCCTTTTCATTTGTTTTGCCCCTAGGGACACAAGTTGTTTTTATTTCTGTCATACTTTGGGGTTACAGCTTTCTCCTCTTCTAAGCTTTGTAATGAGGACCTCTATTATCATTCACCCTTACTGGATTCCTAAAGTCTAGCAAATGCTAGGCACATAATAAATGTTCAGATATTTGGTTGTATTATTTTAATTTACTCTTCGTATTAGTCTTAAGAATAAATTTTATTTCCATAAAATTTTAGAGGAAAAAATGAAGACTTTAAATAACTCACTTAAGACTAGTAGAGGGAAAACTGGATCTGAATGATTGGATTTGACCCTGAGCTTTAGTAGACATACAATAAAACTTCCCTCTAGATGAGGGAGTGGTGATTGGGAAAAGGGAATGATTATATCATATAATCTTATGAGACTTTCACAAGAAGAAAAATGCATTAGGGACCTATGAGTAGGAGGATTTTGAAAATGTGTTTCAGGCAAGAAGTCTATGTAAGGCAATTTCTAATGGCAAGTACTTTCTCTGGAATGCTTTTGGTTGGACTGGTTATGTTAACATTTGTTATGGAATATCCAAATTAGAAACTTTCTCTTTCAGAAGATATGAGAATTAAAAAAATATTCTATAAATGGATCTAAAGATTTGATAGTTTGTTTCCATTTAATGATTTTTGGGGGGCTTTACAAGTGTGAGTTAATGATTTCAAAATTGCCTTTGTAATTGTTAAATGGTAATTAATCAATTATTAATTGATAAATTATCAATTATTGATAGAAATTGGCAAAATATTATCTGATAATTCACCACATAATATTTTAGCTGATTGATAGGTGG
This sequence comes from Sorex fumeus, assembly GCF_029834395.1. Lineage (NCBI taxonomy): Eukaryota > Metazoa > Chordata > Mammalia > Eulipotyphla > Soricidae > Sorex > Sorex fumeus. The sequence continues at coordinate 23,257,107 of NW_026606101.1, forward strand.
GCACTGTCTTTTTCAGAGCATGCAATATATAATAGGCCCTTCATACTGAACCATAGGTGGGTTGCCTCTTCCTTGGCTTTGCTCTCTCTAACAGTGTCCAGTAGATGACTGGCCTTAGGAAGTCTAGAGTCTGTCTGGTTCTGCCTTTCTGAATCTCAGGCCAATCCTGAAATCTTCCCAGGGGGTCACTGAACTAAATGTAGAAGGGTGGGTTTGATGGTCCTTAAGACTGTTTCTAGTTACAGGTTCAATGAGTCCTTGACTCGAGGTGACTGTTCTTGTTCTTCCTTTTCTTTTTTTTTTTGCCTTCTCTCTTTAGGAATAATAGAGGGGCCAGAAGGGCAAAGCCACTGTTCAGTCAGCACCTGCACAGGCAGCCTGACAGGTGGGTCCTGAGAATAAACAGTCTCTATGTGTGTTGGCCAAGTGCTGAGCCTGCAGCATGCAGCTGGCCTCCCTGGCTTCTGTCGACCCCTTGGCTGCCACATCAGTCTCTGGAAATCTCCAAGTCTCCGGCAACTGTTCAATCGTTTCCTTTTTCTCCTCCTGAGAGACAGTCAAGGGCGTTGGGGGGCTTGTTACTTTGGGAAGTCGGCCACATTTACAAATGCCTTGTAACCTCTAATGAGTGATGGATTTATTTGACAATTTTTGATAAGTGGGTTGTTTGTGCCTTGCTGACGGAAGGAATTATTTGTAATTCCAACTTGAAAGGCTGACCATCTGAGAGCAGTGACTAAGTGAGTGTGTGTATTGAAAGGTCATTCATCGTTGCTTAGCATCCTGTCATAGATCATCTTCTGATCTTTCTGTTTTTATTGTTTTGATCTTAGCAAAGCCTTTTTAAAATGTGAGAGCTGGAAATTGGGAAATGACAGAACTATTTATGGTGCCTGTAAGCAGACGAACCATTTCAGTTACACACGTTACAAACATGTTATGTTGAACTCCTGGTCCTTTGCTCTTGATTTTAATTACTTGGAATTCTTGGATTCCAGGCACCCTGGATTCTGTTTCCTGCTGAGATTTGGTAATGGTGACATTCTGACTTGGCAGAGTCGCGTCACTCTGCTGAGTCACGGTTCTCTTAACTCCGTCCAGGTCTGGACAAATCTAAGAACTAGAATTTGGTCACTTTGCAGGTGTCTGGAAAAGTTCCCAGTGCTTATTCCTAAATAAAGAGACCAACTCTTTTTCCTTTAAAGAATGCAAAGTTCTTTCTTCTTTTCCACCAGGCCCACTCCTTGTAATTTAGGTATTAATGTCTGGTACTATTAAAAATTATTTCTATAGCTAGTTGGTCAGTTGAAGTTTTCTACACAGTTTTCATGAATTTTTGTCATTCAATCTTTGCAAGACTCTTTGGGTGGATAGTTATTATTATGGTTTTTCTTTTCAGGTGAGGTGTGGTTAACAAACTTGGCTGAAATCATTCAGCTAGTAAGTAGTAAAGCCAGGATGTGAACCCATGGAGGTCTGACCTCAGGGCCTGTGCTGTTATTATCCATGATTCACTGTAAGTTTAAAATGACTCTAGTTCTTGAACACATGCTTCAGCCAGATTTACACATCAACTATGGAGATGTGTAAAATTGGTCAAGGTAGGAGGTGAAGGGAAAGTGTGGCAGGAACTAATCAAATAGAAGGGAGATCTAGAAAAATTTCTTGAAGGTTAATTGGAAAGCCAAGCAAGTAAACAAAAAATATCACCAATATTTAATATGTTGTGTTTTGCAAATGAGAAAAATATTATGGAGTTGAGGGACCCTAAAAGATATTAAAAGTCTCTCTCTCTCTCTCTCTCTTTCTCTCTTTCTATTGCGCGCATGCACACGCGCTTTCTTTTGTGTTTGGGACACACATTGCGGTGTTCAGGGTTCACTCCTTGTTCTGTGTTCAGTGATCACTCCTGGTGGGCTCCGGGAACCATTAAAGGGTTCTGGGGATCCTACCCAGCTTGGTCATGAGCAAGACAAATGCCCTACCCACAGTCCCTCAAATTTATTCTATTTTTATAAAGTTATTCAGAATAGTTCACTACAAATAATGTTTAAACACCAATCCCACCACCGTGCACCTTCCCACCACCATAAGAGGAAAGTGTATCAAGATTGTTGTATTTCATCCTGAAGCCATTTAAGCCCTTGCATAAGAGATTACAAGGATGTATGTTAAACCCAGACAAATGTGTGCTACTTTTGGTACATCAGTGGGCTCGAGTATAAGAGGTTGCAGCAGCCACATTTGCGTCTGTGCGCTCCAGGACGTTCTGTGTTGGTTTCTTCTGGGAGCTTTATTTCAGTCTCTAGATCTTAACTATTGGTGAGATTATATGGTGCCGGTGGCAATTCCTCAAATTCTTTTAGGATTTTTCAGCTCCATCGTTTGAATATTGGAGTCAGAGAGATAGTAGAGTGGGCAGTTTGTCTTGCACACAGCAAACCTGGGATCAATCCTTGGCACCCTGAGCCCTGAGAGGAGTGATTCCTGAGTGCTGAGCCAGAAGTAAGCCCTGAGAACCAATGGGTGTGCCCCCAAACCAAAATGACTGAAAAAGAATATAAATATCTTGTTCTTAGGGCAAAATGCTCTAAGTTTCCCATGGATAAGATTTCAAAGGGGGAAGCCAGGACACAAAAACCGAAACAGAAAAAGGCCATTATTTATTTATTTATTTGTTTGTTTGTTTTGCAAAGGCTGTTCCTTTTTGTAAAAGATACAAACGTCTACAGATGTGTGTTTTCAAAGGCCTAGGGCAAACCATGATTGAGAAAGATATTGTAGAAAAGCACAGCGGGTAGGGCGTCTGCCTTGCACGCGGCCAACATGGCCGACCCGAGTTCGATTCCTCCGCCCCTCTTGGAGAGCCTGGCAAGCTACCGAGAGTATTCGATATGCCAGACACAGTAACAACAAAGTCTCCAATGGAGACGTTACTGGGCCCGCTCGAGCAATGATGAAAAATAAATCAGCTAATCAATTCTTGGATTTGCTGAAGGCAACAAGAACATTACTTACTTAAAATGGGCACTATTTAAGAACATACCTAAAAATCAGAAAAATGATAGAAAATTTATGAGAGTTCTATTATATGTAGTAAGTAATGAAAAATAATGGTTTTACTAATTTGTGATCATGAAGAAAGAGGCATTCTGCAACACATTTTTTTTTGGAACAATAGCACAGCAGGTAGGGCTTTTGCCTTGCATGCAGCTGACCCAGGTTCGATGCCTTCATCCCTCTCAGAGAGCCCGGCAAGCTACAGAGAGTATTCTGCCCGCATGGGAGAGCCTGGCACGCTCCCTGTGGTGTATTTGATATGCTAAAAATAGTAACAACAAGTCTCACAATGGAGACTTTACTAGTGCCCATTCGAGCAAATCAATGAACAATGGGAGGACAGTGCTACAGTCAGTGCTACTAAATGATATGTTTTATATACCTATGCTAGGATTATCTATATATCTATCCTCCTTTTCATGAATCCTGGAAGATGACTACACTATTGCTTGCACATACAACACAGCAAAGAATATTCTTTGTGTCTGTGTCCTGTCAAAATCGCCTGCTAGGACCAGAACTGATGGACACTTGCCTATGTCCCACCTCTGCATCATCATGATCTGACCACAGAGTCGTCAGTTGCTACACAGGCTATACAGGCCTGATGTGTGAGTCCAGGGCAACATTGGATATGGAGCCTCTCTAGAGATTGGGCTTAAATTTGCTTAAATTTTCTCAGAACTGTGCTGTGGCTTAAGGTCTATTACTTGGGGCAGATCATACCTAGCAGTGCTCCGGGCTTACTTCTGACTGAATTCAGTGGTCACTCCTGGCAGGCTCAGGAGACCATATGAACTTGGGTCAGCTGTGTGCAAGGAAAGCACCCTATCCTTTGTACTATCTCTCTGACTCCTGGTTTGAGTCTCTACCTGTTCAATTCTTTTTTTTCTTTTTCAGATGTCAGCTCTGTTTACTTTTTTATTAAAAAAAATTTTTTTAAGGACAGCTGGCAACCACCTGTAGTAACTACAGGCCAGAGCTTCCTTGATACTGAGAAGACACTTCCCTCCATGGACAGCTCCTCCAGCATTGGCAGAGAGCATATTTCATGGCACAACACCTCAGCCCAGCTTACCCATTGTTCAGTGAGCCACACCTTTGTCTTCCCAGCAGTCTGAGATTCTGAGTGGAAGGAGTGTCCTTTCTGGGGTACACTGTATCAGCCTTGGCAATGGTGGCTATACCTTATATATGCTATTTTTGCATTCTTTAGAATTTTCTCTATCTTGTGTATGTGTGTGTGTTTGTGTGTGTGTGTGTGGTCACACCCATTGGTGCTCAGGCTTAACCCAGGCCCTGTGTTCAGGGATCACTCCTGGTGGGCTTGGGAGACCGTAAGTGGTGCTGGGTCAGCAGCGTGCAGCATTGTGTTGTTGCTCCACTCCAAGAAGTTCTCAACCCCTTACTAGCCAACTCCTCATTACTTCAGTTCCCTATTTTGCTTAATAATCCTCCATATTAAACTTTCCTTATTCAAATACTCTTTTCTCTTATGGAATATTTGGATTTAAAACTTTAAATTATCTATTTCTTCACTTGTACACTGTTACACATGTGCACATGTGCACGCACAAATCATCTTTTCTTCTTCATTCTCTTCTAATACAATTATTTTAGTTTATCTTAGTCCAAGTGTAAAGGTTGAGATTTTTTTCTCTTGCCTTCCAAATTTACATGTTGAATTCCTAATCCCCAGTACTCACATAATGCATACTTATTTAGAGATGGGATCATTACAAAGGGAATGAAATTAAGATGAATTCATTAGGGTGGACCTTAACTCAATATGATGAGGAATAGTAAAGGAATATTTAAAGACACACACACAGATAGAATACCATGTATATATCAAGGCAAAGATTTGGAATATTTCTACAAATCAAGAAATGCCAATAATCACAAATATCCTAGGGGAAAGGAGTGTAACAGATTTTCATGCACCGTTCAGAAGGAAAGAGACCCAATGACTCCTTGATATCAGATTTCTATTCTCCAGGATTGTTTTATAATAAATTTTTATTGTTTAAGTCACCAACCAATTTTTATTGTTTGTTGTATACTGTTTTAGCAGTTCTATGAAGTAGTAAGCACATATACCAAGCTATATAGTGTATGCTATTATTATTTTTCTCTCTTAAACTATTTTTATATGTATCAACAACTTTTTTAATCTTCCTTCTTACTTTTCTATGTCTTCCTTGATCGCATCTCTGCACTGCTTTGTGAGCTCGGACGTTAGCTTGCGGTTGCCTGAGGCATGCGCCAAACCACACTGGCGAATTAGCTCAAGAGTTTTCGAAGATAGGCGACTTTTTGTGGCTATCTCTCTCT